>NC_134240.1:77783873-79033873 GCF_965152275.1 Natator depressus
TTGACACCTTTTTCCACATCATGAATAAACGCCACACTTTGTGCCTAGAGGCATCGTACTATTAACCTTTGCCATGGTGAAAATTTTACCTTTTACTCCTACCTGTGACTTTTGTTTCCTAGTCAGTTTATAATCTGATAGTATATTGCATCTCATTCCAGTACTCCTGGATTCCTTATAGTCCCTAAAGAAATATATTGTTAACGGCTTTATGGAAAGCCTGTCAATCAATTTTTCTTCATCCACTATTTAGGTGGTCCCCAAACTGTGGGAGGAACATTTGCAGGGGCATGTGGGAAGGTCAGGGCCAGCCCCCATGGGGGGCGGGGAGGGAGCAACACCCATCTCTGGCCCCAGCTCCGCTCCACGCCCACCTCCACTCCACCCCCTGTTCTGCCCCAAGCCCAGTTCCAATCCACCCCCTGCCAAACTCTGCCCTCATTCCTTCTCCACCCCCAGGCCAGCTCCACCTCTAGCCCCAGCTTCTCCCCCATCCCCAGTTCTGACCCAAGCTCCTCTGCTGAGGAAGCCTTGGCTGTGCAGCAATGGAGGTGAGGCATGGACAGATTCCATTGCTGGTAAGGGTGGGGCAGGCATGATAGGAAAAAGTTTGGACCCCACTGCACTATTTTAATTACTACAATTATTTGAGCATGTTGACTGGAGGTACAATTTTCTTTTACAGGAGCTGTAATGGTTAGCACCTATCATATAGTTTGGGGTTTTTTTTAAATAATTTACTGTTTCAGCCAACTTTGCTAGTACTAAAGCTAAACTCAGTGGCCTACATTTGAGGCTCACTTGAAAGCCTTCAATTCTCTTGGATTAACAGCTGGTGACTTTGCTCTTTCATGAATTTGTTCCAGCACCCTCGCTGTTTTGACATGTCTTATTTTGTGGTAGTACCTCCTTTATATTACCTGAAAAAGGGTCACAGTGGGGTAGATATCTTTATCCTTTGAAGACTGATGCAAGGAAATGATTTAGCTCCTTTGTACTATTTATGTCCTCAATTGCTCCTTGGTACTCCAGAAGTCCTTCTGATAGTTTTAGGCTTCTTCCTGACAAGCTGAAATAATCTCATTTGTGTGTGCATTTTACATCTCACTTGAACACAATGTTAAAGAGGAATTAGCTAGTTTGTGCTGTAACTCAGTGGTTGAGTCATAGCTGTGAGTTAAATCATTACGAGCCTAGAACTGACTAGCTGGAGAACTAATTTAGGGTGTTGAAAAAAATCAGTTTTAACTTTCTGCTGTGGTGACACTTGGCCAGTTCACAGGCAGGTAGCTGGAGATGCCCGTTATTAGCCTTTAATTAGACCTGCCGGCCTCACCCCCAACATCCCGCACCAGGACCCCTTCACTGGTCCTATAAGGCGGCTGCTGTTGTATCTGTCTTCCTGGGAGAAAGACTGGTCCCCTCCTCCACCCGGTTGCCCTGTCTCCACCGGCTCTGTTCCGTGCTGGGGGCTCTGAAGAGACATGAGCAACCCCGAGGTGCCCGCCGCCCGCTGAAGAGTGCGGGCTTCCGGACCTCGGTCCACGCAGACGGCAGAGCTGTTCCCCCGCACTCCCGGTCTTGTGGGAACCATCAAAACCCCTCCTTGGGCCAGGCTAAGGCCAGAGGGGACCCAGCCCCGCCCAGAGAAAGCTGGGCGCATGCGCTGACCATGTGAATGGCTCGCTCCCCGCTCCCCGCCCCGTCGCATGTGAGCACAGCGCTTGTGCAACCTAACAAGCGTATTGGCAGCGCCTTGTGCTGCAGCCAATCACGTTGTAGAGGCGTGGCCTTTCCGAGCCTGGGCGTGGAGTGAGTGGGGCTGCAGGGGCTGGGAGGAAGGCGGCCCGGGGGGTGGAGCCACTTAGGGCCGGGTTCTGGAGTTCAGCTGCTGCTCGCGGAGAGAGGCGGCAGCTGCCTCGGCCAGGATGGTGTCGTGGATAATCTCCCGAGCGGTTGTGTAAGTGACCCGGTCCGGTCTCCTGTGGGGACCGTGCTCGGGAGCCCAAGTGTCTCCTCTTTTGTGTGGGGAGGGGTCGGCCTGGGGGAGCTGCGGGGGATGGCTCGCGGCCGGTGACCACGGCGACCCTGCCGAGGCCCCTGCTCGGCTGGCGCGGTTCAGCCGTGCGCCCCCGGGGCTGTTGTTAGCGTCTCCTTAGTGCCATCAAGGAGGGACGCGAAGGCTGTCCTGTGCAGCCGAAGCGCCGCCCGGTGGCCTCTCTGCTCCTGGGCCCCTGACAATGGGCGGCATTTATGGCCTTGTGTTCCCGGTTCGGCCCTTTGTCTGGTTGCTGTCACTTGACATTCCTGCGCTGCAGTAACGTGTAGACAGCTTGGGGGGGAGGGGAGCCGAGTCCTGGGGAATGGGCCCCCAGGGCTGTCTCCCCAGAGGGCTCCCTGCTCCCAGTGTGACAGCCTGAGCCAGATTCCTGTGCCCTCGGGCAGCCTGCTTCGGTCATGTGTGGGCTTGACCTTTGTCTGCCTATGCTTCCAGCGGCTTAGTAATGCATAGAAACGTTTCGTGTCCTTCTCTGAGGGAGGGAACTCCAGTTACTAGAAAGAGACCGATATTAGTAATGGGCCATTTGATCATTAAAAACATAGATAGCTGGGTATGTGATGACTGGGAGAAGCGAATGGTGACTTGCTTGCCTGGTGCAAAGGTTGCAGATCTCTTGAGACATCAAGACAGGTTTATGTGTAGTGTTGGGGAGGAGCCAGTGGTTGTGGTATGTGTAGCTACCAATGACATAGGGAAGGATAGGCGAGAGGTCCTGGAGACCAAATTAAGGCTGCAAGGTAGGAGATTGAAGTCCAGGGCCTCCATGGTAGCATTCTCTGAAATGCTTCCAGTTCCATGCCCAGGGCCAGTTAGACAGGCAGAAATGCAGGGTCTTAATGCATGGATGAGGTGATGGTGTAAGGAGTAGGGGTTTACATTTATTAGGCACTGGGGAAACTTTGGGGAAAGGGGGGGGCTTATACAGGAAGCCTGGGCTCCACCTAACCAAAATGGAAGCAGATTACTGGTGCTTAAAATTAAAAAGGTGCTGTAATAAAATTAAAAAGATGTAATAGTGAGTTGGGGAGAGACTCAACCAAGCCCCTGGCTAATAGGTATCTATAGAATAAGATTCCAGGATTGCCACTCTGGTACTTGCAAGGTCTGAGTGAGTGATGGACAGAGCTATAAGCATGGTTGAGGGCTCTTTGAAGCTGGTGATATTTTCAACAATCCTCACTGGGGTTTGAAGTTTATCCTACAATTTAAGTATCAGCCATTTTGACTTGTGTGGGTATACTCAGGTATCAATGCTTCAAGAGTCCTAGACCATTGTGATATCAGAGATAGGTAACTAAACCAATCACCACATTGACTTTACAGCTAATTTGCATATAACAATTTGGTTGTTGTAGGGAGACTAAACAGATGATGGAGTATTTGGCCCAACTAGCACACCTGTGTGAGAGGGTGGGGTTTTAGCTATTAATTAGTCTATAACATTACACCTTCAGACTTTGCTAACAATCATAATTGTGTAAGCTAAATCTGCTGAATTTATGGTGGCAATCAGTTTCCTGACCATAATTGATATATCTACATACTAACCTAAGAGTAGCTTTGTGTGATACCAGAGCTTCTCCTACAATGTGATTGGCCATTTTCCTTCCCCCCCCCCCTTTATTAGAGTATACAATAGGCATATAGCTTAAACATAATTATTGTATTAAATAATAGCTACATTTCCATAACATGTGATAGTTAAAAAAATAAGCAAGTTAACTGTTTAAAACATTTGTCCAGTAACAGTTTTAATGAAGAATGGTGTAGAATTTTTAGGAACAACTGCAGTGTGACCTCTTAAATTTCACAGGGTTCAAAATGCTTACTAGAAACAAAAGAAAAAAAAACCTCACCAAAGAAACTTGTCACAAGAACAGAATACAAGGGATGCTACCAATCCTGATAAAGGTGACTTTTGGTTATCAGCAGCACTTACCTGAGAACCAATCCTATGTGATTGACTACAGTGTTAATGGGATTCGGGTATTAGCAACTGTCATGCTGCATATAGACAACTGGGGGAGAGGGGGCTAGGTGTTTGTTTGCGGGGGGTGGTTGACCTCAGTCATAGGCAGATTTGTTAGGCTGCAACTAAGGAAGGAAGCACTGCGACTTGCTCAGGGAGAGGTCCATCCAACCCCAGTGCTTTCTTCCTTGTCTGTGTTCCTGCAAACCTGCCTGTGGCCAGTGACTACCGTCTCTCTCAAGCAATAATGGGCTGTGTGCCCAATCCTTGTCCAACTGGGGAGCCCCTGGCAGTGTCCCAGTGCTGTGGACTGGGAGGGAAAGCTGTGGACAGGGAAGCAGCAGGGAGGGGTACTGCAGCCTCGATGCTGAGCCTTTCTGCGGGGACCGGGGGGGTGGGGGCCTGTAGAGCTGCATGGTATCTCTGCCTATGCTATCCAGGCTGCGTTCTACCTTGGCGCTGGAGATTGGGGTTTAGCACATCCCATAGTGCTTCCCTGGCTGCACCAAAAGAAAATAGGTGTTGGAGTAGAGGGTGGGAGGGCTGCTGAGTGAGTGTATGGCCATAAAAGATGAGGAAACAAATGTGAAGAGGAGAGATGTGCTGGTGTACTAGCTTTCCTGTGGATCCTCCTAATGCCAACAGTAAGATGGCGCTTAAGAAGATAAATTCTAAAAGTGAAAAGTGTTAGGCCTTTTGTGTATTCAAATATTGACTGCTATATTGTAATGAAAATGCCTACACTTTGACCTAAACTGCTTGATAATCTCTATCCATTTTAGAGAAAATGCTTTTCTCTCATGAAGCTGATATTTTTTTGCTGTTTCTGCTGTTTCTATTTACAGTAATAGTCATGAAGCTGAGGCTGTAAACTTTTTATTTGTTGTAAGGAAATCATTCCCATGTTGTTGAGCTTGTTTCTCTGCTGCTGTCTTATCCCTCTTTTTGGATTTTGACAGTTTTCCCTGTAACTTAAGCTTTATTTGTTTTGACAAACTTCACAGAACAAAGCCCCAAACTAACTGTTCAGTCTTGATAGCGGATGCTTAAATGAAAAATCTTAAGTCAACTTACCCAGTTCACAAACAAATGTTGTAGTCAAAGATATTGCTAGTCAATGTTTAGATCACTGATGGCTAAAGTAGACTGTGACTGCAAGCATCCCTATTCAAATATTCAATGCATACAGTCATATGTAAACATGCTCATATCAAATGTGTAGCTAAGTATGCAGTCACCTGCTTCCACTTATTTCTGTTACTGCATTAGGTCACATATAATTAATACAAAGCAATATAATGTTTGATAAGAACTTCAGTGGGTTAAAAAAGCAGAGTCAGCTATCTCATGTAGTAGTTTCATGTTTTGTTGAAAGCAACAGTCCTAGACTAGCCATGGCTGAGAACCTTAGTTTGTAATTATGACATATGGCCCATAATGATGATGCTGGGCATTATTTTACACAAAATGACTGAATGTTGTACTTGGCACATCTCTCATCCAGAGACTTAAAAGTAAATTAATGCTACAGCAGCCTGTGCAAGAAGCAGGTTGTTATCCCCACTTTTCAGATTTTTATGGGGAGGACGGGGAGAACTGAGGCAGTATGTAGCGTGGTTCTGCTCTTTATTGACTCTCCTTGAGAGGCTCAGATAATTTTTGTCTTTTCTGGGAGAAGGGAAGATGTTTAAAAGTACAGGTCTTAAGACCCCCTTCGTACTCTGCTTGCCCCATTTCCTAGCTGCAGAGCCCTGACAAAGTGGCTATATCCAGTATCTCAGAAAGGTGGAGGCAGGAGGATGGATGACTGCATCCAGGAGGGTAAACTAAGGGACTGTGAGGCAAGAGAACAGGTCCTGTGTGAGGCTAGGGGAGTAAAAACTGAAATGGAGTTGGTGAGGGAAGGGAGCTGGAGTGGGAAATGGGGAAGGAGGTCAGGAGAAGGTATGGGGCATGCTATAAGTAGGGCTCTACCAAATTCACAGTCCATTTTGGTGAACTTCACGGTCATGGGATTTTAAAAAACCCTAAATTTCATGATTTCAGCTATTTAAATCTGAAATTTCATGGTGGTATAATTGTAGGGGTTCTGACCACTGTTCCTGCTAAGCTGTGTGCGTGTGCATGTGTGCATGTGCACACAGATCCTAAACCCTGTGCACACGGTGAAACACCGCGTGCACAAAAATTTGCACAGAAGAAATTTTTTGTGTACACGGCCTGTCAAAAATTAGAGGGAACATTGGTCCTGACCCCAAAAATAGTTGTGGGGGTTGCAAAGTTATTGTAGGGCCATTGCGGTATTGCTATCCTTACTTCTGCTGGTGGCAGCGGTGTTGCCTTCAGAGCTGGGCAGCTGGAGAGCAGTGGCTGCAGGCCAGGGGACCGGGTCTGAAGGCGGAGCTGCTGCCAGCAGCTGCGCAGAAGTAAGGATGGCAGGGTATGGTATTGCCACTCTTACTTCTGTGCTGCAGATGGTGGGGTGCTGCCTTGAGAGCTGGCTGCCCGGCCAACAGCTGCCACTCTCTGGCCACCCGGCTCTGAAGGCAGTGCAGAAGTAAGGGTTGCAGTACCGCAATCCCCCTAAAATAACCTTGTGATTTCCTTTTGCGTCAGGACCCCCAATTTGAGAAACGCTGGTCTTCCCAGTGAAATCTGTATACTATAGGGCAAAAGCACACAAAAGACCAGATTTGACATGGGAGAGGGGAGACCCGATTTCATGGTCTGTGACACGTTTTTCATGGACTTGAATTTGGTCGGGCCCCAGCTATAAGAGCCGGCTTTCAATTAAATGGTCTCCAGTCTTTGATTCCTTCCTGCTTCTGCTTCTTTCACCCAACTCCCAAGCTTGCTCTGGCTCCTTGCCCTGATAAATTTCCTTTCTTGCTTCTTGATCTGCTCCTCTGCCCTGCCCTGCCCTGCCCCCCTCCCCCAGCCCTGTTCTGCTGGACCCAGTTTTGTGGGTTTGGAAATGGAATGACACAGTGGGAAAGATATAAACATTGGTGCCCCTCAGCCAAACGGTGCTTATTTCAGGGCCTTGCAGAAGTTGAGTTGTCTAGTGTTTGAAAAGGGAAATAATGTAACTGAATTGGGTATGGTGCAGTTGTTCGTATCTATATAATATCTACATGAGTCCTGTATATTTTAAATAGAGACAGACCAGATTGCACACAAACAACTCCAGAAACCATGGTTTCATTCATCCTGAGCAGCCTCCTGGAACAGCTGCCTTTATTGGTGTCCCTCCAGGTCTCCAACTGTTGTCCCAACTGCCATAGAACCTTTACCTCCTGGCTGACCTACTGCTTTCTATTTGGTAGTCAGAAGAGCCGCAGCAGATTCATCTGAAGTAGACATAACCTGGCCCTCTGCTGATCTATTATCAGACAGTGGATTTGCTACATTTGCCCCAAGTGTCTTTAAAACAAAACAACCTAAAATTATAGTTCCTCTAGAATAGACTTCAATTTCAGGAGACTCATCTCAGATTTAGTAAAATTACAGTGATATGTAGTGACTGCTAGGGCTGGAAGGAATCAGGTCAGAGCCACGATTGGAGTACACACTTTTGACTAATATGTGGACAGTTTTGAAAATACTAGAAGGGGTTAAAATAACTGGCCCATATATTGTCAGTGCTTTGACTAATCCTTCATGAAATATCTGAACTTGTCTAAGCAAATGCTTTATTATAGGGCTGTCAATTAGTCACAGTTAACTCGTGATTAATTCAAATTAATTGTAATTAAAAACTAATTGTGATTAATCCCAGTTTTAATCACACTGTTAAACAATAGAATACCAATTTGAAATTTATTAAATATTTTTGGATGTTTTTCTATATTTTCAAATATATTGATTTCAGTTACAACACAGAATACAAAGTGTACAGTGCTCGCTTTATATCTTATTACAAATATTTGCACTTGAAAAATAAAAAAATAAATAGCATTTTTCAATTCACCTCATACAAGTACTGTATTGAAATCTCTGTATCATGAAAGTTGATTTTACAAATGTAGAATTGTGTGTGTGGGGAAAAAAACAACCCCCCCCCCCCCGAACTCAAAAACAAAACAGTCGAACTTTAGAGCCTACAAGTCCACTGAGTCTGACTTCTTGATCAGCCAATTGCTCAGACAAACAAGTTTGTTTACATTTGCAGGAGATAATGCGGCCTGCTTCTTGTTTACGATGTCACCTGAAAGTGAGAACAGGCATTTGCATGGCATTGTTGTAGCTGGCATTGCAAGGTATTAAAGTGCCAGATGCGCTAAATATTCGTATGCCTCTTCATGCTTTGGCCACCATTCCAGAGCACATGCTTCCATGCTAATAATGGCTTCTGCTTAATAATGATCCAAAGCAGTGCAGACCGACGAATGTTCATTTTCATTATCTGAGTCACATGCTGAACAAGAAGTAGGACTGAGTGGATTTGTTTCTACATGTTTTGGTGACTTCTACTGTTTAAAAACTTTTCTCTGATCTTGAAGTTTGAATCAAAGCATTCTTTCTCACTTGTAGGGTCTTAGCAATTGTGTATATATCAGTTACTGGAAGACAATATGTTGTCATAACTTGAAACTAAATTATCTATATGCTAGGTGTCAGTTACAGCCTGGTATGGGTGAGATGAGACTATTCTGTAGCAGCATGTTTGGCACTAATAATAATAATGTGAAGTGTCCTACATAAACAAAAGTAGATGTCCTCTTTATTTAAAAAAAAAACAAAAAACAAAAACCTGTGAAAAACAGACTTTTTTTTTTCCCCTAGTTACCATGTTATGCTCTTTAGAAACGAAAGGTCTCCCATACATGGGACTTTTTAACTGAGACAAAGCTGTAATATTGTACATACAACTTAGCCAACTGGGTTGATTGAGTTGGAAGGTCAGATGGATTGTCAAAAGATAATTTATTGGTCCATATTAGAACTGAAGATTCTCTTGTCTTCCTGTCACTTGTACTTATTACTAGAACTCATCATGACTATGGCCGAGTGTCTGTCACAGAAGTCATGGATTCCACTTACCTCAAGGGGAGAGGGGGCAGCTCCCACTGCCATGTCCCTGCAGCTCTGAGGTGGAGGGGCAAGGGGGCTCCACCTGCAGGTGCCACCGCTGCGGTTCCCAGCCAATGGGAGCTGCGGAGCCGGTGCTTGTCAGGAGCAGTGCCCGGAACCCCCCTGGTCACCCCTCCCCTTAGGAGCTGCAGAGACATACTAGTTGGAGCTGGCTAGGGAGCCTGCCAGCCCTGCCCCGAGCCCCAGCGGGGGTCCTGGGCCACGCGCCGAGCCCCAGTGTGGATCCTGGCCTAAGGTTTAGTTAGGGGTATATAATAAAAGTCATGTATAGGTCATGGCTGTGAAATTTTGTTTACTGCCCATGACTTGTACTAAAAATACCCATGACTAAAACGTAGCCTTAATCATGATTTATTTCTCCAACATGGAATATTAAAGGAAGAGATGGATGGGTAAGTGCAGCAGCCTTTAAACCCTGGAGTTGAAAGAAAACCTTTTGTAGTGGTAAACACCCATTTTTTTCATGGTTTGTGTGTATAAAAAGATCTTCTGTACTTTCCACAGTATGCATCCGATGAAGTGACCTGTAGCTCACGAAAGCTTATGCTCAAATAAATGGGTTAGTCTCTAAGGTGCCACAAGTACTCCTTTTGTTTTTGCGAATACAGACTAACATGGCTGTTACTCTGAAACCTACCATTCATACTGTAGTTAAACATAACTTTGCCTTTGCCCAGAGACCCTATTGGAATTTTTCTGGTAATCCACTTAAGTGTAGAAGCTGGTGACAGATGGGTTGTGCCATGTAGTGTATTACCTTCCAAAGTAGGATTGTTCTCAACATGGTCTTTTTTTTTTTTTAAATAAGCGTTTTTCTCAGTCCAGTTTTAAATGTGTTATTTGACAAAAACCTGGTAGCTGTTAAATTACTTTGGAGGCACCTGAATGGCTTTGAGGGTAGATAAGTCTCAGCTTCTGTCCACGATTCAGATGTGGTTCAGTCTGGTTGTGACTCTTAGAACACTGACCAGTCACTGTAGAGGTGAATGATGTTAGTGTCAGTCCACTGCTTAAAACGTGTGTCCACCTAACACACATTTTGCACTTGTCTGCATTTAACTGCAACTCCATTCCTAGTTTTAGAGTAACAGCCGTGTTAGTCTGTATTCACAAAAAGAAAAGGAGTACTTGTGGCACCTTAGAGACTAACCAATTTATTTGAGCATAAGCTTTCGTGAGCTACAGCATCCGATGAAGTGAGCTGTAGCTCACAAAAGCTTATGCTCAAATAAATTGGTTAGTCTCTAAGGTGCCACAAGTACTCCTTTTCTTATTCCTAGTTTTGTCATCTACAGTACTCTTAATACTGGTTTTAAACAAAATATGTGGGAAATTGATGTTTGAATAAAAATTTTGTTAGTGATGATAAAAATACCCAGCATCGTGTAACACTTGAAATGCTGCTTGGTTTTGTTTTAAATTTTATAATATGTTTTTTTGAAGAGAAGTTTGTACAAACCACTTTGGCTTGAAGCTTCCATTGTCTGCAACAAATAAATGATTTATAATGCTGAGTTGTGTTAAACCTTTGGGAAGCATGCTGAAGGGTTTTCTTGTTTGTCTCCTTGAATTTCCAAAGCCTGGAGCATAATACATCGTTTGAACTGAGGGTGCACGCTCTAAAGGGAAACAATAATATGGTCCAGTGATGAGAACACAAAAGGCAAAAGAGCCAAAAGACTTGGATTGTATTCACAGTTGTCACTAACGTGTGACCTTAAGTGAACTTGTCAGGACTTGCCCTCTGTATCTGTAAAAATTGGTTATTTACTTTCTGCGGAGTGCAGTGCAATTTTTTTGGGTGCACAGCAATAAGTGTAAAGTACTGTCTCCGCCTCCCGCTTGCCTATCACTCTGTTACTATCAAAAGCATTGGAGCCTGAAATGGATCCAGAATGCTTCAGATAGCATTAAGGAATAAAAACAGTTTCTCCATACAACACACGGAGCTAGTAGTTTCATGGAGTAATGCCAGAAAGGACCATTAGATCTCCCAGTCTGGCCTCCTGTATATCATATGTCCATACCTTTCACCTGGATACCACTATATTAAGCCCAAAGACTGAAGCTAAACTAAAATATTTCAGTCTTTGGCATAGTAAACTGCATGCTGCAGGAAGAGAATGGGTGAGAGTAATGGGATCAGTTACTCGTGAGGGAATTCTGTGCCTAAAAATTATGTACACAATATTTTAAAATTCTGCAAATCTCATTTGTCAATTAAATGTGGCTCCATCATGGCAGTGGAGAGCACAGGCCACTGGCTGCATTGAGGTGGGAGATTACTCTGAAGCCTCCCGACTTCTCCAGTACAGGGACTCGGCAGTGAGGTTGCATCTGACCCTAACACAGTGCAGGGGCTGGGCCTGTCCCAGAAACATCCTGGGGCTCTGTGCCAGGCGCACCAGGTGTTGGTGGGCAGGCTCAGCCCAGTGGGCTCCAAGTGTGGAGGGGCTTAGTGTGGCAGGATTTAGGTGTGGAGTGAGAGGTTTCTGTGTGGGGCAGTCTGGGTGTGGGTGGCTCAGTGGGAAATCTGGAGGCACAGGGACTTGTGGGGGCAAGGGGGGGTTTCTGGGTGCAGGGGCAATGGGACTCTGCAGGGGATTCACAAGAAGGTGGTTGGAACACAGTGCAGGGGTATGTCTGCATGTCGGGGGGCTCAATGGGGGCAGTCTGGGTGCTGAAGGAGTGGAGCTTGATGGGGTGGGGGTCCAGGTGCAGCTTGTTGGAGGAATCCAACTGTAGGGGGGTAGGGCTTGTCAGGGTGAGGGTTCAGTGGGCCTGCTTAATGGGGGAGCTCCGGCTGCTGCTGAGGGGATGCCATATGCTGTGCTCCTGCTTTTCTTTGCCCCCCCCGCCCCCAACATCTGATTGTCCTTACTCCCACATTCCCCTGCCCTATTCCACTGCTTCTTCCCCCCCCCCCCCCAATATCCCGCTCCACCACAGGCACTCTCTGTTGCACAGAAACCAGGAAGGCTCCTAGCATGCAGAAGGGAAGCATGACTGGCACTAGGACCCAGGAGGCGGCATTCATCTGGAGAGTCGCAGATGCAGCCTCCTTCAGCTGAGCAGCTCTGCGCTTGCAGAAATGTGGGAGGGGGGCGGGCAGGCAGTGGCTCATAACCATGTGTGGCCCCCGTGCTTTGCCTCTGTTGGGGGGGCATTCTCCCCCCAAGAACTGTGCCCATGGTAGTCTTACCCCCTCACCCTCCCTCCCTTCTTCCCCCCCTTCCCCCATGGCTTCCCTTTGCTTCACTGCTGTTTTCTGCAGGGAAGCACAGGAATTCTGCAGGAGGGTATGTGTTTTCTGCAGGCATGCAGTCATACAAAATCCCCCCAGGAGTAGAGCTGATGCTGGAATTTAGTCTTATGCTCTGCAGCCCAGCACACCTTTTTGTTAGTTCAAATGGTATTTTACAGCTGCTGCTTTGCCTATATACTCTCTGGTGCTACATAGGGAACTCTATAGGGCTGGAAGCATGCTCAGTGCGGTTGACCCATAGCAAACTGAGGGGCTGAAGCATGCTTGGACCGGATGGAGAATGGCTAAAGGTATACTGTGGGGGATGACGTTCTTAGTTAATGCTCTTGGCATATATTCCAGATTACAAACTGTTTTTAAATGCATGTGTCTCCCGCATTTCAGATGGAAGAATACCAAAAGCATTGTGTTGTGGCATAAAAGGGTGTTCCTAGTACAAAACAACACTCATGCGTGTTCTGCTATCCAGAATATGCTTAGCTGAGGTATTCAAGCTCATAAACACTTCCATACCTGTGGTGCAGTAATTTATTTTTTGTAATCTTATGTGAAGCCAACAACTAATATGTTAATACAGATACGTTTCAGGAATTTAAGGGTCCAAAGCCAAATCTGGTATCCAAATACCTCATGTGCATTTTGGATCCGGATGGCTTTTAATCCCTGATGAGCAAGTCTGTAAAAACACAGGTCTCTAAAAGATGTGAATCTGTAACAAACAGCCCCTCTCCCATTTGTTTCTTGTTTAAAGGGAAGCTATCTGTTTGCTGTGGATAAGCTGTTTGATCTTATAAAAGACAACTGAAATTTGTCATGAAATTCCAGAATTTTCACTATATGAAAATAACATGCCATGATAGAAACTTCAGATTTTGAAGACTATTGAAAAGAACATGAATTGGACACTGCAAAGGGATTGTTAATAATCTTTGAATTTAAAGGTGTTTCTTTGGGTTGTAGCAAACTATTAGCTACAGTAGTAGTGATGCTAAACAATTTGGTTCCAATTTGCCACTGGAAAATTATCCCTGTGATAAGTGTATGCTGTAACGATACAGAAATAGCCCTTATTCCTTTAAGAATGTAGCTTTTTGATGGCGGATGTGATTTGAATGTAACCAGCAAAGGAAATGCAGGGTACATGATCTATTTGAATGTAACACTTTTGGAAAATGTTTTCCAGAAGTGCAAAATATTAAACCGAACACTGGGCCTTTGTTTTTCAGCATAAACGTGTAGTAGGTAGCAATTATTCAAATTAGGAAGCATTTTACAATTTTGTTAAAGTAATGAGGGAACTACTTTTGTGAACAAGACTGAAGAACTCTCAAATAAAATAGTATAGACACAGAAAAGGTGTTAACTAATATTGAACATTCCCCATTTGTTTTCTTACTTCAGATCAGCAATCTGCTCCCATGTCCAGATGTCACAATTTCATCTGAGCTAAAGTTTTTTGGAAAGAAATGTGTATCCCCTGCTTTTACTTCTATTTTACTTTTTTTTTTTTTAAGTGCAAGAATCCAAGACAGAAGAACTTTCTGTGAAGAGTTCCAATATAATGCTTTTTGCTTTGCTTCCCTTTGCTAATGTGGCTGTTGTAATAGAAATCCTGGCTTTGGAAGCAAAGAGTAGATAGGGGGAAAAATGCGCCCTCCTTTCCTTCCCATTCACTCTCTGGTATTTGTTCTGGCTGTTAATTGTCATATTTTTCTCCTTATGTAACTTTCATAGCCAAGCCTCAAAGGAATCTATGAGAAAACAGTCTGTAGAAGGAAATTCTTGTTTAGTTCTGTGACACCAGGAGTAACATTTAAACATGTCACCAAGAAAATTTTACTGTAAATTGAATTTTCACACATTTCCCTTAATTTTGAAAATGTTTTCTTTTAATTTTACATGATTAACTGATGCTACTTGTAACATCTAATGACTAATTAGACACACAAAAGTATGGTATGTGTGTATATATATATACACACACACACACACACACACTACCGTCCTAAGAAGTTACAAGTTTCCCATGAAAATTTCTGTAGCTCACAGTTTTGGGGTTCTGTGGATTTATATTCCTATCTTCGGTGTTAAGTTTCTCATTTCATATTCACGTAGGTTCCATTATCCAAGACATGTAAAGTTTTAGGTGTTACGTTTCTGTGACACAAGTACTTGAGGTTAATACAAATCCTAGAAAGTTGATGTATTTGTGTAGATGAGGATACAATGAGATCAAATTTATGCTGTGCTTCCCTTCAGTTGTGAAATGCGTTGTGGAAAGAAATCCACTTCTGAAAACGCATAGCGGTTCACATAATTCCTTAGGTGGTCAACCATATTTTTAGAGATAAGGTGGGTGAGGTAATTTTGTGTGTGTAAGAGAGAGAGAGACTAACTTCTTCTGGTGAGAGAGACAAGCTTTGCAACTTAAACAGACCTGAAGCAGAGCTTTGTATAAGCTCAAAGTTTGTCTCTCTCATTAACAGATGCTGTAATAAGATATTACCTCATCTCTCTAATATCTTGGAACCAACGCCTGTACAACAGTGCATGCAAACTTGCTTTTAGTCTCTAGGTACTGCCAGTCAAGTATGACTTCCTTGCCCATAAGGAATAGAATTCCCTTTTCTGAAGTAGTTCACATGCTGGTGCTGAAGTTAGACTAACAGGAGCCCAGTTATAAACAAAGCTTGCCTCTGGTAAATAAGCTTAATGAAAACGTCAGTATCTAACCTTAGGCCTACAGCTGCCACATGGAAAAATATGAAGGGTAGCTCTGCCCACTCTGGTGTATTATATTACAATAATGTTGTATGATTAACAGCTAATCATAACTTAAATGCATAATGCCCTGGGATAGGTTACATAGGTAACTGCCACCACTTGACATTCAAGCACATAACAGTGTAACTTTATCTTTTTCCTAACCGATATTTTAACATTATTCACAAAAAGATTCAGAAGTTAAGAAACTCTTCCATGTTACAGAATGATTAGCATAATAGTGACTATGTTGTGTCTGTTCTGAGAATAATATAATTTTGGAAAAATATACCCAAGAAAAAGGAAAGGTTGACTCAGTACCCCGTGGCCTTTTAAATAACAAAAGGATTGTTTTCCTCAGGAGGATGGATGGATAATTGCTGCTTAGAGTACAAATGAGGGATGAGTATTTAAAGCTGTCTTACTGTCAAAAGTTAAATAGAACCCGTATAATGAGGAACATTTTAAATTTTTTAATTCTTCAGCCTTCAAGAGGGAGAAGGGGTGTGTCCCATTCTCTCTCTCTGCTGTGACCATCATGCCTTTGCTGTGATGAGTGGCAGTTGCTTGCTCATGACACCTGCTATCTCTTCTCAACTTAAACATTCCTTATCTTCATTTCTTATGTCAGCCCTGTTTTCCTCTTTCCGTTCCTCATCCCCCAAACACACTTTCATGAGGTAGTAACCTATCCACCCCACTGCAAAAAAGTTGTCATAATAAACATCAGCTTTCATATTTAAAAATAAATTGTTTCTAGTCTTCATTGCTGAAAGTATTCAAAATGTAAACTGAAGCTACAGTTCAAAGTTTGTCATAACTTTTTCCTGAAAATCGTTGGTTAGTCTGTCCATCATTCTTTATAACTTTATTTATAATAAAGGGTCTTTTTTTTTAACTAAGCCATGTTTTTTTACTATGACCATCACTTCAGATACATCTGTACTGCACACTCCTTTTGTCAATGTGTAGCATACACGCGCTACCCACCCCCTGGGCATGGGTATGAATAGCAGCGTAGAGGGTGAGGCACTACTTACGTGAGTAGGTTAAAGACACTCCTGAACCCTGTGGGTATGTGCCTTGCAGGACTCTTGTCTAAGCAGCACCTTCTCTGTCGACACTGCTGTTTTTAGCAGTGTAGTGTCCGGCTGCCTTCCTGCTGCTGGAGTCTTTCCCCACCTTAGTGAAAGACTGGTAGCTCCCCACTGCCAAGCCTTTCCCAGCTACCTCCACCTCCTGGAGCCTTTCACTAAGGTGTAGTTACGTGTTAGCGTGGATGCATCCCACTTTTCACTGTGGCTTGTAGCTGCACATACCCTGAATGCTGCCATGAGGTGTGCAGTATAAACATAGCCTTTTGAGTACTTCTGCAGGAAGAGGGGAGTGTGCTGTTACCTTAATTACCAGGAACTGGATGATAAGATATATTCTTGACCTGATCTATTAATTTCTAATTTACAGTCATCTGTCTGATACCACAGATGGCTGCCGTGATGTCACAAACAGTGACAATTTGCAGTGGTGAATAATCCACAAGAACAGATTAATTTGGGGTGAGTCAATTTCAGGCAGTTGGTGTCTGTGTGCTTTTCATGCGTGTAGAGATTAACAGAAATATAGCAAACAGTAAAATCAGAACAGTGATTTCTGAAGGCTTTTCTACACTTGAAATGCTACTGTGGTATCATTGCAGATGCACTGCTATATTGCTCCAGTGTAGACATTACCTATGCCAATGGAGGAGGGTGTCTTCCATCAGCATAAGTAATCCACCTCCCAAGAGGTGGTAGCTAGGTCAGGGGAAGAATTCTGTCTACCTAGTGTTGTCTGCACTGAGGGTTAGATCAGCTTAACTACACTTCTCAGGGGTGTGTTTTCACATACTGAGCGACATAGTTAAGATGACTTAATTTTCTAGTGTAGACTAAGCCTGAAACTGGAGATGGATGGAGTTGACAGAGGCAGTGTTCTGTTTCTGTTCTCAATGGAGAAGTAATGCTACAGGAAATGGCTATAGTAATTGGAAATAGGATACCCTCAATTTTAATGGTCTCAAAGATAGTTATGAAAAATTGAGTAAACCTCTAGATGTACTAAATATTCATGACTTTACCCAGTAAGTATCTAAATAGGGAGTAATACAGAAATTAAGTCTCTTAAATTTAAAATAAGAAGTCAGAAGTGTTTGGCACAATATATCAGTGAACAAGTAATAGGCATGCAGGTAAATGAGTCCTTAATATAGAGCCTAGTGTGGCATGATATAGTTAAAATTGTTGTATCTATTTTATATCCCTGTAAGACCAGAATTATTTTGTGTGTGTTGTTCTTGGTGCTAAGGTGAGTTGTGTGGTGTTTTGAATCGCAGGTCTGCTAAACCCCATCTTTCCTTTAAATGATTGATTATATTTTTAGATTCACACTGATTTGTTCAAGTTCACTTGGATAATACAAGATATCTTTTATTTATATGGCTCATATGCTGCGCTTTTATCCATATTTCTTATGTCTACCTAGATATTAACTATAATTCTCTCTTACAAGCTCTAGATGGTTCAGGGTTCTCTAGCAGTTGAGATTTTAATAGGTGTTTTGCAGAGTTTGTGGGGTATTTTCACAGTTATAGATGGCTAGATTTTTTTGTCATGTTGAAAGCTATATTTCAGGATAGTATGTGTGACTAGAAAGTTAATTCTAAGGGCAGTCCCCAAAAGTAGGTCATACCACCCTTAGCTTTTTATGTGATCTATCCAGCAGATATGATTGAGTTCCTACAGTGATAAATGGTATCAATAAGAAACATGATCGTATTTCCACTGGTATTTTTTTGTAATTCTTTGTGCCCCTGAGAGGGTCAGTTCATGAGTGGGACTTTGTGGAACTTGTGAAATGTAATTTCTTTGGTTTGTTTTTTTCTTTTCCTGTTGTCTTTCAGCTGCATCAGAGCCTTCTCAGTTCAATGTCAAATTTGGCTATTTGATGCTTGCATGCTTTCCCACTTGGATCTGAATTGAAGGTGATGTCAGTTGGAGATGTTTATGAAATTCTTAACTTTTTAATTTTGAATGAGCTGATTGCAGATCTTCAGTTGGAAGGATGGAGTCAAGGTGCATCAATATCTGCTCTCGCCATATTTGAGTCTGAGAAAATATTGAGAGAATTTAAGCTATGCTGCTAAGAGTGCTACGTTAATGTTGAATACAGCTGGAAAAATGAAATAGCCAAGCCTACAACTAGCAGTAAAGACACACTAGTAAACAGGATTACCTATAAATCTAGCAGTGTGGAATAAAGTAAATTAGATTCAGTTGAAACCAGCTTCCGTTTGAGAAGCTGGCTTTCTTCTCATCTGCTACATGAGCAGTGCACCAATATCAACTATTAAACACAAATTCCTTTTAATAATTTTAAGGTCTGAAACGCACAAGATGGATAAGCGTAAAGACAATCTGATTTGTCCTTAAATTGACTTAGATATTCCCACAGTATCTATTTCCAAGGATGGGAGTCTTTGTCACATGGTGGAATATGTAAGTGTTTCTCAAATGCTGGGACTTTTTAGTATTGGTTTCTGCAGGGGAATAGAGTTCAGTAGATGCTGCACTCTTTTTTTTTGTAGCTGTGGCAGCAGTATTGTGTAATGTTGAGATCCAATGCTTGTCCTCAGTACCCAGTCAGCTGCAGCCCCTCACCCACACACACTGATCCCTCTCTGTAGATCTGGAAGCAAATCTGAAGATGCAAGTAAACATTTAAAAAAAAATCTATTCTTTGTTTAGATCATAGGTGTGGGCAAAAATGTCAGTTTTGTAACTGGTGTACTTTCCAGATGACTCTGGATTAGATGAATTTTTCATGTTCTGATTGAGGACCACTGGTAGCCATATGGGGAAACTTCACACTACCTGCTTGCATCACAGTTGGCTAAATATGTTGCTTTCAGTCCCTATTTGAGTGTGATTTTTTTTTTTTCTTACAATGGGGTTGCTTGTGATGGTAGGGGGCGGGCTCAACAGTGCCGGGGATCACTTTCAGTTCATGTCTTACGTTACTAAAAGCTAATTCTTCAGGGTTTCAGCTGGACACTTGCAGGGATCACCTCTCTCCCAAAAATGTATATATTTTTTTAATTTGCTTCCTCTGAAGCATCAGAGATGGCCATGGCTAGAGATAGGGTATTGGGCGGCTAGGGCTCTGAGGTGGCACTGAGTATTTTCTCTCTGAGGTGATTGGTTGGCTGGTTCTTACTCACAGGCTCATGATCTAATGGATGGCCGGATGTTGGATCAGGAAGAAATTTTGCCCTAGGTCAGACTGGCAGTGACCTCAGGGTTTTTCACTTTCCTTTGCAATGTGTGGGTGCAGGTCACTTGCCAGGATTGTGTGGGTACATCTCACTTAATCATTTCCCTGCCATTGGAGAGTCCTCAGGCACTGTTGCACCTCAGTCCCTACTGTTTTCTGTCTGTGGCACGTAGTAGTCTAGTCTCCTGTGTGCTGTAGTACTTAAGTCTACTTTCAGTTACTGGGTTTAGTGTGCAGGTGCTGGGTTGTGTTGTGTTGGTCGCCTGTGATATGCAGGAAGTCAGACTAGATAATCTGGTGGTCCCTTCTGGCCTTAAACTCTGACTATAAGATTAGGAAAAGCCTTGTCTGAGACTTCATCTTGCTGTTTCCCATCTTAATTCCAACATAATTTTAGCAGACTTCAGGCTAGAATTATGAACTAGGGTTTTAGACCATCTAGCTAATATGATGCTGGTTACTGCAGAATGAAAATTACGTTTCAGTGCTTGGTTCATGTTTTCATATAGCCCTTCAAATCCCTTTTTTAAAAATAAAAAGTTGTCTGAAAACCACTATTGTTGAGTTTAAACTCTTCCTTACACTGTGCAGATGTCTTGATCAACCACCATAAATCATGCACTGATTTATTGAATGTGAAAATCTATTTTTCTCTTACTTGCCAAGACCAGAATTCAATTTTGTATTTTTCCAGCAAGAGCATCCCAACAGCTGGTTTAGATTGTAGGGGGTTCTCCTGTGCTTGCTTTGTTTTTTATCATGAAGATTTAATTAATGTAAATCGAAGAACTTTGTGCTTTATTAAATTGGAGTTTGAAGTCCATTTCTTCCAGGATCTGTGTCTTCAAGAAATTCTGTATAATGTAGTCTTCGCTTATACCAGACAATTTCAGAGGGCTTTGGGGCGGGGGAAATACAGTAGAACCTCAGAGTTACAAACAACCTCCATTTCCCGAGGTGTTCATAACTCTGAAGTGTTTAACTCTGAACAAACGCTGTGGTGGTTCTTACAAAAGCTTACAACTGAACATTGACTTGATGCAGCTTTGAAACTTTACTGTGCTGAAGAAAAATTCTGCTTTCCCTTTATTTTTTTTATTAGCAGTTTACATTTAACACAGAACTGTACTTGCTTTTTTTTTTTGTCTTGGTTGCTGTGTGTGTACTTCCGATTCTAAATGAGGTTGTTTGATCACTTCATAACTCTGGTGTTTGCAACTCTGAGGTTCTACTGTAATTTTTGATTTATCTAAGGCAATTCTAAATCTAAGCTCCAGACATATGAACCTCTGAAGAATAACTCAAATGAAAAGCCAATATTTAATGGCCCAGTATAGTACTCTTTTCCACTCAGGCTGCTTTTGATACTTTTGAAATCAGTGAAGAGTAAGGTTTAAATTGAATGTATGGCTCTAGTTCTGGATTACTATAAAGGGAGACCTCGGCAATCCAGTAGTAGCTGTATGCAATGAATGACTTTTGACTGTTCCAAGTACTTCGGATGAGATGCATGTATGCTTGAGATGCACTGCCCAACTGGACAGACCCCAAAGTTATTCATCCATAGTAGATCTTCTCCATCTAGAATACTATGATCTCATTCACAGAAAAAAGATTTTTCTTTGAGTCATGATCCCTGTGGAGAGTCCACAAATGGATGCATGTGCATGCCATGCACTGGAGTCCAGAAGTGTTTCTTTGCAGTGTCTGACCCGCCCACGCTTACTGTGTCTCGTTGTGCTCCCGGCCGAGGGTATAAGAGGTAGTGAGAGTTGACACCTCTCCAGTTTCTTCTGACTTCTCCATGGCCTGAGTCAGAACACCGTTTCTTTGCGCTCTTGGTTTTCTAAGAGAGTGATTCACTTCTGCTTTGTGGTAAATAGTTGTAAATAGTTTTTATAGTGTTAGATATATTTAGTATAGTTAGTATAGCTCTTCTTTCCCCTGGTTGGGGACTTCTTCTCCCCCCCCTCCCGGGGACTATGCCCAAGTTTCCATGCTTCAAAAACTGTTTCCAGCCCGCGCTCCTTCTCTGTGAGCACCAGTGGTGCCTCTATTGCCTTGGTGAGGCACACATCCTGAATCACTGTGCCATTTGAAAATCCTTCCTGCCCCAGACCTGGGAATCTGGCGAGCTCCATCTTCGTAAATATCTGAAGGAACGAGACCCAAGGTGTACTTGGATCTGGGCCCAGGGGACACCTGTGTGGCAGTGGTGAGTGCCCCTTCGAGCACTCTTAATTCCCCAGAACTGGTGATACTGAAGACCAAGGAGAAGTTCCAGCATCAGAGCAAAAAAACACACTCATGGGTACAAGAGCAGATACCCCAAGCATTTCCTCCCCAAGCCGTGCCAGGTTGGGTGAGATGTCCATTATGGATCCGGCTGGATCGGTGCCCAAGATTGGAGGGTAAGGCCAGGCACAGATGGGATCCGATGGTGACCTCTGCACCCAAGTATTTAGAAAAGTCACTGGCATGTGTGCCGCTTGTTCCACCACTACCTGTGTGCCTGCCATACAGGCCAGCCCTGCAGACTCCACAAGGTCCCTTCAACATCTCCACAGGTACCCCATGGACGCCTGAATACTCAGAGGCATTTCTGTTGGTGGAAGAGTTGATCCTCCCCTACTCAGTCTTCCCTTTTTATCCAGACCCCTGCTCACCCACAGGATCCCGATTCCAGAGGACAAGCCCCTTCTGCTGTTGCCAGAGAAGACCGTCCCTCTGTCACACTGCAGCCCTCTGGTACTGATAGTTGTCGTCGTCCCCCCCCTCCGCCCCACCCTGCTGAAACAGTCTTCAGAGTCCAGGGAGTTCTCGGAGCTGGAACCTTCCGTCTTCTAGACGTCATGCTGGAGTCTGGATGTACACTCCAGACTGCCCTACCCTCTGGTAAATGATCCGACAACAGAGGCCTGGTACCCCTTTCTGTGGGGCCCACCACATCTGAGGGGCCCTTCCTTTAATCCAGTGATCTCAAACTCAAATCGCCACGAGGACCACGTGAGGACTAGTACATTGGCCCAAGGGCCACATCACTGAAACCTTTTCATACAATGATACTCTTCATTTTTGACTGTACTTTTGTAATATAGTATGCTATTAAAAGTCCCATCCCCCCCGTGATATTTCTCTGATTCACCTTCCCTTTCCCTCCCTCCCAGGCTTAAAGGAAAAGAGCTTTTCCCAGTGACTGGCTGCTGCTGCTTTCCTGGCTCCCTTCTCCCCCAGCGTTTCACACTGCACGTGGGATCAATGGGGACAGACTTCAATGGTGGGTGTGTTTGGCCTTCCCTTGAGGGAGGGGAGATTTGAAGAGTGGCAAAGGAGCTGGCCGAGGGTTGGTGTGAGTCGGGGTATAGCTGGAGGGGGGATTGGGGATTCAGGAAGAGCAGACTCAATGGCTTGGTCGGGAGCTTGGAGCTGCAAGGCTGTTTGTCAAGCTTGGGCAGTTTGACTCAGGTGAACTTCAGAGGACTGTGGAAGCGGCTCATTGAAATGCATGCAGCAGACATCCCCACCCCCCAGAGCGAGAGTGACTGTAAACACTGCTTTAAACAGCAGCTCGGAGAGCCCTCCTGCCTGCCCTCCTCCCCAGAGCATGTGTGGGGGAGCTGGCAGCAGCAGGGCCAGAAGTGGGTTATGTTTTGCTGATCCAGCTAATGTCTTCCCTGCCCCACCTCTTCTCCACCTCCTCCCCTGAGCGCGCTGCATCCCCGCTCCTCCCCCCTCTCTCCTGGAAAGTCCTAAGCGCTGCCAAACGGCTGCTTGGCAGTGGGAAGCACTGGGAGGTAGGCGGAGGAATGGGGATGTGGCACACTGCAGGAGGGGGAGGGGGCAGAGGTGCGGAGTCGGCGCCTATGTTTGGGCCACAGGAAATAGCTCTGTGTGTTTGAGACCCCTGCTTTAGGCCATACTGGGGACTTTGGGATCCTTACCACAGGCACCAGGTACTATCTCAGGCATCCTACTGGCTGTCTCCTGCGCACCCACCAGTGCCATCAGTGTACGGAAAAGAGGGAGACATCAAACCAGTATTACTGGTCCCGACTGGAACGTCGTCCTTGCTGGATGGGGTGCTCATCCTCCTCCTGTTTTCTCACTGTATTGGCAGTCGTCATCCTAGGACTTGCTGCAGAGAGTAGTGACAGACCTGGGAATCCTGTGGGAGGAGGTTCAGGACTCACATCAACAACTCCTGGACATTATCCAACCCAGGGGCCATCTAGGCTAGCCCTATCCATCAACGAGGCCATCCTCCAGCTGGCACAAGCAGTGTGGCATACCCCTGCTTTGTGCCCCCTCCCAAACACACCTAAACAGGTGGGGAGGAAATATTTTGTGCCTTCTAAAGGGCGAGATTTTCTTTTCATCCATCAGCTGCCCTGCCCTGAGCTCCCTGGTTGTCCAAGAGGCCATGGAATGGGCATGGCAGCAACCATAAAAGTCTACTCCGCTGGACAAGGCAGCTAAGAGACTGGATCACCTGGGCAGGAAGGTCTAGCCTTCTGCAGGACTACAATTCTACATCACCAGTACCAGGCTCTGCTAGCCAAGTAGGACTTTAACTACTACAATAGGCTAGTATTTTCAAGGACAAGCTGCCACCAGAGCACCAGCAGCAATTCCAGGTGCTGCTAGACAAAGGATAATGGTCACCCACGTGGGCTTTCAGGCAGCTGTGGATGCGGCCAACATGTCTCTCGCTCTCTAGTGACCGGGATTGTTATGCGAAGAGGCTTCTGGCTACAATCGTTCGGCTTCCCCAGTGAGGCCCAAACTACGATTGAGGGTTTCCCTTTTGATGAGTGCAAGCTGTTCAATGATAAGAGGGATGAATCCCTCCACTGGCTGAAGGACTCCACAGCCACACTATGGTCCATTGATGTATATGTACTCTGGCCCTGAGACACAGACAGCAGAAGCAACCCTTCTGCCCACCCCCACACACTACCTGCCCAGTCTACTGTCTGCGCCAACAGGAGCACCAGTCACAGAAGCCTTCCTTCCCCACCTCTGCCACAGCCATCTCCTCAACTACCTCCCAGCAGAAGACCGAGCCTCAGTTTGACATGCAGGTTGAGACCCAATGAACCTCCACCAATGCCACCCCTGGAATCCCGTATTGTCTTTTGAGTGCTGTCTTGCCCTATTTGCTCACTATTGGGGCGAGATCATTCAGCCCAGAGACTCCATAGAGTTCCTCTCCTTCCTGCTGTATCAAACTCCCTCTTCCCCCCACCCCCCACACCCATCCCATCAACAGATCCTCCAACAAGATGCAGACACTCTCTACTCTTCAAGGAGGCAATAGAACCTGTCCCACCTCACTACAAGGGCTGAGACTTCTCACCTTACTTCATCATCCTGAAGAAGTGCAGAGGGCACCACCCCATTCTATATCTTCTGGTACTCAACATGTTGATCAGACAGTCCAAATTCACATTAGCTTGATTATCCCCCTCCCTATCCAAGAGAGCCTGGTTTGTGACTCTTGACATAGAAGACACTTTCTTTCACCTGCACATTGACCCAGCCCACTGCAAGTTCCTCTATTTTCAGGTAGGGCACCAGCATTACCAATTTTGGGTCCTCCCATTTGGTATAACAGTGCCAAGAATGTTCACTGAAGTCTTTGCCATGCTAGCATCCCAGATGCGCCAACTAGCCTACTCAGTAATCCCTTACCTCGATGACTGGCTCCTTGTGTTGCTATTGTGAGGGGAAGCAATCTCCATGATCCTCAGTCTTCACAGTCTTCTAGCATCTCTAGGTATATGTGTTTAATGAGGAAAAGTCAGTGTTGATACGTACACACCAATACGCTTCATTGGGGTGTAATTCAACTCAAATGTGGAGAGGGCTTTTCTCCTGGCAGACCACTTCGTAGTACTGACAGCTGTCATAGTGGGCATGTGTCACAGACAATTCACCATGGTCAACTGTTGTCTCTCCCTCCTTGGTCACATGGTAGCCTACACCTACATGACACTGCACACATGTCTCCATATGCGTTGTCTTCAAGCATGGCTCCTCTATATCATGGACCCAACAGAAACCTTAGAGTCCAGGGTGTCAGTTCCCCAGGCCATGCTGTCTTCCCTCACAGGATGGTCTGATCTCTCCAAGATTATGATCAGCACCCCCTTTACCCCTCTCACACCACAGGCCAGCATCGTGACAGATGCCTCTCTTGCGGGTTGGGGAGCCCACTTAGGCCATCTCACAGATCGGGGTGTGTGGATGCCACAGGAAGCCAGGATGCACATAAATGTGTTAAGTCTTCCAGTAAGCGTGCCAGGCCTTTCTCCCGCTCATTCAGTGCCTTCACATTCAACTGTTCTCCGACATCATAGCAGCAGAGGTGTACATCAACAAGCAGGGCAGTCTCCCTCCCTCTGCTCTGAGTTGGTCTGGATTTGGAACTGGTGCGTCAAGAACTATGTGACACTTCAAGCATGGCAGCATGCCTACCAGGCATCCAGAATTCACTGGCTGACATGCTCAGCAGGAGTCTACCTCAATCACAAGTGGGAGCTACACGATGTCATGCTCCTGTACCTCTTTTGTGAAGTGGGGCACCCTCCCTCCCTGATGGGACCTCTTTGCTCCTCATGAGACTCTCAATTGCTCTAAGGGAGGACTTGCAGAGCAATGCTTTCCTCTTCCCCGGACAGGCAATTTGTGCTATGCTTCCCCCCCCATTCCCTTCCTGCCAAATCAGTGCACACACCTGTTGTTTTTCTGCCCCAAACCACACTCCTCCCTTACTGACAAGGCCATGTGCTCCCTTGATGTCCATTGTGCATTGGCATTCCACAGGACTCGATGCTTTCACGCATCACCAAAGCTATTTGTGGCCACAGTTGAAAAGTCCAGTGGTGAAGCCCTCTCGTCCCAATGAATCTCCAAATGGGTCTCTTGGTGCATCTGCAAATGCTAAAACCAATCCATCATACCTCCATCTGATAGAATCACAGTGCACTCAACACGAGCCTGTGACGGGTTCAGTTACAGAGACCCCCTTGGGACTGTCACCTGATGTGCTGAAATGACCTCTGAGCCCGTTTTTCCCTGATGGCTTGGGACTCCAAAACCCTGCCTTGTTGAGCCAGACAAAGCTAGTCTGCTGCAACACAGACCCAGGTCTGAACCACACCCCCAAAGCTGCAGGCTTTAACTGAAAACCACTCAGCAGGTTACCTATCTCCAGCACCCAGACATCCAGTTCTCAGTGGGATCCAAACCCCAAATAAATCCATTATACTCTGTATAAAGCTAATACAGGGTAAACTCTTGAATTGTCCGCACTCTATAACACTGATAGAGATGCACAGCTGTTTGCTCCCCCAAGTATTAATCACTTACTCTGGGTTTGTTAATAAACAAGTGATTTTTATGAAGTATAAGAAGTAGGATTTATGCGGTTTCAAGTAATACCAGACAGAACAAAGTTACCAAGCAAAATAAAACAAAACATGCAAGACTAAGCCTAATACATTTAGAAACAGATAAAATCTCACCCTCAGCGATGTTCCGATAAGCTTCTTTCACAGACTAGATTCCTTCCTAGTCGGTCCCAATCCTTTCCCCTGGTACTGTTCTTGTTAGGGCTAGTCTACACTGGCAACACTAAAGTGCTGCCATGCTAAAGTGCTGCCAGTGCTATTAAAAAAAAAAAAAAAAAAAAAAAAAACCCAAAAAAACAAACCCCCACCTCCATGGGAGGCGTAGCTACCAGTGCGGTGCACTGTTTACGCTGGCAATTTACAGTGCTGAAACTTGCTGCTCTCAGGGGAACGTGTTTTTTGTTGCAGCACTGTGAAGTGCCAATATAGACAAGCCTTTAGTTCTAGCTCAGGTGGCAAGTAGGGGATTTCTCATGTCTGGCAGCCCCCTTTTATGGCTTTGGCACAAGGCGGGAATCTTTTGTCTCTCTGGGACCCCATCCCTCCTTCTAAATGGAAAAGCACCAGGTTTAAGATGGATTCCAGTACCAGGTGACATGGTCACATATCCTGTGAGACCCCAAGCCTCCATTCTTTCCGGCCTGACTCACATGAACACAGGAAGGCTTACAAGTAAACAGCCATTTACAGTCAATTATCCTGGTTAATTGGAGCCATCAAGATTCTAAACCAGTGGTCCCCAATCTTTCTGTGGGAATAGCATATTGCTATTCTCAAAAGGCTGTGGTGGGCGCCGGACACTCATCCGCCAAAATGCCACCGACGAGTGCGGCTGCCGGAAAACGGGATGCGGAAATAATGCTGAAAAATGGCAATGCTTCTCAGCGGCATTTCAGTGGCCGGTTCTCCAGCAGCGTGTCCTGCGGGCACATAAAAACGCCCTGGCGGGCACCATGGTTCCCACAGGCACCGTGTTGGGGACCACTGTTCTAAACCACCATTAATGGCCCACACTTTGCATAGTTACAATAGGAGTTCAGAGTAACACTTCATATTTCTAGCTTCAGATACTAGAATGATACATTCATACACATAGCATGAACGCACTCAGTAGATTATAAGCTTTGTAATGATACCTTACAAGAGACCTTTTGAATAAAGCATATTCTAGTTACATCATTTACACTCCTAAGCATATTTCCATAAACCTATTGAGTGCAACGGAGAAGAGTGGGCCGGGGCGGACAGGATTTTTAATGGCACGCTGCGGCCTGCTGAGGTCCTGGCCTGGGTTCAACAGCGGGCTGAGCGGGGCTGGTGGCTGGGACCCAGCAGGCAGCAGCGTGTCATTAAAAATCAGCTCGCTTGCCGTCTTTGGCACGCGTGCCATAAGTTGCTGACCCCTGCTCTAGCCCCTGCTGTTGATTCCGTGTCTCAATTCACTGTCCCACGAATCCATGCTTATGGGGCTCTCATTTAAAAGCTCTTTACCATGACAAATTAGTAGGGGTGAAGAGAAAACAGCTTCTCATGAGGCAGTAGTGTGAATTCAGTTATCTGCTGGTCTTGCTCTGACTCTCAGCGTGCATTGCTGGGACACACTCCTGGGTCGTTCTGTCTTTCTGTCTTTCTCTCTTTTGTTTTGACGGGGAGGGGTGCAGAACTTTCAAAACTTGGAGCAGACATTAGCTGTCTGCGCAAAATCTGAGCTTCTACCATTTGGATTAGCCTCCATCTCAGCAATACGTTGTAGAAATGGCTGAGCTTCCTGGGGAGTTCCAGGAAAATGGATTTGGACTTTCCATAATTCTCTTGATAGTGTAGAATCTATTTTAAAACCACCCACAAATCATTGTTTCAAGGAGCTGGGTTTGCACTTGCAGAATAGTTCCCCGAAGGGCAATGCTATGACAACACTTACCATGGAGCTACATGTGGATGTGTGGTAGAACGACACCTGAAACATGTACCATTGCTACTAGTGCACTTTCTTTAATTGGCAATATTACAGTCTTCTGTTAAAGAGGCAGGTCCTAAGAAATAGATCAGGGTCATTTTAGCTCTACAGGGTCATTTTAGCCATCCCTGAGTTAAAGCAGGGCCATTATACATTGCCCAAAGCTTCCTTCAAACCGCTGTAAAATCTTTATTTTGTTTTAAGCTATTAGAGTGCTGTTGCTCGGTTGTTCACCCTTTTAATTGTATATCTGAGATTATTGCTATGTTTTATATACAGTTTGTCAGATTTTAAAAATGTTTATTTTTCCGTAGGCTGGTGTTCGGGATGTTGTACCCTGCTTATTATTCTTACAAAGCTGTGAAGACAAAAAATGTGAAGGAATATGTAAGTCCCACTTCTGTCTTGTTCGTCCAATGAAACATAATGCTTCAACTGAAACTTAGCAGAAATAAATTTCACCAAGTTATTCAGTGTAACATATTGGTCACATGAAAGCGTGACACGACTTTAATAGATCTTCATAAATATTAGGTACAAAAATTATGACTATAACATCATTATATATGCTTATGAATGCTTAGCTAATTTAGAAATGAAGTTAAGGTTTCCATATAAGTCACACAGCATAACACACATAATTATGGTATATGAAGAACAACATAAAATATGTTCCAATAATACGTACCACGGTCAAGCTAGGTCCCTGGTTTTGCCAACTTAGTTATATGACTGTATGTTTGAGTAGTCTCATAGACTTTGTTAGGTGTAGTTGTGTGTAAAGTTATTTATGTGCATAAGTGTTTGCAGGATTGGGGACTGACGTTGTAAGATGTTTATTTTTTGAGTTTCCTGACTAAGGCTATGTCTACACGACTGCAGTAAGTTGATCTAAGTTACAGTACTCCAGCTACATGAATGACGTAGCTGAAGTTGACGTAGCTTAGGTCAACTTACTGTCGTGTCCACGCTGCGCTGGGTTGACAGGAGACACTCTTCCATCAACTCACCTTTCTCTTCTCGTTCGTGGTGAAGTACCGGGGTTGACCAGACAGCGATCTGTGGTCGATTTGGTGGGTCTTCACTAGATCCGCTAAATCAACCCCTGGTGCATCGATCGTGGGAGTGTTGATCTGGCAGTAGTGTAGATATAGCCTTTGTGATCTTAACTATGCTGCCTTAATGAAACATTAAGTATTGTTAGCATCTAACTTCCTTGGTTTTGTAGGTTGGAGCTACTTAAGTTTTCAAGTAGAACCATGCTTTACCACCTTACTCAACAAATCTTTCCCTTTGGTATAGTCAGTCATGTCATGTCTTCTGACTTCCATGAGTCAGACTTCCATGACTTTTATGGCTTTTCTCTAATGTTAGCACTTCTGAAACAAAATAGTCAAGACTGAACAGATTTCTACTGCGTTTTATGTCAACATAATTGGTTTTTGCTCCACAACTGTCTGTGCTGTGAAAACCTTGTGAAGACCAAGGGGTTGCAAATATCAAAGGCTTTCATTAGCCCCGCAGAAATATTACTATTTGTATTATGCATAAAATATAAGAAGGTCTCCTACCAATAATTTTAGGTGTCCTTAATAGTTAAGAAAACATATATAGTAATGCCAGTTATTAGTTTCTTTAGTCCACTTAGTTTTATTTTTCCTGGCCATTAGAGAATGAAGTCTCCCTTTTCCCAAAACTGTAGCTGGGGTTTGCAACAAATAATCAATGGTGTCTTTGGCAGTTTCGAGGCCAACTAGCATTTCGAAACCAACACCTTGTGTTCCACCCAGAAACCGGACAGCAGGCAATGCAGATCGTAGGTCATGGATTTAACATTACACTGCATTAGTCCAGTCTCGGGGCTTGTCTACACTACTGCGTGGGGTCGATCTAAGATACACAACTTCAGCTACGTGAATAGCGTTGCTGAAGTTGATGTACTCAATCTACTTTCTGCAATGTCTTCACTGCGGTAAGTCTACAGCTGATGCTCTCCCGTTGACTCTGCTTGCACTCCTCGTTCTGGTGGAGTACTGGAGTCGACGGGAGAGCACTCAGCGGTTGATTCTCGCAGCTATACTAGACGTGATTGATCGATCACCCCTGGACGGATCGCTGTCCAGCAGGTAGTGTAGACAAGCCCATAGTGACAAAGGCATGAATGACAATAGCAAGGTCTGCATGCGAAGAAATAATTGCATCTTTCTGGTCTTGAATGGACAGAGGGTGTGTGAGGCATTGCAGCTAGCTAATCAAGTAGCATTTGGGAGTCTTAAGATTCCATCACCTATGAACTCAGAATATGAAAGGTGGAACCACTAGGAATGTAAATAGCATATAAAACACCTAACCGTGTAACCTATTAAAATTCTGTTGGTTAAACATTTTAACCAGGGAAGTAAGGGTGTGGGAGGTGCTGCAGCACACCCACGTTTTACATGGGGCCCTGCTGCCTGCCACCCTGGGCACGGGGCGACAGCTGAACTGAAACTGGTAAGCATTAAGCTTATTGGTTAACAGTTTAAACTTTTACATCCCTAGGAACCATACCAACCAAGGTGCAGATATTCTCTGTCAAGCTGTCTCATGCTGGCTCCAGAGCGTGACTAGCAACCTCAGGACACATTGTTAAGAAGCAGAGCACAAACCCCAAAGTGGTTGAGAGTTGTATACTTATATTTCACCAACCAGTTATCAAGACATGAGATGTAATTCTTCCATTCTGCTCAGCACTGATAAGGCTTTAGCTGGACTATTGTATCCAGTTCTGGGCACCACACCTGGGGAAAGGAGTGGAACATACTGGAAGAGGTCCAGAAAAGAGCAGTTAAAATGATTAAAAGTCTAGAAAACATGATCCATGATAAAAGATTAAAAAACTTGAGTTTGTTTACTCTGGAGAAGAGAGATTGAGGGGGGACATAAGTCGCCAAGTGTGTGAAAGGTTGTTGTAAAGAAGAGGGTGATAAACTGCTCTCTTATCCACTGAGGACAGGATGAGAAGTAATGGACTTAAATTGCAGCAAGGGAGATTTAGGAAGCTTTTTCTTAATGCTTAACTTAACTGTAAGGGCAAATAAGCAATGGAACAAATTACCTAAGGAAGTTGTGGGATCTCATTGGAGGTTTTTTAAGAAGAGATTAGACCAATACCTGTCAGGGATAGTCTAGGTAATACTTAATCCTCCCTCAGTGCAGTGCAATCCTCCCTCAGCCTAGATGACTTATTGAGGCCCCTTCTAGTTCAAATTTCTATGATTCTATGAAAATAGGCCAATGATGCTTTTTAGTCATGTTTCAGAGTAGAAGTATATATTAAGTGACACCAACTTCAAAACTTAGTTTTTAAAGAACTTTTAATGTTTAAACTAGGGCTGTCGATTAATCACAGGTAACTCACACTATTAACTCCAAAAATTAATCATGATTGATTGCAGTTTTAATCGCATGTTAAACAATAGACTACCAGTTGAAATTTATTAAATATTTTTGGATGTTTTTTCTACATTTTCAAATATATTGATTTAAATTACAACACAGAATACAGAGTTTGCAGTGCTCATTTTATATTTTTATTCAAATATTTGCACTGTTAAAATGATAAAAGAAATAGTGTTTGAATTCACCTCATACAAGTACTGTAATGCAACCTCTTTATCATGGAAGTGCAATTTACAAATGTAGATTTTGTTTGTTTTATTTCTGAGTGTAGTTATGTAACAAACAATGTAAAACTTTAGAGCGGGGTCGGCAACCTTTCAGAAGTGGTGTGCCGAGTCTTCACTTATTCACTCTAATTTAAGGTTTTGCGTGCCAGTAATACATTTTAACGTTTTAGAAGGTCTCGTTCTGTAAGTCTATAACTAAACTATTGTTGTATGTAAAGTAAATACGGTTTTTAAAATGTTTAAGAAGCTTCATTTCTTAATGAAGGGGGAGGGATAGCTCAGTGGTTTGAGCTTTGGCCTGCTAAACTCTGGGTTATGAGTTCAATCCTTGAGGGGGCCATTTAGGGATCTGGGACAAAAATTGGGGATTGGTCCTGCTTTGAGCAAGGGGTTGGCCTAGATGACCTCCTGAGGTCCCTTCTAACCCTGAGCTTCTATGATTTAAAATTAAATTAAAATGCAGAGCCCACCAGATCGGTGGCCAGGACCCGGGCAGTGTGAGTGCCACTGAAAATCAGCTCACGTGCTGCCTTTGGCACGCATGCCATAGGTTGCCTACCCCTGCTTTAGAGCCTAGAAGTCCACTCAGTCCTACTTATTCAGCCAATCACTAAGACCAACAAATTTGTTTACATTTATGGAAGATAATGCTGCCCGCTTCTTATTTACAATGTCATCTGAAAGTGAGAACACACGTTCGCATGGGACTTTTGTAGCTAGTATTGCCAGATATTCTATACATTCGTATCCCCCATTCATGCTTCAGCCACCAATCCAGAGGACATGCTTCCATGCTGATGATTCTTGTTTAAAAAAAAAAAAAAGTGCGTTAATTAAATTTTGACTGAACTCCTTGAGGGAGGATAGTATGTCTCCTGCTCTGTTTCTCCTGCATTCTTCCATGTATTTCGTATTATAGGAGTCTCGGATGATGACCCAGCACATACTCGTTTTAAGAACACTTTCACTGCAGATTTGAGAAAACACAAAGAAGGTACCAATGTGAGATTTGTAAAGATAGCTACAGCACTTGACCCAAGGTTTAAGAAACTGATGTGCGTTTCAAAATCGGAGAGGGATGAGGTGTGGAGCATGCTTTCAGAAGTTTTAAAAGAGCAACAGTCTGATGCAGAAACTACAGAACCCGAAGCATTGTCTCCTGCAGCCATAAACAGACTTGTTTGTCTGAGTGACTGGCTGAACAAGAAGTAGGACTGAATGGACTTGTAGGTTCTAAAGTTTTACATCGTTTTATTTTTTGTACATAATCTACATTTGTAAGTTCAACTTTCATGATAGAGGTTGCACTATAGTTCTTGTATGAGGTGAATTTAAAAATACTATTTCTTGTTTTTTTACAGCACAAATATTTATAATAAACACACAGTGAGCACTGTACATTTTGTGTTCTATGTTGTAATTGAAATCAATATATTTTAATATTTTCAGATGTTTTCTACATTTTAAAATAATAAAATACCATTTCTTTAAACAGTGGTGATTAATTGCGATTACTTTTTTCAATTGCTTGACAGCCCTAATTTAAACCTGATCTTGTTTTCCCTGGCCAGTTTTTGTGGCTTGAAAACCACATTTCCCTCTTTAAGCTTTTTTCCCTTTGCTGATGTGTGACTCTCCAAATACGTGACATTGACTACCCAGGGGAAACAGTGAAGCTGACTAGATAAGTGATATCCTAATTTTGAAGTTGTGGTAGTCTTGTAAACAGTAGGTAAAAAATCTTTCAGGCATAAATGTGATTTGGCAGTATTCCTTAAATACTGACTGCATTTAAGGGAACTAGTTAGGCATTAAGGAAACACCTAGTTAGGGTGTAATGAGGTGTGGTTTCCTACTATTGCAGCTCCTAGGCCCTGGTCTACATGGGGGAGGGGGGAGGAGTCAATGTAAGGTACGCAACTTAAGCTACGAGAATAGTGTAGCTGAAGTTGATGTACCCAGATTGACTTACCATGGCATCTTCACGGCGGTGAATCGACTGCCGCCGCTCCCCTGTCGACTCCACTTGCGCCTTTCACGGTGCTGGAGTTCTGGAGTCGACAGGGGAGCGCTCGGGGATCAATTTATCGCGTCTAGACTAGACGCGATAAATCAACCCCCAATATATCAATCCTACCTGCCGATGCGGCGGGTAGGATAGACCTACCCTAGGATTCTTGCATGCCAGTTTTCTGCAGGGTTAGGATAACTAGAGCACCATGTTGATTGACCGTCTGATGGCTGTCTCTACAATGGAGGTGAAAATTCTTTTTAATTAAAATTTTTTAGAGTATGGCAGTAGTGGGGGGGTGGGCATGCTGAAAAGGAACAGTCTTCCATTTGAAATAAATAGGTAGTGAATTTTGAATTTTTGAGTGAAACTTAATGGTGTGTACGTGGTTAAATAAATTAATCTTTAGATAAGTCAAGGCTAATTCCCCAGTCTGGCACTTCGAGTGCAGAAGATGGGGGCCCGCAAGGATTTTAAAAATTAATACTGGCCACTACAGGCTTGTATTAAATTCCCAAGGTAACAGCTTTTCTCTGACCTTGGATTGGTAGATGCTGCCACCACACAAGTGCAGAACCCCTTTGAGAGCCCAGGAAGGCGCTCTTGAGAATTCCTTTCTGTGGGGTACCCTCAAGCCCCACCCCGCCCCTCCCCATGGGGGAAGAACTGAGAAGGGGGAGGATAATTGGCAGTTGCCACCAGCTAATTAAATATGTGCACAAATCTCTTGAGACACACACATCCAATTCTGTTCTTAAAAAAGGTAAATTTTTATTTAAAAAAAAAAAAAAGAAAAGAAAATACATCTGGGAACTCAGGCTATTGCCAGATTTTTTTGTTTTATTTATTTTACGAGATCTAAGCATCAAGAATATTTTCCTTGAGATCCAGCTTAAAGGCTACAAGCAAAACAAAAGCCCTTGGGTTTGCACAGAGGAATCCACAAGCCATAAAGAAATAAAAGGGATAAACCTAATCGCATCTTCCTAGACCTTTCCTGATCTAAGAACATATCTGGGGTTTTAAATGAGTAGTTTCTAGGTATGATACTGATTCCCCCCACCCCCCATACCTGGCCCAAGCTTCTCAGAGCATACCTGTTGCCTTGTCCGCCTCTCCCCCGGAGAACAAACAGACAAAAGGGGAGTTTTTGTTTAATTTTAAAAAGTTCTAGCCTTCCCATTGGCTCCTTTGGCCAGCTGTCCACTCTTTCCTTTTACCTGTGCATAGCAGTAAGACTTTTTAACCCTTTACAGGTAGAGCAATTAGAGACTGCTACTAAGAGGGATTTTATAGCTGCTGGCTGGGCGTTCATAAAAGGGAGCTACCCTCCCCCTACTTCATTTATCACAGATGGTCTGTACATGGTTGGCCACATGGTGTCCTGACCCTTTCTTATATTTTGAAGAGGAGCCTGGAAGTCTGTCTAAGTTACTAAAAATGAGGAAGAGGAGCCAGCCTAAAAGCCTTGAGTAGGGTCTGCTGCCACATAAGTAGAGAGGAAAATGGTAGCTGCCATTCTGAGACAGAGCCAATAATGAGAGTGCAGTTTCCAGCCACCTGCAGAGGAATATGTAGGAGAGCTGTGGAGATGGGATTGAAGCAGTGGGACACTTTACCCAAGAGAGCAAGGGGAGAAGAGGATCAAGTGGCTGTCTAGGCGGCATGTCCAGGAGAGAAAGCAAATGTACAGGGAGAAGAGGACTAGGCAGTACGAGACAAAGGGGGTTTCAGGTAGCATAGGAGGGAACAGAACAGATAAGAGGGGAAATAAAATGCCATGCTGGACTAGACAGTGTAATTAACTAGGCTGCAATTAAATATCTAAAAATACATAATTTTTCTTACTACTCTTCCATGTAAGCAATTTTTGTAATTACTAGAGGGATGATCTACAGTTGTAATCAGGAGGGGAGCAAGTCTTTTAGATTCTTCTGTATTCTAAGATATTACCTAAATTATTATAAAATAAAATTGACAACTGCTGACTTTTCTTCTGACTGCTTGGGTTTGATTTTTGAGCTTTCCTGATTGACTGAAGTCAGGGGAGCAATTGCAAGATTTATTTTGCTATTCTGACAAAGCCATGATTTAATTTAATGCTGTGTCTTTGCTTAAGCTAATTGTCCAATGTTAAAATGGAGAGAGAACCAATTGTAAAGTATAGTAGCTGTTTGTTTAAATTTTTCACTTAGGTTTTTCTGATAATTAGATTCCAAATATGAAGCTGCATTTGGCTTTACTCCAGTACCATTCAAAGAGAAAATGGATGGTTGTAAAACTCAAAGGATTTTGAATAAATGCATTCTTCCAGCAATTATTGAAGTGTGCTTAGCTTTGCTGTACCTTATGCAGGTCACTTAAATGAATGGTGATTACATATCTGGATCTAAATTACTAATGAAGGTCCTTTCAGACCGATTAGATTTGTGAATACTTAATAAATCACTTTGTGAATCAGTACAGCTTTAATAAAGTATTTGGTTTTTTTGGCTTTGCATATTAAGGGTATCATAGCTTTTTAGATTGGTTCAGCTATATGACAAGGGCAATTGAAATGACAGCTAAGTAATGCCAAATAATATTGAATTCCATTTTTTATTTTAGTGTTTTTATGGCAAAGTCCAGTTAGCGTGCGTTTCTTTAATGTTCAGTGCATAAAATATTTAATGAAAATACTGCTATTAGAGTGAGGTATTATGTATCTACACTACTTCCCATTTAGTTGATTTAGATCCACAAATATTTCATGAAATGGTAATATTGCTTTGTAGCAGAGTGGAACAGTTTATATCAATATAATTTAAGTCACTTCATTTAAAATGAAAATGGTTAAAATCATGTCAAAAGATCATAAAGCTAATTTGAGAACTTTTTGCTTCTGCTATTTTAGATTAAAGCCTTAAACTAGAAATGTGGTGTGTATGCGTTTTTTGTTTACACACAAGCCAAAGTATTCACAATAGTACCGAAATTTGTGCTCCTAAGTCATTTGAAGTCATTCTGGAGCCTATGTTCCAACTACAAACCCTGATGAAGTATAAATCTGGCTGAAGCATTTTGGCTTTCCTAACTTGTGGAAGTACAATATAAAGGTGGTGGTAGTTGCAAATATAGAATGAGGTATTTGCTTATCAATTGCATTTGAGTTTGTGGTGTTACCACAGTAAGGATGCTAATGAGGCGCCCCCATACTTGTCTTTTTCATTGCAGATGAGCATTTGAAGCATGAAACTTACTAAATTATCACTTCAGATTTACAGACTTTTTTCTGACACCTGAATCATTCATGTCATGTAGGAAAAATCCATATTTGAACACTTCAGCATGGGTTTAGGACCCTGTTTCTATTTCTGAACACTTCGGGGTGGGTGGGGAGGGCTGTGTGTGTGTGTGTGTGTGTGTGTTTGTGTGAAATGTTCAGAATAGCTCTAATGTATTGAAAGTCTAAATGTTGTTTTGTTAACACTGAAGGAGTTTTGTTTAGAAGTGACAAACTTTATTCCTCTGAAATTTTTAATAAAAATAAAATTTTAGCCCCTCAAGCTACAAACATGTATGTGCTTAACTTTACTCACAGCTATATCTGAAAATATTTTTACTACCAAGATTATGTATTCATCTGCCTAACTTAAGAGCAGGCCACTCTTTGCTTGTGGCAAGCAGTGCTATAGATATGTATTACCTTTACTGACAACTTGCAGAACGTCTTCCACAAATTAGGGTGTTTGGCTTTATACTACAGTATAAGCCTAAAAATCAAGTATAGTTATGTACAATTTTAAGAGTGACTTGTTAACTGGCACTGGTAGACAGCATTCTGTACTGAAAATGAGGTTTTATTGCAGAGGAGAGAATTCGTATGTCTGGAGATTATGTAACTGGCTTCCATCACATAACCAAATCCCTTGTCTTTCCTTTACTTACTGGGAATAAATTGGGTTTAAAAAAGTCCACCAAAGTAATAGAGTTTAGAGCTGTGATTTTAATGAAATAGTCAGTGCAGTCTAAACTTGACATGAGCAATATGGAGCACAATAGTGAACGAATATGTTTTGGTTGCACATGCTTATCAGATCTTATTGGTAATATATAGTCCTTCAGAATGATGTCTGATTTGCTATTCTAGAAGCAGGCCTCCTAGATATATGAATAGGGACTTGATTTTTAGAGTATGGCTACTTTAGCAAATCTACAGACTTCTTACTTTTTGTAGTAGTAGTTTTTCTGGAGAACGGGACATCAGAACTGTCTCATGCTAGTCAGCATCACAGTGACTGTGCAGTGTCATATCTATGCCAGTCAGTCTCTGTCCTTAACCTTTTTTTGATCCCTGTTATTTATATCATAGTTTAATATAATTCCTTGAAGTCATTCTATTTTACAAAATGTAGATCTCCTTACTCAACTACTTTGAGGAAAAAGATGGTCCTTCAAGCAGACATTAATCATTTTGGACTAGCACAGTCCTTGTCTGACCTCTTTTTGCTTGCCTGTTTACAAAGATAAACCTGTTAATTCAGGGGTGGACAAACTTTTTGGCCCGAGGGCCACGCTGGGGTTGTGAAATGGTATGGAGGGCCAGGTAGGGAAGACTGTGCCTCTGCAAACAGTCTGGCCCTAACCGCGACCCTGGGAACCTACCTCCTATTCAACCCTCCCTGTCCCCTGACTGCCCTGACCCCTATCCACACCCCCCCCCCCCACTCCTTGTCCCCTGACCACCTACTCCCAGGACCCCCGTCCCTAACTGCCCCCCTCAGGACGCCACACCCTATCCAACCCCCCCCCCCTCGGGTCCCTGTCCTCCCCCTCCCGGGACCACACCCCCTATCCAACCCCCCCCCCCCCGTCCCTGTTTCCTGACCTTCCTCCCCACCTCTGCCCCATCCAACTGCCCCCTGACTACCCCTGGGACCTCCTGCTCCTTATCCAGTACCCTCCTTCCCTGCCCCCTTACCATGCCACTCCGAGCAGCAGGACAGGCTTATTGGAAAGCCTGGGAGGTGGGTGGGCGCAAGCTATGCTGCCTGCGTGGCTGCGGGGGCTAGCCTCCTCGGCCGGGAGCTCAGGGGCAGGGGAGGGTGGTCCCATGGTTTGGATGTGGGCCGTGGTTTGCCCACCTCTGTGTTAATTCAATAGGAGGTGTTAATATTGTGGGGAGTTCTGGATTCTGCTGACTCTAAGCTGCCATAACTTCCTTAGGCAAGTGCAGGAGCCCAGGTTGTGGTGTGGGGGAGGAGGAAGGTATATAAAGTCTTCTAGTTGAGGAATTGTCACTCAGTGAGAGATTTGAAATGTTGAGAGAAATTTGTTTTACATCTGTGCCTTAAACCGACGTCTGCCTTAGCTGGTAAAGTTCTTCATCTGTTGTTGATGCAGATCATAAACGTCTTCCTTAAAGTTAGAGACTACTGCCTTGAAGGAAGCAGTGGTATGGCCTTTGTTCATGAAACAATTGTTTGATATTGACTGTGGCCAGTAATATATATCATTTTACTTTTTTGAGAGAGGTTGTAGTGAGGACTCTTTTTATCTAGATGCCTCAGGTCTCTTTTGGTTCTTGTCAGTCTTAGTACAGATATGGTTTTGTCACAGACTGCATTGGTTGCATTGACCAATCTCCTTTATCTTCACTCATTGCCAATGTGTCTTTGCTGATATTGGAATTATCTGATACCTTCAGTACTCTTAATCATAAGGTCCTGTTGACGCACCTGCAGACCTTGGTGATAGTGGATGGGGTAGCTATTCAGTGGCTTTGATCTTTTATCTCTCACATGGCAGTGGGTAATTCTCTCCTTTAATAGGAGCTTTGGATTAGGGGGTGCTATTGCCATCCCTTGAAGGCAGCGAGCTTCTGTAAAGGGAAGTGGTGTCCTTCAGTGGCATGATATCGAGGAGTTCTTCCCTTACAACACAGTTGTCAGACACAGTCTGGACAAATACCAGTAATTGAGGTTTATCTTGTAGATCGCATGACTCATGCAAAGAGATGCTCAAATACTCTCACTGCTGAAGTTGCAATTGCAGTTGTGATTCAATGTCGCTGTTCAGGTCGGAGATTCTGCGTTCTATTGTGTGGCATGAAAGCTGCAGGCCAGAAATTTTCTTCTGTAGATTCTTTCTTCGGTGACAGGTTTGAAATCACATTAGTGAAGCACATTTTTATAAACTCACTTTCAGAGTAGGGCTTTTTTGCATGGGTTATGTGCCAGGCCACGTAATAGGAGGCTAACGTTGCAGTCTATTGGTTGGCAAATCTGGTGAGGAACTGGGTTTCTACATCTGCGTGGTGGGTGTCGTTCCCCCCCCCCCCCCCCAAAGTTTTCAGTTTAAAGTGCGGCGTTCAGAATCTTGTGGAAATTCTTGATCCCCATATACATGGTTAGAAGCGGAATGATGCTGCAAGTTTGAAGATTTGAACTGAGAGATACATGTCTGGCAAAGAAGACACATGGCCTTATTACGTTCAACGAAAAAGTACTTTATTCTCTCACCTGTTGGAAGCCTTGATTTTTTTCATCTGTATTTTCTTTTTCCTTTTGCACTTGCCTTCCATTGTTAGATGGGTAAGAGAAATTTTGATTAAATATTTCCACACCAGCTAGTCACTGTGTACTTTATTCAAGGAGACACAGGCTCTGGCCAGGGGTTGCTGGCCTTTCACCAAGTCCACACCCCCACCTGCCTCTTCCTGCTCCATTCCGCCCCTTCCCCCAGTGAGCTGTGTCCTTGCTCCTCCCCCTCTCCCTTCCAGAGCCTCCTGCTGGTATGAAACAGCTGATTGCAGTGTGCTGCAGGCAAGGGGACTGAGGACCTCACTCCTCCCTCTCCCAGCTGTGATCAGCTGTTTCACAGCTTCGATGCTGTTCGGGGGGGGGGGGGGGAGCAAGGATGCAGCACCCAGCCCCCCTCCCTCCCTTCCCCGAGCTGCCTCCAAAGCTGCGAAACAGCTGATCGCGGCGGGGGAGGGGTTGGGCACTGTGTCCTTGTGCTTCCCTCCCAGAGCTGCCTCAATGCTGCAAAACAGCTGATCATGGCGTGAGGGAGGGGCAGGTGCTGATTTGGGGGGGCAGTGTCTGCAGGCGGGAGGTGCTGGGGGAAGGGCAGGGGGCTGATGGGGGGCTGCTGGTGCATGCTGAGCACCCACCATTTTCCCCCCCAGAGTTGGTTCCTGGCAGGAGCCACATGTTATCTTTTGAAGAGCCGCATGCGGCTCCGGAGCAGCTGGCTGGCCACCCCTGCATTAGAGACTTCACCAGTTTACCATCCTAATTTCATATTGTTGTATCCAGCATAATGGGAATTCTCTTCCACCTACAGCCTTGTGGAGAAGAAGCTATTTTGTAGAACCATGATGGAAAATGAACATTTAATCATTTTTAGCTGCACATAGTGGGGAGAAGATTTTAGTTTAGGCTTCTCGGGGCTTTCTTGTTTAGTAAAGATTCGCTTTTTGAAAAGGGCATCTTAATGATTGGTTGTTTTCAAGTCTGATTCCCTGTTTTTGGTAGTGGAGAGCAGACACAGTATGAGTTTCCACTTGATGACCATTTTGTAGAGAAGTTCCACAGCTTAATTACACAATGGTTTTTTCCCCTGTTTGCAGCTGGTTGGAAGCAGAACCAGACCTGTCAGTCAAGGCAGGTTGGGAGGGATCACATTGCTGAAAATACCAGCAGCTTTAGACAGTTGCCTCCAGACCATCTTCTCAAAACAACAGCAAAGCAAAACAAAACCTACTTGTTCTTGTGATTTGGGTTTGTGTGTGTGTGGTGTTTTTAAAAATAAAAAAAAGTCACTCAATATGAGCAAGGGAAAGACACTGCTCAATTTCTTGTGTTATAGCAGCAATTAAACGTTTTTTATTATAGAAGTGGAAATTTAAATTAAAACTTTTCTATTAAAGATCATGTCTTTTCATTCTCAGGTTCGATGGATGATGTACTGGATTGTGTTTGCTCTTTATACAGTTACTGAAACAGTAGCAGACCTAATGATCTCTTGGTAAGATTTTGCATAATATGGAACATGGGATGGTATAACTTTTTTTTCTGATGATTTAATGTAGAGATGATGATGTAATTACCAACTTTTATTTATAGGTGACCTTTCCAAGAACTGCTATAAGGAACTTGCATAATGAATAGTGTCCCCCATTTCTAAATTTGCGGTGCCTTTTAATTCCTTACAGAGTGGGGATAGAAAAATGCTACTTATGCAGTAAAGCACAAGAGAGGAGAATGGAGTTGTAAAACTCATGCAAAAAAAATCTGGTGTCATAAATAAAATAGTATATTGCCAGAAAATATGGAAAGATTTTTAAATCTCTTACCCTTTCTGCTTTTGATGGTATTACATTAAATGAAAACCAAATAAAAGTCAACGAAACAGATAATGCTCTCTTAAATAGTTAATTTTAAATCACTATAGATGTTAAGAACCTTAGATGAAAAGATAGTGTCACATTTTGTTGCAAAAAACAAACTTGTTACACATTTTTTTACAAGGCTTTGTTTTTGGTAGTGAATTAACATCTACCTTCTTATCAGAGTGTTGGATCATATTAAAGAAGTTCTGTATTAAAATCACAAATGAGTTTGATTCCCCATAGTTTAAATTCCAGGGTATTACTAATTAAGAGGTCTCTTGGTTTTTGGAACTGGTTCTCTCCCTCTGTGTGTGAAACTTGCAAGCTGCTAATTGTGTTAGTACATTCTAAGACAGAGTCTGTTCTCAAAGCAATTCACAGAGACTCAAAGCAATACTCTAACAACAGAAACAGCACCCAGAGGCTCCTCCTCGCCCTTTTGTTGTATTAACAATTGTGATTAAAATAGAGATAAAGGATGTATGTGGATGGATGCTTGGTGTGGATAATAACTGAATGATCAGGGAGGTGCCAGCCTAAGAATCCAGTGTCCATCGGCTGAAGAAGGCGTCAAGTGGAAATAACCAGAGGACCCCCGGAGGGCAGACTGGAATCCACCCGACAGCCTCAAGAATGGGAGAACCAAAGAACAAGATAACTTCTTGGAGCCGTCAGGAATGTGCCATCTGCTGATTGATTCAGCAACAGCATGATGAAGCAATTCCCATAGACTGGCATAGGAAGAAATTCCTATAAAAATAGACTCTAAAAAGTGAGAACTTTGGGGTCTGATTCTGCAAAGCAACTTCCAGGAGCATCAGATGAGCATCTGACAAGGCCCTGCTCCCTCCTCATGTCCAGGCCACCTGGCCAGTGGCTTGGCATGAGCAACTCTAAGGCTGGTAACTATGATAACAACCTTGCAGAACCTGTGTGTGTGTGTATGAATGAATGAATGAATGGAATGTTATAGCTGTAACTAACTGCTTACTATGATTCTTTCTGTATTCACAATAAATGTGGTATTTTGCTTTTTTCCCTTTAATAAGATCCTGCTGGTTTTTAATTTATTGGTATAACAAGAGTACTTGCATAACTTTTTATCTGCAGGCTTCCATTGTATTATGAGTTGAAGATCGCTTTTGTTATTTGGCTGCTCTCTCCATATACTAGAGGGGCAAGTTTAATGTATAGGAAGTTTCTCCATCCTCTTCTTTCTTCAAAGGAACGGGTAAGAAATTATTATTTTCAAAGTTTGGCATTAAATGCAAGAATTAAATCTTTTTTTTTTTGTGCTTAAACGTTAATATATTAACTGAGGCCATGTCTACACTACCACTTATGCCAGCGAAACTTATGTTGCTCAGGGGCATGAAAAAACACCTCCCTGAATGACAAGTTTCACCGTCATAAGTGGTAGCATGCACAGCGCTTCTCCCACTGACGTAACTACTGCTGCCGCCCATTAAGGGTGGTTTAAATATGTTGACAGGAGAGCTTTCTCTCCTGTCGGCACAGAGCGGCTACACGAGAGATCTTACAGTGATGCAGCTGCATTTGTACAGCTGTCCCACTGTAAGGTCTGTAGTGTAGACATAGCCTAATACACTTAATATAAGTTTGAAATATATTTATATTTCATCTTCAAGTCTTCTATCAAAATTTTGATGATAAAATAATGCTATGGGGTAATACTACTTCATGACTTTCAGGGATTTTGTGTGCAAATTTAAATATGTATTTTGATTTGATTTTTTTTTTTAGGAGATCGATGGGTATATTGTACAAGCCAAAGAACGAGGTTATGAAACTATGGTGAATTTTGGGAGACAGGGTTTAAATTTGGCAGCTACTGCTGCAGTGACTGCTGCTGTGAAGGTAAATTCATTTATACTAAACGGTTCAGAGTAAATATTATGGACAAAAAAGTGAAGTGGTATTGGTTATTTACCCATCTTAAGTCAAAGAATTAATTCTAAAAGTAACGTGTTTAAAAATAGGGGGATGTAATTTAAGGACTGCAATTTTGTGAGCATCTTTATACTATGTCTGTTGGTTTTAAAATGAATAGCGTGTAAATTTTTGGATCATGGAGATCCGCTGAGTGTGGTAAATCAAAATATAGACTACACTGTTATGTTCAAGCTATTAGTGAAAGATGAACATTCTTTTTTTTCTGTCTTTGTTACACTTTCTTGCTGGTAATCACACTGTTTACAGGATTTCTGGCTTCTTTCTGCGGTCTTTCTTCAATCAAGCTGAGGTAACTGCATCTGCAAAATAAGGCATGAAATATTACTACCCCAGATAAAAGCTGGTTTGTGCGATTAATTCCTAGTTTGTGATTTCAGATCCAATTTTTAAAGTAATGCACTACATGAAAGCTTGCCTCATAGTTGTCTGATTTGCATATTCTTGCTTTGAGTAGCATTTTTATATTAAATGTAATGTCAGTTTAATAACTTGTACATATTCATGGTTGCCTGCCACTTGACTGAAATTAACGAAGGGGGTTTCCCAAAATATTTGATTGAAAAGCCACTAACTGAAGGTAACCAAGAAAGCTGTCAACTTTTAATTCGTGAAATAAGTCTGGAAACAACTTGTACGCTTGAAAGATTTATTTTGGTTAACATAGAAGATTGAAGAGGTTGAACTGACTAGTATAGTTTAATCTTTGAAGCGTAAACTGCACTTTTTTACTTTAAAAAAAAATGCAGGAAATAGCATTTGGAATTCATACATTCTGGTTTGGTAAACAATTTCAGGCGTAATTTCCAGTGAAAACAAGTGAAACTAGAATGCTTAAAGTAATGGTATTGAAAAGTTTTTAAAGCTCCAAATAAGCCACTAAAAAGTAATATATAGAAATGTTATGTAAACATCTTAAAATGGCAACACAGTTGACCTGTTTGGGAGAAACATGTTGACTGTTGGGCTTTTGGATCCAATGAGGAAAATTAAACAGACTTCCATAAAAGGAATATTTTTCACATTACCACTTAAAGACATCTGTCAGATAGGATGCCCCAGATTGCCCTGATTTTGGTATTTCTCTTGACAACATTGTAAGCAGTTTCACTTTCTGGTCTTCATACACTAGTGCATGTTGCACTGTTTGGGATGTTCAGACACTGCACGGAATGTGTTTCAAAGTTTCCATTGGAATATTAATCATAAAACATTTTCCTTGGTCTGAAATTTAAAATTTAGATCTATAAACCTAAATATTCACCTGTATCATTAAGATGTGATAAATTGATTCAGCAGTCTCTGGTGTGATGCCAGTCAGCCCAGCAAAAAACTAGCCTGTTGCTATCCCAACATCTAATACACCTTACGTCTTATTACCTAAATGTAACTTATAATACAAATAAAATTGGTGAATACTGTAATTCATACTATTGTAGAGTTTGTATAAACAGCTGTCCACCTTTTAAAATGTTATAATTAAGAAAACATTCTTTTGTGTAAAGGTTTATTTTTAAACAAGACTTGGAAAAAGTATCCAAACTTTTATTTTCTAGGACTCCTTAACTCTTTAAAAGTGAGATTTTTCTGCCTGAGTGGTGCTTCAAAAGATGATTGTAATTATAAAGAAAAGTGCATGGTGAGCTTATGTTTGCTGGACATTTGTTTCATATTGGTGGTGGTTGTTTGTTCTCATGTATTAATCATTTTAAGTTATTAATGCTACATGCATGAAGCCATAACAATTTTAAACAAATTATATTCCTATGGCAGTATGCCCTAAATATCAGAGTGGGAACTGGGGACTGGGAGGGAATATAAAAAATAGCCGTTTTTAACTATTGTGAACTCTTTTAAAAGGAGGTTAGTATTGCTGTTTGAGCAGAACACTCCTATTTTAATTTGCCACACTGTGCACTCTGAAAAGATAAAATGACCACCTGCAGTATTACACTACTGCTTTGTGGTCATTTCCCTCCCTCCAATATCTGGCCGGCCGGCCATGATTACATCACAATGATTTACTTCTGGCTGGCCAGGAATATTCAAAGATACAGAATTTGAAGTTACATTCAGACCCAGCTATTCCTTCCTCTCTGAAGTAACAAATAATTTCTGCCTCAGTGTCAATAAGGTTTGGATTTCAAAGCCATTCAACTGTGAATGGAAGGATACTTATTCTGTTTTTAATTTTGTTATGCATCCTCATGAATATCTGTACAATTAATCCAGTGCAAATAAGTTGCTTGGGAAAAATGACAGTCATAGTATCAATGTGATTGTAAAGAGGAGGGAGAGAGAGAGCAAACTCCCTAGAACTCTTAAGCTATATTAATATCAGAAATTCTCTCTTTAATGCCCTATGCCATTCCAAAAGCTTGGGTGTAATTCCTTCATGTTTGCACTTGGCGATTGCACATGTGTTCTTTCTGGAGACTTCATTCCTGCTATATAAAGGACTTGCTAGTTTGCCCAAGTCAGCTGTTCCTGCCTCCAAGTGAAGAGAACAATACCTTTTAACAGCTGACATTGAAGAAGGAGGCTTGCAATTCCAGAAATTATTTTACGACTGGGACAACCCACGCTGTAGTTTTCCACATCTATACCCAGGGTGTTACAGATGGCCTTGAGCCTGCCTGTCTCTCTGCCTTGGTGGACTTCTTGTGATGGATTTAGTATATCTGCCTCCCAGCATCTACCCACGTTGATCCCCAGAGGCCGATGCAAGGATAGTTGCACTTGGCTGGTAAATGAGAATACCCTCCCTCAAGAAGTCTGGAGAATCACGTGGACTAAAATTTCTGTTGAATTGGGTGCTTACCTCAGGGCAGATCAACAAAGGTTGAGTCTACTTTTGAAGAGAGATCTTCAGTACTTATGGCTCCATCAATCTAGTATCTGAACACCTCACAATTTTCAATGTGTTCACCCTCACAGTATCATGTGAGGTTGGAAAATACTAAAATCCCATTTTATAGACGGGGAAACTGAGGCACAGATAAGTGACTTGCCCAAGGTCACGCAGGGAGATAATTATCTGGCCATCTAAACGTTTTATCCTGTTTTATCCTGCTTTAGAGGAATACTCAGCTGCATTTGGGAGGGCTGAACAGTCAAAACTGTCTCAGAGGCTGCTATGATCAGTCTGCAGTTTCATCTTTGTCAGACTTTACATACATCATTAGGACCATGTTGAGAACCATAGTGGCCTTTATAACAATAGAAAGGCTTCTTTGGCTGAAGCAGCGGTTGGCTGATCAGATATTTAAGGCCAGATTGGTCACTTAACCTTTCAGTAGGGCTGCTTTTGGTGAAGAATTCCAGCAGCCAAAACCTTTCATAGATAAGGGGAACATAGGGCTGCAACATCACAGGCACCTCTCCTTCTGTTCAGTACTAATCTCAGCCTAATGGGATAGGCTTACTCTTTCCACTGTATAGCTCAGGAAAATTTTTTCCTAAAAACAAGGCCTTGGACAAAACTATTGCTTTTGTCCCAAGGAAGAGCTTAGACGACACAGTTAATTTTTCCATCTTAAGTAAACAACATGAAGGTATACTGAGGCGTGCACCCCCCCCCAATGTTAATCACCATCAGCTAACAAGTGCTTAAATATCACTGTTTGTTTACAATAGGTGCTAATTGATGTTTCAACCACTGTTAGTTAACCTGCATTAGCTAACACAAATTAAAACAGTCAATTTTCTTAGTCTAGAGGTGCCCTTGGTCAGGTTTTTGTGAAGTTAGTTTATGTGCAGTGACCACATGCTTTTTGCCAGAGCATGTCAACTATTTTAAATATATCATCTGAGAGGATGTTATATGTCGACTTGTGTGCGGGGAATGGATAGTGATATTGAACCCAAAGCTCTGCCTGCACCTCTCTTCCTGGATTTTGAATCATAAAGGTGTCACACAGTCATAACATTTTAAGAAACTAATTAAAACAAAAACACAAGCATGGGTTAATATGTGCAGCAGTGCACTATGGTGAGGAAGCCCTAAATACAAGGTTTGTATTTTAATCTTTTCTTTAGTGGGTATATTTGGTGTCCCAGGTATTCAGTGATTCCATAGCTGTGTAATTAACCCCTTCATGTGGAATTGTGCTTCAAAAATCTTTATTCATTTAAAAGAGAATTTTAATCTTTATGTGGAGATAGCCTTGAAAATGTGCAGTGTAAACTGATTCAGCAATATTTGCCTGTGTCTGTAGAGAGTCTGTAACAGTAGCTGTGAGAGATGTGAGATGAATGGGGTAGTTCAATCAGGAGCTCATGGAGTCTGAAATTGCAGAATTTGGCATTTTTCCAAGATACCTTGGACTTCACACTGCAGCACTTTTACTATGGAATACATCGATTCGCTGCAGATAAAATTTTCCTTTGTTGCCCTGACCTGCCAGGATTTGCCTGCAGCTGCCTCTTCCTCTCCAACTTTCCACAAGAGGGAGTTAATTACAGTATATTCTCCCTGCAGTGTTCCATGGACCAAGCACCAGGGAGTCAGAGAGCCAGAACTAGGGAGCAGGAGGAGTCAGAGGTGTAGACTGGCAAAATAGCACAGCTGCGGATGCTCAGGGAGCTCAGCTCCTGAAGCTGGTTAAAGGCTCCCTGTTGTCTTTGAATACATTAGCCAGGCCATTGTTATAAAATCATGGTGTCTGAGACCTGAAGAGGGGTGTTATGCTTTTTGGGCAGCGTAGTGGGAAGTACCATGCTGGAAGATAATTAGTGAGAGTTTAACAAATTATCAACTAAGTCACAGGGGTGGGTGTGTGTGTGTGTGTGTGTGTGTAGTTGAGAATTGGATTTAAGAGTATTTCATCATGTAGTAAACTAATGTTCCTGTGGAAATTTGAGCTGCAGAGAGAGAAAAGACTTGATCCTGATGAATGCATTATTTAAAAAATATTTTTCTATTAAATATCTTTCATCATTTTGTGACCCTTAAATTCTAGTCATTAGAAGTGGCTTTTTTGGCTGTCATTTTGGGTTCCATTGTATCATGATATGAAGAATATTGGTCTGCTGTATGGTCTGCCACGGAATTGTTTCTTCAGTAGCTCCTTCATTATTGTTCATTAGCAGCAGTGCCTAGAGGCCCCAATCAGGATAGGGACCTGTTGTGCTTCACACAGTGAACGTGTGTAGTAAGTCACAGTCACTGCTCTCCAATAGTATATGAAAGTTATTCCAGTTTCATCCTCTGTGTTCCGTAAAATGTAATTAAGGATTTGCAAGACCTATTCATTTAACCAAAAAAAAAAAAAAGATTTCCAATGTTGTATTTGCTATCTGCATAACAAAGTTGATTGACATTTTCAATCTTGGAGGGTATATATGGGATGAAGGAGCCCTGATGGAGCCATTTTGTATCATCTTTTATATGCACATTGAGTGAGGCAGTGCTCCACAAGAGCCCTTGTCTCACTGAGTGCACAGCTTTCATAGGACACAGCATTACCTTCCTCTCTGCCAAACACTTTTGCTTTTTCTATGTTCTCTTGAAAATAAACTTAAAAGTTCTATCCAAAACCTACACTGAAAAATATAGCAGCAAAGTAGATTACTAAAATTGGGAAACATTAAATACTAAATGCAACTCTAATTCTTCTCTGTGCATGTGCATTACAGTAGTCCATTTCGTAGTCATATATTATATTAGTTCCACAGAAATAATTAGGTGTGGGCCTGTTCTTCATTTTGGGTCCCTCACTGCAAAGATTGGGTATTGTGTAGTGATTGAAGCTGGCGTCTACTTATTGATCAGTGATAAAAATATATCTCCTTTGCCTCATTCACTGCATGCAGATTGTATTGCAATGAACAGACACAAGGGTGACCCTAGGCAAAACACACTAATGTGTATATAGGATAAAAGTATAGTATCTTATCAGCATGTTTATTGATTTTCTGTATCAAATACTTTTCATACTGTGGAGAAACAAGTGCAAGTACATCTTTATGTAATATGTTTTGGTAATTTTAATTAAAGGGCTATTACAACTACATTCAGATATTTGAAAAGTGGTACTAGGTGGTACATTGTCTGATGGATTGGGCATTAAAGGCTTTTTTGGGGGAAAAATCTCTTTTAATCCACCTAGAATAAGGAATAAATAAATCAGAAATAAAAAGCAGTGTGCAAAAGCATTAGGAATTGGGACTACTAACTTAATTCATAATTTTTAAAAATTCCTTTTACAAGGTATAGTCTAATGTTAAGCTTGAACAAAATGCTCCTTGTCACAGTTCTCAGGGTAACTGCACCTCCGACCCCTTTATGGCCCCTTTATGGCCTCCTTCAGGGTACCCCACTAGGCATCAGGCCTCTAGCCATTATCTTTCTTAGGGCAGAGTCCCACAACTCTCTCTGTCTAGACTGCGGATTTAGGCTGCAATTATTCAGTTCACTGTGATCATCTCATCAGGTCTGTATTTAGTTTAGCACTTACAGTCCTGGTCTCTCAGGGGCAATGACAGAGTTAATCTGTGACCAGTCAGCCTTTGTAAAGCCAAGTATTTATTTGGAACAAAAGCATTGTAGGGAACACATCTTAAAAACAATAAACTGCTTGCATGCATGTCTGGTTTCCCAGGTATCACCCATCTTCCACATGGGGACCTTAGCAGATTTTTAAAGTACTTCAGGTCCTCTCAGAGGGCCTGCCCCTCTGGGCCCAGTCTGAAGTCTGTCAGTTCTTCGATCAAGGGGAATGACATCTCTCCCCATGTTAGGGTGGTCACGTTGTATAGTTTTTTTTTATTTCTTTGACAGCCTGTTTAATGAGGTCATACCAGTATATACGATCTCCTTAGAGGGTAAAGCTTCTCCAGACTTGTTCCTTGTCTAAGGGTTTGCCCTGTGACTTTAGTTCCTGCAGGAAGCTTCTGTAATTTTCCAGTGGAGCCAGAATACAATCCCATAAAGACACACATAACATTTATAAAGTTGATATCTTGAATATTCCATGTGTCCATAGTATGTCACAGTATTTACATGAGGAAAAAACACAAACATGAATGCTGCTTAAAACAAATGAACATCTACTGCATATCTCTGTTGAGAGAATTTTGTAATACAGCAAGAAAGCATGTACTTAACCTTACCTCAATTTGAAGAGCAAATCTAAAGGTTTCTCCATTTGTTCTTGAAAAGTGCTATCATTGTGTTCCAGGGTCAAGGTGCAATAAGTGAACGGTTGAGAAGTTTCAGTATGCATGACTTAACAGCTATTCAAGGAGATGAGCCAGTGGGACAAAGACCCTATCAGACTTTACCTGAAACCAAAAAGAAAACGAAAAGTTCTGTCAGTGAGTCTCTGGGTATGTAGCTTGTTAAAGTTTTGGGGTACTCATGTTGTTAAATTCTGATATGTAAAAGCCAGGAAGTGGAAAGAGCAGAACTTTTTTATTCTCTTAAATATTTGTGGTGGAAAAAACCCCAATCTCTTCCTGCAAATTTGAATAGATCTGGCTTGATATGCAATGTTTTCAACTGGGATTATATCCATCAAAACTGAGCTTCTGAACTCTTTTCTCGGTGGTTCTTTTCCCTTCGTGGCTCTACTGGGGGAGATATGAGGATAATCTATTTGCTGTCTATCTTGTTGAGTCTGTGGTTTGTGTTGCTAACTTAAATAAATAAATAAAAAATGCTGACGTGCAAGTCAGATTTATTGGATGTTACCCATAATTGTCACTGGTGTCATGGAACACGTGAAAAGTTGTGGCAATTAAGTAAATCGGAAGAGAACAAACTAATGAAAAAAGGGTGAATGTAACAGGCTTTTTAAAAAGATGGTTAAAAAGTGAACATGCTTGTAGCAACAAAAGTAATTTTAGTCCATTGAGGAGTTGCCATAGGAAAATTAAAATTTGGGAGTGAAGAATAGTACTTAGTGACACAGCATTTCAGTTTCTGTGCTGTATCTTAAGTGCAAATGCACAAGTTAACAGGTGGTTTTCCAGAATTTTTTGACACTGTAGATTAAATAGTAAAGTTTCTGGAAGGTATCGCAACTTCCATTATTAATGAATAGCGCTTATGAATCTCTGCGCTACTTTAAAGAAAATGAAAAAGTTCAGAAGGGTAGAAATCTTAGATAGCTAAGTTTTTGCCATGGATATTTTTAGTAAAAGTCCTGGACAGGTAACAGGCAATAAACAAAAATTCACGGGAGCCCGTGACCTGTTCTGACTTTCACTAAAAATATCCCTGAGAAAACAGGTAGGCGGGTTCAGCACACAGTGCTGCTGGGGCTCCTGGGTCCCCTACCTCTCTGGTGCATGGGAGCTCTGGGGTCCCCTGCCTGTGGGGCTGGGCTGCTGTGGAGTCCCCTTGCCCTCGGGGCAGCTGGGAGCTGCAGGGTCCCCCTCTTGCGGCCGGGCTGATGCGGGATCCCCACCAGGGCGGGGGGTGGGAGCTGAGGAGGGTGGCTGGGAGCTCCAGCCCCGGGGCAGAAAATGTCACAGAGGACAGTGGAAATTACGGATTCCATGACTTCGTGACATAATTGTAGCCTTACTTATAGCTGAAGTCTGACTAAAATTATAAAATAGCTGCTGCCTCTTACAAAGGAATAGTTCTGCTTTATTTTCCTCCTTTTCTGTTTCATTTAAGTCGGGGGTAGTCAATAGGCAAACTGTGGGCCAAATCTGGACCGCCAGATGCTTTTGAACGGACCCCAAAATCTTTTCATTTACCTATTATCATTAGTGTTGGTTTATTATTATGATTATTATTATTTTTCTCTAGAGGCTAGACCTTGACTATATCTTTGACCAAGAAATTTGGACCTTGACACAAAATAGACTACCCCTGATTTAAGTATTGAAAAGCCGACTGTAAGTATTACATGAAAAATGGCTTTCATTATTTAAATAATATCCATACAGGGCATTTCCTGGGGATTAATAGCTATCTGGAGCAGGTGATGACATTAGCTTGAGCTGAGGATCAATTCCCAGGAAGTGCCTGGCATAGAGACCGTCATCTAAATAAAATGAGAGTTGGTCAGTGGAAAAGCCTACAAATTCCTATTGTATGTGTACATATGGTTGTATTACAGGTGATGCAGTTGCTATGTACATGGTGTTTCTAGATAACTAATACATTATCTGTTGAATTGTTTGACAATGATCTACTGACATTCCTGTTTGAGTAAATGAACATTTATCCTAATACAAATTAGTTTCATCTAAATTATCTGTATTATTAAATCGTAAAATATTTAGTCTGGTTAAACTTGATCCATTTAGTAATCTGCTTGTTTGTTTTTTGCATTTTATATGTATTTTCTATTTCTAGATACAAAATAAAATGTTTCAGAAAGGTCATAGCTAAGCTTTGAAATTATATATTGGAAACAGCTGCGCCCTCTGGTGAGAATCTTAATAACTCAGTTAAATTTAGGGTAGGTACAGTCATAATTTGCACTCGGCATGCAAAAGGTAGGGACCTGTAGTCCTTTTCCTCAATGCTTAAACAGGAATGCTTGTTAGCAATGCTTTCCTTTTCTTAAAGAAGTTTTGATCCTATTTCTGTAGCTAACAGGAGATACTATACCTGAGTGGAAACAAGTTTTGGCACTGTGTTTATAGAGATAAGAATGTCTTGCACTTACCTCTATGCACAGAAATTTGAAAAAAGATTTGTATTAGGAGCTTGCCTGTTCTAAATCTTACAAGGTGATCTCTAACTGCAAATCTCTTAATACTGGGGTAGGGAGGCTAGTGATGTGGGTTGTTCTTTTAAATATATATTCCCAAATACAAAACATCAGTAAGGTTGAGTACATATATTTAAAAAGTAAGCCCTCTTAAACCCTCAAGAACAGTGCAGTTAACCAAAAATGTATGTATGTTCAAGTGCTGTTCATGTCAATTCCAAGTAGGTGTGCGCATGCCACGTACACAGTCATCAGAAGGTACCCGTTGGGTCAGCTGAGGCATCCCCTGGAGTTGCTCCTTCATGGCGCCACACAGAAGTCCAATACCAACCCTCCACATCCTCAGTTCCACCACCAGTGACGGTCGTTGGACCTGTTTCTCTTGCTTCAGCAAGCAGTTCTCTAGTGATTTCTCTTATCTCCAAACCTGTAAATCGTTAAATAGTTTAGTATTAGTTATAGTTAGTTTGTGTTCGGGCTCCCCTCCCCCAATTTGTTTCCCTTCTTGGAGTTCAGGGTATGTCTCGATCCCAAGGGTTTAAACCAGGGGTCTCAAACTCCCAGTCCACTGGCCATCTGCGGCCCGAGAATCTCCCTGATGTGGCCCGCGGGGATCCAGGAATTTTGGGGTTGAGTCTCTCCCTTGGCCCTGCCTTCTGCGCCCCCCCCCGCCCCCCCCCGGCGTGTCCCTTGGGCCATTTACAATGGCCCGGGGCCCCGCCCACCATCGGCCGCACAGCGGAGCTGAGCAGCTTCTGCCTGCTCGCTCCATGTGGCTCTTGGCCCCTCCCTGTGGCCCCGGGGTGGGGCGGGGCTGTGCCTCTGTGCGCTGCCCCCGCCCCAAGCACTCCTGCGACCAGTGGGAAGCTGCGGGGGCAGATCCTGGGGAAGCACCGTCTTGGAGCCCCAAGTAAGTGCCGCATCCCCGACCCCTTCCCAGAGCCTGCACCCCACCCCTCCCGACATACCCCCTCCCGCCCCCAACTCTTTCCCAGAGCCTCTGTCCCCCCCCCTCCCGCCCCCAACTCTTTCTCAGAGCCTCTGTCCCCACCCCCCCTCCCCTATCCAAGCTCTTTCCCAGAGCCTCTGTCCCCAACCTCTCACCCCTTCTGCACCAACTCCCTCCTAGAGCCTGCACCCCAATCCCCTACCCCAGACCACCTCCCTCATCCAAACTCCCTCCTAGAGCCGTAGGCAGGTTGGGGGCAGAGTTTAGGGGGGGAATGGAGTTTTGTGGGGCAGGTTCTGGGCAGCATGAGTGACATTATTGGCCCTCTGCAAAGGTTTGAGGACTGGCACTGGTCCTAAGATAAATTGAGTGTGAGACCCCTGGTTTAAACTGTGCAGGACCTCCCACAAACCTATGCCAAAGGGTGATCCCCACGATTCCTGCCTAAAGTGCCTTGGGGAATCCCATCAAACAAGTCATTGCAGGATCTGCAAAGGATTCCACCCTGGAACTGAAAAAGAAAGGGATTTCAGGCTCAAGCAATTCATCATGGAGTCAGCCCTCTGTCCCCAACCGGCTCCAGGCTAGCAGGACACGGCACCCAGCACCTCTGTGCGTAGTGCACTGGCCTCTGTTAGAGGCGCTACAGCACTGAGGAAGGACTCTACGCATAGAGACTCTCATCACTGTCACTCCCTGGCACCGAAGTCCACATATGCAGTTGGCATTGACCAGAGGCACAAGAAGGGGTCCGTAGAGTTTTGCGCCAGTGGACTCTCCTGTTAGGGAGTGCCAGGTGGAGGAGCTGGAGCTCCCTTCCACCCCAGACACATTCGAGGCGGCCATGATGGCACCACCGTCCACTGCCAGGTGAGAAAGACCTCTGGCACCACAAGGTATGGCGCCATCCAGAGGCAAGCCAGCAGCGATGGAGCATCGCACGCCTTCTTTCCTCTTCCTGCCCCCCAGCACCGTTCCCCTGCACTGTCCCACTTTGCACCGCTGTGGTGTCTGTGCTTGGAGTCACTCGCTGGACTCCGAGGCAGAGTCTTAATACTCAAGGTGCGGCCAGCACAGTTCAGAATGGCGCCACTATAGGAAGGTCAAGCCACCCACCATGGTACCGTGGCCGGTGCAGTGGCAGAGGCCCAAGGAATGGCCATTCTGGACCCCGTGGGCATACCATCAGGCCCAGGGTACCTATTCTAGGGGCTCCCAGTCTGTCACTTCAGAAGGGCATGCCCTTTAACCGCCCCGGGACCTTCTCCTACCATGAGGCACAAAGACAGCTTTGGACCTCGAAGAAGAGGCCTGTGCAGATGCCGGCACTGAGACCATTCCCGGCACCAAACAGGGCACTGTGCAGGATGAAAGCTGGGGGTCAGAAGGGCCCGATAATGCCCAGGGCATCCTTGTCGTCGTCCTGCCGATGAGGCAGTGGAGAGGTGGTGATCTTTTTGCGCTACCATCCCACCCCCATTGACAATCGAGCCCATGGAGCTGTTGCACAGGGTGGCCCAAAGCATGGGTGTCCAGGCCGAGGAAGTGGTCAAGTCAGTGGACCCCATGGTGAACATCTTAGCACCAAGGGGCCCTCAAGGGTGGCATTACCCCTCATAAAAACTATCCAGGCCACCACTAAGACCTTGTGGCAGACTCATGCCTCTATCCCACGTACAGCTAAGTGGATAGAAAGGAAATCTTTTGTACTTTCAAAAGGGTATGAATACCTTTTTATTCATCAACAGCTGAGGTCACTGGTGGTAGCAGCTGCGAATGAGAGAAAGATAGGGGCAACAGGGCCCAACTCCAAAATCCAAGGACTCGAAGAAGCTGAACCTCTTCAGCAGAAAGGTGTACTCCACCGGGGGTGGGAGTGGGGGCTCCAGCTTCGGATTGCTAATCAGCAAGCAACTTTGAGCTGCTAGAATTTCAATTCACGGGATAGCATGATGAAGTTTAAGGAGCTGATCCCTACAGACTCTAGAACAGAGTCTGCAGCTGCGGTGGAGGAGAGCAAGTCAGGGGCAAGGACCTCATTGCAGGTCTCCCTGTATGCAACTGACTCAGCCACGTGAATCATGTCCTCTGCCATAGCCAGGAGAAGTTTGTGGCTTCAGCTGTCGGGCCTCCCCCCAGAGGTTCCCCAGACAATCCAAGACCTGTTCTTTTGATGGCTCGGGGTTGTTTTCGGAGCAGAAGGACTCCAAACTCCATAGCCTAAAGGATGCAAGGGTAACATTTAAATCCCTGGGACTGCATACTCCGGCTACCCAGAGAAAGTATGTTAAGGCCCAGCCTCCCCCGCATTCCTGTCCTCCCCAGCCTAGGCAGGACTTCTCCAGGAAGCAGGGAAGGAATAACAGATCAATCAAGGCCAGGGCTTGAAGAGGCAGTCCTCCGGTTCCAAGTATGCCTTTTTGATGGTGTGTCCAGGGGCGATGCACCAGTCCAGTCACTGGATCCTTCTCCCTGTTTTCTGAACCGTCTGTCCCACTTCTATCCTGTGTGGGTCCAGATAAGCTCAGAATGCTGAGTTTTCTCTGCACGGTAGACATAGGCTATCCTCTCCAATTCTGCTTCTCCCCTCCCTCCCATCCCCCTTCCATGTCCCTCTTCAGGGACTCTTCTCACAAGCAGCTTCTCATGCAGGAGGTGCAAAGGCTCCCAGTCTCAGGAGTGGTAGAGGAGGTCCTTCAGGACCTAAGGGGCAAGGGTTTTTACTCCCAATATTTCTTGAACCCCAAAGCCAAAGAGGGTCTCAGACCCATTCTTGACAGATTCATGAAGAAATGGAAGTTCAGCATGATCGCTTTGGCTTCCATCATCCCCTCCCCAGATCCAGGGGGCTGGTATGCCACCCTGAACTTGAAGGACACATACTTGGACGTATCGATAGTCCCATCCCAGAGACTTTCTCAGGTTTGTAGTGAATCGTACAGTTTACAGTCCTTCCCTTCGGCCTGTCAGTGGCCCCTCAGGTGTTCACCAAATGTGTGACAGTCGTGGCCGCCTTCCTGAGAAGACGGCAGGTACAGGTGTTCCTGTGTCTCATTGACTGGCTTGTCAAGGGCCACTTCAGGGCTCAGGTAGAGGCACATGTACATCTGATGCAACTGACCTTCAAATATCTGGGTTTATTGCTGGATATGCCCAAGTACACCCTATCCCCAAACCAGAGGATAGAGTTTATAGAAGCAGTCCTAGACTCCACCCAAGCCAGGGCATTCCTGCCAGAGTTGCGCTTTCATGTGCCCCATCATAGAGGAGACTCAACGGTTTCCCCACCACGACAGCACCGAGCTGCTTGAAGCTGCTCAGTAACATGGCCGGCTGCACATATGGCTGGCTTCAGTATGCTGTCCAAGCAGGGACAGCTTGGACAAGGTAGTCTCGCTTTCTACTCGGGTTGTTAAATCCGTCCAGTGGTGGCTCAACCCTCAGGCAGTTGTGCAGGAGTGCCCTTCTCCAGGTGGTAACCATCGATGTCGCTGGCCACGGATGCTTGTATGTTGGGATGGGGTGTGCATCTAGGGGCCCTCAGGATACGAGGCTTCTGGTCCCAAGAAGAACTCACTCCATATCAATGTCAGAGAGCTGAGACCGGTTCGCTTAGCCTATCAAACTTTCCAATCCCACCTGGAGGGCAGGTGTGTATCAGTTATGATGGACAATACAACACGGATCTTTGTTTTATATAAAAGAGACAGGGTGGAGCTCTCTCTTCCCTTATGCCAGGAAGCCCTCAGCTATGTGGGACTTCTGCATAGCTCACTCAATACACCTAGAGGTGTCTTAACTTCGGGGATCCTAGAATGAGCTGATGGACCACCTCAGCAGATCCTTCCAAGGCCACAAGTGGTTGATTCGCCCGGACATTGTGAACAGCATCTTCCAATGGTGGGGAATTCCTCAGGTGGACCTGTTTGCGATGAAACTGAACAGGAAGTGTCAGCAGTTTTGCTCCTTCCTGAATCACAGCCCAGGCTCAAATGCGGACACCGTGGAAGGACTGTCTGTTCTATGCATGTCTTCCGCCACACACACTTGTTCACAAGATCCTGCTCGAGGTCAGAAGAGACAGCATCAGTCATCCTGATAGCACTGGCCTGGCCCTTCCAACACTGGTATACAACACTCTTGGAACTGTCAGTAGCCTCTCCGATCACCCTGCCATAGGTGCTGGACCTCATCACTCAAGACCACAGTTGCCTCCAGCGTCCCAACCTCAAGTTTCTCCACCTCACAGCGTGGAAGTTTCCTGGCTAAACCACATGGAGTTGGCATGCTCAGCATCTGTCAGGGAGGTCCTACGTGGCAGCCAAAAGCTGTCTATTAGAGCTACTTAGCCAAGTGGAAGAGATTTTCGATTTGTGTGACACACAAGGGCACATCTCCGATTCAAGCATCAATACCCTTCATCTTGGACTATCTGTTGTACTTGAAGCAGTCAGGTCTGGTGTCATCCTTAAAGGTTCATCTGGCAGCCATCTCGGAGTTCCACGCGGGGTGGACGGTTGATCAATCTTTGATAGGTCCGATGGTAGGTCATTTTCTCAAGGGCCTAGACAGGTTATATGCTCCAGTCTTCCATCTGATATGAGTATGGGACCTTAACTTGGTGCTCTCCAGATTAATGGGACCTCCCTTTGAGCCCTTAGCAACATGCTCGCTCCTCTACCTCCTTGTGGAAAGTAGCATATCCTGATAGCGATAACTTCAGCCAGGAGGGTGTCTGAGCTCAAGGCCTTGACATTCGAGCCTCCATATATGGCATTCTATGAAGACAAGATCTAGTTGTGGCCTCACCCAGCCTTCCTGCCAAAAGTAGTACCTCAGTTTCACGCAAGTCAGGACATCTTTCTCCCAGTGTTTTACATGCTTACAGCTGGGAACAAAGGCTCTACTCTCTGGATGTCAGGCAGGCACTGGCTTTCTATATTGAAAGGACACAACAGTTCCAAAAGTCTAACCAGCTCTTTGCCGCTCTAGCAGATAGGATGAAGGGTCTCCCTGTATCATCCCAAAGAATTTCATCATGGATCACGTTCTGCATTTTGAGCTTAAGACCTGGTGAAAGTGCCAGTCCCAGCGCTAACGGCGCATTCCACAAGGACGCAGGCCTCCTCAGCCGCATTCCTGGCATAAGTCTCTATGCAGGAGATGTGCAGGGCAGCAACCTGGCCGTCAGTCCACACATTCACTTTGCATTATGCCAGGGACGATTCAGCTTTCATCAGAATGGCACTTTTTCAGCGAATCCATGAGCTCCGACCCTCCTCCGACAGTCTGCTTGGGAGTCACCTGCTTGGAATCGACATGAAGCAGCACTCGAAGAAAACACAGTCACTTACCTTTTTGTAACGGTTCTTCTTTGAGATATGTTGCTCGTTCCCATTCCAAGACCCGCCCGCTTTCCCCTCTGTTGGAGCCTCCGACAAGAAGTAACTGAGGAGGCAGCAGGTTGGCAGGGACCTACCTATATGCGGCACCATGACAACGTGATTCCAGGGGGCATCTAAGCTGACCTGACTGGTACCACTAGGGGAAACCTTCTGATGACTGTGCACGTGGCATGCACACATCCACTTGAAATGGATATAAGCAACACATCTCAAAGAACAACAGTAACGAAAAGGTAGGTAACTGTTTGTTTGTTTTTCCTGACATAATTTCTTCTTTTATATTTTTGACTATTCAAGTTCTATCGTAGACCTTTACCTTCCATCTTACATTTTGCCTGCCATAGTTTATGCTGCTTTCTATTGGCTTTATTAGGACTGCATTTCCATTTTCTTAAGGATACCTGTCTGTCTTAAAAAAATCCTTTATGTAACACATCCTGAATAGAGAAAAACCTACCATGGTTAAATGACAAAGTTCCAGAGATTATTCATCTGAAAACTGAAATAGCTCATTTTAAAAATGTCCCCTTTAAAACAGCAATAAAAAAACCTGATTTGAAACTTCAAGTATATCTTAAAAGGTAGCTCTGTACTTGCCATGTGTGTGCAGTATTTGGTGTTAATCCCAAACTGCAATGACTCAAGAAAACTCCTCCAGGAAAACAGCAAATGGTAGTAGGGTAGCTTTGATTTTCACTATATAAACAATTACACTGTCAGTGGAGACAACTTAAAGGAGATCACTGTATCATGGCCAGCATAGTTTTAAGGATTAGTTTTAAGGGCCAATGAATGGCTTTTGCGCTGCCTGACATTTTTATAGTATACTATTGATTGCCCTCCTATCTTGAAACAGATGGCAGATTGACAATTGATGGATTTTCCACATAGCTATGATTTGTGTTTTAGATGAATAAAGAATGTACATGCTAAAATGGACTAAATTTTCATGTTTTTTCAGCAAAATTCAATAAATTGAAAAGCTCTTATAGCATCTGAGTTAAGAAACAGCTTTAACTTTCCTGAATGTCCTCATTTGCATGGTCTCTACAAATACTTAGTTTAAAGTTTGTGCTACTGCTATTTATACAGACTTATGACATACAAACTTCTGCCTGATGTGCTTTATTTTAGGTTACAGAATTCCATTGAAAAAAGATTCTGGAGATGATAAAACAGATGAGGAAATGGAGGGGACTCATTCAGAAGATGAGATGTTTGCTCAGAGGGGTCTCCGACGATCACAAAGCATGAAATCTGTGAAAAGTATTAAAGGTCATAAAGAGGCAAGTGCAGCGTTTTACTTGAAAGTATTGCATTCCATTAATAACAATGTAATTTGCAAATATAGTAGTCCAAGAGATCAGAATATTTTATTTATAAAGGACATAGGGTGGTTCTAAATTGTAAGTGGAATATGGAACACAACAGGTGTAGTTACGTTCCAAAAAGCCACCACTCGTGTTTGTCTTCTAAAGGGAAACGAGAGAAGAATAAACTTGTCAACTATACAAGACAAAGGGAAAAAACTTACTGAACATATAAATATAATTGAATAAAAGAAATTAAGCTCTTTATCTCTGAGCATCATCTCTCAAATGTGTAATTATCATAGTAATGGTGGAACTACAGGCCCAGAGTCTAGAAACAGCTTGGAGGGAGGGAGCCTACTGTCATGACATCTCACTTGAGGTGTGGTTGATACACCAATACAGCCCCTCACTATGCATACAGGGATCCTGTAAGGGATAGGACCATTCACATTTTTGTTGTATCCTCTGGATACTTTGAACAAGTGCCAATAAACACTGTACTTCGATTTATAACGCAAAGAGGAAAAAAGATCCTATGTAGGGCTCTACATGCTCTTCACACAGATTTAAAGATACAATGGGAAACCAGGAGCATCATCAAACAAATTACAAACCAGTAATACTGCAACGTAAACACATATGGCAGCCCTCTTCACAACAACATTTCTGCCATTCAGAAGTCTGGGTTTTTCAGCACATCCTGAAGGTCAACAAATTTTGGCCTGTTCTAGATGCAAATGGAGGTGGGAAAGGGAAAGAGTAGCTTTCTAAGCTGAGAGCCCCTCATGGAGAATGCCTGGCTGACAGCCCCGTCTCATGCTCGAGCACCAGAACAAAAGGGGGAAAGGCAGTCTCTCACATATACACATCCTAGGTAATTTAGGGCTTTGTAACTCAAAACATCACTCTAAATTCTGTCTGGAAATCAAGATGCAGCCAGAGCGGATCCTAGAGTATTGGCATTGTTTCCAAATACCTTTTTACCGAGTGAGCTGCTATGGACTATGCCATTTTACACTTTAGCTTTTGAGTTTATTTAAGATGAAGCTCCAAGTAAAGCCTGCTGCAATAATCTGAGTTGGAGGTGACAGATGCATGGATGGCAACAGCAGGGTCTTTATACAAAACAAATGGCTCCATGTTTCAAGCCAGCTGTAGCTGAAATAAATATGCTTGCTGCTGGATGGCTATGTAACATCAGCTGGGCGTCCAGCAGTGTCACCAGGCAATGAATTTTAATATTAGTGGCCATAACCACAAGTAAGAGAGTATATATTCTGGTTACTTCTCCAGCCTGCCAATATATCTTGGTCTTGCTGACTTTCAATCAGCTAGTCCTCTATGCCCCAACCTCTACCTAACCTTGGGTAAGGCACGTAATAGCATTGGTGGAATCAGGTGAGATAAACAGCTGGGTATTGGCATCCTGCCTCCTCAGACAACTTCCTAGTAACCCTATATATATATATTCTGATATATAAAATATGTTAGTTTTGTTTTGTACTATCAGAATCCCATACAAGAGGCTCCTGGGCAGAAGGGCACATTCTGTAAACCACTCTCTAGGAGTTTCATGACTGCTGTAAGATCTTAACAAGTAACATGTTCAGTCCCTGTCATGATAGCTCAGAGGTGGACAAACTATGGCCTGTGGGGACCCTCCTGCCCGGCGCCTCAGCTCCTGGCCTGGGAGGATAGTCCCTGGCCCCTCCCCTGCTGTTCCCCTTCCCGCGCAGCCTCAGTGCGCTGTGCCATCGGCGCAATGCTCTGGGTGGCCGGGCAGCGCAGTTGCAGAGCCGCAGCCTGACCTGGTGCTCTGGGCAGCGTGGCTGTAGCGCCGCCAGCCACCAGTGCTCCAGGCAGCGCGGTAAGGGGACCGAGGGGTTGGATAGAGGGCAGGGGAGTTTGGGGGCTGGGGTGTGGATAGGGGTCGGGGCGGTCAGAGGGCAGGGAACGGGGGTTGGATGGGGCAGGGGTCCTGGGGGGGGGCAGTCAGGAATGGGGTTCCTGGGGGGGGAGTCCAGGGGTGGTGGATGGAGCAGGAGTCCCAGGGGGCTGTCAGGGGACGGGGGGGTTGGATGAGGCAGGAGTCCCAGGGCAGCCATCGGGGGTGAGAAGTGGGGGGGTCGGATAGGAGGCCGGGGCTGGGCCACACCTGGCTGTTTGCGGGGAGACAGCCTCCCCTAACCAGCCCTCCATACAATTTTGGAAACCCGATGTGGCCATCAGGCCAAAAAGTTTGCCCGCCCCTGTGATAGCTGGATGAATTTATTTAATCTAGTCCTGTATCTAGTGGTCTAATCCTATTTAATACCTGCTTGTGGTAACTGAATTGAAATATGCTGAAGTTGAATCATAACAAATGTTTGTTTTTTTAAAAAATCACCTTTTTGTCTTGGTAATTTTTATGCAACTTAAATGGTAACACTTGATTTCTAACACCACTTTCTCTTTCAGATACGGTACGGCTCATTAAAATATAAAGTAAAGAAGAGGCCTACGGTGTATTTTTAAGTGTACTACACTTTAAAGACAAACTGCTGTACTACAAGTAACTTTACTTAGCACATCATGTGTTCAGGATTTGTGTGTATATATAAAAACTTTAAGCATGGTGGTAGGACTCATTTTTATCAGTCTAAACAGCTGTATAAAATGCTTCTAATCTTTAATGGCTTATCATGGGAGGGACGGATAGCTCAGTGGTTTGAGCATTGGCCTGCTAAACCCAGGGTTGCAAGCTCAATCCTTGAGGGGGCCATTTAGGGATCTGGGGCAAAAATTGGGGATTGGTCCTGCTTTGAGCAGGGGGTTGGACTAGATGACCTCCTGAGGTCCCTTCCAACCTGAGGTTCGATGATTCTATGATCATTTTGACTTGATTGTTAAATGTGGCTAGGAAAAATCCTAGGTTTCTGCACTCATTAAACTTTGTAAGAATTTAATGAATGCCAGAAACAAAGCTTGATTTTCTCAAAGGTAACTGAACAGCTGCAAATTCCATTAACATCAGTTGAACTTGCTGGTGTTCAGCTCTTAAAAAACTTAAGCCCATAGTGTTTCCTAGTTTACAATGCAAAAATAGGTATACTTGAATTTTTTTCTAAACCAGGATTCCTGAAAAAGCCTTCATAATTGTATAAAAATGTACAGTTTTAGAGGACAGTTGAATGAAGGTGGGGAAAGGAGAAAGGGAAAGCCAATTATATTTGGTATGTCCTTAAAAGAACTTTTTACACCTTATTTCCTAATATTTTAAATATTAATAGGTGCACTTTGATATCTGTACAACGGTTTTGCATACTTGTACAGCTGTAAAACAGTAACCATGTAATGTTAGTGATTTTTTAAAAAAAAAAAATCAGATTTCACCAATGTATTTTTAAATGGCAGCAATTTAATCCTTGTATAACCACATCTTACTCTTGGTTACTTAAGCACACGGAAGATGTTATAGATAACTGCTACTAACCTTTAAAGAATTTCATCAGGTGCCTTCTGTGTTTTAGGGGGAGTACTTTCTCCAGCACATTCAGATGTAAAGTGATTTATGACTAATAACCAGTTCTCAATTTTAAATTGTGGTAGATACAAATTTGCAGCATCTGCTAGGTATCGGGGATCTGATCAACTTATCAGTTGTGTGGTACAACTGCCATTGAAATGAATCGGAGTAATGCAGTCACATCTGATGGACTGTTCAGGCCCTAGATTATAGGTTTTTGCTAAGGCTTGTTTTACAATATTCTTTTTCAGAATAGCTTTTAGATATCAGACTTGAGTTCTGATAAATGTTTAAAATATATACTTTTCATTGTTCATGAAGTTATTAAGATATTTGTGTATAAATAGCTCTTTTCAAGACTGTCTTCTTGCTGATTCAGTCAGGAATGTGGTAACCCAACTGACATCATGATTTTATTTAATTTTAAAAATCCTTTATACAAATATCTCTAACCAATAGGGATGGAAGGAAAATACTATTGTGAGTTTTTTATACAAATATCTCTGTAGCCAGTAGGGATGGAAGGAAAATACTATGTTTAAAAATTAAATGGAATTTAAAATGTATTGAGTGTTGACAGAAGTGTCACTCTCTCAATTTAAAGGAAGGTATGTCATAGGATCACTTCCAAAAACTTCCTGCCCTGCACCTTCTCCCAGATACGAGAGAAATACAGCAAGTAGAGACTGTAAGAGGGCAGTAAAATCACATTTCTTTCTGGAACCCCTCACTCCCCCATTCAGTAGCAACCCCCTCTACTGGCCCAGTGCAGCCTACTTGTTTTAGCTAGAATTTTTCTTATTCCTACTGTTACTGCCATGTAGATCATCTCTGAGCAGAGTTAAATGACACAGTTGAAAATGAGGGCTGGTTTACATTAGCATTACAATCAGTGGGGCTGCAACTATAGGAATTTAGGTGAAATTACTGTAGAGACAGCTTTATAGACAAGAGTGACAATACTGATGGGAACAGTGGGAGTATTGTGCAAAGGGAGTTTCAGAAACACTTCAATTGGTACCAGTTACATTCCATAAGGGACTAAAAGGGCTAAGATTCACACAGCTTTACGAAAAGTTTCAATGACATACCAGATGACATCCACCCTCTCCGAAATGAGTATAGTACCACTGATGCCAGTGTCATGCTACCAAATAGAACTGAGGTTACTGGTCCCAATTTTATAAAGGGGGTGAAGTCTCTTTCCTTACATACTTGGGCAACAGTTTTTGTTAGAGACTTGTTCTGCCATTCTGTTCTACTTAGGATCTTATACCATTCCTGTTGCCATGGTATCTGAGCACCATCGGCTGGGCTTTGTGTCCTTTGCTGCCCATTAGACTTAAATCATGCAGCAGGGACCTTTTGATTTCCTTTTGACCACCTTCCTAAATCCTTTCTCTCCCGGTTATCCTAGTCTAGCTAACATAGTAGCCTTTATTTTGATAAATTCAGTTGATCTAATACCAGGCCCAAACTTTCAGTATGCTGCATATTTTTGTATTGAAACCCTGTAACTGTTGTGGCATGTTAAGGCTGGTTGTCCAGACAAAAGGGTAGGAGGGGATGTTCATGCCTTGTGACACTTGGGAAGACACAGGAATTAGTTGAGGCTTTCGTAGTTGGAGGAAGTGCATCTTTCCCTGTCCCTTCTTTGGATGGGCAGAGGTGACTTTAAACTTGGAAAGACTGATATTTGAATTCCTCATTTCCCCATCTCATTACTCTAATATTTGCTACTGTAACCCACCAATAATTGCTAACATTAGCTTTCATTTTCTGATAACATGATAGTTGTAAAGGTGTTCTCATTAGGCATCATTAACATTCCTTGTAGAGGAATGGGGCAATTCTCACCTTTCAAATTTGAAGTTTCAGGTGGTCTCCCTACTCACACATAATTACTCCATCAGTTTACATCCTCTTCACATTTTAAGGGTCTTTGCCATTTTAAGGGCTAGAGACTTTTTTAAATTAAAGCTTAGACTCTGAAACACAATTGCACAGCCATATGCATGACACATAGTCTGTTACACATGGGACCATTAAGATTGGTTTCTCTGTGGCTTACTTGACTTGCCAAGCTCAGTAACTTCACAGATCATTTTTGCAGCATTTCTTCTGTAATGCAGGTATCTCTACAGACGTTTAGATACATTGGTTTGAAAATCTCAACCATAAAAGGATTTAGCCAGACATTTATATTATAATAAAGTGGTCTTGTGGCCCAATAATTATTCCATTGAAGATACAAAATGTAGTGGGGGGTACACCTTCTTTTTTGCCTCTCTCTCATCCCATTCTCAGTGTTTTGCTACTCACTCCTCTTTCTTAGTATGGCTCAATCACTTTTCTTCTACCATATTTGCTTCCTCCTTATTTAAATACTTTAATAACATATTGCACTTGCAACAGAACTTGATTAGCACTACACCACTGAGTAAGCATTTTGTGTTTAGCACTTCAGTAAGAAGGTACTTTAGCTGTGTTCATAGTCTCACTCAAGGCAGAGTGATGTGGGGTTTGCTCGTCTGAGGCCTGGGCTATGTTATACAGTTAAGTTGACCTAAGGCAGCTTACATCAACCTAATTATGTCAGTGTACACACTACAGCCCTGTTCCGCCGATGTAAGTGCCCTACTACACTGACATAATAATACCACCTCCACGAGAGGCACAGCACTTATGTCCATGTAGTTAGGGCAACACAATCCCTGTGTAGACACTGGATTACTTACATCTGCTGTTGACTGTCTTGTCAATTTCATGGCTCCATGCTGGGCCGTGAAATTGACAAGAAAGCTTGGCTGTTGCCCCGGCCTCCCTGCTCCCCACTCAGGGAGTGAAGAAGCCTGGCCCCGGCTCTCAGTCGTGAGCGGATAGGCGAAAAGCTGGGCAGCTGCTCCCTGCTCCCAGCTGAGAGCCCGGGGGCAGCTAGGCTCCCTGGCTCAGCTCCCCACACTGCCCCTCTTCAGTTGGTGGAAGTGCTCCAAGTGAAGGTGCGCACCACTAACAAAAGGAGGGTAGTGTGGACATCAGCCACCATGGTAATTACTTCTATGTTAAGTCAACTTACAGCCACTGGTCAACTTAAGTCTGTAGCGCAGATGTGCCCTGAGTAACTCGTGCTGTGCTGCTGAACAGAAGCCGATTGTCTGCATTCCTGGTTTTCCAGTGTTTGAGTTCTGGGAATTAAATTATCCTGGAAGGGGATGAGAATTACAGGATGGGGATGCTGGCAACCTTAGCCCCATGTTAATTAAGGTATTTGCATGCTGTCCTATCTAATTTTAATTGTTTCAGACTGTTTTTCAATCTAATAGCTTTTACTACCTACTCATTCCCGACAGCCTATGCTTTTCTCTGTTAAATTAATCTTTTTTAATCATGACTCAGTGGTAAATTTCTCACTCCTTGAGTTTACACTTTTGAAAAGTGTAGGCTCGTTGTCCTGTTAGTCATTGTTTAACCAAACTATACCTATTTATTGGCTGTCCTGTTACCATGCTAGATAAACTGTGTCAACCAATTATCTGAAATACTGTGCAGTCTTTCAAACATTGGTGGCAGAGTATCTTGAGGATTTGGTTTGAGTGATGTTGAACATGATCTGTATAGTTCTAGCTATTACATTTTTATTTAACATTTTTTGAGAAATCTAAGTCCACTTCTGAGGAAACTAGCACTTTATTCTATCAATATGCAAATTAAAATATATAAACAGAATAACCCAAATATGGTATAAAGAAGAAAGCATTTTCAGGGAACTCTGGACTTGTCTGCCATCTACAGTATTTGTAATGTTAGTTACTTAAAATTACAATTTATGTAAGATTTGAAAACCAGATGAAACAAGATTAGCCAGAGAAGCAACATACATTTTGGAAAATGTTTGAACTTTGTATTAATGTTTAACAGATTCATCTTGGTCACATGTACAAACACTAATGGAAGTCTAAAGAGTGAACTGTTGATAAGCGTCTTTGAAAAACTTAATGCAAACCATGAAAGCAAAGCAATTACCAGTGTTGACTATTTTATTTGTTACTTCCGTGCCTATCAGATGACCGGATATCTTGAACACTTCTCAAACATAAATGAACTTAAGTTGATAAGCACTATAGGAAAAACTGAAAAATTTGGTTTACAGAATGACAAAGTAAGTGTTTAAGTATTTAGCAGTGATTTCATGACTAGATGCATTTTATATTTTTTTATGTTGATTTTATCAGTTGGGACTTCAGTATTTTTTGAAAATATTTTTTCTGTAAAGGATGCATGTTTGTGAAGGGAATATTGTAACATTTTCAAGAACTCGCATTCTGCAATGCTACAAGAACCCCCAAATTAGTCTGCATTGAGACTAAAGATAGTACCTTTAAAAATCATGAAATAAAAGCTTTAACTTTTTTATTGTAAAATTAAATTACTGTCAATTTGTTTACATATTTGTATTGTAGAGCGCTTTTTAAACACTAATCCACTTCTCTTGAAATTCTTTTGTAAAATCTACTTTCTGAGCAGGATGCAATGCGTATGTTACCGTAAGTATGACTTTTAAAAACAATGTAAAATAAACTGCAGACTTACTAGAAACTAACTTGTTTGTACTTTTATTATAAATTCCTCATCTGAAACCGCACACTAACTGTAGGGAGCTCCTTAAAGAATGTTTGACGTATGGTTACATTGTCACTTAATATTTTTGGAGTGCCTGATTTGAGAGAGAGAGGACGCTATTGTATGCATAAAAGCTTGTTGTTCCATTAATGCGGACTTGAAATAGGTAAAACATTTTTAAGTGTGTAAACAAAATGAGTAGTTATCTGATGAGGAAATGTCAGGGTTGGGTTTTTTTGGTTTTTAAACTGCAAGTCTACTCGGGTATTCTATCAGTTAGGATATTCAAGTGGATTTTTTTGAATTAAACATATCATTTTAACTAACATACTTAAAGCCTTTCATTCCTACTCCTTTTTCTTTTGAAGCAGCTTTTATGCAGGGGCATCATTTACAGAGGGGGGGAGGGCACTTGCCCCCCAAGTTTTATTTCATATCCGGTAATTTTACATGCAAATTCAGAAGTCACAGATCTGTCAACTTCCTTGGACAGCATACTCCTCTCCCTCACATACTAGGGCATAAGGAGGCATATGAAGAGCAAGGTGACTCCAGGCAGTGCCCCACCCTCGCCTTCCCCAGGCCACATTTATGGCTGCAGTTGCCTGGTGGGAAGCAGCACTGGGAGGCAGCTGCAACATGTTTCCTCCTGTGCTGCCCCTGCCATGGCTTGGTGGGGCTGGGCCTGTTGGCACATGGGGAGTTGAGCAAGTTGAGCTCTGGCTGGCCCCGCTTGGTTCCAGCTGCAGGTAGTCAGCTTGAGCCATGCATCTGGAGCCTCTGGGGAAAGAGGCCACTTGTACACACAGGAGCATTACACCTTAAGGAGTCCTCTGAAAAAGGTAGAAGTCTGGCCAGTGGTGTGGCCAAGGGGGCGTCTCCCTGGTTGGCTCAGTACAGAGAGAGCCTGGTACTTCGCAGCCAAGCCAGCTTTGCACTTGTGGAAGCACCTCTGTCAACCCAGGCACAGGGTTCCTCGGGTTCTCCTGGGTGAAGAGACCTATGTGGGGCTCCAAGTGCTCTCATGCTCCCTATTACCTGGTGCTCCCCATTCCTCATTCAGTGGTGTCTGTATGGTACACTTGGGGTGCCAAAGCAGTGCCAGTATCTCCCAGGTACACCAGTTCAGAGTACTCATCCTTGGCCTCCTTGGGATGGCTAGAAGCAGTGCTGAACCTCTCTGGCATTTGGGAGGCTCTTGTGGTGAAGTCGAGCTATAGACTGGGAAGTCACGAGGTGAACACCTTTCTAAGCAGGATAGTTAGGGAACTGATTCCAGCCTGCTGGCATCAGTCAGATGGGACTAGAAAGGGGGAATTAGGAATCAGGCCTGAAATTGCCAAGTTGGTGTGTAGCATGGAGATTCCCTAATATGCCCTACTCAATGAGGTGCATAAATCACCTTCCCCTAAGACTGCTACCAATATCTTTGGTAGGATGTCAGTTAAAAAAAATCAGTCTAGTCTCCATATATACTGTAGGTTTGCTTAAAATTATTTGTATACCAAACCTAACATTAACAAATGTGTGTGTATATATATACACACACACACAAAGCTGTTTTTTGTTCCCATTCAGACATTCTCCATGTCATGTTTGCAACTCGAAATTATAGTATTGTGAAAGAACTAGAGGATAGATACATAAACAGGCAATGCACACAGCTGTTTTCATTAGCCAAGTTGAGTGAAATATACAAATCAAACAAACATCGCGGGAAAGAAATTTGATTTTAATATTTTCCAAGGCTATTAGAAAACAGGAAATAAACTTTTGTAAAATAATTTTGAGACTCTTTGAAGACTGTTTTGTTTATTAACAAACAATATTGGTCCGAGTATTCCACTGAAGTTAGTAAAGTTATAACTGGCAAGTTTAGCTCATTTAGATCAAAAAGCAAAGCTTTATTTTCCTCCAATGACCTACTTTGAAAAACATTAATTGATAGAAGTCTTTATTTGTAGCCTATTGTAACCCTTTACTATTATGTAATGTGGTTTAAATATAGTTTGTCTGAACTGTAATCTAGACAATAGTAATAAATCACTTAGCTTCATAACCAGAGATTCCATGCTCAGGCCCTGGAGGTTACTACTAATTATTCTCACAGGGTTATGGTTGGGATCCAACAGGAGTTTGACTTTTAAATAGACCTTCCAATTCCAAGTGTCTTTGATTTGGATGAAGACTCCTTTATTTTTGATTAAAGCTATTTAAATGTCCCTACTTTGTGCATTTTTTTTAAACAAGTTGTCAATTTGACATTCCTGTTCAGACTTAAAATCTCCATCTACTTTTCCACTAAGTAGGTGCACTGAGTTGCTTCAGATCTGTCCTCCACTGCATTTAAAAATAATTGCAGGGGTAAGCAGATTTTTTTTTTCTCTACTAAAGAGTGTTTGACGTATCAAGCTCGTGTTTCTGATATGTGTTAAGGCTCCAAAACTGATACCTCAAGGTTAGGGCTTGGGAATATCTTGTTGTATTATCACCTGCCTGTTCTAAACTTCATATAAATTTACAATATGGCTTTAAGTGGTGGTCATACTTTTTTTTCCTTTATATAGGAGTTCAATACAATGCTCCTGACAACTTAGAAATTAGCTATCTGCGCACGCACGCAAAAAAACTGAGAATTTTCAGGTTCCTAAGTAGCCCCTGGCATCATGGTTTAAGTCCCCCCCCCCATTCCCCAAATCTGAAATGGCACCCATGCTTTTCATCTGACAAAGGTAAAGAGTTATTGTTGAAGTCAAAATAAAGTTTCACAGATTAACCAGTAGGGGGTGCTGTATAACATTTAAAGGTTACTGCTACATGCCCGCTCCTTATCCCAAATAAAAACCTTGCTAACTTAATTTTGCTGTGTTGTGAAGCTTTGTTCGTTGATTGTTTCCATCGTTACTTTAGTTATTGGCGGTACATGTTGAGTTCATTCTTGCAACCTGGGGATCTCTTCTGTTAGAATTCAAACGTGCACATCTTTTACTGAACAAGGACTCATGACAATGGAATTTCAGGTAGCATGCTCCTTGATGTATGTACCAAGTATGTATCTCCTATTTCTTCTCAACTCGCATTTAAAACTATTTAATCTTGTCTGCTTTCAAATATCCCTTACATGGTATGAAATCTATTTAGCCATAGAAAACATGACAATGTTAAGTGGTGTCAGATGGCAAATCAGCATTGCTAACACTGACTGAGATGAAGCAGCTGTAGCAATGGTGGGAAGTTCAGAGAAAATTTCTCTAGTGTAGCAAGTGCTTTTGGGCCTGATCCAGCAGACACTGTTCTCTACTGAGAAGAACAAAGTGTTATCAGGAGTAAGCCATAAATGAGTGCCCTTCTCACTAATAAAGGTACTACTTACCATGCTTGATGCTCTGTTGGGGGAAGGACCCGAAAAGAGATTGTGACCTTTTTCTTTTACTCTTTTATGATGTATACTGAAGACACTGAAAATTCGCTCTTTTAAGGAATTTGTTTTGTTTTTTCCCCTCAGTTGTGTTTTCCACTAGAAATTCAGGTCCTGGCTAACCTTGAGGATTTTATGCTGAATTCAGAATTAGTGAAACAATGACATTATTAAAGGAAACAAAAAACCTTTGCAGCTGATTAAGCCTATATTCAGCAATGCCAGCGTCCCAGAAATGTGTATTTAAAGTGCAAGGGCAAAAGTAATGAATAGTGGTAAACAGTGGCCAAATATTCTTAATGTTTAAATAAATCCTAGATTGTACCAGTATTTTGTGAATTACCTTCTGGAAATCACTGTTGTTCTATATTTACATAGTGTCATTGTTCCAGAGTAAGCCATATCTGTGACCCCTTGCTCACTCTTTCCATAGCCATCCTTCTAAAGGCCAGACCCATAATCTGTGATTCACCCTACTTATACGGTGAGTCTCCCAATTATAGCATCCCTGTTTACCAGCAGTTGGCAGCCAGAGTTTGCCCTCCCTTATACTTCCTTTTTAGAGATGAGGGTGGTAGATAGTGACAATGCTTTCTTCAAAACAAAGTTTTATTGATTCATAAAAGTTAGCAATCTGAGAGAAAAGGATTAAAACTACAAAAGGTCAAGATGTGTATTGTTTTACTTAAACATAGGAGTAGTCTACACTTAAATTAGATTCACCTAGCAAGATTGCTCAGTGCAGTGCAAAATTTTGGACCCTAGGTGCTGTAGTTAAGTTGACCTAATTTCCACTATACATGCGGCTAAGTCAGTGGAAAAATTCTTCTGTGGACCTAGCTGCTTCTTCTGGGAGAGATGAATTAACTATCAATGGAAAAAACTGTCAATATAGGAAATGTCCTACATTATGGTGCTGCTCTCGGGTATGGTGATGGGATAGTCTACCCCTTAAAGGTATTACTGCCTACTGGTCAGTCTTGTCCATCACAGAGCATTGCCATTTAAGAGTTTGGGATGGTCTGATGCACAAAGCCTGAGGGGAAACAGGTAGAGAAGAAAGGGGTACGAGGAAGAGGTAGCACTTCGAAGGAATCCTATTACACAGATCCCAGACCATTATAGATACAGTATCTGCATTCACCCTCGCCCCCAGTCTCTCACATGGCCTGTGTTTTGGATGGTGGTCTTACTGTTTTAGCTATCTTATTCCAAATGGAGCTTATCACATCCAACTTCACTGAGGTTCCACCCAGCTCCCAGGATAACTGGTGGTGATCCTAAACAATGAAGAGAATGAGTCACTAATGCAAACAATATGCATTTGAATGCAGCTAAATGTATACATCCAGGAACAAAGACTGTAGGCCATATTTACAGGTTGGGAACCTCTATCCTCAGAAGCCATGACTCTGAAAACCTTTTGGGGGTCATGGTGGATAATCAGCTGAATAAGCTTCCAGTGCAATAGTATGGCCAAAAGAGTGAATGTGATCACTGGATGCATCAACAGGTAAACCTTGAGTAGGAGTAGAGAGGGTTATTTTACTTCTGTCTGTGGCACTGATGATTGCTGGAATACTGTGTCTAGTTCTGGTGTCCACAATTCTAGAAGCATGTTTATAACTTGGAGAAGGTTCAGAGAAGACTCACAAGGATGATTAAAGCATTAGCAAACATGCCTTATAGTGACAGAGTTAAGGAGCACTATCTTTTTCATTTAACAAAGAAGTTTAAGGGATGACAATTACAGTCTACTACTACCAGCATGAGGAACAAATATATAAATGGATTCTTCAGTCTAGTAGAGAAAGCCAGGTATAACACAATCCCATGGTTGAAAGTTTAAGATACATCAATCCAGACTGGAAATAAGATGTACATTTTTAAGTTAATTCACCACTGGAACAATTTACAAAGGGTTGCAGGGGATTCTCTATCACTGACAATTTTTAAACCAAGATTGGATATTTTCCTAAAAGATACGCTCTAGGCAGGGCTGTCCCTGGGGGGTACAGGGGCTGGAGCAAATCAGCCTGTATGGGACCTCCCTTAACATTTTTTATACAGGTGAAATCTGGTTACAGTGAACTTCAAGAGCAGCTGCTAGCTGCAGGTTAAATATTGATAGCACCCCGCTGTATAATTGTTATTATATTGTAGTTTTTTATAATTACAAAGTGTGGATACCAGTCTAATAGGTCATACTGGCTGTAGAATGACCGTGCCGAATCGGGTACAGAATGTGAGCGAGGCCAAACAGCAAAAATTAAGATGTTTGTACACCAATGCAAGAAGCCTAGGTAACAAAATGGAGGAACTAGAGCTACTGGTGCAGGAAGTGAAACCAGATATTATAGGGATAACAGAAACATGGTGGAATAGTAGTCAGGACTGGACTACAGGTATTGAAGGGTATGTGCTGTTTAGGAAAGACAGAAATAAAGGTAAAGGTGGTGGAGTAGCATTGTATATCAATGATGAGGTAGAATGTAAAGAAATAAGTGATGGAATGGATTAAGACAGAGTCCGTCTGGGCAAAAATCACATTGGGGAAGAAAACTACTAGAGCTTCCCCTGTGATCGTGCTTGGGTGTGCTATAGACCGCCGGGATCTAATTTGGATATGGATAGAGCCCTCTTTAATGTTTTTAATGAAGTAAATACTAATGGAAACTGCGTGATCATGGGAGACTAACTTCCCAGATATAGACTGGAGGACGAGTGCTAGTAATAATAATAGGGCTCAGATTTTCCTGGATGCGATACCTGATGGATTCCTTCATCAAGTAGTTGCTGAAGCGACTAGAGGGGATGCCATTTTAGACTTCGTTTTGGTGAGTAGTGAGGACCTCATAGAAGAAATGCTTGTAGGGGACAATCTTGGTTCAAGTGATCATGAGCTAATTCATTTCAAACTGAATGGAAAGATAAACAAAAATAAATCTGCAACTAGGGTTTTTGATTTCAAAAGGGCTGACTTTCAAAAATTAAGGAAATTAGTTAGGGAAGTGGATTGGACTGAAGAACTTATGGATCTAAAGGCAGAGGAGGCCTGAGATTACTTTAAGTCAAAGCTGCAGAAGCTATCGGAAGCCTGCATCCTAAGAAAGGGGGAAAAATTCATAGGCAGGAGTTGTAGACCAAGCATCTCAGAGAGGTGATTAAGAAAAAGCATAAAGCATACAGGGAGTGGAAGATGGGAGGGATCAGCAAGGAAAGCTACCTTGTTGAGGTCTGAACATGTAGGGATAAAGTGAGACAGGCTAAAAGTCAAGTAGAATTGGAACTTGCAAAGGGAATTAAAACCAATAGTAAAAGGTTCTATAGCCATATAAATAAGAAGACAACAAAGAAAGAAGAAGTGGGACCGCTAAACACTGAGGACGGAGTGGAGGTTAAGGATAATCTAGGCGTGGCCCAATATCCAAACAAATACTTTGCCTCAGTCTTTAATAAGGCTAAAGAGGATCTTAGGGATAATGGTAGCATGACAAGTGGGAATGAGGATATGGAGGTAGATATTACCATATCTGAGGTAGAAGCGAAACTCTTAACATCTTAATGGGACTAAATCGGGGGGGCCCAGATAATCTTCATCCAAGAATATTAAAGGAATTGGCACATGAAATTGCAAGCCCATTAGCAAGAATTTTTAATGAATCTGTAAACTCAGGGGTTGTACCGTATGATTGGAGAACTACTAACATAGTTCCTATTTTTAAGGGAAAAAAAAGCGATCCGGGTAACTACAGGCCTGTTAGTTTGACATCTGTAGTATGCAAGTTCTTGGAAAAATTTTTGAAGGAGAAAGTAGTTAAGGACATTGAGGTCAATGGTAAATGAGACAAAATACAAGATGGTTTTACAAAAGGTAGATCGTGCCAAACCAACCCGATCTCCTTCTTTGAGAAAGTAACAGATTTTTTAGACAAAGGAAACGCTGTGGATCTAACTTACCTTGATTTCAGTAAGGCGTTTGATGCTGTGCCACAAGGGGAATTATTAGTTAAATTGGAAAAGATGGGAATCAACAGGAAAACTGAAAGGTGGATAAGGAACTGGTTAACAGGGAGACTACAGTGGGTCATACTGAAAGGTGAACTGTCAGGCTGGAGGGAGGTTACCAGTGGAGTTCCTCAGGGATCGGTTTTGGGACCAATCTTTTTTAATCTTTCCATTACTGACTTTGGCACAAAAAGTGGGAGTGTGCTAATAAAGTCTGCGGATGATACAAAGCTGGGAGGTATTGCCAATTTAGAGAGAGACCGGGATATCATACAGGAAGATCTGGATGACCTTGTAAAGTGGAGTAATAGTAATAGGATGAAATTTAATAGTGAAGTGTAAGATCATGCATTTAGGGATTAATAACAAGAAATTTAGTTGTAAGCTGGGGACGCATCAATTAGAAGTAACGGAGGAGGAGAAGGACCTTGGAGTATTGGTTGATCACAGGATGACTGAGCCACCAATGTGGTGTGGCCGTGAAAAAAGCTAATGCGGTCTTGGGATGCATCAGGCGAGGTATTTCCAGTAGAGATAAGGAAGTTTTAGTACCATTATACAAGGCACTGGTGAGACCTCACCTGGAATACTGTGTGCAGTCCTGGTCTCCCATGTTTAAGAGGGATGAATTCAAACTGGAACAGGTACAGAGAAGGGCTACTAGGATGAGCCAAGGAATGGAAAACCTGTCTTATGAAAGGAGACTCAAGGAGCTTGGCTTGTTTAGACTAACCAAAAGAAGGTTGAGGGGAGATATGATTGCTCTCTATAAATATATCAGAGGGATAAACACCGGCGAGGGAGAGGAATTATTTAAGCTCAGTACCAATGTGGACACAAGAACAAATGGATATAAACTGGTCATCGGGAAGTTTAGACTTGAAATTAGACAAAGGTTTCTAACCATCAGAGGAGTGAAGTTTTGGAATAGCCTTCCAAGGGAAGCAGTGGGGGCAAAAGACCTATCTGGCTTTAAGATTAAACTCGATAAGTTTATGGAGGAGATGGTATGATAGGATAATATGATTTTGGCAATTAATTGATCTTTAAATATTCATGGTAAATAGGCCCTATGGCCTGTGATGGGATGTTAGATGGGATGGGATCTGAGTTACTACAGAGAATTCTTTCCTGGGTATCTGGCTGTTGAATCTTGCCCATGTGCTCAGGGTTTAGCTGATTGCCATATTTGGGGTCGGGAAGGAATTTTCCTCCAGGGCAGATTGGCAGAGGCCATGGAGGTTTTTCGCCTTCCTCTGTAGCATGGGGCACGGGTCACTTGCTGGAGGATTCTCTGCTCCTTGAAGTCTTTAAATCATGATTTGAGGACTTCAATAGCTCAGATATAGGTGAGAGGTTTATCGCAGGAGTGGGTGGGTGAGATTCTGCGGCCTGTATTGTGCAGGAGGTCAGACTAGATGATCATAATGGTCCCTTCTGACCTTAATATCTATGAATCTAAGTTCCTATAATTAAAAAACCCCTCACTAATCATGATCAATATTGCACTGCTTACATTCTGAAACCCACGTTCCTGGACTTCCTTGCCTCAGAAACTGGGTGGTTCTTGGAAGGCCTATATGTGCCCTGGTGCTCGGGGACCCCAGGACCCTCCAGCATGGAGCAGGGGCTCTATGATCTGTTTTCTCTGGGGAGGGAAGGTGGAAAAGCAGATGGATGGAGGACCCCAGTCCTGGTGGGTAGTGGAGAGAGCAGAGTTGTGGGACCCCAGGTCCTGGTACTGCGGAGAGGGGGACCCCAAAGCTGGAGAGCAGAAAGGCACGGAGGACCCTGAGGCAGGGGAGTGATAAGGTCTGGCACTGGCCTAGAGGTGGCATTAGAGGACCCCACCCAGTTCTGGGAGAGGGGAGAAAGAGCAGTGGGAGGGGGAGGTGTGAGGCACTGGGGGACACCAATGCTGGGCCACGGCTGATGGAGACTAATGGCTGGCAATAACCTGTGCTGGTGGAGGATCCTGCCGGAAAAGGGAAGGGTCCATCTGAGGTAGAAGGTCAGGGTCAGCCTGGGTCAACCTACCCTGGCACTAGTGGTTGGGGGGAGGGGGGTGGTGCTAGGAGCCTGCAGCAGCAGGCAACATCGGGAGCCAGCGGAGCGGAGCAGGCTGGGGCCGCGCCGCTTGCTGCTGCTACCACAGAGACTGAGCCTGAGAGGCTGCAAGCAAGAAAAAGAAATAAATGCCCGGGCTGGTGAGTGCAGGGCACAGGCCCGACTCCTGCTGCCAGCACCAGGCCCACCAGGCCCCCGCTCGTCTCCCTGAAGCGCAGGCTCCGTGGCGGTTGCCTATCGCCCCGCCTCCCTGAAGCACAGGGCCCGGGCCAACCCCTATGGACATGACGGCTCTGGCACTAGGACTTATTTTGAGGAAGTTCTAGGGCCTGCGTTATACAGGAGGTCAGTCTAGATCACAATGGTCTCTTTTGGCCTTGGAATCTGAGTCACAGTTCTTTAACAATGTTCTGCCCCTTCAATTGTTTAATGTGTCTGTCCCAATATTGCATTGCTATCACATGCTGCAATTGGTTAAGGAACTGCAGAACAACAGTTCTGTTCCCAACAAACTACTTTTTTTTTCTTCCCTACAAGTTACAGCTGGGATCACTGGATATAGATATGCAAGGAACTGGGAGGGTGCAGAGGGCTAGGGGAGCAGAGGACTGGATTGCATTTCCCCTCTCCAAAGCATAATATGGGAATTCTACATTCACTGAGCCAGTCAGATTCTGCAATTCCGTTTCCATAAATATGGAAGGTGAAAGACCCTCTTATGCATCAGTTAACTTCCTATTAATGAAATACTTGGCTCTTTTCATCTATAGAACTCAAAGCACATTACAAAGGAAAGTAACTTCACAGATGTGGGGAAAGAGGCACTGTTCCTTCCATGGCACCATAATTCATGCTTGAAAGTAATCACCTTTTTGCTTTTGAGCCTGCACAAACTGAAGATGGGGCTTAAAAAGGGAAGCAGAGCAGTACAAAAAGGACAGGCAATGGAAGGGAGCAGACCTCTACCCTGAGCTCTGGCCAAGTACTGCCCAGGATCTCTTGTGGCCTGAAACCTGGAAAAACAGATCTGACAGGACCGACAAAGGAGAATTTTAGGGAGCATTACTAATATGAAATCAAATAACAGCTTTATAATGATGTAACTCCTCCCACATGATGGGAATTCTACATGTTATTTTATGTCAGCACTGGTGCACTGTCGCTTTACACTGCTGAAACTTGCTGTGCTCAGGGGGGTGTTTTTTCAAACCCCGAGCCAGAAGGTTGCAGCACTGTAAATTGCCAGTGTAGACAAGTCCTAAGGTTCCGATCCAACTCTACTGTAGTTGGTGGGACTGATATTTTAAGGGAAGTTAGACTGGATCTGGGAGCAACAGAACTTAGTGGCAAAAGATAGAGATGAGAGCATCAGAGAAGCAACAGTGATATCAAGAGGAAAAAAAAACACTAGTATGACATTTGGAAATGGACTTTGTTGGTGAAGAGGCTACCCACATGGGCCTCTCTACCTGAGGAGCACAGAGTAGTAAGAATGGGTGTCCTGATCTGCCCTGTGAAGAGACTGCTGCTGAAATCTTTCCTTACCTCTCAAAATGCTTCTGCTACGGATGAGAGCTGCAAACCTCCAAAAGTAAGCTGTGTGATGGCAATTTTGTGATGTTAGGGCATCTCACTGTTGTACTGTGTGGCTGGATTAAAATAAATCTCAAATTCAAGACCACCTGTGGTAACTGGGCCAGATGCCAACTCTTTATGTCTTTTCAGAGTGGGGGAAAAAATACCATCACAGAATGAAAGGAAGCTGAGGCTAATCTGGACAATGTCTACACCAACCATACATTCTAATTCAGGAGAAACAGTGTGATTGTCAGCATGCTGGCTATCATTTGTATAGTTCCTCCAAATCTATGTTAGGGTTTATACTGGCACCCACAGTTGCTGTAACATGGTTCCTAGTGGGCCTCAGAGCAGATGTCTGCACTACAATGTAAGCCCAGGGTTAGCTGAACTTGAGTTAACGGACACTGGGTTAAGGCTTAAGTGTCTACACTCATTTGTGACCCCAGGCTAAGAACTGTTGAACCCTGGGTCCCAACCTAGGGCTCCAACATCTATACTGCATTACGCAAGTCCGGATCCACCCAGCCATATCCCAGACTGCTTCGTGCTCTCCAAAAATATGGCCACTCTAGCCTTTTGTTCGCAGTGCAGTATGGGAAAACCCAACTGTCCACCAAACTTGCCTATGGAGAAAAGAAGAAAGTCAGCCTGGGCGTTACTTTCAGTAGAGTCCTAGTGTACAATGCTAGTGGAGCTGCATCTACACCGCCTGCAAAACAACAGGGCTTGAAGCCTGATTCCCAGCTTGACTCAGGTGTGGATTCTCCATTCCTGGGGGACGGCGGGTCTGAGCCCTAGGTTAGCGTGGATGGAAGGGGGGGGTGGGCTTCAGTTCGAACGCTGGGCTTACGCTGCAGTGTAGACAGAGCCTTCAGCTCCTCTCCCCGCTCCACAAGTTCTGCTAGGGCCTCGCTCCTGTTTTGCTTTCTAAGTTACTGCGCCTCAGGCCATGTGCTTCCCACGGAGACCCCAGGCTCTGCCCCTGCTGTTTGGGGCAGTTAGGGTGACCAGGTGTCCTGATTTTGTACAGACAGTCCCAATATTTGGGGCTTTTTCTTATATAGGCACCTATTACCCTCCCCGCCCGGATTTTTCACGCTATCTGGTCAGCCAGCGGCAGGGTCCCTTCAGCGCCGCCAAGGCTGTTCGCGGCCAGTTACTCGCCTCTCTCTGCAGACGCTGCTCCCGCCGTGCCCGGCCCGAGGAAGCTACAACGCGCCCGCCCGAGCTCTGGGCAGCGCCGCTGGGCGGACACTCCCACCGACACGGGGGCGGCGCCTCTGGGGCCGAGGACGTCGCGCCAGCCTCGCGCGCGGGGAGGAGACCGTTGGTGACTGGGGAGGGCCACGCTCGCCTCCCGGCTGTCGCCCGCTGCCTCTTCCCTCCCCTGCGAGCGGAGGCTTTTCCTGCCACCAGAGGGCGCCCCCCGGTCGCGCCTGGTGGCGGGGATGCAGCGGGGCCATGGAGCTGGACGAGGCGTTCGGCTCGGTGGGGGAGTTCGGCCCGAGCCAGAAGCGCCTCACCGCCTTCCTGGTGCTGCTGCAGGTGGGCGAGGGGACGCGCGGTTGCTCAGCCCGGCCTGCCCCGGGCGGCGGCCTGCCCCCCTTCGCTGTGGCGGGGTGGAGACCCAGGGTGCCACGGGGCGCTGGCTGGGGCGGGCGGGGCGCTGTGGGGGCACGGCGGGATTTCATGGGACGCGAGAGGGACGAGGGCGGGTGGCGGCTGCCCGGAGGACGCGCGGGAGGGCGGAGAGGGCGCAGGAGGCTCTTTCCCTTAGCTCCAGCAAGCGTCCGTTCGCGCCGCCGGCTGTGCGTGTTTTAGACCCTCCGTGAGCCCTGGACTGGGGGGCGGGGGTGCCAAACTGGAGCCTGAGTGGCTGCGCCGCGTCCCCCTGCCAGCGGAGAGCGGGGCGTGACTGGATGAGCTCAGCGTGGCTGGCAGGGGAGAGGAGGGAATCCTGGCCCTGAGCGTGATTTCCTCTCAGCCGCGGGGCTGGGTTTCTTTCTGGGTTATTGGCACGGAGCCCTGCTGTGACCCCGACGCTGGCCTCGCGTTGTAACCTCCTGGGATGTTTGCACTGACAAACAACCAGAAGATCTCGCTGGCTCTCACAGGAGTGCAGCCTCTCTGAGTAGTGCGTCCAAAAGAAATAATGTGGATACTGTACTATAAAAATAGATGTCAGACGAAAGTTCTGTCAGAATAGTTTTCTATCGTTAGGCAAGAAGGTTATTGAATATTAAACTAGGCTGTTCCTTGTTCATACATCCCCTACAGTACAAACCGGTAACTTTTGATCCTTTTAAACAGATATTGTTATTGGTTGTTTATCTTTTGAAGTTCCTTTGGGCTTTAGAAGGCCAGGATGGCAAAATTTACATGTGTTGTTTTAATATAAGGAGGAAGCTTGGATATGCACGAGCCAGGATACAAATAATCTTTGGTAGTAAATTTTATATTTCAGCCTGTGAATATGTTGACACAGTGTGAGAAGTAATCTCCCCCTCCCACCACCCCATGCAATCAGTAGATTGAGCCATAGAACTGCAAGTCAAGAACTCCTGTGTTCTCTTCTTGTCTTCTTGTCAGTGACCTGCTGTACGACCTTGGGCAAGTCTTTTAAGTTCTTTACATATTATTTTTCCCTATTGTAAAGTTGGGATAGTACTTAAATATCCTGTAGGATTGTGAAGAATAATTGCTACATTTTTCTGTAGCGAAGTTTACAACTGGCGTTTCAAGATTAACTCCAGGAAGATTGCCTTGTAGCTACAGTGTAACAAAACAGCATGAATGGTGTTGGAAAAGCTGCTGATCTTTTATGGATCCACTCCCAGGAGATAGATGAGTTTACTGTTTCTAAATCGTTCCTTTTTAAAAAAATCAAATGTAAAGAAATGAAAAAGAAAACAAACAGACCACCAGTGTCTTTTTGATCACGACCACTTCTTGTTCTTCAGGATTTCTTCTGCAGTGATCTGAGATGGAGTTGCTAGATGAACCCTATGTTTGCTGCTCCTTGTATTTTTCATTGTCAGAGATGTGGTGAAGTATTTGGGGGTATATCTGAACTTCTCTCATCAAGAAAATGCTATCATTTTTCTAGATTTCATCTGGAGATAAGAGGTAGCGTCTTCCATGGTTTTAGATAGATGGTTTTCAGTTCTGCCAGTAGGAATGAGCCGCAAGATGGTTTAGGACCTTGGTGTAGATAGAATAGCTGTTACCTTGGCAGTTTGCTGGCCGCTTTCTGTTTGAAATCTAACATTCTCTTGCATTTGTAATTGAACTGTTTGGCATGCTTATTGTAGTATTTCTTCAGTCCTCACCGTTCTTTTGTAACTTCTTCAGAACTGATTGTCTTTGGCTATAGAAGCACTTAAGTTTTTTGTTCTGCCCATAAGTCTTAGGGCTGATGCCGGGCAGCTGTCTCTAGCTCATCTGGTTTTTCAGAAGATCTAAATACCCAATAACTTCCATTGACCTAATTATTGACTAACATTAGGTACCCATTTTTGAGAAAGTTGGGCATGGTTCATATGCAAACTGTTTTTTTTAAAAAAGTGCCATTTAAAAAAGACAGATATGAAATATCTAAATATTTAAAACATAAGAGGTAATAGTAAAAACATTTTTTCAATGAATAGTGTATCTTAAGTGTTTCTTTAAATAAGACCTTTTAATTGAATACTTCTCTTACTTAGTTCATTAAAATGTCAAGCCTTAGGAAAAAGTGTATAATTTTGTTTCATTCCTAAGTACAGCATACTTTCTTTTTTTTTATTTCTAAAACTGCATCTGTTTATGTATAAATCATATTTATGACTAGGCATGTAAAAGCATTGTTTTCAATGACAAAATTGGCTAATCCAAATATAAACAGATCCAATCTCCAAATCAAACTGCAAGACTAGATGTATTGGGCCCTGCTGGACCTGTTGGGGGAAACTAGCTCCAGAGTTGAATTCCTTCCATTGACAATACAGCATCAAAAGGTGGTTAAGGTTTGGGTATATATTATTTTTCAGGAAAGCTGGTTTAAATAAAAAAAAAAATTAGAAACACAGAACTAAGATTGCACTTCTCATAGAAGGCATTCAAACTTACTGTGGACCTCCTGAGGCCTGCAGGAAGGGAGAGCCTCCTCATGAGCCTTGTGATGGAAAACTTTCTTTTTTTACTATGTAGCCCAGGGGTGGCCAAACCTCCGAGCCACATACGACAAACTTGAGAAGTTTGAGAGCTGGGGGGCGCCTGCCGGGGCTTCAGCCCCATGGGACGCCCCTGCTGGGGCTTGGGGCTTCAACTCTGCAGGGAGGGGAGTCTTGGGGTTTCAGTCCTGTCACTGTGAGAGGCACCTACTCAGGGCTTTAGCCCTGCGGGGACAGGGGGTCCCGCTGAAGCCCTGAGTCCTGGCAGCTGGGCCCCGTGGGGCTGAAGCCCTGAGACCCCCGCACCCCAGTGGGCAGAAACCAGAGGTCACGTGCCCTCCCAGATTTTTGCGAGGGTTTGCTGGACCAAATCAGTCACACTGTGCTGGAGGGCCCCCTCCCTGCATGGCAGCTGCTGGAGCCAGCAAGCTGGGAGCTGCAGCCGTGGGGAGAGGCTATGGCAAACACCTGGGAGATGCAGGGAGAGCCACTGCTTTTGCTGCTGCTGCCTCTCCCCACTGAGCTAAAGTGGCAGCTCCAGCTGTTTGCCACTGATTTTCCATGCAGAGCTAATGCCTGGGAGCTGCAGGGAGGGGCTGTTGAGGGTAATGAGGGGCATGCCGAGGGCTTATGAGTATTACTCCAGCTGTTGGGGGGAACCTTTACATTATGCTCCCCCCACTCTCATCAGGCACCAGTTGTCTCTAGAAGAAGCCCTTAGCCCCACCGCTCTGCCACAGGACAGAATCCTCAAGTTCCCCCCCACCCCAGTCTGTTAGGTGGAGAATGGGGGGAGGGATGGGGCTCTGTGAGCCGCACTTTAACTGTAAAAGAAACACATGCGGCCATTTGACCACCCCTGATCTAACCTCCCTAGTGATCTGGTTCAGTCTCTGTAAGGAGAAAAGCTAGAGGTTTCTAACTTCGTTGGTTTGCTATACTGATTTGTTGCTGGAATTGGTATTCCTTAGTGATGTTACTAAATAAAATGTTAGTAACTCTTGGAAACAAACTTTAGTTGAATTAAATTTTGGCCTTTGGTGCTAGATCAGCTAGAAGTCCCTAGTAAAGTAGTTTATAATCTCCTTTCTGTGTTCTTGCTACAAAGCAGCAAAAAAGAAGTTTGAAGAATTTTGAAATTTGCGGGAGGGTTGCAAAATCAAAATGTTAATAAAAAACCACTGAAAATCTTAAATATGACATGATTGTTGTCCCTTCAGAATGCCCTGGCCTGTGCGTTCCTGTCCAGGGACTTAAAGACAATATACTAGCTGAGCTGTTGTGATTTTGAATTAAGAGAACTATTGTAGCTCAAGTTTTAAATATTAGTTCAATGAAGAGGTTAAAATATTTATGATAAACAAGAGGGCAAAATATCATGTAAATTGTTTATCCTAAACAATTTTTTCTCTTCTTTTTAGGTATATGTGGCCTGTCAGTCTATGCTTATTGTACTAGTGGGAGCTGTGCCAGAGTATCATATTGACCAGGGAGAAATTCCTACTAGCACAGAGGAGCTTGCAAGACATGTCCGATTTGCAGATAAGTTCACATCTATAGCAACTGAGGCAAGTAGTTTGTGCTATATCTTTTCTTAACGATTCTTTTCTGTGCTCTGGTTTATTCCTTTATCATCAGTGCAGGATTCTCTCTTGTGAAGCCTGAAGAAGACTTAGTTGAATATGTTGCTTGCACAAATTGTAATTCTTCTGTACATGAGGACATAGGAATTGCTGAAGATAAAAAGGTCACTTGGGCCAGGCGTCTCACTTTTTGACTTACTATAACTCACATGTCTCTGCTTTATTACTATTTTCTTCAGTTTCCTTAAATCTGTAATCATGTCTAATTGTTCAAATTATGCATACTATTATCTTTGGCTTACTTAGCATAAGTTCAGTATTCTTCTGAGTAAAAGGGGTTAAATTCGCTTTATAGTCTTAATTTCATGATTTTTAGGATTGGTTTTTTTTTCATCCCAGATCTTTTTGAGCCCGTCACTAAAGAGGACAACTTACTGTAGCTTACATCATTTAATTACATGTTTGAAATCTTACATCAGCCCACTATACAGTCAGTTTCCTACTGAAAATGAATTCAGCCTCTGAAGAAATACTTATGACTCAGGAAGAGCTAATGAGTTGGAATGATTTTTTTGTTCTGTTTTGTATTGTTCAGTGTAGTAAATCTTGACTATAGCTGCATCATGTCCTCCCATAGATTGCCCTATAGGAGGATTAAAATTATTCTGAAAACTAAGTTCACACAACTCTTCTGGATTTCCCAAAATATCATGCCATCTTGAGGGGTGGAGGTGGACTGGACCAGGGTTTGCATCCTGGGGACTGGACAGAGCACTTCGCCCTCTAGTTTTATGTGTTTTGTTGCATTTGTTCAAAGCCAGCTGTTCTTTGTGTTACTTCCTGGGCGCCCATCACCCAGGAAATACATGCCTTAGGAACATCCCTGCCTGCATCAAAACTTTTTTTTGAGATGGTTGCCTGGATTCTCGTAGAAACGAGTTATGCTGATTGATTGCCAATTTTCAGTTAACTTGCTAGGGAATGTTATCTAGGCCAGGGGTTTTCAAACTGTGGTACGTGAGTGTGATGGCTTATCCATTTACTTCACAACAATTTTTTAAGAATTGGTATGTGAACCGGTAAAGTCTGGTACTTGTTGATCTAGAGAAACTATTCATCTGTTTCTCCTCTCTTACTGCTGTCCCAAAACCTGGCCATGTAACATTTGTCTGGAAGGGTTTAAGGACTAGATGCAATTGGAGAAATGATGCAACATTGACTCAAGTCCTCTGTGTGACAGATTTTGTGACTGTTGTGGTCAGTTTTCCAATATGTCCATCCCCCTGAGCTTAAAAGCAGAATGATATTGAAAATGTGATCAAAAAGAATGCAACAAGGTCAGCCCCACCCCACCACACCTGGGAGCAGAACAGCACACTTAGGCCTGGTCTACAGTACGCGATTATATCAAAATTAGCCGTGTTATATCAAATTAAAACTAAATCCGTCCACACAACCAACCCAGTTTTGTCGACTTTAAGGTCTCTTAAAACCGGTTTCTGTACTCCACCTTGGCAAGGGCAGTAGTGCTAAAATCGACATTGCTGTTCTGAATTTGAGGTTCTGTGGACGCAATTCGATGGTATTGGCCTCTGGGAGCTATCCCAGAATGCTCCATAGGATTGCCCAAACAGCAGAAGGCTGGCATATTCTTAAATTTTGATTTGTAGAGTGGCCTTGTCCTTCCCTCCTCCCTCCCTGCCCCACCTGACCCGGGCTACCTTGTGATTTATCTCCCTGTGTTTTTAATCAACTAATAAAGAATGCATGGTTTTGAAATAGTGACTTTATTTCCTCCACAAGCTGTGATCGAAGGGCGGGAGGGCGGTTGGCTTACAGGCAATTAGAATCAAGAAAGGGGGTGGGTAACATCAAAGAGAAACAAACAGAACTGTCACACTGTAGCCTGGCCAGTCATGAAGCTGGTTTTCAAAGCTTCTCTGATGCGCAGCACGCCCTGCTATGCTTGTCTAATCGCCATGGTATCTGGCTGCACGAAATTGGCCGCCAGGTGATTTGCCTCGACCTCCCACCCCGCCATAAATGTCTCCCCCTTACTCTCACAGAGATTGTGGAGCACACAGCAAGCAGCAATTACAATTGGAATACTGGTTTTGCTGAGATGTAACCTAGTCAGTAAACTGCGCCAGTACGCTTTTAAACGGCCAAATGCGCAGTCTACCACCACTATGCACTTGCTCAGCCTATAGTTGAACTGCTCCTTACTACTGTCCAGGCTGCCTGTGTACAGCTTCATGAGCCATGGCATTAAGGGATAGGCTGGGTTCCCAAGGATAACTATAGGCATTTCAACATCCCAACAGTTATTTTCTTGTCTGGGAAGTAAGCCCGTTCCTGCAGCTGTTCAAACAGACCAGAGTTCCTGAAGATGTGAGCGTCATGCACCTTTCCCAGCCATCCCACATTGATGTCAGTGAAACGTGTCTTGTGATCCACCAGTGCTTGCAGCACCATCGAGAAGTACCCCTTGCGGTTTACATACTGGCTGCCCTGGTGCTCCAGTGCCAAGATAGGGATATGCGTTCCATCTATGGCCCCACCCCAGTTGGGGAAGCCCATTGCAGCAAAGCCATCCACAATGGCCTGCACATTTCCCAGAGTCACTACCCTGAATAGCAGCTGGTCAATGATTGCTTTGGCTACTTGGATCACAGCAGCCCCCACAGTAGATTTGCCCACCCCAAATTGATTGGCGACTGACTGGTAGCTGTCAGGTGTTGCAAGCTTCCACAGGACTGTTGCCACTTGCTTCTTAACTGTGAAGGCTACTCTCATTTTGGTATCTTTGTGCTTCAGGGCAGGGAACAGCGAGTCACAAAGTTCCATGAAATTGGCCTTACGCATGCGAAAGTTTCTCAGCCACTGGTAATCATCACATACCTGCAACACTATGCAGTCCCACCAGTCTGTAATTTTTTCCCGGGCCCAGAATTGGCGTTCCATGGCATGAACCTGGCCCAATGCCACCATGATGTCCCAATCGCCAGGTGCCGTGCATCTAGGAACTTCTGTGTCCATGTCCTCATCACTGTCGTAGTTGCACTGTCGTCGCTTCCCTGCCCGGTTTTGCAGGTTCTGCACATACTGCTGGATAATGCGCGAGGTATTTACAATGGTCACAACTGCAGTGGTGAGCTGACCGGGCTCCATGCTTGCTGTGCTATGGCACCTGCAAAGATAATCCAAGAAAAAAGGCGTGAAATGAAGGAGAGTGGGAGAGCAGAGTTGCAGCAGAAGCAGTGGTGTACGGTTTACAATGGCATACTGCACGAGTTGCAGGACAGCAGAGTTTTGCAGACCTACTGCACTGTCTGCTGTAGGAAAGCAGAGTAGCAGCGGAAGCAGCGGTATCTGGTTTAAGGTGGCTTTCAGGCCTTCTGTACGAGTTGCAGGACAGCAGAGTTTTGCAGACCTACTGCACCATCTGCTGCAGGAGAGCAGAGCGGCAGCGGAAGCAGTGGTGTACGGTTGACGATGGCAGAAAAAAGGCGTGAAACAATTGTCTGCCGTAGCTTGCACGATGGGAGGGGTGACTGACGACATGCACCCAGAAACACCTGTGAGACTGTTTTTGCCCCATCATGCACTGGGAGCTTAACCCAATGGGCGGCGGAGACTGCAGGACCTGTGGGATAGCTTCCCATAGTGCATCGCTTCGAGAGTCGATGCTAGCCTCAGTACTGTGGACGCACTCCACCGACTTCACGCGCTTCGTGGGGGGACACACAATTGACTGTATAAAATCTCTTCTGAAAAATCGACTTATATAAATTCGATGTAATTTCATACTGTAGACGTACCCTTGGGGCAGACCAGGGAAGAGAGAAGACCTGCAGCTCCTGAGAACAGAGCTGAGGAAAGGCAGGATCTCTTCCTATAACAACTGCCCAAAGGTCCCTCCCTGAGGGAACAGAGGACCTGCTTCTGATAGAACCTGAGAGGGAAGCATTCTTCCCCCCTCCCCGCCCCACCCAAAGGACTCAGTTTGTTTGTGCCAATTTCCCTTGTTTTGTTTATGGACCACCCAGCAGAGGAGAGACTTGGAGCTGACCTGGCTGAGGGCCAAGCCACAGGAGGAGGCAGCCACTGCCCTGAGAAAGAGGGAGCTGCCACACGTGGCCACAAGGAGGTGCCAAGCAGTGAACTGACCTGCTGTGCATCTCCTCACTAGAGAAGTCAAACTTTGGACAACTGTGGGGGTGGTAGGAAGTGGCCCAGGGAGGGCAGCCTTAAGGCACTCCTGGCTGTCAGACTTTGAATAACCCTTACAGAGTCCCAGACTGGAGCCTGGTGTAGACCCAACTCCCTCCGCATTTTGAAGGACCTAAGCCCTGACCATTAGACAATGCTCCGCACAAGCGAAGACCATCACAATTTTATATTCAAGCTTCTAGAAGACTACAAAAAACATTGAAGAATAGAATAAAACAAAGGAAGACTATTTTAGAATATATGACTGATAAACTTGAACAAGTAGCCATCCTCTAATTCAAGCAGAACACTTCTTACTTAGTTCTCTGTAAGGTGATAAGCAGATTTAACTGGGATTTGGTATCAGAATTTTTTTCTAATTTTTTTAAATTTATATATGTTAAGTAATCTTTCTATATCTGTAGAAAAGGGGGTAATGTGATCTGCAAAGCCACCACAGAGAATATGAACCTACATGTAAGAAATTCAGTAGTGAGGTGGTATTTTAAGAGTTTTTCCATCAAATTAAAATGTATTATCATATATGTGTGTGTGTGTAAAGCAAAAGAAAAACATCATGTGGATGAGTAATAGGTGGAAATCTTTCTGGTAGAAATATTTAAAGATAAACATGATTCTCCAGTCTAGAATAATAAAGGACTCAGAATATTCTTAATATATTTAGAGATCTTTATTAATTCAACACTAATGTAGGGCTACCTTCAGGACTAAGAAACAGATTCTGAAAAAATTAAAAACATGAGATAAGCCTTACTGTTTTGGATGCTACTGCATGGAATTTCAGGAGAATGTAGAAAACTTTAAAAGCATATCTATTGTTAGCATTATGATTAACTTTTTTATAATTTTTAAATAAATTGCTTATTGAAATTTGTAATTTATCTGCAATTGACTACAGATGTTTCTGTAGGTATATGTTCAATCTTCCATAACTTTTCCTTTCCCATCTTTTTTACAATATAATAATATAAAATAAATAAAACATACCAAATTTGAACTGAGAAATAACTTATGAAAAGAAAAAGATGATTGCATGCATATCTGAACTTTACAGTCAAGTTATCCATGTTGAAAACTATACAACAGTTTTGAAGAAAATCCTTGAGATTGTTCAGACCACATAGTTTTGGTGGTACCCTGTGTACTGTATTACTATACACATAACAGAAGTTGTAAATGGTTGCAATAAGAACCATAGCTTTGTTCATTTGTATTTTGTATTCCAGTATGTGGTGGTATTTTAAATATCTTTTTAGAAAAGGCATTTCTAAAGTTTCCATCATGGCAGTATCTTGGCACCATTACATACATTGAAAATTAGGGACATGATTCTTCTGGCCTGGTATTTCCCCTCCTCAGTATTTTGAGCCATATAAAAGTGTCTGGATATAGCTGGTTTGCTGTATGCTCACTTGCTGGAGTTATTTTATTGTTTGGCTATTAAGGGCATTTCTTCTGAAAGAGGTAAGTCTTGCATCACAATCAGAAGGCTGGAAGAGCTGTACTCACCTCCTATGGTAATTGATTCCACTCTGAGGTCTCTCCATGTGAGAGACAGTGTCTTGAGGTGGCTTGTTCATGGCATTTGCAGTGCTTTGAAAACAAGATCTAGCAACTTGAACTATGCTAAGAACTGTATTGACAGTCAATTTGGAGCATGACGGTATATGTTCTTTGAGAGATGAGGTGGCTGAGGTAATATCTTTTATTGGACCAACTTCTGTTGGTGAGAGAGACAAGCTTTTGAGCTTACACAGAGCTTTTCTTTAGGAAACTTTAGAGTACCTGTGAGGAGTTTGCTTCTGATGATGAGCCACTTCACCTTCAATGGTCCATTAAAATATGTGTTAACTACGTATGCTAAACAATCTGTTCCATCTTGTATTTAGGTGTGACACTTGAGGGTAGATCTATGCTTAAAACGCTGCAGTGGTGCAGCTGCAGCTCTTCACTGAAGATGCTACTACACTGAGGGGAGACAGTCTCCCCTGAGAGTAGTAATTCACCTCCCTGAGAGGCAGTAGCTGTGTTGACGGGAGAAGCCCTCTCATCGACAAAGCATTGTCTTCAACAGGTGTTAGTTCGGTAAAACTGCATCGCTCAGGGGTGTGGATTTTTTACATCCCTGAGCGATGTAGTTATACAAATGTAAGTTTCTGGTCTATACCTGGCCTGAGTAAGGCTATATCTGCATGCACTTTCATCATTAAAACTTTTGTCGCTCAGGGATGTGAAAAAAAACCACGCACCCCTGAATGACAAAAATTTTAATGATGAAAAGCTTCAGTGTGGACAGCGCTTTGTCGGCTGGAGATGCTCTCCCAGTAACAAAGCTACCGCCCTTCATTGCGGGTAGTTTTATTTTGTCACGGGGAGAGCTCTCTCCCAGCGACAAAGAGCGGCTACACTGCTTGCCTTACAATAGCGTGGCTGCAGTGGTACAGCCGCACCGTTGTAAGGTGCACAATATAAACATAGCCTACGTTTCTCAGACCTTAAGAAGAGCTCTGCATAAGCCTGAAAGCTTTTCTCTCTCACCAACAGAAGTTCTTCCAATAAAAAAAATCACCTCACCCACCTTGTCTCTCTAATATCCTGGAGCTGACATGACTCAACAACACTGCAAACAGTGTAAGATTTAAATCACCAAGTGGAAAATCTCAATTTATGTCATCAGTTTTAATCAACTTTTCTATTTGTACTTCAGTTATTTTCTAAGGAAAGGTGCACTCTCATTGATTGATATAACCATTAAAACATGTAGATTTACAACTAAATAGAGCCTTTATACTAGATTTGGTACATTTTTTTTTGCTACCTAGAAGGGTACACTATAACTATGTACATTTATTTAAGCAATTATATAGCTTAATATTTTTAGATTTTTGTTAATTGTACATTTTTAGTGTGTTAGAAAATGTTGAATGATAAATACTAGATAATTAACATTTTGCTCATAATTTGTGCCAAGCTGCATTAGGATAGTAAATGGAATTTAATTAAATACACAAAGCAGCATATAAAGTTTATTTTTATTAAACAAAACCACCTTCAATGTTTTGGATACCTAAACTTCAGTGTTTTTCCATGAGCTGGAGAATAAGTTTCTGTGGTGGGTAGAGTCATAAATATTCATAATTTGAGAACTTAGTCACAGCTCAGGTAGGGAGAAGCTATAAAACAGGAGTATGAGACACCCACGTGGGCTCAGTGGATGATCCTGATCAGATACATGATGGTCTCTCTTGGAGCCAGAGGCTGGATCCCAACACCTGTGATGACTTAGCCAGTCTCTTGCACCCAGTATCACAACCCTTGAGTCCCCCACAGGATCAGGACCTTAATACAGTACATAATCTATTGTGCCATATTTATAAACTTTGACCTTAAAAATTGGATGTTTTCCCCCAATTCTTTCTTTATATAGAAAAGCAGCCTTTAACTCAAAGGTTTTGAAAGAGGCTCATGGATTCAGCATATTTATTTTTATTTAAATGTTTTAAGAGATTAAAATGAAATCTGAATTTAATGTAAAATATGTTAAGGCCTAAACTTATTATAAACAGGTTCATTTTTAAAAAGAAAAACTTATAATTTAAATAATGAAATCTGAAAAATCTTTTTTTTTGTTTGTTTGTTTTTAATTATCCATTTTTACCAACCCTGCTTTATTTTAGCATGTGTGCTATGAGCCGTGAGCAATCTGTAGTCTGAGAATCACATCAAGGTATAGCATGTTGTGGAAGTTTAGGTCTGAGGTGACAAACCGTGGATCTCTGTGAACAAGTCTGCCTTTGGGAAAAAGGAGCACAGTCTCCTGGTTAGTAGAAGGTGAAACAAGATGTTTCTGGCTACTGCTGCTGTTAAATGTCTTGCATTTTCAGACTGTCCCGATAATCACTTGGAAGATGCCATTAATGAAGATTGAGGTTGCATTTCCTAGATATGCCTCCAAGTTTAGCCTTTTTCCTTCAGCGATACCTCTGTCTTATTTGAGTTGATATACTCTTTACTGTGTATTGATTCAGCCACACTATATAATATCATAGAATCATAGAATATCCGGGTTGGAAGGGACCTCAGGAGGTCATTTAGTCCAACCCCCTGCTCAAAGCAGGACCAATCCCCAATTTTTGCCTCAGATCCCAAATGGCCCCCTTAAGGATTGAACTCATAACCCTGGGTTTAGCAGGCCAATGCTCAAACCACTGAGCTATCCCTCCCTCAAAGATTCTTTTGTGGATTTACAACTTACATTTTCCTGACTTTTCTGTATATAAAATTATAACATTGCTGTCATAACTATATATATGCTTTATCTTGCTTTTTTAAATTAAAGAAAATTAATGTTAAAAATAAAGAAATTAGGACATCTCTACTTACAAGACTTGCAGGACATCAGAAGAGACACAAGAGATCTCACATCCTTCTTGTTGTACTCTGTCCCTATTTAAATGGATATCTGTCTGATTTTGAAGATGACGTAATAAAATATGTGATTCTTAAAATGCACATATGCAAATGCACATGATTATTTGGAGCATTGTGCCTCATTGCATTGTTTAAAATCACGACTGAAAATTCATGTACAATACTGCACATGACACTTTAGAAATAATGAAGTTATAAATGTCAAACTACATTACTTTAAACATGTTAAAATTGTTCTTACTGAGGACCAAGTCCCTGGTAAGTTCTCAAGTTTTAAAAAGAAGCTGTTTGACTTACTCATTTACACCAAGAATTATCTGAAAATTAATTGGCGTAAACATATTTTCCCCTCTTTCTCCAAACTGTCTCAAAATGTTCTGAGAGTAAGGGTGAGAAATTACAGAAAACTAGTTTTCACCCCAAAAGTTAAATATCTGAATTAGGGATATGTAAGTGAAGATATTTTCTCTGCCATAATTAGAGTTGCTACCCTAACATTTACAATGCAAGTTTTGATCCTCTGCATTTAAATTTTACTATCAAGGCAATGGCTCCTGTAGCTCAGATCCTTTCTTCTTGGATAAACGTGCCAGGATATAGCTTAATGTATTTTTATACTGATGTTTCACCTACATATCAAGGACTTCATCATGTATTTCAAATCCAAAACTTTCTAGCCAGAGACTGAAACGAGGTCCAGTTGTTAAAATGTAGTCATTATGCATTCCATTTGACATTTCGGAGTACTTGTGGCACCTTAGAGACTAACAAATTTATTTGAGCATAAGCTTTTGTGAGCAAAAACCTACTTTATCAGATGCCGACACAGACTATCACGGCTACCACTCTGAAATTTGACATTTTGTTAGTCACTTAACCAATGTTAAACTCTGTTGTTTTTCCTCAAGCAGAGCTCCAGATTTATTCAAGAGGGGCTTTACTCCTGTAGTAAGGACTACATAATATGTTCTCAGTGTAAACATAAAGAGCCTGCTGTCAACATTTTGCATGGTTGACCCAATGATTTGTTACCCAGTAAATAAGATTTGGCAGTATTTTTAGTTTTTCTCAGGCTTTGTACTTAACTACAATAATTGTCATCTAGAAGTCAGTTAAACATACATCATTTATAATTACTTGATTGATTACAGATTTTTGGATTTAAAATCCATTTCTTAAGGTTTTGATAGTATGTTTTTACAATATAAAATAAGACTTGATCTTTGCCACTATTTATCATATACTTTTGTTTTTCAGCTTTTGACTTTTAATTATTTCTTTTTTCTACATTTTGTCATGATCAGATCATTTTATGAATTTTGCCAATTCACTTGGAAAGTAGGGCTGAACTGTTATCAATTTATATTTATACATTATTTAATGGTGGTAATTAAAAAAATCTCTGTAATTTTCTTGAAATTAATGGGATGGTTATTAATATTTTTTTAGAGATCTTCCCATTTTATTTATTTTCCATATTATGGACATGAACAACAGTAACTGTGTGTGTGTTTTGCAAAAGATGCTAGGACTTGATTGTGTGGATCCTTTGAAGATGGCTATGGAATATTTTACTGTGAATTTGCAGTAGTTGCTCAGTCTCCTTAAAGTTCAGATATGAAATATGTACACTAACTCCTCGCTTAATGTTGTAGTTATGTTCCTGAAAAATGCAACTTCAAGCAAAATGATGTTGAGCCAGTCCAGTTTTCCCATAAGAATTAATGTAAATGTGGGGGAGGAGGGGGTTTAGGTTCCAGGGAAATTTTTTTCATCAAACAAAAAAATATATATATACACACACAGAGTATAAGTTTTAAACAAACAGTTTAATACTGTACATAGCAATGATGATTGTCAAGCTCCTTGAGGAGGTGAAGTTAGAGGGTGGGATATTTCCCAGGGGATGCCTTACTGCTAAATGATGAACTAGCATTCCACTTAGCCCTCAAGGGTTAACACATTGTTAATGTAGCCTCATACACTACAAGGCAGCACGAATGGAGGGAGGGGAGACAGCATGGCAGACAGAGACATACACCGTGTGTGTGTGTGTGTGTGTGTGTGTGTGTGTGTGTGTGTGTGTGTGTGAAAGAGAGAGAGAGAAATGCACATTGCCCCTTTAAGTACGCTGACACCACTCTAAGTACATTGCTTTTTTAAGTGTATCAGGAACTTGAGACAGCAGCTGCAGCCAGCAAGCTCTCTCCATCCTGAGCCCTGTCATGTCCCCACCCTGCTCTATATGGAGAAGGAGTAGGCGGGGGGCAGGAGCAGGGGGGAGGGGGACACCCTGACATTAGCCCCCCTCTCCCTTCTCCCCCCCCCCCCCCCCGCACAGGAAGCAGGAGGCTCCTGGGAGCAGCTTCAAGGCAGAGGGCAGGAGCAGCACATGGCAGTGTGGGGAGGGACAGCTGAATTGCTGGCAATCGATAGCCTGCTGGGTGGCTGCCGCACAGGGAACTTAGGGGAGCGGGGAGCTGATAGGAGGGCTGCTGGTCCACCCTGGTTCCAAGCCCGCACCAGCTAGCTCCAATGGGCTGCTCTTCCTGTAAGCAGTGGACAAAGCATGCAGCTGCCAAACAACGTTATAAGGGAGCATTGCACAACTTTAAATGAGTATGTTCCCTAACTGATCAGCAATGTAACAACGAAACAACGTTAACCAGGACGACTTTAAGGGAGGAGTTACTGTATGTGTGAAAATGGCATCCTGGGGTTCCATGCTTATTTTCTCAGACTGCCAGATGTCTCACATCTCATATGATACTCATGCTTCCCCACACTCCCCTTCAATTTGCTCTAACTGTGACCTGAAGAGGCCACATCTAGGGATGGAGAGGATAGTTCACTTCCATACCTGTTTAGTTTGACCTCTCTAAAGAGACTGACAACAACAGTGTCAGTTTGTGATAATTGTGGTAGTGGTTTTAGGTATGTGGACACCAGATCACTATGACCTGGGCTGAATATGCCAGCACACTTCATGTAGGCCTGTGGTTCTCAAACTTGGCCTGATATGGCAACATTTAACCCAGGGTCTCTCTTCCCATTTAGCAATATGGGAAGTACAAGGTGGTTGCAACCTCTCAGGAATTATGAAAACCCAGCCCTTCACCCCCACTCCAGGATTTTGGAATTCCCAGTTTGAGAACCCATGTCGTGGTCCATTCCTGGAAAGAAGTATTCAGAATAATCGAATGCTGATCTGTGAATTATTCTGCAAGGGCAGAGCCAAATTAAAAGGTCTTCTCTGAGCTCAGACAAGAAATTCAAAACTTCAGAGTAAAAACCAACAAACTTCTTTGTGGAAGAGGAGTTGCTCATGTTGAATGCCCATTTCTTCACATAATATAGATAAGAGGTTGTAAAGTTCATAACTACAACCTCTTCCAAGTACCAGTTTTCAGTTCTGTTGCCATCCTCTTTGCTGCCAAAAGCTTCCCCTTGAATTGATCGACGTGTTCCAATGGCTTGGTATGCTATCCTGGACATAAAGCCAGTGTGTTTTCCTGTCATATCTCTGGCATCGTCAGTATTGAATATCAAGTACAGTGATACCAATCGGTCCCAACGAAAGCCTCAAAGATATTTTTCCTTTGTAGTGATCATCTCAGTGGATAGCAAAACAGGAAGTCCATGCTGCTCATAGTGGACAAATATTGAAAGTTTCTGTGTTGAGGACTACTGGCTTCTAAATATCTGTTTCCAAACATCAGCAGCCATGTCATTAATTTGTCGTCTTGCTGACTGATATTGAAGAGGGCACAGTGCTTTGATTGGCCTGGCAGCACTTGATTCTAATATCTGAGACTAAGGGAACAAACAGTGATTCCCTAGTTATGAGACTTTGAGACATTTGTTATTTGGGATGACACCAAGTATGATTCTCCAAGGGCTTTCATGTTTACAGCATTGCCATATAATGAAGGTCACCTGATTTTGTAAACTTTTGATCGAAGAATTATTTTGGAAAGATGTATGTTTAGCCTTCAAATGGCGGTGTCCTCTCTTTCTAGTGGCTATGTATATGCCCCTGAATCCTTTGTCAGATATTACAGCCACCCTTTTGAAGCGGTGTAATAGCTGATAAGTATTCTGATGTGCATTTTGGTCAGAGGCTAGCAGAGAGGAAAGTCTGGTTGAAAGAGCCAATTCCATAGAAGAGGGAAGAAATGGAGGGTAGCCATGTCTGCCTTGCTGTTTGGCTCTATGGAACAGTGCAGGAGGCATGTCCTATAATCCAAATATCTTCCCCTGAGTAAAAGCTGAGAATGCAGAGGCAACAGCCAGCGGGGCAGGGGGACCAAACCAAAATACTGAGCTCTGACTAAAACAAAACAATGAAATGCTGAATTCCATGGCATATTGGGGGAAAAAAGTCAAATTCTGTGGATACAGAATAGATAAAAGGGGCAGCTCATAACTTTCAGAGTTGCTCTTGCAGGCTGTCTGTAGGTTCAGGCTGGTATCGTTGCTTCAGTTTATGCTTGGTGCACATTTTCAAGGTTATCTCTGCAACTTCAAGGGCTAGAGACTATATATATTGTGACGGAGTCAGACCAGAAGGATATACCAGAAAGTGATCCTATCGGGATCCAGGAAGTGCGCGGGCTAAAGGATCCACTGCTAAAGGATCCTCCCCAGCCTAAGAGCGGGATCCACAGGACCTGGAAACCAAATGATTACGGGGGACAACTAATGAAATAACAGGGACAGGAGTGCGGTCAAAGATATAAGAGAGTGGTCCTATTGGGATCCGGGAAGTGCGCGGACAAAGCCCCATTAGGGTCCCTGGGCTGGAACCTGGAGTAGAGAGTGGGCCCAGGTTCCGCCCCGCCCATACTCTACAGAGATCCCCTTGAGGGAGGAAGCAAGACTCGGTCCATTCAGGAGGCCGAACTGTGCCTACTGAGCTCTACGGAGCAACAAAGACTGTGGGGTATTTCCCCTTTCCATCTCCCATACTGGCCTGTGATGAAAGTAACTCAATAGGCTGTGACTCTTGCCACTACCCTGTGAAAGAAAGGTCACATTGGGACCTTAGTGAGTTTCTGAGGCCCCTGGATCCACCAGGAAGTGTGGGACCCACAGTTACAGGCTCGGAACTTTTGTCACAATATATATATATAAAATGCAAGGGAAAAATGGGGAGAAAGAGGGTAGATTACAAGCCCACTAAAACTTTTTTTGTGATCTTCCAGGGTGTCACCAGCTATCGGTTGAGAACTCCTGATATAGGCCACCTAATAGCTGTCAGTAGTTAGGACTTCTTTGATACAAAATGATTTTTGAACAAATCAAACAATTTTGAACAAATTGTGTATATTAAATGTCCAAATGTGAATTTACTCTATTGTCTCTCTGACTTCATAGGAGTAATCATGACCTATCAAGTATTTAGATGTTGGTTTTTCCTTTGTGTTTTTGTTTTTAAATGTATCTTTAAAATTAATATAATTGAAGTAAATTCACGAAAAAATGTAAGTTAGGAAGTCTAGCTCCTTCTTTAACACAATGTGTTGTGCCTACATGGTGTGCTAACAGGAAATCTCAAAAGTGGCTGATATTTTGTACAGCTTGTATATTGCAGTACCACCTCACCCAAAGATTCTCCTTTTGTGCAAAGCAAGGGGAAATAAATTCTGTTCTGCATTTACAAAATAGAGCGGGGTAGGCAACCTATGGCATGTGTGCCGAGCTGATTTTCAGTGGCACTCTCACTGCCCGGGTCCCGGCCACCGGTCCGGGGGGCTCTGCATTTTAATTTAATTTTAAATGAAGCTTCTTAAACATTTTAAAAACCTTATTTACTTTACATACAACAATAGTTTAGTTATATATTATAGACTTATAGAAAGAGACCTTCTAAAAAAGTTAAAATGGATTACTGGCACACGAAACCTTAAATTAGAGTGAATAAATGATGACTCGGCACACCACTTCTGAAAGGTTGCCAACCCCTGAAATAGAGTAATATGGGTTAATGGTTTTCAAACTTCTTCTCATAAGAGAACGATTCTCCTACACCACCTTCCTGTGCAATCCCTTGATCCCTTTCTGTTTGGTTTTCAGTGTTTTATTCTGCAGACTACCAGAAAAGGCTCCATGGACCTCTGGTGGTCTGAGTAACACTGTTCTGGGCAAGACAATAGTCAAATAAAGCATATCTTTTATTGCTTTGTCCCTGATGAATATTTTTTTGCTATTTTTCCATTTTAAGCTGTCAAAATGGCTTTAATAGCATATTATTATTGTAAGCCTGTGCTTCAGAAACAAGTCTGAAGATTTCCAGTTCATGCTATTAAAAATTCAGTATCTCCTATTTCTAATAACTTTGACTGTGTTGCTGTTGATGGGCCAAAGTTGTTGTGATACATTTCTATTTTGCTTGAACATATAACATTGAAGCTTAGCATGAGAAATATATTGTAATGAAACTTCTTGACAGAAGTATGTAAATTTAAAAAGTTGTTGGGCCATAATCTGCCATGGAGCTTTAAACAAAACTCAGTTGAACATAACACAGAGTCAGAATACAGAATAATGGCATGAGATATTTCATAGTTGTAAAAGTATTAAGTTTTCTTCAATATTTTGAAGAAGCCAATGAATTTATATTACTGTTTTTAAACTACAGATTCCTTTATTTTCAACAGTGGTACTTAATCAGACATGAAGCCTATAAAGTAAACCTGGCATCATCCTTGTATTTTTCTGGATTGCTTATTGGAAATATAATTTTTGGACCATTGTCTGATAAATTGGGCAGGAAACCAGTGTACATGTCAGGTAAGATAAAAGTAAAATAATTGTTTCTTATACGTTTTCAATTTGGACATAATATCTGAATCTGTAGGAAATGAGGGCCAGAATAAGAGCATTTAATATTTTTCCATTGGGAGTACACATATATGCATTTCATCGTGCTTTTCAATTAGAAGTTTATTTCTTTGATGGGGACAAGAATATTTTTGAGGCAAGAGTATTTGGAAAGAAAGCTTGTATTGTTTTGTGTTGATTGTGGTGTTCCACCAGCTGTGGTTTAAAAAAATCCATTTGAACTTGTGGTCTGTCTGTTTTGTTTTTCTGTACTATTTGGCAATCTATTTCCTGGTTCAAAGATTTTCAAATTGGCTATATTGTATAGCACAATATGTTAAACTTCCAGAGTTTTCTTCATGTTTGAGACCTCAGCATAGGATTTTGAATTTACTACTCCTTAGCCAGCTATAATGCAACCTGACTCACATTCTCCAGCCTTCCAGTAATTATTGTCTATTATAAGGGGAGTTGGTACTGTGGGTTTTCACAAATCATTGCTATAAGAAGATGAGAAAATATGTTGCAATTTCTGGTAGAATTTGCAACACATAGACCCATCAATTTCAGATGTATAAAGCTAAGTCTTTCTCCAGCACATAATACAATATATTTTCTTCTTATTGTGTCATGAGTGTTCTTATTTTAAACCTGAAGAGAGCTCTCCGTAAGCTTGAAAGTTTTTCTCTCTCACCAACAGAAGCTGATCCAATGAAAGATATTACTTCATCCACCTTGTCCCTCTAGTGCTTTTAAAGTGATTTGAGTTCCTCAAGAGACACTGTTTCCAGTGTGTGAGAAATCCAGCCCTTCTATGATTTGAACATTTGGATCCCAAATCACTAATCCTACTACTTAAACTAAAGCAGATCGTCTAGATACAGTTAGCAGTACTGGGACTAATTCTCTGTAGCAGCTTTTCATGTCTCAGGGCAAGACGTCAAAATATATTAATGTGTAGTCTAAACAGCACAGTTTCATCCCATTGGAATTAACTTCTCAGGTTTTTTTTGAAAGTCAATTTCAGTCACACTCCCTTGCAACCTCACAACTGAGGTAGCATTTTACCATCCCTATAATATTTCTCAATCAGTCCCATTGAAATCCTGGGCCTGCTTCTGCTTTTCTCAGAAAAGATTATTTCCTTTTCTAGGACCCCTTTGTGTAGCACAAAACCACCTGGCATCAGGGACTCTATTTGGATAAAGGATAGCATCCAAGCCATTTTGAGTAATAAGGAAAGTCTATGTCCTGGCCTGATATTTTCAAGATTGATCAGACACATACTACAGTGCTTCCATATGCTCTAAAGAAACCTTATCAATAGTTTCTTTATTATGGTTCTTTTCTCCTGAGTTTTTTAATTCCATCTTGATTTTTTACAGTTCCTCCTTCTCCAGAAACTTAGTTATATCTCCTTAACTTGTGTATTACTACCGTAAAACCTTGTTGTGATGATTCTTGGAGTACCAGAGCTGAGAGTCACCTTATCTTCCTGCCTCCAGCAAGAGGGAGACTGCTGTGCTTTAAATGGGTATCAGCTCCCTGACACCTCCAGTTTGCTATGCCAACCCTTACTTTGCCTAGCAGGTTAACAATAGGTGTAACTCAGTCCCTGAGCCCCTTCAAAGCATTCCCCAGAAGTGTCCAGCCCCTTATCCTCTGAATGCTCACAGAAATACCAGGCCTGCTGTCCCCCAGGGGACAATGTACACACTAACTTGTTTGATTCAACTAAGCATCAGCTCCTTGTATAATACCATAGCACTGAGATATATTTACAGTGAAAACAATAAGTTTATTATCAAAGATCAAGATTTAAGAGCGAGTGAGTAAGGATAACGGAACTAGAAGGGTTACATATAAAACAAAATCATAACATGATTCCTAGAGATTAAATTTAACTTAAACTTATTTAGATTGGAAGTTAGCCTATCTCACCCAACATGTCCTTTGCAGTGTTTTCAACCAAGCCTACTTGAGAACCCGTTTTCGTGTGTGTAATCATACTGCTCGATTACTTCATAGGTGCAGGATAAAGTGGTGTCTTCCTTGCTTTCTCCTTATATTTCCCCAAGTTCATTGTTTGTACCCCAGAGTCATGATGACCCCCTTGTAGTTTATTCTATGGTGTGCTGCCTTTCCTGTTGACTCTGTATGTAAACTGGGATTTCACTGTGTTGGCTTACAATGCTTAACTTACATTTTGACAGAGATATACACATCTTACCTGCTGTCTGGAAGAATACCTGTTTTCCTCTCTGGTAAAGTTTAAAACATATTTTCATTACATATCCACAGCTCCATTGATGTCATCCATATGTACATCTCTCGGTGATTATGCGGCTCAGGATGACATAAGCTTTTAGTAGAGACTCCACGTGACTCTCTTTGGAGAACTAGAATGTACATGCCAGACTCGGGAGCTACCTGTAACCTCTGTGCACGACTTCTCTGCCACTTTGCCAGCTGGCATTAAGAGGTTCTTGAGGCACAGTTGTATTTTCTTAAATTATAGTTGCTCTTTGCATTTTTAACCTTTGTATGAAATAAAATAGTTGTGCCCATGGTTCCCTATGGACTCAATTTCCTGATTTCTAAATTGTTGTATGAAGCATCCCTTTAGCGCTAAAGTTCAGAACTGAAGATTGTAGGCCAATGGTTGTACTTAATTTTGAAGGAAGAAATTTAGTTGTGTAATCGTCATTTTCTGCAGATGGTAATTTTCTTAAACCGTTTTGTTAATTGATTTAGAGTATATTTTAGAACACTGAGGTTACGTGATTATTGTGCTATCGCTGAATTGCTATCAACCAGTCACATTATCTCGTTACCAGTAACTCCTGCTGGTAGGAGTGTTGGTGTGAGTTAATTGATCAGGACTTAATTTTCAGATTACAATTGATAACTCATGTCATGGTCATTTATTTTGTAGTTGTACTTCCAGTTGAAGGGTCTAGTGTTGAATGATAGTATTGCCTAAAGGTAAGTTTCCTCTTGTAAATATCCATTCTTGGTATTACAAACCTCAGGTGCGTGACTTGAAGGTGAGGTAATAGATACTAACAATTTGGAGCCCCTTGGAGTCCTCGTGTTACCCGAGATGTTTGTAACCCCAAGTGTATGAATCCACAGAGATACTACCTTTAGAACACTAGTTACGGTAAATAATTCAGTCCTGTTCTTTCCTTCCTTCCTTCCCTCTTTTTTGAATTTACACTATTTGAGAAGACTGATAGACCAGATTTTTATACTCTGTTTTGTTCAGGTCTGTTCTTCGATGTCATTTTTGGATATGTCACAGCATTTGCTCCAAATTATGAAATTTTTGCAATGTCACGCTTCATTGTTGGGATTATGAATGGTGGAATGTCTCTAGTGTCTTTTGTCTTGACACAAGAATATGTAGGAAAGTCTTTCTGGGCATTAACAGGTAAGATTTAAGAATGATGCTAATATCTTACCCAAAACTTTCTTTTTTGTAAATTCTTGCAATTTTAGAAATAATTCTAAATGTATGAAGTTATTTTAGTACATATTAAAGACTATCATGAGTCAAATAAATGCAATATTCCACCCAAAATACCAATGATTTCAGTGAAAATTTTGCTTGAATAAGGACTGCAGGATTGGGATCAGTGTGATTAACAACAGTGTAGTGGTGATATTTCAAGATTAGCATAATGATTCCCAAAACAATCTGTGAACTATTTTGCATTACAAATTTTTTACCAGAAACCCCCTTTTCCCCCAACTTCCCAATTTCACCATCAGTGTTTTGAGAAAATATTTGATGGCAAGAAGTCTTCCCCCCTTCCCCCATCACCATTTTTTTAAAGTAGTTTATTTCTCCTGTCCCACAAAAATAAAGCTAGCACATACCTGGGGCTTTTTTCATATTCTGTACTGAATCAAATGTTTTAAAAATGTCTCTCTGCTCTGACAGTGCGAGTATTTAATGTACATTTAATTATAAAGGTTGAGATTCGATTCTCCATCGCACTGTTGTAAATGTAGAAAAACTCTAATTTTAGTGGATTTACATTGGAGTAACTGAGGGTAGAATTTGGCCCTAAACGTTTAACTGTGGTGCTGTGAGCTTATTTTCCCCTTTTATTTCTTCAATCTTTACACACTCTTTTTTTGTTTGTTTGTTTCTTTATATTTTCTTGCCTTTTGGGAATGAGGGAGTAGGTTTTTCTTTTGTTCTATCTTCCTGTTCTTTCAATTACTGATTTCCGCCCCCCCCACCCCCCCATGGTCCTTCCCATTTGTTTGTCTCTACTTTTCCAACTCATGTTGTCTCTGTCTGCCTCCTGTTTGTCTGTCTCAGCTCTTCCCAGTCTTTTCCCCTGCAGGGCTGTCCCCTGATGGGCTGAAGAGATACTCCGCTCCTTGCCATTTCAGGTGCTTTGTTGTTTTAGTACCTCTCAGCTGTTGAGTAGGGAGTGCTGAAGAACAGATCAATGGCTGGCAGGGAGAGGGAGCTAATAATAATGCTCCTGATAGCAGCGCTAAAGAAGAGCTTCTAGCTGCCAGCAGTGGCCAAGGCTCCATCAACCACAGTTTGAGAACTTCCAGTTTAGTACTATATTTCACATAATTGACTGAAAAAGTTTGCTCTTAGGCTTTAGTGATTGATATTGACTATATATTTTCCATAACACCTTTTATAGATATTTGTTCTTCAGAAAGGTTTGGTAAGTTTACCCTAGTATCACTCAAGTTCATGTTTTTTCTATACAACACAAACTACCCTTCCAGTTTTAGAGTTCTCTTCCAGTTTTGTCTGACTCACGACCGCTCCAGATTGTCATCATGCATCCAATTAAATCCATTATAGTGTTTCCCTTCACTTCTTCTCCCACCTCAGCTTCTCTATACAGTTTTTACATTGAGCTTTGCTTTTATTGCCTCCCACAAAACAATTAAATATTAAAATTCTGTAAATACATATACATAATCCATATACTATCAGAATCAGTTGACTTATTCAAATGAACTCAAAGCAATATAATAACTGCACAAGAATGTTGCAAAGACTTTATGTACTGTAGGAAGAGTATATACTTAGTGTATTTCACTGCTTAGAAATTTGAGGCATCTGAGTGTGGGCTTTTGTCATTGTTTGATGTAGTAACTTTTTTTGTTTTTATTTTCAGGCTCTTTAACAAATTTAACATTTGCAGTCGGCATAGCAGTTTATGCCTTACTGGGTTACTACATACGAGAATGGCGCTTCCTCGCATTTGTATCAAATTCTCCAGGGGTTTTCTTCTTTCTTCTTTCTTTGTAAGTAGTTCAAATTTGTTATTGTATAAGAATATAAAGCGTAGCAGTTTAACAAAAATACCTTATTTTGTTATTGAAAGATAGAGCAATGGAAGTACGGTTGATTTTTATATTCAAAGCAAGATAAGATTAGTGCATATATGAAATCAAAGGTCGAAGAGTTTTTTTGGCAGATGTTTTCACTAATAAAACAAAGGCTTTGAGATTTTACTTGACTTTGAAGAAAAGATGCCAAAGGAAGCCTACCCTCCCTGTCTTTATCATGTAGGTAGAGATATTAACCTCATTGACACTGAAGCATTAGAAGCCAGAAGCTTTGCCTTAATGTTGTTAAATATGTCTCCATTTGGTTAGTGCTGGTACACAGAAATCTTTTAACCTCTTCCTTCTGACTTGTGTAATAAGTGAAGTACGAGTGACTCATCAGGAGCTGGGGTAAAAATGGAGGAATAAGAGGACAGGAGCAGCATAGGGTAGGGACAGCGGAACCCATAAGAGGAGATTTCTCCTGCTGATAATAGCTCATCTTAATTAATTAGCCTCCTACTCCACCTTTTCATGTTCTCTGTATGTGTACGTATGTATATATATATCTATATATATATCTTCTTTCTGTATGTTCCATTCTATGCATCCGATGAAGTGGACTGTAGCCCATGAAGCTTACGCTCAAATAAATTTGTTAGTCTCTAAGGTGCCACAAGTACTCCTGTTCTTCTTGCGGATACAGACTAATACGGCTGCTACTCTGAAACCTGTCATAAGAGGAGATGGTTTGCCAGCATGCTGTTAAAGCTGTGGTGGACAAAGACCCATGAAGCAAGCAGTTGTGTGATAACTGTCCAAGAAAATGCAGTGGCAAATCTGCAGAGGGAAGATGAGGGCTGCCAGAGGGTATGAGCTGTGAGCTAGCCAAGAGAGTGGGCTCTGTTATCAAGTAATTTTAGCATTCACTGAGTTCTGCATGTATCGTTAAAGGGTCAGGGGAGAATTTTCTTGTTTTGAGTGTGAAAGTACCACATGTGGTTGCTGTTTATATGATAGATGGGTGATACTATTCTCTTAATACACATTATTTATAGAGTGAATTTTAGATACATGAATATTTAAAGAGTCAAATAAATTTTTGTCTGACTTGTGCTGTTGCAGGACACACTTTAGAAGTATTATGTGAAAAGAAATCATGCATCATATACATATTATCAGAAAACTGTAGTTAAAGCTGCTAGCATAATATAGTATCGTCATAGAAATAGAAAAGTATGCACACTAAATAAATATCAAAAACAATGTTTCACCTTCATGATATTGGCTCCACATAGGCCTGCCTTTGAAATGACTTGTCATGCAAAGATACTGCAGTGTACAAAAATCCTCCCCCCCCTCACCCCCCAAAAAGCAGATTTGGGAGAGCTGAGGGGACGCCTCATCTAACATCATTTGCTTCTCTAGCATGTTATATTTATGATAGAAATGGAGCTCTCTCTTTGACATAGAATTTGTTTTCTGAGATACTTAATTGTAGGGCCCAAGATTAATTTGATGAAAAGGAGAGGCCCATATGAAAAAAATTTAATTTCCTTCAGAAATTGAAATGCATGTAGTCTTATCAAACCTATTTTTCGTTTTTGAATATTATTTCCAAGAGCCCACTCACCACATAATTAATAAAATTAATTGCATTTTAATTAAAGAGCATCAGAGATTTTGAAATGAGAAAAGTTTAACATTGGTTTCAAGGAATCTGACAAAGTAACTTATACACCGAAATACAACATGGAACAAAACCAAGTTAAATTAAAATGTTTTTATAGTTTCTAGTTTGTTTTTTATGACTTTTATTGGAACAATATTGTACAAAAACAATAGCAAAATGTCCAAATTGAAATGTAAAAGGGGGAAGAATCATGGGATAAAGCTGTTTGAAGAGAACCCACTCCTTCCATTTTGATAGGCAATTTAAAGTTTTTCTTCTTGATGACCACTTTAATCCAATAACATTTTGGGAAAATAATGAGGGGATGATAGGATTTACACTTTGCACTGTTACATTTCAGAAGTTAGAAGTATAAATACTGATAAATACTTCCAGCAGACATTATATATTCGTTCCTGTTTAAAACAACAAATAAAAGGTGAGACATTTTTCTCTCGCAATGTAGACTAGCAAGATATTCTTCTAAAAACTGGAGAAATCAAGTGGTAAGAAATCAACAAATATTGTCTGTAAACTATAAACTATTGTACTATTGCAAAAAAAATTAGACTTATTGAGTATCAGATTTAATTGATCTGCTATTTTAAAACTATTTGTTAGAACTGTTTTCCCAGTGAAGAAAATAAGATCCTTAAATCTGCATGCAATGCTACCTAGAATTGTTCTGTAAAACTCATGTTCTCAGACACAGTATAGCATCTAGAGCAAAAGTGAAAGATAAATTACTTAGGCTAGGTCTACACTGCATTTTCGTTGGTAAAACTTTTGTCACTCAGAGGTACAATAGGAAAACCCTTTTCCTTTTTTTATTTTAAAAAAAAAAATGGGGGTGGGGGTGACTTCTGGTTCACTTGCACATATCAGGTCCCCATCCACAACATGAGCTAGGCCGCAATAATAAATAATTCTCCACATATTTAAATTGGATAGATACTGTTAAGACAAGTAGCAATTCAGTATTATACTGGCACTAAAATAATATCAAAGCCTAGTTTATTAATGTTGCTTTTGTCATATTGACTAAATCCGTTCAGCTTTGGTCTGTCTCTTCTAGAAATACTAGCTTATGGTGTCTTTAAGTGAATTTTCTGTTGTAAAAGTTGATTCCTCACTTGCCAAACATTATCTAGGAGGCTTTTTATCATTTAAATCAGCAATTAAATAAATATTAAATATTAAAATACAAAATAAATAAGTAAATATTAAGTTATACTGTGTATGCATGTGTCTTGTATGCTTTTGTCTTGTGGCAAATGTGTTTGTTTTTGTAAGTCTTCAGTATGCCAGGAAAAAAAAATTAGTCTGGATTTCTTTATTACCTTTAGATATATTGACTTTGAAGAGCAGAGAATTTCTGAAACATTATTTTATTTGCTAGGCTAGCAAATGTGAAAAAGATCATGTTGATTATAATCAAATGCAGCGAGGCCTAATTTTCTGCTCTAGCTTTTTGTTTGTTTGTTTGAATTAGTGAAATGTTTTGACAATTCAATATTACTATTTTTCATTATGATTTTTACTGATTTGGAGTTGGCTTTAAACATTTTGATATTACTGTGGAACTAAAGTTCCAAATTTTTCTGAGACTGGAGATTAATTGGTACTGAGGTATAGCGTCAAGGTAATTACCAAGTGAGGGTATTTTCCTTGGGTATGAGTATGTGGGTATTCTGTTAGGGGGTGAAGAGTTAAGACATCCTTTAACATAAAGGACAAAATTCTGCCTTGGGCAGCACAGTGAATGGGAATTGAGAAGGTTTCTGATGTGCTTTTTTTTTTTGTTCCCTTGTGTGTCATTTCAGCAGAGGTCAAGATTTGGCTTTAAATTACATTTTAAAAATACTTAGACATCATAGCATTTTGCCTACAATATTTTACGTGGTATTAGAAAAAAGAATTTGGGTACCTGATACAAACTGACTGAGAAAATATCTGGGTTTTAACTTGCTTGTACTATAAGTTAGATCTCAAATGTTTAGATTTAATATACAGTTGCTTTACAAGATGACACTTGAGGTGTTTTGCAGAAAAAGAAGATTGATACAGTATTTGTTGGTAGGACTGAACTTTCACTATTGTATCTTGCCTTGGTAGTATGCTTCCAGAATCACCGAGATGGCTGTATTCCCAGGGGAATACTGCAGAAGCAGAGGATGTGCTTCAATACCTGGCCTGTGGTAATGGAAAAGAAAGGTTGACTATAAAATTGAAACCATGTGCAGGAACAATGAAAAAGAATGACTCAGCATCTGGTGTCCTAAACCTAGTAAAACACCCAGTCCTTCGGTGGCGAACTATCATCTTGATGTATATCTGGTAAGTAGTAAAAAGGAGTGGTGCTGAGATGGCATAAATTAGTCAAAGATGAGAAACTGATTAAGATTTTCAGTTTCTTCCCTTCATTTAATAATAGCATTCTCAGAATAAAATTCTGAGTTTTTCTGTTAGTAATTCTAGTCGTTGGTTTTCTGAAACATTGTGCTGGTATTGCATTGTAATACCTTTGATCAAGTTGTATTATCTGGAAACTGTTCCAAAGACTAATAGGACATTAGCTGGAGACAACAAAACATTAAAAAAAAATTCAATGCTAATACAGAAATTAATAATTGTTTCCATCTTACATTCTGACTGAATATATACTAAATATATGAATTATCAAAATGTAGGTGTAAAAATGAAACACTGAGCTCAAAATAGACCGGTGTAGATGTAAGCGGGGGCAAAGTGTGGGCACGACATCTAGTCATGAGCTTTCACATGTTGCCTGATCTATTAATTAATTATTGATTAGATTATTGATTAGTTTGTCCAATTAGCATTCTAATATGTTAGAATTGTCAGAATTACTGCCTGTGGGGCACTGCAGTGACAACACTACTTAGGGAAGACCTGTAACTGTGAAAGTTTTATTATTACAATGATTAGTCCAATAAGTAAAACAATCCAAACAAGTAAAGTTATGTAATAGAACACTGTCAGTGCGACTGGCACCATTACAGGTATATACTTACTCTATCCTTGGGGAGAGCTCTAAAAGCTGAGACAGATCCAGTCCAACTCTGGCATGCTGATGAAGCACTCCAATGGTTGTACATAAAATCATATGTTTTATAGGCCTTGATGGTCCTTATGCATATGTATGCATAACTCTTCCCTCCTTTACTGTATCTTAACTTTCTCGCCCTGATAATATTGGGATGTCATTATCCTATAAGTTAGTATATTAATTAAGCAAAGCTGATTAACATATAGGTCAATTGGATTACTATGGTTACCTGCGGTTGAGCATCTGCTAATGTTCCCCTCCAAAAATACTTTAAAGTGGTATAAACTGCCTTCTTGTAGTTACCTACCAGCAGTTTGTAGCACTTGTGATTGTTACAAAACAATAAACAAAGTCTAATGCCTTCTTGTGACTTAAGGTCATTGTTAGTTTACTTACTTATGCTAACTTATTGAGCAACTATTCCTACTCAGGCTCCCTAAGGCCTTATGCCTATGCTAAATGCTTAAGCTGTTTTTATAGATGTAGGCCTGTAGGTCTCTTGCATTCCTGCAGTTAGTTTCTTACCCCTTTATCTTCTAATTACTGCTGTAATTACTACAGGGCTACATAAAAGACAAAATGCAGGTGCAAATTTTTTTTTTTTTTTTTTAAATATCAGATTTGGGTGCACTCTTGATATACATATGCACTGGGCTTAGTGCCCTTGATTGCGTCAAGCACAGTGTCAAAAATGGGCCCATAATGGGAGAGAAAATCACACATCTGGAAATAAAGGCCCTGGACCAGAGCAGCAATAAGTCATAGGAAGAGCTCTGACTTTGTGTAAGCTGATCAGGAACACCTATAACTAACCCTCTAACCTGTGACTGACTGACTAGTCTATGTTTTTTGTAAGTCTTCAGTATGCCAGGATAAAAAATTAGTCTGGATTTCTTTATTACCTTTAGATATAGCGCTGTGCGGCCCAACCGCTGCCCAGTTCCTTCTCTACTATCTTTGGTCTGGGATGGGGATGGATCACTTGATGATTACCTGCTCTGCTCATTCCTTCTGGGGTACCTGACATTGACCACTGTCAGAAGAAAGAATACTGGGCTAGATGGATCTTTGGTCTGACCCAGTATGGCTGTTCTTATGGAATCTGCCGCAGAGCCTGCTTCTCATTTTGACCTGTTAGATAGCGTCTTATCTGATAGTTTTAGCAGAAAGAACGAGGAGTACCTGTAGCACCTTAGAGACTAACAAATTTATTTGAGCATAAGCTCTAAGGTACCACAAGTACTCCTCGTTCTTTCTGCTGATACAGACTAACACGGCTACCACTCTGAAACCTGTTAGTTTTAGTAGTTCTTACCTTTCTCATCCTATCTATCTATCTATCTGGAAACTTTTCCCCTCACCCTTATGCCTGGAACTCCCAGGTTTAAGAGGTGTGTTTTCTGCCAGGATGCCTTCCCGGTAACTAACGGTCACCCACAGGGCATTCGCTGCCTAGGAGAGGGACATTTCCCACAAAAGTATACTCATTGCCACAACCTGACTACCAGGTCCAGAAAAGACCAGGATGTTTGGTTACGACTTCTCCTTGTGGAGAGATCATTGCGTCCAGCATCAGACCCTGGCCCAGACACTTGCCCTGGGCAGCTCTCACATTCCGCTAGGTCATTCACTGGCCCTGATTTGATATGTCCTTCTAAAAGAAAATCTTTCCTTCCTGTGCTGATGGGAAGAAACAGGTTCCCTCATCACGCTCTGAGGCTCTGCCCACCAGAACACCTCCCCCTGCGAGTTCAGTTGCCTCGACATCCTCAGAAAGGGAATATAGCTCCAGGGACCATCCAAGTACCTCCAGTGCCAGAGCTAAGCACAGATCTAAAGATCCTAAGCAGGCAGACCTACAGCTGTCATCACCAGAGACAGGACACGAGACCTTCAAGAACAGTGCTGACCACTCCAGCCAGATTAGCTTCAGGCCCCATGGCACAGGTCAAACCACTGGTACTGAGCAAGTCCTCGGCACCGAGCAAATCCTTGACACTGAGCAAGTGCTCAACTCCATCTACTGTCTGCTCAAGAGAATGAACCTCTCCCTTGGCACTGATACATCCACCAGTGCTGATGATGCTCCTCCCCTGCATCCAGGAGTTCAGATACCCCAAGGACCTGCTTGTATCTGATCTGCCTGAGTCACCACTACTCAGACACAACCTCCCTCTGCTTCTGTCCTCTTCTCTGGAATTTCAGCATTGCTCTCTTTCCCCTCTGAGGACAGCACTGCCCTTTCCCAGCAAGGAAGAGGAGGAGGAGTACTCTGCCCGCCCTCATACTCGGGACAGGCAAAAAAGGCATCCTCTACATGTAGTCACTATTCACAACCAGACAGGGCACTGGTATGGACTGTCATGGATGCAACCCCAGGTGCCACTCCCTCCATATTGGCCATACTGGGATCCTTGGGCCATGTATAGAGCATAGTTTGGGAAGCCTCCCATAGAGCAAAGCCGAAGGCCTACAGGTTTGCCATCTCCATTGGTCTCTTGACCACCAGAGACTGAGCTGCTCTCCATAGCAGATGAGGAAGAAGAACTGTCAGAGGAAGTTCTACTGCCACTCCATTTCTTCACTTTTTCCCCTGATAAGGCTATCATGCCTCTACTCCCTTTGTCCGCTGACAACTTCAAACACTTCCAGGAGTTGTTTGGCATGATAACAGACTCTCTCCAGATTCCTTTCGAGGAAGTGAAAGAACAGCAGCATAAACTGCTCAACATCCTGCACGCATTTGCATCCTCCAAAATAGCCCTCCGTGTCAGTGCGGCCCTTCTCAATCCCATCAAGGTGCTATGGCAGACCCTAGCGTCTGTCCTGCCGACCTGCAATTGGATAGACAAAAAATATTACATTCTCACAAAGGACATGGAATTTTCTTTTTTCGCATCTGACTTCAAATTCCTTAGTGGTCAATGCTATGAATGGAAAGGGACACCAATACCAACCTCTATCCACCTCTTATGACAGGGATTGGAAGTGATTGGCGCTATTTGGTCGGAAGGCTTGTTCATCCACTATGCTCCAATTCCAAATATCCAACTATGAGGCTCTCATAGCCAAATACAATTATCTCAATTATTCCAAAATACAGGAACTCTGCCAAGACCTTCCTGATGACAAAAAGGAGTAACTCCAGGCATTGTATCCAAAGGACATCTCTTGGCCCAAACAGCTTTACAAGCCTTGTTGGACTCCACGAATACTGCTGCCAGTTCCATTGCGACTGCCATAGTTATGAGATGGGCATCATGACTGCACCTCTCCAGCGTCCCTAAGGAGGTACAAACCACCACTGAGGACCTACCCTTTTAGGGCCCCAGATTATTTGCAGAGCCTACAGCTGAATCCCTACATTCCATTAAGGACATGTGAGCAACTCTCTGCTCTCTCGGCATGAAGTATTGAAGAGATGACCAGAGAAATACAAACCTCTCCCGCAACCCCAATCACCACAGTACACTCCCCATTGACAGTAGGACACCCAACAAGTTGACCGAAGCCCCCTACCAAATGCAGATAATATGACTCCTCAAGGAGCTACCTCTCACACACCTTTGGCCAAACAACAATTTTGAAGGTGTGGTCAAGGCCCCAAGAAGCCTGCTCCAGTCACAACAACCATCTCCAACAGCCTGCCAGTTTGGTGACCATATAGCCCTTTTCTTTCCATCATGGCTGCTGAATATCTCAGGCAAATGGGTTCTGGAGATCATCGAGGAAGGATACTCCATCCCATTCCTATCTAGCCCACCCAGCCATCCTCCCTCCCTCCCCTTCTCTTTTCAGGGACCATTCTTACAAACGCATTCCATGAGAAGAAATAAACCACCTTCTGGAACAGGGAGCCATAGAGCTGGTCCCATCCCAGCACAGAGGGAAGGGTTTTTACTCCCATTATTTTCTGATCCAACGGGTAGAGACTGATCCTAGATCTTCAAAACCTATACAGGTTCGACAAACTGCAATGCTTCAAGATGGTTACTCTCTCCACCATTATCCGAGCAGTGGAACAGGGGGACTGGTTCTCAGCCCTTGACCTCCAAGACATGTATTTTCACATCACAATGCACACTGCCCACAGATGGTTCCTCTGATTCATCATGAGGACTGATCACTATCTATACAAAGTACTGCCCTTCAGACTCTGTACAGCCCGTCATTCTCCAAAGTCCTTGTGGTAGTGGCTGCCTACCTATGCAAAGAGGGAGTCGTAATATTTCCATATTTCGACGGTCTCTTCAAGGCCTCATCCGAAACTGATGCCCTTCACGCTACCTGAATGACAGTGGACCTTTTCTTGAGCCCTGGCCTTCACATAAACTTGGAGAAATCTATGCTAATACCAGTGCAACAACTGGAGTTTATCAGGGCACAATTGTATGCCATACAACCCAGAGCCTTCCTCCCAGCTCACCGATTTTTCGCCATAGTCAATCTTGTATCCATGGTGAGAACCTATCCCCAGATCTCAGCCAGGACATGTCAGCTACTTAGCCATATGGCAGCTGCCACATTTGTAGTAAAGTATACACAGTTACACATGTGCTATTTTTAGGTGTGGCTACGTACAGTCTATGTTCCTCACAGACACAGCCTTCACAAACTTCTATCCATGCCTATGATGGTCAAAGACTCACTACTCTGGTGGACACAGCCCAGAAACATCCGTGTTGGGGTTCCTTTCCTTCAGCCAGCACCATCCATGATACTAACAACCGACGCCGCCTTAATCTGTTGGAGAGCGCACCTTCACACTCATACGGTGCAGGGCAGATGGTCTTTAACCGAATTCACTCTACACATCAACCTCCTAGAGTTACAAGTAGTCCACAATGCCTGCCTACATTTTCTCCCACTGATCACACACTGCACTATCAGAGTCATGACAGACAATAGTGCCTGCATGTTCTACATCAACAGGCAAGGTGGAGCGAGGTCCCATTCGCTATGCTTGGAGGCACTGAAATTATAGAATTGGTGTATCCAGCACGGCATCACGATCTCAGCTGCATACTTCCCTGGACACCAGAACGCCACTGCGGACTCACTGAGCAGGAGCTTCTTCCACGATCAAGATGGGAACTAGATACGCGAGCCCTTCAGCACATCTTCAACTGCTGGGAATTCCCCACCATAGATCTATTTGCCAAACCAGAGAATGCCTGCTGTCCTCAATTTTGCTTGAGAGTGGGCCTAGGATGTGGATCCCTGGGAGATGCATTCCTCCTTAATTGGGAAGTGCGGTGACTCTGTCTTTCCTCCCTTCTGCCTTCTGTTCAGAGTACTCCACAAGATCCAAAGGGACAGAGTCCAAGTCCTCCTTATTTCTCTCAATAGCCGAAAGATCAACAGATGGGGCCATTTCTAAGCAGCGCCTTTCCAAGTGGATCTTGCAGTGTATACTTCTGTCCTACCAGCTACACAATCAACACTCTTCTGGAGCTAGAGCACATTCCACCCACTCTCTCTCCATCTTGATTGCCTTTCTCAACAATGTTCCGATTGCAAATGTCAGCAAAGTGGCCACATGGGCATTAGTGGACACTTTTAGCCTTCACTACGCCATTACTCAGGACGCGGCATCAAATACTCTGCTAGGACACACTGTCCTATCATCTGCATTAAATGCCACTCCAAAGCCCCAGCCTTCCATTAGGGGCACTGCTATATAGTGGCTTACAGTTGAGCACCCATAGGGACATCACTCAATGAATAAAAGGTTACTCACCATGTGCAGTAATATAGGGAGAAAGACACCTCCTTAGGGAGGAGGGATAGCTCAGTGGTTTGAGCATTGGCCTGCTAAACCCAGGGTTGTGAGTTCAATCCTTGAGGGGGCCATTTAGGGAGCTGGGGCAAAAATTGGGGATTGGTCCTGCTTTGAGCAGGGAGTTGGACTAGATGACCTCCTAAGGTCCCTTCCAACCTTGATATTCTATGATTTCTATGACACACACAGCCTGGACAAGCGTGGTCTGTGACCTTGAGAGAAGCGTAGAGAAAGTAGGGTTTCTGGGTTTGGTGCTGGCAAAAGAATTGCTAATCCTAACCCTCACGTCTATCACCTGTTTTTGGGTTCCTCCTGTGTTCGCGGCAAAGAGGACTTTGTACATTCTTTGTAAATAAACAAGATTGCATCTGTGATGGTGAATGATTGAATAGGGCCATTTATATCATTGATATTGCCATTGTTATACAATTGCAACAAATCTTGTCCAAAGTATGTCATGTGAGGTGTCAATGGAAAAGTTATGATTTGTAAGTATGATTATCCTATTTATATGAATGTATCATTTTTTTTAATCTGAAGTCATAAATATTGGCTATGTGCTGGCATCATACATATGTGCTGTATTCCTGGGTAACACCAACCAGATGAGATTTACATCAAGACCAAACAGCTATGTATTGATGACTCATCAATGACACTTAGCTCTCACAATGGGCCATAGAAGAAACTCATTCCACCCAGATAGCTCTTCCTGTGGATGCCCTAGCCTCCAAGGGGCCAATGGCCTATCCCCTGTGAGTCATCAAGCGGTGTAAGGACATGTGATATGCTCTTGTGACCCTGGACTCCATCTTGTGTCAGTAACTTTCCACAAACTGGGGTGTGAGCTTTGTTTGAGACAGTAAATTTCCAGGCACATGGCAGAGGATATGACATACCCCTGAGATCTCCATTTTGTTTCTTTCCTGCTCTGATTCTCTAGACTGTGGATTTGCAACAAAAACTTTTGGAAGTTGTAGTAGGAAGAGAGCCTGAGACATAAGCCCTTGTATCAAAGGCCTGGTATGAGGCCTGAGTTGAAGTAGTGGTCAAAGCTTTGCTGCTATAAAGCAAAGTCAGGTTGTGAGCAAGAGACAGGCCTTGCTCACAGCATCTGGTAAGAACAGAGTTGATATTTCAGAAACACACATTACTAAGAAGTGCTAGGTACAGAACACACATGCAAACAGATTCCAGAAAGGTGGTACCAGAACACCTCGATACCAACACATTCCCCAAAGATAATAGGAACACGCTGACCCATCTTAAAGATAAGGTCAGGATGACAGCATAATGGATAGAAATTTTTTTTGATTGAACCAGCATGTACAAGGTAATGAGGGTCACCTAAATACATCAGAGGATGACACCTAACCACATCAGAGGGGCAATACGTAACTTGTTTGTATCGGCGTATAAAGAGTTATCTCAGAGGGAGTGTCTTTGGCTGGCCTAGGGGATAATGGGAAGTCCTGCTGTTAACTGAGCTAGTCCATTGCAACAGGCAATCCCGTGTTAGTGTACCTGTAACCATGAGCGGCATGTGAACTGCCAGCTGGGGGAGCCTAGCCCCCAGCCCCACCCCCTGCCGGAGCCCCGGAGGGCAGGCTGAGCTGCCTGAGCCGGGGCCACCGCACAGGGGGAACTGGGGGTGGAGTATGGGCAGGCCCATGCCTGGATGTCTGGGGAGGCCCAGCCTCCTACAACCTATGATATCTGCCACCCATGCCCGTAACCATTGAGTCAGAACATTAGAACTGTGCTTCATTAACAATAAACCTGACCATCTTCCTTCACTACGAACGGGTCTATGCGTATTGAGCCGTTCAGTCAAGTCTGTGCCAACTATCTGCGCAGAACTGGAATAGAGAGAACACACGCAGCCAAACATTGAACAACAGAAGTTACCAGAGAGACTTTATAAGCCAACAGTTTATTCCAGTAGTTTACTTTTGTTACTGGTTTGGTATAATCGAATGAAAGAATGACCACCAGTTTGGAGAGAGTCTGCCCTATTTCTCAGCAGGTAGTCCTGAATCTGGCATTCTCAGCTGTGACCCACTGAGGCACAGTGACAGCATCAAAGAAAATACCTGACTTCAATATCAACTTCTAACTGGAACAACCTGCAACACCCTGAATTTGGCAAACTGCTTGTGTCAAAAGAGGCAATATATTTAATCCATGAGAGTGAATCTTTGCTCCTACCTGGACAATATACTTTATTATCCTTTTTTATATTTGTTACATGAATTTTTCTCATGAGGCTGGACAGTCTGTTCTACTTTCATGGACCTGTCTGATATATAGCAAACTTAGCTATATATTTAATAGAGTAGAAGTTAACATCTATTCAGTCTGTTAAACAGTTTTTAAAAATACTTATGGAATGTCAAATCTCCCCAGGTTGGGGGGGTGTGTGTGTGTGTGTGTGTGTGTGTGTTGTTATATATTATTGTGGGTGTGTTATTATATATTATATGTTAATATATATTATATAATATTTATGGTGGTACTTTGGCAAGAAGATCGGGTTTCTTTGTGAATTTAAGTAGAAACTGTGGTATCTTTTCTTTCTTTGAATGGGATCCATAATGCTGTGTGTGAAATAATTCTCTTTGTACTACTAGTACGTATTTAAAGAAATTTTAACTTAAGATCTTAGCTTTAAATGCTTATTACCAAAACTAATCAAACTTTATGGATGTTTTCAGGTATGTCTGCAGCCTTGTATACTATGGCCTAACATTCAATGCCGGTGAATTAGGAGGAAATCTATATCTAAATGTAGCTCTTTATGGCCTTATAGAAGTTCCTGCATTTCCTCTCTGCATGTTTTTTATTGAGAAATCCTGGTAAGAATATTAACTTTATAGTTTTATGTCTGTATTGTAAGGCTAGAATCATATATATATATATAAAATAGGGAAAAGCTTATTTTAGCTTTTTTTTTTCTAATGGTAAGATACTATGTACTTTTGAAACTGTTTTTCCCTGAAAAGTTCTCTGTAAGCTTGAAAGTTTGTCTCTTTCACCAGCAGAAGTTGGCCCAATAAAAGATGTTACCTTGTCCTCTTTGTCTTTCTCTTGGGAGGCAGTTAACTGTAGGGCCTCCTGTACTTAAGGTAGGAATGTGTTTAGCATTTTCCACCCTTCTCTTTTTGGTGTCATCTAACTTTGTCCTATTAGGTTGAATTTTTCAATGTTTAGTGTCAGCCTAAGTAGGAACTTTTTTTATTTTTGGAAAAATCTGAGTAAAATAATTGTCAGTATGGGTAGAATACTCTTTTTATATATCTTATGCTTGAGGAAATTCTGTGCCAAAAATTAAAAATTCTGTGCACAATATTTTAAAATTCTGCAAACTTTTGTCAATATATAAATATGGAGGCTCCAGCATGGCAGTGAGGAGCACAGGCCACTGGCTGCATAGAGGTGGGAGATCAGCTTGCAGCCCCCTTACTCCTGGGCAGGGACTCAGTGGTGAGGCTGTACCCAACCCTGACACAGTGCAAGGGTTAGGCCTGTCCCAGAAACACCCCAGGCCCTGCCATTCTGTGCTAGGCACAGCAGGTATGGGCAGGCAGGCTCAGCCCAGCAGAATCTAACTGTAGAGGGGCTTAGTATGGAGAGACAAAGAAATTTGTTGGGGACATTAATTCTGTACATGCGCAGTGGCGCAGAATTCCCACAGGATTAGAAAGTTTGCACCCAAATAACTAAACAAATTGAAGTAGCAAGAACTTTGAACTTAGCTTGTTTTTATCAAGCATTAAAATATGAAGCCAGTTATGAAGAAAAAATGGTTCAGTATTTTTAAAGTCATAATCACTTAGACCATAATTTTTCGTATTTCTCTCTGTTTTTGGAGGCCCTCAGTTACAAAAAATTTTGTCAGTGCCAAAAGCTAAGCATTAGCTCTAGAAATCCAAAGCTATGTAAAACTGCAGTCCCACTGCCATTCAAGGAACTTGGTGTGAGGTCCTGGTCCTATTTACATCAGTGGCAAACTCCACTGACTTCATTGGGGCCAGGATTTCACATATAAACTCACTGAGCTTGTAAGATTGCCAAGCTAAAATGATCAAGGACTTCAATTTAAACTGCATAACATACATTCATGGGACATAAGCGGCTTAGTCCCTGTGCAATTTGTTGAAAATATATTCATCTGTATTTGAGAACTTTTTTTTTTATTCATATTATGAGGGCATAGGGATGTATGTAGTTATAAAAGTTGAAAAGGTATTATCTGTAACAAGCCAGGTAGCCTGAAGTTTGGTATTAGCCTTAATCTACAACGTATTAAGAAATTCTTACATTTTGTTTCAAAAGGGTGAAAAGGATCATTTTAATGCAAATATTCTACATTGATTGTAAAGAATCCAGAATTCTGCTGTTGATAAGAGAAATCTATAGATATAGCTAATATATTTTACAGTGTAAACTGAGTAACAGGCACGTTCACTATTCTAGAAATATATTTAACTTTTCAGTTGAACTATCAGTGATTTTCTAATTCACTGACTGAGAATCAAATTTATTTGTAATCCTTTGTAAGTAAATATCAATTGTATATAATATAGTACTGCAAATATGACTGTTGGCTGGTGCTTCTCAGTCAGGTCCACTTCACTTTTATTCCAGAGTAAACAGGTGTGGAAATAGCCTTTGTGGAGTCGTATGTATTCTTGTTAAGACTTACATATAAAATGAATTTTATACTTTTTACTTTATATTACAACAAAAACTATGTAAAAGAATATTAAGGTTTCATAATCAAGCACTCAGGGGTTAGAAAGGCCAGAATGAAGGTTGCCTATCCAGCCTTAAGTCAGTCCCCTTGTGTGTATGCATTAGTATATAATCTCTTAATTACTCGAACATGTATTGTATTTTCCACAGGATCCCAGCCTCATTCTTTGTACAGAATGGATTGTGCTCACAGAATGAATCAAGGCTGTGTAGTGAATGAGGCTGCTGTTTGTAGGACACCCTCGCTCATTTGTTGTAGAAGTTGATAGTTTTCATGAACAATGAATTCACTAAAACTGTTTTGAAAAAAATGAAACATTTTGCTAGAAAGCAGTCTCTGAGAATACTAATGCATTGTAATTAAAAAAGTATGTAATTCTATAACTGAAACCGCTGTCTGAAACATGGTACAATATGTCTATAATTATTATTATTACAGCCCTGGGCTTTTCACAGACAAATACAAAAAGGCAAGTTTTCTGTCTTGATGAGATTAGATTTTAACCTTATCTAACCATGTACTCTTTTTCCTCTTAGGTCTGGAAGACGTAAAACTACAACTTTTTTCCTGATATTTGCAGGGTTTACATGTATATTTATCATGTTTTTACCAGAAAATTCTGGTGAGTATGTACTGTTGTCTAAGTAAACTTGAGCTAGTCTATCTACAGATAATTGTTTTACAATTAAACTCAACTAATCTGTTAGGAAATAGTAGGGACCTAGTAAAGACTGTATATTTTGGAGATGTTTTGGTTGCATTAGAACTGGACATGGTACAACTATTGAATAAAGTTGTGACAAATTGTATTTGCACAATTACAGTAGTTTTTAAAAAATCCTACCAGATTCATTGTAGAATCTTGCGCTATCTACTCATGTACATTTTATTTTACTTAATATTACAAAATAGTAGTGTTACTATTGAGATGCAGTTCGGCAGAGGCTCTCAACCTTTCCAGACAACTGTACCCCTTTCAGGAGTCTGATTTGTCTTGCGTACTTCCAAGTTACATCTCACTTAAAAAATACTTGCTTACAAAATCAGACATAAAAATATAGAAGTGTCACAGCAAGTTATTACTGAAAAATTGCTTAGTTTCTTATTTTACCATATTGTAAAATAAATCAATTGGAATATAAATATTATACTTACATTTCAGTGTATAGAATATAGAGCAATATAAACAAGTCATTGTCTGTATGAATTTTTAGTTTGTACTGAATGGAAAGAAATATAAGAATGGAAACTAGAAAGAGATTGTAGTTTTAAGTTCGGCGAACATATGAATATTAGTGCAACACGATTGTGTCCAGTTTGCATAGCTGTATTTGGTACGTCATTTGCCTAGGAGTTGACCTTGATATGTGGGTATGTCAATTTGCCTGTCAATTTGTTACCCAGTGTACTGAAAAAGATATTGGAGTGCCTGAAATCCCTCTTTAAGGAATCATAGGGATTCCTGTAAGTCTAGCCCAAGGCCAGACCGGAGTACTACAAAGGGTAAATTCTCAAAGTGTAAGCCTGAGCTAGCCACAGCTTTTGAGCTCCAGGACTTGGTGCTAACGCCTCCCATGCTGGTGTAGATCCTTCCCCTGACTACGACCAGATAGGCAGTTGTCATCAAAGTGCTGAACTCATTTGTAATGAAAACTAAGCCTGCTTCTTTTTCTCGCTATTGGCAATGGGCATGTTGTTGCTGCATGTATCAAGATTGCCTATTTTTTCTTTTGGGACATTCTCCCCGGTTCCTACTGTTTAGGAGTAAGAATCATGGTGGATAGGATCTTTAGAGAAGAAAGAATTACTTATGTGTAAGTCTTGTTCTCTGGAGATACCATTATGAAGGGATTCTCATTCAGCAACCATAACTCCCCTCAGAGTTTGGGGGTTAGTGCCTTTTTAAGGTGCCTCAGTGTTTGCACTTAGTTTTTGTGTTTTGGGGGTGGGACTTATTTTGAGTCCTAATTAACCATTTTCAATTGGATGACCATCCTGGGAGTTTCACGTCCTGTGAAACCAAAGGAACTGACTGGAATATTCAAAGGGAAGCATTTATATCCAGCATACATCAGCCAGTAGGGGACCTGCTCTCTCTCTGTCCTACTACTGCAAGCCTCAAGGGTCAAAATTCTTTAAGCGCTGAGGTAGTTCTTCCAGGCTTGTGGTAATGACCCAAGGCTTAGGAATAGAAATCTTTTTGGAATTATATCTTCAGAGAAACAGAAGTAGAAGAAAGCATTTTTTCCCCTTTTTAATGTAAAACTTTTCTCAATGGGATAGCCTCATGAGATACACATCTCATTTGCATGAGTGCTTGAGGAGGATAAGGTATACTATATTACCATAACACACTTCAATACAATGGTAATAGAATGCAAGATCACTCAGTCTGAAATATTAAACTGCATTGAGCATTTGCAACCTCCATTTATATTATACTGGTGAGCAAGTGAAGGATCAAACATTTATTAAAACCATATAACATTGGTGTCAGTTTCAGTGCAACAGGTAGCTTATTCTGCTAATGTGGGGCTGCAGCCCCAATTATCAACTTTCCATAGACACTGAATTCTAACCACTTTTTAAAATAGACTGATTTAAGAAAAAGTTATATTTATGTTTGGCATGCAGGCGGAAATAACTAGTAACTTCTGCTATTTTATGTGATGGACTGACTTTCATAGAATCATAGAATATCAGGGTTGGAAGGGACCTCAGGAGGTCATCTAGTCCAACCCCCTGCTCAAAGCAGGACCAATCCCCAATTTTTGCCCCAGATCCCCAATGGCCCCCTCAAGGATTGAACTCATAACCCTGGGTTTAGTAGGCCAATGCTCAAACCTCTGAACTATCCCTCCCCCCCATTTCATTTCATTTCATTTCATTTCAGTCCCTTTCAATCCAAACTAATTTTTTACTTTTTCTGATGATTTTTTAAAAACAGCATGTAGGTCTGTTCATCCATGTGTCAAAGCAAGAGTAAAAAAAAAAATCATCTTTAAAGATAGTGCACCAGAACAGAGTAAGGATTGCTAAAGCACTGCTGAATTTCATAAAATCTACTCCGTTTGGAGTTTTGATGTTGTGGTGACTGATAAAGTTACCATGTGTGTGTCAGTTTCTAGCCTGGTCTGAGTAAAGTTGGTTCTTGGGCCCAGAATATTTGTAGTCAGTTAAACCATTCAGCTCCCAGCATCATACAGTCTGATTCAGTTCCCAGCATGAAGTGAGGATTGTTCCCTCTCTAATCTGACCTGTAGTTATTAGAATAAAGCAATTTTTATTAGTCTCAGTCTGCATTCCTTGAAGTATTTAACAAAAAAAAAATCGTGATTTTTATTATAGTGGATTTAAAATTATAATTAGGTACTAAACACATGCACTGCATGTCCTCATCTATCAGAAACTTGATTTCTAGATAGCTCAGCTTGTTTATCAACCAAAATAGATCCAAATAATTTCACACGTGGAATAAGACAAATTATAGCTTTTCAGCCATTAAAGATGATGTCTATTGGTCAATTTAAAAACTTATTTTTTAAATTAAAACACAATTAGAACTTTCTTATAGTTCCCCCTCCACTCTTTCTTCCCATTCCTTTAGGATTAAGACATTCATTCATAGGAACTTTGAGTTGGAAGATGGGGCAAACTAAGCTATAATTTTATTTGATTTCAAAAATAATTCTAAGAGGTAGGAGCAGCTTCCTCCATTTTCATCTCTTGTAATGGACTCTGGTGAACAAAGGTAGCAAGTTCCAACCAGGAGAAAATTATTTACTCAGATTTGCGTGGTAGTATACAACATGAATGTTCTTTTAACTTGTACAACTCTTCCATTGATGTCAATGATCCATTGAAGTTGAAAGTTATTTTGTGTATCTGGGAGGGAAATTTTTTTAAAAAGCAATTCAGATTGAATTAATCATATCCTGGGACGTTTTTCCTAGTGTTTGACCGTGAGTGCCAGTCAGAGTTTTAATCTGTGTAATAGGGACTTTGAGAGCTACATTATCCTGCATGGATAGTTCTTCTACAGTAAAATGTAAATATATATTTGGGTTCTTCAAGATGGAAAGTGCCACTGAATGAAACTTTGCCTACTGAAGTAGAAGAGCAAAACCTTAATGTGTATGATGACACTCCATGTGCAACATTTTTGATGCCATTATCATAAAAGCATAGTCATGGTGACCATTCCCATTCCCCATTCTAGGTGCTCCAGCAGCTTCTTAATATCAACTTCATTTATGAGCAATCTCTGGTCATCTCTGACACACACAAAATAGCAAAGATCAACCAACTGGTGATTATACCGTAAAAAATAACTGAATGGCAAATATTTGAGCTTGATAAGAAACTTGGAACTTTCTTATTTTCTAACATCATTTTCACAAAATTCTGCCCAAAATAGTAGCACAAAATTACCCATTTTCAGAAATATTTGAAGAACTTCCCTTTGGATATATTCCACCAGACAGATTTAAATTCACAAGGCCGCCACTAGATGCTTCAGGTGAAGAAATAAAGGAAGAACTGAAAGGTTTCACGTTGACACTTGATGTGAGGTTGCTGGTTGAAAATTAGAATTGCCTCACTGATGGCTGCCAACATCCATTCAGGAGAAAATGTGTTTAATACTGTTGATTCTACTTCTGGAAAAAAGGCCATGGAATATTGTGTCAGAGTTGCTAACAATGTCATCCAGGAATGCAAAGGGAAATATGGCAAGTGAGTCTTTTGCCTCAGCAATAACACGATAACATCTCGGGTATAATAATCCTAAATGTCTAATGTATGGCTGTTCAGCACATCATTTAAGCCTCACTGAAAAAGCAGTAAAAATTGAAGTTCTAAAATGCACTGCAGCTACCATCAGATTCATGATTTGTTGATTGAAAAAAAGAAAATTGATGCTCCAGTTTCTCAGTTACGCTCAGTGTAACTATCAGGAAGACTGGGTTTCTGCGTTTGCATCCAGCTATTAGATGTATGTTGAAATTTGCATTGAGCACATGGAGGATTTTTTAAAATAATCTCTGTATCCACTTTACATTACAAAGGTTTCTACAAGAAGACATGAAACTTGGAAAAGCAATTGAAGGAAGTTTCAGAGTTCCAGTGTATATGCTGATGAGCCTAGTATTTCAGTTCAAGTAGAAATCTGGCTTGATCCAGTTAAAAAGAATTGGAATCATACAAGGACAAAATAAACAATTGAGAAACAATCTTTTCCAATAATTAGCCAACATGATTTGATCCAAATAAGTTGAACCCAGAACTGGAGGAAGAATCTGAAATACAGTTCTTGGAACATAATTCTGACTTTCTTCCTTTTTTTCTAGCAAGTAAAATTGAAGATCCAGATTTCTACCCAAAACATCTTTTTACAAATGAGTTTGTGTCATAGTTTGTTTTATCAAAATGGTGGAAGTAAAATCATGTTAACAGGAGAGTTAAACTTAATTCTTTCAGATTTTAAAAGATCTGCACTCTTCTCCAGTCAATGCAGCATCAATTGAGTGTGTGTTTAGTGAAAGGCAAATAAGTTGGTAAAAGTGTCATTATCTAAAGAAAAATACAAGGGAGTAGTAGGCCTATCTAGTTAGTAGATTAGGGTATCAATTACAATATTCTTGTTTTTACTTACAGAATTTCAAGCTTTTCCTTTTAGAAAATGTATGCCTTTTGATTGAATAGGCTTATGAATTCAGTCACATAATACGTGATTTTGTACTTGTATTGTCATAATACATTCATGTTTTTATTTCATTTTTACCTTAAAAAGTCCCATCTTTTCTTGTGTGCATGTGTATGTGTTTGTCTCTCTCTGTCCCTCCCTCTCTCTCTCTGTGTCTCTGTGTGTGTCTCTCTCTCTCTCTCCCCCTCTCGTCATTATTATTGCTAGTAACCTTGGGTTTCCCAAAAGCATTGGGGGAAACTTCTTGGTCAGAAATATACATCTTAGTCACATGACAGAATATATGTTTTCTCTGGAGGCAAGGATTTTAGTTGTCGGAAAGACATCTGTCAGTGTGATGAAGTCCTGTATATGTGGTGCAGTAGCATCATAAATTTGAGTATATCAGCTAGGGCATCAATTTATGATCCCACAGGGAATGCACAAGGTCAGACAATAAATGTATAAAAAATATTACTATGCGAAACCCATTTACCCAGTGGTTTAAAATAATTTTTTAAAAAAGGTCTACACTTAATTAGTGAACTGTAGGGGAATTTTTTTTATTTTTTTTTGCAGGAAAGAGGTCTTTAATTCCTTCCTATCCCAGTTCAGGAGGATATTTGGTAAGTGATAGGATAGATAGCTTTTACGCTGGACGAACAAACTTCAGTAGCAAAGAGTAAATGCTATACTTGTGTTTAAGTCTCTTGAAAAGGACCATGTTTTCAACTTAGTACAAAAAAACCCAGAAAAGTGTATATATTTCTTTATAGTCACATTTATTTATTTTCTCTCTTCCAAAGGTTTATTCTTCAGTCCAACTCTGTTAGCCTTGTGCGGAAAATTGACCGTCAGTGCTGCCTTCAATATAGTGTATATTTATACTTCTGAACTCTACCCAACAGTAGTGAGGTAATTGAAAATTTAGATCTGAATAATTTTTGACGTAGGAAATGTAACTTCTGGCTAATGATTTGTTTAAATTTGTATTACTGAATTAATTGTTAATCTTGGCTCAAATGAAAACATTTAGATTCATAGACTTTAAGGCCAGGTGGGACCATCATGCTCATCTAGTCCAGTGGTTCTCAAACTGTGGGTCTGGACCCCAAAGTGAGTAGAGACCCCATTTTAATGGGGTCACTAGCGCTGGCTTAGACTTGCTGGGGCCTGGGGCTGAAGCTGAACCCCACAGCCTGGGACTGTAGCCCTTGGGTTTCGGCTTTGCCCCTGACCCTGCCTGGGGCAATGGGGTTCAGGGTTTGGCTTTGGCTCCCACACTTGGGGTGGCAGGGCTCAGATAGGCTCAGGCTTCACTCCCTGCTCCTGGGGTCGTGTAGTAATTTGTGTTGTTAGAAGGGAGTCGCAGTGCAATGAAGTTTGAAAACCCCTGATCTAGTCTGACCTGCACATTGCAGGCCACAGAATCTTGCCCCACCCACTCCTGTAAAAGGCCCATAACCTCTGGCTGAGTTACTGAAGTCCTCAAATCATGATTTAAAAACTTCAAGTTACAGAGAACTCACAATTTAGATGAGTTTAAACCTGCAGGTGATCCATGCCCCATGATGCAGCAGAAGGCAAAAAACCCCAGGGTGTCTGCCAATCTAACCTGGTGGTAAATTTTTTCCTGACCTCAAATATGGTGATCAGTTAGACCATGAGCATGTGGGCAAGATCTAGCAGCCAGGTAGCTGGGAAAGAATTCTCTGTAGTAACTCGGAACACTCTCCAGCTAGTGTCCCATTACTGGCTGTTGGAGATATTTGCCAATAGTTGTCGCAGATCAACTACATGCCATTGTAGCAGTTTCATCATACTATACCCTCCATAAACTTATCAAGCTCATCCTTGAAGCCAGTTAGATTTTTTTTTGCCCCCACTTCTTCGCTTGGAAGGCTCTTCTAGAATTTCACTCCTCTGATGGAAGTCTAATTTTAAGCCTAAACTAATTGATGGTCAGTTTATATCTATTTGTTCTTGTGTTAGCATTGGCGCTGAACTTAAATAACTCCTCCTCCTCCCTGGTATTTATCTGTCTGATGTATTTATAGAGAACAATCATATCTCCCCTCAGCCTTCTTTTAGTTAGGCTAAAGAGTCTGAAACAGTTGATATAGCATGTTTGTAAATGTAAACAATTTTCACACAAAAGGAGTTACTAGTGGCTGGGTTATTTTAATTTCTGTCTGTTAATTTTTTAGTAAAATAACATGAGTTCACACTTACCAAGGCAACTGATAATAAAATTTATTACTTGAATATACTTTTTATGTCAGACACATGTTCTACACCGGGGTAAAATAAAAATCCTTCCTTAAATATAATCCTAGGTATATTTTTCCTATTTCTATCACTAATTTTACTAGTAAAATTCTTATTCATAAAAACAAATTTCTACTCCATGACTTCCCCTTGTTTTGCTCTTATACAAAATACCATAATGACATGATGGAAGAACATTTTAACTTAATTCTTCAGTATGGCACATGCAATAAAAAGCTGAGTTCTTATAACACTGCTGTATAATTAAAGTCCCCTATGTAGTAATTATATGATGTCTTTTGAAAAACAGTTACTTGTTTATACCTTCATGTTGTTTAATTAAATATTTTTAACAAATAATTTATATAGAGCCTTAGCAACCACACATTGTTTTACAGAAGTATAATATGCAAACAAATGAACTGAAAACCGCACCATATATTACATAGTTTTTTGTCAACCTATTGTGAATTATCACACCTGTTATCAAGAGTAAGTTAACAGCCAAGTTACAGAAGTGAAGTACACAATACCCTTCCTGTTCTCCCCCTCTTTCCCATGCCACCAAAATATTATCATTTATATGGGAATAGTGCCCCAAAAATGCTGGTCAGAATTTGGGCCCTGTTGTGCTTGCCGCTGTGTAAACAAATATAAAGGAAGATATGAGTCCTTCTCCAGAAAGCTTAGTCAGAAAGGACAATAAAACAATAAGTAAGGAGAAAAGAGGTGAGGGGCAACCACATATAAGCAAAGTCCTCAGGAATATGGTAGGCACACTGCTTGTTAGTTCCTTTTCTTTTTCCTTTATTAGAAGGTAGGGAGAAATAGCAGTAAGAGATGAGTAAATAGTAAGAAAGGGGATAGGGATGCTGAGTGAAATGGGGAAGGAAGGAGCAGCAGACAGCAGACAAGGAGAGTGAGGCTGTTAGTGGAAGGAATGTGAGAGAGAGGGGTTGGAAGAGGTTGGACCAAACACCAGACAATAATGTTCAGAGTTCAAATAGTAAAAATCAGTTTGACTTCATTAGCTGTAGAGGTCAGGAGAACGTGGTAGTTAAAACCCCTTTGGCTGAGCCTCTGCCTGCTCTGCTGTCATTGCTGTTCCAAGCTCTATTGCTATCGAATTCCCTGCAGCTCATTGGAGCTGGCTGCACACCCAAGAGATGCTGTTCTGCTTTGAAATACATGAATCTACAGCTCTAGGGGACAGTCAATGGGAGCAAATTCCATAGGCTGAGGCCCTCCATTCAGGAAAACCCACTGATGCTCCTGGAGAGTTATAAGCTAGGAACTACAACAGAAGCATCCCAGCTAATAGTAAGTGTGTTAACATTGAGTTGAGGGTGGTCGTAGGAGAGCCAGAACTTTTAAAAGTGGTCACCAGCACCTTGAACTGCACTAAGCACTAAAGGTTCATAGTAATTCTCAGCTTATAAGATATCACAATCGAAGGAGATCTGCACACTCTGACTCTTCAGGATTTTGCAATTTCTGTCACAGACCATGGGAAGAGCTTTACATGAAACAAATCCCTGTGTTTGAAAACCTGGGCCAAGTTTTAGGTTTATAACTAACTTACCTAAAAACTAGTTGAATTTGGGTTTTGTTACAAAAATTTTGTGTATTTTTAATGTTTGCGTCCTCATCCTGTACTTATCATTCTCTGAGTCTGAATTGTGTGAGTTAAGCCTGGAATGATAAGTTTTAATTTCTTGGCTTTCGTTTGTTTCACAGTGATCACATGGTTTAAACATTTTATTTCCGAAGTCATATTGCTGCTATTGCCAGATATGCAACAGCTCATATTTACTGAGAATTATACCAATACTCAATTGTAATTGAAATAAGTCCTCTGTGATGGGGGAGGGGGGCAGTTAATCAGGTACAGCTCTGTCCCCCTGGAGAATCTGTACACTTATTTCTGGAATAGAAATAACCAAATGTTATATTTGGAGAGGTGGAGTGTAGCAGTGGGGAGAGGAAGAGTACCATTTTTCTAAACTATCTTCATTCTTGAAATTTGATTACGTTTAATAAAACAGTATGCTATTGCATCGCACGTCCCATACTAAAACTGTTTTCACTTACAGGTTAGTGATTGTGTCACTAACATATAAATATGTTTATATATTCTTGATATTTTAATCAGTTTCAAATATTTTCATTATTTTATTCAAGAAAAATGTCACACTAGTACTTCAATTTTTGTGCCAGATGGTTAATTTGAAAACAAAACTTTAGCACCACCTCATGGTATTATGAACTTTTGCAGACATCTTCAGTATTCCTTTCCCCATTTTATATTGAAGTGTAACTATGCTGTATGTTAAATTAAGTATTTTGTTCAAAAGCAAAAATTTAAAAACTTAGAGGAAACCAGAGATGTCATAGTATAATCCATTTCTTCAATTTTATTACTTGTAAAATACATGCAGGTTTTAAGTTCAGTTAACACCTGTTTAGTGCCAAAGACTCCCAGCATCCAGAAATTATAGAAAGAAAACAAAAGTTCATTGTCTGCTGGTCCAGAGACTGATCCTATAACAGAAACAATGGCAGAAAATGACTAACTCTAGGAATATAGTTTACTAGAACCAACACAAAGCTACAGTACCCACTAAGAACACTTGTTTCTTCTTCAAATGATTGTTCATATCGATTCTACTATTGGGTGCACAAGCACCCCAAGCATATGCAAGACGATTCTTTTGGCCAGGAGTGTCTGTTGCAGCCACACCCCAACCCTAGATTTTTCTCCACCTCTCCACTCCCAGGTCATAAAGTGTAGAGGCAGGCCCAATTGTCACTTAGATCCTTCTTATCACCTGTGAACCCTTGCAGTGTCCGTGTGCTTCTCTGTGACTCTGTTACAGTTTGTGTTACTGTAACTTTTAGTTTCGTTCTTGGCTTTATAAAAAATGAAAATTTGTACTAGTTCATACTAATTTTTCATAGATAGGTATTAATAGATTTGGTTATAAAAACATTTTGACAGAACATTTTCTGATGGAAAATACAGCTTGGTCAAAATTGAAACTGTGAAATTTTATTTTCACAGAAATTTTAAGTAAAACCAAAAAAATCAGTTTTTGTTTAGAAATTACTTTGTTTTTCTTTTTTGTATTATAAATTAGAAGATAATATATAATAATAAAAAGTCAAAGCCAAAACAAATCAGTTCTGCTGAAACAAAATGTTTCAATCCAAAACAATTTTTTCTGGAATTTTCCTTCAGAGAATTTTGAATAATTTGGGTTTTGCTCAGATTTGAAATTAAGCCATATTTCAAAATCTCAAAGTAGTTCATGAAACAGAAGTTCTTTGAGTGATTGCACAGATGCATTCCACTCTTGGTGTTTGTGCGCTCCGCTTACACTTGTTGGAAATTTTTCCCTTAGTGAAACCTGTTGGGGTGGCTCAAGCTCAAGCTGTCATGCCCCTCCAGGCACCAATATAAAGGGTCCAGCTGACTTCAAGCCCCTTGAGTTTCTTCTTACCACCCGGCCTTGCCTTTGCAAGGATTCTCAGTAGGCTCTTTCTAGATTTTATTGTAAATGGTTTTATAGTATTATTAAAGTTATTATTTAGTTATTAGTGTAGTTAGATTAAGTGTTACCACACCTGATGATTTCATCCAATACCTGGTACAGAGGGATGCCACAGTCACTGAACTTCAAGCCTCTGTGTTTCCTGCAGTAAGCTGCTGCCTGTGAGCATCCAACACCTAGGCTGCTTGAAGTGTTTGGAAGAAGTTTGTGTTTGGCATCACTGCCAGATCTGCAGAAATTTTAAGCCTCACACAAACAAGGGCCATGAAGAGAGACTAAAGTTTTTACTTATGGAGGCGGGCTTGAGACCTCCGTCAGAGCCAGGTCAGTTGGACTCTGCACTGAGTGCTTTGGCTTCAGTGAGGAATGCATCTCCTGCTTGCCTGAGTCCTGACACTGCTCACCCTCTCCATTGCCTAAGAAGAGGCATAAAGCCTCCAAGTAGACCGCTGAGAGTAGATCTCTGGGACTGAAATCTGCTAGAAGTGCAGTTAAGAGTAAAGTGCTGCCAAAGTCCAAGCATATCTCTTCTCTGGCAATGCAGAAACAGGGACTGTTGACTCCAGGACTGAGGCAGGTACTGTTGAGTCTGGAGCCTGAGGGAGCACCTTCCACATCTGTAGCACCACACTGTACTGACACCATCTTGGTACTGATTATGCTGGAGACATTTGTGGCTGCCAGAGATCTCTTGAGCTTTTCAATACTGATATTGCCAACGGTACAGGAGTCTGTGCTCTCGGTACCGACAGACCTGGGAGCTGCAACAATATCACTGCAGGACTTTGTGCCAGGTCAGCCCTGATTGCCTTGTATGGCTCATCCTTCAGTACTGTCAAAGGGGAAGCCTGCAACACTTACTACATTGGTTCCTTTTCCAGCTTGGCATCAGTCACTGGCACCATCAGTCAACGGAAGGAGAGTTATCCTGCTCTGATTCAGAGGTTGAATCCTACATTTCCCAACCTCACAGCTGCTCTCACTACTCCCCACTGAGGCACTACTTACCCTGCCATGGATCCTTCAGACGGAGCACCATCGAGTGGGTGGCCAGGAGGTCATTGGGGTCCTAAACCTGTCCAGTGGTCTTTTTGGAATCTGTGGCATCCCCCTTCCTGGTTTCCAGACCATATTCGAGGCATTCCTTTTCAGTGGCCTCGGAGAGGCATACAGCACCTATTCAACAGAGAACACCAGTTCCTGAGCCTGGCAACAAGCCCAGTACTAGGCACCAAGAGCTGGCTCAGGTGGACCCCGCTGGACAAGTGATTGAGGAAGAGCAGTCCCAACCTGCATCGGGCTCCTCTTAATCCTCTCCCAATGAGGTAGTCTCCTCAGGAGGCATTTCACGTCCCCCAGATGACTATATGGCACACCAAGAGTTGTTAAAGAGGGTGACATTGAACCTGAGCATCCAGGTGGAGTAAGTGAAAGAATTCTTACACCCCCACAACATATTTTGGCAACAGAAGGTCCTTCCAGAGTGGCCTTGCCTCTCAATGGGGAATTATGGACCCCATTAAGGCGCTCTGGCAGATCTTCGTCTCTTTCCTCCACCTCAAAAGGACCACGTGCAAATGCTATGTGCCAGCACAGGGATTTGAGTTTCTCCTTTTCTCATCTCCCCCACCCCCAGGCTTGCTGGTGGTATCCGTGACCAATGAGAGGGAATGATGGGCATCCAAGCGTGACCCCCAAATCAAGATGCAAAAAATTAGATCTCTTTAGTAAAAAAAATTTATTCTACTGGGGCGGGGGGGGGGGGTTTGCAATTTAGAATTGCCAACCAGCATGTTCTCTTGGGCTGATATGATTTTAATGTCTGTGATTCTATGCCCAAGTTTAGAGACCTGCTCCCAGAAGAAGCTGGCAGGAGTTCTTCTCATTAGTGGATGAGGGGAAATCTGTGTTGAAGAGCTTCATTGCAAGGTGCACTGCATGCAGTGGACTTGATGACCAGGTCCTTGGTTTCTTCAGTGGCCATGTGCAGGAGCGCCTGGTTGCAGGTCCAACAAACTTTGCAGCACCAGCCCTTTGAAGGGTCCTTGCTCTTTTCAGAGCAAGCAGTCTCTAAGCTCAGTGGCTTGAAGGATTTGAGGGCAACCTTAAAGTCCCTGTGATTGTATACTCCAGCACCTTCCAGGAAGCACTTCTACCTGCAGCAGACCATAGACAGTGGGTATAATAGGCCAGTGCAGGCACAGCTGCACAGCTGAGGCTGCTGGATGCCAGTTGCGGAATTTGTGAGAAAGCTTTTGCTTGTTATTATGCACCATGCATGTTCTGGGGCAGCTGAGGAGGCTGCATGTGCTACTTAGCTTCCTGGGTTCATCAGTAATCTCCCTGAACTCTAGGAGATTACTGATGAACCCAGGAAGCTACATAACACATACTGTCTCCTCAACTGCCCTGGAAGCTGCATGGCACACATAAAAAGCTCAGGTTCTTCAGAAGAGACATAAGTTTTTCCCGCTGTGTGGCTTGGGGTCTCAGGAGAGGAGGTGTGGTGTGGTGTGGCTGGCAGGGCTCCAGCTGGCCCGGGGCTCCAGCCGGCCCGGGGCTCCTCCAGCCATAGGAAAGCAGAGGGGGTGCTCGGGGCTCCAGCCACAGGGGCACGCGTTGGGGCTTCTCTGGGATGGGGGTGTTCAGGTCTTCAGCCATGTGGGGGAGCCTCGGACAGAGGTGGTGGGGCTGGGAGGGCTAGCCTCCCTGCCCTTGCTGCAGACCCACCATTACTCTGGACCTGCTCCTCAGCCAGATCTGCAGAGAAAGAAGAGTAGGGGTTATAGGCCTAGACAATCTCCTCCTTCTGTCTCTGTATCAGTGCCTTCCCCTATCCAGACATGGGGACTGGTATTCTTCCCTTGACTTAAGAGACACTTACTTTCATGTGGCAATATTTTAAGGTTACAGAAGTTTCTCAGGTTCACAGTGAAGCACTCACATTACCAATGCACTGTGCTCCTTTTAGCCTGTCGGCAGCTCCTCAAGTTTTCACAAAACATATGTCTTTGGTAGCCGCATTCCTGAGGAGACTAGGGCACGTCTACACTAGAAACATAGGTCGTCTTACAACCACTGCAGTAATTACTGCTGTGAGCTCCATGCCTGGAGTCTGGGTGGCTCCTGGACTCCAGTGCAGCCGCCAAGCTCTGAGCGGGGATCTGGGAGCATGTGGGTAGTCGCCCGGCTGTGGCAGAGAGCTGGGAGCTGAGAGCCTGGCCCGGGGCGGGGGGAGTAGCTATCTGAGATGATGCAAAGATCCTCCTGGCTCCAGTCATGAGGAATACCTAGCGAGGTCCAAACCACCATAGCAAGTCTTCTGTTTGAGGGCCACGATCTCTTCAAGTCAAAAACTGATAAAGCCCTTCATTCATTAAAGGACTTTAGAGCTACTTTTGCATTCTCACTGGGCTTGTATACTCTATCCAAGGACAAAGCAAGCCAGACCTAAAACTTCCTTCAGATAGTATGGTGGACAGTGACCTCATTTTAATTCACAGAAAGCATCAGAGCCACTGAGGAATAAAGAGGTTGCAACATACCTTTCTCAGTTACAGCCCACTTGACGACATCCTCTGAACAGCAGTTTCTACACCACTGTTGAAAGCCTAGCAGAACTTTTTGAAGTTCACTGCCTTGCTACACCCTTATCACTTTTTGCAGCTGCCTTTTTTTTGGACACCTGGACTGGGAATACCATGAGATTTGTTAGCAATCTGTACTGTACATGTTCTAATATCTCTCTACCACCATGCCCACCCACCTTCCCTGTCCCTCGTCAGGAGTTCTTTCATGAGATTCTGATTTTTATTCCCCATTATTTTCTCATTCAAAAGAAGAAAGAGGGTTGAAGTCCTACCCCTGTACCTTCGATGTCTCAACATCCAGCTCACAGAATATACCTCAGATTCTTGGTGGGAATGTTTCACTTCTAGTGCAGGGTCCTGTCCTCTGGTCTTTCTGTAGCACTGAGGGTGTTCACCAAGTGCTTGCTAGAGATAACCACACGTTTAGAGACAAGTGATCCACGTCTGCCCCATAGTCTGTTCATGAGTTGATCTGAGGAAGATGACCACAGCAGGTTATTGTAAGATGTCAGCCTTCCTCACCAGCCTCTCAGTGCAGCCCCAGTCACCTTCTCTGCTCTGCCTGACATAGTCTTGCAGAATAGTGGTCATTCTCTATCCAAACCCATCATAGTTATGTCTGACGGCCTAGATGTGACTGGCTGATATCCACTGAAACAACTTATTGAGCTGAAGTAAAGAACATTCTGCTCCCAAGCAGGAAAGTCTCATCTAGACTGACTTAGAAAGCTGAAGTGGAAAAGGTTTTTCTATTTGGGCATCTCAGCACCAGCTAGCTCCTTTCTCAACACTGTTTTTGGACTATTTACTAGCTCTGAAACAATCTTTGCATTAATTCCACAACAATCCATCTAATAGCAATATCTGCATATCACCCCCCTCTCCAGGGCTGTCATCACTGTATTTTCTCACCCTCCAATGGCTAGATTCCTAAAAGGCTTTTATTGATGGTTTTCCTCTAGTTCAGTAGTCTGCTCCCTTTTGGGACCTCAGTATAGCATTAATGAGGTTGATGGGTCCTCTACTTTGAGCCCTTAGCAACCTGTTCGCTATATCACCTGTCAGTGAAGACTTTTTTGGAGCCATTACTTCAGTTTGAAGGGTATGGGAGATTCAGGCCCTTATGTCAGGTCCCCACTATACATGATGTTGTCAGTAGCTACCGGTGTGGTGCTCTGCTCTTGTTCGATGATGATAACAGTCAGCTGCGTGCGTGTTCCTTCTGTGTGCTGCCCCAGCTCTGCGAAGATAGCTAACACAGCAGACCCCGAGAGAACCCCCAATGACCACAGACTCCAGTAAGGTACGAAGGAACATCGGCCAGTTTTATTGTCAAACGAAGCACAGTAATAGTTCCCTATAGACTCTACAGGGCATACTATGAATTTGTGCTCCCTGGCAATGGACTCAGCTCAGTCAGTGGCGGGACTTTCCACTGCCCCCTACGCCGGACAAAAGACACCGCCACCCCAGGGATGTATTCTTATACACAGATACAAACAAGTTACATAACACTCCTGACGTACTGAGGTGCAACCCCTTTACGTAACAATGCACCATGCTTCTACGCAGTAAGGTGCCGCCTCTTACCTTATACATGTTGATTCGAACAAAACAACTCTGTCCATCATACTAGCCTTTTGCCCCTGTCCTTGTTATCTATGTGGACGGTATAAGAATGTTCTTGTACCATTTGTGTATGGCTCTGGTATCTAATGCACTTTAGATATATGTTTATGCAACAGCATATCTTTATGCAACATCAGCCCTTTCCTTGCCAACTTCTGTGAGCAGGGCCTGCCTCTGGCCCACAGCTTAACTTTGCTTTATGTCAGCAAAGTCTTGATCATTACTTTAGCTCATGCCGTAGGTCTCATACCGTGCCTCTGATACCAAAAGGTTTATGTTTCAGGGCCTCATCTTACTACACATGATTTTCTAAGGACAGGATTGCTCTCAGGCCTCTTGCCCAAAGTTGTTTAAAGGTCATATGAACTAGTTTATTCATCTCCCAATTTTCTTCCCAAAGCCTCACTCAACCCTGGGGAAACTAAGCTATGTACACTAGTTGTAAGTGTAAGGGCATTGGTACTACCTTAACAGGACAAAATCATTCAGGAACACCCCTAGACTGTTTGTGGTCTTTGCTGATAAGAGATCATTTTTCTTTGTTCTTTTAATCTTCTTAAACATATCAGTCAGTGATTCTTCAGAGCCTAATAAAATATAGGGTATACAGTTTTTCAGAAAATGAGTACTCTGGTTATTGAGAATATGTTTTAGCACCTTACCCTTTAAGAGTACATATTGTGAACAGAATGTTTGTAGCGAGATCTTCAGCCTCATCAGTAGTAATGTAGTGTAAACTCTCAGATGCGTGGAACAAATCATTAGAATTCATTAAGATAAAACCATGGAGAAAATATTTATATGTGAACCTCCCAGAATATTAAACACCAATTTATTTGAATATTTAGGCAGTGAAGCAATCTTTGTTAATTCCAGTTAATCTATTGGTTGCAGTGTTGTTGTAGCTATTTTGGTCCCAGGATATTAGAGAGACAAGGTGGGGGAGGTAATATCTTTTATTGGACCAACATCTGTTGGTAAAAAGACAAGCTTTCAAGCTTACACAGAGCTTTTTCCAGACCTGAAGAAAAGCTCTGTTTAAGCTTGAAAGCTTGTGTATTTCACCAATAGAAGTTGGACCAATAAAAGTTAATGTTAATTTTTTTTAAACTCCTTTGGGTGGATTGTCATTCACCCTGATGCAACCACATAGACAACTGTATATTATCAATACTTATTTCTTGTTTGTATATGAAACTCAAGCATTTGCAAATAATCAATTTTAAGAATATGGGGAACAGATTTCCTTTTTGCTTGATGAATTTTTGTATCCACTGAACTGAAATGTTAAATGTTCTTCTGGTTTTCAGTTACCTGCCACTAAATTCTACGTATATGATAGATAAATTGGATATAATAAGCTTACCACCACTTTTGACTGTGAGAAGCTTTATATGGTGCTTCCACAATCCTGATGTATAAACGATATAGTAGAACTAAAACAATAAACTTGACAGGTGAATTTTAGATTACCTCTAATTAGAACAACATTTAGGGCCTGATTCTGATTTCACACTGGTTTTACACCAGTGTAATTCTGTTGACTACAGTGTAATTACTCTGGAATTACACTGATCTCAGAATCAGGCCTTTAGACTGTCTGAGATGGCATCTGAAGACTTGCTTTCACAATGGTCTGAAAGGTGTCATAAAATTTTTATGTAAACAATGGAGGAGAAGGATGGTAGATATGTTTGTTCTTCAAAACACACTTGCCTTTTTTATCCATGGTTTGCTTTGGCATAGGCTTTCTATACTTTGTTTATTAACCATAATCCTTCATTTCAGTTTTGATAGTTCCTGCAGTAAATACATTATTGAGGTAATGGAGGTTCTAGTCAGCCAGAACAAAATGTACCATGTTAGAAAATATTCCCTAAATTATTCTGGAATGCTAATGGATTCAGTTCTCTGAGTTGTAGTGACAGTGTTTTACATGAGCAACATTCTGTTGAATTTTGGATTAGGTTAGTTAAGTACTAATTTTTTAATTGACTCATATTTTCATCTGCATACAAAAGAAGTAAGTATTTTGCATTTAGAACGCTGTGTTCTCCCCCATTATTATTACAAAATCCACTAATATTCTGGATTTGAGAGACCTAGGTTTTATGGAAAAGAGAGGAAAGATTCATTTTATTATGATTTTTTGTTCAATATGTTAACTGGTTGTTCTTCTTTGTATGGATTCTGTCAGAGAAAGGAGGTGTTTGGAGCTGGTGGTAATCTAGAGGGGTTGGGAGAATATTAACCATACCTGATAAAGGATGAGAATTAAGAATTTTTGACCCATGTAATCCTGGGAGAAGACATGGGTTTGCCCTGAGTTTTGTTGGCAGAACTCCTACTGGCAATGGCCAAAGATCAGATGTCCACACTGCTGCTGTTAGATGTGCCAGCTGCTTGTGGTACCATTGCCTGAGGCATTATTGGCTTTCCTGAAAACATGAGAGGGGTAGATGCAGAGGTTCTGAGTGACTTCCTTATTTTTCTTTTGGGAGAATGCCAGAGGATAGTAGTGAATTGCTTCTTTTTTAAAACCCAAAGTTACTCTTGTGTGGGCTTCCACGGGGTTCTTTGCAGTCATCTGTTTTACTCAACATGGGTAAAGGGCTTTTAGAAGTTAGTGAGAAGAAGACCTGGACCTCAGTCATTTTGGTATGTTGATGACCTGTCACTAATTTTATATCTGTCTTGTTTAATCCATTAGCTGTGGTTCAGTGATGTAGCCAGGTTGTGGCTGAGATTAGGGAAATGAGGACAACCAGGCTGAAGCTCAGACCGGATATGACTGAGGTGATGATAGGTTGGGAGAAGCAACTGAAAGATTTGTTGAAGATAATATCATCTGTGTCTATTCTCTGTCACTCTCAGGTTCACAACCAGTGGTATTAATAGACCTCCCAGCTGCTGTTAGGCAGTCATGTAGTTGCAGTGGCCCAAAAAGAATTTGTATTTGATCAGGAAGTTGCAACCATTTATTTCTGAGGTGGACCTTTCTACGCTTATCCATGTCCTATTACAGTGCACCCTTTATGATGTTGTACCTTTAAAGTTAATTTGAAAACTGAGTGGAATGCAGCAACGCAGTTGGTAGCTGGTGTATCTCTCTAGGAACATGATACACTGGTGCTCCAGGATCTGCACTGACAGGCCACTGGCTTCTTTGTGAACTTTAAGGTTTTCTTTTTGATCAATAAAGACTTAAATGACTTAGGACCTTGCCTGTCTCAGAGACTGCCTCTCTCCCTGTGAGATATTGCATTAGAGGTCCTTAAGCTGGAGTTTACTCAGTGTATAAGGGAGGGAGTTGCTAGATCATTCTCCATGAGGTTCCTGTCAACTTTGGAATTCATTCTGTAGCCCAGTCCAGAGTAGCCCACATTTATTGATTTCTAGAGCATGATGTAAAGCCTACCTGTTTGTTCAGACTTTTGGGAAGTACTGGATTGCATCCAAGGATGGGTTTTTTGGCATGGATATCCTTGGGAGATAGGTGGGATATTTTCTCCATTGGCTGGTTATAGTAATTTTTACTGTTACACAGTTGATTTACCTGCTGGACTTACATTAATTACATTAATAGACTGATTTCCCCTCTACCCTCCCCCCCGTCCAAAAAAACCCAAACCCCAACCATTGTCAGGCTCTCTCGAGTCATGGATTGACATTTTAAAAAAGTATTTGTATAAATTTCATTTAAAAAAGAAAAACAAACCTTGGATGATACCTGACAATAGAATTACTTGTTAAGGGCTCGTTCTAATCATATCACGTTGTGAAACTACACATCCTTTTTTCCCCCCTTTGGTACAGAAATGCTGGCTTGGGTGTCTGTTCAATGACTTGCAGATTTGGTGGTGTTTTGGCTCCATTTGTGCCATCCATGGTAAGTTAACTTTTTATTTTATTCATGTTAATTACTGACACTTTTCCCCCCAAGACTTCTAGTTTATTGGAATAATCTCAGAATTGCTTTCATGATTCTGGCATGGCAGGTAGATCTTTTTCAAGGGATACTTATACTACCTCTGCAAATGTATATTTAAGCTCTATTTAATTACAGTATATTGATATAGTCAAATTCCAGACTTAACTAATGAGAGAGGGTGTTCTGGTTGTTGTGTGTTTTGGGGTTGTTTTTTCTGTATTTACAAAACAGTATATCTTTTTATAAAACTTCATTCCTTTGAGAAAAACGCAAATTAACATTTTATCTTTTACATTAAGTGAGTTACCTAGTATTTATCTGCTGCTGCTGTCTTTGTAAGCAAATTTTGTATGGATACCTAGTTAGTACTTGAATGCTCTTTGGCTTGCAAACATTCATAATGGAGATTTTGATCTGAATAATTGCTTGTATAGTGAGTTTTTGATCTGTTCTTTTCTTAATGTATGTCTAAATAATTACCATTGTTGTTAATGGATATTACATACAAGAATGCTGTGAAGAACAGATCTTTTGATATAACTTGTTTTTGTGTATAATTAATTGAAATATATTTATGAAACATGAACAAATAATGCTGCAATAGTTTTAGAAATATACTGGGGCATGAGTTAATTTTGGGTTTCTATCACTGATTTTTAATTTCAGAAATCTCTTCACCCATCTTTACCATTCATGGTGTTTGGAATCAGTGGAGTATCAGCAGGATTCTTGACTCTTCTTCTTCCGGAAACTCTTAATAAGCCAATTGCAGAGAGCATTGAAGACCTTCAGAGTCCTGTATGCCAAATGCTTAAAAACAAAAAGGCAGAGTAAAAAAACTTCTTTTAATCTAGTTTTTTATTAAAGCAGTTTCCATACATCTTATGCAAGTCCCACTGTAGCACACATTTCTAAGTTATTCAGCTTGGGCATTAATCTTAAATTTCTGTTTTTTCTTTATTAATAACATCTTTGCTCTGTATTTGTTAAATAGAGTTTTAAAAATAGTTTGTATGTCAAACAAGAAAGCTTTAAAATAAATTTTCTTGCACTCATTTTCACCTGTGCATGTGATACAGCACATAAGCCATAGTGCATTTTTGTTATTGTTGAATATAATTTTAAAAAGCAACCTGAAATAGTCACAGTTGATACAGTAAGGCAATTAAGTCACTCTCATGTATTGCATTGTACCCTTTTTATTTATGTCAAGTCCCTTACTAGAATATAATATTTAAAAAAACAGTGTATGATATTTGAGGTGAGTGTTTAATCACTTATTTATTTCTCCTCTATTGTTAGAAGCATTTGGAATACTTTCCTCTAGTAGATGAATGCCTAATAAAACTTTTGAAACTGAAAAGTAACTTAGTTTTCTCTGATTAATGGTCAACAATGGTAGTTTCAAAAATACAACGAGGACCATTTGAAAAGATATACTGTAGCTTTAGTTTTTAGCTGAAATTTATTACTACAGTTAACAGTACAGTGACTTCATGCAAATTGATGGAATTTGCATAAAGTCTCTTCAAAGAAATCAGCAAGCATCAGTCTATCACTGTTATACTGTAGAAACAAAAACATTTTCCCCTCCAATCCTGTTTGGTGACACAAACTTTACTGTGAAGAATCAAAACGTAATTATCTCATGATATAGAATGTGTAACACATTCAAAGATTTTTGCGTATGTCGTCTTACTCAGATGAATATGAATGGTAGGATTTCTAATGACAACAACAAAGGTTATCCTATGAAGTCAACACAGGTAGCTTGGAAATAAAAGAATACTAAGTGTCCTTAACACACTAACAAATTAATGAGTTTTGTTAGTTATGTTAATTATTGTACTAAAGAATTAATGAGTTTTAAGAAATTAAAAGTCCATATATACTTAATGTAGCTTAATATTTAGTAGTACTGAATTCAGTTGAAATGAAAAGAAATTGAAACAGTGTCATTACAAAACCTAATTTCCCCCTACTGTTACTCACACCTTCTTGTCAACTGTTTGAAATGGGCCACTCTCATTACCACTACAAAAGTGATTTTTCCTGCCTTGGTATCTGTTAATTGGCTACTGTTAATTGAATTGTCTCGTTAGACTGACCTCCACTTGGTAAGGCAACTCCCATCTTTTCATATGCTGTGTATTTACACCTGCTACTGTATTTTCCACTCCATGCATCTGATGAAGTGGGTTCTAGACCACGAAAGCTTATGCCCAGATAAATTTGTTAAGGTGCCACAAGGACTTCTCATTGTTTTTTCTTATACTCAGATTTGTGCAGTTTTTTTTTAATTTCACTTCATTTTTGAATTTTGATCAACTGAATGTGTGCTGATTTCCCCATTTGACATTAACCTGTGAACATCAGGAAAATAAGACACTTAAAATGTTTTAAATAATTTCTATTTCATCTGTTTAACAGGTAAACCAATTAGAAGAAAACACAATTTCAAAAAAACATCTTTCTGGTGAAAAATCAAGCATCTTTTGGTAAAGTGCTTTCATAGTGAAGATGTGGAGCCACTGAGATACCAGAATGGAAATGTCAAGGGGCATAAAGTATAATGCCACTTCCAGTATGCTGCACTGTTTATTTTTATGTGGAGGTCAATTGAGAAAATGGAGAAAGTTTGCCAAAATTTGTGGAAAACGAGATGGCAAATCCTTGCATTAATTTAATGACTTACTTAAGCACACTCTTTGGACACAAGATACAGTTTTTATATATTAAAAAAAATGTAATATTCCTTATTTTGTTTTGTAAGATGTAACTGCTAGCTGTGAATTGAAATGTAACAATGAAATTGAGGTAATATGCAATAAGTGTTTTTTAAAAGATATTTTCTGATTGGACGGTTGCAGGGCAGCCTAGTATATTCAGGTATTCTGTAATTGTTAGAAATAATTGTATCCTGTGGATGCTAATGTACTCAACAGATTTTTTTTCTTTTTTCATTTTCTTTAGACTACTGCATACCTCATAATACAAAAAGACCAAAGATTTGTATAGATTATTGCCTTAACAGTAACATTAATAATGTAAGAAACTCAATCAAATTGATCAGGAAATTTCAAAGGAAAGTAAATTAACTTTAATGCTGGATACAGTAGGGTTTTTTTTATAAGATCCAGTTGAACAACAAAGGAATTTAACATGAAAAATTGCAACGTTGGAAAGAATAATATGAGGTCTTTGCAGACAAGAGGAACATGTAAAAGAGGGAGTAAATTAGTACTGAACATTGAGTGAAATATTAATTCAAAAAATGCAATTATCCAGTAGCTAAATGTTAGCTATAATTGCAAAACTAGAATAAAATTATCAAAAATGTATCAAATATGATATATAATCAAAAATTATTATTTTCAATTAGAATTGGAAATATCTGCAATAGAAAATTTAATTCAATAGATTTCACTTACCAATTAAAATATTTATTTTGGAGTAGGGATATCATAGTTGTTACGATTGGTTCACCAAAACAGTATTGTAATTTAAATAAAAATATATATATAAATATAAAATTAGTGTCTCTTTTACGTGTAAATTTGTCATGCTCTTATAAGGATATTTCCTATCATTTGGACTTTGTTAAATGCATCTGGTAGGAAAAGCCAGTGTATTTTGACATAATTTTCATATTTAGACTATGAGCCTGCAAGTTATAACACATGGGCAGACTGCTGTGCCTCTGTAGAACCCCAGTAAAGTCTGTAGGGGCACAACAGTCCATCTGAGTGTTATAAATGGCATGACTGAATCCTTGAATTGTATAAAAATATTTAAAATCACAAACTACAGTTTGCAGAGAAAGTTATGATTTTAGATTGCATAAAACATCTATATATTTGCATTTGTTTTAAGACCTGTGCCAAAGTTCAAAGTAACACGAAGCACACAATTCTTATTTTCTTATGTATATTTAGTTGCCTTATATTCCATTTTTGCAGGCTTTAGAACTCAGCTGGTGAAAGTGTTCTTGAATACCTTCTGGTAGTCTCTTACCTTCCTTTAATGTTCATAACCACAACAACTGAGGTTACCTCTTCAAAGGATAATTACAACATCAAGGAAATGGTAAAGAGGAGCTTTAGAACTTTTTATTATGAAAAGCTCTGTTGATTCTTATTTTTTTGGTAATAAAAATTGAATCTTAAACATATCGTTCTCTTAGAAGCAGAAATAACACATTGAGATAGGATTTCCATAAATACATCATTGTATGGTGAATGTCTCATGTCCCCCTTCTGCCAGATGTTTAATGTATCAGCCTCAATAATGAATTTTCCACATCCTTTTATTCCAGTTCTTGTAGAAAACAGGTAATAAAAATAAATTGTATTTAAAATGTGTTTATATCTCCCAATTTTTTTAAATTTGGAATGTATCCTGCTCAGCATTTACTAAGATTTTTGTAAATTTGACAGTTTGTGAAAGTTTATTCCTGGGGAATTCTATGCCAAAAATTTAAAAATTCTGTGCACAATATTTTAAAATTCTGCAAAATTCTGCTTATTTTATTCATCAAAATTAACACAATGTAATCTTGACATTTGCAATTATTTTGGTAGTTTATTTGAAAATACCTGTCAGCAAGTATGTCTGTAATAATACAGACAACAAAAAAGATTCAAGAAATATTTTTTGACAAACAGATTCCTTATTAGGCATATTAATATAGAGCAGGGGTCGGCAACCTTTCAGAAGTGTTGTGCCAAGTCTTCATTTATTCACTCTAATTTAAGGTTTCGTGTGCCAGTAATACATGTTAACGTTTTTAGAAGGTCTCTTTCTATAAGTCTATAATATATAACTAAACTATTGTTGTATGTAAAGTAAATAAGGTTTTTTAAATGTTTAAGAAGCTTCATTTAAAATTAAATTAAAATGCAGAATCGCCCGGTCCGGTGGCCAGGACCCGGGCAGTGAGAGTGCCACTGAAAATCAGCTCGTGTGCCATCTTTGGCACGCGTGCCATAGGTTGCCTACCCCTGCTCTATTTTGTAAATGCAGAACAGAATTTATTTCCCCTTGCTTTGCACAAAAGGAGAATCTTTGGGTGAGGTGGTACTGCAATATACAAGCTATACAAAATATCAGCCACTTTTGAGATTTCCTGTTAGCACACCATGTAGGCACAACAGATTGTGTTAAAGAAGCAGCTAGACTTCCTAATTTACATTTTTTTGTGAATTTACTTCAATTATATTAATTTTAAAGATATATTTAAAAACAAAAACACAAAGGAAAAACCAACATCTAAATACTTGATAGGTCATGATTACTCCTATGAAGTCAGACAGACAATACAGTAAATTCACATTTGGACATTTAATACACACAATTTGGTTATTTGTTCAAAAATCATTTTGTATCAAAGAAGTCCTAACTACTGACAGCTATTAGGTGGTCTACATCAGGAGTTCTCAACCAATAGCTGGTGACACATACCTTAAAAACAATAAAGAATACTATACACATCTGGTTGTTGTGTAAGGCTTACCATTGTCTGGATCTGATGTGGGGAGGGGAAATTCCTTCAGATTATTCCTCAGAGCCTGTCTGTGCCAGCCTTTCTCCCTAGACAGCTGCTCACAAATGAAGCCCCATTCCAGGAATCAAAACACATTTAAATGGTCTGTTGCCCTTTCGTCTGGTAGTTTCTAGCATTACACTATTGGGTTTACAGCATGTTGGAGACAAGATAAAGGATCTTGGAAGCTAACAACTTGCCCCCAGTGTCTCTCTGTTGTGTGCATCTAGGTATTCTTATCTGTTGCCATTGTGTTGCCATCTCATTGATTTCAAGCATTATAAGGCATCTAATAAATGTTCCACTTATTCCAATACAACTTAGATTAATGTAATCACACATGAAAGTCTTATAACTGAATATGAAGTAACTTCTTTCACTCACCTGGTCACATACAGTTTTAGTACCATTATCATATTTTAAGATTCACAGCAATAATGGAGGTCTAGTAGTAATGGGGCAAAGCACAAAATGTCTAATAAGGTTTTGTTGGAGACAACTTCTTTCAGAAGGTGGAGGAAGTAATTGGGAGGGCAACCATTTTAGACTTCATTCTGACTAACAGAGAGACTTGGTTGTGAGTCTGAAGGTGGAAGGGAGCTTGGGTGAAAATGATCATGAAACATGTATATTTCATGATTCTAAGGAAAGAAAGGAGTGAGAGTACCAGAATAAGGACAATGGATTCAAAGGATGACTTTGGTAGAGTCAGAGAACTGGTAGCTAAGATCCCATTGGAAGAAAATCTAAAGGAAAAAAGGGTTCAGGAGAGCTGGCAGTTTCTCAGAGACAATATTAAAGGCTTAGAAGCAAACTATCCTGTTGTGAAGGAGAGATAAGAACACTAAGAGGCCAATATGGCTGTATCAGGAACGTTTCAATGACCTGAATATCAAAAAAGAATCATACAAAAAGTGGAAATGTGGACAAATTGCTATGAATGAGTGCAAAATAATAGTGGAAGCATGTAGAGATAAAATCAGAAAGGCTAAGGCTCAAAGTGAGCTACAACTAGCATGAGATGTAAAAGGCAATAATAATAAGTTGTATAAATATGTTAGGAACAGGAAAAAGATGAAGGACATTGTAGGTCAGCAACTTAAAAGAGAAGGAGATGACAGCATGGACTGAACGGGAGGTACGGGATCTGATCACTGTGTGGGGAGAGGAATCCATACTCCGTTCCAGTTTTTGAAATGCCAAAACATTTGTCAAAATCTCCCAGGGCATGAAGGACAGAGGCCATAACAGGGATCCGAAGCAGTGCCACATGAAACAAGGAGCTGAGGCAAGCAAACCAGAAAACCAGAGAGGCAAATGGCCGCTCCAGGTCAGAGCCCCAAACATGCCACTTCTATGATGAGCTGAATGCCATTTTAGGGGGTTCAGCCACCACTGCCCCAACCGTGTTGTTTGATTCCTTCAATGGAGATGGAGGCAACATGGAAGCAGTTTTAGGGACGAAGAAGATGATGATGATGATGATGAGGTTGTAGATAGCTCACAGCAAGCAAGCGGAGAAACCGGTTTTCCCGCCGGCCAGGAACTGTTTCTCACCCTGGGCCTGGAGCCAGTACCCCCCGAACCCACCCAAGGCTGCCTCTTGGACCCGCCAGGCGGAGAAGGGACCTCTGGTGAGTGTACCTTTTTAAATAGTATACGTGGTTTAAAAGCAAGCCTGTTAAATAATTAATTTGTCCTGGCATTCGCAGCTCTCCTGGATGTACTCCCAAAGCCTTTGCAAAAGATTCTGAGGAGGGCAGCCTTATTCCATCCACCATGGTAGGACACTTTACCACTCCAGGCCAGTAGCATGTAGTCGGGAATCATTGTAGAACAAAGCATTGCAGTGTATGTTTGCTGGCGTTCAAACAACATCCATTCTTTATCTCTCTGTGTTATCCTCAGGAGAGTGATATCATTCATGGTCACCTGGTTGAAATAGGGTGCTTTTCTTAATGGGACATTCAGAGGTGCCCATTCCTGCTCGGCTGTTTTCCTGTGGCTGAACAGAAATGTTCCTCACTGTTAGCCACGGGGAGGGGGAAGGGGCTAGCCACGCGGTGGGGGGAAGCAAAATGCGACCTTGTAACAAAGGCATATGTGCTATGTATGTAATGTTAACAGCAAGATTTACCGTGAAAGAGTGTACCTGTTGTTCTATAAAATGTGTCTTTTTAAATACCACTGTCCCTGTTTTTTTCTCCACCAGCTGCATGTGTTTCAAGGATCACAGGATCTTCTCCTTCCCAGAAGCCAGTGAAGATTAGAAGGCGAAAAAAACACACTCATGATGAAATGTTCTCTGAGCTCATGCTGTCCTCCCACACTGATAGAGCACAGACAAATGCGTGGAGGCAGACAATGTCAGGAAAGCACAATATGACCGGGAGGAGAGGTGGCGGGCTGAAGCTGAAAGGTGGCGGCAGCATGATGAGTGGAGGCAGGATTCAATGCTGAGGCTGCTGGAGGATCAAACTAATATGCTCCAGCGTATGGTTGAGCTGCAGGAAAGGCAGCAGGAGCACAGACCACTGCTACAGCCCCTGTGTAACCAACCACCCTCCTCCCCAAGTTCCATAGCCTCCTCACCCAGACGCCCAAGAATGCGGTGATGGGGCCTCCAGCCATGCAGCCACTCCACTCCAGAGGATTGCCCAAGCAACGGAAGGCTGGCATTCAATAAGTTTTAAAGTTTTAAAGTGCTGTGTGGCCTTGTCCTTCCCTCCTCCACCACCCCTCCCAGTGCTTCCCCCCTCCAAAACCTCTCCTGGGCTACCTTGGCAGTCATCCCCCTATTTGTGTGATGAATTAATAAAGAATGCATGAATGTGAAGCAACAATGACTTTATTGCCTCTGCAAGCGGTGATCGAAGGGAGGAGGGGAGGGTGGTTAGCTTACAGGGAAGTAGAGTGAACCAAGGGGAGGGTCTCATCAAGGAGAAACAAACAGAACTTTCACACCGTAGCCTGGCCAGTCATGAAACTGATTTTCAAAGCTTCTCTGATGCGCACCGCGCCCTCCTGTGCTCTTCTAACCACCCTGATGTTTAGCTGCGCGTACCCAGTGGCCAGGCGATTTTCCTCAACCTCCCACCCCACCATAAACGTCTCCCCCTTACTCTCATAGATATTGTGGAGCACACAGCAAGCAGTAAGAACAATGGGAATATTGGTTTTGCTGAGGTCTAAGCGAGTCAGTAAACAGCGCCAACGCACTTTTAAACATCCAAACGCACATTCTACCACCATTCTGCACTTGCTCAGCCTGTACTTGAACAGCTCCTGACTACTGTCCAGGCTGCCATGAGCCATGGCATTAAGGGGTAGGCTGGGTCCCCAAGGATAACTATAGGTATTTCAACATCCCCAACGGTTATTTTCTGGTCTGGGAAGAAAGTCTCTTCCTGCATCTTTTGAAACAGACCAGAATTCCTGAAGATGTGAGTGTCATGTACCTTTTCCGGCCATCCCATGTTGATGTTGGTGAAATGTCCCTTGTGATCCACCAGTGCTTGCAGCACTATTGAAAAGTACCCCTTGCGGTTTATGTACTCGCCAGCTTGGTGCTCCGGTGCCAAGATAGGGATATGGGTTCCGTCTATGGCCCCACCACAGTTAGGGAATCCCATTGCAGCAAAGCCATCCACTATGACCTGCACATTTCCCAGACTCACTACCCTTGATATCAGCAGATCTTTGATTGTGTTGGCTACTTGCATCACAGCAGCCCCCACAGTAGATTTGCCCACTCCAAATTGATTCCCAACTGACTGGTAGCTGTCTGGTGTTGCAAGCTTCGACAGGGCTATTGCCACTCGCTTCTCAACTGTGAGGGCTGCTCTCATCTTGGTATTCTTTCACCTCAGGGCGGGGAAAGCAAGTCACAAAATTCCATGAAAGTGCCCTTACACATGCGAAAGTTTCGCAGCCACTGGGATTCATCCCAGACCTGCAACTCTATGCGGTCCCACCAGTCTGTGCTTGTTTCCCGGGCCCAGAATCTGTATTCCACCGCATGAGCCTGTCCCATTAGCACCATGATGCCCACATTGCCAGGGCCCATGCTTTGAGAGAAGTCTGTGTCCATGTCCTCATCACTCTTGTCACTGTGCTGACGTTGCCTACTCGCCCGGTTTCGCTTTGCCAGGTTCTGGTGCTGCATATACTGCTGGATAATGCGCATGGTGTTTAATGTGCTCCTAATTGCCAAAGTGATCTGAGCGGGCTCCATGCTTGCTGTGGTATGGCGTCTGCACAGAAAAAAGGTGCGGAACGATTGTCTGCCGTTGCTCTGACGGAGAGAGGGGGTGACTGACGACATGACTTACATGGTTGGCTTACAGGGAATTAAAATCAACAAAGGGGGTGGCTTTACATCAAGGAGAAACAAAAACAACTGTCACACAGAATGGCCCCCTCAAGGATTGAACTCAAAACCTTGGGTTTAGCAGGCCAATGCTCAACCCAATGCTCAAACCACTGAGCTGTCCCTTCCCCTGGTATTTCAGGCAGGACTGAATCTCCATTAAACTTTTCAAGGTGCCCCTGACAGACCTCACCAAAACGATTGTCGGCCGTTGATTTCACGGAGGAAGGGAGTGGGGAGCAAATGAATACAAAACAAATCTGGTCTATTTCTTGTTTTGATCCACTCCATCTATCTTTTACATCTTTGGCTGGCAGCAGACGGTGCAGTAGGACTGCTAGCCATCCACATCTCCTGGCTGCTCGGCAGAAGATGGTGCAATAGGACTGCTAGCCATCCTCATCTCCTGCCTGCCCAGCAGAAGATGGTGCAATAGGACTACTAGCCATCCTCATCTCCTGCCTGCTCGCCATAAGATGGTACGATAGGACTGCTAGCAGGACTAAAGAGAATGACCTGGTCGAGTCACTCCTAATTTAGTCCATGTCTGCCCACGCGCTCCTGACTGACCTTACCGAGGCAGCCAGGAGCACCTCGGACACAATGACGATGGTTATCAGGCCTATTGCACCATCTGCCGCCACAAGGCAATGAACTGCTGCTGTGTAGCAATGCAGTACCATGTCTGTCAGCACCCAGGAGACGTACGGTGACAGTGAGCTGAGCGGGCTCCATGCTTGTCATGGTATGGCGTCTGTACAGGTAACTCAGGAAAAAAGGCACGTAACGATTGTCTGCTGTTGCTTTCATGGAAGGAGGGAGGGAAAGAGGGCTTGAAGACATGTACCCAGAACCATCCGCGACAATGTTTTTGCCCCATTAGACATTGGGATCTCAACCCAGAATTCCAATGGGTGGCGGAGACTGTGGGAACTGTGGGATAGCTATCCACAGTGCAACGCTCCGGAAGTCGACGCTAGCCTCGGTACTGTGGAAGCACTCCGCCGAGTTAATGCACTTAATGCACTTAGAGCATTATGTGTGGGGACACACACAATCGACTATATAAAAATGATTTCTAAAAACCCGACTTCTATAAATTTGACCTAATTTCGTAGTGTAGACACACCCTTTGAAGTTTGTAATAGACTGCCTAATGGATAAATTGTCCTATGTTAATTTGTGTAACTAATTACTGGTGGTGTTTAGAACGCAATTGGTTACATCAAAAGCCTATTGTTTAACCAGGACTGTGTGGTCAAGTGGATGCTAGAACACTGTATAAAAAGACCCTTGGGTCCTGATTCTGTCATCTCAGAACTGCTTAGGCTTCATCAGGGGAAGTTTGAGTTACAAGACTTCGGTCCCAGTTATGCTGGTATACCCTGAATATGATATTTGGACATTGGACTATAACCTATGAACTATTTCTAAAAGGTTTCAGAGTAACAGCCGTGTTAGTCTGTATTCGCAAAAAGAAAAGGAGTACTTGTAAGGTGCCACAAGTACTCTATTTCTAAAAGAACTCTTTTGCAACTACAAAGCTCACCATCTCTGCTATGAATCTGAACCTCAATGAATTGAACTCATGTCTGTATGTATATTGATCTTTTAACCATTCTCTCTCTCTCTCTCTTGTTTTTAAATAAATTTTAGTTTAGTTAATAAGAATTTGGGCAAGATCTGAAACATTCATTAACCTGGGAGGTAATGTGTCCAATCCTTTGGGATTGGTAGAAACTTTTCTTTTATATGATGAAATAAGATTTTCAGAAATCATCATATTTGACTTAGATGGAGGCCTGAGGACGAATCACTTTAAGGGAACTGTGTTGTTTGGACTTCTGAGTCACCAGTGAGGTAATAAAGAAGCTGCTTTATGCTGACTTGATAAATCTAAGTATTGGAATATCCACCAGCTTTTTGGGGGATTGCAGTTCACCCTAATTGGGTGACCACGGCTGGCCCTCACTGGGACCCCAGTTACAGGCTGTTTTAAAGAGAACAGTGATCAATTGCTCTCTATGTTCACTCAGTCAGGACAAGAAGTAATGTTTAATCTTCAGCAAGGGAGATTTAGGTTCGACATTAGGAAAAACTTCCTAACTCTTAAGGGTAATTAAGCACTGGGATGGGTGACCAAAGGGAGGTTATGGAATCCCATGACTGGAAGGTTTCAAGAATAAGTTAGACAAACAGCTAACTGAGATGGTGTAGATGTACTTGGTCTTGCTTAAGTGCAGGAGGCTGGACTAGGTGACCTCTCGAGGTCTCTTTCAGCCCTACGTATCTATGATTCTATGATTAATACAGAGCAACACCTACAGTATTCAGAACCTTATAACCTATCTGGTCCACTTCAATCACAATACAGTTTTGACTTAAAAATTTTCAGTGATAGACAATCCGCCACCACTTTCCATAAATTGTTCCAATACTTGCAATCACTGTTTGTTTTTTAAAAAAAACTTAGTATTTTTAGTCTAAATTTGTCTAGCTTCAGTTTCCTTCCACCTTCGTCACAGATCTCTCAGACCAGTGATGTCATTCTGGTGTCATTCTTATGTGGCAGCCTAGTCCCAGTCCAGGGAAATAGACAAACTTGATACCTCCTAAAGGCCATATGTGCTCTATGTTTGGCAGTGCAGGTAGTAATGTGCTTATAGTTAGAGTTGTCTGACAGTTTCCATTATAAGACCCAGTTTTCAGTTGCTTATAACTTTGTGAAACTTGATTGTTCGGGCTGAAATTTTCCATGTTATGTGTCTACTTTGGGCTGATTTTTCTTGAAAGTTCATGCTATATATAGTGAATAATGTCTAAAATTAAACTGAACAGGACCAATACCCTAGATGTGGGCTTGTATTCCCTAGCTAACTATCAAATCAGACAGGGAAAATCCTTAAAGGGATCATGGAGCCAGAGTAATGATCCCTGGCAGACAGATTACAAATGCAGTCCTAGCCAGAGAGAACTCTTTGTGCATTAGGCTGAGGTGTACCTCCCTCTATTTTATTTGGGACAAATGGGAGGTAGAAGGATGAGAGAAGATAAGGAAGGTAACTATTAATTGAACAAGGACTGATTGATTGGGTGCAGTGCCCCCAGTGTCCTCTTAGCAGCATTTGACAGTGGAAGGCACTTCCTGCCTGAAAGTCAAGCATATACCTTTTTTTTAAATTTGTACAGTAAAATAAGAGAAGAGGCTCTTGTCCTCTTCTTCTCTCTCTTCTTTGTGACTAGAAGAAGTGCACAAGATGGGCTGTAGTTGTGATAAGGATGTGGAACACAGGAGTGCTGGGAAGGCATTGGCCATATTTCCTGATCCCCACCCACCTAACATGAGCAGGATTACAAAAGGTTAATGTCACATGACAGGGATAAGTATCCATTGGCTCCGAGTCACGGTTACAGTACTAATTTCCACTGAGGCTGGAGATGTACCATAGATAAGGCTAAAATTTTGTCATGGATATTTTTAGTAAAAGTCAGGGAGAGGTCATGGGCAATGAAGAAAAATTCACGGAAGCCCGTGACCTGTCCCTGACTTTTACTGAAAATATCCATGATAAAATGGGAAGGGACTGGGCAGCTGCGGGTAGCTGAGAGCTCTGGGGCCCCCCACCACCCATGGGGACTTAGAGAGCTTCAGGGACCCCCGGCCCTTCCCCTCCCCCGCAGAGGGGAGCTGCAGGGGTCCCCCTGTTGCTGCCACAGTGGGGAACTGCGGGGGTCCTCCTGCCCACCGTGGCTTCAGCCGGTAATGGAATTGGGGCTGTGTACCCCCTCCCCGCGGCATCTGCTGGGGCCGGAGCTGGGGCTTTGCAGCCCTTTTCCTCTGTTTACAGCAGGAGCTGGAGCTTGGGCTGTGCTGGTTGGGCTGGGGCTGGGGCTGGGGCTGGGGCTGTCAGTCCTTCCCTATGGGGCTCCAGCTGTCATTCCTCTCCCCACCCACCTTCTCTCTCCCGTTCTTTTTAGTAAAAGTCACAGAGAAGTCAGAGCTCCCATGAATTTTTATTTATTGCCCACAACAGTCCATGACTTTTACTAAAATTAACCATTTCAAAATCTTAACCTCACATATGACTATTTTGTTAATTTTGGTTTTGATGGACAATTTTTACAGAAGAAACCCTGCTCTTTCAAGTTATTTATCAAAATAGCTTCCAGAGCCTAAGACTACTTGAAAATGCCATGAAAGAATTCCCAGTGCTGAGGAAGTACATGAAAATGTATCATCAAGGGCTTCCCCTTTGTTTGATTTCTACCCACCCACCCACTTACGCCTCACCCAATCTCTAGAGTTTGAAAATTAGTGTTGGAAATACAAGTAAACTTTTGTCTGCTGTTTTTTCAACAGGAAAAACAATGCCCTGGGCAAAATACATAGGCATCTTTGTTAAGGCACCCATGTATTTTAGTATGTGTTTCTGAAGAGTAAAGTTGGTAGTTGATGGGCTTATGCAGCCATGTTCTTTTTAAAATAAATTACATTGGCTGTAAACTGGATATTTATTATGATCCTCTGCGTAGTCATCAACCAGGAAGGAAGGGGAATAATTATTAATAGCAGATTTTAGTTAAAGTTAATTTGTTGTTGGTGGAACTAATTACACATTCCAGGTGTTCGTCAGTTTAATAAGACAACATGCAGCTATCAAATGTTTCAATGACAATGAGTATAATTAAACATGATTAAACTGTTAGGTTTACAAACACACAACTAACTAATTACAAATAATTAAATTTGCACAGGATTTATAGCATGCATACCACAAAGTATTTATAATATGAGAAATTGCTTCACAAAAGACTACATTATCACTTTTACAATAATATGCTATGCATGTAATAATATGCCAAAAATGTCACTGTTTTTTCTAGGCCATTAATCAACTTGTCAAAAATTGTAGTGTGGAATATTGAAATAATTATTTCAGAAAATGTAAAACTAGATACATTTCCTCATGCATGTCAGAAAATGAAGTGAAGCTAATTAACTGTAATTGGTGAATGAAGTCTGTTTTCTGTGAGCTGGAAACCCTCTGCAAATGATTAAACAGAACTGAAGCCTAATCTGAATGTATTGCAAGAAAAAGTTCACAGTTGTTTAAATTATGGGACTAATCTTGCAGCCCTGAATCTGGAGAGGCTCTGCTCGGTGAGAGTCAGAGGTTTGCAGTGGAGGATTATGAGAACCACAGAAGATTTTGGTGGCTTTTGCAGAAGAGGAAGGAGCTTTGGAATAAGGTCTGTGGTTTGCATGGTGTATTTGACGAAGCCAAAGACCGGTTGCTCTTGTGAAGGAGAGAAGAAGGTCTAAACATACACTTTACAGCCATGCTACCATCATTTAGAAGAGAATAGGGCCAACATGCATTTGCAACCTCATAATAAACTAAATGTTTAGCATTTATTTTGTAGGTATGAAAGTATTGTATATCAAACCATGATTAAACCAAAATATTACACAGAAATCAATAACTAGGATCAAAGGTTCAACAACTAAAACTCATATCACATATGTATCCTGGCCATGGATTAAACCTAACCCCAGAAATGAAAGGCAAATGTGTTAAATAATTGAGTGCTGTGAAATATTATAGCCATTGTACAGCTAGGTATAACTATCTATTGTACCCATTAGAGCCTAATATTACATTGATTTCAATGGAAAGGTAATGCACAACTGGTAGCACTACCAGTGAAATAGAATACCAGCTGTGAAAAGGTCACTCACTGAATAACTTGCTGAGTATCTGAATGCTAAGAGCAACATTTATAGTTTTATTTTGAATAGAGTTTCATTCACATTCATTCTCCCCCATTGTATGGACTCCAAAAGTCAGTACACTGTAAATCTAGAGAGGCTTTGGGAAATCAAGGCATTTGGAAGACATTTTAAGAGATAGTAGGCAATGGCCCTTTGCTATAACTAATGTGCCAGTTAGCATAGAGGAATAATGGGTAGCATTTAAAATAGAATGGTCAAGGCAGGGTACATGTGCAGAAAAATTGACTGCACGTTTGATGGATGGTCTCAAATGGATCTATGGCATGATACAGAATGTTTACCAGTACAAGTGGAGCAATTAATACTCTTCGCATTTACCCATGAAATAAAATGTATGAATGCTGAAGTAAATGTTTTTAAAAGTTCAGAATAAACCATTTACTTCATTTTAAAAAAATCTAAACTAAGCATACGTAGTCTTTGAAGTACCACACTTGAGCTTGCCTAGCTATCTGCTAGTATCTGAACAATAGATGCAGGTAGTCACCTGGAAGAACCAACCTGACAAAGTGTCTGTGAGGTGTTTCATTAATTTACCTTCTGAAAAGTGGCTCCCTACATTTGCACCAAGTCTTTTCCTGCTGCATTCCAGGATCACATGATGAGTATGACAGAGAATGAGAATTTTATATAGTTCTATCCCTGCAGTGTACTTAGCTCTTTAGTCCCCAAAAACCAATTTAGTAGCTTCTCGGGAACAGCTTAGAGATAAGAGTTACAGTACTCTTTCTATTTTCAGGACCAGCATTCTTCAGCCATCTCTGCAACTGCACCTCCCTGCCCATTTGTCTACCCAGCAAATGTCTTCTATCTCCCCTTTGGGCATGCAGCTACAACTGCTCTCCTAAGAGAACAGCTACAGCAGTGATTTGAGATTTGGTTAGAGAAAAGGGGTAAGCTCTGAAAACTGGGCTGCAGGTACAGATTCTGGGGCTAATATTTCCCAATTCAAATTCATGTAGTACATGGATCCACTGATAGTGAAGGTATCTGGAATTACGCAGGTAAGGTTTTGAGAAAAATATAGCTATAATTGCCAGTGATGTTGTAGTGGCATACCATGCATATTCTCTTGCAAGTCATGATAGGACTTTCAGCATTCAGTGGAGGCAGATTTGGGCATAAGACATTTCCTATTTTTACTTTGAGGACTCAGTTGATAAGTGAAATATAGAAATCACAGAGTGTTCTCTAAACTTTCAACTGCTGCTCCTTCAGTTCATCATATTTGGGGCTGCATTCTTGGTGGACGTTATTGTCCAACCACTGTTCCCCAGCTTCAGGACACCAGGTAGGGTCTTTTCTCTTGAACAGTTTAGGCGAAGCCTGCGTAAATCCAGAGCGCTAATGAGGGAATCTACAGTGACAAAATGTACTGCTTATCCTAGCACTACTGCTACAGCACTATCAATTTCAAATCCCTCTGTTCAAGTCCGGGGGGCTAGGATTTTGTAAATGTTTCCTACCCAGAAACTACAGTGATGGTCATTCTAATGGGGGTTCACGGTGCAATGAAGTTGGAGAACCACTGGTATATTGAAATTCCGACAAGGTGCAATCCATTACAAGTCTAGGAGGAAGGAAAGAATCATCAGCCACCGTACTAGAAAATACTGTTCAGATGATGAAGGGCATACAGTGAAAAATGAGCCACTTATAAAATCTTGGGGTTGTTGAATACTGGCTTAATAACTGGGAGAACAAGACTAGCACTCTGGAATATAGATAAGATTTACCAAAGGTCACAGTGATGCAATAAAGGTCAGGGGAGGGAGGAAGGAAGGAAACTAAACTCTACCTCACCCTCCCTTATTTTAATCCCTGTTTACAATGAAGCTGCTGGACAGCCCACTGAAAAGTTATACAATGCTAAATTTAAAGAAGAAAATACTTGAAAATAGAGTGTTACTGTAATGTTAGTATTGGCTTTTTAGGGAGAAGGGGCAAATCTTGTTGCCTTTCCTGGGACAATGAGTTCTTGATAAATTTATTTTCCAAACCCAAAGAGAAACTGTCCTCAATGCTAAGTTTGTTCAGTAGTCAATTTCAGTTGCTAAAGATTTGTGTTTGGGTCAGCACATCAAACTATTAGACCCCCATTACCTGTTCCAGTCCCAGAGTTTTTTCCCCCCATGCTGTTATGTCTTAGATGTGTGAAAAGTTTGGAAGCAAATAAATTAGATTTTAAAAGCATGAAATTCTACTCCTATAAGTCCCAATCTCACAAAGCACCTTGCATGTGCTTAACTTTAAGCATGTGACTAGCCCCACTGACTTTTATTCATATCCTTAAAGTGAAGCAGTGTCTTAAGTTCTTTGACTGGGATCTTACTGTGGATATGTGGACATGAAGCAACTAGTTAATAAGAAACACAGTTGTGCTGCACACCAAGGATTTTGACAGCAAACTCATGGGCACGTTTATTCTGGAGACACTTCTAGTCATGCTTGATAAATGGCAGATTGCTGGATACATTATCAGTGAGGCCCCCGAGACAATGGAACCAACATAATAAAAGCTTTTAACTCTTGAGGTATGCCAAACAGACACTGCAGTTTCGTATTGTAACCTGCTAGGTCATTTCTGGGCACTTTTCCCACCCAGTTTAACTTCTAGCCAGTAGTAGGCTCCATAATCCCTTAACCTCAGGAATGAGAATTAATATCCTTAGGTCAGAGTGGACCAGGCAGAGGAGGGAGGCTGGAGGCACAGCCTGGAAGCAGGCTATGGAGGGAGTGCTGGATAACAGGCAGCCAGGAAAGCTGACCAGAGACACATCCTATTGCTTGCAGGTGGCCAGCAGTAGCTACAATAGCATACCAAATAGTGGCCTGCAGGCAGGACGACATTGTGGAAGGGTTGCAATTGTACTCTTACCTTCCCAGCCCTGCACTGGGCTGCCTTTAATGGCTGAGTTAGAAACTGTTATTTCTCTTTTGTGCTGTTACTTAAAACAATGTTGCCTAGGCCGTTTGCAGCTCTCATTTCTGGCAACTCTAGTAAAGAAACACTCTTGGTTACTTGAAGTGTGTGAGTATTCTTGGGAACTAACAGAAGGCTGGAGCCTGAACAGTGTAGCGCTTGGGGCATCAACAGTACTTGCCTCCAAGGCTGTGGTACATCAAACATGCTACCAGACACTTAGGGCCTAGAGTACCACAACACTCTCAGCCATACTCTGCCCTGGGGTCAGTTACAGTACCCAGGGTGCGATAGTGGAACATCTCTTGAAGGTAAACTTGATTGGTCTCAGCAGGAAGTTGCTGGGCCCCTTAAGACATTCTTCAGCAAGAAGAAGAAAACAACTGAGCTTTTAGAACAGGAGGCTATTAACTTCCTGAAATTTCATAGATGTTTTCTTTATCTCCAACCTTGAGCTGTTGAAAGTGAATACTGTACAGTAGAATTTATGGTTATATTTTTAGCCATAAAATTATATTTGTGAACACCATCAGCAAAGAAGAAGAAATTTGCTTTCAGGAAATGCTAATTTTATTTGTGGAAAAAAATGTTTAATAGGATCTTTCCCCTTATATATAACCCTATTACATTCTCCCCAATCTGACTGAATAATAAACTGGTGAAATTGTCTGACGATTAATTGAGAGTATTTAAGGAATCTAATTGTCCTCTTTTAAGTGATTTTCCGCACTCATGCCACTCATGGGCTCTGTGCATGTGAGTTAAGATTCTTTTGGCCAGCAGTGTCTGTTTGGGCCATGAGGAAGTTGCTATGTTTTCAGTTCTTCAGAATCCAAACGGAGGTCCTGGATCAACAATCATCTAACACAAATTATTGGGATTTCAGAGAACCTATTTTGTTTCAGAAGCACCATGTGTCATTATTTCCAAAATGAAAATTTAATGGAATTTCTGTTGTTGGAAAGTTTGAAATGTTGAAATTTCCCACATAAGGCAAATTCTGTGTTTCGATTAGTTGTAATAATGAGCTGTGCAATAGCAGGACAGATGAAGCCCTTTACACCTTAGAAGATTCTGTGGCCCACGAGATAGATGATGGATATTGACCCAGTGAAGAACTTGATTTGTCAGAATGTTAAAAGCCAAATTTATGACCTTTTCAAGGTTTTTGGTTCTCAGGATTTTGCTGAACATAAGGCCTTTCTGATTCATTTCTCATCCAATCATAAGGCATCTTAGAGAGGGCAGGAAATGTTGTGTGTGGAAATGCTGGGTTATAGTATCACGTCACATGTGTGAACCCAAGTCTATAAGGGGAGTTTCTGTTTTTGTTAGTGTTCATTTTGCAACAAAAAAAGGAAAAAGTTTGCTATTTTTGAAGAGCAAGTTTTGCTTCAGCAATTCATGTTCCTTTAGCTGAAATATGGATTGATGAATTGATTGTGGTTTTCCAACTAAAAATATTATTTGTATTTATGTATCATAGAATCATAGAAATGTAGGACTGGGAGGGACCTCAAGAAGTCATCAAGTCCAGCCCCCGGCACTGAGGCAGGACAAAGTAAATCTAGACCATCCCTGACAGATGTTTGTCTAACCTGTTCTTAAAAACCTCCATTGATGGGGGTTCCACAACCTCCCTTGAAAGCCTATTCCAAAGCTTAACCACCCTTATAGTTGGAAAGTTTTTCCTAATATCTAACCAAAATCTCCCTTGCTGCAGATTAAGCTCGTTATTGCTTGTCTTACATTGAGTGGACATGGAGAGGAATTGACCACTGTCCTTTTTATAACAGCCATATTTGAAGACTGTTATGAGGTCCCCCCCTCAGTCTTCTTTTCTCTAGACTGAAGATGCCCAGTTTTTTCATCTTTCTTCATAGCTCAGGTTTTCTAAACATTTTATCATTTTTGTTGCTCTCCTCTGGACTCTCTCTAATTTGTCCACATTTTTCCTAAACTGGGGTGCCCAGAATTGGACACAGTACTCCAGCAGTGAGGCCTCATCAATGCCTAATAGAGCACGACAATGATCTCCTATGTCTTACACATGACATTCCTGTTAATACACTCCAGAATTATATTAGCCTTTTTCACAGGTGCAGCACATTGTTGTGCCACTATGGTGAGACCGTTTTTTTTCCATTTATGTATGGCATCACATAATTTGCATTTTTTATGTGCTAAGTGAAAAATACCAGTTTCCCATGGTGAATGTAAAACATTTACTATGAAAGAACCTATCAGCCTGTGTACTTGTTTTTCCAATTTGAAAATATGGTGGTAGATTGGGGTAATGACATGATTCATATATTATGAACTTGTTGCTCAAGAATTTCAAAGCTCGTTAGTTTTGTGCTGAGTAAAATTGTGTTTGTGCAAAAATGTGGCAATATATCTGAATATCTGAGATCACAATTAAGCTTGTATCGAAGAAGTACATGGACTGACAAAATATGTCTGTCTGTCTGTCGGTCTATCTATCCAGGTATTTACATGGTTGCTATCACTGTAGTATCTGAATTGATTAATCTGAATTCAAATTAATTTACTTTATTTCTGGAAATGAGAACAGAATATTTTTGTAATAGTGTTTGATGATCAACTTGCTACTTCAGGTTACAACAATAAATTATATTGGTGATTTTGATGAATACTTTCAGCTAGACAATAAAACATTCTATAACATAAAACCATGAAAGAATCATGTTATGGGATTTGTAAATAAAAGTCAAAGAGTTTGAAACATGGCTTTCAGAAACTCTATGGTTTGGATAGGCTTGATTTTTACTTTTGTTTTGCTGCTTTCAATATGAAATCGCTGTTCTCTTCTCAATTCACATTCCTTGCTATTCTTGGCATAGAGCTTCACCTACTGTGTGATTCACAGTTATAATAACTTGTATATGCCTTCATGTGAGACAGCTTGATTCATGTTCTTCATCCTTCTCATTACAGTACACGATTCCCTTTTTCTTTCTTCCCATCAGGAGAAGTCTCCTCATCTTTCAGAAAAAAGCTTTTGTTGCTTATGAGATACAACGGTAGGCATTCAGTATAATCCTTTTCCAAATCTGATTTCCGTTTTACGATTTCTGGTTCATTGTACATACTGAGTAGTGGAACAAGTACACAGAGGTCACAGTGATTGGATTCCTGGAAAAGGAATAAAAAGTTAAAATTATATTTTCCATGCACTGAACCAAAATCCATCCAGAAATACACTGAAAACATAGAAAATGAACACTGAGTTAAAAGAATAAACCTCAAGAACACAAAAAGTAAAATGCAAGAAAAATTGATATTATGTAAGAATAGATCTATTAAAAATGTATTATCCATTTACCAAATTACAATACATTACCTAAAACATAAGAATCCTCTTAAATGAATGAATAGCAAAACCCTCAAAGCCTTGGTGCAAGTTTAACTATTAGCCAATTTCAATTATACCCAACATGTCCAGCTAACTGGAAATTCTTTAAGAAACTGGGAAAGAGGAATAGCAGGCCCTGCACTTTCTTTTGTCATTTTATAGTGGGCCTGATCTTGCTCCCAGTGAAGTCAAAGAGGCGTTTTGCCATTGATTTAAATGGCACTTGGATTCAGTCTTATATGTAGAGAAAATGTGCTTTGCTAGTTTATTCCCAAAATAATGAATCACATAGAATTACTTTCATCCTTATTTTTGTCCTTTTCTTTGCAGCTAAAATGCTCTAGCAATTATTTTTAAAAAGTAATGAAGTTCTGAGTAACTCACTGATATTTTTTCCATTTATTCTCAGCCTCTTACAAATAGGAAGGAAAAAAACCGACAATTATTTCTTGTCAGCCTGTGCTGGACACAGATTCAACATTATGCTAATTTTTATTTAAAAATTTCTTGAGGTAAATGGATTTTTTTTTTCATATTCTATGTCTGGCATAGAAACATGGGTGATGAAATTATATGAATTATCTGAAAGACATTCCTTTTCTGCTGTATAATCTTATCATTCATCAATTTGTCTCCATACCATATCAGGGATCTTATCATATCACCTCTAAAACAAACATTTAAAAAAATCCTACTGAAATGTGTCTGACTTCTTTCAATTTGTATTTTGGCCAGTGTTGTCATAATAGAGAAACTTTTTAAAAAAATTCCCTACTCTGTGGTATCCTGATAAAAAAACATAAGTTTTCTACTAGTCAGAATTCATTAGCAAGTACACCATACTTGCCAGAAAAATTACTTTTCCTCTAACAATCTCCCTCCCCAGCTGTCCTTCCCTTCCCCTTCCTTTACCCCTTATGACTTGAGAGGCATTAACAGGCCACTTCATCTTGAATGGCCCCTTGAAATATGTAACAGTAACTACTTATGCTAAAAAATCTGTGCTACCTTGTATTTAGCTGTGGTATTCTGAGTACATTTCCCAGACTTGAAGAAGGGCTTTGTGTAAGCTCAAAAGCTTTTCTCTTTCACCAGCAGAAGTTGGTCCAATCAAAGATATTACCTCACCCACCTTGTCTCTTTAATTTTCCTTCTACTAGCATCTTTATATACATCATGTAGTGTTCATCTTGATGCACTGGATGGCACTAAGTTTCCAAAAACCACCAGACTTTATGTGCTCTTAACTTGAAAATCTGCTTTCTTGTCAGAATTATGCAAGACATTGCTGCAAATGTAATTTGTAAAATTCTAATTGCAGTCCACCCTTTCAGGACTTACACGTACTTCTTCTTTTGTAATTTTTAAAATTCCTATACTTTCCTTCATCTTTCTTTTCTTCCTAACGTAGTTATAGAACCTCTTCTTATTGCCTTTTATGTCACTTGCTAGGTATAACTATTTTGTACCTTAGCCTTTCTGATTTTGTACCTACCTGCTTGTAACATTCTTTTGTACTTATCCTTAGCAATTTGTCTATGTTTCTACTTTTTGTAGGATTCCCTTTGGATTTTCAGGTCATTAAAAACCTCCTGATGCAGCCATATTAGCATCTTACAGTTCTTCCTATTTCTTTTGCATCAGGATAGTTTGCTGTTGTTCCTTTAACTCTTTTTTCCCTTTAGATTTGCTTCCCATGGGACCTTACTTACCAGTTCTCTGAGTTTGTTAAAGTCTGCTTTTTTTTGAAGTCCACTGTCCTTGTTCTGCTGCTCTCACCCCTTCCTTTGCTTAGAATAATGAAATCTATCATTTCAACAGCAAGTCGACCCCAGTACATTATGTTGTTGCTTCACGCATCTAAAGATAGCTAGTGCTCCTTAGGTAAGCTACAGAGTGTGAGAAGAACTAACTCCTATGTATGGGTATGTCTACACTGCAGCTGGGAGCATGCTTCCTGGCATGGATGGACAGACGTGTGCTAGCTCTGCCTGGGTACAAGCCACTGCCCATGCTGCCACAAGCTGCATTGCTATTTTTAGTGTTAGTTTGAGCAGAGCTAGCGTGAGTCTGTCTACTCACACTTTGAAACACCCTTCTAACTGCAGTGTAGACATAATAAATGCCAACACATTAATCACTGTATTTATTATTGAGAACCATTCCTGCTTCCACAAAAACAATGAGGAGTCTTTAAGGTGCCGCCGGACTCCTCGTTGTTTTTGTGGATACAGACTAACACGGTTACCCCTCTGATTCCTGCTTCCCTACTGCTGGAGTGAAGGTTTTTAGAAATGAGGAAACAGGGCTGACTTAAGAAAACAAGTGCCAGTAGTGTTACCATACAGGCATTATATTTTAAGAATGTTGTTTCCCTAATTATTCCTAATACATGGCAACAAGCATAGAATCTTTTTGCAGCTTGATTTGATTGCAACATCTAGATGAGTGGCTAAGCATTAGAGAAGCACAGTGGTCCAGTGGTTGGGCACTGCACTAGGACAAAAGAGACTTGGGTTCTATTCCTTTCTTTGCTTTGTGACCTTGTGCAAGCTTCTGTTCCTTCCCTGCCACTCTGCCCCATCTGTTTTATCTATTTAGACTGTAACGTACCTCCCAGCATTTCAACTGGTTAAAACAGGAAGCAGTACCACTCAGGTTTGATCTGGCCACCTCTCTGTAAATGGAGATAGAGGGGTGGCCAGACCAAACCAGAGTGGCACTGAGACCCTGTGTGCCAGGTGGCAATGCCACTTGATCTAAGGGCCCTCTCAAATGGGAGGCCTGGGGCAAACTGCCCCCCAGATGTCCCTGAACATGGGAAATGCCCTGCTTTAACTGGAACAGGAGGTTTGGGGGGAAATCCAGAACATTTGGGAGGTGTGCTGTAAGCTTTTTGAGGCAGGCATTGTCTCTCACTGTGTTTGTACAAAGAAAAGGAGTACTTGTGGCACCTTAGAGACTAACCAATTTATTTGAGCATGAGCTTTCGTGAGCTACAGCTCACTTCATCGGATGCATACTGTGGAAGCTGCAGAAGACATTATATACACACAGAGACCATGAAACAATACCTCCTCCCACCCCACTCTCCTGCTGGTAATAGCTTTAGATACTTTCTTTTCTTTTTCTTTGCTTTTCTTTTTGCGAATACAGACTAACACAGCTGTTACTCTGAATCTTGTGTTTGTACAGTGTCTAGCACAGTGGAGCCCTGGAGTCTTTGGACTCTACCATAATAAACTAAATTATAATATCTGAAGAGCAAATTAGAACATTGTTTCTGCCATGGTTGTAAAATATACTCACATGGAGAAAAAAAAATTTCTGACTAATGCCTATGGCGACATGCTTCCAGTCACACTAGGTTGCATTTCAGATATAGCACAGAATAACAATGATTTGAGATACAGCATCAAATCTTGATAAAGTTGCTTGTCTACCTTCTGATCTAGAAAAGTAGGAGAGTGGTGGTGATTATAATAAAAAAATAGACAGTAGTTGGGGAAAACAGGAATTAACTCCATTCCAAAATGCTTTATTAAATATGATTCCAAATGCCAGAATATTAATGACCTATTAATATAAATAAATATGCACTGCATATTTCTGAAATGTCATGTTACTTATGTGTTTGAAAACCTGACAGCATCTTCTCTTCATGGGCTCAGATTCTATGCTGCTCTGTTGCAAAAAAAAAAAAAAAAAAGAAGATCTGGAGATCTGTGTTGAAAGAGGTCTGAGGAAAAGTTAGTGGAATCTTTAAAAAACACAAAACAAAACACTAAACTGTAATATATAATCGCAGAGAGTGGATCAGAATGAAACATTTTGAGCTTGCATTGATGCTGACTTTAGCTGGAATAACGTGAGCTTTTCAGCAGCTGCATGTATGTAATCACAGAAGAGGTGTGTGGTAACATATAGTTTTTCACATGTGTCAGCAATCAAAATGGAAATTGTAGCATACAGGAATATTATATGGATTTGGATGCTGAACTGACTGCTTGTTCATAAAGCAATGGATGGATTACATGGACACATAAGTTCTTACCAGATAACCTTTTCCTGATATTATTCATGCTCTGTAAAGTGGTAATGATCTGTGCTGTAGCATGAAGGTCTCAGGAATGCCTGTCAAAGCTGAAGGCACAAAAATGTGGAGATTTTATGCAAATTACTCAAAATGCTAATTTGCAAATCTGAATATGTACTGCCTTATTTACAGAAGCAACAGCAAATATTCTGATTGCTGGAACTTAAGCCTGCCAAGGCTACAGTGTGGCATGAGCTTCAGGAACATAAGATTTGCTATGCTTCTGGCAGGCTTTTTGGGCTATCTCCCTGCCTTTGTTCTTCAGAAAACTTTGATGGGTGTCAGGAATCAGGGCTTGCAATAGAGTCAGTCTGGAAGCAGGCTCTGCAGCAGAGCCAGTCTCTGGGCAATTTAACAAGCGCAGCTGGTCTGTAGTAGGTTGCCTGACAGGCTATACTGCCTGATTGGTTAGAAGTGTCAGCAGATCAGGTTTTAAGCCCAGAAGCAGCAATGTAGTAGCTTCTCTAAACATTTGCCTATGGCTGTGGTAGCCCTTGTGTCTGCTTGTTCTCAGCCCTGTGCCTACCTTGGCCTTACTCTTGCTTTGCTCCAGGTAACCTGGATTCTGCCGTTCAGCTCCAATTCCTGACTTCGGCTCTGATCCTGGTCCTGGGCTCTGATTCCTGATCCTTGGCTTTGACCTTTGGCTCTGGCACTGATTCCTGACTCCTGCAGTAGCCAGTAGGTATTACTACCCACATCCTTGTCTCTGACAGTGGTTGCTCCAACCTTTGAGTGGGTGGAAGGCTGGGGTGGGGTTGCTAGCCCCTAGTGCCAGTTGCTCCTTTCTTTGGTCTGTGAGGGGTGGTCTGGCCAGGAGACTGGTCCCTTGCTGGGTGTCTAGCTCTGGTTGCACCCTGGTTTGTGGGATGAGCTCTATCTGCTTTCCCCTGGTTATTGCTCCTAGGCATGGGTGAGAGATGGTGCTCTAGCCGTAGCTCCAAGCTATAGCTAACTGTGAGATGATGTGCTTGAAAGGCCAGTTTTTTTCAGCCTTCTCAGGTTGTCAATCTCTTATTCAATGTCAAAACACTTTTGCGACCTGTTTATACTTGCTATAAAAATAAGAGTAAAAACTGTACCCATGATAAGTCTACACAATTTATTTGTGTGGGTGTTTTGAAAGGTTGACGGAGAACATATGGCCTTGAAGGATAAGAATGTGTGGGGTATAGAGAAGTCAGACTTCCTTTGATTTAAATAGTAATAATATTTTCTGTTCTATCCAGCTCCCCCCCATTACTTTCTGTGACCCTCTGGAGTTGCAACCTGCTAGGTGAGGAAACGATGTTCTGGACTACATCTTTTTGGGTAGAGCCCTCCTGGATGGGTCTCTGTGGTTGGAGTCCTGGAGGACCAACCTGGTAAATCCCGATTAGAGTAGCCATAACCATAGTTATTCAGACTAGCATATCTTCTCTGCTCCCCAAATCAGGCTTAATATTCAATGACAGGGGTAATTCAGGGAGCAGCTGAACCCAGGAGCCTCTCTGCCACAATGGAGCCTGCATCGGTCTGGAGCCAGGTTCTAGTCCTGCGGCTGAACAAAGCAAGGGGCTGTTAGGCTTGCTGTGATGCAAAGTAGAATCTAGTTGTATTTTGATAACTGTCCAGATGTGGAATGACCCTGGGCAAGTTCCCTCCAGAAAATTAATATAAAGGGCCAGAGTATTGAGGAGAAGACAAATGGGCACACCCCACAGACTGCTTACTCAGAGAGGCCAGTTAGCTGAAGATCCAGATCAAATGCACTATATATAGTGTACATTATCCTTTATAGCCTGCTTTGTAAAAATATACTGTCAACAACAACCTACGTGGATAAGTATGAGATGTATTACTGACCACAACTGTTCAAGACTCAGGTCATAATATTGGCTTAAAAATCATGAGATCTTAAAAATGATACATTTTGGGTTCTCTTTGTTTGCCTTCTAGTTTTTGAGCCTAGAGTGTAGCATTCATAGATTTTCAAGCTTTTCCTTGTAACCAAAGGCTACTTAAAAATGAAAACTGAGATTCTCTTTTAATCATGTGATTCCATGGACTGGGGCTTTTAGAAAAACACTAAATATTGTGAGACTCCCAGTAAGACAGTTGGTAACCTTGGCTATAAAAAAAAGATACAGGTTTTGACTCTGCTCTCACACTGGTATTATACCACTCTATCACCATTGCCTGCAGTAGTATTACTCCTGATATACAGTGAGGTAAATGAGAGCAGAGTCTGGCTCCTTGTATTCTCCTGTGTAATGTGGATATTAAATGAGGTACAACACTTACATTGGAACTGACAATCGTGGCAATAGCTTTATTTAAGTTGTTACCACAGTTTTGTAATGGAGAGTTTACAGTTAGTGTGTTTGAAACGGTTTCTCAGTTTACGGTGTCTAGGGCTCTGAAATGGAAACTCTTAATGAGAAAACACTGTTTTTTATGAGAGCTGCAGGTGGCAGCAAGGGCTAAGATATCAGAAAGTATGTGTTTAATTCCCTTTCTCCAGATTGGCTTTGCAGATTGCAATTTTTTTTAATGTCGGTGCAAAACTTTTGTTAAAGTCCAACATTGTGTATTTTTAAGGACTTGACAACTCCTCCTGAGTGGAGAGTAACACATTTCCAGTCATTTTAATAACAATCCATTGCTCACTTCTGAATGCACAGCACTGTCTCTCTACTCAGGGTTTGTTTTTTTTGGTAAACCTTTACGGCATTGGCACAATACTAGAAACATTCATTAAACTTTTATTTGTTCTAACTGGATAAAAAGTAAGGGGTTAAGGAGATCTTTATATATAACACATCAAAACATTATGTCCATTTGACTTTGTGAATTGGTATAACTAAGAATTTTGAACTTTGACAAAATGTATGTTAGAGAAAAACACTGAACAAGATTTAGATAACTAGAAAAATTAATACTTGTAATACAGGACTTTTTACAATATAATAGTGATTAAAGACTAAGGATTTGTCTACGTGGTGGGGTAATAGTGCACCTTAGAAATCACATGCCTTTAATGTACCTAATGTGTTGGGTATTAATTGGTGTGTGTAGACCCTGCTGGTGCACACTTTTAGTACTGTATAATTTCAGTCTCTTTTCCCCTAAGCAGTTATATCTGTCAACATTCGCTTTATCTAAAAATAAACAGATAGATCCGAGCTTGGGTAAATCAGTGTACCTCCAAAACATAACTGCCAATTAACGTGCTGAAGATCTGGGTCCTTGCAGCCTGCAATAAACCTAGCCTTAACATGCATTAAGCTATTTACAGAAGTGTTTGGTGAGACTATAATAACTGTGGACAATTTTATACAGTGTATATCCCTATTAACTGCACTGCTTGTGTAGAAAGAGGATGTTTAAAACTCAGTTAATGTGATCTGTTTGACCATACCTGTTTTGTGTGTGTAATATATTCTTTCTAGATTGTCAGGATGTTTTCATTCCTCAAAAAGGTCTAGTCTTGATCTGATTTAAACACTTCCATTCCTCTGTGTGTGCAACAATATGGTGTATTAAGAGTCTCATAACTATCTTTAGTGGGCTTAGCAAAAGTAATACACGTATTAGTTGAATACTGTCTGACAACTTTCTCATCCTGACTTCTGCCAACAGTTGCATTTTGAAAATTACTTCTATTTTTTTTTATAGTCAGCCATTCTCTCCTAACTCAGATAAGTACTGGAGATTGATCTTTGTATTAAATATTGTATCAAATGATACACAGTAGCTGGTTCAGAAGGATGAAAGCTACTTATTTTTGACTTTTTAAAGTGGAATTTTTTTAAACCAGGAATTTTTTCTTAGGATTTCAGACTGCATTTGGGCTCCATCCTCACAGGAGAAAGGTAAATGCTACTAAAAAATTATATTCTGATTATAGAAATGGATACTGAAATTGTATTGCAATAGTTGAAAGGAGTAAGTTCCCTTATTTGACAAGTAACACCAACAAACTATAGGAAACAACAATGCAGTTGACGCTTCAGAATACAAATTAAAACACAACTAGTAGCTCACCACCCATTCCAGGTATTCATTGATCAAAAACTGGAGTGCCTGCATAGCATGAAAACATTAAACCACTGGCAGTTCTGGTGGAAAGTATTTTCTCCTAATTTTTCTCAAGATGCCACACCACAAAACCTGTGGTCTCCTCCAGGCCTTGGGCACCCTATCTCATCCCTGGACAGCCATCACCACAGGCTTCATTGTAGAATTACCAGAGTCCAACAAATTTACAACAATTTTGACTGTATTGAACCACTTCATTCCCTGTACAGGTCTCCTCTGCCCTCACTGGGGAAATGTACCAGCTATGGATTAGCCATGAAGTCCATCTCCATAGCCTTCTGGAGTGCATTACCTCTGATAGGGGTCCCAAATTTTGGCCCAGTTCTGGCATGGGGCTCTGCACATGCCTTTCCTCCATTTATCATCCCCAGTCCAACAGCCAAATGGAAATGACCAATCTGGGGGGCGGGGGGGAGGGGGAGGAGATAACTCAGTGGTTTGAGCATTGGCCTGCTAAACCCAGGGTTGTGAGTTCAATCCTTGAGGGGGCCATTTAAGGATCTGGGGCAAAAATCAGGGATTGGTCCTGCTTTGAGCAGGGGGTTGGACTAGATGACCTCCTGAGGTCCCTTCCAACCCTGATATTCTATGAACCAGATCCTCAAGCAGTATCTACAATGGTGTGTCAGTCATCACCAGGATGATTGGTCCTTGTTTCTCCCTTACGGGGAGTTTGCGTATAAGAATGCAGACCATACATCCATGGGTCAAAACCCCACCCCCTTTTAAAAAAAAACAGATATAGCTTCCACCCACAACTACCATGTTCTCTCTGAAGCTGGCTGCCTGACACCTAGTGTGGCAGATTCCTCACCTTTTTCCTGGGTCTGGTGAAACACTTTGAAAAGCCGAGAATAGACCACAAACAGTACGTGGATCAGCATCAACAGCAAGGTCTCACCTATTCAGTGGGGAAAAGTATGGCTCTGCACCTCCATATGCAGACCCACTCATACACTGGACTTTCAGTTCCTAGGATCCAGCAACAGATCAACCCAGTCCCTTTGAACTGCAACTACTCTAATCTCTGAAGATTGACCAATGTTTCAGGCATCACTTCTGAAACCTGAAATGAAAATCCCTTTCCCATGCAGGACCGATGGGATAAGAGGGAAGGTCATTTCATGGATTGAGAACTGGTAAAAGACAAGGAACAAAGGGTAGGAATAAATGGTAAATTTTCAGAACGGAGAGCGGTAACTAGTGGTGTTCCCCAAGGGTCAGTCCTAGGACCAATCCTATTCAACTTATTCATAAATGATCTGGAGAAAGGGGTAAAGAGTGAGGTGGGAAAGTTTGTAGATGACACTAAACTGCTCAAGATAGTTAAGACCAAAGCAGACTGTGAAGAACTTCAGAAAGATCTCACAAAACTAAGTGATTGGGCAACACAATGGCAAATGAAATTTCATGTGGATAAATGTAAAGTAATGCACACTGGAAAAAACAACCCCAACTATACATACAATATGATGGGGGCTAATTTAGCTACAACTAATCAGGAGAAAGATCGTGGAGTCATTGTGGATAGTTCTCTGAAGACGTCCACACAGTGTACAGCAACAGTCAAAAAAGCAAACAGGATGTTAGGAATCATTAAAAAAGGGATAGAGAATAAGACGGAGGATATCTTATTGCCCTTATATAAATCCATGGTACGCCCACATCTTGAACACTGCATACAGATGTGGTCCCCTCATCTCAAAAAAGATATATACTGGCATTAGAAAAGGTTCAGAAAAGGGCAACTAAAATCAGATGAAGTGAACTGTCGCTCACGAAAGCTTATGCTCAAATAAATTTGTTAGTCTCTAAGGTGCCACAAGTACTCCTTTTCTTTTTGCGGATACAGACTAACACAGCTGCTACTCTGAAACCTAAAATGATTAGGGCAGTGGTTTTCAAACTGGGGTTCACAAAATGTTACAGGGTGTTCTCGGGGGGGAATTTCCTAATGGTGGACAGAGCTGTCCATAGGGACCCCAGGCAGCACGGGGCCAGCAGCAGACTTCCAAGAGCTAAACAGATCAAAGCAAGCACACACTGAGGAGATTTAAACTTCAAGACTCATAAGAAATGGAAAAGGAGGTGGATATTTTTTGATGTTTTTTAAAATTAAATAGGCAGCTAGTATTGTTTTTAAAATTATTACGAAGAACAAGTTTAAGTTTTGTTGTAACGTGCGTTGAGCAGTCTAGGCAAACAAGACCTGAATGCTTGTGTAGGAGGAACTCTTTGAGTTGGCTTCTTAAATACCTTGATGCTGTTTCACATAGGAGCCTTGTCTTGTAACAGGCTTATTCAAAGTGATATGAAAGTGAGATCTTGGAAGAGTGTTGCCGTTTTCATAATGTAATAAAAATACTGTAGTGATAAATAATTAATAATAAATAGTGTGTAATAAGCATGTCATAAAAACAAATTTTATATTTCCAAGATCACTGCTTTTATAATTTATATTCAGGTAAAGGAGAAAATCCCTGGAAATATTCATTTTTAGGAGGGGGTTCGCAAGACTTGACATTTTAGTGAAAGGGGTTCACAGGTTGTTAAAATTTGGGAGCCACTGGATTAGGGGTTTGGAACGGGTCCCATATGAGGAGAGATTAAAGAGGCTAGGACTTTTCAGCTTGGAAAAGAGGAGACTAAGGGGGGATATGATAGAGGTATATACAATCATGAGTGGTGTGGAGAAAGTGAATAAGTAAAAGTTATTTACTTGTTCCCATAATATAAGAACTAGGGGCCACCAAATGAAATTAATGGATAGCAGGTTTAAAACAAATAAAAGGAAGTTGTTCTTCACTCAGCGCACAGTCAACCTGTGGAACTCCTTGCCTGAGGAGGTTGTGAAGGCTAGGACTATAACAGGGTTTAAAAGAGAACTGGATAAATTCATGGAGATTAAGTCCATTAATGGCTATTAGCCAGGATGGGTAAGGAATGGTGTCCCTCGCCTCTGTTTGTCAGAGGGTGGAACTGGTTGGAAGGAGAGAGATTACTAGATCATTACCTGTTCGGTTCACTCCCTCTGGGGCACCTGGCATTGGCCACTGTAAGTACTCAGGATACTGGGCTGGATGGACCTTTGGTCTGACCCAGTATGGCCATTCTTATGTTCTTATGACCCAGCCATCGCCTCCTCCAGCTTAGGTACAGGGTTGTGCTTTACAAGGTTCTGGACTCTGAACAAAGTACCACAACCTCCCCTGTTTATCAGCTGGGAGGGATATGGTTCTGAGGAGTGCACCTGGGAGCCATTGGAAAAATGTACAAGTGTTCCATAGGAAGGACCCCAAAATTCCAGTCCAACACTGTTCAGCAGGTGCCCCACAGGTCTCCAAACCCTGGTCCAGAAGGCTCTTAGGAGCCAATATGTTTCAACCTGCCACCCAGTAACCTGGTAACAGTCACCAGAACTCAAAGCTCAACTTCAGGAGAAGACTCCAGTCCTGGGATCTGATTGATTCTTTACTTCTATGTAAACCAAACAGGGGTCCAGGAAGTCATCTGTGCAACTGGCCTTCCCTGTGCTACCTGATTTTGAATTCTTAGTATCCTGACCTGGCCTCCCTCATGACACTTGACTCCCAGTTGCCCTCTGGCCTATCTTGGGCTCTCAAGTTCTGGCAGCCAGACCTGGCCTGACTCCAGACTTCCACTCTGTCTGCTAGGTTAGACTGCTCCCGTTCTGGTTGTGAAAGGGTCACATTAGAGTCCACTGCACTAGGCCTCAGGCAGTCTCTCTGTTTTCTTGGGTAAGATACCTACATATTTCAGATTTAGGTATAGCCTGAGTTCTGTTCATACTTAGTTACTTACCTTCCAGATTAGGTGCTAGCTGTGATAGGGATGTCCTGCAGTCTCTCTTTAAGTAGAACTCCTATTCTCACCTCCATGTTTGAGAACTGTGTGTCAGTCATTTAGCATGGAATCTGTGTGGACAATCACACAAAGAAAGCATGTTTGCTTACCCTACAGCAACTGAGGTTCTTTGAGATGTGCTATCTATGCAGATTGTATAACCTGCCCACCAATTTGGAGTCTTATCCACTTGGGATTCTTATTGCCAAAGGAACTAAGTGGTGGTTGAGGCCACCCTGCCCCACTCTCTGCTACAGTGGTTGTGAGGGCACATTAGGGTGCTGGCACAACAACAATGGATGTTGCTATTCAAAAAGATTATGGAGAACCTAGAATGGTATCTGTGTAAACAACACATCCAAGAATCACAGTTGCAAGGTAAGTAAAATATTTTTGGATGAATGAGCATTTTCTAATGAAAACATTTAATCAAATTTCTAGTTAGCTGTAGTAAATTTTCCCCCCTTCATCTCCTAGGCAAGATCGGTGCTCTAGGAATTATTGTGAGTTTTCTGAGCCGCTTACTCAGGGCTGTAGCTGAATACCACAATCTAGCCCTCTATTACCCTCCTGACCTAATGTTCTCCATTGTCCCTTTTATTTTATTCCTGTGTCTGACTGTAACAGCTGGAAATGTCCTTGCAGCAAAGCTTTGTTTAAAATAAACTAAAAAGTTTCTTGTAAAATAGCTTTTGCCAATTCTAGTTGTTATCCAATAAATTGTGCTGTGTGGGGTCACTCTAGATTCTTTTATGATTTCCTCTTCACCGGTGGTATTGTTTCAATAATGCTGTAGTAGCCAGCCTGGTGTCTTAAATGGTAACAACCTGTATAATAACCTTAGTCCTCTCATTCAGTGGGCAATCAGAGAACAGATCACTGAGGACAAGATGTTCTTGTCCTAGCACAGGAGAATAGCTCACAAGATGTTGATCTTATGCCCTACCTGTCAGGTGGCTATAAAATGCATTATAGCACCCTGAGAAAGCACAGGCGGTTGGCCTAAGTATAAGCCTGCTAAAGAGGGGGAGGAAACAGACAAGATTAATGCCCTCTCTGAGAAAACTATAATACAACTCTTTCATACGCTTCCATTGTTAAACTCCATTTCACAGCTCTCTGCAGATATATGGCTTGATTCAAAGTTCACTGAAGTTAGTGGGAGTCTTGACTTCAATGGACTTTAGATCTGGTTTCTTAATGCCTACATTCCTTCATGATGGGGCCCATTCCTGAAGTTCTTAATTATACAAAATGCTGATTTAACTTTCATGCAAGTTTTTGGCCTGAATAAAGATTGAAGTGCTGAGCTTTCTAGCACTTTACACAATGTGGTAAAGATAATACAGGGTACATGGCTCCATTTCCTGTGGCCTGTGCATGCTAAATTCAGCCTCCTTATGAGTACGCATTATGATACAATCTATAATTACATGATAAACTTTTTTATTTTTATTTTATTTTTTCTCCAGGCCCCCTGCCTCATTCAATGCACAATGTGAACCTGCTCTGGGGATGAATCAAGGCTCTGTAGTGAAGGAGGATAATGTCTGTAGGATCCCGGCCTCATTTGTTGCAGAAGTTGGAAGATAAGTAGTGAAGAAGTCAGGGGACTGCAGGAAGAGAAAGCAGCGTCTCATGGTGTCACAGAGTGTGGGGGAGTCAGGGCCCTGTACCCCCCACTTCCTGAGATTCACCGTAACTTTCAGCCAGCCAGTAAAACAGAAGGTTTATTAGATGACAGGAACACAGTCCAAAACAGAGCTTGTAGGTACACACAACAGGACCCCCTCAGTCTGGTCCATCTTGGGGGGCAGGGAGCCTAGATCCCTGCCCTGGGTCTCCCTCTGTTTCGCCAGCCAGCTCCAAACTGAACCCCCCTCCAGCAATCTCCTCCAGCCACACCCCCGCCTCCCCAGCTCCTCCTCCAGCCTTTGTCCAGTTTCCTGGGCAAAAGGTGTCACCTGGCCCCAACCCCGTCCTGGGCTCAGGTTACAAGCTCAGGTATCCTCCCTCAAGTGAAGTCACACCCTGATATCCCATCACCAATGCAGACAGTACCAGTAAAACTCCCTGCAACATCCCCAGGTCAATCCTCCCCACTCCCTACTCTGTCACACATGGTTAAAACACTGAAGAACTGACTCCTCTCTACCTGTGCCCCAGAGATCCTGTGAAGTGCTGGACAAATCACTTACCATTAATTTGGGTTGTGTTCTGAATTTTCAAGATGTCCAACTTGAAACCCTGGGTCCAGATTTTCAGAAGCGTTAATCACTCACCACGGCAGTTGAAATCCATGGGAGCTGTGCTTAGCATTATATAGCTCTTTGTACACAGAAAAAAAATCAAGTCCCAGGTATCTCAGGCACCCAGAATTAGTGGATACTCTGTGCCTCAGCTCCCCATTTGTAACATGAGGATAACAGTCTCTCACCTCACAGGGGAACTATAGTAATGAGTACCATAGAAAAGCCCACAAGGACATCATTTAAATCCTGCTCTGAAGATAGAATTAGTGGGTGTCACACTGAATGAGGAGGAGAAAAAATATTGAATAGCTGGTCATTGAGTGAGTGCTGTCCAAGCTGTGCACTAAAGATATATGTTTCCAGTTCAAGGAGCTCTGATTGAGAGAGCTTACTAAAAATAGAAGTGTAGTCACGGTGGCAAGAGTGGAGGGAGGGGCTAGCTGCCCCAAGTGTGTACGAAGTATAGACATATCCTAAATATGGTAGGGACCTGGCAGAGGGAGGGAAAATAACATGAAAGACTGCATTCATGATGGTACAAGGGGCTGAATTAAGGTTGCTCAGGCAACCTTAACTCAGGCATTTTCTTAACTTGTAAGTGCTTGACTTTACTACCTTTTTATGACATTGTTTTAACAGGATTTATGTGTAATTTCATAGGTTTTTAAAAAAAGCAAACTGAAAAGACAAATTCTATCATGTGGCTGTCACATTCTGGGGTGAAATTTGGACCAGTAAGAGGTTGTCACCACTTGTATTATAATCCTGAGTGCCCCAAAATGCTTCTGCTACTTGTGGCTCTCTGCTGGAGACATACAGCCAGCATGCACTTCATGTTCTGTGTGCTATACAGCTCTGATTCAAGGTGGTTGAATCCAACTATCTTGCTAACAATTATCACGGACACACTTTTTTGTCTTGACTAGACTTGGTTAATGAAACCAGGTGCCTCCAACATGTTCCCAGTCCTGACCTTCCCCAGACCATGTGCTCTGCAATGTCCAGTCCTGTTTCAACTCAGAACAATAAGATCCATTTACTCCTTTAAGGAGACACAACCCCACAGCTTACCACATTAACTGGAGCTGACACTTGCTTTCGTACAAACACAGCACTGTTGGTTTAGATTAACAGTACATACTTTTCACCATGGTATTATTGACTAGCAAGTTATTAGTTTTCAAATGATACCTCACAAGGTATATTTTGTACAAAAATATTAGAATAGTGTGTAGGGTGCTTTGAGTCACAGAGATCCTACTGGCCCCCACAAGATTCATCAGCAAGGTTGGAAACTTTCAGATCCATGACAGCACTCTGCTGCTTGAACAAATGGAGTAACCATTAGGTTGTCATGCTTTGTCTGGACAGGTGATGCCAGTCCCACCCATAATATCTTGTCCTGTTCAAAAATAATTGAATAGATTTTGTTTTCCTCCAACTGCTGCTTTAAAAACTGGAGATATTATTCCTTGGCAACCTGGATCAACTGTGTAAAGGCACATATGGACTTGCTATTTACACCGTGGGAGTGACAACTCAATTCTTAAGCAAGTCTTCGATCCACTCACCAGATGAGCCTGGGACTCTGCTTCCACTTCAAAGGATTCACCCAGATTGTCTAACTCCCTCCTTGTTCCCCTTTTCCCTTCAGGGAAAATTTTAAAATGTGTATTCAGTGAGTTTCCTTAGCAACTTATGTGATCAGGTATAATATTCCTCTGGCATATGCCTGTTAAATTTCACTGCACCTGTAACAGATATATGAAGTAAATTAAAATGAGCCGTTCCTTAACATTTATTTTCTTGAACGTGAAAGATACTGATTTTGTTCCAAATGTCTGCACTGCATACTATACAGCAGTGAACAAAGATAACATTTGGAGAGAAAAACGGCCTTACAAAGACAAGTAGATTGTCAAGACAAGACTATTTAAATAAATATAAAATGTCACCTTTGTCTATAAATTGCAATGTCTGACTAGTGCTGTAGTTTTGTCTTTCATTCTGTATAGAAACAAGTACATTTAACACTGTATTTTAAATGTGTTGGCATTTATTCATTCAGACATGTTTACTAGAGTCATTAGAAGTCAGATTAGGTTTGATGCTCACTGCCCTTTAAAGCAGGCCCCAAAACAAAAGGCAAAACATGTATCTCAAATGTCAAGCATAACAGATCTCTCACTTACTAGTCAGGATTTCAGGATGTGCATTTACAAAAAAAATTCTGATAGGGATTAAGGAGATAAAACTTCAGAAAATGTAACTGTCTCTTAGGCGACATTCTTTTGTATCCAGACAATGGTAATTCTTCAATTTATAGTGTTAGAAAATAGAACAAAAATGAATGTGGTTAAGTTAAAATGGGAAAATATTATATTTTTTATGTATCAGCAGATAAACTGCCTAGGGTAAGTTTTATATTATTGATTGTGTTTAAATGGGATCATCATTTCTAGTAAAATAGTAAATACAAGTTTCTGTTTTCAGCTCCCAAACTTCTCTGAATTTGGATAGTTTTGAAGTTTTAGCTATTTCATCTGGATAAACATTTCATTTAAGTATTTTCATGTGTTCTGTATGATTTTTGTGTTTACATAGAGAAATCACATACATGGTATATAAATGAGAAAATAATTCCCTAAAAAAGGGGCATGGTCTGGGATGGCCTATAAGGGACGCTCATTCAAAGAGCCCAGCTCTAGTAGTTGTTGATATGGCTTAGGCAGAAAAGAGATACCATAGCTGAAGTGAATACTACCTGTAGTAGCTTCCTATATTTGTGAAGAAACTAGGAAGACAGATGAGGTAAAGAGTAGGTCGAACATGGACAGTGTGTGGACAGCTCATCCTGCACAGGGATTGGTTTCTGCAAAGTAACCAAGCAAATCGAAAAATGTAATGCATTGTATATAATTGCAACAAAATGTGCAATGCATACAAAGGTAGAGGGTGTCTGTATTACTTTGGAGCTGTGATTGTACCTTACACCCACCCATCCCATGAGTCTAATTAACTCAGTGCAGTGTTGCTGTATGCCAAATAAAGATCTCAGTTACAGTCTGGAGTCACAATGAGTTCTAGAGAAGCTGAGTGGAAAAGCGGTCTCAGAGGGAATCTCAACAGAGTGGTGCTGTGACTAGACCTCTAATGTACAGACCCAATGTAAATATTAGCACTTAAAAGCACTGGAACACACTATGCATGTGAATGGAGCCTTCCATTTGTGGATCTCCCTAAGATCACATGGAAGGGGATGTTTAGCTAGCTATGAAACATTCTATCAATCTTACCCTAAACCTTTTGAAGAGCATAGAAGCTGTACCATAGCGTCAGATAAGCACATGCAATTCCAGGTCTCTGCAGTCATAGGTATTGCACACTATGCTGCCCATCACTGTTTGAGTCCAAGAATAGTATTGGGGAAAGTATTCTAGTGGCAAGTGACCCTTTGCCCAAAACTTGAGCTAAGTTTAAACCTCAGAACTGAAAAAGTTCAGAATATTTTTATTACTTTTCACTTTCACTGGCCTTTCTGCTTCTGAGTAACATCAGAAATATAATTACCAAAATCCCTTAAAAATGGGCACTCTAGTGGTATGCAATACTTGAGGCCCAGCTGGAAGCAGAAACTACGGTAACAGCCTTCATAGAAGAAATGCTATTGCTATCAGACTTTCAGCCCAGTTTCTCATCAAAATTTCTATGGGCCAGATCTGTTTAAAAATCTGAACAATTGGGTGAAACTGAATCCTTTGAGGATCATTCTTCACCAGTGCCAAAGTAAGAATACACATACCCCCACATTCTGTGATGACTGCAAGTCAGTCTTAAAGCTTTCAGAGCCTGACTATTGATCTGCATCCTAACTTGATCTCCATCCTTGTCAGGGTTCCCTCCCCACTCTGAACTCTAGGGTACAGATGTAGGGCCCTCATGAGAGACCCCCTAAGCTTATTTCTACCGGCTTAGGCTAAAAACTCCCCAAGGCACAAATTCTCCCTTGTACCTTGGTTTGGGTAATGCTGCCGCCACCAGGTGATTTAGACAAACTCAGGAAAAGGACCACTTGGAGTTCCTACTCCTCCCTAATATCCGCCAAGCCGCCACACCCCCTTTCCTGGGGAGGCTTGAGAATAAACAAAATGAGCACAGACCAACCTTGGGTTTTTTTAGGACACTAAAGAAAAAACCCAATCAGATTCTAAAAGAAACAGAACTTTATTATAAAAATAAAAAAGGATAGAAGTACCTCTGTAAAATTAGAATGGAAGATAATCTTACAGTGCAATCAGATTCAAAAACACAGAGGATTTCCCTCTGGGCCAAACTTTAAAGTTACAAAAAGAAAACCAGGAATACACCTTCCTCCCAGCACAGAGAAAATCACCAGCCAAAACAAAAATCAGCAAATGAATTCCCTTGCTAGTACTTACTAATTCTAATGGAGTTGGATTGCTTGCTTCCTTGATCTGTGTCCGGCAAGCACACAGAACAGACAGACGAAAAGCCTCCCTCCCAGCCCCCAAAGATTTGAAAGTATCTTGTCCCCTTATTGGTCCTTTTGGTCAGGTGCCAGCCAGGTAACCTGAGCTTCTTAACCCTTTATAGGTAAAAGGATATTGTGCCTCTGACCAGGAGGGATTTTATAGTACTGTATACAGGAAGGTTGTTAACCTTCCCTTTATATTTATGACAATCCTGTTAACAAAAATTGAACTTCAGGGAGAGACTTGAGCTAACCATTTACTAGATGACCTAAATATTTCAGCGCAATAATTGACAAAGAAAAAAAGACTGCCATGGAGAAGTTCAGGATCCCGAAAGTGTCAGACAATATTGTGGTGAATTCGAAGGATGCTTGGGTAACTTTTTTTTTTTCTAGTGACAGGCTCAGCCACTGTGTTGACAGAATGGTGCATCATTCATTACTTCAGCACTCTGATGAGAATAGGAATGCTAAATATTTTCAAACTTCTGAGTGTGGCATCAGGAGGACTCTCTTCTGACTAGCAAAAGGTGGCCAGATGCTGCCATTGCAATGCGCCGTGTCACTTTTTCCCTGTCATTTGACTGAGTTATGGGGAGACTCACTTGGTGCCTTCTCCCTTAAGCATCAATGCGTATGAGAGAAGTAGATTTTTTTTGCATTTGGCTGAATAAAGCTGAGTCCTTTTGGTACAGCATTTGTGTGTTCCCATTTGATTTGTCTTTAATGAAACATGAAAAGTCATCCACAAACAAGCCTTTTTTTGTCCATGAAACAGAGATATCAAAAGTTAGCAACTATAACATTAACTGTGAGAACACAGTTCATAAGTCTGCTAGTGAGGGCTGTACACACTGTCTCTCATCCTTTCTGCAATCAGTGCCTGAATCGCCGTCAGTAATTTCATTGAGCTCACCACTCTTCACAAAGAAATATTGACTAATTCCTCACTAAGATTAGTAATAAATTGTGACCTATTTAGCTGGGTGTAAAGTCCATATGAGCGTATCCCCAAATTTTACTAGCTCTCTACGGCCAGTAGAACTTCCACACTGGCACTCATTACCTCCTTGGATAGCTGCCTGTTTTTCTTTTTCAGGGGACAAAACAACTGCTAACCCATTTTTTTCACATTAGGTTCAACTGAAACAGGACAAATACCTACAGTAATTCCATGATGATCAACACAGTGACTACAAAAACACCAAGGAGGCCAGTGGCACCTTAAAAACTAGCAGATTTTTTTGGGCATAAGCTTTTGTGGGTAAAAAACCCACTTCTTCAGCTGCAACCCACTTCTTCGTGCATCAGAAGAAGTGGATTTTTTACCCACGAAAGCTTATGCCCAAATAAATCTGTTAGTCTTTAAGGTGCCACCGGACTCCTCGTTGTTTTTGTGAATACAGGCTACCATGGCTATCCCCTGATACTTAACACAGTGACTCAATCTCAGGCCCTGTAAGGATTGCTCTCTGACAACTGTGCTTATCTTCTGATTTTTTTCAGAAACACTTTTTTTTTAAAACCCAAAGAAATGACTTTTTGGAAATAAATGAACTAAAATCTCTGCTCCTTGCCTGTGCAAATACCTCGGTGTCTCCCATTGTGATGTCTTGGCCTTAGTGGTCTTGCCACTCAGAGGGAGAAGCTTTTTATTTTTTTTAAAGGGCATTCTCTTCCTTCTTCCCCTCCCTCCAATTCTTCCTCTTCATCTGTTAGGGTCTTTCTTTTTGTTTAAGGCTGTGCCCACCTTAAAGCTTACTCCAATGCTCTTAGGTCCCTCTCTTTTCTCCTCTCTAGGGCCCTGATCCAGAAAATCATTCAAGCGTGTAAGCAGTCCCACTGAAGTCAATGAGGCAGCTCATGTACAAGTGCTTAAATACTTGACAGAACTGGGGCTTACATGCTTTTCTTCTCTCAATCTCATTTTACAGAAGAGGAAATGTTAATTTTCTTCAGGGTCTCTCTTCAAGACCTGTGACCCCAGGATCTCTTGATTCCAGCTGATGGAGGGCACAGGTGTCCTCTGGGTTCATCAAAGAAATGCCCCTCATGAAAGACTGTGTCACATTGGTCATCATAATCCTTGAGAGAGGTATTATGCAAAACATGGGAGGAGTTATGTATACATGATGAAAATCATGTTCTCTAGGCCTTATAGTGAAAGGAAGGTCCCTCAGAGGTGTGCAGTGAGACAAACTTCTCCAGATAGGAGGTAGGAGACACTTATCTCTGTCTTGGACCATTGTGTGTCATACAATAGAAATCTATTAGCATACTGAATCAAATGCTAATGAAGAGCTTGCGAAGACTTCAGTAGGAAATTAATAGGAAGAGGTAAACAGCAGGGAAGGGGGAGATCCTCTTTTCTGGTAAAAATTGAAGGACTGATATAGCTGGGGGTGCAGAGAAATGCTCTGGCATCCTTCAGTCTATGAAGACAAGTTGAGGGCGGGCTTAAACTTATGAAAAGGGGATCTCAACCATCCTAGTTGAAAATGCTGGGAAAAGGAGTTGGGGTAATCTATCCTGCAGGAGACAGGGGAAGGTTTTGTGAATTAAGTTTAGGCTCTAGAAAATGTGTTTGTTTTATAGGTAACCAAATTTCCAATAATATTGCTTACTATCATTTGAATCTTGTCTTTGACGATAAACTTATTCTTGTATTCACTATAAATACAGCTAAGTACTGTGTCTTAAGTAGAGTGGTGATCCTCAGTTGAATACACTAAGCTGGTGTGTACTTTTCCATAGGGTTTAGAGGACCTTAGGCCTTGTCTACACTACTGCTTAAGTCAATGTAAGTTATTTTGCTCAGTGGTGTAAAAAAACCCCACTCCCCTGAGCGACATAACTTACATCGACTTAACACAGTTTCTACACCGTGCTATGTCAGTGGGAGACGCTCTCCTGCTGACATAATTTCCGCCGCTATGTTGTTGATGCGAGAGTGCTCTCCCGTTGACTTTTTGAGTCTTCACCAGCCCTGATAAATTGATGCCACTGCATCGAGGTGCCAATTTAGTGTGGTAGTGAAGACAAGCCCCAAGAGTTCAGTGAAACAGAGCACTCTGGAGGATGAAGCAGTTGGTGTGTCTCTATCGTTAATCTGTAGAGAGAGAGTGAGGCCTGCGGAGACCTGGACGGTAATGCTTACCAGGGGCTGGTGGAGTCTGTGCCTGCTGTGGATCAGCTCCTAGCCATGGGCACCCTGGAAAGCATCACAGGTCCACTCTTGCTGCTACCCTATTCAGGGTACAACCTTCCTCATGATAACGTCTGAGAATCCTAAAATGGTGGTACCCCACCCTTCTGGAACTAACTGGAAAACCTCAAATAACTGACACTGAAAGAGGCAAATTCTGACTGAATCAGTGCTTTTGAGTTTTTTGAGGATGTCAACCTCTGCAAGCACTTTGTACAGTTAAAAGGAAACCTTATATGGTAGAAAACTTAAAACTATACAAAAGTTTTGTCCCTGAATATATGTAAGACCATGAAGTTCAATGGAATTTGAAATATATTTTAATAGGTTCTTCCATCTCTATCAATAACTTGGTCATTTATAGTATCTGCCTGTTCTAGGGCTGTGCACCTGATATTCATTTTGAGTCAATTTCTGGATCAGACTGTGAGTAATACAAATACAATTGCCAAAAGCTTTTAATAGTGGTGTGCTTCTCTTCAAAGGCAAATTATATTGTGTTAATATTGTTCTCTAGAATCTTACATGGACTCAAAAAACTAGGCTCAAGGCCAAAGACTTATCACAGAATTACACAGTCTTGTTTAACTAAGAAGCCTTTACAGATATTTGTATGTAATATACATCAAAGCCCATCTCTTTTCCCAGGCTTCAGTACTGGTATTTGAAAACTGAGGCTGCTATTAGTGGCTGGATTGGGCGTTTGAGGGAAGGAGGAGGAACCAGAGGCTATTTTGTGCTAGTATGATTTGATTGCATATAGTGAAAGTGTCTACTGTTCTGTGTAGGTGCTTTTAAAATGCATTTTATTAATATAAATGTCACAATTACTTTGGGATGTATGCATTTTTTACATCAGATCTACAGACACTCTGTGCTTTGTTCAAAATGTTGAATACATATAACTGAATAATATGGGAACTGATGTACCAAAGCATAGCTGTTTACACAGACATTTCCTTCTATTAACTCTGATGTTTATCCCAACAACGTATTGACTTTATGATTAAAACATTTCATGTACGTTTCCACAAGTGGACAATTTGTACAGTTGAGTGACACCACCTGGTATATCCTAAATCTCACTTATGCAGAAGAGATTGAATTAATGTATTCCACAGAAATGAGTGACAGATGCAGAGAGAAAAAGCAGATCAATGTTTAATTACGTAAATATAGTCCTAAGCTTTAATAATACACTGGAATAAAACTGTCAGAACTGCCAAATTTGGGCAATATGATGAGTGAAGTTTCATCCCTGGCACTATTTTTGGAAGACTTTTCATTACTGGAAGGGATGGTCCCTCTTGAAGAAACAACAGAAATACATCAGGGATTTCAATATTTCTTGCTGCTGCCAGGCTCCATTCACAATGACAACCAAGGCAGAAATGCTGTGCTGTCTCCAATGCATTTAACCTAGAGATTAGAAAGCTAAAGTTTCAAAGTGAAAACTTGATAAGTGGGACACAGAGAGAACACTTCATATAAAGTTTGTATTAAAACCCCTCCTTTCTGTTAACACATACTATACTTAGCTCTGTGGGCTTAGACATAATAGGCCCCTGTTACCTGTAGCATTTTCCCTCCAGCTGTTGTTGGAGTGACTTGCTACTGGTGACTATCAAGAGGTATAAACAGTCACATACATATAAACCCCAATTCAGGAAGGATTTCCTATTTAAGAGAGCACTTGAGCACATGCTTACATCCCACGGAAGTCAGAGTGCAGTGAGATGGTGACTTGAGTGGGACTTACGCATGTGCTTCAGTGTTTTCTTGAATCAGGGCCATAGCAAAAAAATAAGGAAATGTGCCTTTGTAAAGAGGAGGGAAAATGGTCTTCTCCCTGCTGAACTTTTGCTAAGTTTGCCATGAACAATCTTCAGGTTTCTCCAGCATAGAAGGTTTCTGAAGACTTGATGTAAATGAAAAAGTGAGTTGTGATGAGGGAAGCAAGTAGTTCTCCACAGTTGTAGAATTTGGCACACTTTCTCACTTTTAATTTCTCTTTAAAGTTTTCATTTTAAAACACTTTCAGTTTTAAGTCAAAAATCTCTGAAGCCAAATCCACTCTTTTTTGCTCATTTCTACCCATGTTATTCAAATACATGCTTACTTTTTGTCAAATTGGCTGTCAGTCCCACTGTTGCACATGATCCTGGACTGATGCAGCTCAGCGCAGGGAACAGGTCTTTTGGCCCATGACAGAAGTTTTAGTACTAAAAAAACAGAACACAGAAAAACATGTCAACAGAAAGCTTCAGCGAAAGGTAAAAAGAGGAAATAAAAGGGAATATGTCTCCTCTGTCTCTCTCGCCCTACTTAATTTGTCCCAACAAAAACTCTTCTTCTTTTTGGCTTCACATACTACAGCAGCAGTTCCCAAACTGTTGGTCATGACCCCAAACGGGGTAACACCATCACCAGATGGGGTTGCAAAGATCCCTACTGTGCAGAGGATGCCATTTTGCTCCATACCGCATGACTTTGCAAGTAGGATGCATGTGAAGTCTTTCTGTGGTGAGGATGCCATTTGGTTGAGCAATATCGCACCCTCCAGGCTGTCTGGGGTCCTGGAGTAAATCAATTAAAATGGGATCATGCCAACAAAAAGTTTGCACTACAGTATTCACATCCATAATAATGATCTGGAATTCTTCATTAAACTACCAGAAAATAAAAATTCTAGGTAGTTTTGGTACCATTTTAAACACATTATAAGCAAAGTGAAAATATGAACTAGAATTTATTCTGATATGCAGAAGCTATAGCTGTGCCCTGAACTGACAGAGTGACAGGATATGATCATCTAACAATTCCTGCAAACATTTCTCTTAATGCGTGCTTTCCTCCTACTTGGATAGCACTCTCCCTTTCCCATCCTACATTCTTAATCTCTTCCACCCCTCCTCTATAGTGCCTCCCTCTCTTCTTATACTTTTGTAGACACTTATTATTTGCCACTCATTAATATAGCATCTCTAACACCTGAGATGGGTGAATGAGGAGAAGGGACCTAGAGAAAAAGTTCATCTCAGCAGCTTCTCTGGCCAGCCCTAAATTGTATAGCTGACCAACAATTGAATGCAATTTTCCCTGCTGCAGAATCTGTTTTCTATGGCCCCTGCCTATATTTGCTCAGTTTTCCTCTTTAGCTTGTACAGTAATTTAATTCTAGAATTCTTGCCTGTGTAGTTTTTTTTGTTTTATGTAACAGTACACCATGTAGACATTTGATGTATCCTTTATTCTTTTGGTCAGAAATAGACTACATATTCTTTCCAGCACCTCCCTTAAAATTTGAACTGTGTAAAAATATTACTGTTCTACTTTGTAATTAGTTGTATGCAAAGGAGGAGAGTGAATACTGTCTGCAATCTTATCACCTCAGGTTGTGAACTTTCCAGTTCTCACAAACCATGTGCAGTTTGCTTGCAATAGACCTCTTCAGAAGCTCAGGTACTGCAGGAAGTGGTGACTGAATATGTAGCTTTCTTCTCTCTGAGTGAGTACTGAAGAAATAGCTTTGCATTGTCCAAGGGGAAATGCATAAACAGTAGTGCTGTCTCTCAAATGTGACAAAACTAAGCTCCTGACAACCCATAGTAATAAAAGATCCCACAGCTCCTTTTCTAACAGTAAAAGTGTTAATGTGGGTGTCCTGGCTAAATTCCAAACCCAGTAAATATACTGTCTTCTCGGTTTTCTGTGTGGTTCCAGTTGAATAAAATGCTTTTTGTCCTGAACTACTGTGTAGAAATATTGGTGCAGTTACCAAATATTCATCCAGTTTTACAATAGTGCTTAAGGGCCAACCAAGAATGAGACCCAGTTGTCCTAGACACTGTGCAAACAGAATAGCAGACTGTTCCTGCCCCAAAGAGCTTACAATCTAAGACGACAAGACAGACCCAGGGTGAAGGGGAATGGTAGAACACACAAGCAGCATGAACAATGTGAAGGCGACAAATGTTTGTGTGTGGGGGGTGAGTTTAGGAGGGAATAAGCAAAATGGAAAGAAAAGTGAAGGAGAAGGAGGGGTGAGGGGACAGAGATGGAGTGAATTTGAGGTGAAGAGCCTGAAGGAGAGGGGGAGGAGAGCTATGGGGTTGTGGCAAACAGCCAATCAGCACAAGGCAGAGAAAGTTTAGTCAGAACTGTAGACAGTTCTCAATGTCTGAAGTCCAAAGGTCATAGTTTTGGCTGTTTCTTCTGTCCCTACCGGTGGGAGTCTCTAGCTACCTACTTTCTGTGGTTTTCTTTCAATAATTACAGATTACTATCCCAGAAGAGGCTGCTTCTTTGTAGGGGGGAAAATGACTCTCTCTATATATGAAGCATGAAAGTGTTTTGGTTTCTTTTGGATAAAAAGTGCTATATAAATAGAAATACTTATTACTGTTCATTACTAACTCAGATTTTTGCTGCTATCATAAACCTCAGAGTTGCACAGGTGTTCAATGGCATGCTAACGTAGTAATTATTTAGATAAATGATCTAAATTTATATATCTGTCACAATTCTATATTATTTATTACTTGATCTGAAAACTTTTCTAGGTATTGAATGAAGTTGAGAGATTAAAAATGTAAGAATATTTTTGATTGCAAGTGTATAGATGCTCAACTAACATGATTTCACTGGTGTGTTGACACTTGGCAAGGGAGATGAAAGTTAATCATGTGGATGCACAAATGGAAAAAGTATCCCACTGTATAGGAGGAATGTCAGACTTGAAATAATGTTGGTATTTGTTAACTTGCCTTTACAAATATACCTGTGTGTGTGTGTGTGTGTGTGTTTCCCCCTCACTGTGTGTGCACAAGTCTCGTTAGTAGGTTCTTGCAGTAGGAAAGGAAAATAATTGAATACATTTCAGTCTGCAACAAGAAGCTCCTGGATCTAATAGACTCTTGCTTTGCTGTTTCCTCTTACAGCTTTGTGACAAGATGATAAAAGGTACCATGGGGTGTTCTTGTTAAATACACACTATACTACCTAAGATAGGTAAATAACTTAAAAATTGACTGGCTAGAGACAAGCAGTGAAAAGGAAGAAAGAGTGTAACATTAATCTGCTGAGGGGAATTAATCTGTAATCATGGAATTGGTAACAGAGCATGTATGGAAGCTAAAATCAAGAGCTTTGGGTTCTCCCTCAGCCATGGGATGCTCTTTGTGCTGTTCTCATACTACCAAGCCTACCATCACAGTGCTCCTTGGCATCAGTGCTCTACTCCTCACTCTGACATGTGGATATTGGAGAAGGGCAATGGCCCATATGTATTGTGTAATTGGCGCAGTTTGAGTTGATGGGAAGGGATACCAGTCAGGGTTCAAACGTAAGGCATCCTAAATTTTGAAGGTTGCTGTACTGCTGTGGCTGCTTCTTGAGTGCCCCCTGCTGGCCTATGGTGTGGTTTTACAGGCAGCCTCCCCTTTTTAGCTCTCTTTCACAGGCTCCTTAAGACTCCGGTCAGTCTGTGTTGTGGTTCACAGTGCCCCTTTCTGGGGCTGGTTTAATTTCAAATAAAGTTCATACAGACTTCAGAGTCATTAATCACAAAATAAGCCAAAGAATCCTCAACATAGCCCAAAATCATAATTCAGCACTTCATACTTAGCTCTGGTTCTTTAGCCACATCTACAGCTGGCTCTTAGTCAGTCTGCTCTACCTGAAGTTGTTAGTCTGCAGCCTTTTCTGGGAAAAGCTGACCCCTCTATCTCTGCTTCCTTTTTCTCTCTCACAGTTGCACCTGTAGCTTCCTGCTGCCTTTTATATTACAGCATGTGATCCTCCTCAGATGAGACTCATCTTTAATCAGGGCTGGCTTGGCTTAGCACCAGGCTCTCCTGCCCATCGGAAAGCCACCATGTTACAGTTGTATTATGTGGGGTAGGAATGAATACATATATGGGGGGTGGGAAGGGATGTGTGTGTTGTGAGGAACAATGGGGAGAGGAGGAAAGAAAGACAGGACAAGGATCTTAGGGAATGTGTCAAAGGAAGAGAGCTTGACTCCTTTTCAGTGCTTTGTGCTGAGTCTAGTGAGCAGTCCCAGACCAGCACTGACGAGTGTGAGATGGGAGAGGCAGATATGTTTGAGAAAACGTTGGAAAACATAGACAAGGGAGAAGAGAAGGAAAACGAAGGGAGAAAGCACTCAGGCAAGGGCGAGTGAAGGAGCAAACAGACAGAAGAGAGAGAAAGAAAAAGAAGAGAGAAAATCCAACCTTCCAGAAAGTTCTGAGTGTCTTCTTTATCCTGCACAGGCAGGAGATGCTGCCTCAGAACAGTCAGCTCGGGTGTCTGCAGGAGGCAGGTGTGACAGGAAGGCAGAGCTCACCAGATTTCAGGTAGGAAAACAAGGAAAGAAAAGGAACGAAAGAAAAAGATGAGCAGCAAAGTCTGTTTATCTCCAGACTGTGGTCACATGGCTTCTAGTTCCTCAAGTGCTTGGGTAAAAGATGTAGGAGCCAGTGTGCAGAAATCTGGGGCCTTGTGGCCATACAGGTTTAGGGGCCCATAAATTCCACAACAAAATCACCAATGTTTGATGGAAAACTGACTGGAATTAGTCACTGTAAATTGTATTAGGAAAATATCCGTGAAAGCAATTGGTGAACATTCCTAGTGCTGCAGCCATGGCATTTGGGTGCTTGTGCTGATAATTGCCTGCTAGTAGGAGATGGCAGTACCGACTCTTCAGACCCTCTGATAATAGGTCTGCAAATATTATTTCATATAAGGAGAGACTGAGGCTCCTTGCAACTGAGGGGTTCTCAGTTCTGCTGGCAATCTGGGTTTGAGAAGCACAGTTAAGAAAGCCCTGCAAGGGCTTTGCTGCTTGAACTAAGGTGCCTCCAATTCTTTCTCCTCAAGGTTCCCAATAGGTACTCCTGCTTTCTCATCACCACTGGATAGGACCCTAGAGGGTTCTGAGCTATAATTTAATATTTACTAGGTCTCTGTAGCCCCTGCTAAGCGAGTCCTCCATGTTTGCTTGAAAGAGCCAACAAAGAACTGATAAAATATTTAATATAGCAGAGTCAAAAATCTTTATGTGTAGAGTCAGCAAACAGCAGATTCCTTCAGTGCAATGTGTATAGGTTGACCTGGTTAATACCTGTGTTATCAGCCACCTACTTCCCCGCTCCCCTTTGTTTCTCTTCACCCTTCTGCTATTGTACTCCTTTTGGGATTATGCATAGAACAGAAATTCAGGGAAGATTATGTAGGAGTAAATATATTTTTCTGTACTTTTGTAGAACAAGGGCATTTTCCCAGAGTTAAAAGGCATGCAAGAGTGCAGCATAATCCCAGTCTCCTTATTCACGGATCAGTGAGGAAAAAATTAAGGTAGTCTGAACGCCACCCTTTATATATGTTACATTCAAAATAACAATGTTAGGAGAATGTTAAGACCATAAAGTCTAGTGCTCAAAAGTTAGGAAATAGCTGAATTAAGGCTGATTGGGAAACTGATTTTTGAAGCGTCAGAAAATTAACAAAACTAGGATGTTCATTTGGAAAGCAATATCTAAAATGATCAATGTGTCAAATTCAGCCATTGTAAAATTATCCACCTGACATAGGTTTTATAAAATGGAGTCACAAGACCTATGTTGTCATTGTTACAGGTATTTTTAAGCAAGTGAAGAGTCGTGTATAAACGCTCTTGAGAGCAGCCCATTTCTGAATTGTGGTTCAACAGCTCTCATATTTTCTTGATTTACTGTATAGTATGGAATCTGTCACAGATCCAGTTGTGTGCCCCCTGCTGTCCACCCACTCAACTCCTGTGAAGGAAATCCAAACTTCTGGATCCCTGGGTGTTTTAAGCCTCTGGAGTCTGAACAGAGTCCAGCCCTTGCCATCGTCTTCTAAGAGAGGAGTGTCCTAGGTACATTCTCAAGGCTCACACCCTTTGTCTAGCACGCTCTCATAAAAGCTGGAACCTGTTGTCAAGTTGCCTTGCCCCTTGCTCACGGCTGATGTTTCAGATTCCCCTGTCTCTTAAATTTACCCTCTCCCAGAACTCCATCCCAAGGTGTGAGCCATGTGGATTACTGTTTTATTCTCTTAGAAGGTGGAAGAAGCAACTTGAGGAGACGCTGTTCTAGATTTGATTTGACAAATAGGGAGAACTGGTTGAGAATTTGAACTTGGAAGGCAGCATTCCTCCACTGATGCCTGCTCCACTAAGGACTTGATGTCACTGGCATGACTTAGTTGCCCAGTAGCAGCTCGAAGCTGTGTCTCGGCCAGGGTTGGCCCAAGAATCAGAGAGTTGGAACTGGTTCCCTGATGCCCTCATCTCTCCTGGGCTGAATGGAACTCCTGGCACAGGAGAGAATCTTGCCTGTTATTTACACTTCTCTATTAACATTATTATTATTATTATTTGTATTCCTGGCTGATCTTATTTTTTTGGTTATTGTCTGGGTGAAGTATGATACTGTTACTCCAAGAGTAAAACTGATAATGTATGTGAATTATTAATCTAGATTGACCTAGCTATGGCATTAAATGGTGTGAAAAATTCACAGCCCTGAGCACCATAGTTAAGCCAAATTAACTCCCAGTGTAGACCTGGCTAGGTCAACAGAATTCTTCCGTTGACCTAGCTACTGTCACTCATGGAGGTAGGTTACCTACATTGACAGAAGAACCCCTTCTGTCAATGTAGGAAGCATCAACACTAGGGGTGGCCAACCTGAACCTGAGAAGGAGCCAGAATGTACCAATGTACATTGCCAAACAGCCACAGTAATACGTCAGCAGCCCCCCATCCCCTGCTTCCAGCGCCTCCCACCCACTGGTAGCCCCGCTGATCAGCGCCTCCCCCTCTCTCCCTGCACCTCCTGATCAGCTGTTTCGTGGCGTGCAGGAGGCTCTGGGGGGAGAAGCGAGGGCACGGCAGGCTCAGAGGAGGGGGCAGGAAGGGGTGGAGTGGGGGCAGGGCCTGTGGCAGAGCCAGGGGTTGAGCAATGAGCACCCCCCGGTACATTGGAAAGTTGGCGCCTGTAGCTCCAGCCCCGGAGTCGGTGCCTACACAAGGAGCCGCATATTAACTTCTGAAGAGCCGCATGTGGCTCCGGAGCCACAGGTTGGCAACCTCTGATTTACACTATGGTGCTACAGTGCCATAGCTTCAGCAGCGCTTGTAGCATAGACTTGCCCTCAGTGTTAACACATGATTTCTTTGTTCTCCTGAGGAAATTACATTGCTCTAAACGCCAGCCCTACACACAGACTTGGTCAGACTGTTTTCCCTAGGCTTCAGCAATCTCATTGTCCTGAGGTGCTCGCACTTGAATGGGAGCCATCAAGGTTTAACGATCGTCCATTATCTCTGGCCTGGGGAATATGTGATACAGCCTTGACAGTATGTGGCTGACTCCATATATAGTGAGGCATTGAATGACACAGCAGTTTCATAAGAAGAGCCAGCATTCATAAATTGTACATAGATTCCCCAAATTGTAACAATCCTATTTTCAGTTTAATATAGACACTATAATAGATTAGGTGTCAAGTAACTTGCCACAGTACTACTACCTGTCAAGGATATACTGTATATTATTAACAGATAGTCTAGACAATTGTTTCTTTTTTGAGATGATAAATTTGGAGGTTTTGAACCCTTTTTTTACCCCCTTGTTTATAAAAATATCTTATTGTAATGGGGAGTATTCAGTAGGAGGCAGCTTTAAAGTAAATGTTCTTGAGGAATAACTATTAAGTCATAATGATTCAGTTGCAGGGCATTTCCTAGAGATTAATATCTAGCTAGGAGGAGTTGATATCTTAAACCCCAGCTAGTCATCAATCTCCAGAAATGCTCAGTGCCCGGTTTCTTATTGCTTTTAAAAACTGAAGAATTAAAAAATAAATACAGACAGATAGACTTTTTTTTCTTTATGAGCAATGCAGCTTCATATAGGGTAACTTCTAGATTGCTAATGCCCCACTATGCCTCCTCCAGGCAGATTGCTAGACTCATCTCTCAATATTCCATTCAGATTCTAGTTAACAAGTGTTAACCAGACTCTTGTATTCCATTTTTCTTTTGAGACAGGATTGATGGTAAAGTAGTTAACTCAGTTCTGGAAGGAATTGCAATGTCTGTATTACCTCAAGACAAGCTCTGTCAACTTTTGCTAATTAAACCTGGTAGGCTATAAGTAACCTATTTTGCCACTGCCAAGGGAGTGGGACACAGGAATGTCAAAGCAGTTGCTGTGCATAGATTTAAAATGTGTGGGAGTGCGATTAAAACTGCGATTAATCACAATAATTTTTCTTAATGGCGATTAATTTTTTTGCGTTAATTTGAGTAATGGTTCACCTTGGATTGTCCAAAGTAATGACCACCACATAGTGTGTCAGATTTTTTCTTCCTTTAATGTTGTAAATCTACAATGCTGCTTGTTCTAATTCTCATACATTCACATATGCATAAGGGACCTTTAACAAGGTATTCTATATAGTAAAAAAATGCAAAGATACTCACAGGGATTCAGATTTTTAACTGTACTTGAGCTGACAATGTGTCTAGAAGGAAGGGTTATGTTATCCTGAACAGTAGCATTCAGTGCAGCAGTGCCACATCAAGCAGCCCTACAGCCCCAGGGTATGACACCTTTATTAGTGGAAAAGACCTATGTCAGACACACCATTCTTACATGATTCGTTGACTAACATACACAGAGTAGCACTTACCTTCTACTCTGACTGGATGTTAAAACTGGTGTGATGTGGCCTTCTGCACCTGAATGGATGGAGGTAATAGGAGTAGCCGCCTTCAAACATGACAATAAGGCTCGAGTCAACGGGGAATCAGATTAATTAAAAAAAAGGTAAAGTTTTCATGCAGGTTAGTGTCTAATGGACAAACTGTAGAATCAATATTCTGAGCCAATTTAAAGTTTCAGTCCCTCCTAGAGACTCACATCTTTTGTGTCCCACAAATGCTGACCCATACAAACACTAACACGCAACCTTGTCAAATACGTCCACTAGCCCCAGTTTAGAGGAGAGAGAAAATAATGTCCTACATTAACACCTCCTCTGTTTCTCATTTAACCTGGCTTTATCTGTCATAACTTTTAGGCCCCTATTCAAAAAAATTTCCCTATTTTGGAGCACGCTTAAATATATGCTTAACTTTAAGCATGTACTTCAATGCTATTGACTTCAGGTTAATCATATGCTTAAGTGCTTTCCTGGGATGGAATTAACCATATGCTCAAGTGTTTTCCTGAATTGGGACTGTGGATTGTAAATTCTTTGGGGCAGGACTTTACACCTTGTGCAATATCTATCACACCATCAATGCTTAACAGATAATAAAGTGCAGTTCCACTCTTAAAAGTGCCTCTGTAAAAATGGCATTCTGGGGTTCCACATTCATAGTCACTCAATGACTTCCAGATCAAATGTGCTCTGTTTACAGATAAAAATTTGGATTTTTCTAAATTGCCAGCTTTGCAAGCTCAAGCTGAACTCTTCTAGTGTGCATATAATCAGCAGTAACCTTGCCCCTTGCACTATGAAGAGTATTGTAGATGCATTTATGGTCATGCACTTCATTGTGCCCTCAGGTAAAGCTTCTATAATTGGAAATTCATTAACAATTCAATTGCTGTTGATTCCAGAAAAGACTCTCTTTTGCTCTCCCAGAGCTGTATTGGCTACATAGACCAATAGAAATAGTAAGTACTAAATACTTATTTTTGTCAGCAAAATAGAGTAGAAAATTTCATTCAGAATACACAGAGACTGAAGATCTGTGGAATAGGAAAGTTGCATTTTACCTAGGCAATTTCCCAAACTTAAACATACTTTGAAACACATACCATCTATATTCCTCAAGCTTGCTTCTGTTTTATATACCCACCCTCGGTGGAAATTAGAAAGTAAAATCCTGGTATTAACTATCCTTGTTAAGACGAAAGGATTTCCTGAAGGTAATACGAACAAGTGTTTAACTGTGGCAGAAGTTGTAGGGCTTCACACTGGCTGGGACAGGGTTATAACCTTTAGCTTGCCAAGCAAAGTGCAAGCCTACTTGTTTCACCCTATCACAGTTTAATGGGTGATTTGTTTCATTTAACAATGAAACAAATGCAAAGCTTAATTAGAAAAAAAGTTTCAGAGTAGCAGCTGTGTTAGTCTGTATCTGCAAAAAGAAAAGGAGGACTTGTGGCACCTTAGAGACTAACAAATTTATTTGAGCATAAGCTTTCGTGAACTACAGCTCACTTCATCGGATGCATTCAGTGGAAAATACAGTGGGGAGATTTATATACATAGAGAACATGAAACAATGGGTGTTACCATACACACTGTAACGAGAGTGATCAGGTAAGGTGAGCTATTACCAGCAGGAGAGCAGGGGGAAAAACCTTTTGTAGTGATAATCAAGGTGGGCCATTTCCAGCAGTTGACAAGAACGTCTGAGGAACAGTGCGGGGGAGGAGGAAAATAAACATGGGGAAATAGTTTTACTTTGTGTAATGTCCCATCCACTCCCAGTCTTTATTCAAGCCTAAGTTAATTGTATCCAGTTTGCAAATTAATTCCAGTTCAGCAGTCTCTCGCTGGAGTCTGTTTTTGAAGTTTTTTTGTTGAAGAATTGCAACTTTTAGGTCTGTAATTGAGTGACCAAAGAGATCGAAGTGTTCTCCGACTGGTTTTTGAATGTTATAATTCTTGACGTCTGATTTGTGTCCATTTATTCTTTTATGTAGAGACTGTCCAGTCTGGCCAATGTACATGGCAGAGGGGCATTGCTGGCACATGATGGCATATATCACATTGGTAGATGTACAGGTGAACGAGCCTCTGCTAGTGTGGCTGATGTGATTAGGCCCTATGATGGTGTCCCCTGAATAGATATGTGGACACAGTTGGCAACGGGCTTTGTTGCAAGGATAGGTTCCTGGGTGTGTGGTGTGTGGTTGCTGGTGAGTATTTGCTTCAGGTTGGGGGGCTGTCTGTAAGCAAGGACTGGCCTGTCTCCCAAGATCTGTGAGAGCGATGGGTTGTCCTTCAGGATAGGTTGAAGATCCTTGATGATGCTTTGGAGAGGTTTTAATTGGGGGCTGAAGGTGATGGCTAGTGGTGTTCTGTTATTTTCTTTGTTGGGCCTGTCCTGTAGTTGGTGACTTCTGGGTACTCTTCTGGCTCTGTCAATCCGTTTCTTCACTTCAGCAGGTGGGTACTGTAGTTGTAAGAATGCTTGATAGAGATCTTGTAGGTGTTTGTCTCTGTCTGAGGGGTTGGAGAAAATGCGGTTGTATCATAAAGCTTGGCTATAGACAATGGATCGTGTGGTGTGGTCTGGATGAAAGCTGGAGGCATGTAGGTAGGCATAGCGGTCAGTAGGTTTCCGGTATAGGGCGGTGTTTATGTGACCATTGCTTATTAGCACCGTAATGTCCAGGAAGTGGATCTCTTGTGTGGACTGGTCCAGGTTGAGGTTGATGGTGGGATGGAAATTGTTGAAATCATGGTGGAATTCCTCAAGGGCTTCTTTTCCATGGGTCCAGATGATGAAGATGTCATCAATGTAGCGCAAGTAGAGTAGGGGCATTAGGGGACGAGAGCTGAGGAAGCGTTGTTCTAAGTCAGCCATAAAAATGGTAACACCCATTGTTTCATGTTCTCTATGTATATAAATCTCCTCACTGTATTTTCCACTGAATGCATCCGATGAAGTGAGCTGTAGCTCATGAAAGCTTATGCTCAAATAAATTTGTTCATCTCTAAGGTGCCACAAGTACTCCTTTTCTTTTTGTAGAAAAAAAGTATTTGCTCAAAGTCAGAATATAAGATTGTTAGATGTGTCAGTAGATACTGTGAGATATAGCATGAGAGAGAGCAGTTACAGTTTCATTAATGTTGTTTAATGTGTGGAAGGAAGGAAAAAAAGTGCCTAGACAAATCCATTGCATTAGATACTGGAAACATCCTGTCATGAGCTTACTGCTCACAATAGGCCAAACTTCAGTTACTTGTCACAAATATAAATGCGAAAAAAGCAGTGCAGGAGACTAAAGTTCAGAAAGGTGAGTCATGGGGAACAAGCAAACAAGAGTAGCTCCAGAAGCAGAATATTAAAATAAGCAGCACCGTAGCAAGTAATTGGCACTGAGAAAATGTATCTATTACCAGCCCAGTGGTATATGGAAACTCTTGGGATAAAGGGAGTGTGGGTTTAACTAGTTATCTCTGACGACTAGTCAGTATGGAACTCTACGACTGCATTGGAGGGTATCAGTAGATTTCTAAAGTGTCTTGTAGGTAATGAGTTTATTGGATTGTAGACTGGATGTATGAAAATCCAGTGTCGTAATTATAATAGAGATGTTCAAATAGGTTGTAAATGTGTGAAAAAGTCACAAGAAAATCAAGATGAAAGCACTGAAATTAGTGATGTGGATATATTTAATAGTTTTTATGTATTTACTCTGGGTCTCAAAGAAAAGAAAATAGACTATGTAATATGGAGCAAAAAATGCCGAAGTGCTGGTAGTGCTATTCATACATCCGACCGACTGAATCTACTCTTACCAACTATTACCGTCTTTAAGGAAATTTAATTATTTTGTAAAGTTTCAAGGGAGAGTTCCTGGACTGAACCAGGCCTTAACTGAACTGGAAGGATCAGAATTGTTTTAAAATCCCAATTATTGCTCATAATCTCTACAATTCTGAATTTTAAAAAGTATGTGAGGCATTGAGTTATTTCAATTCTGAAACTGAAAAATATATATAGTAGTACTGCTATTTTTTTAGATGAAGCTCGTCCCAAGGAGCTAGTAATATTGTCTGTCAAAAATTACTCAGTCCCAGCAATATAAATAGGCTGAATAAAGGCAGGAGTATCAGATTTTGAATGATTGATCTTGGCTTCATGAATGAACAAAAGCTTGTGAATCATTAGTCCTTTCCTCTGAAATACCTGTGGGAGCAGGCTCTGGAGAGGGGAAGATGCTGTTGAATTTCCCTTGAGCTAGTCCATGATTGTGGTGCTTGGATTTGGTTTGCAATGGAATAGATGGTGGTACTGTCCCAGAAGATATCGATCTGCCCAAATGTGCCATGGAAGCCCTGTGTCTCTGTATTGGTTCTTCAGCTCCCATGGCTTGCTGATAGTGCGGCTGTATTAGAGTGAGGCTGCAAGGGCTTAAGCCAGGCTGTCATACTGGAGGAAACCCCCCTTTAAGGGATATCTGAAAGGGTGAAAGAGGAATCCCCCCCGCCAAGTTTGATTAGGGTGTGTGTGTAGGAATGGGTCACCTTGCTCCCAACCTGGCCCCACTCATTGTCATTCGCAGCCGTGGAACTCCAACCATGTGGGAGGGTCTAGGAGAAGGTGAGAATGAACATGTGGAGGTGGATGACTCTCCCTCATCCAGAAAAGCCCCATGGGATGGTGAGGATTTGTGCAGAAGGCCACCTCTGCACAGCAAGTATAGGGAGGAATAATTGCGTTTTTGATCTAAACTCCTGTGGAACTGGTGATTTCTCACTAGGGGCAGTGTGATCATAGGACAAAGATAAAAATTACATTTATTAGATAATGCTAATGAAGTTTGCAAAAAACAATAAAAACACCTGATCTTGAATAGTCCTGTTCAACTCAGTGTGGGAACTGGTTGTGAGAGTAAAGAGTTCTGCTTGGATTGGATATCCATTATAATCTCAGATTGGATATAACGTTTGCTAAAAATAACTTGGGTGCTATAATTTGTGCCTTCTGCTTGCTAATTATGTGCACAAAATATAACATAATGAAAAAAACTGAATGTGTATTTTTCCACTTTTGGAGATGTTGCTTCTAAGTAGTTACAGTTACAGATAAAGCTGATGGCTTGATTTAGCTGAATATCTTTGAATGGGAAGAACTAACATTAGACTTTTTAGCATTCAAAATCCACCATCTAGGGAGATGGTTAACTTCTCCTAACGCTAAGTCATTACCTTTTCAAGGACTTAGAGGATTAGAAAAAGTTTCCTCCTCCCTCCTGCCCCCCATGAGTCATGTCTAACAATTGATTTAAATTAGAATAGTGTTCATTTTTGTTCCCCATTTACATGGCACTGCTTAATCTATATACCATGTCTAGAGACCTAATCTTAACATGGTCCTGTTCTTACAGTTTTCAGACTCTGTGCTGTATACATGTTAGGTTATTTTGATGGTAAAAGAGAAAACATACTTTTAAAATTATCTTTATCAAATTAAGTAAAATTGGTAAATAATTCTAACACAAGAAAATCCATATGCTCAGTAAAAAACTTTTTTACAGGAAAAGCATTAATATGATGAATTGGAAAAGAGGTTGTCTCTGAATAAATTTGGAGCCCAGTTCTGCAAACCCTTACTCAGATGAGTAATCTTTTTAAATGGTGTTGTCATTAGTAAAGGCTCTTGCATGGTCAGGTAATGACAGCCTGCACCTAGTAATTTTCTCACTTGCAGTAAATGACAGCATCTGTTCAGAGAGAACCTTCCCTAAGAACAGGTTATTCTATAATTGTCCATCTTAGGCTTTCTTGCCTCTTTGTCTGAAGCATTTGGCCAATATTAGATGGACCACTGATCCTTTATGGCAGTTCTTATGTAGTTAGAGCAATGTAATCCTCAGAATATAAACAACAAAAAATCAATAGAATTATGCTAGTGAGAACTTCTCAGTACATGCTCTGACTCATGGCAAGAGGCAATGCCAATGCACTTGTTTTTTCCTGTACTTTTATACAAACAATGTAAACTGTAGGAAGTGTGCTTTGATAAACAATGCCAACCACACAATTTTAGTGAACTGTCCTCTTGAAGTTAGCAGGGTTGACATATGGTTGGGAGGGTTCATCCTGCCTGCTGGCATGCATAATGTGGTGTACCAATGTAAGCAGTTATGACAAGTTATTCTAACACCATGTCAGACCTAGGGAATCCAAATGAGATCTTATTTAACAAAGCTGAAAATATTATGAGGTGGAAGAAAGTACAAAATAATCAGATATATAAGTAACAGTAATTAAACAGTGGTACATGCAAGATGGGGCAAGGCGTTTAAGTTTCCCACTGAAAACTGTGAGAAAGAAGAAATGTATCATAGTGAATCTATCCAATATAATTTATATCCATCAGGAGCTGTGAGCTGCCTGACACCAATGCCTACATTGTTTATAAGCGATAAGATGGAAAACAAATAAAATTTAAAGAAATAAGTACCTTGTGTGATATGAGTTAGGATTTTTTTTTCAATTAGTTTCAGTTTAATAAGTAATGCAGTACAGTTACATTTTATACACACAAGGAAATGCTGATCTTTGGCTGTTACAGAACCTGTGCTAACTGCATCAGCTGTGAACATTCTTGGACTTAGGCAGGCTGTTCAGTAATAGAGCTAGACCTTGAACTCACCTTGATATTGGTTAGCTATAGAGTTCTATCTCTAGTGCTTTCGCAGTCCTACGGGTGGTACTGTGCTGAATCTGGATGTCCTTCATATGGATACTGAGACTTTAAGATCTCTGTCCCTGTTGCTCAAGAGCACTTCAGAATACTTTTTTTTTTTTTTTTTTTTGGACAGCCAGAGTTTGGAGTTAGTGCAGCCAGGCTGAAGCTCAGGGTATGTCTGCCCTGCAGCTGGAAATGTTCCCCATGAGATTGATGGATGATTTCTGGTAAGCTATTAGCCCGCATATAAGCAATTTTTTCTATTCATTCACCTTAAGAATAAATGTGCCTGCTTATGAAGAGCTGTGTGATGAGTTGTGACTGGTGTCAATTAGTTATTTATAGCCTTCAAAGAGGAAAGCAAAGTGAAGACACTAGCCTGTTTAGGCAGTCTGGCTTGCTAGGGATATCACAGTGCAGCCTGGAAAAACACCAGCCATGAGGGAGAGAGACACGGTCTCTGTCTGGGAGGGGTGATGGCTGAGGAGCCCAGAGCATACTGTGGTTCCGTTGAGGGACTATGGAGGGGGAAAACAGGTGCAGTTGCCCTGAACTCTAATATCCTCTTCCTCCATACATATTATTTCACAACATGGCTTCTTAGGAAACCCAAGTGTGATCATTGTTTAAGGTTATTCTAATTTAATGTAAAACAGCCAAAGATCCAACAATATTGAAATTTCATGAAGGCAACTTAAGTTGACACAGACTTCAAGGGCACAGAGAACATCTTGTCATTGAACATTTACTCTAATTTAGTGTCACTACTTTCTTGCATTGATTGTTAAAGTGATTGCTGGCAACAGCTTTCAGCTGTTCACTTTTATTCATCACACAAGAATTGTTACTTTTATTTTAGATTCCTTGTCCAACATGTACAACTTGAGTCCTCATTTTCTGCAGCATACGTTCCAATGTTTGCTAAGGAAAATTAATAAAAAATACATGTATAAATACACATGGAGTAACTGCCATGTAGGTGTATGGTGGTTTTTGGGCATCTCCCGATGTATTGTGGTATGTATGGGGGAATAGTTGGTTTATATTATAAATGAATATTAATGGTATTTGTATAAAGTGGAAAAATTAGCATGTGCAAGCAGGAAAAGTTCTCATTGTTTTGCTTCTATAACAGTAAGATACTTAGTATCCTACTCAGGGCTTAAATCCTTATTAAGTATTTCCTGGAATCCCCCTGCCTTCCCCTCAACATACTATAAAACTCCAGAGGGTTTGAAAATATTTACCAGAGCTCTGCTCTGAACAGCTCCAGTTGAATTTAAGCCCTGAATCCTACCAAAGGACGTAGGATTCAATCATAGGAGTTCTGCTGTTGACTTTAATGGGAGCCAGATTGGCCTCTGTGAATCAGCAGGACCCAGCTACTCAACTATCGTGACCGCAGAGAACAGTGAATGTAAAACCAATCATTAACTTCTGAGGAACCTTCTTCAGTGTCAGCTTGAATTTGATATTAAGGATAGTCTGTTCCTATATTGCTAATATCAACACTGGAAGAGCTGACAGTCACACTAATGTGTGAAATGAAGTGGTGTCAGAAATGGTACTGCATCATGTCATCTCATATGAGTGCAAGCCAGAGTGGTATAAATATAGTAGGCATAGCTAAAAAGCCCAGGCCCCTGAGGCCATATCATGGATCTGTTGTCAAAGTCAAGCATGGAGCCATGGCTGTAGGGTTACCTAGATGCAGGAGGTCAGGAACCAGTGTGTGTATATTGGTGGAGTAGTGGTCCTTGCTGTTCTTGAGAGCACACATCTTGTGCACACCCATGTAAGGGAGCATATGGTCAGTGTTTCCACTTAGTCACCAAACCTATTGTTAATGAAAGGCTCTGAGCTGTGTAGCCTGCTTTTTGTGAGATCACAAATCTGCTAATCTCTCAGTGCAACTATGAACTGCATTCATTGTTGAAATCCATTCTGGCCACAGATTCTGCAAGGATTTGTAAATAAAAGTAGAGTAAAATAACCAACAGCATTCACCCTTTATTTGCTATTGTCTTGCCTTAAACAAGCAGCCTAATTCTTAGGTCCAAATAGGGATTCCTTACAGTACTGTACTTAAACATTCAAAAAATGCAGTATAAATAGTATTGATGAGATTTCTCTGTTTTTTCCACGTTACAGCAGCATAAAATCCAAATGAGTTTCTATAGTATCATGAAACCTACTCAACTTTGGCCTTAATGGTTTTCTTTCATCAATTTTTTTATGTTCTGATGCTTCCACAGGGGTGCCTCCTTCCCCTTAGTATTATGTTTCACATTCCCATAATCTAGAAATAAGATGTCTGGTTACAGAGTAGAAAGATCACGTTGAATAGCAAAACTAGATTTTTTTTTCCCAGTGGAAATGTTCATTCTGCCCTTTTCTTCTGCCAAATAAACACAAAACTCATGTAAATGACCCAAGTCCTAAAGCTAGATTGAGTGTAAGCCATTTTAGTTGTACAGTTATTCATTTTCTCCTTGATACTGGTGCATCAAACCTCATGAGACGCAGGCTGATAAGGTATGTATACTTTTTCTTTGTTATAAGTGGAACATTATCTTCTAATGCTATTAGCTCCTTTGAAAAGCCAAAGCATTCCCTGTGAATCTGGTATTTGTGAAACATGCTGGAGAATTAGTTTGCAGAACAGGAGTAGCCTAGGGGTCAGATGAGGTTCTCCACACTGTGCCAAACCTGGCTTGGAGATACCATCTCCACAAGTGTGAGGAAGTATTTGTTTCCTTAGCAGGTATGAGAGAATCATTCCCCACCCCGCCCAGTTTAGTAGCTGAACCAAATAAATAAATTAAAAAAAAATTGCTTCATTTGAAGCAAACTGATTTTTTTCTAAGTTTTTTTTTCTTTTTTCTTGATGAAATAGAAAATGAAGAAAATTTCATTCAGGGTCAAACAAAACAGTTCAAGTGTTGATTTGAATCAACATTTCATTCAGGAAATCTTAATTTGAAATGAAATTCAATGGTTCATTTAAATTTTTCTAAACAAACTGTTCCAATATTTCCAACGTTTCTGTGTTCATTTTTTGTGGCCAAAATAATTGTTGAATTTGACTTGAATTTGCGGATAGGTTTGGTGCCCTGAAAAGTTTACCCCAGTTCTAGTCTGTAGGTCTATTAATCCTTTCTCTCTCCGCTGAGATGAACTTTTAGCACCCCTCATGGTGGTAGTTACTGTAATGTCAATAGCAGCAACACGATTTTCCCATCCCAGTTGCACCAATAAAAATCTGGGGTTTCCTCCAATAATGTTTTGTTACTCCTATTTCACACTGATTTAAATGTGATCAGAATCTCCTCTTCACTGGCGCTGGACTGATTCCACCAGTTAATTTTTCTTGTCAGCAAACAGTTGACCAAGGCAGATTATTTTCTTGAATTGGCAGTTTAGAGGTGAAAGGTGCTTCTGCATATATTATGATATCCAGAATCTGCCAGTTGCTCACTTTTCTTAGTTCTATTGTGCAGTAGGAAAATCCACCCAAAGCATTTAAATTCAGCTTAACAATCTCTCTAATATTTTTATAAAAATTTACATTATAGGAAAATAGAGTACAAATTATTACCATGTTGGAGGTGACATTGCAGACTTGACACCACAGCTGAAGTACTTCTGTTCAAGAGGTTTCTATCTTTAAATCCTCCTCTGTGCTTGATGAGCAGACCATTTCTGTCATCAGTCACAAATTGAACACCTGTCAGATGCAACAAAGGCAAAGGAATATATGCGATGTACACTGGCTGATTTCACATTGTGTGGAACTGTGGGATTTTTCCACACCGTTTTTACATGTATTTGTGCAGTTGCTTGGAGGAAGCAACATGCCAGTTTCAAAGTGCATAGTGGTGTTCTATATATTGTCAAATTCTATTTTTTTCTGGTCATTATTGACCAATGCAAATCGAGAGCAAAATTGTTGAAGTTACTGGAGCTATATTGGTATAAACTGGTCTGAGAAGACAATCAACCTGTGTTACCACATTGACATCCAACAGAGTTACTACAGATTTACCCCAACATGCCTTAGAGGAGAATTTGGCTTCCAGCAAATTATGATGCTGACTAGAGAACAACAGCACCTTCTTTGGTGGAAGTTATTGAACATTAGGGGCAGTGAACAAAAGTCTGGGAGGGCTGTGTGTGGAATTTCCCAGCTCTCCTTCAAGTAAATGTTTGATTTTCTTGCTATACACTCTCTTTCCCCACCCCCACCCCCATTCTGTGTAGAAAATTAACTCTCATGAAAATAAGAAACATCAATATATTTCCTTATTATTTTTTTGTTTGCGGGGGAAGAGGGCAGCCTGTTTTTTAAAGATCACGGTTATTGTAATTTCAGCAAGTAATTACTATTCAGCAGAGACATAATTTTACCACATCTTGAGGAAATGTTGTGATCTTTAGTTTAAAAAAAATAAGGCTTCAAATTACTGGGTAGATCCACATCCAGATTAACCCACCAAATCTCTACATAATAAGGGCATATTCCTATAGTGGTTTCTGAGTGATAGGATCTTGAGCCCCAGACATTCTTTTGTTTTCTGAAGAGAAGTGTGTGTACCAATTTGATGTACTCTTTTATTTTCATTGGACTTAGATTTGTGACATTGGTGTCAAAACTTTCCAGGAGCATAAGAAATCCTTATAAAGCAAACTCCATTCTGTTTGTAAACAGGTGAAACTCCCTTGAAGTCAATGGTGGTTACACCTGGTCTGATCTGGGCCATTGTACAGAAAGAACTTTTGGGATGGGAGAGGAAAGTATAGTACAAATAAACCCTTGGGAGGGAGAGGGGGAATGGGCAGAGGGGAAGAGTGAACTGGCAAAGGCTCATGTGAACACCTTATAATGTTTAATTCTTTTGTTTCCCACTCCACATTCTATAACTCTGATGGTCTGGGATGAGGCAGGATCTTTTTGGATTTTAAAGAGCTGTTTGACTTTAGTGTTTCTTTCTTGAAATTTCAGCTGAAGCCCTGCCCATTGGCCCTTTGAATAGGGTATAAAATGGAGTTCTTTCAGCTTATTAGAAGCCCTAGCACTACTCTCCATCACAAGAGCAAAATCACATTAAATATTCTACAGCAGTGCCAGTTGACCTTCTTTCAACACCATCCTTCTTGTAAGATGGACGACAGAGCCAGAATGCTGTTTCTGGCTGACAGAACATGTTTTATTTGCTGAAGGTAGCAGGAATATCTATGTCACCTCTGGCCAGATTACCTCTACTCATCCTCTCCCCCCACCCGACTCGCCCCACTTTTTTTTCTGTTTGTCGTGTTGCTTCCTACTTTATTGCCTTTGTTGCTTGATAAATTTACAAATTACCACATTTAATCGTTTTAGAGCCCAGCAGTCCTTTAGAAGGTAGCGAGCAGGCGTTCTGTATTTTTATATCCTTTACTTTCAATATAAATATTATACTTATTACTGGTCCTGAGAAAAGACAGGTATGTGGGGTTCTTTGGATGCTGGATACATGACTCTTTTGACCCAGGCAGTGAATGCAAACAGAAATGGTACATTTAGAAAGGCATTAACTGCTCAAGTAGCAGCATGAGGCACAATTCAGGGTCGCAGTAAAACTGCAGAAAAGGCACCCCCAGTAGAGCTCTCCTTTATTGTAAAGTATCTGAAAAATGAACTAACTCCAAATACTTAGGTAAGTAACATTAACCGGGTGGAGAGAATTTCTATTCACTGTGACTGCTATTACCTTTTTCAGTCTCATGGATTTCTGAACTGCGAAAAAAATTAACTGAGCGGAAGAGAATAGTTTTACTGCATGGGAACAGAAGCCACAAACATAGTTTAGTTTTGCATTTACATATCACACATGTTTCTCTGAGTTTTAGTGCCTCCTCAGTTAGTTACATTTTGGTCTCGGGATTATAGAATTTATTAAACTATATCATAAGTAGGCTACAGAGCACAGCACTAAAGACAATGATTGCATCTAGTCCTTCAGAGAGGGAGAGAGAGAGAATGTACAATTGTGTACACAAGCGCAGTTTATGCATTCTCTCTGCCGCTCTGATGCACCAGGTGCAATCATTGTATTTGTGCTTCCCTTGTATTAGCCTCCAAGGAGGGAATGGGGCAATTACCCCATTTCCATCTTCAGTGACAAGTGGAACTAGGCCTGTGTGGGTAAGTGGAGAGCCTCTGGTGGGGTTAGGGTTCCATTAGCTACTCAGTCCACCAGTTTCTAACAAACCACCAGATGGTGGCTGGGATGTGAAGGCTGTCTGGGGGCCTGCAGACCTAGGTTGAAGATCTGTGGATCCTCACATCACCCACTCCCCTAGGGTACCTTCAGGGCATCACTGGACTGGGTTTTTCATGGAAACTCTTATAGAAGGATTGCATCAGCTCTGGGGGGTTTACTTTCTCCCAGGAGCATTCTTCAGGCCTGTAGTTCCTCTAGTTGATCAAGTACCAAAGTTTGCCTTGCTTGACCTTAGTATAGAGGACCTCATGGATTATATACTCTTTATGGTTCTGGATATGTACTGATTGGGGGGTGGGGTGGGGTTGGGTTCGATGGGGAAATGGGTTCTTTCTACATGGCTTCAGGACAACACATGCCAAATGATGTATTCTGAGGGACTGAGGCAGATGGAGCTCAAAAGTAACAGGGTTGACTTGTCAACACTAATAGAGCTGAGGAACTGCTGATCTACTTTACGGGACGTTCTCCATGTGGAGATGTTTAGCTGAGAACCACACTTTCTGGCCTACAGAAAAAGTGGGACCATTCTGCTATTGTGGATCCACATACCACTTTTAATTTTTTTTTCACTACTTCAGTGTGGTTATTTAAATTCTCTTGGGTCTGGTGGATTGGCTGTATCCAATCTGAGATTGCCAGATTGGAAGAGATCACGGGTAGCTTCTGGTGGAATTGGGATGGAACCTGTAATTTGCACAAAAAAGTGGGAGGAGCTTTGCAGTAGAGGCAAGTTCTGTGTTGTTCTATACGAACTCCAAATAGGGTAACATCAAAAACCAGTTGTTCTGGTGATGGCAGATATAACAGGGTAGGTACTGGTCTAGTATTTGATTTAATCTCTCCATCCAGCCATTTGTTTGGGGGGTGGTAGGGAGAAGAAGGCAGAAGTAAACCCCTCATATTCCAAGTGCTTCATGCTAGAAACGGGAGATGAACTGTGAGCTGAAATCAGAAGTGATGCAATCCAGAAGCCCATGAAGGAGGACAACCTTGTTCACCCATAGCCAGATTGCTTCCTCAGAAGAGAACAGTTGGTTGCAGGGAACAAAGTAAACTGTCTTTGTGAAAAGCAGTCAAAATCACTGTATACCTTTTGGACTCAGATAGCTCCATGATGAAGTCTAGTGCAATAGCCACCCAGAATTTAAGTGGAGTTTCTAGAAGTTGAAGGAGTTCATGGGTTTACTGCGTGGCACCATGATGCGGGCACACACATTACAGGAGGCAACATGTGCCAGTCTTATCTTCGGGATTTGGGGCCACTAAAAGAAATGAGATGCTAAGTGCTGGGTCTTGTAGCCACCAAAACGTCCCACCAAGGGGGAATCATGGCATAGATGTGGGGTTGCAACAGGTGGAATTCCAGGGTGGAACATATGTGAATCCCTTAATGAAACTTAGCCCGTTCCAGGTGTTGTGCTATTCTTTGTTTATAGCTTCCTGTTCACTGAGTGCAATCCCCAGGTTAGAGGATGTACAGAATAGTGCAAGCAGATCCTGGCAGAAAATCACACTGAGGAAGTTTATGGGGCTTAAGGAGGTAGGAGGGCTCGTGATTAGACCCTTTCAAGTCAACATAGTGTTCTGCCTTCTGGACAGTGCATTGGCTTTGCCATTCCAGGATCCCAGGTGACAGGAGCTAACAAAGTCAAAATGGAAAGGAATACGGCCCACTGAAGCCCCCCACCTTTCTCAGTTACTGTGGACAACACTACCATCCTTCTTGTCACTCAGGCCTGTAACCTAGATGTCATCTTCAACTTGGCCCTCTTTTTAGATTCTCACATCCAGAATATGTCTAAAACATGGCCACTCCTCTCCATCCACACAACTAAAACTCTCATCCCGGGTCTCTTCATCTCAGGTCTTGATTACTGCAATATCATCTTCTCTGACCAATGTACTCTTGCCTCACTTACTTGCATTCCAAACACTGCTGCAAAGATATTTTCCCTGGCTTGTCAATTTGACCACTCACAACTCTCTTTGCATCTCTCCACTGGCTCTGCTTTCTGTATCACATCATACACAAACTACTCGTCTTCACTTTCAAGGCCCTTCATGGAGGACTGCCATCCTGACTATCATCTGTAATGTCCCACACATCTAGAGCCCAGGCCAGTAGAGCTACCAGGCAGGTGACATCTCCAGACTGCCACGCACAGCAGCTGTAACCAGCCTCCGCTCCACTTCCCATGACCCGCTATGGACACACACCATGGGAAGTTCCACCTCAAAGATATGACAGGCAGCAGCCCTAGCGGTCCTGATTGGCTCCCTGCCCTGTATAAACTCAAGGAGCATTCCAGGAAGTGTCCAGGCAACAAGCGTTGATTTCCTCTAGCTGCCATGACCATTCCTGTTCTATGCTCTTGAACTCCTGGCTTGACCTCAGCTTGATTTACACTTTGCCTCCTGACTTGGACCCTTGGTATTAACTCTGGCCTGGAACTGACTATGAATGCCTTGGCTACTCTTAGCCAGGGCTGGCCTTATGGAAAATGGCACCCTGCGTGAACTTGTATTTTGGTGCCCCTGGTCTCTGTGGATTCCCCAGGTTCCCCCCATCACCTCTAGGCCCTGCTGCCTCCCCGCTTAATTTGTATTGAAAGAGGTGCCGGGACCCAACACAAATTAAGAACTAGCTGGGGGGTTGGAGAGTGGCAGCCTTAACCGTGATTCCAAGGGCTGCTTAGGCACCTGAGAACTCTAGGTATTTTTGCAGATAATAACTTAGAAATTAGCTGACAGGAGCACTGTATGTAATTTCTATATAAAGAAAGAAAAAAATATACACAAACACCATTTAAAGCCATATATTAAGTTTATATGTAAATTTAGAACAATCAGGAGATAATACAGCAAGATATTCCCAATCCCAAGCCTTGAGATCAGTTTTGAAGCCTTAACACAGATATCAGAAACACGAGTTTCATATTTTGTATACTATCTTTAGTAGAGATGCTTAAAATCTGCTTACTTTCTCTAACAGACACACTGTGTAACAACCATTATCTACTCTTCTTTAGTCAATTGTTTTTCACTCCACTAAAAACATATTTACTTAATTTTAAATTAGGCGATTAAGGTTTTTTTCTCTTTTTATTAAGAATGGGAATTTATTTTTCTTATTATTTTTCCATTTATGTTTACTAATCACAATCAAGTAAGTGACTCACTAACATTTGATTCCATCATTACTATTAGTATCAGACTTGGAACGGCATTTATTTTTGGACAAATTTTGTTATTTTACAGATATAACTAAAAATGCAATTTGAAAATAAGCGACCTTCACCTGCACAGTGTCTAAAGTTATATGTTTAGCAAACTTTTTTTAAACTGGCACTGCTAAGATGAGTACAAGTTAAATTTACATTCTAGAAGGATTCTATTATTTGATTGTACTAGTTTAAATAATGAATGACAAAGCACAATGTGGTAATAAAAGTAATAATGATACTTACTCCAGCCAGGACAGGTTAGGCATTTTAGAACTCACTACTCAAAGAATTAAATTTAAGCATAAGAGAGAAATAAAATTATGAAATGCACAGATCAGTCAAAAAAACTAAAATAACAGTACTGTAATCCTTAATGAACTTTGAAAGAATATAATTACAGAGAATATTTGTGCATTGTGCATTTTGACAGGAAGTACCAAGAAATAATAATAATAATAATAATACAAGTGTGTGTGTGTGTGTGAGAGAGAGTGTATGTGTGTTGGGGGAACTGTGTGAGAAAGTGTGTGTGTGTTTGTGTTGGGGACTGTGTAAGAGAGGGAGGGAAGGTGAGGGAGTGTGTGTGTGTGTGTGTGTGTGTGAGAGAGAGAGAGAGAGTGTGTCAGCAGAGCACTCAGGAGCCTGAATGCTTGTTCGGGCAGCAGCTGCCGGCAGCACCCACTCCTGACTCAGAGGCAGCAACACAGACTGGCTTCTCCCTGTCTATTCACCACAGCTCAGCGGAGACTGGGTACACAGGTGGGGGGAGGGGTACAACCCAACATCAGTCCTCCCCCCCACCCCCACTGGCTTTGCACAGCAGAGAGGAGGCAGGCTCCTGGTCTCAAGAAGCTTGGCCAGGGGCAGCTTGATGGTGGGGGCGGTGCAGGAGCAGCAGCAGTGGAGCTGGGCAGTGGGGAGAGGAGGGGCATCCCTGCTCCAGAGGAGTTACCTGGCTGGTTCAGCTGCACCCTTAGCTCGGGTCCATCCACCCTCTCCAGACTCTGCTGCTCGCCTGCCTTGCTGCCTCCCTAAGTCTGGCTGGCTCTCAGCAGGTCAGTTGGGAGATACCTCACAGCATGTACCCATGTGTTGTACATAGCACCATGGGCGGTGGCCACCCTCGCCCATCACTAAGGCCAGCCCTGCTCTTCACTTCAGATTTGCCCCTGATTTGCCCCTTGGCCCTGACTGCCCTTGTTGGGATCCTGACATCATCCCTCATGCTATAGAGATCTTTGACTCCCACTTCTGCTCTGATAGGTAGCCTTTGTTGCCCACTTGTTACATTTTCAAACAAGCGCCTTTGTCTTCTCCCATTCTTCTCCTCCTCCAATGGAGGAGTTCCCCATAAACCTCCATAAAGCTACATTGTTATCTTCCTTCAAATCCCTCCTTAAAGCCCGCATTTGCTGTGATGCTTGCAAGAAGCTAGACAATGGATAGGCCATTGATGTGCTGAGTCCCCTGCCCACTGTGCAGACCAATATTACCTTCTGGTCCCCAATCCACAGGTGCAGACTTGTATTTTTCCAGGTGGGTGTTCCACCCCCGCTCTGGCTCGAGACTTCGCCCCCACTCGGCCCCTTTCCCAAGGCCCCACTCTTGCTCTGCCTCTTCCGGCTCCGCCCCTCTCCTCCCAGCGCCTCCCACCAACTGCCAAACAGCTGGTTGGCAGTTGGCTGGTGGGTGCTGAGCACCTACTATTTTTTTTCCATGCATGCTTCAGCCCTAGAGCACCCACAGAGTCAGCGCCTATGTCCCCCTCTGTCTGAATCTGTATCTACCTTTCCCCCCCTCTTATAAACTGAGATCAGAAGCTCTTTGGAGCAGGGACCAACTTTTTGTTCTGTGTTGGTACAGTGTCTAGCACAATGGCACCCTGGTCCGTAACTGGAGTTTCTATGCACTACTGTAATACAAATAATAATAATGCCTTCTGTCTATGCAGATGTGGTGTTAACGGTATACACAAGCCCCTCTGGTACAAATTGTTTATACAGACAGCATATATAATTACATTTCAAAAATTGTATAACTCAGGTATTTTTCATAGAAAATAATTTCCTGTTTTTTTTCCTCTTCAATGTTTGTGGACCTATTGCATATGCCTAAAAAATTTGCCCTAATAGCCTTCTGGATATATGCCATAAAGTTTGACAAACCAAGCACTTCTAAAAGAAGGAGAGGCGTATTGTTCTTTGTTCAGAACTTGTTCAACAAGCAGACTGTGCCTTTTCTGTGGGACCCTGCGGAAATGGTGGCATGTCAGGAAGAGTAATGTCATTTAATTTATGAACCGTTAATATTTATTGTACAGCCGATCACTGGCATTTTCAACATGGCCGCTGTAAAGAAGGTAATAAAAACGGGGGAAGGCCATATATTTACTGGAACTGCAAAATAATTCATAGTGAATAATTTATTTGATGAATTTATCCCCTTATTCTGTCAGCAAATTTTCTGGTAGCAGCTGATGATTTCTCTGAATGTATTTGCTATTCAAAATGATTTGCTGAATAATTACTACAAATAATTCATCACTTCATTATTTGTAGTGCAGTGGGACTCAGACACCCACATCAGGATTGGGGCCTCATTATAGTAGACTCTATACAAACACATATGAAGACCCACATGTATGAAGTTCCTGCCCCAGACAGTCTACAATCTAAGGGCATGTGTACACTAGAAGGTTTTACCAGTAGAACTTTTTGCCAGCTGCTGACATTGCTGTAGCAGTAAAGCATGTGCACAGTTGGCTGCTTTTGCATGTGTGATGTGTCCTTGCCAGGAGAGGTAGTGCTGGCAAAAGCTACAGTGTATCATGTGTAGGCATTCCAATGTTCCCCATGCTACCAACCAGCACACTGCCTTCTGGGATGTTTTTTCAATTCATTGTGGGGTACCAGGAATTTGCTCAGAGAATTATGGGAGCTTGGGGCCAAGTTCCCCCAATTCCCTTTTTTTCATTCAATAAAGTTTCTTTCATGTGATGAAGGGTTCATGTAGAGTTCATGCACCTGGAAACATTCAGGGCACACCCTGAGTGTTGTGTAGGAGCAGTGCACACACTGCTCCATCCAAGGACATGGACCATGGGAAGTCGCCCAGAGGACATGAACCGTGGGAAGCTTCCTTGGACTGGGCTCAAGGCCTGAGAGCAAGGACAGTAGTAGATAGAGGCTAGTAAATAAGAATATTAATCAAAGTCATATTATTTCCTTTGTTGTGTCCTTTTGCGGCTGAAGTATGTAATGCGAAGGGGGGAGAGAATAAAAGGGAAGGTGGAAAGCTGACAGGTGGCAGCCCGTTAGCAGACCAGCTTGCTCGCTCGCTAAAAGCTTTGTCCTGTCTTGTCATTGAACCGCAACAACTGGCGCCCAACGTGGGGCCCTCAGCACTCACCTCGCCCGGCAAGGGTTTCAGACGCGTCACTCATCCGCTTCGCGGATCCCAGTGAGTATTTTTCATTGTGATAAGTATGGGAAGCTCCCTCTCTGCTTTGCAAGTGCAACACCATAATGAGCTACAGTATTTGCTGCGTAAGGCTCAGCACGATTGCCCCACTCGAGAACTCACTCTCCTGCTACAGGAGGTGAGTGCCCAATGCCCGTGGTACCCTGAAGCTGGAACCCTTAAGCTAGTGGACTGGGAGCGGTTGGGCCAGACATTGCACAAAGAGCCTCGGGCGCCCGTGCAGGCTTTACATGCCTGGCACCTCTGCTGTGACGCGATACAGCGTGTCGCCTCAGACAGGCCCTCCCTCGAGGGGCTGGTGCTCTCGCCACTCCCGTCCGCTCCTGCGACCATACCCCCTCCTGGCGATGCGACACAGTGTGTCACCTCGGGAAGACCCTCCCCCGTGCCAACAGAGGGGCTGCCGATCTCGCCACCCCTGTCCGCTCCTGCAACCATCCCTCCCCCTGCTACGCCCCCAGCGCCTCAATTACCACCGCCTCCCCTGTCTTCCCCACCGGAGCTGGTGTGTGATCACCATCCCCCCGTGGGGCCCCATGCTCCGGGGCCCCCCGCGGGGTCGTCCGCGTCTGCTCAGGGGCTTTCGCTGGTGCAACAAATGGTTCACGCAGCGAAGACTCGCTCAGATATTACAGCAGAGGAGCTGGCTGATCTGGTCTCAGTTTTTCCGGTGACCTGGCAGGATGATGGCCAGGGCAACCAGGTTGCAAACTGGGTCAGTTTGCCTTACTCGGTGATCCGAGAGGAAAGAAAGCGATTCGTGAGTTTGGCCTGACTAGCACGTATGTACGTGGTCTCATTGAAGGGCTAGGTACTGGGTACTCCCTGGTCCCTGAAGACTGGAAGGCGCTGTTGCGCATGATGCTGACACCCAGTCAGTATGTTATTTGGCTTAGTGAGTATCAGCAGATGGCGGAACGCCAAGCCCAGGTATATAGAGAGCAAGGTATCATTTATGAGCACTTGGCAGGGGAGGGCCAGTTTGCTACCGTTCAGATGCAGTCTCAACTCCCTCAGGCCGTCTTCCCCATTATTTCCACCTGCGCCCAGCATGCTTTCCGGAAGGTCCCGGATTCGGGCAGGCCTACCAAAAGCTTTGCCAGTATCCGTCAGGGTGCATCAGAGTCCTTTATGGATTTTACCAACAGATTGCAGGAGGCTATCCTCCGACAGGTGGATATCCTCCGACAGGTGGATAGCCCTGCAGCAGCTCAGGAGATCCTGTTAAAAATGGCGGTTGAAAATGCGAACGAGGATTGCCGCCGTGCTCTCCAGGCGGCACAAGGTTCTGGAATTCTAGAGCTGTCGGACATGCTGCGGGCGTGCCAAAACATCGGAACCCAAGCACATAAAGCTGGAGTTCTGGCTGCCGCCCTGCGAAAAAGCGGAAAGGAGGGGAAGCGTTGTTACCGCTGTGGTAAGGAGGGTCACTTTCAGCGGGAGTGCCGCTCATCGACGGCGCCCGCCCGCCCCTCAAAGAAGTGCCCCAAGTGTCGGAAGGGCTATCACTGGGCTAATCAGTGTCGTAGCGGGTCGGGAAACCGCACGACGGGTCTCCCCCGAACCCAGGGCCAAACGGGGGTGTTTCCCACTCAGACAACTGTTCCTCTGCCTTAAAATCCATAGACTCCATGAGGGCGGCGACTGCCGGAAGTGCAGGGCTTGATTTGATTATGCAGGAGGACGCTGATTTTCAGTTGCCGGGGGAGGTCTGCGCCATACCTACGCAGGTGACGGGACCTCTCCCTGCCGGATTTGTGGGTCTGGTTCTCCCTCGCTCACACGCTGGGAAACAGGGTTTTTTTGTCATCCCAGGGGTCATTGACGCCGATTACAATGGCGTTATTAAGGTTCAGGTATGGACCCATCTTCCGCAGTCGCTCCCGCGTGGACGGTCAATTGTGCAATTGATTTTATTCCCCTATCAGGTGCCAGCCGCGGAGGATCGCGCCCGGGGCGGAGGCGGCTTTGGATCAACGCTGTCTCAGTTGCCGTCTCACAACATGTCCTCTCCACTTGTTGCTCTAACAATGTTGGTCCGCCCCTCAAAACCTCAGTTAACACTTCTCTTAAATAATGTTCCTTTTACAGGGCTGGTGGACACTGGAGCTGACGTTACGGTGATTCGTGATCCGGAGTGGCCGGTCAGTTGGCCAACAGTTCCTTCTAAAGAGTTGTGGGGGATCGGGGGTAGTAAACCCGGGCGCCAAAGTTTGTCTTGGGTCACGGTCTCTAAACCAGGAGGCCGTGCCCTTGCTACGATCCACCCTTTTGTGCTCCCTGTCCACCTCAATACTTGGGGCCATGACTTACTTAGAAAGCTGGACACCACCCTCGATATTAATATATAATGGCCCAAAACCCTCCCTCACCCACCTCGCCCTCCGCATTACCATTGGTATGGCAATCCTTAGAGCCCGTATGGACTGACCAGGGGCCCCTCCCTCTAGAAAAGCTGAAAGCACTTCATTCGCTTGTGCAACAACATTTGCATGCACAGCGCTTGGAGAGCTCCACTAGTCCTTGGAACACCCTGGTGTTCGTTATTAAGAAAAAATCTGGTGCATGGAGGCTGTTACATGATTTAAGGGAAATAAATAAATGTATCCAACCCATGGGCCCCTTGCAGTTTGGGTTGCCAAACCTGCATTTAATTCCTCAAACCAATCAGCTTTGTGTGTTAGATTTAAAAGATTGTTTCTTCACCATCCCCCTTTGCCCACAAGATTGCGAAAAATTCACGTTTACGGTGCCAGAATATAATAATCAGCGACCCTCTCAAAGGTATCAGTGGAAGGTCTTGCCCCAGGGAATGCAAAATAGTCCAACCTTGTGTCAACTTTTTGTGGATCGGGCCCTCGCCCCCTTTCGTGCCCGATACCCCACACTAAAGGTCTACCATTATATGGATGACATTTTGCTTAGTGGTCCCCAGGTCACGGCACAACAGCTTGAATATTTGTCCCAGGTTCTCGGCCAAAATGGCCTGTTAGTGGCACCAGAAAAAATCCAACGCTCTTATCCCTACCAATACCTCGGGCATAAGGTTTTACAAACCTATGCTGCCCCTGTTCGCCCGGAAGTGGTCCTACCCCAACCCCTAACCCTTGTTAAATTACAACAGATTTTGGGTCATTTAAATTGGATTCGACCCTACTTCCGTCTCCCCACATCCATGCTGCAGCCATTGTTCAAGCTCCTACGTGGAGCTCGGGCACCGGGCGCAGTTATTGCCGTCACTGAGGAGCACATTGCCTGCATTCGACAGATCAATGCAGTGTTGAGTCAGCAGTTTGTGGATAGGCTTACTGAGGTTCGTCCCCTGCGGTTGGTTCTCCTTGCCACCCCTCATACGCCTACTGCGGCTCTGTTTGTACCTCGCACAGACACAGCCGTCTCTATCATAGAGTGGATATATTTGTCATCCACTCCTCCTCGGAACATTTATCCTTATTTAGACGCCCTGTCCGACCTTGTTCGTAAAGCCCGCCACCGTGCAGTGCAACTTACGGGCACTGATTTGGTTGCCATTGGGTTCCCCTTGTCACGTAGTGAATTTGATTCCTTGTACCACACTTCCTTGGCCTGGCAGGTTGCTCTTTGTGATTATGTGGGAGAGATTTCTTATAATCCCCCAAAGGATCCTCGGTTGGTGATTACACAAAAGGTGCCACTAATCGTACATCGTCTTAGCCGCTCTCGACCCATTGTTTCAGCTGTCACTCTTTTTACTGATGGCTCTCCACGTCGAGGTGTTGTCACCTATCAATTAGGTGACCCCCCTCGTTGGCATTCTCGTTTTACGCTGCCTCAGCGTTCCGCGCAGCGCTCAGAACTGGCTGCTGTTATTTTGGCCTTTCAACTTTTTGCTGATTGTCCCTTTAATTTGATCGTGGACACGCATTATGTTTATCAGGTAATTGATCATTTACCCCTTGCCCTCATTACCCCTCAGGTCGATGCAGACCTTCTTCGCCTGTTTTTGTCCTTACAGTATCTCATCACCACTCGTAATTTCCCTTATTTTGTTGCTCATATTCGCAGTCATACCCCTCTGCCTGGGCTACTCACTGAGGGCAATGCGCACGCTGATCGCGCGTTACGTGGTCAGGTAAATTCCCTTTTTTCTGACCCCATTGAAAGCCATTCCTTTTTTCATCAGCCTGCCTCTGTCTTGGCCCGACAGTTTCATATTCCTGCTGATCATGCACGTTCTATTGTTCGTTCCTGCCCCCACTGTGCCGCTGCTGCCCCTACCTTTTCTTATGCCGTTAACCCCAGAGGTACCGCAGCGAATCAGCTGTGGCAAATGGATGTGACTCACGTGCCATAATTCCGCCCGTATTCGTTTTTACATGTTTCCATTGATACCTATTTGGGATTCCTCTGGGCGACCCCACAGCGTGGGGAAGCCACTCCCAAAGTTATTCACCATTTGCTAACCTGTTTTGCTGTTATGGGTCGCCCGAGCCAGATAAAAACGGATAATGCCCCAGCCTATTGCTCCACAGCCCTCTCCACCTTTTGTGCCCAATGGGACGTCCGTCTCAAACACGGGATCCCTTATAATTCCACGGGCCAAGCCATTGTTGAACCTGCAAATCGCACACTAAAAACCTTGCTCGACAAACAATTAAAACCAGGGGACCTGCGTCTCCGAACCTTAGGAGACATTCAGCAACAATTGCATATCCTTTTGTTTACTTTAAATAATTTAACGCTGAACGCAGATCAGCAGACCCCCGTGGATCGGCATTTTCACAAATCTGAGGTGCTGGAAAGACCGTGTGTCTATTACCGTCAGCTGCCGATCCGCAATGGCTGGGCCCAGTGCCTTTAATCACTTGGGGTCGGGGATATGCCGCTGTGTCTCTCCCTGCAGGACCGTTGTGGGTTCCGGCCCGGTGTGTGCGACCGGCACTGAAACAGCATGGCGTGGCACCAGGGGCTATCGAACACCATACCGGAGTTTCAGCTGACCTTGGAGGAGAACGCGGTGCCTCCCGGGTCGACAACGGCGGGACGGAAACGGAGGAGGCGTAGCGTCCCAAGCCAGCCAGTGACATGGGGAGCAGTAAAAGCATTGGTCGCCGCGGCTCAACAAAGACTGGCAGCAAACCAACAGCCAGAGACTCTTGAGACTTTGTTTGTGGCAATTCTCGCCCAAATTACGGCTAATTCTGTATTGATTGTATGCCTTTTGTGCCTGCTATTTCCTGGAGGGGTTGGCTCGGGAGCGCTTCCTCCGTTATGGGCCCGAATGACATATAACCTGTGGGAAAGATTGGCTTCAATAGCAAATGTTACCCACTTTTTTTTATCTGATTCTGTAGCAGCCGGAGAACTGTTAGGTACATGCCTCATTCCAGTATGTCATCACCCTGAGGAAATAGGGAATGAGACGATGCTCGCTGCTTACGCGAATCTCTCTTCCCAGTACTCCGGCATGGCTAATTGGGGCCCGGCCAACTATACTTTGCCTCAAATGGCCATATCCCTCCACATGCCATATCTGGCCGGGGCCAACAATGTCACCTGTGCGTGTGTGGTTAATTGCACTAGTACAAAGGTGCCCTTAGGCTGTCGACAAATTTCTCAACCTTTTTTAAATTGTTCCCATGCCGTGAATGTTTCGAACAATTATGGCCATATCATCCTACCATCAGGGTGGTTTTTTACCTGTGGCTCACGTTCCTTTAGTTATATTCCCGCAAATTTAAGCGATGGCACCCTTTGTTGCCTCAGTAGAATGACACTCATTTTGCCTTTTGCCGGCCAAAAGCGCAGTAAAAGAAATACACTCCTTTCAGAAGATTGTGTCGCAGATGTCAATCTTCTCAGCCGCTCCGAGTATACCGCCTTAGCGGCCTCTATTGTTGGGGTCCCCGGGCTTGCCACTTATACAGCCAGAACTTTAAATGCCCTGGCGTGTTTTGCGGCAAAGGCAATTAATACAACATCCCAGGCAATTGCCCTACTTAACACAGAGCAGCACGAATTAAGGGATGCAATTTTGGATAACAGAGCAGCCATTGATTTTCTGCTCTTGAAACATCATCTAGGCTGTTCCACGTTTCAGCATATGTGTTGTTTTAATTTAACTGATAATAGTCGTTTCATAGAAACTAGACTAGCTGAACTGGCCAATCTTATGGCACACATACGCCAAGATCTGGGGTGTGAGGGCTTTTGGAATTGGCTTACAGGTTGGCTGCCCTCTCTAGGATGGCTGCGACAGCTTTTCGGTTATGCTGTATTTGTGATCGTTGGGCTTATTTTTTGCTGCTGCTGTGTACAATGTATTCCCTCTTTGTTAAGGCTTTATAGAGACCCGCCCTAGCAGGCTCCCCGAGTCATGTCCTTGTCTGTCCGGGAGTTAAATCGCTTGCAAAAGCAAATTGATGGCTACCATGAGATGGCCGAGCACAAATAAACAAAAAAGGAGGGGATGAAGGGTTCATGTAGAGTTCATGCACTTGAAAACATTCAGGGCACACCCTGAGTGTTGTGTAGGAGCAGTGCATACACTGCTCCATCCAAAGACATGGACCATGGGAAGCTTCCTTGGACTGGGCTCAAGGCCTGAGAGCAAGGACAGTAGTAGATAGAGGCTAGTAAATAAGAATATTAATCAAAGTCATATTATTTCCTTTGTTGTGTCCTTTTGCGGCTGAAGTATGTAATGCGAATGGGGGGAGAGAATAAAAGGGAAGGTGGAAAGCTGACAGGCGGCAGCCCGTTAGCAGACCAGCTTGCTTGCTCGCTAAAAGCTTTGTCCTGTCTTGTCATTGAACCGCAACAATGTGATTTTATTTTTTAAAGTTGCACAACTTCTTGTGATGCTTTTCAATCTCTCCTCCATAAGATGCCACAAGGACTCCTCGTTGTTTTTGTCAGAGTTATGGATCCTGCACAGGCCAGAAGAATTCTTGTGTCTGTTTTAGTGACAGGGTTGATGGGTGTGGAGGCCTGCAAATGTTCTGACAGAAGGCAATTTATGCCTGTAAAACTTTGTAGTGTAGACCAGGCCCCAGGCCCTGATCCCGCAAAGATTTGTGCCCGTGCTTAACTTTACATATTGTAAGTAGTCCCATTGAAGACCATAGGTGAAATCCTGGCCTCATTGAAATAAATGGGAGTTTGTCATTGTGACTGCAGTTTGGGGGTGCAATCCAGACCAGTGAAGTGTTGTCACCACTTGCCCTGCAACATTGGGTGCTGTGTGATGCTTTGCTGCTGTAACCCCCAGCCGGGGGTGCTCACAACCAGCCTACAAGCACTAAGTTTGCATGCTAGACAGCCCCCGTTGTGTGCAAGCACAGAATGTTTATATGCTAGACAGCCCCAGTTCAGCAGCTCTGTCTGTCTACAGCCCATCTCTGGTTTCCAACAGCCTTGGTTGCAACCAGCAAGGTGACCCCAACGTACCCTGAGTCCCAAATTTCCCCAAACCATATGTTGTGCAATGACCAGTCCTTTCCTGGACAGTTCAGAGACATAATGTGGTTCACTTGTTTCTCTACAGAGACAAAAACACATCATGGTTTATTAACTGGGGAATATGTATCTTTCCATTTAAACACAACACTGAGTTGGTTTGTAGTAAGAATAAAATAAATTGATTAACAGTATAACATATATTAAGTGATACCAAGTAAAAGGAATAAAGTTAGAAGCAAATAAAAGTGAAAACGTGCATTACCGGGTATGTCTACACTGAGAGTGAACCGCATCTACACTGCAATTAAACAGTCTTTAGCTTTAGCCTGAGCCTGTGAGCCAAGTCAGCTGACACGGGTCAGCTGCAGGTTTTTAACTGCAGTGTAGACATACCCTAAAAGTCTAAAACTTAATCTAGTAAGGTACAGTCTTTGCTCAAGATGTTTTCTCACCTCTATTCAGTTTCCAGAGACGTCAACCCCCACTTGGTTGAAGGACCCATCTTTCACAGCTTGCAAGAGCTTTGTTTCTTTGCATCTGTCCTGTGATGGATGCCAAAGATGGCTTCTCTATGTGCTTACATCTTCCAAAGCTCAATGACCTTTGTTCAAGGGGAAGGATGACCTCATGCTGTTTTTCCCCTCCTGTGAGCTTCCGATGCCCCTGTTGATTTCTGTAAATGAGGCTTCCATTATTTCAGGTCACAGCTTGCTTAATTTCACTGGAGACAGGTAGATAGGAGGGAAAGCAGCTATCTGGAGGAAAGCCTGTTTCTCCCTCTGTTTGGTCACAGACTGGAAAGCCTAATATCAGTGAATTATGCATAATTCCTTATGTAGTGTTAATATGTACCATTCACAATGATATTAATCACCAGTGTGTCACAAGCTTTCATAGAAGACCTCACGCTATAAGATTTTATAAGACACTAATATTGTCTACAGTCAGTTGATTCCATTGTTTATCACTTGAGGTTCAAACCCTCTGTCTTTATACACTAGTAAAACTTTGAAATGGATTGTTCTGAGGGTTACCCCTCAATGTGAAGTTTATTCAAGCTGTGAGGACGGTGACATGGAGTCTAGTGGTAAAGGAAACTCTGCTCTCGCCACCCCTCCTTAGTTTAATAGCTTTGTTTAAATAAGGTGTAACTGGACCTTCTTTGTCTGAGGATCAGGCTGGTCAGACAATCAAAGACATTCCTTTTCTAAGGCAGAGCTGTTTACCAATTCCTCCTAACGCGCCTGGTTTAAACACACTTTAGTCATAATTCTAGCATGTATCCATAACTCTTAATATCTACCATGTACCTAGATCATGCAAGAATATTAATGATCAGTGAGTTCCTGCTTTTCAAATGATACCTCACAGGCATATTTTGTACAAAGATTATTACAGTAGTTTGTAGGGTGTGAATACAGGAGTGCTTAATGTCACAGCCATTGACCCCAATGTGGCCAGGATTTCACCCACTGAAGACAATGGGACTATTTACAGTGTGTAAAGTCAAGCACAAATGTAAATCTTTGCAGAATCAATGGCCTAATTCTTAGCCTGTAGATTGTTTCTTTGTAAGTAGCTTGTAATAAATATTAGAAATTCAAGCTTTGTTGGTTAGTTTTGATTGGGCGTAGTTAACATGGCTATTCTTTCTGTTTCCTAGTAGGATAAGGGTTATTCTTAGAATCAGGTTATGGTGCTAATATGTTTGATTTCCCTAAATATTTTGCATTATTTACTTTTAATTTCCATGTGAAGTGGAAACCTGGAAAGCATTAATGCTGACATAGAATGAGTGGTGATAGTTGGCAGTGAGTTATCCATGGTAGCAAAAAGGGGGCAATGAAGTTTGGTCTACATATACAGAAGCAGTTCCTCATGTAGCAGAGAGGTAATGGTGCATTTTTATATGGCTCTGGTGTTTATTGCAGCTTGAATAGAATGCCCATTACTGGGCCCCACATTATCAGTGTGACATTGACAGAATGAGGGGGGCTCAAAGAATAGCAATGGAGCTGGAGGGATAGGTTTATGAGGAAAGATTACATTAGTGTAGGGAGGTCTAGCCACCACCTCTGAAGTTGGCTCTCTGAAACTAAGGGGCAAGAAGAGAGGAATGGAGCAAAAGCACCTAATAGGAATGTGTAACTTAAAGTAGGCCAGGCCCTTAAAGCTTTCTTCTGGCTCTTCAGAGTGTGAGTTACACTAATTTAGTGTGCCTTACACATCAGTAAGTTGTTGCAGTTATGTCTCCATTTGTGTAAGAAAGGGAGTCTTGCCTTCCCCACCTTACCAGACTCTGCGTCTAAACCTGTGGATGTGTCTCATGCAAAACTCTCTCTCACTGGAGGCAATGGGAGTTTTGCCTGAGTAAAAACAGCAGGGTCAGGTCTCCTATCCTTTTTTTTTGTTCTTTCTTTAACGTAGAACATGTATTAAACACGTATTAAAAAGAGAGAGAATAAACTGCTTATATCCAACAATGCATGCAATGTAGTTGTAGCCATGTCAGATATTAGAGAGACAAAGTGGGTGAGGTAATATCATTTATTGGACCAACTTCTGTTGGTGCGAGAGACAAACTTCTCCCTCACCTAATAGTCAGCAATGTTAAATATTCAGCATATTGGACAATTCCCCCTTTAGATTTTAAGAGTGTATTGAAATTACTGCTCTTATCCTTTCCCTCTGGTTCCTATTTATAACACAGATCAGTTTTTAAAAAAATAAAAAAGGTATTTCTTTTATTTTTATTTTAAAACTAGAGGAAGAATATCACTTTCTTTTATATTATGGAAGCATTAGTAGTGACATCATAGTTAAAGTTGCATTGGAGAAGCACTAAATGTATTTATGGGCAACTGGCATGTTAACTTTTTAAGGAGCTGATTCTTCTTATTTGGAGAAGCAAAGAGAGATGTTTCATTTTATTTGTCTCCAAAGGGTGTACTAAGCATATGCCAATGCTATGACTTTTAGTTCTGAGAAAAGATGAACATTAATAAACAGGAACATCAAGGAACCCACAGTACAAGGGATTTTGTTATTCCTTCAACATTTGTCACCAGATGCTAGCCCTCAAATAAATCTTGCTTTGAGAAATGGTTTTTAAGACTTACATCTGACAGCTGTAAAAGTCCCTTGTGAACTATGAAAAGGCAATCTCAATCCACCTGCTAGTGGTTAGGGCTACACAAAATGAAAAGCACTGTAAATGACACTTTTTTTCCTAATAGATTTGACAAGCACCAGGGCTGAACCTGTGATTGATGGTGGGGATTTTTTTTTGTTTTTTTTTTTAAGGGCCTTGCAAATAGCAATGACTTCTTTCACTTGCGAAGATATACACAAGTGAAAATAAACAGTGATAACATGCCATAATGTAAGTAGACGAGTAATCATGTATAGTTGCAGAGAGTAGTAAATTCCTCTTAGTTTATCATTGGATTCAGAAGAAGAAGAAAACAAAGAATGAGAAGGCACAATAAGCTGCAGAATAAATCTACATCTAGGATATATGACAGTGCTACTGACTTGTTGAGTGACCTTGGGTGGGTAAAATGGGAATAGCAGTATTTAACAACTTTTGTAAAGTGCTTTTAGATCATTGGGTACAAGGAGCTATTTAAATGAAAAGTATTATAAAAGAACTACAGACTCTGGATATACATTTTAGAACCTTGCTAACTTTAATTTTGCAAGTAGGAAGATCACATTACCTCATCAAAAATGATTTCATTACACTTCTCTGCAAAGAGCTAATCTAAGCTTAGTGATTATTACTGATTTTTAGCGGCACTACTGCAGTATGCATTACTTAACTACTTTTTACATTTACACAAAGAGTTTAGTTTTAATTATTTAGAATCATATCTCACAACACTACTAAATGCTGTTGTGTGTTTTATTTTGTAAAAGTAAGTACATATTAGCTAATAGCCACCAAAAGGGTCAGCTTCTTCTGGAAAATGCTAACCCACAATGTTTAAATGGCTCTGAGACCTCTTGAAAACAGGTCCCTTGACCTCAACTAAAATGTGTCATGGTCTGTGATATTAATGAAGACTATAGTGGGCATGTAGCACAGCTAAGGGTCAGGACCAAGACACACTGTGTTTGGAAGAAGAATGGTGAGGTCAGGAGTGCGTCTATGTGGGAGAGGGAGGGAACAGAGAGTGTTAAATCTCAGCCTGCAGAGTCTGGAATACATAAGTTTGGTCCAGTTTTATAACTCTGATTTATAGATTACAGTGGTATTAAAATCAAAGGAAATTCTGAGTGCTATAGGACAACTAGTATTTAAAGGATCCCTGGGAATTTTTAAAGGAATTCCATACATCGTTAGAATTTCCTTTGTTCATTGTTTATTTGAAACTGACTCATTTTAGTCTTCAGAAATCTCTAGTAATTTTTAAAAAAATTAACTTAATGTTCTGCTTTGTGTATCTTCCAAACTCAAAAACAATTGTGTGATGTTGTCTTTGTGGAAAATAACCCTCTCCTTCTACTGGAAGTTACTAAGTGTGCTGGATTAGTTATTTCAGGTCTGCTCCTTCTGCAAACATAGGCACTGTTCCATGTTAGTAACTCACTGTAACAGTGTATAAAGGTCCTGTTCTCCGTGCCACACTCACGCAAAACTCCTGCTCATTTAGAATGAGTTTGTTGCTGACTTTTGTGAAGATCCATGAAACCGTTGTCCACTCCATAAGTCTCCAATAGTGCCCATCACCTCAAAAGATTCAGGGTGATGGGCACTATTCAACCAGACCACCCGCTCGAAAAGGGACCCTGGTGGCTGAGGGCAGCACTGCTGACCCAGCCATTAAAAATCAAGTTGGTGCGGGGCTGGCAGGCTCCTTACTTGGCTCCCAGAAGTAGCCTGCATGTTTCTCTGGCTCGGAGGTGGCCATGGGGGCTCTGCGCACTGCCCCTGCCCTGTGTGCTGGCTCTCCAGCTCCCATTGGCCAGGAACTGCAGCCAATGAGAGCTCTGGGGGTGGCACCTGAGGATAAGAGCAACATTCAGAGCCTGTTAATTAATGTATTCTTTATTAATTGAGTATTAAAAATAGGGAGATAACTCACAAGGTAGCCCAGGTGGGGTGTGGGAGGAAGGGCAGAGGGAAGGAAAAGGCCACTTTAAAACTTCTTGAATGATAGCCTTCTGTTGCTTGGGCTGTCCACTGGGGTGGAGTGGTTGGGTGCCTGGAGCCTCCCCCGCCCCCCGCGTTCTTGGGCGTCTGAGTGAGGAGGCTATGGAAATTTGGGAGGAGGGAGGGCCGTTAAATAGGGGCTGCAGTGGTAGTCTGTGATCCTGCTACCGTTCCTGAACCTCCACCAGACGCCAGAGCATGTCCGTTTGATCCTGCAGTAGCCCCAGGGTTGCATCCTGCCTCCTCTGATCTTCCTGCCGCCACCTCTCATCTCGATTGTTTCTCCTGTCCTCATGTTCATTGGCCGTTTTCCTGTACTGTGTTACTGTGTCCCTCCACACATTCTGCTGAGCTCTGTCAGTGACAGATGACTGCATGAGCTCAGAGAACATTTCATCGCGCGTGTGTTTTTTTTTTTTGCCGCCTTATCTGAGATAGCCTTTGGGAAGGAGGAGGGAGGCTTGAAACATTTGCAGGTGTCGGAGGGGAAAAAAAGGGAGTGAAGTATTTAAAAAGATACATTTTACAGAACAATGGCTATACTCTTTCACGGTAAACAACACTATTCACATTACATAGCTCATGTGATTTTGGAACAAGGTCGCATTTTGCATCTTATATTGAGTGCCTGCAGCTTTGGTGTTAGAGATCACACACACAGTGCTGGGCAACAGAATTCGGCTTGCAGGCAGCCATGGTAAGCCATAGTCTTTCGGCTTCCGCAACCTTCATAACAGCAGCACCCTCCTTCCCATACCAAGCAAAGCCCATTGAGTTGGCCATTTAGTGCTGAGGTTTTCGTGTTAATGTGCAGCAGCAGAAACCAAACTCCCCCCGCCCCATCCACTTCTCTGGGATGATCGCTTTACCCCTTCCCCCCACTGTGGCTGGTATCAGGGAAGATCCCTGCTAGCCAAATGCGAACAGCTCAGCGCCAATGTCCGCCCCCCGCTTGGCTAACTGCAGGGAGGATTTCTTTTCAGCCACTAGCAAACAGCCCAGTAGGAACGGCCACCTCTGAATGTCCCCTTAATTAAATTCCCGTATTTCAACGAGGTTACCATGAACGATATCACTCTCCTGAAGATAACACAGAGAGATAAAGAACGGATGTTGCTTGAATGCCAGCAAACACCAGGACCATATGCTGCCAGGCTTTGTCATGCAATGATACCAGATTACTTGCTACTAGCATGGCATGGTAAAGTGTCCTACAAGGGAGGACAGAATAAGGCTGCTCTCCCCAGAAACCTTCTGCAAAGGCTTTTAGAGTACCTCCAGGAGAGCTTCATGGAGATGTCCCTGGAGGATTTCTGCTCCATCCCCAGGTACGTTAACAGACTTGTCCAGTAGTGTACTGGCCACGAATGCATCCCAAGTCCTCGGGGCAAATTAATCATTAAAAAACGCTTGCTTTTAAAACGTGTTATATTTAAAAAGGTACACTCACCAGAGATCCCTTCTCTGGCTTGGTTGGGTTGGGAGGGTATTTCAGTCAGGGTGATAAAAAGATCCTGGCCGTCGGGGAGAACAGGGTGCTGTGTGCTCTCCTCAAGCTCGTCCTCCTCCTCATCTTCCCCATCTGCAAAATCTTCAGGCATGGCGGAGAGTACCCCATCATCGGAGTCCATGGACAGGGGTGGGGTAGTGGTGGAAGCCCCCCCTTAGAATTGCATGCAGCTCAGCGTAGAAGCGGCAAGTCTGGGGCTTTGTCCCGGAGCGTCTGTTTGATTCTTTGGTTTTCTGGTACACTTGTCTGAGCTCCTTAAGTTTCATGTGGCACTGTGTTGCGTCCCTGCTGTAGCCTCTGTACATCATGGCCTTGGAGATTTTTTGAAATGTTTTGGCATTTCGTCTTTTGGAACGTAGTTCTGATAGCACAGATTCATCTCCCCGTACAGCGATCAGATCCAGTACCTCCTGTTCGGGCCATGCTGGAGCTCTTTTTCGATTCTGGGACTGCATGGTTACCTGTGCTGATGAGCTCACCTGGCCAAACAGGGAATGAGATTCAAAAGTTCCCGGGGCTTTTCCTGGCCAGTGGATCTGAGTTCAGAGTGCTGTCAAGAGCGGTCACAATGGTGCACTGTGGGATAGCTCCCGGAGGCTAATACCATTGAATTGCATCCACACTAACCCTAATTTGAAACGGTGATGTCGATTTCAGCGCTAATCCCCTCGTCGGGGAGGAGTACAAAAATCGATTTTAAGAGCCCTTTATGTCGACAAAAATGGTTTCGTTGTGTGGACAGGTGCAGGGTTAATTTGATTTAATGCTGCTAAATTCTACATAAACTCGAAGTGTAGAGTAGGCGTAAGAGTACTTAGCATTATATAGCAATTTTTTATGTTCAAAGCACAATTCCTATTGACTTCAGTAATGATTGTCAGTGCTCAGCAATTCTGCAAACTGGAGCTTATGGTAGTAAGTTGGAGATTCAGAAAATGAGTTAATAACAACATGTGGAAAGTCTGGTTTAAATCAATGGTTCTCCACCTGTGGTCCGTGGACCCTGGACTATGTCTAAGTGATCCATGAAAGACTTAGACTGAAAAGTGACTGAATGTCATTCAACTATATATACAGACAACAGATTTCCAAAGGGGCCTGGAACTCCATTCAAAATTTTCTAGGGGTTTGCAAATGAAAAAAGGTTGAGAACCACTGGTTTAAGTGATTCATCCAGAATCACCTAGGAACCCTGGGGCAGATGCACGGATAGAATCTAATTCTCCAGGACAGTATTCAATGGCCTTAATTATGAGATCCTCCTTTCTCTTCCTCCAGTGCCCTGCCTTATTCACTTTCACAGTTCCCAACTTTCACCACAAATGCACCAAGGACTTCCTACAGACAGCAGCCTCCTTCACTATCCAATCTTGATTCTTCTGCAGAGCACAGGACCATCCTGTGCACTGCATGAGGAAGGGGTCTTGTGGAAAATATAGTATATGATTAAGTAATTAAACACTTATCACAAGGGGGATGAACTATGGTTGCACTGGCTACCCTAATTCTGGCATTTCCTAACTTCTGAGTGCTTGACTTTGTAATCTTTACAATGTTCTCTTAACGTAGTATTTTTGTGTGTGATTTCCTAGGTTCCTTACTAAAAGTTCGTTAGTGCATATTAATGTAGCACTGTCTGAAATTAAATCACACAAGGGAACTTTTAGTGCATGCCAACAGGGTCCACATGTGCCAGTTAGTGTGTGACAAACTAGTGTGCTCTAGAACTTGTACCCCTCTGGTGCAGACTAATGCACCATACAGGCGAGGCCCAATTTGATATAATAGTCATATTTATCCTTTTGTAGAACATGGATTTTAGTAACAAGTCACCCCCCAGGTAAAGTTGTATTAAGTCTTCCCTTGACTCCTGTTCTTTTTTGACGTGATAGTCTTGGTTTTTTCTCTTTGAATAGCTTTCTTTAGCAGACCACCTTCTATATTTGGATGCCTTAAGTCTCAAGTGAGTGAATAATTCCAAGTCAGTTTCTTTATTCCCATTGAAAGCTAGTATAGCACTCTGACAGGTTGTCTTATATTTCAGCTGGAATCTTGATAATTTGGAGTAGTCCAGCATCATCTTTTTATCACTTCTTTCGAAATTTGAACTGTTGTCTCAGCTAGGACCCTTGGAAACAAGATGATTGGGAGGATTTGAACATGATTTATTCCACATAAGAATTGCCTTTTTTTTTGTTTGTTACAAAAAAAAATCAGTTTAAGGGCACAGGAACTTTACCAAATATTGTTGAGCTCTCACAATGCAGATTGATTGTACTGCTTTCCTGAACGGCAAGCTCCAAAGAAATGAACAACCCACTGCCCCTTCCTAGCATAGAAACTAGAGTTAGAAAGGGAGAGGAGAGAGAGAGAGGAGATTGTTTTAGAATTTTTAAGTTTCTTCCTTTCTGCCCCCCTCAACCAATAAAGAACCTGAATCAGACAGACACTTTCAAAATTGTAATTAATTAAATATAAAGAGCTATACTGGACAAGCATGCAGCTTAGAATTATGCTACTAGAATAGGTAGTGAAATCTTGGAGGCCTATTGGAAGATTATTTCTCAGAACTATCTCTCTTTTTTTTTTTTAACCTGTCAGGGTCAAGAAGTCCAAGTGATGCAAAATGGGGGAGATCATTAGCTATCAGAATAACAAAAGAACACACTGAATCCCATCATGAACAAACTCCAGTTATTTGTATGCTGATAGTTTCACTCTTTTTGAAATCAGGGTTTTGCTTTTTAGTAGCATAAGATTTTTTTTTCTTCATTTTGGTATGGATTTAATTCAAACTCAACCTCACCACCTCTTTCAAATGCTTTCTGGAGGTAGATCAGTTTCTAACCTGGACCAACACCCTTTCTTCTTCCATGAATAGTAAAAATTTTGTTTTTCATCCAACACTCAAACTTTGTCAGATTTTTTTAACAGTAGATGTGCCTCCTTCTTGTAGGTTTCATGGCAGAATCAAAGCAAAAAAATGTTTTGAAAAGATTTTATTTTAGAACAGCTATCACTTTTGGAAGAGCCTTATAATCATCCAAACCATGTGCTCCATGTGATCGCCTGATTATCTCATTCAAAGCATCCTGTGAACACAGTTTTCTTGGGGGGCAACTTTTTCATCAAAAGCATAGGGTAAACAAAAGCAAATATTTCTTCCATGATAAGGGCTCCTTGATGTACCACATGTCCTGCCATTAGAATTATGGTCTATTCTTCTCTTTCAGGAATAGAAAAAAAATAAGCTTGGCCTTCTGCCAGTGATGATACATTCACAGGTCTGTTTGTATAGCTCCATATACAACACTGTTATGAAATGCTCTCCTGTGGGTATCACTTGTCAAATCAAGTGTCAGGAGGTATTTGGCAGCACATATACATCAATAAAATATTTGATTATGTGGAATGCTATATTAAATGGTGCCAGTAGTGCCTATTACTTCTAAATGTTTTTAAAAAATCACTCCAAACATAGCTTAAAAACTTCATAGAGTTTTAGCACCATGGTTTCCATTGTTTTTGACATGAGCTTCATATTCTCTTAGGTAAAATCCCAACAACATTTTTTAAGTTTAGGGGTAAGTTTCAAGTTGTACAGTTAATATGGTACCAAGTTTGGAAACACAAGTCCAAATTCATCCCTCCATTATTCCTCTGAGACCAGCTGAATCACGGTGGGATGAATTTGGCCCACAGGGAAATTCAGGTGTAAGGTTCTGGATTTCCATAACACAGCTGACTGCGCTGTCTGAGAAGTCTGCAAAGTACAGAATTTTGGTTGTCAGGATTTATGCTTACATTTTCATTTATACCAGTTTTAAGCATTCACACTTGCATTCATATGACTTGCTAGCCATTTTCTTTGGGTTGCATTTTTTCACTTTACAGGAGGTGCAAGCCATGCAACTTATGTGGAAATGATAAGACACATGTAACATTGCTTTATCTAGACCTAGAATTCGCAATTTTTTGTAGTCACAGTAACTAGTTTGGATGGAAAAATATTGGAACTAGAATAATGTCAAATTATCTGCATATGTTTAAACAAATTGGTAGTAGGGAATATGAGCTTTTTAATACTTGGGGAAAAGACTTTCACTTGTGCAAGTTAGTTTGCATTTCTTTTTATATTTAACATTTATATATTTTTTTCATTTTACAACATTATTAGCATTGCAAAGTTCTTAAATCCTGCACAGCTACAGATTCAATTGTCTTGTTTCAATATATGTTAAAACACAGCTAATCTCAATTTAGTAAAAAGAAAGCAGGATAGTTATACTGGTTCAAGGTTCCATCAAATCTTTTACTGGAAAAGTCAGGAGAGGTGCGAATATCTGAAGAGTACCCTGAATAATATCAAAAGAAAGAGGAAAAGGTGTCCAAGAAATGCACATTTGTACAAGAGAGAGAATGTATATTTCAAAATAATCTTGAGTTGCCATCACCTGAATCTTCCATTCAGTCTCTTTGTTCACTTTGCTACTCATCTATTTTCTGCTTCTATATTCCAGAGCTTGAAACGGTCACACACAAATTGGGGGCAGGAGATTTTCTCATTTAAATGCTCAACTCAGAGGGCAATGTAGTAATGTCAGGTTTTTTCATCTCTCATGATTTTTGATGGAGTCTGAGTCATGATTTTTTGAATGCTTGGTGATGGAAACTCTGATACACCAAGTCTGAAAGAAGACTTTTTTTTCCATTTTCCCCTGTTATGAGATAAACCAAAGGGAATACATTGGACATACTTTTTCATTTATTTTTGGGTTGCCTGTGAAAACTCCAAGTGACTTTGTTGTATGACCCTTAGGATTCCATTTTGTTGGGTGCTACTATTGGTTATTCTCAAATAGTGAGGTTTTTGTTCTGTCTTTATTTGTGGCAAGCATCTATTCAAACTGTTTTCTGTCCTTTTCATTTTGTAGCAGTTTGATAGCTACACTGGCTTCCCATGACTTCAGCTGCATTGACATTCATGAACAGAAGGTATGGATTTCACCTTTGCAGTGCTTCCCCCAGAGCTGTGTGATTATGTGCAATACACATAATTCATAATTTATCCTGTGACTGTAAAACTGTACAAGAAGTTTAACATAAAAATGGCCATACTGGGTTTGAACAATGGTCCATCTAGCCCACTATCCCATCTTCCAACAGTGCCAGATGCTTCAGAGGGAATGAACAGAATAAGGCAACTGAGTTATCCAGACCCAGCTTCTGGCAGTGAGAGGTTTAGCAGGGACACTCAGAAATGTGGTTGTGTCCCTGACCATCTTGGATAATAGCCATTGATGAACGTATGCTCCATGAATTTATCTAACTCTTTTTTGAACATGGTTATACTTTTTGGTCTTCACAACATTCCCTGACAATGAGTTCCACAGGTTGATGGTATGTTGTGTGAAGAAATACTTTATTACATCAGTCGTAAACCTGCACCCTATTAATTTCATTGGATGACCCCTGGTTCTTGTGTTATGTGAAGGGGTAAATAACATTTCCCTATTCACTTTCTCTACACTATTCATAATTTTATAGACCTCTATCATATCCCCGCTTAGTTATCTCTTTTCTAAGCTGAACAGTCTGTCTTTTTAACCTCCCCTCATATGGAAGCTCTTCCATACCCCTAATCATTTTTGTTGACCTTTTCTGCAACTATTCCAATTCTAAATTAACTTTTGTGAGATGGAGTGATCAGAATTGCATGCAGTATTCAAGCTGTGGGTGTATCATGGATTTATATAGTGGCATTATGATATTTTCTGTCTTATTATCTATCCCTTTGTTAATGGTTCCGACCATTCTTTTAGCTTGTTTGGCTGCGCACATTGAGCAGATGTGGATAGTTCTTTGAACACGACTCCAAGATCTCTTTCTTGAGTGGTAACAGCTAATTTAGCACCCATCCTTTTGTATGCATAGTTGGGATTATGTTTTCCTATGTGCATTCTTGTTGTCAATGAATTTCATCTGCCATTTTGCTGCAGGAAGGAAGACTACTAAAAACATCTGAAGAAACAAAGGAACTAAGCTGGGGGAGGCAGGGGCTGAGTCCAGGCAAGAAAAGTCAGACTGTAAAATGAATCCCTGGAGATTTAAGCTGAAAGCAGTGCCATTCACCTTCAAGAAACTCTGCAGCCTGCTTGAAACAACATTTAGGGTGAGAAATTATTATTTGTAGGCAGTATTCCTTAGTGGATTAAGCTTAGTTTGCGTGTTTTGTTTTATTTGCTCACTAATCCGCTTTGTTCTGTTTGCTATCTGTTATAATCACTTAAAATTTACCTTTTGTAGTTCATAAACTTGTTTTTTTTTGTTTGTTCTAAACCCAGTTTGTGCAATTCATAACTGGGGGGGTGGGGTGGAAAGCTGTGCATATCTTTCTCCACACTGAGGGAGGAGCCGAATTTCATGAGCTTATACTGTATAGATCTCGATACAGTGCAAGACAATATAATTTTGGGTTTACGCTCCAGAGGGTGTGTGCACCAGAGTGCCTGGCAATTCCCCAAGCTGAGCCCTCCCACAGAGAGCTCATTGCAGACTCTGTGTAATTCTACAGCTGGGTGGGTCCCTACCTGTGTGTGTGCTGAAGAGGGCTTGAGAGCCTGTCAGCAGCACAGAGTGGGGAGAACCCAGGCTAGTGGCACAGGTGGGCTCAGTGGGACCCCAGCACATCAGGTGGTACCCTGAAAATGGAGTCAAACCCATCACAAGTATGATTTCCCTTTACAAAAGCTGTGCTGGAAATTCTGTCCTTTACTGTTGTTTCAACCATTTTGATTGGTACTAAAGTAAGGCTTGCCGGTCTGTAATTGCCAGGATTACTTCTGGGGACTTTAAAAAAAATTGGTGTTGTATTATTTCCTCCAGTCATCTGATACAGAGGCTGATTTAAGCAATAGGTTACAAACCATGTTCGTTCTTCTATTTTATATCTGAATTTCTTCAGAACTCTTGAGTGAATATGATCTGGTCCTGGTGACTGTTTAATTTATCAATTTGTTCCAAAACCTCCTCTATTGACACCTCAGTCTGTGAGAGTTCCTCAGATTTGTCACCTAACAAGAATGACTCAGGTGTGGGAATCTCCCTCACATCCTCTGCAATGAAGATCTGTATAAAGAATTAATTTGCTTCTCAGCAACTGCCTTGTCTTTCTTGAGTGCTTCTTTAGCACCTCAGTCGTCCAGTGGCCACACTGGTGGTTTGACAGGCTTCCTGCTTCTGATATACTTACCAAAAACTAGCAGCAAAAATATTTGTCTTTTGCTAGTTGCTCTTCAAATTCTTTCTTGGCCTGTCTCATTGTACTTTTAGACTTGACTTGCCAGAGTTCATACTCCTTTCTATTTTCCTCAGTAGGATTTGACATCCAATTTTTAAAGGATGCTTTTTTGCCTTAACAGTCTTCAAGTTATCATAGATAGTTCACATGCTGTTTAGCCATGGTGGCATTCTTTTCGTCCTCTTACTGAGTTTTTTTCCCCATTTGAAGTATATACTTAGTTTGAGCCTCTCTGTTATGGTGGAGTTTAAATAGTTTCCTTGAAGCATGTAGGCGTTTCACCATTGTGACTGTTCCTTTTAATTTCTATTTAACTAGCTTCTTCATTTTTGTGTAGTTTCCCTTTTTGAAGTTAAATGCTACCATGGTGGGTTTCTTTGGTATTCTCCCTGTTACAAAGATGTTAAATTTTATTACATTATGGTTACTATTACCGAGCAGTTCAACTATACTAACCTTTTTAGATGAGATACTGTGCTCCACTTAAGACTAAATCCAGATTTGCTTCTTCCCATGTGGGTTCCAGCAGTGGCTGCTCCAAGAAGCAGTCATTAATGGTATTTCGAAATTTTATCTCTGCATCCTGTCCTGAGGTGACATATACCCAGTCAGTATGGAGATAGCTGAAATCTCCCACTGGGTTTTCTGTTTTTATAGCCTCTTTAATCTCCCTGAGCATATGACAATTACTGTAACCATCCTGGTCAGGTGGTGGATAGTATATTCCTCCTGCAATACTCTTATTATTCAAGCATGGAATTTTTAATGCTATATGGTGACAAGAAGATTAATTCATTTAGTTTTGTTATTTCCATTACAATACTGATCATTATTCAGACACTCCACCTTATCAATAAAATGCTCTGTACTATAACCTTTTGAAGAGCAATGACTATACACCAAATTGTTAGGATACTTTGGTCCTCCTTTTTGCCATCCCACATCTCAATCTGCCAGTAACTTCAGTGTATCTGATGATAGAGGACCTTATCAGACTCAGAGATGGCATTATTCCCTGAGAAAATACTGGTTTTTAAGAGTTGAGAGGGTAGCTTAGTTTTCGTGCCTGTTAATTAATTTGTTAGCTCCTCTAACAAGTCAGTTCAAACAACTAGTGATGACAAAAAAGTCATGGATGGCTAACAAGTGTGCTAATCAGTGCCAAATAAATCCTATGTTTTCAATTCATAGATCTGAGTGGGATCATAGGGAGGGCTGAGAGCATGGCCTGAACCTGCTTCTACTGAGAGAGTTTCAAAGGATTGTTGTTTGTCCTTCAAGTTCAAAGATGACCCATGACATCACTGATTGATTTAGTTTCTGTGAACACGTGAGTGGCTGATCAGGCCAATTTGAGCTTTGAACGCTCTGTGGCACACTGAACAAGAGATGTCACTGTGGGTTACTTGATTAACAGCGGACATGCTGCTGTTGTGCGATTTACGCTGCAGGTGCTTCTGCTCAGCCTCAGCAGTTCTCCTCTGCTCATAGACTGCAGCTCCAGTATGGATGATGCTTTGCCAAGTAGAATGATCATGAATGAGATCTTCCCAAAACTCTGGGTCAATGTTGAAAAGCCTCAAGGATAACTTGAGGGAGTCTTTCGAAACGTTTCTTCTGTCCTCCCTTCTTTAGCTCACCATAAAACATCTTCTTTGGCAGTTGCTTATTTGACATTCTGGTGATATGGCCTGCCCATCTCATCTGTGATTTCATCAACAGAATATGGATGCTTGGAATACCTGCCCATGTAAGAATCTCAGTATCTGGAACCTTGTCTTGCCATCTTATCCTCACCAGTTTCCCCAGACAATGTACATGGCAGAGGGGCATTGCTGGCACATGATGGCATATATCACATTGGTGGATGTGCAGGTGAACGAGCCTCTGATAGTGTGGCTGATGTTATTAGGCCCTGTGATGGTGTCCCCTGAATAGATATGTGGGCACAGTTGGCAACGGGCTTTGTTGCAAGGATAGGTTCCTGGGTTAGTGGTTCTGTTGTGTGGTATGTGGTTGCTGGTGAGTATTTGCTTCAGGTTGGGGGGCTGTCTGTAGGCAAGGACTGGCCTGTCTCCCAAGATTTATGAGAGTGTTGGGTCATCCTTCAGGATAGGTTGTAGATCCCTAATAATGCGTTGGAGGGGTTTTAGTTGGGGGCTGAAGGTGACGGCTAGTGGCATTCTGTTATTTTCTTTGTTAGGCCTGTCCTGTAGTAGGTGACTTCTGGGAACTCTTCTGGCTCTATCAATCTGTTTCTTCACTTCCGCAGGTGGGTATTGTAGTTGTAAGAATGCTTGATAGAGATCTTGTAGGTGTTTGTCTCTGTCTGAGGGGTTGGAGCAAATGCGGTTGTATCGCAGAGCTTGGCTGTAGACGATGGATCGTGTGGTGTGGTCAGGGTGAAAGCTGGAGGCATGTAGGTAGGAATAGCGGTCAGTAGGTTTCCGGTATAGGGTGGTGTTTATGTGACCATCGCTTATTAGCACTGTAGTGTCCAGGAAGTGGATCTCTTGTGTGGACTGGACCAGGCTGAGGTTGATGGTGGGATGGAAATTGTTGAAATCATGGTGGAATTCCTCAAGGGCTTCTTTTCCATGGGTCCAGATGATGAAGATGTCATCAATATAGCACAAGTAGAGTAGTGGCGTTAGGGGACGAGAGCTGAGGAAGCGTTGTTCTAAGTCAGCCATAAAAAGGTTGGCATACTGTGGGGCCATGCGGGTACCCATAGCAGTGCCGCTAATCTGAAGGCATACATTGTCCCCAAATGTAAAATAGTTATGGGTAAGGACAAAGTCACAAAGTTCAGCCACCAGGTTAGCCGTGACATTATTGGGGATAGTGTTCTTGACGGCTTGTAGTCCATCTTTGTGTGGAATGTTGGTGTAGAGGGCTTCTACATCCATAGTGGCCAGGATGGTGTTATCAGGAAGATCACCGATGGATTGTAGTTTCCTCAGGAAGTCAGTGGTGTCTCGAAGGTAGCTGAGAGTGCTGGTAGCGTAGGGCCTGAGGAGGGAGTCTACATAGCCAGACAATCCTGCTGTCAGGGTGCCAATGCCTGAGATGATGGGGCGCCCAGGATTTCCAGGTTTATGGATCTTGGGTAGTAGATAGAATATCCCAGGTCGGGGTTCCAGGGGTGTGTCTGTGCGGATTTGATCTTGTGCTTTTTCAGGGAGTTTCTTGAGCAAATGGTATAGTTTCTTTTGGTAACTCTCAGTGGGATCATAGGGTAATGGCTTGTAGAAAGTGGTGTTGGAGAGCTGCCGAGCAGCCTCTTGTTCATATTCCAACCTATTCATGATGACAACAGCACCTCCTTTGTCAGCCTTTTTGATTATGATGTCAGAGTTGTTTCTGAGGCTGTGGATGGCATTGTGTTCCGCACGGCTGAGATTATGGGGCAAGTGATGCTGCTTTTCCACAATTTCAGCCCGTGCACGTCGGCGGAAGCACTCTATGTAGAAGTCCAGTCTGCTGTTTCGACCTTCAGGAGGAGTCCACCTAGAATCCTTCTTTTTGTAGTGTTAGTAGGGAGGTCTCTGTGGATTAGTATGTTGTTCAGAGGTATGTTGGAAATATTCCTTGAGACGGAGACGTCGAAAATAGGATTCTAGGTCACCACAGAACTGTATCATGTTCGTGGGGGTGGAAGGGCAGAAGGAGAGGCCCCGAGATAGGACAGCTGCTTCTGCCGGGCTGAGAGTATAGTTGGGTAGGTTAACAATATTGCTGGGTGGGTTGAGGGAACCATTGCTGTGGCCCCTTGTGGCATGTAGTAGTTTAGAAAGTTTAGTGTCCTTTTTCTTTTGTAGAGAAGCAAAGTGTGTGTTGTAGATGGCTTGTCTAGGTTTAGTAAAGTCCAGCGACGAGGAAGTTTGTGTGGAAGGTTGGTTTTTTATGAGAGTATCCATTTTTGAGAGCTCATTCTTAATCTTTCCCTGTTTGCTGTAGAAGATGTTGATCGGGTGATTCCGCAGTTTCTTTGAGAGCGTGTGGCACAAGCTGTAAGCATAGTCTGTGTGGTATGTAGATTGTAATGGATTTTTTACCTTCAGTCCTACATGCCTCCAGCTTTCACCCTGACTACACCACACGATCCATCATCTACAGCCAAGCTCTGCGATACAACCACATTTGCTCCAACCCCTCAGACAGAGACAAACACCTACAAGATCTCTATCAAGCATTCTTACGACTACAATACCCACCTGCGGAAGTGAAGAAACAGATTGATAGAGCCAGAAGAGTTCCCAGAAGTCACCTACTACAGGACAGGCCTAACAAAGAAAATAACAGAACGCCACTAGCCGTCACCTTCAGCTGTTGGATCATATTAAAGAAGTTCTGTATTAAAATCACAAATGAGTTTGATTCCCCATAGTTTAAATTCCAGGGTATTACTAATTAAGAGGTCTCTTGGTTTTTGGTACTGGTTCTCTCCCTCTATGTGTGAAACTTGCAAGCTGCTAATTGTGTTAGTACATTCTAAGACAGAGTCTGTTCTCAAAGCAATTCACAGAGACTCAAAGCAATACTCTAACAACAGAAACAGCACCCAGAGGCTCCTCCTCGCCCTTTTGTTGTATTAACAATTGTGATTAAAATAGAGATAGAGGATGTATGTGGATGGATGCTTGGTGTGGATAATAACTGAATGATCAGGGAGGTGCCAGCCTAAGAATCCAGTGTCCATCGGCTGAAGAAGGCGTCAAGTGGAAATAACCAGAGGACCCCCGGAGGGTAGACTGGAATCCACCCAACAGCCTCAAGAATTGGAGAACCAAAGAACAAGATAACTTCTTGGAGCCGTCAGGAATGTGCTATCTGCTGATTGATTCAGCAACAGCATGATGAAGCAATTCCCATAGACTGGCATAGGAAGAAATTCCTATAAAAATAGACTCTAAAAAGTGAGAACTTTGGGGTCTGATTCTGCAAACCAACTTCCAGGAGCATCAGATGAGCATCTGACAAGGCCCTGCTCCCTCCTCATGTCCAGGCCACCTGGCCAGTGGCTTGGCATGAGCAACTCTAAGGCTGGTAACTATGATAACAACCTTGCAGAACCTGTGTGTGTGTGTGTGTGTGTATGAATGAATGTGTGAATAAAGATGAGATTGAATGGAATGTTACAGCTGTAACTAACTGCTTACTATGATTCTTTCTGTATTCACAATAAATGTGGTATTTTGCCTTTTTCCCTTTAATAAGATCCTGCTGGTTTTTAATTTATTGGTATAACACAGCCCCCAACTAAAACCCCTCCAACGCATTATTAGGGATCTACAACCTATCCTGAAGGATGACCCAACACTCTCACAAATCTTGGGAGACAGGCCAGTCCTTGCCTACAGACAGCCCCCCAACTTGAAGCAAATACTCACCAGCAACCACATACCACACAACAGAACCACTAACCCAGGAACCTATCCTTGCAACAAAGCCCGTTGCCAACTGTGCCCACATATCTATTCAGGGGACACCATCACAGGGCCTAATAACATCAGCCACACTATCAGAGGCTCGTTCACCTGCACATCCACCAATGTGATATATGCCATCATGTGCCAGCAATGCCCCTCTGCCATGTACATTGGTCAAACTGGACAGTCTCTACGTAAAAGAATAAATGGACACAAATCAGATGTCAAGAATTATAACATTCATAAACCAGTCGGAGAACACTTCAATCTCTCTGGTCACTCGATCTCAGACCTAAAGGTTGCAATATTAAAACAAAAAAACTTCAAATCCAGACTCCAGCGAGAGACTGCTGAATTGGAATTCATTTGCAAATTGGATACAATTAACTTAGGCTTGAATAGAGACTGGGAGTAGCTAAATCATTATGCAAGGTAACCTATTTCCCCTTGTTTTTTCCAAACCCACCCGCCCCCCCCTTCCTCAGACGTTCTTGTTAAACCCTGGATTTGTGCTGGAAATGGCCCACCTTGATTATCATACACATTGTAAGGAGAGTCATCACTTTAGATAAGCTATTACCAATAGGAGAGTGGGTTTGTGTGTTGGGTGTGAGGGGGGGTGGGGAGAAAACCTGGATTTGTGCTGGAAATGGCCCACCTTGATTATCATACACATTGTAAGGAGAGTGATCACTTTAAATAAGCTATTACCAGCAGGAGAGTGGGGTGGGGGAGAGAAAACCTTTTGTAGTGATAATCACCCATTTTTTCATGGTTTGTGTGTATAAAAACATCTTCTGTACTTTCCACAGTAGGCATCCGATGAAGTGAGCTGTAGCTCACAAAAGCTTATGCTCAAATAAACTGGTTAGTCTCTAAGGTGCCACAAGTACTCCTTTTCTTTTTGCGAATACAGACTAACACGGCTGTTACTCTGAAACCTCTATTTTTGTGGCATCTTCATCAAGGTATGAAAAAAGTGAATGAATATATTGCAAAAATGTAACTATGGTATTTTATTTTAATTTATTTAATGTACTTTTTAATACAAATACTTGTTTTTGAAAATATTGCACACAGAGAAGTATCAAATACATACAGGGTGAGCATTTATAGATTTATGAAGGAGATTTTCAAAGGCACAAATGGGATTTAGACACCTAAATGCCTTTGGAAATCTCCTCCTTTTTGCTTAGCTTTGTTAAGAGTTGTTGAGTGACTGGTTTAGATGTAATACATAACTATTGTAGTAATTACAGCTCATTGAACAGTATTCATTGACCCAACACTTTGACAAACATAGGCCTCTTTTAGTTTGTGAATGATTCACAAACTATTTTTTATTTCTACTTATGTATTACATAAGAACAGCCATACTGGGTTAGACCAAAGGTCCATCAAGCCCAGTATCCTGTCTTCCGACAGTGGCTAATGCCAGGTGCCCCAGAGGTAATGAACAGAACAGGTAAACATCAAATGATGCATCCCCTGTTGCCCATTCCCAGCTTCTGGCAAACAGAGGAGAGGGACACCATCCCTGCCCATCCTGACTAATAGCCATTGATGGACCTATCCTCCTTGAACTTATATAGTTCTTTTTAGAACCCTGTTATAGTCTTGGCCTTCACAACATCCTCTGGCAAAGAGTTCCACAGGTTGACTGTGCATTGTGTAAAGAAATACTTCCTTTTGTTTGTTTTAAACCTGCTGCCTATTCATTTCATTTTGTGACCCCTAGTTCTTGTGTTATGAGAAGGAGTAAATAATATTTCCTTATTTAATTTCTCCACCCCAGTCATGATTTTATAGACTTCTATCATATCCCCCCTTTAGTCGTCATCTTTTCCAAGCTGAAAAGTCCCAATCTTATTAATATTTGTAAGTATTTGCTCAATAGTTTGTGAGGATAATTTATCGAATTTGTTGTGAATTGGGAACAGTTCATTTGTACTATTTATTAATGCTGCTTACTATGTCTGATTTAGTCTTGTGGTGTATTTATTATTCTCTAATTGGTTGACTGAAAATATTTAATGAGAGAATAATGAATTATAAATAACAATGGATATTGAATAACACATTTCTGGTACAAATATGAGAAACATTGAGGATGTTAATGAATATTAACAGTTGTATAAATATTCACAAATAACTAAGGCTAAGATTTAGTCATAGGTATTTTTAGTAAAAGTCATGGACGGGTCATAGGCAATAAACAAAAATTGACGGCCTGTGACCTGTCTGTGGCTTTTACTATAAATACCCATTGCTAAATCTCTGCTCCTGGGCTCGGCTACTCTGGGGGGCCCTTGCTCCAATGGTGGGGGCTGACTGCCCCCAGTGGCCCGCTGCTCTGAGGCCCCCGGGGATCACTTTCCCAACAGCCTCAGGGGCTGCCTCCAGGACTGCTGCTGCGTGGGCCATCTCTGGGGCCTCCCCAAGACCAATGCTGGGACGCTTCCCGGGACCATTCCTGGAACTACTGCTGCTTGGGTGGTTGCTAGGGCCGTCCCCAGACAGATGCTCAGGTACTCCTTGGGGCCCCTACTCCAGCAGCCCCCAGGACTGCTGCTGCTCAGGCGCTCCCTGGGGCCAGCTGCCCTGGGCCGCCTGGGCAGTGGCTGGTGTAGCTGGCCCCGGGGACTGTCCGAGCGGCTGGCCCTGAGGCCACTCCAGCAGTGGCTGGTGTGGCTGGCTCCGGGGCTGCCCCAGGATCGCTGCTCAGGTGCTCCCAGGGGCTGCTCCCTGGGGCTGCCCCTGGGACTGCTGCTTGGGCACTCTCTGGGGCCAGTAGCCTGGGGATGCTCCAGCAGTGGTTGGCGTGGCTGGCTCCAGGGCTGCTCCAGCAGTGGCTGGTGTGGCTGACCCCAGGGCTGACCCCATCAGCCGCTGCAGCTGTGGAAGTCACGGAGGTCGCAGAAAGTCATAGAATCCATGACTTACGCAACCTCCATGATAGACCTGTAGCCTTACAAATAACTAATATCATGACCACAGAAATAAAATATATCCATAGAGATAGATATATAGATATTTCCATTACTTTGTCCACTTTGTTAACAGTAGTTTTTTTTTCTTTTTACTTCTGTGACTTGTAGTGGCTATTATACGGTAACCAGATTCAGACTGCATCAGCTCTGATCATTTTAATGAAACAGGAATTGCATTAATATCTCATTCCATATCTCCACACCCTGCTCATAGTGATGACTCAGGATGGGCTGTGAGTGAGGAAGAGAGGTTGCTGAGAGAGACAAATGCTTCAAATACCACGTCAGAGGAGATGATTAAAATTAAACTGAGTGCCAGTAGAAGGAGAGGGCGAGAGATGAAAAGAAACAGAGTGAGCAGGAGAATGGGTAGGCAGGGGTGAGAGTTTTGATGGGAAGGGGCCAAAGAAATCCAAGTGGGATGGTGAAGGTAGTGATGGTGGTGGTGGTGATGGTGAATCTTGGTACTGTGTACTCCTGGACCTGATTGCTCCTGGAGTCTTGGGTGACGTGGTGGCCAGGGCTGCCTTTTTACATCTTTTCTTGGCACAATGATTGAGACTTGGATGTGGATTTGGCCTCAGTAATCCAAGCCTTCTCACCTTGTAATGTGCTGTAAATGGGGTCTCGTTGAAGCTCTGTCCAAAGCTGGTGTAGAATGTGGTGGCATGTTTTTGCTTTGTATGTTTGTAAGTGTGTCATATCAGAGTTCCTACCTGTGTATTGATGCCATATTTACTGCTTTCTTCATTATCTAGAAGGAAATTAATGACCAACTAGGCCGATGAACCTTTCATAACATAACCAGGCATAAAGCCTGATTGATCAGGACCAAGGAAGTCTGAGGACTCTAGGTAATGCCAGGGTTGCCTTCCCACCACCTTCACAGGAAGGGAAATAGTTACCAAGGTTGTCAATTTGATTGTGAATTTTAGATCAAAGCTGGCACTCTGTCCTATTTTGTGATTTTAGCCAATAACTTATTCCACACTTGATTTCACTCGGCATAAATGGGGCCTGGGTCCAACTCCCAGGTTGAACTCTGAAGTTCCTTCAGTGCATGCAGATCCTCAGTGGATGAAACTGGCTGAAAGTCAGGCAGGGAAGAAATTTGTGTTTGACTATTCTAGACACTTCTTTCCCTTTGGACTTTGGTGAATCTTGTCTCAATTTGAGTCATTTTTTAGTCAGAAAACTGCTCAATTAGAAATATTTAACTATATGCTTCCTCGATTTGTCTAGCTTGTACAGTTCTACCTAGACATTGTGGATGCTCCCATAAAGGGATAGTACTCTTAGCTTCCATGATAGCCACAACATAAAATTTAAAATTATCTTTATGCAGCAATTACCATATTATCTATGTTAAAAATGCAATCCTTCAGCTATAATTAACTCGCACAGATCCACTTCTGTTATCTAGGCTCATAATAGTATTAACATTGTTATTTCTGCACAATAGCAGGAGAAAATTAAGGCAGAAAAATAAGAATGCTGTGACCATGACTGACTGAGACCTTCTTAGATTTGGTAATCATTCCCAAATTTGAAAATGCTGGTTTAAACTCTTCCTGCCTCAGATTACCCATTTTCAAAATGAGCACAAGATGATCTGTAGTGGCTGTTGTAACGTTTAATTAATTAATGGCTATAAGGTGCTGTGAGATCCATAGATCAAATACTTTATCTGTGAAGGGCACACCAGGATTCAAGGATTTTCCCTTGTTTTATGTAGTGAAAACACCCACTTTCTTAATTAAAATAACAACAACAAAACCCCCTTTGTGCCTAAATTCTAACTTGAATTTGTCTGGCTTCAACTTTTCAGCCTTTGGTTCTTGTTATATCTTTCTCCACTAGATTAAAGAAACTTTAGTACCTGATATTTTCTCCTCATGAAGGTACTTATACATTGAGAGGTTACTTGATTACAATCTTCTTTCTGATAAACTAAAGAGATTGAACTCTTTAAGTCTCTCACTCTAAAGCATTTTTCTCCAGCCCTTGAATAGTTTTTGTGGCTCTTTTTTTGTGGCTCTTCTCTTTCTTTCAACATCCTTTTAAAAAATGCAGACACTAGAACTATATGCACTTCTCCAGTGTTGGCCTCACCAATGCTATAAACAGAGATAAAATAACTTCCCTACTGCTACTCGCTCCACCCCTGTTTATTTATCCAAGGATCACATTAGCTCTTTTGGCTCATGTTCAGTTGCTTGTCCACTATGACCCCAGTATGACTCCTGTTTACAGCATACAGTTCCCCATCCTGTAGGTATGGCCTGCCTTCGTTGTTCCTAAATGGATAATTTTGCATTTGGCTGTATTAAAACACATTGTGATTGAATGGGCCCAGGTTACCAAGTGATCTATATCGCTTTGTGTGACCGCCCTGTGCTCATCATTATTTACCACTTTGCCAATGTGTGTGTCATTTGCAGATTTTTTTCAGCTGCGAGTTTAATTTTACTTCCCGATCATTGATGAAAACGTTGAATAGCATCAGGTCTAGTACAGACCCTTGTGGAACCCCTCTAGAACATATAATAATAATAATATAATATATTAACTAACTCCATTGAGAACTACTTTCTGGGATCTGCCAGTTAGTCACTTCTTAATTCAATTGAATCATTCTGATAATATTGTATAGAGCTAAATTTTTTTATCTTAATGTGTGTGATACTGAGTCAAATGCCTCACAAGTCTTTTTTTTCTATACAGTTACTTTTAGCAACTAAGTTTGTAATCTCATCAAAGAATGATATCATGTTTGACAAGACCTATTTTCCATAAAACTGTGTAGCATTAATTGTATTCTGTCCTTTAATTTTTTTATCAGTTGAATTCTGTGTCCGCTTGTTTGCCCTTCTGAATAACGGCACACCATTAGCTCTCTTTCACTCTTCTGGAATTTCACTGGTATTCCAAGATCTATTTAAAATTAAACATCAGTGGGCCAGAGATCTCCTTAGCCAACTCCTTTTGGGTGCAAGTTATTCACACTTGCAGATTTAAAAAAATGTTTATCCCTAGTAGATGTTGTCTAACATTCTCCCCAGTTATTAATGGACTGGAAAGTACTTCATTATCCTTACATGACAGAACTACATCATTATGCTTCTTTTCAAATACAGAACAGAAACATTTGAACATTTCTGCCTCTTCTGCATCATTAGTAACAATTTTACCATTTCCATATAGCAATGAGTCTATACTATTACTATGACTTCTTAAACTCCATCTGATTTTTCCTTAGCCCTGCGGCACATGGATAGTTCCCTGATGTCTTTAGCTTCCCTTATCAATCTTTTGCACTTCATAGCAATCAATATCAATAAGAAGTTATCTGTTTACCCCTTTTTCATTTGTTATATATTGCTTTTTTATTTCTGAGTGCTGTCTTCACTTTGCCACTGAACCAAGGGGCCTTTTAGATAAAGCTATCCTTGTTCTTGATATGGCCATTTGATAAACTCTTCTCAAACTCCTAATTTTCATTCACATTTCTCTGTCTAAATTTTTTCTCCCAATCTATCTTTTTGCTCAAAATTTCCTCAGCTTTGGTTAATAATCTCTGCTGGATCTACTCAAAGAAAATAGGAAAACCACTTGTTTTGGATAATTTTTGCCTGAGAGTGAAAAAAATTCTGGGATAATATAATTACAATACAATCATAACTATTTTCTAATTTCAACTCTGTGCAATTTGGAAGACGTTTCAGTATTAATTATTCATTATGCACACATGAATGGGTTTCTTTAAGTCAGATGGTGGCAAAAATATGTGTATTTCTGGACACTGGAAAGATATAAGAGCCCCAACAGAAATCATATGTATCTGAGAGCAAACCAAAATCACATTTTATGTAGAAGTAACACATAATAGATATGACACAAAATAAAAGATTTCACTGAAACAGTGGAAGCAATGATGTTAGATGAAGAGAAAGAGTTATATATAGAAATAAACCAGATGCATTCCCCATTACTTGAGATGTAAATGTTGGTTATCTAGTTTCAAAACACATACTGGGAAAAATATTTTGTGGGAAGGAGGAGAGGATAATATTATATATTTTTTTCATTTTCACTTTTAATTGTGTTAACATTTCAGCAAAATTGAAATGGCATCTGTATTTCTTGCAAACCTGCTCCTCCCCCACAAAAAACCCCAAGAAACCCGCACACATTTCTGAATCCATGTGGGTCCTCTGTCTTATACTTGTCCCTAGGAACCCTGGTGAGCAGTGTTGGTATCTTACGCAAGTGATGGTGTACATTTCCCCAGGAATCTCCTACCAATATTTTTGCCATTTAACTTCAGCAGATCTTGAGCCCTCCCTTCAAACTGCATTCAAACTTTGAATTTCAGAGCTAGCTGTTTTCAGTGAGAAGTCATCTCCACTGCAAAAGGGATCTTTTTGTGCTTAGAAATAAAAAAATAAAGTGTGAAAGATGGGTGTTTTTTAGTAAAATGGACCCATTCAATATGAAAATATTCAAATGTGGAGTAAGTTTCTTTCTTTGCAAATATTTTCTAGTCATCTACTGCCTGGGAGCTCTGAGTGACCTGAATTCTTTCCAAGTAGTTTCGCACATCTCTCATTCTCATGGTGAATGCTGTACTTGCAATTTAGAACCTTTTTAATGAAATGAATTAACTAGTTCCAGCTTTGTTAAAAGTCTACACATCAAAAGTAGTATTGGATGTGCCACACAGAAAAGCAAAGACCAGAGGCTGAAAGCGCAGCAGTAAACTAGCTTTGCTCTTGCCTACATATAATTTGAGATTGAGATAAAAGAACGTGTCTTTTCCTTCTAAGTTTCTTGTCCCTCTTTGTCAGCACTTAGTGGTAACTTAAAGCTTCACAATCAAATTGTCATATGCATAAAGCAGAGATGAACAGCCATAGCGAATACAAGAACAACGTCAGAGGTTGTGATCTTATCTGCTTTTTCATAGGTTTGTTAATATGATTTATTGTACTTGATTTGTTTACTCACTTTCTCCTTATATCCAGCCTCTTTCCTTTGTGCAGCATAAAGTTGCTAGAATGCTACCACTGCTATTTGTATTGCCTACTGAATGCTTTGTTCTGAGATGAAAGTGTTGACTCTGCATGCCTCAGCTGCTTAAGTATCAAAGAGAAGCATGTAATGCCATCCTAGTTATGCAGAAGAAAACATCTATTTCAACCTAATTTTACACTTCTATCATGGCAGGGCTAACTTCTATGGAAATTAAAATTGTTCTCATGCTTTAAAGCATCAATGCTAGTGAAATGAAAAAAGAAATACTAACATGCAAGTTTGATCATTTTTCAAATTTAGAAATGGATTCCATTTTTACCATTCTTTATAGAAGTCTTCTTAAAAGCAGACATCAAATAACAGACTATGCAATAGTACTCTCTGTGGCAACGGATTTTCAACGTATAGTACAGTAAAGAGTGAGAGGAAACAAACACACAATTCCTATATAATCCCTTCCCATGAACAAAAATGCTTAAATGGTGGCACTATCTGAATGCAAAAATATGGTCCTATAATATGGTCCACAGCCCTGATCAGTAGGGGATGGGAGTGCAATAAAAAAGACAGTCAGTAATGCACAGAAATGAATGCTGACTTTTACTGTAGCAACAAATCAGCACCAGAAGATTTAAATGAACTGTTTTACATAAATCATGTTAAAATGGGCATTATGCTTCATGCCAACTTCCAGAAATTTAGGGCTTGATCATGCTGAGGGCTCTGACTCTGATCCAGCAAAGCTCTTAAGCAGCTGCTTAACTACTCAGTTTAAGTACTTCCCTGGTTCAGGGGCATAATGCTCAGCAAATGGCAGAATTGAGCCCTTAATATTCAACAGTTTTATTTTTAGATTCCATGAGACTAAATCATCCCTGGTGTAACTCCATATTTTTCAGATGTTCTTTGCCTTACTGGTGGAAGGACTATCTGCATCTTTGCGCTGTAATATTACTGATTTCTCAGCTAGACTGGGAGGCCCAGGGAATTGCAAGCTTGCCACTTTGCTTTGGTGAGGTGTTAAGTTTACTCCAGGACCTTGTAGTGACCACTAAAATACCAACACATGCTGGGCTCTCTGCCCTTCATAGTGCTCGATGCCAAAACAAGATCACCCAGTGTTGACATCATAGTTTATAACAGATGTAATATTCCTGCTGTAGGGCCCCAAAATGATCTAAGATCAAAAGGAGCACTCATGAATACACTGCTTCTCTAGCAGACACCTTTCAATATCTATCTTAGGTCCTCGTATATTCCCGATTATTACAGTATCTGAACATTCCAGGATTGTCAATGTATTTATCCTCTCAACACCCCTGTAGGGTAGAGAAGTGCCACCATTCCCATTTTACAGAGGGGAACTGAGGCACAGGGACACTAAATGACTTGCCCAAGGTCAGACAGGAAGTTTGTGGCAGAGCAGGGAACTGAATCCACTCCCCTGAGTCACAAGCTAGCACCCTAATCACTGAGCATCCTTTCTTTTTCAGACTAGTTACCTCCTTTGTGTCAGATTAGACAGGATTTGTATCAGAACCAACTTGCACATACAAGATTGCACTTTCCACTGCTCTAATAAATCACAACACTTAGTTACGGCGCTTTAAGTAGTTGTGTTAGATTACAGAACAGTTTTATAGAATTTAATTAATAGGGACGAAACCTGTAGAAATTACACTCAAAATCTATAGAATGTAATGGAGAATTCATGCCCTTTTTCTAGGGATTTTGAACCACGCAACAGAGCACAACAGAGGATTTTTTAAATTAAATTCTGTAGGACAGTCAATTTCTGTTAAGTTTTGTGGGGCTTTTCCATAAAGATTAGCTTTCTTTAACCACCAGGATTGGTACTAGAATACAGTCAAAGATCAGAGTCAAGAAGAAAGTAGGAATGTGGGACCCAATACTGCAGTCTTTGAGAGTAGTCCCTTTGAAATAAATAGGAATTCATCCTACTTAGTGGAGAGTGGCATCCTAAACTACAGGGTGAGTGAATTTCCCATGTGTACTGGTCAAGAAAAAGTTATTGACTATAGAGACAGTCAGAACTCCTACCCTTCTGCCTAGCTCGGCATAAAGCAGCACAATGGAGAGCTAGTGACATAAAGCAAACATCCATGTTAATCTTTCGTTGAGTTTGACAGATATGCACAGGAAACAAAGCAATAAACGATTTCAGTGTTGGGAACAAGCACATTATTCTGGGATTTGCAGAATGGGCTTTAGATTGGGAGGCCAATTATTCTGTATCTATTTCGGAGATGGAAATATTAATGTTTTATGACACTGATTCTTATCCGTGAGAATGAGACTGAGAAGAGCAGATGATTGCTATATTAGTGTGTGTCAGGGACCATGGAGGCCTTGTAAAGTATTATAGGCTAAAATTGAGAAAAGGTTTTTAATTAAAAAAAAAAAAAGCAAAGGTTTATGCAGTGATGAGCTGCCAGAAGCTGAAGAACCGGTTCCTTCAGTCGCTCCGGGTCTTCGGCGGCACTGAAGGACCTGCCGCCGAAGTGCCGCCAAAGGCCCGGAGCGAGTGAAGGACCTGCCGCAGAAGTGCCACCGAAGACCCAGAGTGCCGCTGGGTGAGTAAAAATTCTCAGGGGAGCTTCCCCAGCCAAGAGCTCAGGCGGGACAGAAAGGACAGTCCCGCGGGCCACAGTTTGCCCACCCCTTTAACAACCGGTTCTAAATCGACTTCAAAATTTAAAAACTGGTTTGTGCAATCTGGTGTGAACCGGCTTCAGCTCAGCACTGGGTTTATGTGACCCTTTACGTAAAGACATTACAGATAACATCAGTTAATATGGAAAAAAATTGCAAAGAGCCTGGATCACATTGTGATCTCTGTTACATTGGTGTACGTCCACTGACATTCGTATAGTCATTTTGGTTTTACACTGGAGTAACATCAGAAGGTGACCCCATGTGAATCCAGCCTTGTGAATAGAAACTCAAAACTAATCCTATATGCATCAGTTATAGTTCCACTGCATTTCCTCAAAAACTGGAGGTTTTATGATAATTTGACATGAATGTTTTAATGCAATTCTATAGAGGAAGGATAGAGACATGACAAAACATAATTAACATTTTATATGGTTTGCATTTCCTTCTGGTTGTGTCAGGAAGTGGGGCCAGAGTCATACTTCATGAAATAGACATATACAGCTCAGAAGATTTGCACTCATTCTCTTTTGAACATTTTAAATGTAAAACAGTGTGTTTAACAATCCCTTCCCATGTGATTGTGGGCAAGTCTACTTTCTTTTCAACAAGTCAGTGGAAACTAAAATAAGTTGAAGTGAGCCACACTATAAAATATATATGGCCGTTTATTGATGGACGTCCCTGTGCTCTACTCAGTCATGAAGACAATAGAAATGCTTCATAGTATAACCTGAAGATTTCTTCTGACCTTTTCCCATTTTGGAATTGCCCAGCTTCTGGCATAGGTGTTCATTTATCTTTCCCATTCCTTTGTTAGTTATATACTCCTCAATGCTAAGTATAAAAAAGTACCCTTTATGTGTATAATGGAGAGGTCTGACAGTTTCATATATACTGAGATCTTACCATGGGGAAATGATTTAGTATAATGGCTTTTTTGTTGTTAGAACCAAAATTGAGAATATACTTTTGATTTACATTGTAGCTACCTCTATGAAGAGAATTCTTCTGAAAATGTCAAAAAGCTTTTCAGTCAGCAGTACATTCTCTTTTCTTTAATTTTTGTCTTGGGTTTTTTGAAAGAAGGAGTTAAAGAATTATGTTATTTTACAACATTTTTATGATGGGCTGCATTTGTTTCTGAAAAAACATTTCACAAGATTTTCAAGGTAATTAGAGTTAATGGACGCAAGAAATTAGTTGGTGGGTGAATGCGTTGTCCTAAACTCTGTTCAGATGAGAATTTAGAAACATGCACGTTGGTCCTGAACCTGCAATCAGATCCATGTGTGTGTCTGTGCAAAGCCACATTGATGTCACCGAGACTCTGTGCAGATGTAAGAGGCCACCTGCACAGGTTGCATTGAACAGTATGGAACTAAAAGCTAAACTTTCCCAGAACTACTTTCACAAACTCAGTGAGGCTTGTGGACACGTGCAGGCAGAATGAAAAGTAGGCCTCTCAAAAATGTGTCCAAGGTCTGGGTGCACAGAGATTGGGGCTCTGCATAGCACCACTGTGTTGAAAAGGTGCTTCCCTGTGCCAGCCCACTTCAGTACCTGCTGTGTCTGCACTTCTGGGACCTTTGCCAAAGTCCAGGAAGACCCACAAACTTTTGAAAACTTGGCCCTAATATGGTACATCATTAGACTAAAGTCACACACCAAGCCCTCAATTTAATGACTGTTCAGGGTAAAGGAATAATTAAAAAGAGGGGGAGAAATGGACCAATTTTAGCAGCTAAGGCTATGAGCTAGGGGTGTGATTTCCCTTGCTTGTGTATACATTCTCATGCTAGCTCTCATTGAGCTTGTGTATGTATTAATAGCAGCGTAGCCATGGTAGCATGGGTAGTGGGAGTGGAGGCGTAGCTTCGCTGTGCTAAGTATATACACCCACTTATATTACTGGCTATAAAAAATGACGTCCATCAAAAGAGAATGGATTGTTGGTGCTGAAGATGTGGAAATGGAAAGATTTATAGGCACTTTACCTTCTAGGAAAATGTTTTACTTCTAGATGGACTTTGGGATGCTGGTATGTAAGGACATTTGGATCAATCAAAATTAATGTTTTTATATATGATATTAAGTTCCCACTCATTTTGTTTTGATATGAGACATATATCATGTCTTTATTTCACTTGAATTATTTAACCAAGTAAGATTTTGAAACAACACCAAAAACAGCACCCTTCAAGTCATTTTGGAACATTACTTGCACTTACCTATACTTAACTAGGAGCATCAGAACAATAACAGACTCACTGTTTTCATTATTTGTATCATTGTAGCACATAGAGGCCACAACCTGAGCTCAGGATCCTAGTGTGCCAAGCACACTGTACATTCACATACCAAAAAGAAAGCCCCTGTCCCATTGAATTGGCAATCTGAGGCCCTGGTCGTGCTCGTGTGTTGAGCCCTATTGACATCTGTGGGGTTTTGCATGGGTGCAGTAGTCCACCCCCGGGCTAACTACTACAGGATAAAAGGCTAATTATAAGATGAGAGACAACAGATGGAGGTAACAAATAGCTGGGAGAACAATGGTAGCAATGGGACAATTAAGGTTAGCGAAATAAATAGCAGACACAGTGTACCATTTCCCTAGCCCTTGTCAAGTGTTTTGTAACAAAAATGAGTTTTAAAGTGATTCTCCTGTTTTGCTCCCACCTCTCCTATAAAGCTGAGCAGAAGAGGGCAATCATAGGCAGAGGGACATGAAACATAGAACCAATGAAATTAAAATAAAACTCTCTAAACATTTTCTAAAGTAGCTAAGGGTTTAGGCTGGACATTAGGAAAAACTTCTTTTTTCTCCAAAATACATGGCATAAACAAATACACAATGGATTAGTATGGTACAAAGCTGCAGTTGGCAGTTGTTTAGGGTGTCTTGTGACTAAAAACGAGGGCATCCCAAACTCATGCAAATAAACACTTTCTCTACAATCCCACATGCCAAGTATTCTCTTTACACTTTGCTCTTGGAGTCATATTTTTCACACCTAAATTAACATATGGTATCATATATCCTGAGCTTGCAAATCATAGGACTGGAAGGGATCCCGAGAGTTCATCTAGTCCAGTCTCCTACACTCATGGCAGGACTAAGTATTATCTAGACCATTCCTCACAGGTGTCTGTCTAACCTGCTCTTAAAAATCTCGAACGATGGAGATTCCACAACCTCCCTAGGCAATTTATTCCAGTGCTTAACCACTCTGATAGTTAAGAAGTTTTTCCTAATGTCCAACCTAAACCTCCCTTGCTGCAATTTAAGCCCATTGCTTCACCACCCTGATAGTTAAGAAGTTTTTCCTAATGTCCAACCTAAACCTCCCTTGCTGCAATTTAAGCCCATTGCTTCTTGTCCTATCCTCAGAGGTTAAGAAGAACAATTCTTCTCCCTCCTCCTTGTAACAACCTTTTATGTACTTGAAAACTGTTATCATGTCCCCTCTCAGTCTTTTTTCCAGACTAAACAAACCCAATTTTTTCAATCTTTCCTCATAGATCATGTTTTCTAGACCTTTAATCATTTTTGTTGCTCTTCTTTGGACTTTCTCCAATTTGTCCACATCTTTTCTGAAATGTGGCACCCAGAACAGGACACAATCCTCTAGTTGAGGCATAATCAGCGCAAAGTAGGCAGAAGAATTACTTTTCATGTCTTGTTACAATACTTTTGCTCATACATCCCAGAATGATGTTAGCTTTTTTTGCAACAGTGTTACACTTTTGACTCATATTTAACTTGTGGTCCACTATGACCCACAGATCCATTTCTGCAGTACTCCTAGGCAGTCATTTTGTATGTGTGCAACTGATTGTTCCTTCCTAAATGAAGTACTTTGCATTTGTCCTTATTGAATTTTATCCTATGTACTTCAGACTGTTTCTCCAGTCTGTCCAGATCATTTTGAATTTTAATCCTATCTTCCAAAGCACTTGCAACCCCTCCCAGCTTGGTATCATCCTCCAACTTTATAAGTATACTCTCTATGCCATTGTCTAAATCATTGGTGAAGAAATTGAACAGAACCAGACCCAGAACTGATCCCCCCACTCATTATGCCCTTCCAGCATGAAATACATGTTTAACTTTACACTCTGTACATAGAAGTTAATCACATGCATAAGTGTTTGCAAGATTAGAGCCTTAATTTGTCTGTCAACTTTCAGACACACTGGCTCAACTCCAAAATGCCTTTAGAGAATTAAATAGTTCGGTTAGTTCAGTTAGGGAGTTAATAAAAGCTGAGGCAGAGAGATATTAACTGTAAAGGGGGAAAGAGATGTTTTCCACTGAGATTTAAAAGAAGATGGACAGCTGATGAGAGAGACTGAGAGAGACCAGAAGGCTGTTTCAGCCAATAAGATCAGCTGAGGTGGGACCAGACTAGCAGGTCACAGGAGATGTCTTTGGAGCAATTCAGAAACTAATTCAGTAAATTGTGGAGGAAAGGGAGAAATGAGAGGGGAAAGAGGGTGTGGGTATGGACGGGAAGAAGTGAATTCCCTGTAAGAGAAGTGTTGGGGGAATCTTCCTTGATACTAATTTTGAAAAACCTGCCATTTAGTGGAGTCTGGTGTATTCCAAAGGTGAAGGTATCACTCTTGATAAAAAAGGGGTCCTTATCCTGTTTGCTTTTGGGGTATACAGAGAGGAGGGTAAAACTCCCTCAGACACAGGGGAATCTTTCCTTACCCACTCCCCTTCTATTCTAACACTAAAATGTAGATAATAGGACACTATTATTACTATTACCTTAACCTGTAAGCTTTTCTGCTGGGGACCTCTGTTCTGTTTGTTGGTCTTTTACATCACAGTTCATACTGCCTGCTGTGGCACCATGTAAATGTGGTGCTGGATCTAAATATGCAAACCTTGCATTTTATTGTAATATTTTGACATTCAGACACTACAGAATGAGGAACTCTGAAAGGAGCTGATATTTGGCATTAGGGATATGTTGCCAAGGAATCCAGAAGAGCTGTGATGATTTTTTTTTCTGGTAGGAAACTTGGTTGAGGCTCTACAATAGATGTTTTTCCTCTGTCTAGCTGACAAAGATTTGGGATTGTACTTCTGTAAATCCAAGCTAAGTCAGATAATTCACATCAGCACCACTCCTGCCCCCACACCCTTCTACTATATAAACAATCTTAATGAGAATATTTAACAATATATTACACATCCAGATGAGTTACTGACTCCACCATTCATCCAGATCTGCACATCTTCTGGCACTCAAGACAGTTTTATTCAGTTGATTCATTTGACTCTTGGTCAATAAGTTCAGGACTCTTCTCATCAGGATGATCTCACTTCATTAAAGTTTTATAAGGTGAGTCCCATTGACTGAAGTGTCACACTTAACTCCTCCTGTGGTTTAATTCCCTTCTTTTCTACGTTGTCTCTTTATCTGGTCACAAGAAAATCCTAGAATCCTGAATGGCATGACATGGCCAGCTATATAGTGAGGTTACAAATCTCAAATTATGTGTTGTGACAAAGTTCCTCCTCTACCTTGGTGGGTCTTGCACTTATTGGCGGATTTGCTCGCCTTGGAGCTTCACGGCAGCCCTCCGTTTGGCTGTTCTTGTGAACCCACAGTCCAGGTCAACTCCTCCTGTGTCTGACCAGGAGTTGGGAGGTGTGGGGGAACCCAAGCCCACCCTCTACTCCGGGTTCCAGCCCAGGGCCCTGGGGAATGCAGCTGTCTAGAGTGCCTCCTGGAACAGCTGTGCAACAGCTACAACTCCCTGGGCTACTTCCCCAGGGCCTCCTCCCAACCCCTTCTTTATTCTCACCATAGGACCTTCCTCCTGGTGTCTGATAAGGCTTGTACTCCTCTGTCCTCCAACAGTACGCGTTCTAACTCTCAGCTCCTAATACCTCTTGCGCCCAGCTCCTCACACATGCACCACAAACTGAAGTGAGCTCCTTTTTAAACCCACGTGCCCTGATTAGCCTGCCTTAATTGATTCTAGCAGCTTCTTGATTGGCTGCAGGTGTTCTAATCAGCCTGTCTGTCTTAATTGTCTCCAGAAGGTTCCTGATTGTTCTGGAACCTTCCCTGTTACCTTACTCAGGGAAAAGGGACCTACCTAACCTGGGGCTAATATATCTGCCTTCTGTTACTCTCCTGTAGCCATCTGGCCCGACCCTGTCACAGTGTGTACTCTCCAGAAAAGAAACAGAAAATAACAGAAGTCTACTTCCATTCTGTCACTTTACTTCACTGGTACTACATATTCTGGCTTAATGTTAACATGCAAAGAGTTGAAAAAGAGAAGGATACTAAGTAACACAAAAGTGACTTTCTCATGATATTGTCCATCAGTTTTGTAGATGATGATTTGATAAAAAATCATAATTTTCTAAATTCCCCCTTTTATGGAAAACTATATATCTCTCCAACAGGATCCTTTCCCTGGCTAGTCTTCCACCTTACTCCTGCCATCTGGTATGGAGGGACTTGGGGCCAAGTATGCCCTTCTACTTGCTCATTCTACAAGAGCTCATATGAAGAACCCTCCAGCATACAAGAAGTTCAGACACCATGGTATGCGTCTTTTTTACCTGTATCCTTTCCTTGATTCAGGCCCACTGAGGAGGTAAAGTGGCATACCACTCAGGTGCAAAGCCTGCACAAGATGTTAACTTCATCATAGTTTGGTTGACCAGTGTATGCCAACACTTTTTTGTTTTCCATTTTGATATGGAAATTGCCCTTAGACTGCTTAGTGAACACCCCAGAAAACTCATGAGACTATTCCTGTGACTAAAAAATGGACACCTTCATTCAGTTCTACCTCTAAGGCCAATAGAGGACTAATATCTAAGATTAGGAGGTAATTGAGATTTCCACATAAGCATGTCAAAAATGAAAAGGTTTTGCACATTGCACTTAAGATTTTTATTTGAAATACATCTGAAATCCTTATTGCCCCCATGACCTTCATCTGAAATTTGTCCTTCCACTCTCTAGAACAGCATTCTACTCACTTCATTGCAAGACAGAACCTGCATTATGAGATTCCCGTATATAACGTCACATAATTTACATAGAAATTTCAAAGTAAAGCTTACAATTGCTTTAGCTTGGGGGCTCACATAGGGTAAACAAAATGCAGTCGCATCTCAGTGGAAAAATCTGAGAACTGTGTCCATATAAGGATTTTCTACCCTCAGGTTACTCATGACAGAGTCCTGATTAAATTAATTAATAATGTTATTAAATGCTACCTTGCATTAAAAGGTTGCTGTGGAGTGCGCTGAGAGTTAAAGATAAACTTGCAAACTATCCATTTAACCTGTTGTAATGCAAATTAATATTAACAATTTGTCTATTTTTCCGTGTAATTAAGTAATAATGATAAAACCTCAATGCTTTTCCTGGGGATTAATGATGGTTTTGGGAATTGATGGTCTGAGGTGAAACTAAGATTCATTAACCACAGCCTTTCATTAATACCCCAGAAAACTAATTGGGTATTATGAATATTTAATAGTGCTTTTCCTTCCCTGCCCCTTTATTTATTAGAAAAGAAATTGGTATTGAAACATGCTGAATATGCCTACAGCAGGTGAAATCCATTTTTTTATATCAAGGGATTGAAAGAAGATACCTAGGAAGCTAGATAGGGCCAGCTCCTCAGAACAGGAACTGGAATTGTGCCTGGCATTTGCACAAGGAGCTTTGTGCCTTCCCTGCAACCTAGCCCACAACATATAGGTCAGACCCAGTGTAGCCCATGGTCTTGTCCTCTTAGCCTTTTAACCACACAGATTGCAGGATTTGTAACTCAGGGCTTAATTTTGTAGTCCCTATGTATGGGAGCAGTCCCATTGACTTCACTGGGTCTGCTCGGTTGAACAAGGGGCTACAAGCGCAAGTTTCTGCAGCATCAAGTCCCTTGTGCTCATCCTGTTGTCTTTCTTGCTGCTGCTATTTCCTGAAACTAAACGTCAGGTATTTCACTCTATTTCTGCTCATCACAGGAGAAATTTCTAAGATTTTTTTTTAAGAGTTGGCAGTGTACTGTTAATGACACTTTTGGGTCAAATGGTGGACAGCAAAAATATTTCAGCTAGATGGCATCCTCTGTAAACTGTGATTCCACAGCCAGGGAACGGCAATGGAATTTAGTAGATCCCTGAAAAACTGAGTTTTGCAGTCTCAGGGTCAAATCCTGCACCCCTGCAGTCTATGGCAAAACTACAATTGACTTCCATAATACAGAATCAAGACAAAGGTTCTCATCTTCCTTACAATGGTGTAAATCATTAACTTGATTTAAATGGAATTACATCAGTGTAAAACCAGAGTAAGAGGAGAATTGAATCCAAAGAGTTGACAATTCATGTTCCACTCACCTTTTCACCACTGACCATGGGAATACCCTGGTCTCAGCTAGGCAGACAGTAGAGACAAATCTTTTGGAAATACTTTTTTTAAAGTCAAAAATTAAGAAACATACTTCCAATTTAAAACCTCTTTTGATTTATTTGACCTTCAGTTTTAGCTGTAGAAGGTAGAAAATAACCTTCTGATCATTAGTTTGGTGTATAAGTAGCTATTTAGTCATGAGCCTTTGATAGCATTTGTACTAACATCTTGCATTGACTGTCACAGGCAACAATAATAATTCAGTAACGGTCAACAAAGAACAATAGTAGCAGAATGTTACAGTGGGAACATGCCAATTCTTATTGTTTAAGGGCTGATTTTTGCTTTGAAATTGTTAATATTGCCTGCCTCATTGGTGCACAGACTGACATGTGTAGTCATTGAATACTTTACGGTCCATCATTTGACCCAAAAAATAAAAATAATATAAAAATCATTAAGGGTTCACTGCCAGCTTTTAAAAAGAATCTTAGAAGTTTCTCTCCTGATTAGCAGATGGATGCCAAAATTCAGGTGTTCTTTTAAATTTTGACTCTCTTATAGATTCAATTTGAAGGCCAGAAGAGACCATTATGATTGCTAGTCTGACCTGCATAACACAGGCCAAAGAACTTGTGTTCGTGTATGTGGTAGTAGGTTTATAAAGTAGTTGAACAGTTGCACATGCAATTTTGGGCTGAGAGTCAAGCCTTTAATGTCACTGAAGTAAGCATGTGGCACTTTTACTTCAGATTAGTAACCTAATTTTTGACAAGCCTGCACTCTAGTATTCCAGTTCTTCTAAGAGGAATGAGGAGCTAAGCCAAATTGGTCTTGTGGTGCAGGCAGGGAAGGAACAAGAAACATAGAGAAGCCTGTGTAGTTACAAAGGAAACAAGGGGCAAAGAGTCCTGTGGCACCTTATAGACTAACAGACGTATTGGAGCATAAGCTTTCGTGGGTCAATACCCACTTCTTCAGATGCATGTTGTGGAAATTTCCAGAGGCAGGTATAAATATGCAAGCACGAATCAGGCTAGGGATAACGAGGTTAGTTCAATCAGGGAGGATGAGGTCCTCTTCTAGCAGTTGAGGTGTGAACACCAAGGGAGGAGAAACTGCTTTTGTAGTTGGCTAGCCATTCACAGTCTTTGTTTAATCCTGAGCTGATGGTGTTAAATTTGCAAAGGAAACAAGTGCTTTATTAGTACTATTATCCTAGAAGTGACATGGATACTGAGCACTACTTTCTGGTTTAGTGAGACTGCCAGAGCTCTTTAAGGGTATGTCTACACTGCAACATAAGCCTAAGGTTCACATTTAGGCTCTAGTTTAAACACAAATTGCACTAACACAGGGATCAGACCAAGGGTCCCAGGACCACAGTGGGGTGGAGGGTCGAAGCCTGAGTCAAGCCAGGACCCAGGGTTGAAGTCCTCTTGCCAGTGCCAGCCTTAGGGAAAATGGCACCCTGGGCAATCTTGCATTTTGGTGCCCCGGCCCCTGTGGGCGTGGCACCCCCCATTGCCCCTGGCTCCCATGTGCTCCCCACCCTTCCTTCCTCCCTAACCCCTGCACTGTGCCCCCTTTGCCCCAACGCCTGCTCCCCCTCCTGCACCCCTAAACCTATACCCCTTCACTCCCAACCTCTGCCCCCCTCCTGCACCCCAACACCTGCCCCCTCCTGTGCCCCAACCCCTGCACCACTTGATTCCTACCCCCTGCACCTCCCTCCTGAGCCCCAACCCCTGCATTATGCATGCCTTCTCACCCCAACCCGTGCCTTCCTCCTGCACCCCAATACCTGTCCCCTCCTGTGCCCCTAATCTCTGCACTGTGCCCCCTTCACCCGAACCCCTGCCTTCTTCCTGCACCCACATGGGGAAACTGACCTGGATGTACAAAGCAGCTGGCATTGCTGCTCGATCCCCCACTGGGCTGCTGCTCCTCCACCCCTAGGGTGACCAGATGTCCTGATTTTATAGAGACAGTCCTGATTTTGGGGTCTTTTTCTTATACAGGCTCCTATTACCCCTCACCGCTGTCCCAATTTTTCACACTTGCTGTCTTGTCACCCTATCCACCCCGCACAGCCCTAGGAGGCTGTGAGGGGAGCAAGGAGTGTTGTCAGGGCTTCCTGCATCCAGGTCACTTTCCCTTGGGCTGTGTAAGGCAGAGGTTCTCAAACTTTTGTACTGGTGGTCCCTTTCACATAGCAAGCCTCTGTGTGCAACCCTCCTTTTAAATTAAAAACACTTCTTTACATATTTAACACCATTATAAATGCTGATGGCAAAGTGAGGTTTGGGGTGGAGGCTGACAGCCCAGGCTCTACTCCATGCCTGAACATCTCCACCAGCAGTTCTCAACCAGGGTCCACCAAGAAGGGTCAGTGTTAGACTCTCTGGGGCCCAGTGTAAAAAGCCGAAACCCCATGGTGCGGGGCTGAAGCCCGGGGCCCTGAACCCCGCCACCCAGGGCTCAAGCAGGAGCCTGGGCAATTTAGCTTTGTGGGGCTCCTGTGGTGTGGGGCCCCGGGCAATTGCCCTGCTTGCTACCCCCTAATGCTGGTCCTGGTTTTTATATGCAGAAAAACAGTTGTTGTGACACGGGTGGGCTGTGGAGTTTTTACAGCATGTTGGGGGTGGGGGGGCTCAGAAAGAAAAAGGTTGAGAACCCCTGATCTACACTACAATATTACAGCCCTGTAGTCTGAGCCCTGTAAGCCTGAGTCCTCAGCTGAAGGGGCTAGCTGTGGATGTTTAATTGCCACATAGACATACCCTTAAAGTCTTACTTCTCCACTACCTTGCACCTTACATAGGAGTCATTTACAGCATTATGTGCAAAGTGAGTGTAAACTACGACCAAATCAGAATCCTCTACTCCCTTACAACACTGGCAGTGGTATTCACATTGTTCAGGGACAGGTAAGTGGGTCTCTCTATCTATTTTATATGATCACCCATGAGAGTGCTTCCTGCGTAAAACTGATAGCAATAACCAAGTCCTAGTGGGCTTCAGGGAGTTTCTGGCATGTCTCCCTTTTTTGGAGTAGAAACTCTGCTTGGGGTGCAAAACAGTGGAGAACAAGGCCCTTGGACTGTTGAGATGAGTATAATGTATGCAGTTGTCCTTTATTTAATATGGTAGCAAATTTAAAAGATTTAACAGTGAATCCTGGCACAATCTCTTTCCTTCTGGGTTCTAAAAGATTTCACTTGACTTTTCAAACCCCCAGTCTCTTTGCATTTTAAATACAATTAATTAGGCTGTTGTGTCATTCTTAGGATGACTGCGAGGTCCAAAACCACTTGGCATTTTTTTGTCACTAGAGCTGTCTACAGTAACTGCTCCAGAGAACATTATGCCACAGTGATACTTATCTTCATTTTCCCTCAAAGTAACAAGTGTCATCTTTCAGCTCTCACGCAATGTCACATCTGAGATTCCTGCTCTTCCTGTCAAGAACCATAACATGTTCTCTTCTAGAATAGCCTCAACATAATGGGAAGACCAATTCAAGTGCTATTATGCCTCAAAAGTAGCATTTTACAATTGTTACAGACTGGTGGGATGGGAAGGAAAGGGTATTAAGGGTTTTTTAGTTGTTGTTTTTGGCCAGACCTGGTTAGACACTTTCTTATGTGCTTTGCTGATAATGAAAGGCATAAAAGGGAAAATTGTGAATTAAGTACAATTCAGGTAAAGGATTGATTGTTGTCATTCATTCTGTTATGCAATGGTAATGTATGTGTCATTCTGAAATTTGCAGTTTTGTAGTGCTATTAATATTATACAGTTGCTTTCTCACTCATTCACCTGCTGTGAAATGTGACAACTGTTTCCTTTCTCATTTATTACATTGCTGTGAAATATAAAGACAACCACAATTGTTCTCCCAGATTAGTTTGATCGAATTTGCTAGTTGTTCATCTTCAGTTAACACTAAAATTTACTACAACAATTTCCACATCAAGAGTTTAATTTCAATTATTGTGATATTGATTATTGCTCAAATAAAAAAATAGCAGCTGATCCATTATTTGTTACTTGCAGAAGGTAAAATGATTGCTAGCTGCAAGTGACAGCATTTCAGCTGTCACTTGACAGAAGATCAGTCTTTCAGGAATCTGGGCATAATATCGTTGAGGTGAATATCAAGGACCCAGGCTACACTAAAAATGTTAGTAATAGTTACAATTGTCTTAAAAGAAGTTATTTTTAAACACAGAGTAGAAATGTTAAGATTGTGAAGCAGAAAGGTTCCATATGGTATGAACATAAATAGCATATCCATGCCAACTGCAAGAATCTGTCCGACATTTAAATCCATTTACAAAACCTGTCTTTAAACATAATTTGTCTGTTTATTTAATCTGTTTGGTGAGTTCAAGTGCATAAGCGTTGGAGGAGAAGATCCATATTAATTGTGAAATACAAGTAACTACTCTGCATTTTTCTCATGATGATCCTCTAATACCATCTCAAGGTCATTCATCTTTCAGATAACAGTGAATGCTTGTGGGTACGGAGACCGCAGAAGTGAAATAATTTTTGTTAACAGAATATAATGGATTGAGTGAAATTAAAGATCTTTCCAAAAAGATACATCAAGCTTAATGCAAGTATGTCTAAGCTTCTACAGCTGGAACACAATTTTATAGAAACGGATATTCGTTTGGAACAGTTTTAAAATTAAGTTTATATGTCAAGCTGCTCTGAATAATTAAGAACATCTTAATTCTTAAGTATATATTCTGCTCTGTGCCAGTGGAAGGCAAATCTAGGGTCCCATCCTGTTTAAAGTCAATGGCAAAACTCTCATTGACTTGACAGAGGACTAAAATGGCTTCCGATACATGAAAGGCTGGTTTGTGGACTTTAGAAACAAAGCTATTTTGGCCCAGATCATCCCCTCCCAGGGGAAAACCCACAGGAGGGTGGCCCTGGGGAAGAAAACTACTTCAAGAGTCAGTGTAGTGGCTTCACTCCTTTGTGCTGAAGAAGAGCCAGGGAGGCCCATCTCCAAACCTTCTGGATCTGCTTCTGCACCAGCTGTGGTACCCTGCAACCCTATCTGTTCCAGTGTAACTCCATTGGAGACAAGGCCTTCCTTGGCCATGGCTGCCTCATGGTTCAGTGTGGAAGGGGCAGCGCCATGGAAAAGATACGTCTTGGGGTTATATAACTTTTTCTGCTTAAATATAGCAATGAATCCCACAACTGGCGGACATGATCTTCTCCCCAGCTCACCCACTTCTCCTTGCCCCTTCCTGCCTAGGGTGACCAGGTGTTCAGTTTTCAACTGGAACACCCCATTGAAAAGGGACTCGGCGGTTCCAGTCAGCACCACTGACCGGGTCTGTCATAAATATAAAGGGAAGGGTAACCGCCTTTAAAATCCCTCCTGGCCAGAGGAAAAACCCTTTCACCTGTAAAGGGCTAAGAAGCTAGGATAACCTCGCTGGCACCTGACCAAAAGGACCAATGAGGAGACAAGATACTTTCAAAGCTGGAGGGGGGGAGAAAAAAAGGGTCTGGGTCTGTCTGTGAGTCTTAGAACTTAGTAAGTAATCTAGCTAGATATACGTTAGATTATGATTTCTTTAAATGGCTGAGAAAATAAGCTGTGCTGAATAGAATGGATATTCCTGTCTTTGTGTCTGTTTGTAACTTAAGGTTTTGCCTAGAGGGATTCTCTATGTTTTGAATCTGATTACCCTGTAAGGTATTTACCATCCTGATTTTACAGAGGTGATTCTTTTTACTTTTTCTTTTATTAAAATTCTTCTCGTAAGAAACTGAATGCTTCTTTTCATTGTTCTTAAGATCCAAGGGTTTGGGTCTGTGGTCACCTATGCAAATTGGTGAGGATTTTTATCAAACCTTCCCCAGGAAGGGGGGTGCAAGGTTTTGGTGAGGATTGTAAGTAGGTCACAAAAAGAAATACCTGTGAATTACTATATGTAAACATATGCTCATAAAAAGATAGATTCTAGAATACATGAATTGCAAAATAATAAAATTACCTACAAAGGGTCATATTCTGAGTTTGGAGATGAAAATACTGATTGTCTTCAGGGAGAATTGCACGATTATCTGACAGAAATCAGTCCAAATTCCTACGTGACAGGAGCTTTCTTTAGCAATTTTACTTTTAGATTGTAATAGCATTTAATAGAAAATGTTAACAATATCTCTAGTGACTTACACATATTTTACCCCTAAAAGTGATCATGGTTAAAAAGAAAGCTACATTTTCCCTTAAACATCAACAAGGAATCATACTGTAGAACAGAAACTCAGCTGCATTGCACCACTTTGGACATCTAGAGGTTAATATCTTCTGGGAATTCAGCTGAAAGGGCTTGACTACTGCTACCCCTCTCTAGAACTGGCCTGCCCCTTAATTAAAAAAGTAAAAGGTAAAAAGCTTGCATCCCGCGCATATTTACACATTCCTAGCATATTTACAGTGCAAGCACATACCAAGAATGCAAAGCATAAAATATGCCCAAGTTCAGAGGTGATTTCAGGTGTTCTGACTGGGAAGGCTGCTGCTAATGACATATTCACAACAGATGGAGATGCAGTCTGGAGAGGGAGGTGGAGATGCCCAGAGTCCCTCTGCCTGCATTTGATTCCGTGTGCAGTGATTTGTTCCACCTGATTATCATAGGTTATTGTAGAATGCAACTGTTCCCTTTGCTTTCTGGAATGGCACTTATGCCTCTGCATGATTGCTGCTGACTCTTTCCAGTGCCTGACTCCTGAGGAACAAACATTACAATTTTCATACTTTGGGGAGGAGAACCGCTCCCCTTTCCTCTAGGAAAATACAGCTTCCATGGACATCCTGCCCATTAATCTCCCACAAACAAATCATCACCACTTGGTTAATCAGTTAACATTTATGTTGTAACAAACAGTTTCTGCATCCTGCTGTCTCCCCTCTGAATCAATCCTGTAATGAAGTTAAAATGCTGAATTTGTGGCAGCAGACTATGCTATAAACTCCAAGTGTTACAAGTTTAACCCAAATTTGACTGCATTGTAGGACTCATCAGACGAAATGAACACAGTGTTAATTGTACCTAAATATCTTCAGAACCAGAGATGCTAGTAACAGAAGATAGAGCATATGGTACTCTATCTACTGAAAGAGATCTTTTTTGCTTGAAAAGTACTGGCTCAATAACTGATGATTTTTCCTTGAACTTTTTATTTTCTTCTCCTGATTTGACAATTTGTTTTATTATGTTTGCTTTCTGTTTTAAACCCCTATACTTTCAAAAAGTATTTGGTTTGATGAAATATTGTTTTGAAGTGTTTCAGAGTAGCAGCCGTGTTCGTCTGTATTCGCAAAAAGAAAAGGAGTACTTGTGGCACCTTAGAGACTAACCAATTTATTTGAGCATAAGCTTTCGTGAGCTACAGCTCACTTCATTGGATGCATAAAGTGGAAAGTACAGTGATGAGATTTTATATATACACACAGACCATGAAAAAATATACATCGTAAGGAGAGTGATCACTTAAGATGAGCTATTACCAGCAGGAGAGTGGGGTGGGGGGAGAGAAAACCTTTTGAAGTGATAATCAAGGTGGGCCATTTCCAGCACATTTCCAGGAGTTAACAAGAACGGCTGAGGAACAGTGGGGGGTTGGGGGGGAATAAACAAGGGGAAATAGTTTCACTTAGTACAATGACTCAACCACTCCCAGTCTCTATTCAAGCCTAAGTTAATTGTATCCAATTTGCAAATTAATTCCAATTCAGCAGTCTCTCGTTGGAGTCTGTTTTCAAAGGTTTTTTGTTGAAGGATACTCACTTTGAGATCAGAAATCGAGTGACCAGAGAGATTGAAGTGTTCTCTGACTGGTTTATGAATGTTATAATTCTTGGCATCTGATTTGTGTCCATTTATTCTTTTACGTAGAGACTGTCCAGTTTGCCCAATTGTAGGTGTTTGTCTCTGACTGAGGGGTTGGAGCAAATGCGGTTGTATCATAGAGCTTGGCTGTAGACAATGGATCGTGTGGTGTGGTCTGGGTGAAAGCTGGAGGCATGTAGGTAGGAATAGCGGTCAGTAGGTTTCCGGTATAGGGTGGTGTTTATGTGACCATCGCTTATTAGCATTGTAGTGCCCAGGAAATGGATCTCTTGTGTGGACTGGTCCAGGCTGAAGTTGATGGTGGGATGGAAATGGTTGAAATCATGGTGGAATTCCTCAAGGGCTTCTTTTCCATGGGTCCAGATGATGAAGATGTCACCAATATAGCGCAAGTAGAGTAGGGGCATTGGGGGACGAGAGCTGAGGAAGCGTTGTTCTAAGTCAGCCATAAAAATGTTGGCATACTGTGGGGCCATGTGGGTACCCATAGCAGTGCTGCTGATTTGAAGGTATACATTGTCCCCAAATGTGAAATAGTTATGGGTGAGGACAAAGTCACAAAGTTCAGCCACCAGGTTTGCCGTGACATGATCGGGGATACTGTTCCTGACGGCTTGCAGTCCATCTTTGTGTGGAATGTTGGTGTAGAGGGCTTCAACATCCATAGTGGCCAGGATGGTGTTTTCAGGAAGATCACCGATGGATTGTAGTTCCTCAGGAAGTCAGTGGTGTCTTGAAGGTAGCTGGGAGTGCTGGTAGCGTAGGGCCTGAGGAGGGAGTCTACAGAGCCAGACAATCCTGCTGTCAGAGTGCCAATGCCTGAGATGATGGGGCGCCCAGGATTTCCAGGTTTATGGATCTTGGGTAGCAGATAGAATATCCCAGGTCGGGGTTCCAGGGGTGTGTCTGTGCGGATTTGATCTTGTGCTTTTTCAGGGAGTTTCTTGAGCAAATGGTGTAGTTTCTTTTGGTAACCCTCAGTGGTATCAGAGCGTAATGGCTTGTAGAAAGTGGTGTTGGAGAGCCGCCTAGCAGCCTCTTGTTCATATTCCGACCTATTCATGATGACAACAGCAACCTTTTCTTTTTGTTTTGAGGTGGTGGGTTGTTTGACATAATCTACCAATATGTGAAATTTGCTGTGGTCGTTGTTGGCTTAGTAGTGCCCAACAGCTCAGAACTCTTTGAGGGTATTGTGTCTTTCTTGAAGAATCAGACGCTAAGTAGCCACCCTTTTTAATAATCAAGGGGAGAGCAATTGAAAACACCTTTCCTTATTGTGAGGATGAATCTAACCTGAGCCAGCAACTGAAATGAAACCCTTTGTCTCTTGTCTTGAATGCTTCAATTGATTCCATATACTGGATCCTTTGCTGCACAAGCCAGCTTTGTAATTTTCCCAGATACCAAATAATTAATGGATAAATAATTGTAAAATAAAATATCTCTTTGTGGTGTATTTCCATGTCATCAGGTTCCACAGGGTAGCAGAGGGTGTTTTATTGAAAGGGTGTTTTGTGCGAAAATCATCCCTTTGTGTAGGGCTAGTGCCCAGTTTCATGGAGGATAAAGTTCAGAGTGCCTAAGGCAGAGGTCAAGCACAAGGCCCTACACATGACAAATCCTGTGCAGCAGTGCACAACCTCGGTACTGAGAAGTGCACTGACCTTCTCTGTGGGAGGTGTGAGTGAGTGAGAGAGAGAGAGAGAGAGAGATAAATCCTCCCCCACAAGTTTGGGAGCCACTTTACAATTGCTACTTCATTCCTGAGGCTGAAATAGCCTCTCTGGCATCCACTCTTTGCTATCTGCTAGTTATGCATTTTATTTATTTGCTTTCCCTCTGCTATTTAGCTTTTTCATAGCCATCCTTGTTCCTAGCATTATTAGTTCCTTTAAAAAAAAAAGTAAACTATCCCCACAACTCCCTCAGACAGAGGGCATCTTTCCTCCACATAAGCCCAGCTTGCTCTGAGGTGCTTACCGCACATGGGGCTAGGAGACCATCAGGGATCTGTCAGTTCCTCTGTTGCTGTCTGCTATATAGGGGTGAATCTCTGCAAGTGTCAGCTGATAGGGGAGAAAACGGGGAGGGATATATGTCTTTGGGTCTCTGTGATGGGTTGAAACCCCATCAGGGACAATAAGGTGTTAAACACCAGTTAGTGACATTGACTATACTTGTGCTATAATTAACTAGTTGCTTCTCAGCAAAGGGGGTCAGGTCATAACTTCATGGACACCTGCCCTCAAAAAAGCTGAGAGAGTTTTTAGTCTAGGGAAGAAACCACAAGGAGCAGAGAGGTTCCTGTGAAGGGCCTAGAGTCAGGATTGGCAGGAGTCTAGACATCTCAGGGAGACTCAGTCTGAAGGGGCCTGTACTCAATAGCAGAGGTAGGGAGAAGACTCCAAAGGAGCCCCAGAAAGGGGACCGGGAACAGAGCCCAGCAGAATGGCTGATTGATTGGGACTTTGGACATTAGTTACCCCTTTTGTTGCCCCGAAAGGGCACTGAACTAGATGCTTCTCACACACCAAGGCAGATGGCCTGTGGGGATGGGGCACTAGAGCCTGGAGCCCTGAGGAGTGGTCACTTTGGATGGGCTATTACCAGCAGGAGAGTGAGTTTGTGTGGGAGTGAGAAAACCTGGATTTGTGCTGGAAATGGCCCAACTTGATGATCACTTTAGATAAGCTATTACCAGCAGGAGAGTGGGGTGGGAGGAGGTATTGTTTCATGGTCTCTGTGTGTATATAATGTCTTCTGCAGTTTCCACAGTATGCATCCGATGAAGTGAGCTGTAGCTCACGAAAGCTCATGCTCAAATAAATTGGTTAGTCTCTAAGGTGCCACAAGTCCTCCTTTTCTTTTTGCAGATGTAAAACGTAAACTTACACATAGGGCTTAGTTGTTTGGAGAGAAGATGGTCTCAGATTTGCTCTTTCTGCTCCAGTCTCTCTCTCCCCAATTTAACCTCACAAGGTGGAGTGCTGTCTCTGCTCTTTGAAACTTCCTGATTTAACTGTTTTTCTGTTCCAGGAACCACTGCGTGCAGTCCTCCCAGCCTCAGTCTCACAAATCTGCCTGCCAGAGAGTCACTCCCTTTTCAACACATGACAGTTTTCTTCTTTTGCATGAGCTGAAGTTCTGCAGCCTTTCTCTGGCCCAATGCCGGGGATGCAAGCAGTTGTAGCAAAGCTAGTCTAGGACAGCCAATTTACTTTCAGTCTATGTCAGACACCAAAGTTAATAAAATGACTTTTATTTATTTTAATTTTATTACACTGACATATGTGATTTCTTGGGTTTTCCAACATCCATCTCTGCTGCTTTTTGGAAAAGAGATACATCTTCCAGTTTCAGGGCATAAATCAACCTTTAACTGTTGGGAGTATGAAGGAAAATTCTCTGAGTCAGGTTATCCCATAACTGCCTGCTTCAGGGGTTTTTGCACCTTGTTCTGAAGCAGCTGGTACTGGCTACTGTTGGAGACAAGTTATTGAAATAGATGGATCATTGTTTTAATCTAGTATTAGCATTCCTATGTTTCTCCTGCTATACTGGTTTAAGAGCTCCTGAAGAAGCTGCTTATCTGCTTTGTAACAGTACTCTTGGGGTGAAATCCTGGCTCCATTGAAATCAATGGGAGTTTTGCCACTGACTTCAGCCAGGTCAGGATTTATTCCTTGATTTTGCTCAAAAGGACATTTATTTTTATGTTTTGTTTCCTGCACAATAATAATAAAAAGACTGGGTTTGATTTAACTAACACAGATAATTTGGTGTGCTGGGATTAGTACCAATTACAAAGAAGACAGCTGTTATCACTGAGTAATATGTCATAATACAATGATACAGAATTTTATCATTTCATCCTAATGAATGGTCTTATTTGCATGCTCTTTTTGCTAATTTAGATGCCATTATTATTTAAAAGTTATCTATGATAACAATAATCACAGAAGTGCCCATGATAAAATCAAAGTCATGGCTAATGCTGCTTTAGTCTTTCTTCTGAAGCATTAGCCCTCTCATGGGCCCTGCTGTTTGTATGCCATGACTAACTTAAGAGTCTTCTCATCCTCAGTCTTAAACATTCAGGGCCAGATACTCAGCTGGTGTAAATCAGTGTAGTTCCACTGAACTCAATGTTTTTTCTTTAGACAGCTTAATGTAATTTAGACAGCTTAATTTAAAAATTGGGATTTTTGTCATAGAAGGATGAGCCAGTTAACTCCACAATGAAGAATGGTACCCCCTCTGTACTATGAAATCAATAAAGAATTCTATAGTGACTTAGTTTCAATTTGGAAAGAAACCCGTTCCCTAGAGGAATACAGAGGCCAGGCTGGGTGGCCAAAAAGTCAGGGTGAATTAGTAACAAATAACATCTTTTATTCATGGAAATAATAAATGAGGGGGAACTGTAAAAGACATGCTGCTGGATTTTGTCACAAAAATAAAATGAAAGGCACTGAAAAACTGGCTCCTTGACAAAATGTCACTTACTATTTGAACAAAGCATATTTTAAAATCTAATGCAAAACTGCTCATCAAAGTTTGTTCTTTTATGGGTTTATTTATTAACTTTTGTGTCTACAGTAGATATTTATACATTTGGAGTTTTCATTTATCCAAAGTATCTGCTTGCTGCAATCCCTGCACTGTGTCTACAACACATTTGGCCTGCAAAATCTATATTATAGCCTAACCTCATCCTGCCTTCAATCCCTGCATGAAGCATCATCCACATGTGGAATTCCAAATGTAATGGGAATTGTTTGTGGGACTCGGTGGCCAATTCAGACCCAAATCTTCTTTAGGTAGCCAACTCCTTCAGTAGAGGGTTAGAGACCATATGCAGTGACAAAAAGTTTATGGTGTTTAACTTAAGGGCTTGGACTTGAATAAATGGAAGAAAATAAGGAATTTTTATAAGACCAAAGAAAATGTCTGCAGCTCTTGGACCATCTCCATCCTGTATCTGATTTGTAAACATTATTTTCTGCTTCAAATGTTTTTCTGGAGATTCTTCCTGCATTCCCCGAATCCTTGGCATCTGATCTACCTCATTCTAAGAAACAGTTGAGAGGAAAATAATAAAAAAGGGAAGGAATATTTCTCTTGTTGGTGATAATATAAGTGTGCAAGAAAAAAGTAGACAATTATATTTTTTTAACAAGCAAGTATTTCCTATCAAAGGGAATTATCTTCGACCATTTAAAGAACATCTTAGAACAAAATAATGATTTTAAAATAGTGTAACAAGAAAGTGGATCTTTAGGCGGTTATTAAGGAAATGTCACTCATAGCACTAAAACTCACTTCCCAGAAGCTGATTAAATAAGCACATCATTCACACTAATCAATAGTGTGGAAACCGGAACATTTCCTTCGAGGGGTAGAATATCTCTCTTCCCATGGCAGTATAGTGGGAGTGTTTGGGAGGAATGGAGCCTCTCATGTTGCACTTATTCAGCTGCCTAAAGTCTGATTCTCCTCTCTCTTATGTTGCATGTGCAACAGGAGTCCATTGAAGCCATTGGAATTAGACTGGTGTAAAGCCAGTGTGTGAGGAGGATTAGGCCCCAAATCTTTAAAATATGAGTCGACAGAAAGATCTTGCCGTTCAAAGATTTATGCTGGAAGGAAACTCTAATGCATTTCAATGAAGAATAATGAATCCCAGAACATAATAAAAAAAATTATGCCAAAGTACAAAGTTACTATATTTCTTAATTTTTTTCTAAAAGTCATAAACCATTAGTAGTCATTATTTTACAGACAGATTTAGAAATGTCATACGTGATATCCAGAGGCATTAATTAATGTCCAGTCTATGCTTCCAACTAAACTTTCAGGCTTTGAAACTAAAAGCTAAGACCTGTCTACGAGAATATGGCATAAAGTTTATTCCTATGCATTTTATACTATTTTTACTTTAATTGAATTTGTATAAATTGAAACTAATGGCTCAGAGCCTCATATGGGATAAATTGGTGTAGTTCTATTGCACTCAATGAGGCTATGCCAATTTACACTAGATGAGGATCAGCTTAATATGTAAGGATCAGACTCTAAATATAATGGGCCTGATTCTTTTCTCACATCAGTCTTACACCGATATAGGTACATTGATTTCAAAGGACTTACTCCTAATTTACATGAGTGAGAAATGAATTAGGCCTAAAATATCCTATATTATAAATAGAATCCCAATTCAGTACAAATACAGAATTAACATATCATTGTATTCATCCAACAAAAATTCTATTAGAAAGCAATTTCCATTCTATTATTATAATGATCACACCCTTAAAGGTGAAATGCAACATGCATCATTCAATACAATAATTACTATAAGTACTGCAGCATGTATCAACAATATTTATGGTTATTGTCACAAAGTGGCCGAGTCCCATTCTCTGAGTGGACACCAGTAGGATTGCAGGAATCCAACTTCTGAATCCCATATGCTGCTAAGATCCCTGGGTCTAGGCTGACCAGATGTCCTGATTTTATAGGGACAGTCCCGATTTTTGAGTCTTTTTCTTATATAGGCTCCTATTACTGCCCCCCCCCCAACCAATTTTTTTACACTTGCTGTCTGATCATCCTACCTGGGTCTGGGTAGTGACTTTTCACTGATCCTACCTCTGTTTGAGACCCCTCTTGGGCAGTAGGACCCTGTAGTCTGGACACTTTGACCTTAGTGCCAGTACTTCAGACCTCCAAAGCCCCCCAGTTCTCACATATATTCTCCCCAGAGTCCACCTTGCTTTGGGAGCTCTGGTTTCCCTAGTTACACCCTTAGAGACCATGTGGTTATAGAGCAAAGAATGCAGGCTTAGCAACGGAATTCTTAAACACACACATACTTTGCTCTTAAAAGGTGTAAGTAAGTTACAGACCTAGGGAACACAACAAATGCCTGAATTCAATTCTCCTCAGTCTGCTCTTGCCTTCTTTATGAGTCCCTGGGTTTGGTCCAATTCCTTTAATGAAGACAAAGTCCCTCCTATTTCAACTTCCTCCTTCTGAGTACTCTGTTTCTGACAGTGTATTGCCTTGGCTTGGAGAAGCACAACTTTTAGCCTCTGTCCCTTTTTGGTCAGATGGAGAAAGTTCCGTTCTTCCAGCCATATACTCCGGCTGACCTGGGTGTGTGTGTGTGCAGTGATGGATCCTTTGGCCATCTCCCTCCCACCTCCTGTGCACTGCTGTGCAGGGGACTTATGTGGAGCTGAGCGCCAGATGGCACAGGAAGTGCACACTCCTGTTCTAGCTCCCGTGTTTTTGCAGCAGATCCACACCTTCTCTGCTGCCTGGGATGGGAGCCTTTGGATTTGCCCCTTAGCAAAGTACCTATAAATGGCTAATAGAATTGTGTTTTTTAAATAACCTGTGGATTGCATTAGTCAGCTGGCAGGTATAATGCCAACTGGAATTAACTCATGTTGAGTTCTGAAATTAGTTTTTGAGCTATGAGATCATTATACAGTTCCCTAAATATTCTCATTTCTGGGGTTCTTTGATTCACATTGCTCAAGAAATGACAAAAAATGACATTTTCTTTAAATATTCCAAAATCAGTTACCACCCAAAGGGTCAAATTCTGCCCTGACTCAACCCCATGATGGCATTGCAAAAGGTGTAAAATCAGGGGAGAATTTGGCTCAGAGAGTTTATATACTAAGTTTCAGTCCAGGGAGGATTTTTATGGCTGAATTACAAACCCCTGAGAAGCCTGGATATTTTAGTAGAAGAGCTGCTGCAACCATAACTACAGTGGCATTATCTGTAACTGCAGGAGGCATGTTTTGCAGAGATGTTCTTCAGGTGCTCAATCAACTGTACTGTTGGCTTTCTACATCACATGTACCTGTGCATTGGTAGGATGCTGGTGATCTGCTGTAAATGGTCTTGTCCATGTGTAATTTAATTTTGTTTGTAAATGATGCTGACCATAAAAGAAATGTCAAGAATCCATTTCAGAAAGCCATTTCGATGACTGACATTGAGAGAGTATGTAAGTACCCTGTTAGCTGAGACAGTGAAACCTTTTCTCTAGATTACCTACAAGAATGACTGCTTGAAGAACACAAGGTTCCTTTCTAACCTTTAAAGCCATGATTTGGCCAACCTGGGGCTTAGTTCTGCATCTTTGCAGTTATTACTCTGTACATTGTTAGATCTGGACAAAAATATGAATGAAAAAATATTTTCTCATCAAAATTGGCCTTTTTCAAAAACTCAAGGAAGATTTACTGAAGTGAAACAAGTTTTCAAAATCTGAAAGAAAAAGTCTGACAAATGATTTTTAGAAAGCTTTTGCACTGGGTTGGTTTATTGTGATTACCTACATATGCTGCATGGTATTGATACTGGTTCCTTGATTGGCTGGCCACATGCTGTGCAGGAGGATTAAAAAATGCCATTTTGACTCATTTTCTCATAGAGAGTGACTCTATTTTGTGTTCTCTTTGAGTCAATCAGAAAAAAAATCTTGTTAGCAGCAGCCACAGCAGCAGAGAGTAGTGTGTATGAGGGTCACTTTGCGTTCCTGAAATCATCCAGGATCTTATGGAGCGGTGGACCTCTCTCCTCCATGAAGACACAGGAGGTACAGCAGTTTATCAAAGATTCTAGTGAGGAAAGCAGACCTTTGACCCTTTTCAACAGAATATAGCAGGCAGGAGGGAAATGGCATTGTGGAAGACAGATTTTGGCCTGGTGTATTTTTTTAGAGGTTCAGATGAGCATCCAGATTCCATTTTAAGAACATAAGAATGGCCATACTGGGTCAGACCAAAGGTCCATCTAACCCAGTATCCTGTCTTCTGACACTGCCCAATGCCAGGTGCCCCAGAGGGAATGAACAGAACAGCTAATCATCAAGTGATCCATCCCCTGTCGCCCATTCCCAGCTTCTGGCAAACAGAGACAAGGGATACCATCCCTGCCCATCCTGGCTAATAGCCATTGATGGACTTATTTTCCAAGAACTTATTTAGTTCTTTTTTGAAACCTTGTTATAGTCTTGGCCTTCACAACATCCTCTGGCAAGGAGTTCCACAGGTTGACTGTGCATTGCATGAAAAAATACTTCCTTTTGTTTATTTTTAACCTGTTGTCTGTTAATTTCATTTGGTGATCCCTAGTTATTGTGTTATGAGAAGGAGTAAATAACACTTTATTATTTACTTTCTCCATGCCAGTCATGATTTTATAGCACATCCTCCCTTATTCATCTGTTTTCCAAGATTAAAAGTCTCAGTGTTATTAATCTCTCCTCTTATGGAAGCCATTCCATACCCCTAATAATTGTTGTTGCCCTTTTCTGAACCTTTTCCTATTCCAATATATCTTTTTTGAGACGAGGCAACCACATCTGCCTCCAGTATTCAAGATGTGGGCATATCATGGATTTATATAGAGGCAAACTGATATTTTCTGTCTTATTACCTATCCCTTTTTTAATGATTCCAAACATTCTGTTCGTTTTTTTGACTGCCACTGTACATTGAGTGGATGTTTTCAGAGAACTATCCACAATGTCTCCTAGATATCTTTCTTGAGTGGTAACAGCTAATTTAGACACCATCATTTTATATTGTGACGGGACAAGGCCAGATGGCTGTAGGAAAGTAGTGAGAAATAGGTATGTTAGCCCCAGGCTAAACAAATCCCTGTTACCATGGTAACCAAATGGCAGTGGCTCCAGGTTAATCAAGACACCTGGGGCCAATTAAGATCCTTCCAGAAAGCCGTGGAGACAGCTAGGTTGATTGGGACACCTGAAGCCAATCAGGGGCTGGCTGAAACTAGTTAAAAACCTCCCACTTAGGTGCGTGTGTGTGTAAGGAGCTGTAGAAGGGAGCTATGCTGCTAGAGAAATGGAGCAGTACAAACGGTGTCAGGCACAAGGAAGGAGGCCCTGAGGTAAGGGAGATGAAGATATTGAGGAAATGGGGGCTGCTGTGGGGAAGTGGCCCAGGGAATTGTACTTGTCCCGTTTCCAAAAAGTCAGCTACCAAGAGCTGCTACAATCAGGGTCCCTGGGCAGGAGCCTGGAGTAGAGGGTGGGCCTGGGCTCCCCCCTCCCCTCCCCTCCTTGACTAATCACTGAGACTGGGAGGCAACAGAGACTGTGTGAGGGAGGATAGCTTCTCCTCACCTCCCTTACTGGCTTATGATGAAAATGGCTCAGTAGGCTGTGACCTTGGCCTCTAGAGAGAGAAGGGCTATGTGGAGGGTCACAGTGAGCCTCTGAGGCTAGAGTAATCTGCCAGGAAGCGTGGGACCCACTGAGACAAGGCTGGAGCTTTGTCACAATATATATAGTTGGCATTATGTTCTCCAATGTGCATTACTTTGCATTTATCAACATTGAATTTCATCTACCATTTTGTTGCCCAGTCACCCAGTTTTGTGAGATCCTTTTGTAGCTCTTTGCAATCTGCTTGGGACTTAACTATCTTGAGTAGTTTTGCATCATCTGCAAATTTTGCCAACTCACTGTTTACCCCCTTTTCCAGATCATTTAAGAATACGTTGAATGGGATTGGTCGCAGTATAGACTCCTGGGGGACACCACTATTTACCTCTCTCCATTCTGAAAACTGACCATTTATTCCTCCTTTGATTCCTATCTTTTAACCAGTTACCAATCTTCCTGCTTAACCCATGACAGCTTACTTTGCTTAAGAGCCTTTGGTAAGGGTCCTTGTCAAAGGCTTTCTGAAAATCTAAGTATACTATATCCACTGGATCCCCTTTGTCCACATGCTTGTTGACCCCCTCAAAGAATTCTAGTAGATTGGTGAGGCATGATTTCCCTTTACAAAAATCATGTTGACTCTTCTCCAATAAATTATGTTCATCTATGTGTCTGACAGTTTTGTCCTTTACTATAGTTTCAACCAGTTTGTCCGGTACTGAAGTCAGGCTTACCAGCCTGTAATTGCCGGGATCACCTCTGGAGCCCTTTTTAAAAATTGAGGTCACATTAGCTATCCTTCAGTCGTTTGGTACAGAAGTTGATTTAAATTTAAATACTAGGTTACAAACTAGAGTTAGTAGCTCTGAAATGTCACATTTGAATTCCTTCAGAACAGCTCAGGTTTGGGAATTTCCCTCATCCTCAGCTGTGAAGACCAATGCAAAGAATTCATTTAGTTTCTCAGCAATGGCATTATCATCCTTGAGTGCTCCGTTAGCATTTTGATCATCTAGTGGCCCCACTGGTTGTTTAGCAGGCTTCCTGCTTCTGATGTACTGAATTTTTTTTGCTATTACTTTTTGAGTCTTTGGCTACCTGTTCTTCAAATTCTTTTTTGGCCTTCCTAATTATATTTTTACATATCATTTGCCAGAATTTATGCTCCTTTCTCTTTTCCTCAGTAGGATTTAACTTCCACTTTTTAAAGGAAGCTTCTTATACTTTGTTGGTTAGCCACTTGGTGTTTGTTGTTTAGTCTTCTGAAATTCTTTCTCTATATGTGGTTTTGTTATGCTGAGGCTGTCCTGCGTACGTTTTACATGCAGATTGGCTGTGCAGAGGCAGGTAAAAAGAGGTTTTTTTACAGCTAGTTTGTCTATGTAAATGCTGGATTTCTCTGTTCTTTATTTTATATCACTGGCAGTCACAGTGTACCATCAGGCCATAAGAATCAATAGTGCTTTGGGGCACACATGTGGGATCCTGATTGGAAACAATCAGCTCAACTCTTTCTAGTGCCTGTTCATTCTGAGTGTAAGAAGCCCCCACAGTGCCAATATTCATTGCTTGCTTCCAGATAATGAAAAGATCTAGTAGTTGCTGTGCCCCCAACTCCTGGAGACTCTCAGCATCTCAGCTTGGACCTCCACCCTGAGTAGACCATGAATGGTGGGAACTTGAGGATGCTGAACATGGTATGTATTCTTGCAAGGTTCTTGAAGGTGTAACCAGCGCATATAAATCTCTGGCTACGTCTGTCCTGCCTGATCTGGGGTGTGTGTGTGTGTGCATTGCACACACAGAATCTTTTATTACAAATGTGTGTGACTATCTGACTGTTGCTCTGTATGCCACATCTTCTTTTCACAAGCTGGCAGAGCAAAGATGGTACTTCCATGCAAAATTCTGAATGCAAACTTTTGAACTAGAGGTGGATTTTGCAAGTTGATCTGTGGAAAATTTCCTTCAAAATTTCAACTGGAAAAATATATGAAATTCCACAAAATTTCCCTGCCATTTCACCTACATCTAATACATTTTCATTTGTTTTTAAGTAATACAGTGACATAAAATGAACACTGCTGTAAAAGAAGTATTTCAATGGTATTATTTTGCTTTTGAGAGTTTTCTCAGCTTTAATCAATCCAATATGTTATCAGTATACTTCATGGGCATTTCTGCAAATGTCATAGTATCATTAAAATGTGAAGGAAGTGCATTCTGCTGAAACGAATTCGACTGAATAAAGAAGACAAGAATGCAAAACAATATGAAAGACCAGAGCTTGTTCAGTAAACTATAATACTGAATGCACATTTGCCTCCGTTGAAGTACTGTACTCTGCCATTAAGTGCACTATTTTTGAATCAAAGGATGATGGAAAGAGTGAGAATTAGATGACCACAAAATGTTCTTGTTTTCATGTCACTGCATCTTACTCTTCAAATCTTCAAAGTACAACATCATCATCACTTACATGGTGGCCTTTTCAATAGCAAGGGAAATGTCTTCTAGTGATATGAACGAATATTATGTAAAGCCGCTAAAACACTTTAATGACAGCAAACATTTCATAGGTGCCATTCCTTTTAACCTTAGTCTACAGTACAGGTGGGCTCTCAGATCAATGATGGTTTATTCGTCTCACATTTATTATCATGAAGTGGAAGTTAAGTCCATTAGAATGACACTTACTGTTCTGGAAGAACTCAAATGAATCACTGTTGAAGTTGTTCAGTAAAATGTATCAATGCAGTTGGCGTTCTCTAGTGACTATAATAGACTGAAGAAATTGGTTTGTGTGTGTGTGTGTGCATGTGTGTGTAGTCTGTTGGTTTGACAATGACATTTTCTTGCAATCTCTTTTTGTGGATTGTGGCGTGACTGTGAAATCCAAAGCGTGACATGCATGCTCATGAACAGACAAAGTCCTTGGTGAGTTTCTTGGTAGCTATATCAGTAGTATGATGCTTTTCCCTTGCAGCTTACAATCGATCATTTCTGACCTCTTCAAAGGTTTGGAAAGCTCTGAGTGTTGTGTGTTGTCATGCTGATCTATTTAAAGCTGCCTTCTCAAGATCATCTGGTTTTATTGCACCAAAGTGTATGCTGTTCTCGATACTGTCCTGGTAGTGCTTTCTGGGGCGGCCTTGATTCCAATGTCCTTGTGCCAATTCTCCATAGAAAATTTTTCTGGGGAGTCGATATTTAGGCATCCTAATGATGTGTCCAACCCAGTGTAGTTGGGCTTTTATCAGCCTGGCCTTGATGCTTATGGCATTTGACTTTTGGAGAACCTCCAGGTTGGTAATTTTGTCCTGCCAATGGAGCCCCATAATGGCGTGCAGAGACCGCATATGGAAGGCCTCTAGCTGTTTGATATGCCATTTGTATGGTGTCCAGGTCTCACAGCCATAAAGGAGAGATGTGAGCACAAAAGCATTATAAAGTTTTATTTTTGTTGAGAGGGTTATTGTTGTGGGATTGCAGGACTTCGTTACGTAGCTTTCCTAATGACTCAGAAGATTTCTGTATCCTGTTCATGAACTCTTTGTCAAGAGATCCATCATTGGAGATGTTGCTGCTGAGATAGGTGAAACTGTCAACTTGTGAAGAAATTGGTAGAAATAATCAAAGTAAATAACTAAAGATGAACCCTTATTGCCTCAGATTGTAGTTTTGTTAACTTTCAAAAATTAAGCATGATTGGGCAAGATTAATACTCAGATTGGAGATATCCAAGCACAACCTATGGTACTACTGACTTTGGTGATTTGAATGATGGTACTCTTCTCTCTAAATCAGTATTGGACCATTCTAAGTCTCAACATGGCATTAGGGGCACTGTGTTGCTGGTGTGGTCTTCTGATGGGGTGTAAAACTGATGTTTAACCATTTATGGTCATTAAAAGACCCTTTGGCACTGTGGTGGGGAGGAAGTACCAACCTCACACAGGGCCTGAACTGCCCAGTTAGGCAGAGGCTCTGAGTACAATCAGCCCCACTCTGCTACATCTGCAGTTGTGTCAAACTTGGAGAGAGGAATTAAAAGTGCTGAAACAGGCTCAGTTAGGGCCTGACCAGGAAGAAGAGAAGGTCTCTGGCCCTCAGTCAGTGAGAGAAGCCTGACTGGAGCTAGGGAGCTGAGTCAGAGAGCAAACAAAGCCTCCCAGAAAGGAGGTGCGTCTGCCACAGGAAGCTCAAGGCAGTTAAGAAAGAAATGGCAGGAAGTGTGGCCACCTAAGATTCTACACACTGGTGAAGGGACCTGCAGGGAGGAGGAAGACTCCTCCTGAGTCAGGGACTGCCCTGCGAGGGGGAGTGGAAAAAACATTCCTGAGGCAGAAGCAGATGAGTGGAAGAAAGTGCTAAGAAGCTTGTCGATGAGCTGATGGAAGAGGCTTAGAGAGGCTGGAACCCAGGAAGAGGTTCAGGCAAAGGCCCCAAGGCAGGAAGTGGTCCAGGGAGGCAGCGAGGGGTTTGTGTAGTCGGGTCTTGACTGCCTATTCAAGGGTCCTTGGACTGGAATCCAGTGGAGTGGGAGGCTCTGTGTACTCCTAGCAGCCCCACGAGGGAGGTGGAGTGGAAACCATCCCCTGACAAGGGGCAAGGACTACTGAAACCCACTGATAGCAGGGGTAAGGACTAGTGCGTTCAGATTTGGGCTGAAGGTCCAATGTGAAGTTGATGGACTATTATGTGTTAGACTATTAGTTTACCCCAGTAGAGGTGGGACTCTGTGACCTAGCATTAAAGGAGGAGAACCTGCTGATCTGCACCCAGCCACCAGCGGGTTCACTGGCCAGAGAGCGGCATGCCTTCGGGGACTTTTTGTAAGAGTTTAGGGTGCTTTCACATTGTCATGGCCGCAGTACAACTTGGGTACAAGTTGTCTAACTAAATTCCTCTACAATTAACATTAGTTACGATTTTTAAAGTATCTGAAAGATGTACAACAGCATGTAAGTGCCAAACATTATTGTTAACTTCCTGTCTTATCCTGCTGTGCAGTGTATCTGTACATTGTTAAACAGCTGTTGCATAGCACTCAGGAAACAGATGTTTCAGTGATGGGTGAAGTGATTTCTACATATGAAGCAGGATTCGGGGTGGGGGGCACTGTAAACCAAGTTCAGGAGCTTTACATCAGTGTCTCTCAACCTTTCCAGACTACTGAACCCCTTTCAGGAGTCTGATTTGTCTTGTGTACCCCAAGTTTCACTTCACTTTAAAAACAACTTGCTTACAAAATCAGGCATGACAATACAAAAGTATACCAGCGCACTATTACTTAAAAACTGCTTACTTTCTCATTTTTACCATATAATTATAAAATAAATCATTTGGAATATAAATATTGTACTTACATTTCAGTGTATAGGATATAGAGCAATATAAACAAATCATATGAAATTTTAGTTTATACTGACTTTGTTAGTGATTTTTATGTAGCCTGTTGTAAAACAAGGCAAATATCTAGATGAGTTGATGTACCCCCAGAAGACCTCTGCATACCCCCAGGGGTACACGTACCTCTGGTTGGGAACCACTTCTCTACATAATATATGCAATCACACTGAAAAAAGCATGCCACTGTGATAGTCTACTACATTTCTGCTCATTCTGTGCTGATGTTGCCACCTCTGTCATCTACCAGAAATAAATCCTCTCTCATCTCCCAGAATGCATCAGCCAAAAGGTACCCTCCTTACTCTCAGATAGGCCACTACATATTGTAGGCTCAAATGACATGTCAGCATTTCTCTGCAGGGACAAGGGGGTACTGCAATAACTTAACTCCACAGCACTACTTCCTCCTCATGACCCTACACCAGAGGTGGGCAAACTATGGCCCGCAGGCCACATCTGGCCCGCGGGACCCTCCTGCCTGGCCCCTGAGCTCCTGGCCCAGGAGGCTAGTCCCCGGCCCTTCCCTGCTGTTCTCCCTCCCCTGCAGCCTCAGCACGCCGCACCACCAGTGCAATGCTCTGGGGGGCTGGGCAGCACAGTTGCAGAGCCACGGCCTGACCCGGTGCTCTGGGCAGTGCAGCTATAGCGCTGTGAGCCACTGGTGCTCCAGACAGCACAGTCAGGGGGCAGAGGGGGTTGGATAGAGGGCAGGGGACTTGGAGGTGGTGGTCAGGGGGCGGAAGTGTGAATAGGGGTCGGGGCGGTCAGAGGGCGGGGAACAGGGGGTTTGAATGGGGGCAGGGGTCCCGGGGGGTCAGTCAGGAAGGAGAGGGGGGGTTTGGATGGGGCGGCGGGGGGCAGTCAGGGGCAAGGGTTCTGGGGGCGGTCAGGGGACAGGGAGAAGTGGTGGTTGGATCAGGCAGGGGTTCCAGGGGGCAAGTCAGGAATGAGGGGGGGGGGTCAGATGGGGCGGCAGGGGCAGTCAGGGGTGAGGGGTCTGGGGGTGGTCAGGGGGCAGTGGATGGGGTTGGAGTCCCGGGGTGGCTGTCAGGGGACGGGCGGTTGGATGGGGCAGGAGTCCTGGGGGTGCCGTCAGGGAACAGCTGGGGTTGGATGGGGCAGGGGGGCCTCTGGGGTGAGAAGCAGGGGGGGATCAGATAGGAGGTGGGGGCTGGGCCAAGCCTGGCTGTTTGGGGAGACACAGCCTCCCCATACAATTTTGGAAACCTGATGTGGCCCTCAGGCCAAAAAGTTTGCCCTCCCCTGCCGTACACAATTCAGCTTACTGCTACAGTACTCAACAGTGCTGGAAGTGGAAGATGAGTACTGGAAGTACCAGAAGTGCATTCTAAGACTCATCAAGACTCATCAGTCAAGACCAAGTGTTACAACTTGTTTCAAATAATTTCTCAAGAGTACAGGATGTTGATAGGGGGCACTGCATCAGGTAATGTTCAAGTGTTTGCATAGGCTCTCCATATTCACTTTTGGGGTCATTCCCAAGCATCTATTTAGTCATATTGCCATTCCGGCTCTCGCTCAATTTAGATTATGCCTGTTTTTTTGTATGAGGTCAGTGCTTGGAGCGAGTTGTTCTGAAGGAACTAGGTTTTCCAGTTTCATCAGCATTTCCTGCAATTTTGTTACTTTTTAGCCTTCCACAGTGGTATTTTGAGGTAAGGGATTTTCAGAAGCAAAGATCTTTCTGGACTTCAGCCTCTTAGATGGTGGAATGTGGCCATACAGTGGATGTCTTGAATTGTACATCCACTTTTGTGTTTCCTTTTTTACTGATGGTGGTGCAATCCCTGCAAGGAGGCATAACGACAATGTGGGAGTCAGTTTCAAAGTCCCTGTGATGGTCTTATAGGATTGATTGAGTTCAATATCAATTTTGTGTGCCTGGCTCAAGTGTGACCATATTTGGGCACAGTACTCTGCAACTGAGTAACACAGGGTGAGACTAGTTGCTCAGAGTGTTTTTGGTCAGCTTCCCATTTTGTATTGGATAGTTTCTGGAGTCTGCAATTCCTGGAGTTCCCTTTCTTTTTCAGCTTCTTCATGTGCCCTTTGAATGTCAGCATTTGGTCTAACATGACCCAAAGATACATCAGATGTTCATTGTGCTCATGATCTGCCTGGAGTTTTGTTTGGTGATAGAACATGCACACTTGTCTTGTTAGGGTTGGCACTCAGGAATCATTTGAAATAGTATTTAAGTAGGCTCGGGGAGCCAGTTACAATGCATTCTCTCTCCTCAACTCCTTCAGATTGGGCAGCAATGTAAATGCCATCTTCTTCAACAAATCTTTGCACATCGGGAAACTCTGGTTGATCATTTATATAGATATTTGTCATAAATATAAAGGGAAGGGTAAACCCCTTTGAAATCCCTCCTGGCCAGGGGAAAGCTCCTCTCACCCGTAAAGGGTTAAGAAGCTAAAGGTAACCTCGCTGGCACCTGACCAAAATGACCAATGAGGAGACAAGATACTTTCAAAAGCTGGGAGGAGGGAGAGAAACAAAGGGTCTGTGCGTCTGTCTATATTCTGTCTTTGCTGGGGATAGACCAGGAATGGAGTCTTAGAACTTTTAGTAATTAGTCTAGCTAGGTACGTGTTAGATTATGATTTCTTTAAATGGCTGAGAAAAGAACTGTGCTGAATAGAATAACTATTTCTGTCTGTGTATCTTTTTTGTAACTTAAGGTTTTGCCTAGAGGGGTTCTCTATGTTTTGAATCTAATTACCCTGTAAGGTATCTACCATCCTGATTTTACAGGGGGGATTTCTTTATTTCTATTTACTTCTATTTTTATTAAAAGTCTTCTTGTAAGAAAACTGAATGCTTTTTCATTGTTCTCAGATCCAAGGGTTTGGGTCTGTGGTCACCTATGCAAATTGGTGAGGCTTTTTATCCAACATTTCCCAGGAAAGGGGGGTGCAAGTGTTGGGAGGATTGTTCATTGTTCTTAGGATCCAAGGGTGTGGGTCTGTAGTCATCTAGGCAAATTGGTGAGGCTTTTTACCAAACCTTGTCCAGGAAGTGGGGTGCAAGGTTTTGGGAAGTATTTTGGGGGGAAAGACGTGTCCAAACAGCTCTTCCCCAGTAACCAGTATTAGTTTGGTGGTGGTAGCGGCCAATCCAAGGACAAAGGGTGGAATATTTTGTACCTTGGGGAAGTTTTGACCTAAGCTGGTAAAGATAAGCTTAGGAGGTTTTTCATGCAGGTCCCCACATCTGTACCCTAGAGTTCAGAGTGGGGGAGGAACCTTGACAATATTAAACAGCAAGAGTGATAGTGCTGAACCTCAGGGCAATCTATTCTGTTGAGTATACCATTGACTTTTCTGACCATCCATCTTGAAAAAGAACGGTTGATTCTTGACTAGGGAAGAGATGACATTCCAATTTCAGTGGTTCATGGTGTCATAAACAGCTTACAGATCAACCAGTGCAGCTTCCATAATTTTGCAGGTTTAAAGCCATCTTTGATGTATTGAGTTAAGTTTGCAACTTGGCCACAACTCTAACATTCTGGATGGAAAACAGCTTTGTCGTTGGTCAGCTGCCCTTCTACTTTTGGTGCTATTCTTCCCATTATCTTCTGCTCATATAGTTTGCAGGTTGAACAAAGTAAGGGTATTGGGTGGTAATTCTTTGTAAAATTAGGGCTTTTATGAGTAGTACAACCACTTTGGCCTGTCTCCATGCATGAGTTGAAATCAAGCAGTGACTTCTGCTTTCTCAACCCGAAGTGTACTGTAATAGTTCATTAGATATACCATCAAGTCCAGCTGTCTTTGCAATTTCAGGATTTTCATGTCTATTATCAGCTGCTCATTGTGGACTCTAAGGAGTGAAAAAAGTTCCTGCTTGACTTGTTTCATTCTACACGTTTGTTTTGTGAGTAGGTTTACCATTTAGAATGAGTTGATGTGTGATTTGGTTGGGGGAGACTGCAGCAATATGCTTTGGTTGTTGTGCATCATGGTTCAGCGTACGAATGGTGGCCTATGCTTTTTTTGCTATTGTGGCACAGGTTTGTTGGTTCAATCAGCTCCCTCAGCGATTGGGCCACATCTTTCCAATTTCTCTAATAAGCATTTTCTGAACCCAGTGATTTGTTCACCAAAGGGATCCCAGTCAAACAGTTCTGACTATCTCTTACACTGTTGGCTTGTCTCTTCTGAAATCCCATACATATTATGTCCGACCTCCCCCATGGGATGTGCTTTTGGCAGTCTTCCACGCCAGGGAAACAAATTCTCCATAGTTCTTTTGTGTTGGAGTAATATTATATATGGAGTCATCCAGTTCAGAGGTAAAGTTTTCCAAGTTAGCTTTTCTGAAGTTGGCTCTCAGAAGGTATTTTGTTTTCCTGGGTTGTACTGTAGCCACTTGAGCTGGTCTATGCTGCGATCTTGGGATTGCTGCTATAACCTCCCTTCTGAGGTTGCCTGCACTTTCAGAGGTGACAAAGGCTATGTCAAAATTGTAGCCCTTTTCCCATCATGCACTTTGGAAGGTACATTTGTCCAGAACAGGGTCAAATTGTTTGTTGCCACACACTTCTCAATTTCTTCCCCACATATTGTCATTGTTGGAGTATCTCCAGACAGCATTGTGACTGTTGAAACACCTATAATAAGGCATGAATTTTCTGACAGGGAAAGTTGGTTGGACATGCAAACTGTTCACCTGGTGGTTTGTAAATAGAAACTACTGCCATTTGACTGAGTTCAACCATGATAAATTCCGTTATACCATGGAGTCTGAGTGGTGTTTTTTCACCAGTCTTTTGTCACGTATAAGTATTGTGCTGGCATAAATGTTACTTTCAACGTTTGCAGTAATTTGCATCCTTTTGCAAGTACATAATGTCTGCTTTCATTCCAGACAGCAAGCCAGACTCCTCTGCCGAAAATCCCTCCACACAGAAATTGATGATTTTAAGTACTGTCTTTGGCTGAGGCCCTGAAAGGGGCCATTTATGTCGACATTTATGTCTGGCTTCTATTGCAGTCTTGGTGTGTATTGTCAGATTTTGTCTTTCCCATGGTTAGTTACAATGGGAGATTACAAAGGGTTATGATGTGAATGTATCTGACCTGACCCTCACTTCCACTACTATCACTATTCCACTACTATCACTACTGGAAGTATCAGAAATACTGGAACGGCATTCCAGCTCCCCAAAAACAGAGCCGGAGTGGTGTTCTAGAGTGTTCAGTATGACTCGAGTCCTGGCTACAACTCTCTCCTAATTTCAGTTTCTGTCCTTGATAACTGTGGTGGTTCAATGACAAGACAGAACACAGCTTTTAGCAAGCAAGCAGGCTGGTCTGCTAACCGACTTCTGCCTGTCAGCTTTCCACCTTCCCCTTTATTCTCTCTCCCCCCTGCGCATTACATTCTCCAACAGATAAAAGGAATACACTGGCTTTGTTTAACATTCTTATTTACCAATTTCTATCTACCGCATTCCTTGCTCTCGGGCCTTGAGCCCAGTCCTGAGAGGCTTCCCACGATACATGTCATCTTGGCGAGATTCCAAGGTTGATACCCTTGGATGGAGCAGTGTGTGCACTACTCCTACACAACACTCCGGGTGTGCTCTGAATGTTGCCAAGCGCATAAACCTTTATGAATCCTACATCCCCTCCTTTTTTGTTTATTTGTGCTCGGCCATCTCATGGTAGCCATCAATTTGCATTTGCAAGCCAATTAACTCCCGGACAGACAAGGTCATAACTCGTGGAGCCTGCCAGGGCGGATCTCGACAAAGCCTTAACAAAGAGGGAATACATTGTACACAGCAGCAGCAAAAAATAAGCTTAAAAAGGTAAAGTGTGATTGGCCGGGCCCCAATTAGCCATGCTAGAGTACTGGGAAGAGAGGTTCGCGTAAGCAGCGAGCATCATCTCATTCCCAATTTCCTCAGGGTGATGACACACTGGAATAAGGCACGTACCTAACAATTCTTCAGCTGCTACAAAATCAAATAAACAAAAGTGGGTAACATTTGCTATTGAAGCCAATCTTTCCCATAAGTTATATGTCATTCGGGCCCGTAACGGAGGAAGCGCTCCCGAGTCAACCCCTCCAGGAAATAGCAGGCACAAAAGGCATACAATCAATACAGAATTAGCCGTAATTTGGGCGAGAATTGCCACAAACAAAGTCTCAAGAGTCTCTGGCTGTTGGTTTGCTGCCAGTCTTCGTTGAGCCGCGGCGACCAATGCTTTTACTGCTCCCCATGTCACTGGCTGGCTTGGGAAGCTACGCCTCCTCCGTTTCCGTCCCGCCGTAGTCGACCCGGGAGGCACCACGTTCTCCTCCAAGGTCAGCTGAAACTCCGGTATGGGGTTCGACAGCCCCTGGTGCCACGCCATGCTGTTTCAGTGCCAGTCGCACACACCGGGCTGGAACCCACAACGGTCCTGCAGGGAGAAACACAGCAGCATATCCCCGACCCCAAGTGATTAAAGGCACTGGGCCCAACCATTGCGGATCGGGCAGCTGATGGTAATAGACACGCGGTCTTTCCATTTGTGAAAATGCCGATCCGCGGGGGTCTGCTGATCTGCGTTCAGCGTTAAATTATTTAAAGGAAACAAAAGGATATGCAGTTGTTGCTGAATGTCTCCTAAGATTCGGAGACGCAGCTCCCCTTGTTTTAATTGTTTGTCAAGCAAGGTTTTTAGCGTGCGATTTGCACGTTCAACAATAGCTTGGCCTGTGGAATTATAAGGGATCCTGTGTTTGAGACGGATGTCCCATTGGGCACAAAAGGTGGAGAGGGCTGTGGAGCAATAGGCTGGGGCATCATCCATTTTTATCTGGCTCGGGTGACCCATAACAGCAAAACAGGCTAGCAAATGGTGAATAATTTTGGGAGTGGCTTCCCCACGCTGTGGGGTCGCCCAAAGGAATCCCGAATAGGTATCAATGAAAACATGTAAAAACAAATAGGGGCGGAATAGTGGCACGTGAGTGACATCCATTTGCCACAGCTGATTCACTGCGGTACCTCTAGGGTTAACGGCATAAAAAAAGGTAGGGGCAGCAGCGGCACAGTGGGGGCAGGAACGAAAAATAGAACGTATGTGATCAGCAGGAATAGAAAACTGTCGGGCCAAGACAGAGGCAGACTGATGAAAAAAGGAATGGCTTTCAATGGGGTCAGAAATAAGAGAATTTACCTGACCACGTAACACGCGATCGGCGCGCGCATTGCCTTCAGTGAGTGTCCCAGGCAGAGGGGTATGACTGCGAATATGAGCAACAAAATAAGAGAAATTACGAGTGGTGATGAGATACTGTAAGGACAGAAACAGGCGAAGGAGGTCCGCATCGACCTGAGGGGTAATGAGGACAAGGGGTAAATGATCAATTACCTGATAAACATAATGCGTGTCCACGATCAAATTAAAGGGACAATCAGCAAAAAGTTGAAAGGCCAAAATAACAGCAGCTAGTTCCAAGGACTAGTAAAGCTCTCCAAGCGCTGTGCATGCAAATATTGTTATACAAGTGAATGAAGCGCTTTCAGCTTTTCTAGAGGGAGGGGCCACTGGTCAATCCATACGGGCTCTAAGGATTGCCATACCAATGGTAATGTGGATGGCAAGGTGGGTGAGGGAGGATTTTGGGCCATTATATATTAAGATCGAGGGTGGTGTCCAGCTTTGTAAGTAAATCACGGCCCCAAATATTGAGGTGGACAGGGAGTACAAAAGGGCGGATTGTAGCAAGGGCACAGCCTCCTGGTTTAGAGACCGTGACCCAAGACAAACTTTGGCGCCCGGGTTTGCTACCCCCGATCCCCCACAACTCTTTAGAAGGAACTGTTGGCCAACCGACCGGCCACTCCGGATCACGAATCACTGTAACGTCAGCTTCAGTGTCCACCAACCCTGTAAAAGGAACATTATTTAAAAGAAGTGTTAACTGAGGTTTCGAGGGGCGGACCGACATTGTTAGAGCAACAAGTGGAGAGGACGTATTGTGAGACGGTGACTGAGACAGCGTCGATCCAAAGCCGCCTCTGCCCCGGGCTCGATCCTCTGTGGCTGGCACCTGATAGGGGACTAAAATCAATTGTGCAATTGACCGTCCACGCGGGAGCGATTGTGGAAGATGGGTCCACACCTGAACCTTAATAACGCCGGTGTAATCGGCATCAATGACCCCTAGGATGACAAAAAAACCCTGTTTCCCAGCGTGTGAGCGAGGGAGAACCAGACCCACAAATCCGGCAGGGAGAGGTCCCGTCACCTGCATAGGTATGGCGCAGACCTCCCCCGGCAACTGAAAATCAGCGTCCTCCTGCATAATCAAATCAAGCCCTGCACTTCTGGCAGTCGCCGCCCTCATGGATTCTATGGATTGTAAGGCAGAGGAACAGTTGTCTGAGTGGGAAACACCCCCGTTTGGCCCTGGGTTCGGGGGAGACCCGTCGTGCGGTTTCCCGACCCGCTACGACACTGATTAGCCCAGTGATAGCCCTTCCGACACTTGGGGCACTTCTTTGAGGGGCGGGCGGGTTCCGTCGATGAGTGGCACTCCCGCTGAAAGTGACCCTCCTTACCACAGCGGTAACAACGCTTCCCCTCCTTCCCGCTTTTCTGCAGGACGGCGGCCAGAACTCCAGCTTTATGTGCTTGGGTTCCGATGTTTTGGCACGCCCGCAGCATGTCCGACAGCTCTAGAATTCCAGAGGCTTGTGCAGCCTGGAGAGCACGGCGGCAATCCTCGTTTGCATTTTCAACCGCCATTTTTAACAGGATCTCCTGAGCTGCCGCAGGGTTATCCACCTGTCGGAGGATAGCCTCCTGCAATCTGTTGGTAAAATCCATAAAGGACTCTGATGCACCCTGACGGATACTGGCAAAGCTTTTGGTAGGCCTGCCCGAATCCGGGACCTTCCGGAAAGCATGCTGGGCGCAGGTGGAAATAATGGGGAAGACGGCCTGAGGGAGTTGAGACTGCAGCTGAACGGTAGCAAACTGTCCCTCCCCTGCCAAGTGCTCATAAATGATACCTTGCTCTCTATAAACCTGGGCCTGGCGTTCCGCCGTCTGCCGATACTCACTAAGCCAAATAACATACTGACTGGGTGTCAGCATCATGTGCAACAGCGCCTTCCAATCTTCAGGGACCAGGGAGTACCCAGAACCTAACCCTTCAATGAGACCACGCACATACGTGCCAGTCAGGCCAAACTCGCGAATCGCTTTCTTTACCTCTCTGATCACCGAGTAAGGCAAACTGACCCAGTTTGCAACCTGGTTGCCCTGGCCATCATCCTGCCAGGTCACAGGACAAACTGAGACCAGATCAGCCAGCTCCTCTGCTGTAATATCTGAGCAAGTCTTCGCTGCGTGAACCATTTGTTGCACCAGCGAAAGCCCCTGAGCAGATGCAGACGACCCCCCGGGGGCCCCGGAGCATGGGGCCCCACGGGCGGAGGGCGATCACACACCGGCTCCGGTGGGGAAGGCCAGGGAGGCGGTGGTAATAGAGGCACTGGGGGCGAAGCAGGGGGAGGGATGGTTGCAGGAGCGGACGGGGGTGGCGAAATCGGCAGCGCCTCTGTTGGCGCGGGAGAGGGTCTTTCCGAGGTAACACACTGTGTCGCATTGCTAGGAGGGGGGATGGCTGCAGGAGCGGACGGGCGTGGCGAGATCACCAGCCTCACGAGGGAGGGCCTGTCCGAGGCGACACGCTGTATCGCGTCGCAGCAGAGGTGCCAGGCATGTAAAGCCTGTACAGGCGCCCGAGGCTCTTTGTGCAATGTCTGGCCCAACCGCTCCCAGTCCGCTAGCTTAAGGGTTCCAGCTTCAGGGTACCACGGGCACTGGGCACTCACCTCCTGTAGCAGGAGAGTGAGTTCTCGAGTGGGGCAATCATGCTGAGCCTTACGCAGCAAATACTGTAGCTCATTGCGGTGTTGCACTTGCAAAGCAGAGAGGGAGCTTCCCATACTTACCACAATGAAAAATACTCACCGGGATCCATGAAGCGGATGAGTGACGCGTCTGAAACCCTTGCCGGGCGAGGTGAGTGCTGAGGGCCCCACGTTTGGGCGCCAGTTGTGGCGGTTCAATGACAAGACAGAACACAGCTTTTAGCGAGCAAGCAGGCTGGTCTGCTAACCGACTTCTGCCTGTCAGCTTTCCACCTTCCCCTTTATTCTCTCTCTCCCCCCACGCATTACATTCTCCAACAGATAAAAGGAATACACTGGCTTTGTTTAACATTCTTATTTACCAATTTCTATCTACCGCATTCCTTGCTCTCGGGCCTTGAGCCCAGTCCTGAGAGGCTTCCCACGATACATGTCATCTTGGCGAGATTCCAAGGTTGATGCCCTTGGATGGAGCAGTGTGTGCACTACTCCTACACAACACTCCGGGTGTGCCCTGAATGTTGCCAAGCGCATAAACCTTTATGAATCCTACAGATAACCATTAGCTGTGGTATCCTAAAATTGGAATGGGAGTCCAGGAGGGAGCAACAAAACAAGTGAGCAGGATAGGTCTGGGGAGCTCCTTAGTGTATCCTTGGACCCCACTGCACAGCTATCTCCCACTCTAAAGCCTTGTAGAGAAGGCTTTGGGCTGTTCTAACATACACTGTGGTTTTCCATCCCTTTGTGGGTGGATCAGTGAAGAGAATTTTTATAACTCAGATTGCATCCCCACCCCACAACTTTTTCTCTATTACAGCACCACTATGAGTAGCATAAGTCAGAGTGTGGTGGTCTGCCTAGGATTGGACCAGTGCACACTGCACCAGTGTTCAGCTTGCTTAGTCAAGGTTTAAGACAGACGTCTGCCAGCACATGGAGTAAACTGACCTTAGAGAAGCTGAGAATCTGGCCCCATTGCTGTCATTGGGTTAAAAAGCCCTATGGGCCAAATCCTCTGAGGTAATGATTATACCCATCTTTTTTTGGAGTCTAGGAGAGTGGCAGGTGTTCAGCGCCCCTGCATTTATCCCAGTGCAATTATCACATATTATTTATTACTGAGTCAGGTTATGACTGCTCTGTGCAAGGGTGTGCAAGTGAGGAAGGATCAGAGGAATCTCCCTTTGGGCCCCCATATAGGGGCCAGCCACAACTGAAGACCTTGCACTCCTCAAGGACTGCTGTTTGCTAGTGCAACTAGCAGTATTCACCATCCCAAAAGAGGCAAGGAGGGGTGCCGGGTGATGACAAGTCAGAGCCATAATCTCCCTCCTAAAACACACTATAGGCAATATACCTGCCTAATTGCAGAGGACAGAACATAATGTATCCGCATCCCTTATAAGATGTAGCAGCTGGTGTGTGCTTCTCTTGTGTATCAGGCAGCTCCGGGAAGTGTTGAACACTAATGCACGGTCAGAGAAATAATCATAATCCTAATACATGCATAAATTGTGGCATGTGTTGTAACTGGTCTTATGTGCCAGATTAATTCAGCTGAATATATATGGAAATTTTGTCATTATGGGAGCTTTGTTTTCTTTTGAAGCATTTGGTTATTGATGGGACTATTAGTCTGTCTCAGAAAGGCATTTTTTTCTGTTCCTTTGTTGGAGGCTCACGTGGTACTAAAACATCATGTTCTAATTTGTTAAATAAATTTTGCCAAAGTGTCTTTTCCTCTCAAATAGCTGAGAATTCTTCATATCTTAACCTTGAGCCTTCAAATGTTTTTTTGCTCAGGGGTTCAAATACTTCTAACTGAAATTCTGTCACTTGCAATTTATCTAAGAAGGGACCACAGTTATCCCACAAATTCAAATTTCTTTGCTGGATATTGAGTATGAATGAGTTTTTATAGACGTGTTCCTTTTCACTGGGGAAGACAATACTCTAGGGGGCAGGCTTGGCCCATCTATGCTTTGAAAGAAGGATTTTCAAATAAATCCCAAACACAAAGAAAAAACCAAATAATATTTCAACTGCTTACATTTTCTTTGTATTCATAAATCATACAAATCAAAAAGTGTTGAAAATGTGAACACTTTAATTAGACTGCACTATAACAAAAATAAAGGTATCATTAAATTAAAGATAGTACAGTGATGGGGTCATTATGTCTTCTTGGATAGACAAATAGCTTTTTCATTGGTATTAGATAAATTCTGTGTTTAAAATTAAAATTTAAAAAGCTGTTTATCTAGAATTATCATTTATTGTAAGGTTTGATGCTTGTCAATCTGGTCAAACAGTAACAGAGAGAGACTGCAATATTTTTTTCAATATATATTCAATAATAAAAATGTTGTTAAAGAATTTGCTGTAATGGTGCCAGCTCTCTCATAGTTTATATCCTGAGCCACCTGTGAGACAAGATTTCAATTCTGTGTATCTTAAATTGTCTTGCACATTTTTTAACTGAAATGTGTTACCTCACTTTGGTGGGGCATACACACCTCACAATAGAGAACGGGGGGTTAAGGAGCAGTTCTGGTAGCCCCACCCAGCCATATCTGCAAAGCCTGAACAAGCTGGAGGTGGAGTTTAAAAAGGGAAGTAGAGCCAGTCAGGGAAGGCAGGCAATGGAAGGGAGCAGACCTGAGCTCTGGGAAGTACTGCCCAGGAGCTCTTGTTGCTTGAGGCCTGGCAACACAGACTACAAAGGAGAGACTGGTGACTCACTTGGACAGTCAGAGACTTTATTTGCGATTCTTTAATTGACGGTGGGTACAAAGGAGACTTATGTAGGAAGTGATCCAGGGAGGCAGCTGCTTAGCACCCCAAGGTGCAGAACTTAGTTTCTACCTCAGTGAAGAATCCAGCTGGGGAAGACCCTGGATGTTCAGGGGCCCAAACCCCAAGTCACTGAACTAATGTGAAAGCCCTGAAGCCCATGTAGAAGCTGAAAGACTTCTCTGTGATGGGCCCTTCTGTCAATATATGCCGAAAGGCGTGGACTGGAACATGTGAGCTGGCTGGAGAACTGAGCCACAAAAGAAGGGACAGACCCCACAAGACAGGATTATAACTGAAAGGGAGGGAGACAACCTGCTGCACCCCTGCCTGACCACTAGACAGCACTGGTGGTGTGTGCTCCTCTTTACACTCACACTGTAATCTGGGTTTGTTGTTACAGTGTTCTGTGTATGAGAGAGGGATGGGAGGTGATATTATTCCAACAGGTGTCAGTGCTCACTTTGTTCCACTTAAGATGCACTGGAAGGTTGTTCAAGAAAAACATGTAATCTTCCTTACAAACAACAGAGAGCCAGGTCCACAACTGGTGTGAACTGGCATAGTTCAGCTGAAGTCAGTGGAGATATGACAATTTACGCCAGGATCTGCTCAAATACTATGGTGATGAAGGTGGTAAAAGAACCTATGTAGAATAGAATAAAATCTGCCACAGAATTGCCAAGTAAATCCAATTAGTAGCATTTGGGTCCATTTCAAAATAGTATTCTCTCCTCTTCCCCATGTCCCCCCACTTTACAGCTTTGTAAAGTGGCAGATTGACTATTGCAAACTTTTTGGTCTGCTGCAGTGAACCCACATGCACTGAGTTGGTAACATCAGTATCTGCTGATCCGTGCTGGAGCAAGGAGTCTGCCTAAGGAGAAATGGAAGGTGTCTGTTCAGCATTGTACAGTTTTCATTCCCCATACATAAAAGTGAAGCAAAAGAACAATTGAAAGAGCTGTATGCTATTGAATAAAATCAGATTTAACTTTTCTTTGCTCCTGGACTGGTTGGGGGGGTGGTAAAATCACCATCTTTATGTGTGCTGGGAGGTTTCAGCTTATTGAGGAGTTTGTGATCTGTAAAAGGAGGGATACAGGATATAATTCAGACATTGGTGTGAAATGTCTCCTTATTAGTGTCTTCATATGGCAATTTTGCTTGTTCTATTTTTTTTCTTCTTCACAAACCTTTGCAGTTCACCGTTAAGGCATTTAGAGTCTCTGGACATTGGGTGAAATGATTAATAGCCTCTATTGATTTTTCAAAATGAGGAGATATAGTAGCATGAAGCAGGCAACAGCAAGCTTAATTTACCCATTATGTTTTCACGTTTGGAAAGGGTACTTGGAAATGACTATTTCTTTTGGAATGTCAGTGAATTTTGGAACATTAACAATCTTTTCATGTGTTTCTTTTAAAGGTGACCAGAGCCTCCAATTACATTTCTGCTACTGCTGAAGTTTCAATACAGTTAGGAAATGAGCAAATCCAATTTGTGAGGTTTTTAATGAAACATGGGAAGAAATAGTTTTGCTGTCTGCCTGTAGATAAGTATATAGTTATGTATGTGTATTAAAAGAGGTATACAGTGAAACTGTTGCACAATAGAGAGTGCACATAGGATCATTTTAAAAAGACCTGTGATATTTAGAACGCCAATTAGTATTCTGCCAAAGGAACATTTTTCACTAAACATGTCCTAGTAAAAGTTTAAATGTCTATTAGTTAATGTTTAACTGATTCTTTTAATAGCAATGAAGTCTTCTGACAGTGTGACTTCCACATGAAAATTAGTCTGGTGTTTGCTCTGTGGAATGGGAAGAAACATCATTGTTAATGGTGGCCCATTAATTACCCTGGTGTCTTAATTCAGCTGCATTTGAGGGCAGTGAAGTGAGAATATCATAATCAATTTGGGTAGAAACTTCAATTAGAGGTATGTCAACATGTTGGATGTGCACCACAATGAATGTTGGGGAAAGAGGAGTGAGAAGCTTCAGAATTATTGAGCTGGATTAAGCTGCGTGACCCACAGTTGTCAGCAGGAAGCTTCTGTGGTTAAACCCCAACCAGCAGAAAAGCCTGTCACTGTACCGGCAGTTATTGTTGCGTGTGTGTGTGTGTGTGTGTGTGTGTGTGTGTGTGTATCCCAGTTTAAAATACAGATCACATTATTCTGCTAAAATTCCATATACATTTCCCCCAGCTCCATCCAAAAATATCCAGCATAAATATTTGTCCTTTTTCTCTTAGTATTTCTTCCTTGCTGCAGCCAAATACATTTATTAACTGATAAATAAATTCAGCGGGCAAAATACTCATGAATTTAAGTAACTCTACATTCTAATATTCTGGCTTTCTCCACAGGCTTCCTCCTGCCATACTCCCACAGAGAAGTACAGTGTTGATATCAATTGGAGTTTTGCCGAATGGACTGAAGAACTAGGCCTATATACATGGATTGAGAAAATAGAACTTTGAAATCCAGATCCGTCATGTGGATCTGAACAGAGTTTTGACCTAAGACTACAGATGCAGCGTAAGCCAAAACAAACCCTCCCAAATAACCACTAACCTTTTCAATGCATTACACATAAACACTGTGGGTGAAATTCTGCCCTCATACATGCACACAGGTCCCATTGAAGTCAATTGACATCAATGGTGGTACCATAATTTACACCACCGGTGGATGAGGCCTTGTGTGTAACTGAGTATAGAATTTGGCCAAATATTGTGTATCAGAAATAGACTTTAAGGTAGATGATTATTTTTTCTTCAAAAGTATTTCTACTTCTGTACTTCAGAGGTACTGATGGTCTGGCATTTTGTTCTAGGCTGAATTATTTCCCACTCCTAGACTGATATCTTTAATTTCCAGTTGTCTTTATTTCTTAGCTTCTTAGATAAGAGAAGAACAAGATAGGGATTCAACTCTCCTTTCCTCAAAAAAACAAAACAAAAGGGCAGGAGAGTGTGAAAAGTACTTCAATCTATGAGACAGTAAACTTCTGTCATTATCTCCTCAGGTGCCTTGGCCTTGCAGTTTCAAGGAATGTGAGGATCCACAGGCAAATCCAGTTTGGTTCCCATCAATTCCATGGGATCTGATTAATCACCAGCTCTCTAATCTTCAACTAATCCACTCCCTTTGCCTACACAGGTCACATAGAGTGAGTCATGTTGCCATCTGCTCCTCATTGCAAAAATGCTGCTACGCCCAACTCCAAAGGTGTCAAGGCATGTTACAAGGAGAGAAAAATTAACTCCACATAGATTTCTGCTGAGGGGTCCTGCCAAGTTGCCAGAGGACCATGTTGCATAGAGTGGCTGCACTCCAGCTCCATTCTTTTTGTCTCCGTAGTCCTCCCCTCCCCCATACCCACCTGGAGGGCCTTCGTTGGAATCGGGGTGGAGGGTGGAGCTTGTCTCATAAGTGCTGCTCCATGCCTGTCCCCACTGTGAGTTTTGAATCCTTTGTGCAAGAAGGGATGGGAGGCCTTCAGCACTCGCAAAAGGGGAGATAACACCTCTCCGGGATGTTTATCTACCCCACCAATAATTTTTCTGCATACGGGTTTGGCAGGCCTGAGATGAGGGGATGTGGTCTATGTGGCATGGTCTCCTGCCCATTGGTTTCTTAGCAGATACCTGCACTGTACTTAATGCTTTTTGACAAAGCATTAACTGCTTATACCTTGAAGGGTAAAGCCCAAGCTTTGAGTAAAGCCTAAGGTAGTACAATTTTCTCAGGAGCCACATTAATCAGGATGGTCCTGGAGGCCAGTGACCATCTTCCTGACCTTCATGCACTATAGCACCAAGATCCCTGTGGATGACAACTTGTTCCCTAGTAGAGTCTAGGGCTTTGTGTAGTTTGCAGGCCTTGGCTTCTGCTCTTGGCACAGTTCCTCAAATCCTTCCCTTTGAGGAGACTATGAAGAGGAAACTCCCATGACAGGAATCTCATGGAGTTAACTGCTTACACTTTTTAACCACTTGGGGATTTATCCCCAGGTGTGGAACTGATGCCCAGCATTTGTAGCACAAATGACAATCTCTGAGAGAGATGGTTTTCTTGTACAATCCTATATGTTCAGGTCAAGTATTAGATTGTGCAATAATGAGTATCTCCAAATAAAATTCAATTTTACTATAAAAGATCAATTACTTATACAAATGATTATAGAACTGTATTAAACTCACATTCAAAGTAGGGTAAATGGTTGCAGGAAAAATGACCAATAATTCATGCACTGATAATGAATGTTAAGGAATGATATTTCAAAAGTGTACTTTGGAAAAAGACATTTAGGAGCCGAAGTTTAACACTGTGTAAAATTTTTCTCCATTTAACTTGTAGAGACAAAATTGATTCTTATGAGATTTCAAAAAGATCTGTTAGCTTTAAAATATATATAATGTATTGCTAATACCAAGTGTCCAAAAATCATGAACCAGGCCCCCAAATGATGAGATTGGTTTAAAAATAATTAGATCTCTTGATTCTAACATCTGCGACTTTAAGAAAAACATGAAATATAAATGAAACTCACTATATACTCACGAGAGTTGGCAACACTGTATATATTTTACATGGTGTGATGCTTTGGGGTTCAACCCAGACCAGTAAGGGGTTGAGTTGCCACCTACCCTGCAGCTCCTTAAATGTTATGCTTCTGTGGCTCTCTTCTGTGGCTCACAGCCCTGACACAAACAGCCAGCATACATCTGTGCGGGTCACACTCTGGCTTCCACTGCCTAGTTGCTTTTTGCAGAGTGACACCCTACACCTCCCAGTCCTGAATTTTCCCCAAACTGTCTTGCTCAGCATCCAACCCTTTCACTAAACACTCAGAAAACTTATTCAGTTTGTTGCTCCTTTTAAAAAAAAACACACACCATAACTCATTAATTTAATTGAGGTTGACAAACACTCTTATTTCAATCAGAGCACTAAACTAGTTTATAGTAAAAGTAAAATAAGTTTATTTAATAAAAGGAAATAGGATTAAGTGATATCAAGTATGAGAAATAAAGATAGGAAGGTTTCCAAGCAACCAAAAGTAAAAATATGCTTCTAAGACTAAACTTAATTTTAGCAAGTTTCAATCTTTCCTTAAGCAGGTGTCTCACCTAAACTCAATTTCCAGAGACTTCAGTCCCCTTGGTTTGGAGGATCCAACATTCTGTGATTTCAAGGGCTCTGGCTCATTTACCCCCCCCCCGCCAAGCGATGGATACCAAAACAGCTTTCTGTTTCTGCTTATATCTCCCAAAGTTCATTGACCCTATTACAAGAGGAAGAAATGCATCCTGCTGTTCTTCCCTTTCTGTTAACTTCCCACCTCCTTGCTGATTTGTATATAAGTGGGCTTTCCAATTTGAGTCCATAATGCTTAATTTACATTGCAGACAGGTAGGTAGCTGCCTTCTCTCCTGTCAGGGAGAAAACCTGTTTTTCCCTGTGATTGGTCACAGACTTAAGTATCCATAATTCCTTATGTTTTCGTTCATCCTCCCCGTAGAAGGAAAAGGCCTGGGTAGAGACCGTCGAATCATGGAAGTCAGTGAATGGCTACACAGGTGGTGTCGGAGACAAGGATCTCTGTGATTGGAATAACAGAGCCTTGGTGGGATAACTCACATGACTGGAGTACTGTCATGGATGGATATAAACTGTTCAGGAAGGACAGGCAGGGCAGAAAAGGTGAGGGAGTTGCACTGTATGTAAGAGAGCCGTATGACTGCTCAGATCTCCGGTATGAAACTGCAGAAAAACCTGAGTGTCTCTGGATTAAGTTTAGAAGTATGAGCAACATGGGTGATGTTGTGGTGGGAGTCTGCTATAGACCACCGGATCAGGGGGATGAGGTGGACGAGGCTTTCTTCTGGCAACTAATGGAAGTTACTAGATCGCAGGCTCTGGTTCTTATAAGAGACTTCAATCACCCTGATATCTGCTGGGAGAGCAATACAGCAGTACACAGACAATCCAGGAAGTTTTTGGAAAGTGTAGGGGACAATTTCCTGGTGCAAGTGCTGGAGGAACCAACTAGGGGCAGAGCTCTTCTTGACCTGCTGCTCACAAACCGGGAAGAATTAGTAGGGGAAGCTAAAATGGATGGGAACCTGGGAGGCAGTGACCATGAGATGGTTGAGTTCAGGATCCTGACACAGGGAAGAAAGGAGAGCAGCAGAATACAGACCCTGGACTTCAGAAAAGCAGACTTTGACTCCCTCAGGGAACTGATGGGCAGGATCCCTTGGGAGAATAACATGAGAGGGAAAGGAGTCCAGGAGAGCTGGTTGTATTTTAAAGAATCTTTATTGAGGTTACAGGGACAAACCATCCCGATGTGTAGAAAGAATAGTAAATATGGCAGGCGACCAGCTTGGCTTAACAGTGAAATCCTTGCTGATCTTGAACACAAAAAAGAAGCTTATAAGAAGTGGAAGATTGGACAAATGACCAGGGAAGAGTATAAAAATATTGCTCGGGGATGCAGGAGTGAAATCAGGAAGGCCAAATCATACCTGGAGTTGCAGCTACCAAGAGATGTTAAGAGTAACAAGAAGGGTTTCTGCAGGTAAGTTAGCAACAAGAAGAAAGTCAAGGAAAGTGTGGGCCCCTTACTGAATGAGGGAGGCAACCTAGTGACAGAGGATGTGGAAAAAGCTAATGTACTCAATGCTTTTTTTGCCTCTGTCTTCATGAACAAGGTCAACTCCCAGACTACTGCAGTGGGCAGCACAGCATGGGGAGGAGGTGACTAGCCCTCTGTGGAGAAAGAAGTGGTTCGGGACTATTTAGAAAAGCTGGACGAGCACAAGTCCATGGGGCCGGATGCGCTGCATCCGAGAGTGCTAAAGGAGTTGGCAGATGTGATTGCAGAGCCATTGGCCATTATCTTTGAAAACTCATGGCGATCTGGGGAAGTCCCGGATGACTGGAAAAAGGCTAATGTAGTGCCCATCTTTAAAAAAGGGAAGAAGGAGGATCCAGGGAACTACAGGCCAGTCAGCCTCACCTCAGTCCCTGGAAAAATCATGGAGCAGGTCCTTAAGGAATCAGTTCTGAAGCACTTAGAGGAGAGGAAAATGATCAGGAACAGTCAGCATGGATCACCAAGGGCAAGTCATGCCTGACTAATCTAATTGCCTTCTATGATGAGATAACTGGCTCTGTGGATGAGGGGAAAGCAGTGGACATGTTATTCCTTGACTTTAGCAAAGCTTTTGACATGGTCTCCCACAGTATTCTTGCCAGCAAGTTAAAGAAGTATGGGCTGGATGAATGGACTATAAGGTGGATGGAAAGCTGGCTAGATTGTTGGGCTCAACAGGTAGTGATCAATGGCTCCATATCTAGTTGGCAGCCGGTATCAAGTGGAGTGCCCCAAGGGTCAGTCCTGGGGCCGGTTTTATTCAATATCTTCATTAATGATCTGGAGGATGGTGTGGATGACACTAAACTGGGAGGAGAGGTAGATACATTGGAGGTTAGGGATAGGATACAGAGGGCCCTAGACAAATTAGAGGATTGGGCCAAAAGAAATCTGATGAGGTTCAACAAGGACAAATGCAGAGTCCGACATTTAGGACGGAAGAATCCCATGCACCGCTACAGACTAGGGACCGAATGGCTCGGCAGCAGTTCTGCAGAAAAGGACCTAGGGGTTACAGTGGATGAGAAACTGGATATGAGTTAACAGTGTGCAGTTGTTGCCAAGAAGGCCAATGGCATTTTGGGATGTATAAGTAGGGGCATTGCCAGCAGATGGAGGGACGTGATTATTGCCCTCTATTCGACATTGGTGAGGCCTCATCTGGAGTAGTGTGTCCAGTTTTGGGCCAAACACTACAAGAAGGATGTAGAAAAATTGGAGGGAAAAAGCGGCGGGCAAGAAAAATTATTAGGGGACTGGAACACATGACTTATGAGGAGAGGCTGAGGGAACTGGGATTGTTTAGTCTGCAGAAGAGAAGAATGAGGCGGGATTTGATAGCTGCTTTCAACTACTTGAAAGGGGGTTCCAAAGAGGATGGCTCTAGACTGTTCTCAGTGGTAGCAGATGACAGAATGAGGACTAACGGTCTCAAGTTGCAGTGGGTGAGGTTTAGGTTGGATATTAGGAAAAACTTTTTCACTAGGAGGGTGGTGAAACACTGGAATGCGTTACCTAGGGAGGTGGTGGAATCTCCTTCCTTCGAGGTTTTTAAGGTCAGGCTTGACAAAGCCCTGGCTGGGATGATTTAGTTGGGGATTGGTCCTGCTTTGAGCAGGGGTGTAGGGAGCCAGTGTGGCTCCCCTCCGAACCAGAGGGTAAGGAGCCACCCTCTGGGTCTGAGTGGGCGGGGCCAGGCCGAGCTTCCGCCAATCCCCGGAAGGGGGAGGGTGGGACAGGAAGTACAAAGGGCGGGGCTCTCTGCCCAGTGAAGAGAACACCAGGGAGGGAGACGGACACAGGCTGCCGGCTGCTCCCTCGCAAGCCTGCTGCTGACCCAGGCGAACCCCTGGGCAAGGAGAGGCCTTACCGGGGGGAAGGCCTGTGGCAACCAGGGCTGCCGGCCGCTGAATATCCGGAGGAACCAGGGCTGCCCGCAGCGGGTTATCCGGAGGAGATGGAGATTCAAGAGCTGCCCGCAGCGGAATACCCGGAGGAGATGGAGGGACCGGAGCGACCCGCCTGAGAGAGACCGGGTAGGAAGTAGCCCAGGGGCCCAACTACACCGTGGGGTGGGTGTGTTTTGTCAGCGGGTGTGGATTGCCCGCTGACCCAGTGGCGGAACCTTCGCCTCCCGCCACTGCCAGGGCCCTGGGCTGGAACGCAGTGGAGTTGGGTGGGCCTGCGTTCCCCTACCCCGGCGCTCCCCTGCCTGAGGGGCGCGCTATGGACTCTTGCCGGCGCTCCCCTGCCTGAGGGGCGCGCTATGGACTCTTGCCGGCGCTCCCCTGCCTGAGGGGCGCGCTATGGACTCTTGCCGGCGCTCCCCTGCCTGAGGGGCGCGCTATGGACTCTTGCCGGCACTCCCCTGCCTGAGGGGCGCGCTATGGACTTTTGCCGGCGCTCCCCTGCCTGAGGGGCGCGCTATGGACTCTTGCCGGCGCTCCCCTGCCTGAGGGGCGCTATGGACTCTTGCCGGCGCTCCCCTGCCTGAGGGGCGCGCTATTGACTCTTGCCGGCGCTCCCCTGCCTGAGGGGCGCGCTATTGACTCTTGCCGGCGCTCCCCTGCCTGAGGGGCGCGCTATTGACTCTTGCCGGCGCTCCCCTGCCTGAGGGGCGTGCTACCGACTCCGGCCGGCCCACCTCCCCGCTAATTCCCCAACGCCCGGGAGGTGGGGCCGAGGCCTGCTACAAAGACCACTGCTCTCCATCACCCCTAGGGGCTCGGGGGACCGACACCCGTCACAAGGGGGTTGGACTAGATGACCTCCTGAGGTCCCTTCCAACCCTGATATTCTATGATTATATGATTCTATAGTGTTAATATCATGTGAAGTGTATGCATTAATCACCAGTGTGTCACAGGCTTTCTTAAAAGACCTTACCCAATATACTTTTATGATACAGTAATATTGTATACAATCAGTTGATTCAATTGCTTATCATGTGAGGTTCAGACCCTCTGTCTTTATAGCCTTTGAAATATATTCTTTTGAAGTTTATCCCCAGATAAAGTTTCTCTCTCTTGCTGGGTTATAGACAGCATGCTGTCTTCCACCCTGCTTCTTAGCTTTGTTTACCTTATATGTAAATGTACCTTCATTATCTCTGCCTGATGACCAGACTGGTCAGACATGCAAACACACATTCCTTTGTCTAAGGCAAACTGGGCTTATGCACTGCTTGCCAAACACATTATAAGAGTCTAATTTTAGCACATATTCATAATTCTTTATATACACCTTATACAGCCATCATACAAGAGTATTGTCAGTCAGTTTTCCAATGACTTATTATATGCCACCTTTTGAGTATATATCATGACAACCATGTGTTAAGTGTAGTGAGTATGTCAGGCCTGATAAAAGTTGCTGACACAGAGAAGTGAATCACCAATGGGCCTCTATATCACAGCTCCCTCTGACTTTGATGCAATAGGATTAACCACTGGGTTCTCCATAGGAATCGGTTCAAAGACCCCCTGAACCCAGTTTCTAACTTTCCTGGTTTCCACTGAGACCTGAAACACAACTTGTGAATTACAACTAGAAAGGCTGTTCTGATATGTCTCACTTGGACAAAACTAAGAAATTGTATAAGACAGTGTTGCTTTCTTAAGTAATTTTCAAACTAAAGATGTATGGAAAAGTTCTGGTGAACTTCAGATGAGGATCCATTTGTTTAGATATTCTCAGAAGTGATCTTTTATGGTTCATCCAACATTAGTCAGAGGAGAAAAATAATAAGCCAAATTCACTGGTGTGTTCTGGCTGCTTTGTACTGCTTTTGCAATGCAAAGCAATGATAAATGCTTTTTAACTGGTTGATTAAAGTGGGATTATAGCTGCTTTGTATTGTCTGAGCATCATAGAGCAGTCTAAACATACTAATGATTCTGGCATTCATTCAATTTAAAATGAAGATTCATTTATTAAAAATTCACTTTCCTCCCCAGAATATTGAATTTCAGATTCTATAGAGCCAACTCCTCACATAGTGAGGACTGTACTGTGGACAGTTTTGGTGGCCATGTATTAAAAATGATGTTGAAAACTTGGAGAAGGTGCAGAAAAGAGCCACAAAATGATTTGAGTGTTGGAAAAAATGCCTCACAGTGAGAGACTTAAAGAGGTAAGTCTGCTTAGTTTATCAAAAAAGTTTGAGTGGTTACTTGATTATGGTGTAGAAGTACCACCAAGGGGGAAAAATACCGGGTACTAAAGGGTTCTTCAATCTAGTGGAGAAAGGTATAACAACCACCAATGGGTGGTAGCTGGAAACCATGCAAAATCACATTAGAAATTAGGCACACATTAACCACTAGAGCAAACTGTCAGTAGAAGTGGTGGATTCTCTGTCTCTTGATGTCTTCCCATCAAGACCGGATGCCTTTCTGGAAGATATGCTTTAGCCAAACACAAGTTATTGGTCTCAGTACAGAGGCTACTGGCGAAATTTAATGGCCTGTGATATACAGGAGGTCAGACTAGGTGATCTAATGGGTTTTAACTTGGGTTTGCTAACCCACGTTAGCTAAATAGGGTTAAAATAGCAGTGAAGACATGGGAATTTGGCTTTTAACTTGGGTTAGCAGATCAAGTTCAATTCTATAGGGCAGCCTGAGGTTGAACTCTAGCTAACCTGAGGTAAAAGCCAAGTTGCCATTATCTTCACTAGTATTTTATTTTGTTAGCTTCCTTAGGCTATCTAGCCTGAGTTGAGTACACTTTTTTTTGGGTGTGTGTGCAGTCTAGACATACCCTATGACATTGCTCTCTTTGAATGTAGCCTTGACAATTTATAACAGCTAAGAATCTGGCACTGTATGTTTTTTATTCCTCTTTTGTAGAACTGGTTGAATATTTTTCATGGAAAATATATTTTCAATTTATTTCAATTTAATTAAACAACAACAAAACCACAAAATGGAAACTGAATACTAAAAATAAAAAAAAGAACAGTTTTGAAATTTTTTTTTTTCAGTTTTTCATTGGAAAGCCATAATTTTTTCATGGCAAATTTGAGATGAAAAGAGACGCCACCCCACTAAATTTCCCATGAAAATAATTGGCATTTTTAAACCTGGATCTGCTCTTTTCAATAATAATCCTGACATGCCATATGCATATACACCTCTTCCCCCAGCCCAGCTATCTAGAGAACATAAACTACTGGACCTGAGAACATAGGAATGCACGGGAAAGAGTCTTTCTGTAGTCTCCCCTTGTTGTTTGCCTTTTATGTATAATCAGTTAACTTTATTCTGCTCCCATTGAAGGCCCCAACCCTTGTTGATTTCAGTGGGAGCTGGATTGAGACCCAGTACTTCCCACTTAGTTTCCCGTGTGTTTTCCACTACAGAGAACTGACTTTCATGCATCTTAAGGAAATATTTTCTTCCATGTACTGTATACAATTGACTGGATTTACATTGTAGAATATAAAATTATTGTCCCTTGTGCTTAGAAGGTAACCAAGTGTGGATTACAATACCTGAAGTTGCACTGTGATACAGCCAAAGATACCAATGGTGCCTTCTTCAATTAATATCAGACACATGACTTGATCCCAGCCAACTATTAGACTGTCAATAGTTAAAAAGAATGCTTGGACCAGCTCGGAGGGCAATAGTGCAAAACTATTTCAAGTCTCTGATAATTGGATTATATACGCACCCTTGAATTGCCAATAAATATAATATATATTGGCTAAAATTAAGCTTTTTTATTCATGTCACGTAAGACATTAATAGAACATCATGAATGATCTGGAGCTGAGCATGAGGGTATTTAACTTAGCTGCGCTGTAAAGCCATCATTGAAATGCTTGCAGCAAGGGTGAACCTCTGATATTTTGTCAGTTATTATTAACAAATACCAGAATGGAAATTGATGATCAGTCTTAATAAAAGAACTGACTGTGCAATTTACGTCAAGGCAGATTTAATGAAATACCTAATCCTTAAATGTACGTAATTAGATTTACATATTAATATCTCCGCAATTAGGAGTTGGTATTTAAAGGGCACACTTCCTGTTTCACGTTTTTAATCATGCATCTCAAGTTTGGATTTTTGTTTGTTTGTTTTGTCTTTTTAAATTGCTGAGTTAAGGTAAACACTCTTGTTTGAAAGTTTCCAGGAATGTAGTTTGCTTCTCTGGAATGAAAAGTATATATTTATTTTGGTTTGTATCAACTTTTTACTTGTTTTAAAGCTCTTCTCAGGCTCTGGGGGCCTTTGATACTCATTTCAAACATACAATGGAATAAATAGACTCTTCCAATTGCTGAAAATGTCCAAGCAGGAGCAATAATTTTAACAAAAATTAAGACCCCTACCTTCTTAACCAGACTCTCACAAAACTCCCTCTCTGATATATGGATCCTACAATATCCTTTAGAGGTCAAATAACTTGAACTATGGACTATTTACATAGGCTTCAATCCTGCAAAGCCTTACACGTGTGCTTAATTTTATGCATGGTGAGTAGTACCAATAAAGTCAATTGTCTATTTTTAAATTAGTAGGATTATTTCTTGATGAATGAAGTTAGGTATGAGTGTAAGGCTTTGCTGGATTGGGCATTATAGACCATAAGATTTATTAAATCCTGAGTTAAATTTACAACTGGACTTTTATGTATATTCCAAACATGGGAGAATGATGATGCCTGATAACAGCCCATTTTATCATTTATTTTTATTACTAATAAAAACTTGTTAGTTTTTGTGTGTGTTTGAGGAGGATCTTTCTTACTCAAAACACATGTGATTAGGAAAGAAAGTAAATCATGAAATGCATATTAAATTGCATTGTTTTATTTCTAAGATTTCGACCCAAGTCTTGCATCCTTATTCAGGTCATAAGGTTTGCCTGAATAAGGAGATTAATAATCAAGAAATGACCTTTGCTACCCTTTTTGGCTACTCTTTTTGGCAGAAGTCCATGTTACTATCCTGAATACCATGTATATATTTGGTATTAGAAAGTGAGCTGTTGCATGGTGAATTCAGCGGTGGCCTCTGCACATGTGTGTAAGGGTTGAGAGATGATATAGGGCACTCTGCCCCCATTGCCCCTAGTAATCTGTGCAAGAAGCAGCGAGAGTCTTGGTACTTGTACTCCATGCAGTGGTGCTACACATGCCAAAGGGGTCATGGCTACAGTCAGATTCAGTGTACCAATCTGATGCTGGTGTTGGAGAGAGAACTCATTGCATCTCCAAAAGGAGCACAGGAACTATTCCTCCCAGCATCTTTGGAGGAGTTCTGCCTGCATCTGACTGTTTATCCTCCATTTGTCCTCCGCTGGTGCAATGTACCCAGAGGTGAAAGTAAGCCAGTATGGTCTGGTACAGCATACCAGCAAGAGCCAGTACGCCGTGCCGGACCAGACCAGCTTCCCCAGGCTGGCGATTTAAAGGGCCTGGGGCACCCCGCAGCGGCCGGAGCCCCTGGCCCTTTAAATCACAGCTGGAGCCCTGCCTCCACTACCCCAGGGCTCTGGCAGCAGGGCTCAGGTGGTGCTTTAAAAGGCCAGGGGGCTCCAGCCACTGCGGGGAGCCCCAGGTCCTTTAAAGCACCCCCCCGAGCTCCCCTGCCGGAGCACCGGGGGTCCCCACAGTGGCTGGAGCCCTGGGCCCTTTAAAGCGCTCCCTGAGCCCCCCTCCCAGAGCCCCGGGGTAGTGGTGACAGGGCTCCGGCAGTGACTTAAAGGGCCCGGAGCTCCACTGCGGTAGCGGCGGCCAGAGCCCGGGGCCCTTTAAATCTCCCCTGAGCCCTGGGGCTCCCAGCTGCCTCTGCAGCTGGTAGCTCCAGGGGTGATTTAAAGGGCCCAGGGTATTTAACATCTCCCCAAATTGGCTGTGATTCCTGGAGCCAAAATATAGTCCAGACTATGATTTTACTGAATGAAAATCATACCCGTAATTCTGTATTTCTTGTGCTAAATGTCAATTTAATTTTATCAAGGTGTATTATTTTGTCACACTAGTAGCCTTTACTAGAGGACATGGTTAGCAGGTTTTTTTATTTAGATCAAGTACTTTAGACATTTTATGAAGCCTTTTTTCTTTAAAAGAAGTTACATCAGTGACTGAAATGTTATTAATAATTCAGAACTTTGCATGGGAAATGAAAATAGACAGGCAATGCTTTGGTTGTGTTTACATTTTGCTGATCAATGAGTTTTCATGTGAAATGCTTTCTCATCAACTGACAAAAATGCTAATGTCTGTAGTATCTATGTGGTACATCCACTCATTTCACTTAGGGAATGATATGAAATCAATTTAATTATGCCCCTGAGAAGCATAATAAAACTGGTATTTGTTCTATGTATGTAAATATAAAGTGTATGCATTTTAATTAAGGCTGTCAAGAAATTAAAGAAATTAATCATGATTAATCACGTGATTAAAAAAATTAACTGCGATTAATCGCACTGTTAATAATATAATACTATTTATTTAAATATTGTTGGATGTTTTCTATATTTTTCAAATATATGGATTTCAATTACAACACAGAATATAAAGTGTACAGTGCTCACTTTATATTTTTGATTACAAGTATTTGCACTGTAAAAAAACAAAAGAAATAGTATTTTTCAATTAACCTAATATAAGTACTGTAGTGCAATCTCTTTATCATGAAAGTTGAACTTACAAATGTAGAATTATGTAAAAAAAACCTGCATTCAAAAATAAAACAATGTAAAATTTTAGAGCCTGCAAGTCCACTCAGTCCTAATTCTTGTTCAGCCAATCACTCAGACAAACAAGTTTGTTTACGTTTGCAGGAGATAATGCTGCCCGCTTCTTGTTTACAATGTCACTGAAAGTGAGAACAGGCGTTCACATGGCACTGTTGTAGCCGGCATCGCAATTTACGTGCCAGGTGCGCTAAAGATTCATGTCCCTTCATGCTTCAAACACAGTCCAGGGGGCATGCATCCATGCTGATGACGGGTTCTGCTCGATAACAATCCAAAGCAGTGCAGATTGATGCATGTTCATTTCATCCTCTGAGTCAGCTGACGGTTGATTTTCTTTTTTGGTGGTTTGGGTTCTGTAGAGCAGAGCAGGGGACATACAATTCTCTCACAAGGAGTTCAGTCACAAATTTAATTGAGGCATTATTTTTTGAATGAGTGTCATCAGCATGGAAGCATGTCCTCTGGAATGGTCGTCGAAGCATGAAGGGGCATATGAACATTTAGCATATCTGGCACATAAATACCTTGCAATGCCAGCTACAAAAGTACCATACAAATGCCTGTTCTCACTTTCTGGTAACATTGTAAATAAGAAGAGGGAAGCATTATCTCCTGTAAATGTAAATAAACTTGTTTGTCTTAGCAATTGGCTGAACAAGAAGCAGGACTGAGTGGACTTGTAGGCTCTGAAGTATTACATTGTTTTGTTTTTGAGTGCAGTTATGTATCAAAAAAAATCTACATTTATAAGTTGCACTTTCATGATAAAGAGACAGTACTTGTATGAGGTGAATTGAAAAATACTATTTCTTTTGTTTATCATTTTTACAGTGAAAATATTTGTAATAAAAAATAACACACACTGATTTCAATTACAACAGAGAATACAATATATATGAAAATGTAGAAAAACATCCAAAATATTTAATAAATTTCAATTGGTATTCTATTGTTTAACAGTGCAATTAAAACTGTGATTAATTGTGATTAATTTTTTTGAGTTAATCGTGTGAGTTAACTACAATTAATCGACAGCCCTAATTTTAATTTTGTTTTTATCCTGTTCCCTCCATTATAATCTTCCCAATTCACCTTTACATATTTGGAGTTAAGAACACAGGATGTTGACCTCTGTTTAAATCATTCTGCAGTTCTATCTGTGAGCTACCTATAGGGCACTGCTATGACTATATTGCTCTCTCTCACTTTTACACTGCGGTAGTTCAACTGGCACCGAGTGGAGTTACACCTTTACACTGACATAAGCAAGATCAGAATCTGACCCTGAGTACATCACTTCTGTGAGTTTTCTGATCTCTGGTCCTGATTAAAGGTGAGGGAGAAGCAGATGTTGGAGTAGTGCAGGTCACCCTCAGAACTGCAGTTAATTTTGGCCAGAGACAATTTATAATATATTCTAACTAACATTGGCAACTGTAAATAATGAAGGGACTTTAAGGAAACGAAATTTCCCTGGCATCACATACTTAGCAGAATCCTTCTTTCTTCATTTGAAATCCTGTTATGCGGCTCTGTACAGTAAGAGAAACCCTTCTGTTCCAAAAGAGGGAAGTTCATTAGAGAAGGTGGAAGGTTCACTCACCTTAGGAATAAGTTTAGAAAAAAATGGTTCTGGTCATTGTAGGTAACTGCTGTAGGGAACTATTGTTCTACCTATGGTTATTTATTGATGGCTGTGGAAAGACTGAATAAAGTGTGGCCTATAGCAAATGACCTCTTAGTTACCTGTCCTATTGGGGTCACATGCTTGCTCAGTCATTCACATTTGAAAACGATCACCCTGCCAGACTGGAAAGGGGAGCAGTGGTGGTGTGAATGTGCTGGGGGTGGGGGTGTATGGCAGGGGAAAATGCCATGATTTACTCACTCCCAAGTATGGTCTACAAATAGTGCCTCTTCTGTCCAATGCACGGTCCAGCTTCCTGGGGGTTGTCTTCAGGCTGATTTAGATGAGAAGCCCAGGGAGGAATGGGTTTGGGGCCAGTGGATCCCTGATTATGGAGCGCCACAGCCCTTTTCCCAACCCAAGTGTGTGTGTGGTGGCGGGTGGGGGAGATGGAGATTTGGAGGTGCAACACAGTTGACTGCAGTTTATTGATCTTGCACTAGCATTTGCAGAGCAGCTCTGCTGTCACTCCATGCCCTGGAGGAAAATTTCTTCCTATCTCAGATTCCAGCTCCCCTGTCCATACAGAGCCAGTTGTTCTCCCTCCTTCCCCATCTATAGAGAAAAAAAACAGGTGGGATGGTCAGCTGTGAGCACCACATTTTGCTTTGGTTTCTTCATAGAATTTCACTGAACACATGGTTAATTTGTTTGGGTTTTTTTCATGCGCATTCAATTCTGATTATAATAATCTGAGTTTTGGCAAGAACTGACTGAACTCAGACTCTGCAGTAAATATTTGTATCACACACCAATAAAAATCCACTGAAATGGCATTGATTATATTGGCATTCTAGATGTCATCAGTTTAGAATCCCCAGATGATACATAAATTAGAGAACTGAAATTGAAAATTAAATATACTATGAGAGATGTTAAATTTAATAGAAATACTTCCTGTTTGAATATATCTTTATTTTACCTCCAAAGTAAAAGGCAGAAAAAGATAGATCAATAATTCATTCCTGGTATGTTCAGTATAACATTTCATAAATTGCCTTTGTTGACGTGGGCAATATATGAGGAGTCTGATCAGATTAAGTGCAGTGAATTAGATGCTTCTAGTTCAGATCATAGTGAATTTTATTTTACATTATAATAAAATTAAAAGATTGATTCAATTGGTAATTCTGTATTTAAAAAGGGTTCTACAGTGGAATAAGCAGACCAGTGAGACAGAAATAAACTTCTCTCTAACTGACAATTGGCTTTTATACTAATAGCAAGTAAGTTAACATTTTTATATCAGTAGTTTACCTAGTAGGAGAATTGGATAGAAGTTTAACATTGGTTAATTAACTTATTTATAATTAATATAGTTCTACCTTTTTTATTCTTATGGATTTTGTTGTGATAAAGCTTCTTCTGAATGTCATTTACCTGGCACTGCTGTTGCTGCTGATTGCTGTATTGTAGTTCATACCATATGGTCAGTGATGGATGAGTTGTCAAACACATCAGAGCTTTCTAACTGGCTGTCAAAGTAGTTAGTTATAAACTTGCTTGAGTAGTGCTGACCTGCAAGGACAGAAGACCTCAGCCATCAAAACCTAAGTACAGGTTTAGGGAAAAAAAGAAACGGGGTCCCATTCTAAGTAAAAAAACTCCTGCTAAAAAGGTCAAGTTATTGATTACACTTAGTCAAATAATTTATTCAAGGAATTTTGTGATGTTTCTCAAATTGATAGTTTCCTTCCACTATTATTCACTCATCTTATACACCCCAATTCAGCACGGTATTCAACCACAAGTCTAACTTGAAGCATGTGATTAGTCCTACTAAAATCCATGTGACTACTCATGGGCTTCTAGTTAGGCATGTGTTTAAATATCCTGTTGAATTAGGCCCAGAGAAAGGCAAAGTAAATCACAATTATATTAGTCAAAGAATGTATTTTATTAGTTTTGTGACTCTTTAAATAGGATAGTCAACAACTGCTTCTTTTTTCCTCAGTTTCAATACTGCTATTCCAAGCAGCATTAACTTGTGATTGGCAGAAATGTATACTGTGGTGTGGCAAATTTTAAATGTTTCCATAGATGTTTAACCATATAAGCACAAGCTATAAATATTGGGAGTTCATAGAATTCATCTCATTCTTCAAGGGTACAGGAAAAGTTTGCTATATTTTCATAAATACCAGGACTTCTGTATACCATACTGTGTACCACAGATGCTGCCATATGCATGGGGTGTAGTGCTGTACCTCTTCCCAGAACAGTGCCTTTAGTGAATCTAGCCATGGCAACAGAAATAGGGCTTTTTCTTGACGAAGAGATACAGGAACGGGTTCTAACTAGCATGATGGGTATTAATAATAAGTAGTTCTTATATTATGCTTTTCATCTCTACAGCTTAAAGAGGCTAAATATCTCCATTTTACAAATTGAGAAACAAAGGCACATGTGATAAAGAGACTTGCTCGAGGTCACACAGAAGGTTGGTGGAAGAGTTAGGAATAGAATTTAGGTCTCCAGATTCTCACATCATTATTCCTCATGTGACCATACAACCTCTGCTTGATGCAACTTATTTGGCGTAGTAAAGTCAGTTCTTTAGCCTTTTCTGTGCCTATTTCTTTCTTTTTACCAGAGGAGCATATGGCTCTTTGCAATGTAAGTGATTCAGGCGCTCACATATTTGATATTACAGCTAACTTTCTAACTGTGGAACATCGGCAATATTCTGAAATCACATGGATGCCTTGTCTTTCCATATTACAGTCTAAGTTCAGGAGACCTGCAGACAAATGGTTATGGAAAAAGACCTTTGTGGCATAGGAATCCCTTTGGCATTTATTGAATGAGCACAGAAGTACCTAGGCATAAAGTAAGAAAAGCATCTTTTAATTTTTTAACTTGATTGACTTAAAACCTAATGAGGTGAATTTAATATATTTGGCTACTGGCAACAGTATTTAAATGAAGCACATAATTTGTTAAATACTAACAAATATGCTTCAGGCTGTAAAGCTAATACAATTTTTTGCTTCACTGGTAGCCTTGGAGGTAATAGATTTTCCCCTACCCAAACTTCAACTTTTGCTGTAAGCAGGCCACAGGGGCAGATTTCATCAAGGTTGTCTAATTTATCATTTTTTAAAATACACAATTTTAATTTCTTTTTGCATGGTGGCCACTTTTTTCAGCTAATCCCTGGGTTCTATGTGTCTGTGCTATTTCTAATGCACCTATTAGTCTACGACCTTAGCTAAGAGCTATGGCCTCAAGCCCCACTTTTGCAGTCCTCTCTCATACAAACTTCTCATTGAATTCAACACAATCCTGATACACTTTAACCATTTACACTGTTGTTGACATTTTTGCATTCCATTCAGCTTGGACAATGAAAGTTAAGGAGTCAGTTTCAGTAAGATTCATTGTCCAGTTGTCATTCACTCTGACACAATACTATCGTCTTTAGCTTTTTAACAGTTTTCATTGAAAATAATTTTTCAAATGTCAGGAAAATATTTTTGTTTATATTGGGTTTTTCAAAACACCTAAGGACCTGCCTCTGCAATTCAGCGGGTGCAAGGGAGGAATACTATCAAAACCATACAGCAGAATCTTAGGGCTTGTCTACACTACCACTTAAATTGATGTAACGTACATCACTCAGGGGTGTGAAAAAACCAACCTCCCTGAGCGACATAAGTTACATCGACTTAGTGTGGTGTAGACACCACTTTATGTAGGTGGGAGACATTCTCCCACTGCCACAGCTTCCGCCTCTCACTGAGGTGGAGTAATTATATTGACCGGAGAGCACTCTCCCGTCAACATAGCGTGTCTTCTCCAGACACACTACATCAGCTTAGTTGCATTGATGTAGCGCTGTAGTGAAGACAAATCCTAAGATGCCCTGTTGCTGCTGCTCCAAACTGCTGTTCTCACATGCAACTGGATTACTTCCCAATATCCCTTTTAGATGTTCTTCTTCTCTGTTCACAGATAGGACAGATGATATTTTATGGTGTAGGTAGACCCTGGAAACAGCAATTATATAGGATTCATTTTTTTAGGAGTGTTTTATGAATATTGGGTTGGTTTTTTTTTTACAAATTGCATGATTCATAGTGCTCCAGACAACTCACTTTAATCATACTAAATAAATAAAATTGTAGAATGAGGAAGGTTGAGCGGTGGATTTTATTTTGCAGGGAGTTGAGGGATTTTCTTTTCCTGTTAAATATTGTATCTTTTTATAAGGACTGTAAGGTGCATAGAGTTTTTCACATGCACTTTTAATACATTGAAATAAACAACTAGTTGTGCATCTGTGGGTATCTTGATAGCTGTTATTAAGAAGCAGGACTTGTTCACGTGCACTGGTAGTGAATGACCATTGAAACAGTATCTCCAGTGAATATGTGCTTGGTTTTTTTTTAAAAAAAAATTACAAAATGTTGACCAGTTCCTATGAATTTCAAACATTTTTGCAGCCAACATTTTGCCAGGGAAAAATGGAAAATACCATATTGTTCCAGTCAATACAAATATAAAGACATTGACATACAAGACATCAACAATTACAACTTTATTCTCTCTCAAATACACAGAATAAACTGTTCGTTCAAGACCCTTTTAATAAATTCTTTGACTTCTGCCATGGAAGCACCACTGCACAAAGGGATTTTATTTATCCCTAATTTAAAGGGATGCCATCAGGTAGGCAGTTTTGGCTCACAGTTGTGATTTTGTGCGTCTCTACAGAGCCAGATGTCGTTGATCCCTCTGCTATGCCTATGTGTTCTCCCCTTTCCAAGCTTCTGGTCCAAAGCCCATAGACGTCAATGGGACTCTTTCAATCAGCATCAAAGGGCTTTGGATCAGGCACCGAGGAGGTAGTGCAGATCAGAAGCTAATGCTGATCTGAGCTGCATTCACTTCCTCACTTTTGTGCAAACACCTGTCTTAAGGGCTTGTCTACACTGGCAACGTTAAAGCACTTTAACATGGTTTGTGTAGTCACAGCGGAACATTGGGAGAGAGCTCTCCCAGCGCTCTAAAAACCCACCTCCAGAAGGGGCGTACCTCGTGCACTGTCTACACTGGCGCTTTACAGCGCTGAAACTTGCTGCGCTCAGGGGGGTGTTTAATTTCAGAGGGGAACGTGCCATATAGAGCAACTGCTCCCTGGTTTTGCCTCTCAGGCAGACTCTGAACCTGAAGGGGGCCCAGCCTCTGGGGGAGGAGGGGAGCATACAATGTTGCATTCATACTCCCACTTCTGACAATTTTGACTCCTGTCCCTAGAATTTCCTCTCCTTTCCCGTCTTCACACCATACAGCAGAAAGAAATGGCTGGTCCTTTAATATTTAGTTTCATGTTAGTCTACTCTCTAGTGGATGTTTGTTACCATGAAAGTGAATGTGTTCATGACATACTCATGCACACAGAGCATTCAGTTATTCTTTCAGAATTTTGTTTGATTAGGAAATAAAGACTAGCGGCTTTTAAATCATCTGTTAGGTGTATCTTAGGGAAGCAGGAATGGTAAGGTGTGGGGCAGAATGGATGGTAAGGTGCTACCAGTACGGATGAGGTGGGTGAGTGGATTTGGGGTGCTGGGGAAATGGTGCCCTGCACCCGGAATATCTGATGCATCATACCAAAATATTTAGGGCCAAGGCTAGGAATTGCATCAAAGTTTGGACAAACCAATTTGAATGAAAAAATAGTGCACAAAAATGTAAGAGAAACACTAAGATTTCCCAGAGAGATTTAAATAGTTGTTACAGGGAACTTGAAGTTAAGCCAAACACTTCATAATGGCAGATTAGCAGTTTTGAGTTTTTCAATAATTAAAATAAGCAACAAGTCAATTTTGGAAATAGAATCCTGCTCTCTTCTGGGTGGAATAAAATCTCTCCTCCTTTCAATCCCTTGAACTCTCATGACCTTCTTATAGCACAAACATTCAGCTCCAGGCAGAATTTTGCAGAACAAAGTTCCCATAATCATATTCTGTCCTCTTGCAGGCTGAAGAAAAATCTGATTTTTAGTAAAACATTTCCTGGGGGAATGTGTGTAGTGATGGTCTCAGACCTCCCTCCCGTCCTCTCAGCTTTTCCCCTGACACCAAAATGACTTTTCCTTGGGGAACACATAAATATGCATTTCATAAAGCCTCGCTATAGCTCTCAGTTGGAGTGGAGCTGGAGAAAGGAAACCTCCTGATCAGTATTTGGAGTGACGTGAACTTTTTTGAATTGCTGCTGTAATGTAGGATCTGTCCAACTATTACATTGTATCATCTAACATGCCTCTTTACTAACAAAAACAACAGATTAAAAAAGCACAAATGATTTTAAAAAATCAATATACGGAGATATTTGAAGGAAACCCCAGGGAGGAACTGAAGGATTGACAGAGAAACTGCAAATAGAAGATTAAACACTACTTCAGAGCTTTGCACAAATATTTCTTGTGAACCCAAAGTGCACCCTGAATTTTGGATGTTAAAGCAATGCAGGACTTGGGGTTATGTACACTGTATTACTTCTGATGCCATTTGTTAATGGTAAACTCTCAAATCTGTTGCAGATATGCGACCAGATCAGTAAATAGGTAAGAGCATAGAGAGGGGCAAGACTGATGTTTGGCTGAGTAATGAAAATGGATCACAAGTTGCTTGAGTACTGGTTAATAAAAGCATTGCTAAGATTGTAGTATTTGCCCAGTAAGCAAATGGGAAACAGCCTGTAACTGTAGCAGTTTGAAGATATTACATTTCAAAGCGGCAAACTCATTAGAAAAACTGAGTTGGCATTGTCCAACCCTGCAGCCCCTGTTCCATAACTCCTTTGAACAGAGCTATGGGTTCAGATTAAACAAGAACAGGCCAATGGTCAAAATTTACTGGAAATTTGTGTGACATTGAAAAGGTAAAAATAAAAAAACCACTGACACTTTTTTTTTGTGGCTTTATCAGTGTGGGATCCTTGACTGTGAAATACACTTTCTGCTTTAGTTGGGAATTCAGGTCAGACCTGCAAGGTCTAGTTCTCCCAAGGGTCATTTTGGCAGCTGGGAAGAGCTGGATCATAGACAACCTTTGTCCAAGCCTCTTTTTCCTGCTTATGCCACTTATACTGATGGCTGTAAGGGGAAGAGGATGGTTTAGACCTGCTATATTTTCTCTAAAAGAAAAGGAGTACTTGTGGCACCTTAGAGACTAACCAATTTATTTGAGCATAAGTTTTCGTGAGCTACAGCTCACTTCATCAGATGCATACTGTGGAAAGTACAGAAGATCTTCTTCTATACACAAACCATGAAAAAATGGGTGTTTACCACTACAAAAGGTTTTCTCTCCCCCCACCCCACTCTCCTGCTGGTAATAGCTTATGTAAAGTGATCACTCTCCTTACAATGTGTATGATAATCAAGTTGGGCCATTTCCAGCACAAATCCAGGTTTTCTCCCCCCCCCACCCACCAAACCCACTCTCCTGTTGGTAATAGCTTATCTCAAGTGATCACTCTCCTTACAATGTGTATGATAATCAAGGTGGGCCATTTCCAGCACAAATCCAGGGTTTAAGAAGAACGTCTGGGGGGGGGGGGGGAGGAAAAAACAAGGGGAAATAGGTAATTGTTTTTTCCTCCCCCCCCCCCAGACGTTCTTGTTAAACCCTGGATTTGTGCTGGAAATGGCCCACCTTGATTATCATACACATTGTAAGGAGAGTGATCACTTTAGATAAGCTATTACCAGCAGGAGAGTGGGGTGGGGGGAGAGAAAACCTTTTGTAGTGGTAAACACCCATTTTTTCATGGTTTGTGTGTATAAAAAGATCTTCTGTACTTTCCACAGTATGCATCTGATGAAGTGAGCTGTAGCTCACGAAAGCTTATGCTCAAATAAATTGGTTAATCTCTAAGGTGCCACAAGTACTCCTTTTCTTTTTGCGAATACAGACTAACACGGCTGTTACTCTGAAACCTATATTTTCTCTAAACCACTAGGAGCTTTACAATGAGGAAATTCTCCTAGCTGGCCAAGTCTGCTGGATTTCTGCCTCCTTGCATGCCAATTCCTTCCTAGTTTTTCTGTGCAAGTGGTGCCTCCAAATGCCTCTCTTTACATACTATCTCCTTACATACAGAGGGGTATCAATTCTGGAGAAAGACTCCAGGGTCTCTCTCTCTCCTCACTGGCAAAAATAAAATTAGGGAAGGCATCTGCTCTGCCTAAGATGAATCAAGGGACAATTCCTCTTCTTTCACTTTTGGGGGTTGCACTGCTCCAAATGTTCCCCCAGACTTGGTGTGTTTTGTTGCAGTGTTTTGATCCCAAACGCTGCAGAAAATACTTAATTTACTTTTAGAGTTGCTACCGAAACAGACAAAAATTTTAATTTTCAAGAGGGAAATGTAAGTTAAATAGCATGCTGTTTAAAGTAGAAAATCCCTTACACAAAAGCTTGGGGAAATTTCTCTTTAGAAAAGAAGAAATGCTGGACAAATCTACCAGAGGCATCTGGGAACTGAGATGCATACAAGGAGGCTCAGAGAAATTTCATTTTGGTCTGGTATGAGCAGACAAGAGAAAAGCAATCTTATTTCCAAATATGAGATATTGAAATTTCATGGGAAAGACAATAGAAAGAACCATTGATTAATTATCTAGCACTGGTAAAGAAAACAAGTACACAAGCTTCTTAAGCATATTTGAATTTCATAAATAGGATTATATTCCTTTGTGGCACTCTAACTCAGAGTTTCCTGAAGTATCTGTATAAGAAGATACAGGCCTGGAGTAATAATTTAATTGATAAGATGAAACAATGTTCTGAAATCCTGATACTCTTTTTAAAAAAAAGGTGTGTGTGTGGGTTGGGAGGGGGGGAGAAGTTCTAGTACTATGTCTTAGCACAACATATTAGAATTTGGTAAAAAGACTACAGGTTGATTCTCCAGTGCCTCACACCTTGTGTGTTGATTTATATCACCGTAGGATGGGTGTGAATGGAGAATTCCAGTCTGGTAGTATTTCATTCCTGCCTTGTGAGCCCTGTGAGTTAAAATAAAACGTGAGGATAGCCACTGAATGAGTGAGGAGAAGCAGGTAAAGTTGGCCCTCCTTTGGCTGTGATAGACTTCAGAAATTAATCGATGTGAGTAAATATCTTGCTATCCTAACTCAGGGCCTGATTCAGCTCCCTTTGATGTCAATGGTAAAAATCCCATTGACTTCAACAGGAGCATGATAGCATCCTCAGTTCTCACGCAAGAAAAATCTTCTGTTAAAGGGCCAGATTCTGCCATGCTCACCTATGCTGAGAAGTGATGTCAATGGCTCTTTTTGGGTTTTGATACCTGATTGGATCAGCACTCTATCTATTCCAGCCTTGTGTCTCTGGCAGTAGTCGGGATCAAATGCTGCAGAAGAAAGAAAAAAAAGAACAATTATGGTAAATTCTTTCTAACATGCTCCTCCAGTTAGTGGGTGCATTATATATTGAAGCCATGGGGGTTTATATCCCTTTTAAAGATGTTTTTATACTGTCTAATTTAACTGTGGCTGGCATTATCCATATAAATACACCTTTTTAAAAATTCTACTGAGTACTTGGCTTCATTAATATCCTGTGACAATGAGTTCCACAGGTAAGTCACTTTTATTGTGATTAGAACTTGATAGAAAAGTTCATATTCATTTTTATGATGGGAATTTACTTTTAGAATACCTTTACTGCATTTTTATATAGTCTTACCTTTTGTCATGTCCCTTACTATTACCTGCCCATAATTCTTTGGAACATACAATCCAATGCAATGATTGAGAGCTTTTTGAAGAGATTTTTGAAGGTAAATTTAAATGATTATAAAGAGAGACTTCCTCAGAAAGGAAAAGATTTGTTTTATATGATATTAGTTGTGTGTGGATCTACATGTGGTGCTTCAAGAAATGATTTGGTATGGCTGTCATCCGAGTTCCCAGAGATGTTATTGGTCAGCAGATCCAGGAACATCAGGGACACTAATATCAGAAACAATATGTCTTCCTCCCAGTCCAAGGAGGATCATAGATTTCATTTATATTTCACGGTGGGTTTTTCCCTCTATATTGCTATCATTTATAGAATGATTTCCAAAATGTTGTAGGTGCTACTTTGCTAAACTTTATTTTTGATTTATAGTCACCCTGTAATATGTTTCTTACCTCTGTCAGCTCTCTTACAAACAATATAATCCCATTTACCTTCATTCTCACAGCTGATTTGAGCTCTCATTTATGTTAAGCCTTCCAGTTAATCAAATTTTGTATTTAATACTTTACCTTAATATCTGCAAGCAAAAGGTTTACTTTTATTTTAATGTCAAAATATCAGGCTTATGTAGGTCTTTTGAAGGATATACACCACCTCCTACCAAGCATATAGAACAGAAATAATAAGTGTAATAAAATAATAATTAATAATTAATAAAACAAATCCAGTACCATTGATGGAAATTTCCAGCTGTTTTCAATTAAAATAATCAAATATAATGAAGGAGTTTGAAAGGTTTAAACAAAAAAGATTACCTAATTAGCTGTATGGATGTGAAATTGCACCATCAGGTTTGCAGATGTAAGGCAAACATATAGGCCATTTTGTACTAGAGTGGAATTATATGAGTATTGTAATTTACTGTGTAATATTTTAGTGGGGGCTCAGTGAAAGCCATCTGCAAATGTTTTAATATATCAATAGCATGAGTGCTAGTTATACACTTCTTTAATACACTAATGGAATACTGTGGCAGAAAAAACACAAAAAGTCTTTTTTGGAGGAAAAAAGATTATTTGGGGAATTTGGAAGTTACTGGGATAAGTTATTCCTAACTTTCAGTAACAGGTATAATAGCACAAAACTTAACAAATCCTCAGAGCTGAGACTTAAGTTCAAAAGGTCTCAGAAAACTTTTAAAAAATCAGTGAATAGGTACATGGAACACAAAGAGCAGGAAATGGGAGTGCTAGTTATTGTACTTAAAAAAACAAAGATTAAGAATCAGCATTGATTAGGTCTCCAAAGAACCCCTGCCATTTTAAAAAAGTTTCACTGTGAATACTGTTAGGTAGGGGAGCATGAACTCTGTTAGATTTTTTACATGTTCATACTGTGTGTTCAGTCTCACTATTTAATTAAGTGTGAATGTTTAAGATTTTCCCTCTCCAAATGGGGAACAATAAGAGGGTTGTACCACTGTACCGATACCAGTAGAAAATACTTGTATAGTTATACCTGTATAGTTAACATTGCAATTTTTGTGTGTAGACAAACCCATAGAGGCACAGCATAGAACTCAGTCTAGTGGGATTGGGGAGGTGGGCGGGGGGCCACAGGCTAAGGTGACTTTAAGCCACCTTTGTGCCCTCCCAATGCTAGGCAACTCCTTGGCCTAATGCAGATAGCCCATGGTGCTTGTCTAAGTTGCCCCAGATGCCTATGGGTCACAGCGCTGCATGCTGCTTCCCCACTCCTGCTCTATCCTAGGCATGACCCCTATACCAGTGCTTACAAGGGGGTCTTAGGAAGTCAGGCTGTCAGCTGTCTTCCTCAGTTCCTGCAGAGGGTGGGATAACCCCTCCTGGCTGGATCTGGGGCTTGTAGACCCTCTTTAAGCTGCTCTGGCCCTTTTACCTGCCCTAAAGAAGCCATTGTGGTGGTAAGGATCTCACCCACAGCTTCAGTCAAGAAGTAAAATAGAAATTTAAAATTAAACATTTAAAAATGGATACTGTGCTACAAGCTGCTGAGAGTAGGTGACAGACAGCAGTTACTAATATTCACATTTACAATATTGCCAATGTCACTGCAACAAACTATATCACTAGAGCAAGACTATATTTCTCAAGGCAATGCTGAGGAATTAAATGAAAAGCAAAAAATAAAACCTGCCTTGATCACAGGTATTGGTATCAACAGAAACATATTCCAGGTTTCAGAGTAGCAGCCGTGTTAGTCTGTATCCGCAAAAGGAAAAGGAGTACTTGTGGCACCTTAGAGACTAACAAAACTTATGCTCAAATAAATTTGTTAGTCTCTAAGGTGCCACAAGTACTCCTTTTCTTTTTGCAGAAACATTATTCAAACTCATGGGATTCACCAGTATGCTTCTTCCTATATACAGTGTTGTGTGATAAAACTAAGATTTTAGGAGAGCACACTGCTCCCTCATAACAAACACTTATATACTTGCTTCCTCCTCATTACCAATTCTATCATTTGTGTTAGCAAATTTGGCTGCAGAAGCATAGTCCAGAATATAAAGGTCTGGCTGTCATGAGTTTACACCTATTTTAGCTGGGAATAATATAGCTTTAACTGAATAGATTTGTAAATATTCAGCCAGATCCTGCTTCCACTGAGGTCTGTGATAAAGCTGCCAAAGAGTCTAGCTACAGTAAAACTACACAACTGGCATCAATGCAATGATGATCAGGCCTATTTCCTGTATTTATGTCCCTAGATCACCTGCTTGCCCTTTGTCAATGTGTGCCCCACTTAATGTCTCCCAATGAGAATACTGCAGTGCCATTTACTGTGAAATTAGTGAAGTCACATTTTTTTCCTTAAAGGAGAATGTCTTTTTATAAAAGTTAATGGTAAACATATCAATGTGGCCCACTTATGTTCATGACAAGCTATGTCCTTTTGTCCTTTCTTAGCTGAAACTCGGAGTGAAGTAAATACCAGAGGATCAGACTGCAAATCAGTGCTAGATCCCTCCCATTGTCTGAGACTTCGATAGCTTTAAAACCTTTTATCCATACATTGATAATCAGCACCCATAATAATAAATCAGTAATGTCACCACCACTTTGCACTTAATGCCTTCTGCAAAAAGGCCAAAGGAACAGATTAGATGTCTGTGTGAGATTTCCCTTTGTAGAGCTCACTGAGAAGCATCCCACCAGACAGTATGGGGTTGGGGACTGAGGAGCTGGCACAGGCATGAAACTTCCCAATCCCGTGGCTCCAGGGGATCCAGGGAAGGAGGATACATCCTACATGGATGACTGCACCTCTGCACCATTCTGCTGGTATCCCTGCCTCTGCAAGAGCCTTGCAACCATTGGATGAGTCCCCCTTCAGTGGACTCCACATGTTGTTTCAAACAGCCACATGGTCTGGGCCTCCTTCATAGAAGGGAGGTTCTCTTTTCTCTAGCTCTCCAGCATCTGTAGGGTTTCTAGAGGGTGCAGCCTTACACCAGAGGGACAGTAGAGAAAAATATCTGCAAGGGGACCCTGGCAGGGCATCTCTCACCTCCTTCCCCTTTATTCTCCTGCTGTGAGGCTTTCCTTTGAAGGAAATAATGACTCAGAAGGTTAATATTAAGTTAGAATAAAGGGGTTTAGCAATTATTAAATTAAGCAGCAATCTGTATGTATATCCCTATTGTTATTTAATTCACTTAGTGGTATTATTTTCTATTGCTCTATAAATATGGAGGAGAAATGGCTTTGTTGATACATTTTAAATAAGGTAAACAGCTAAATCTGATTTTGGATATAAAATACTACTGAACTGATGCTTCTTATGGCTTTTCTGAAACCGTTGCAAAAAAAAAAAAAAGGTAAGTGAGAGGACAAATTCTGAACAGTTTTCATATTTTCTAATTGATTTTTGTATCATCTTCTAGAAGTACCCAATAGCATCGCTGTGATAATGAATCATTTCATTATTATCACAATCACACGCAGATGCTCCAGTCAAGATCAAATCTCATTGTGCCAGGTGCTGAGTAAACATAGGTTCTGGTTATGCAAAATATTGCATGTGTTTAACTTCATGCATATCAGTAGTCCTTTTAAAGTGTTTGTAGGATTGGACCTCATGCCTGATCTGGCCAGCAATTATAACTGAATGTACTGTTTGCTATCATGAGTAATCAAGTAGAAGCCAGTGGAGTTATTCAAATGACTAAAGATACTCAGATCTGTAAGAGTTTTCAGGATCAGGTTACAAAATACAGTACAGTCTCTGTCCTAAACAGCTTATAAATGCTTGACAAAGCTCTGGCTGGGATGAGTTAGTTGGGGATTGGTCCTGCTTTGAGCAGGGGGTTGGACTAGATGACCTCCTGAGGTTTCTTCCAACCCTAATCTTCTATGATTCTATGATAAATAGATCTATTAACATCCAGTAGAAACCTCATGTTACAAGGTTTTATATCATGGCTCATAAGGTTGATGCATAGAACTCCTGTGGTTAGCCTGCCTTTTTAAATTTTGTTTAGTAGCTTTTGATTTAAAAATCACGGTGTTTGTTTTGTTTTATTTTATTTAAATATTTTTGATTCTTCAAGCACATCTTAAAAACAGAGCCAACATTTTCAGCAAAGGTCTAGTGATTTTGGGTGCTCAAACTGAGATATCTTCAAGGTGGCTGATTTTCAGAAAATACCTCTGAAAATCAGGCACTCTTAGGATATCCCAAATGGGGCATCCAAAAGGAGTGTTTTCTTCTGAACATATAAAGTAATGGTCATAATTACTGGAAAAATAAGTTTTAATTTTTTGAAAATAAGCATAGTAGGTCATTTTCAGTGACCATAATAAGAATTAAAAATATTTGATTTTGTTACAAATGGTATTTAGAAATAGCTTCCTGTGATGGGGTGTCTGAAGCCTGAAAGGGTGAATTAGGCCAACTAATCTATCGGCTGCACCTGGAGAAAAGCCAGGGATTGCTGAAGCCTAATTTGCTGATGAAGCTTGCAGTGAGGGAGGGGCTACAGGGAAGTAGGTTGTAGTCTTTCCCTGGGAGTAGGGAGGTGTGTTTGAGGCTATATGATTTAGTAATCTGAGGTTCCTCCCTGGGAGGAGAGAGTTTGAGCTGGTACACCCAGAGAGGGAGGAACAAGAAGCTGTAGGAAGGAGTTCAGGGAAGGAGCAACAAGGGCTGAGAGAAAGCAGGCCAGGTAACAGGGTCCCTGGACTGGAACCTGGAGTAGTGGGCAGGCCCAGGTTCCCCCACTGGGGAAGTGGCACCATCAGGGAGAAGACTGCCTGAGACTGTTAGTGTGGAAGAACTTTGGATAACCCCCAGAAGGGGAAACCATGTAGTGATCTGGCCAGAGAACAGAGTCACAAAGAGGAGGCTGCAGTTCCTGGTGCCAGAGGGGCCACAGGGTGAGACAAGAGGAGTGAAGACTCTACCAGAGGAGGGTGCAATGCCTGACAGAGCTAATCCCCAGGACGGACAGGAGGAGGCGCCACCTCTAGTGAGTGGACCCTGTGACACTTCCATTTTAAAAATCTGAACTGGATGAATGCCAGGCTTTTGCTTTGAGAATTTTTTCTTTAAATTAAAATCTCCCATGAAAATTTCTAAAAATAAATAAAAATAATCAGCTATATCCTAAGCTGGTTTGAACTGTTGTAGTTTCATTGAAGTTATCTTACATGAGCTGAGCATCTGGCCCATCTGTGTTACCAAGTACAAAAGAATTAGGCATTATTTTGCAAATTTCATTCATTTTACAGAATGTGATTAACAGAAAGCAGGAAAGAGAAATTTCCCCCTCAGTCTTAATAACTTAATAGAGTTTAAGGCCAGAAGCACCCATTAGATCATCTAGTTTGACCTCTGGTATATCTCAGGCTGCTAAATGTCACCCAGTTACCCAATGTACTGAGCCCAATAATTTGTTTTTGACTAATCTGTACTTACAGAAAGGCTTAATCCCTCAGGTTAATAATCAGATCCTCTGGCACAGTGGGGCTGGGATTTGGATTCTGAACTTTTGACGTGGCAGGCAAGGATCTTACCTCAATGCCAGAAAGCCATCTCATAACTAATAAGGGGGAAAAAAAACTTCAGACAATAGGTGAAGAGCAAGTTTTTGTTATATGGAATGTGGGATTTTAAGATGTATTCTTACTCCAATTGAAGTCAGTAGCAAAAGTCAACGGTGCTGGATTGGGCCCTTAAAGAGAAGGCATTAGTATTTACTATATACTGGCAGTGAAATGATGGAGGGCACTCCCTTCATTAGTGCTGCTGAACAAGCAGAAGAGGAAACAGCACTTACAGAAATTCTTTGGTTTTACAAGATGGAAATCCTGAGATGTGTCCCGCTTCTGGGAGGGGTGAACATGCTCAGCTTCTGCCACATCCCTCCTTTGATTTCCAGCTTCTTCACACCAGAGGTTTTCCTAGCTTTTGCTCTCCTTTGAGTGTTTGGCTCATGAGGAGGACTATGATAAACCCAAGAAGACAAAGAGGCCTATTGAGATCTATGGAGGAAAAGCACTATATAAGAGCTAAGCATAATAATTATTGTTTATTAGGTCAAGAGTAGAATATTTCCAGTAGCCCGTGGGCCAGTGGATAGAGAACTGGAAACTCCATTACCAGCTTTGCCACTGATTTGCTATGTGACCTTGGCCAAGATTATATCTCTTCTTTGTACCTCTGCTTCCTCTTCCACCCTTTGGCTGTCTTGTTTAGATGGTAAGCTGTTTGGAGCAGGGACTGTTTTACTATGTGGCATTGAATATATGCTGGGCTAATATATGTCACATTCTCAATAACAATATGTATTATTCACACTACATATTATTAATAAGCATTAAGAATATAATATAAATATAACATTATAGTGTGTCTATATATGCCTAGAAGTTACATCTTTCTATATTCTGGTTCACTTATGCTAAGTACTCCACAACACTTGACAAAGCTGAAGTCAGCTTTGTCATTAGAAAATAAGCAACTTGTACTGGGGCAGAACATTAATTATTTGCCTTTGACAAGCTGGGAGGTACTTTCCGGGCCTAATACCTGGAATCCATGTGTCCAGAAAAAAAAGATAAGGGGCAACTCTGGTATCAGAAAAACAAGGTAGAAAGATGATTGATTAAATCTAGCCTCAAAGGATGCATGTGGTACCTTTTTATTTGTAAAAAGGATAGCTTTAGGGACTTTGGAAGCATACCTTCTGTGTAAGGTGAATTTAACAACGCCGTACAATACTTCTTGGAAACAGGCATTGTATCAAACGGGCATTGTAATGGACATTGTATTGTATTCTCTACTATACTCTTACTGATTTTTAGCAATAAACCTGACTGATATTGGTTATTTGGTCTTTTGAATATATTTCATACCGAACCAAAGTGTGATTAAAGAACGGACACTAACATTTATCAACTGTGTTTATACGGTGCCTGGCCAAGATTTTCAAAAGTGACTAGTGGTTTTGCGTGTCCAACTGGAGACACCTTGAAGGGGCCTGACTTTATGAAAATGTTGTGCATTCACTTCTGAAAAGCAAGACTCTTATAAGGTATCTCAAATTTGGCACCCAAAGTCAGCAGTCACAAATCTTTGCCCCTATCTCAGTGGTGGCCTCTAGGTGCTATACTACCACTAACAGGCTGTCATGTCTTGAATTCACTCCTATTTGAACTAGGGGTAAACCCTAGCCTGGCCTTGTTTAGGTTGTATTATACAGCACAGCTCTCTGCTCAGGCTGTGTGTTAAATGCAGGTTGTGGAATCTCTGATATTCAAGTAGCTGCCAACATTTCTCAATTTCAGTTTTTTAAAGTTGTGATGCTGTGGGAATGGGTGGGGGTTCTATTTGGTCCCTGTATTTGGAAAATGTTACAGCTCCTATCTGGGTATGGTTTCAATTATTATGAGAAGTGCCTGTAGAACTGTATATGATGACCTTGAGCGGGTCACTGCAGACTACATGGCTCTGGGAAAAAGGATAAAGGAAATTGAGGCGCAAATCGTGGTCCCTTCCGTCCTCCCTGTTGAAGGAAAAGGCCCAGGTAGGGACCGCTGAATTGTGAAGGTGAATGCGTGGTTATGCAGGTGGTGTCGGAGAGAGGGCTTTAGATTCTTCGACCCTGGGATGTTGTTCCGGGAAGAAGGATTGCTAGGAAGAGATGGGATCCACCTAACAAAGAGAGGGAAGAGCATCTTCGCAGGCAGGCTTGCTAACCTATTGAGGAGGGCTTTAAACTAGATTAGCTGGGGGATGGTGACCTAATCCCAGGGGTAAATGGGATACCGGGAGGAAACACGAGGAGGGTACAAGATGGGAAGCCTCCTGATTCATACTGAGAAAGTAGGGCAATTGGCTAGTTATCTTAGGTGCATGTACATGAATTCAAGAAGCCTGGGAAACAAGCAGGAAGAATTGGAAGTCCTGGCACAATCAAGGAACTATGATGTGATTGGAATAACAGAAACTTTGGGGGGCAGTTCACATGACTGGAGCGCTGTCATGGATGGGCATAAACTGTTCAGGAAGGACTCAGGTAGGGGAGGAAAGGTGGAGGAGTTGGATTGTATGTAAGAGAGTGGTATGATTGCTCAGAGCTCCAGTATGAAACTGGAGAAAAGCCTGTTGAGAGTCTTTGGGTTAAGTTTAGAGGCGAGAGCAACAAGGGTGATGTTGTGGTGGGCGTGTGCTATAGACCACCGGATCAGAAGGATGAGGTAGATGAGGCTTTCTTTGGACAACTAAATGAAGTTTCCAGATCACAGGCCCTGGTTCTAATGTAGGACTTCAATCACCCTGACATCTGCTGGGAGAGCAATACAGCAATGCACAAACAATCCGGGAAGTTTTTGGAGAGTGTTGAGGACAACTTCCTGGTATAAGTGCTGGAGGAACCAATGAGGGGCTGTGCTCCTCTTGACCTGCTGCTTACAAACAGGAAAGAATTGGTAGGGGAAGTAGAAGTAGGTGGCAACCGAGGCAGCAGTGACCATGAGATGGTTGAGTTCAGGATCCTGACAAAAGGAAGAAAGAGTAGCAGGACTTCAGAAAAGCAGACTTAGACTCCCTTAGGGAACTGATGGGCAGGATCCCCTGGGAGGCTAATATGAGTGGGAAAGGAGTCCAGGAAAGCTGGCTGTATTTTAAAGAGGCCTTATTGAGGGCGCAGGAACAAACCATCCCGATGTGCAGAAAGAATAGCAAATATGGCAGGCAACCAGCTTGGCTTAACAGTGAAATCTTCGGTGAGCTTAAACTCAAAAAGGAAGCTTACAAGAAGTGGAAATTTGGACAGATGACAGGTGAGGAGTATAAAAATATTGCTAGAGCATGCAGAGGTGTAATCAGGAAGGCCAAGGCACAATTAGAGTTGCAGCTAGCAAGGGATGTGAAGGGTAACAAGAACGGTTTTTACAAGTATGTTAGCAACAAGAAGAAGGTATGTTAGTCACAGCTTCACCCTGCCAAATTATTGGGAAAGGCACACACACCAAAGTTGGGTTTTAAGGTATTATTTATTAGGTGGCCATCTTGGTCTGGTGACCTCCATGTTGTGACAGGTTCTTGTTTCCCTATGCTGAGCAAAAGCCGGGAAAGTAGAAAGAACAGGAATCTGTTGTTGCTAAGCAGCTGGTTCCTATAAAGGTAGATGAGGGGAGGAGCCAGGAGCTCTTGAGTCTTTGGGAGCTCAGGTGTCCAATGCTCTCTTTCTCACACACCCTTTCACACTGGTTACTGGTCTGCAGTAGCCACTCACTAAACAGAACTGTCATTTTGGGGTTTGTTTGTTTTCTTTTGGGAAGCAGACCTGCACGTGTGGACTCAATCCGATTAGTTAGTTCAGACTTACAACCATAGACAATGTAGCGAGGGATTGGAGGGGGGTCTGAGATAGGGTCACATACCTGTCTTCTACACCTGCGATCCACCATTGGTGTCCATTGCTGACCCCACCGATCCGGATTCTGCAGCCTCTCCATCAGCAGCATCTGAAGAATGTAGAAGAACACCTTTGCCTTATTGAGTGTGTATGAATGTGTGTGTATCAATTCCAAATCTCCAGAGTCCTTAATCCATCCCCCTTCCCTTCCTTCTCTCTCCTTTAGTAAATAAAGTGGTGTTGTGAGTTTACATCCATGTAGTTGTTTCTTTTGTTCTAGCTCTGATAGAGGGGCTTAAGGAGGGACCTAGTGGGAGGTATACTGTAAGGTTCCCTGAAGTCTTCTGGTCAGATAGGCCCCCTAAAAATCCTTACAGGTCAGGGAAAGTGTGGGACCCTTACTGAATGGGGAGCCAACCTAGTGACAGATGATGTGGAAAAAGCTGAAGTACTCAATGCTTTTTTTGCCTCAGTCTTCACAGACAAGGTCAGCCCCCAGACTGCTGCAGTGGGCAACACAGTATGGGGACAGTATGGGGAGGAGGTGAGCAGCCCTCAGTGGTGAAAGAACAGTTTAAGGACTATTTAGAAAAGCTGGACATGCACAAGTCCATGTGTCCAGATCTAATGCATCCAAGGGTTCTGAGGGAGTTAGCTGATGTGATTGCAGAACCGTTGGCCATTATCTCTGAAAATTCGTGGCGATCGGGGGAGGTCCCAGACGATTGGAAAAAGGCAAATATAATGCCCATATTTTAAAAAGGGAAGAAAGAGAACCCGGGGAACTACAGACCAGTCAGCCTCACTTCAGTCCCTGGCAAAATCATGGAGCAGGGTCCTCAGGGAATCCATTTTGAAGCACTTGGAGGAGAGGAAGGTGATCAGGAACAGTCAACATGGATTCACCAAGGGCAAGTCATGCCTGACCAACCTGATTGCATTCTATGATGAGATAATTGGCTCTGTGGATACGGGGAAAGTGGTGGATGTGATATATCTTGACTTTAGCAGAGCTTTTGATACGGTCTCCCACAGTATTCCTGCCAGCAAGTTAAAGAGGTATGGATTGGATGACTGGACTATAAGGTGGATAGAAAGCTGGCTAGATTGTCAGGCTCAAGGAGTAGTGATCAAAGGCTCGATGTCTAGTTGGAAGCTGGTATCAAGCGGAGTGCCCCAGGGGTCGGTCCTGCGGCCGGTTTTGTTCAACATCTTTATTAATGATCTGGAGGATGGGATGAATTGCACCCTCAGCAAGTTTGCAGATTACATGAAACTGGGGGGAGAGGTAGATATGCTGGAGGGTAGGGATAGGGTCCAGAGGGATCTAGACAAACTGGAGGATTGGGCCAAAAGAAATCTGATGAGGTTCAACAAGGACAAGTGCAGAGTCCTGCACTTAAGAAGGAAGAATCCCATGCACCGCTACAGGCTGGGGACCCACTGGCTAAGCAGCAGTTCTGTAGAAAAGGTCCTGGAGATTACAGTGGATGAGAAGCTGGATACGAGTCAGCAGCGTGCCCTTGTTGCCAAGAAGGCCAATGGCATATTGGGCTGTATTAGTAGGAGCATTGCCAGCAGATCTAGGGAAGTGATTATTCAGCACTGGTGAGGCCACACCTGGAGTATTGTGTCCAGTTTTGGTCCCCCCACTACAGAAGGGATGTGGACAAATTGGAGAGAGTCCAGTGGAGGGCAACAAAAATGATCAGGGGGCTGGGGCACATGACTTATGAGGAGAGGCTGAGGGAACTGGGATTATTTAGTCTGCAGAAGAGAAGAGTGAGGTGGAATTTGATACCTGCTTTCAACTACCTGAAGGGGGTTCCAAAGAGGATGGAGCTAGGCTGTTCTCAGTGGTGGCAGATGACAGAACAAGGAGTAATTGTCTCAAGTTGCAGTGGGGGAGGTCCAGGTTGGATATTAGGAAACACTATTTCACTAGGAGGGTGGTGAAGCACTGGAATGGGTTACCTCGGGAGGTGGTGGAATCTCCATCCTTAGTGGTTTTTAAGGCCCGGCTTGACAAAGCCCTGGCTGGGATGATTTAGTTGGGGATTGGTCCTGCTTTGAGCAGGGGGTTGGACTAGATGACCTCCTGAGGTCTCTTCCAACCCTAATCTTCTATGATTCTATGATAATTGGGCCTGCAAATTTACCTCAATTGTGAGCTCCTCTTTCCCAGTCTCTCATTATACTCCCCTGAGGAGAAGCAGGAAAGCCTTCTTAACTGGTCTGCTGGCTCCTGGTTGGTTAGTGACTCCTTCTGGCCCTCTTAGGACTTCGGAAGACTAAGTCTTGTTAATAGCCCAGCGTTAGTGGCTTTTCCTTGAGCAGGGGGGTGTCAAGACACCGATGACTCCAGCAGGGGGCAGAGAAGGCCTGATAGTCCCCATCATACCTCTTTACTCTTATTCAAGATTTCTCTGTTTATACATCAAGGATAGTATTAGCCCTTAGACTAATCACATTGCATAAAGTGAAGCAAATGTGTAAGTCTTGGCAGGGTTTTAGTGTAAGGGATCAATTAAGTATAGGTTAGGGTTGGCTTGTCCAATGGATAGTTTTTAACTAGTGCTTCTCATGTACCTTTCACAGCAGATAAGATAGGCTCAATAAAGTACTACTTCAAAATAGAGTCAATTACGTGTGAATCTGGTTTTTGGTTTGGTCCATGAGAGGGGATGAGGCCAGCTAAGAAGTTTGATACAGCCTTCACTAGAGCACTACAAGGTGTTCTCATCTGTTCTTTCAGTTTTTGCCCATAACTAGTTATTGTTAATTTGAAGGTGAAATATGAAAAGAAGCTGCAGCAGTTTGAGTCTCCTTTCTATCAACCAGCAGCACTTCTTTAGAGATGAAATCTATTATTTGGTTCTCTTGTCTGGGTTAATAATCTTGTAGTTGAGGCTTGTGTAGATAGTATGCAGACACTGAGGATTTCATTGAAAGCAGACCTTTTTCTGTGATCAAGACCTTGGGGAAAGAGAAACCTGGAAACTAAAATAGAATCTTGCATTGAATTCTTACAAATGCCAAAGAGCCATGGAGGCCACCAAAATATAAAAGAGCAGATTAGAAAAAAACACAGCCATGTCAATGGAGCCATCCATTGGATGGGAAAGTGCTCACTAGACCATTTAGAGAGATTTTAATAACATTCTGGGAACTTGGTCATAGAACTGCCCAAGTTCTTTTAGCATTCAGGGGAGATAATCCAGCTATTTGTGGATTAACTTGTGAACTCCCCAATAAATATCACAATGGTCCAGACACGTGTAAGCAAAGAAAATGATTTATACGGGATGACTGACCTTTATGTTGAGAAGGTCAGTGAGCAACTGAGTTGAGATTGGTGGCTTACATGGCTTTGTGTGGTGTGAAATGTCAAAGAATCAGTGTTGATGAGCATAGTCCATTATTTATTAGGTGAATATATATCTCCCTCAGTCTTCTATATGTATTATATGTGCAGCTTTTTATTTATTTAAGATACTACATTGTTTCTGTAATTCTTAAAGGTAAATTGTGAAGCAAAATAAAGTACTTTTTTTACTTTGCTCTCTATGTGCCTGATTCAGAGCCCAATGAATGGAAAAAATCCCATTGACTTCAGTGGGCTTTGGATCAGGTCAGATTGCTCTTTTGTAATATTAAAGTGGTGTCACAGTTACCAGGTTAGCTGCACCTTTGATACCCTCTTCAGATTCTCCTGAGTGTACTCTTTCAAGCAATAGGCTGTCACAGGGCTGGTCCCCTAGGGTGTGTCTACACTGCAGCTGGGACCAAGCCTCCCAGCCCGATTGACAGACTCATGCTAGTGGGGCTCGAGCTAATGAGCTAACAATAGCAGTATGGATGGGGTTTCTTAAGCTCTCAAGCCCACTCAATCCCCTACGCTTGAGAGCTGAGCCCCAACCACCAAACTGATATTTTTAGCGCATTAGCTCGAGCTGAGCTTGCTCAAATCTGTCGACCTGGGCTGGGAGGCTCGCTCCCAGCTGCAGTGTACACATACCCTAAAGGGGAGTCAGGGACCAGCCTACCTGTGACAGGATCCTGTAAGCAAGAATGAATCAACTCAGACCTAACTGGCAGCAACTAAATCCCTAGGCATCTGGTTGGTAGTTGTTTAGCTAATGAGCCCAATAATGGGTTCCTAAGACTCAGGTGGGCTCTGAGACATAGGAAGTGACTGAGGAGAGGAACCCCCAGGGGAGCTCACCAGAGCATGGAACCTGGGTGGCATGCTTCCAGAAGGATGAACTGCAGCACCATGACAACAACAGAAGCCTGGCTGGAGAAAAGTGCTGCAGCAGATAAAGGTAGAGACTGAGCTGGACCCAAAGAACCACAGGCCCGCAAGGAAGAGGGCTGTGCAAACCCTGAGCTCAAGGGGAGAAACTGATTATTTCACATTTATTTGGATTTGATAAAGTAGAACCCCAACAGGAAAATTTTGTTTTATACCCTTTTGGACTGAGTAGAGTACTTATTATGGGAAACTGAGGCAGAGAACACCTGTAGAACCAGGCTCAGCCAGGAGGGGATACTACAGGGCAGCCGTCACTCCATTGCACAGGCTTTGCACCTTCACTCTTTTCAAAGTGGATTCCTGTGATTCTCCTACTCATGGATCAGCTCCCCAGGCTATAGCCCTCTTGTTTGTCAATGGTGTCCCTCAGCAAGTCCAACTAGGTTTTGGGAGCTGTGACCAGTAGGTAAATGCAGTACTATTTATTTATGCATAGGAACATAGGTTTTAGAGAAAAGGGTTAAAACAACAAAAGGCCTACATGTGTATGTCTGTTCTCAACTTTAGCATTTCCATCAGAGCTTAAGAAGGTCCAGCTTATCTCAGGTACCCCTATATCTGGGGACTGGGGTCCAGTCTGCTTCCCTGAAATCACTGATTGTCCACTCCCCTGAGCTTGGGACTCAGGATTTTATCTACTTCAGAGTTCTTTATTTCAGCTTTTGTGCCTGAAAGGCTCTTTCCCCTGTCCCAAGCCATTGGTGTTGGGGCAAGCTTGGTCAGAGGTCAAAGTTCAAAGGCGTTGACCCTTGTCAATTAAGTACCGGTGACTGGGTTATCTAAAGCCATTGTCTGCCTTCCTGTGGGCATTCAGTGAGGTCCTGCAAGAGTTAACCTTTAGAACCTACGTAGGAAACAGTATAATAACAATACAATAAACAGATATACCCAATATTCATAAAAATAATACACATCTTCCACATTCTCCACAGATGGTCTCATAAACACATTGGAAAACACCAACAATTTTCTCATTGATATGCCTCAATTTCCTCTCTTTGTTCCTTTCCGGCAAACCGTGCTGTGCTTGGAGGTCCTGAGTAGTGTTATCACACAAGCCAGCAGCCTAAGCTGAGTTCTTCCTTCCTCAAGTTTAGTGGGAAAGGGAGGCACTCATGTATCAGCTAAAAATCAGCATCTCCTTCAGGTAGAGGGAAGGATTGCTGCATCCATCATGGGAAACAGCCAGGTATGACATCACCATTCTGATCCAAAAATGCCAGCCCCCAGCAAAAATGTGGAAGTGAGTACTTGACAATACTTAAAGCATGAGCAAAATGTACAAAGCTTTGTTTTAAATGTTTGAAGGCTCGATGAAGAGTGACCCTCACAAGGAATATTTTGATTTGCCCTTCTTTTTAAGGGCTTTTGAAACCTTTATTCTAAATGCAGATTATCTAAGTAGCAGTTGATTTCAAAATATTTGGATAACTAATTAGCTAAGTTAGGATGTTTTTAAGCTTTTAAAATTTCTGTTGTCCCTTGAATCTGATAAACCATGAAATCATACATAAGTCACCAATAAAACTCATCCAGTTTTTAATGGGTAAAAGATCAGATACATTTGAAACTCATTCAAGCCAATTATGTTTTCCCCAAACAAATGAACTGAAACTATTAATGGATCTTGACTTTGCCTTAGGCTCTTAGCTACCAATTCATTCCCCTTTGCTTGAAACTACGTATTCAGTAGATTTCACAGTATTTTACCATTGCTATTGTCATGCGCTGTTAGAGCATGCTACATGTTACAAGGGAAATGTTGCTTAATGTTGTAACACCGAGTAGTATTTTAATGGAAGACACAAAATAACTAGTCAATCTTTCAGAGTTCTTTTGGGTATTTCCTGTGGTAATAGCTAGAGACAGGGACATTCAAGTAAGCATGTAGATTCACAGGTCCAAAAAGGGGCTATTTGTCAAGCTAAAACTGTTTTCAGAATTGTTAGATGGATGGTAACTGTGTAGGGAGCAGCTCAAATCAATTCAAACTTGTTGCTGCCATCTGATGGAGAGGAGCAGGAGTAGGCTGGAAACTTAGAGGTATCCCTGGCCACCACCACCCAAAAAGCAAAAAAACAAAAACAAAACCTTTGGAATTGGTTCAGTCTGAGGACCTTTTGGTCTTGTTTCTTATGTTGGCTTAATTTTGTATCCAGACTCTAGTCAGAATAGATACTGAAGTCTTGAATACTGAGTTTCAGGCTGGTGCTAATGTTTATGGTTGAGATAAAACTCTCTGAAAATAGGGTAATATAATCTTAACTATAGAGGAACTAATAGTGCTGCTATAATTACCCTGATAGGGAGATAACAATGATTCTCAAATGTGCATTTTGGATATTTTTTTTGAAAACTTTTTTGGGGGTAGGTTAGCAAATTAAGCTGTCAGAAATGTCATGCTATTTATAAATTGTATAACTGGAAAAAATGCGAAGTCAATTATGGTACTTAATATATTATGGTTCTAAGAGTTATACTGCAAGAAAAACTGCTGTTTCATGATAGACAGAGCATTGTAAATCTAGAAGGTTGTTCCTTGACGATGAAGCCTTTTCAAGTTAATTGATGTGACTAAATATCAACAAATTATTTCCTACAAGAGACACAGATACATGTCCTTCTACAATTCGATCTTCACTTTAGAAGTGTGCGACTGAAATACAAATTGATGGAGGTAATATATCAAAAAATATTGGCATCGTTTATGCATTTAACTGGAGTACTAATGAAAAAAAATTAATTTGCTTGCAAATGCTGGGGTTTTCTATCTGGACCAAATAGCCCACTGTTCAATAAATGATCAGATTCTGCCCTTATATATGAATGTGTACAAATCTTATTTACTTTTGTGGTAATGTCAGTTCTAAGATTTCAAGATTCCAAGACCACCAAAAGGAATAGCAAGAGGTACTGCTGACCCATCTTTGTCCTGTTAGGATTCAAGGAAATTGAGCTAAAATGGTTATGCTCTTTCCTTTCTAACAGAGAACCTGCCCATCATGATTAATTGGTATCTTCCTAATCAACTTTATGGAAGGGTTATATCACTGCTGTCTATCCCTCAGGGGTCTTATGTATGTAGTTCCACAAGGTTCAATTTTGTACTTATTCTAATTGTAAATCTAGGTTCAACCACTACACATTTTATAATAAGAGGGCTAGCAATATGCCAATGATCTCTTTGTTTCCTAGCACAGTCAATTCCATCTCCCACTTTTCACAGTGCATGAAGCAGCCTGGAGCCTAGATGAAGTACAGCTGGATGAATCCAGAAGTGACTGAATTGATGCTAGTTATAAGAGGGAAACTTTTTTTCCAAGAAACACCTCCTGGATGTTTACCCTTAATCAATGGCATCTGCTTGCCAGTCTTGAAGTTATGTTGGAGTGAATTATTGACCATGGACACTCAGATAACAGTAGTACCTTCAGGTTTCAGAGTAGCAGCCATGTTAGTCTGTATCCGCAAAAAGAAAAGGAGTACCTGTGGCACCTTAGACACTAACAAATTTATTTGAGCATAAGCTTTCATGAGCTACAGCTCACTTCATCGGATGCATTCAGTGGAAAATACAGTGGGGAGATTTATATACACAGAGAACATGAAACAATGGGTATTACCATACACACTATAAGGAGACTGATCAGGTAAGGTGAGCTATTACCAGCAGGAGAGCGGGGTGGGGGGGAACCTTTTGTTGTGATAATGAAGGTGGGCCACTTCCAGCAGTTGACAAGAACGTCTGAGGAACAGTGGGGGGGAAATAAACATGGGGAAATAGTTTTACTTTGTGTAATGACCCATCCACTTCCAGTCTTTATTCAAGCCTAAGTTAATTATATCCAGTTTGCAAATTAATTCCAATTCAGCAGTCTCTCATTGGAGTCTGTTTTTGAAGTTTTTTTGTTGAAGAATTGCAACTTTTAGGCCTGTAATCGAGTGACCAAAGAGATTGAAGTGTTCTCCGACTGGTTTTTGAACATTATAATTCTTGACGTCTGATTTGTGTCCATTTATTCTTTTACGTAGAGACTGTCCAGTTTGGCCAATGTACATGGCAGAGGGGCATTGCTGGCACATGATGGCATATATCACATTGGTGGATGTGCAGGTGAACGAGCCTCTGATAGTGTGGCTGATGTTATTAGGCCCTATGATGGTGTCCCCTGAATAGATATGTGGACACAGTTGGCAACGGGCTTTGTTGCAAAGATAGGTTCCTGGGTTAGTGGTTCTATTGTGTGGTGTGTGGTTGCTGGTGAGTATCTGCTTCAGGTTGGGGGGCTGTCTGTAAGCAAGGACTGGCCTGTCTCCCAAGATCCCAAGATGGGTCATCCTTCAGGATAGGTTGTAGATCCTTGATGATGCGTTGGAGAGGTTTTAGTTGGGGGCTGAAGGTGATGGCTAGTGGCGTTCTGTTGTTTTCTTTGTTGGACCTGTCCTGTAGTAGGTGACTTCTGGGTTCTCTTCTGGCTCTGTCAATCTGTTTCTTCACTTCAGCAGGTGGATATTGTAGTTGTAAGAATGCTTGATAGAGATCTTGTAGGTGTTTGCCTCTGTCTGAGGGGTTGGAGCAAATGCGGTTGTATCGTAGAGCTTGGCTGTAGACAATGGATCGTGTGGTGTGGTCTGGATGAAAGCTGGAGGCATGTAGGTAGGCATAGTGGTCAGTAGGTTTCCGGTATAGGGTGGTGGTTATGTGACCGTCACTTATTAGCACCGTAGTGTCCAGGAAGTGGATCTCTTGTGTGGACTGGTCCAGGCTGAGGTTGATGGTGGGATGGAAATGGTTGAAATCATGGTGGAAATCCTTCCATTTCCTGATACCAGAAAAACTGTCCATTAGTCTCGGTCAATGCTTTGGCCATGTGTGTGTGATCTCCATGCAAGACTATTGAAATTCATTCTATTAAGGCCTAGGCATGAAGGTCAGAAAGAACCACAGTTAATGCATGGTGTGGCAGCCTACATCCTAAGGCATATGAGTTGCAGAGAGCACATTATACTGGTGCTCCACAGACTTCACTGGCTCCCTATTGGCTACCAGATCTGTTTCAAGTTTCTGTAATACTGATTTACTAAACCTTCAGTGGGATTGACTCACTCTACCACAGCTGTCATATAGGGTTCTGGGATTGCGGGAAAGGACAGTTTCTGAGATAATCTGGCATGTTACCTTAACCTTTAAGAGAAACCAGTGTACTGGAGGCAAAGTGTTCAATTTCAAGCCCCAGGCTCTGGAAATCCCTCTGAAGGGACACCAAGAAAAATCCAGTCCTTGCCTCTATGCTGTAAATTCCACCTCTTTACCACTGCATTCCCCAAATGATTGGAGTAGAAGCAGCCCTGGCAGCATGCTCAAAGTAAACCTGGCAGCACTAGGAGAGGTGACTGCTTTATTGGTGAGTTCACTGATTTCTATAATCCCTGAACAATGTCTAGCTACTGCAGTACTTTAAAAGTGGTTGACAGACAGATTAGATACTGGAGCATCAAAAGGTTCAGAGGCTGGATAAAAACTCAAAAGCCAGGTTCTTATCTGAAACTCACCCAAGTCCCTTGAGTCTGTATAACTGAACAAGGAACATTTAAGGACAGGGTGAGATTTCTGGTACTTAGAACAGGTTAAAGAATGCAACCTCTTACCATGCACTATTTTAGGTGTGTATGATGTCATCCAGTGCAGGAACAACACATGACCTTGACAGGTAAGCAACTTTTGAATTAATCTTTTATCAAGCAGAAACAGATGATTGTATAAGACCTACATAAAAGCGAGAACAAGAAGAGCCGATAACAAGGAGAGTGTACTCAGTGTTTGTGCTGGGGATGTTTTGCATGGTTGGCTTCTGCAGTTTGTCTTGATTATGTGTATTTTCTAGTTCCAGCTTTTTGCCTGTAATCTCCAATTCCCTGGGCTATGTTCAGAATTTGAAGCTATAACAAAGGATTTTTATAGTACTCTTTCTCCACCTGGATGCTTGTACAACTGGAAAACTTTATTTTAACTATACTGCACACCTTCTTCTTCCGTAGGAATGAAATATAGGTGCTCTATTGCCAACATACATTTTCATTTAAGCTATGTGCAATTCAGCTGATATTGGATGAACTACCCCTTGGCCTCTCATTGGATTAATCAGTAATGGATAGATTAGGTATTTCTTAGTTTATTTTACAGAGCAAATCCATAGTTTAAAAATACCCCAGCAAATAGCTTTCAGAAAAGACATTTTGGATGCTCCTGAATTGTGAGTTAATACCTGTCATAGTGAAACCTTTATAGCCTGCCAGCACAGCCAGAATGCGGATCCCACCTGATTGCCGTGTTGAAGTGTTAATTTGTTTCCTCTTTCTTGCTGTCTTGAGCCATGCCAGTGACTGCTGCCATGCCATCTCCATCCAAAATGCTGCGTTGGTGTGTTGTCAAATGATGCTCTCCAGATGCCTACATGTGTACAGTGAAGTTGCAGTATTACCTACCTAATCCCAACTCTATTAGATTTTATCATAAATTAGAGAAGTACTAATGTGTGATCTGGATATAATCAGAAAAGTCTCTATGGTAATCATCAGTCAGTTAGATGCTACTAGCATAATAATAACCCCTGCACTGTTATTCTAGAGACCTGTATGTCCAGAACCATCTACCACCTTCTCACATGACTCTTTTAATAAAATAACCCCTCTGCTGAGATCACCTATACTAATATACTTATTCACTTTGAGACGTTCCATTGCTTTCATTGTTATGCCCAAGAGCAGTCCATTCCTAGCCTTGTAGTGTGACTTCTCCCTGCCTTATCAGTGGGAAGCTTTTTCCCAATCAATTGAGGAAGTTTTCTAAGGAGCCATGCAGCCTAAAGATGATGTTGCTTCTTCCTAACTGACAGAATTGTTCTAGCACAATGGACTGAAGAGGATTTCACTTTCCAGCTCCTCAAAAACAAAACAACAGCCCCCCCAGTAAGTACTCATCCAAAATGCAAGCTTAATACTTAGCTTTTGGAAAGGAGTGTTAGTACTCATTGTTGCAATTCTGAGCCTCACAGTTAACCAAAACCACTCTGGATGAACAAAACACCTGTACTCTATTAATTAACAGGTTTCAGAGTAACAGCCGTGTTAGTCTGTATTCGTAAAAAGAAAAAAGAAAAGGAGTACTTGTGGCACCTTAGAGACTAACCAGTTTATTTGAGCATGAGCTTTCGTGAGCTACAGCTCACTTCATCGGATGCATAGCATATCGTGGAAACTGCAGAAGACATTATATACACACAGAGACCATGAAACAAAACTTCCTCCCACCCCACTGTCCTGCTGGTAACAGCTTATCTAAAGTGATCATAAGGGAGGGCCATTTCCAGCACAAATCCAGGTTTTCTCACCCTTCCCCCCCCGCCACAGACACACATACAAACTCACTCTCCTGCTGGTAATAGCCCATCCCTCTTTGAAACCTCTCTTTATAATGCGCATGATAATCAAGGTGGGTCATTTCCAGCACTAATCCAGGTTTTCTCACCACCCCCCCCCCCACCCCCCTCCAAAAACCACACACACAAACTCACTCTCCTGCTGGCAATAGCTCATCTTACAATGTGCACAGCAATAATCCAAGTTTAACCAGAACGTCTTGGGGGGGGGTTTGTAGGAAAAAAACAAGGGGAGATAGGCTACCTTGCATAATGACTTAGCCACTCCCAGTCTCTATTCAAGCCCAAATTAATAGTATCCAATTTGCAAATGAATTCCAATTCAGCAGTTTCTCGCTGGAGTCTGGATTTGAAGTTTTTTTGCTTTAAGATAGCGACCCTCATGTCTGTGATTGCGTGACCAGAGAGATTGAAGTGTTCTCCGACTGGTTTATGAATGTTATAATTCTTAACATCTGATTTGTGTCCATTTATTCTTTTACGTAGAGACTGTCCAGTTTGACCAATGTACATGGCAGAGGGGCATTGCTGGCACATGATGGCATATATCACATTGGTGGATGTGCAGGTGAACGAGCCTCTGATAGTGTGGCTGATGTTGTTAGGCCCTGTGATGGTGTTCCCTGAATAGATATGTGGGCACAGTTGGCAACGGGCTTTGTTGCAAGGATAGGTTCCTGGGTTAGTGGTTCTGTTGTGTGGTATGTGGTTGTTGGTGAGTATTCGCTTCAGGTTGGGGGGCTGTCTGTAGGCAAGGACTGGCCTTTCTCCCAAGATTTGTGAGAGTGTTGGGTCATCCTTCAGGATAGGTTGTAGATCCTTAATAATGCGTTGGAGGGGTTTTAGTTGGGGGCTGAAGGTGACGGCTAGTGGCGTTCTGTTGTTTTCTTTGTTAGGCCTGTCCTGTAGTAGGTGACTTCTGGGAACTCTTCTGGCTCTATCAATCTGTTTCTTCACTTCCGCAGGTGGGTATTGTAGTTGTAAGAATGCTTGATAGAGATCTTGTAGGTGTTTGTCTCTGTCTGAGGGGTTGGAGCAAATGCGGTTGTATCGCAGAGCTTGGCTGTAGACGATGGATCGTGTGGTGTGGTCAGGGTGAAAGCTGGAGGCATGTAGGTAGGAATAGCGGTCAGTAGGTTTCCGGTATAGGGTGGTGTTGATGTGACCATCGTTTATTAGCACTGTAGTGTCCAGGAAGTGGATCTCATGTGTGGACTGGACCAGGCTGAGGTTGATGGTGGGATGGAAATTGTTGAAATCATGGTGGAATTCCTCAAGGGCTTCTTTTCCATGGGTCCAGATGATGAAGATGTCATCAATATAGCGCAAGTAAAGTAGGGGCGTTAGGGGACGAGAGCTGAGGAAGCGTTGTTCTAAATCAGCCATAAAAATGTTGGCATACTCTGGGGCCATGCGGGTACCCATAGCAGTGCCGCTGATCTGAAGGTATACATTGTCCCCAAATGTAAAATAGTTATGGGTAAGGACAAAGTCACAAAGTTCAGCCACCAGGTTAGCCGTGACATTATCGGGGATAGTGTTCTTGATGGCTTGTAGTCCATCTTTGTGTGGAATGTTGGTGTAGAGGGTTTCTACATCCATAGTGGCCAGGATGGTGTTATCAGGAAGATCACCAATGGATTGTAGTTTCCTCAGGAAGTCAGTGGTGTCTCGAAGGTAGCTGGGAGTGCTGGTAGCGTAGGGCCTGAGGAGTGAGTCTACATAGCCGGACAATCCTGCTGTCAGGGTGCCAATGCCTGAGATGATGGGGCGCCCAGGATTTCCAGGTTTATGGATCTTGGGTAGTAGATAGAATATCCCAGGTTGGGGTTCCAGGGGTGTGTCTGTGCGGATTTGATCTTGTGCTTTTTCAGGAAGTTTCTTGAGCAAATGCTGTAGATGCTTTTGGTAACTCTCAGTGGGATCAGAGGGTAATGGCTTGTAGAAAGTGGTGTTGGAGAGCTGCCGAGCAGCCTCTTGTTCATATTCCGACCTATTCATGATGACAACAGCACCTCCTTTGTCAGCCTTTTTGATTATGATGTCAGAGTTGTTTCTGAGGCTGTGGATGGCATTGTGTTCCGCACGGCTGAGGTTATGGGGCAAGTGATGCTGCTTTTCCACAATTTCAGCCCGTGCACGTCGGCGGAAGCACTCTATGTAGAAGTCCAGTCTGCTGTTTCGACCTTCAGGAGGAGTCCACCTAGAATCCTTCTTTTTGTAATGTTGGTAGGCAGGCCTCTGTGGATCATTATGTTGTTCAGAGGTATTTTGGAAATATTCCTTGAGTCGGAGACGTCGAAAATAGGATTCTAGGTCACCACAGAACTGTATCATGTTCGAGGGGCTGGAGGGGCAGAAGGAGAGACCCCGAGATAGGACAGCTGCTTCTGCTGGGCTGAGAGTATAGTTGGATAGGTTAACAATATTGCTGGGTGGGTTGAGGGAACCATTGCTGTGGCCCCTTGTAGCCTGTAGTAGTTTAGAAAGGAGAAAACCTGGATTAGTGCTGGAAATGACCCACCTTGATTATCATGCACATTATAAAGAGAGGTTTCAAAGAGGGATGGGCTATTACCAGCAGGAGAGTGAGTTTGTATGTGTGTCTGTGGGGGGGGGGGGGAAGGGTGAGAAAACCTGGATTTGTGCTGGAAATGGCCCTCCCTGATGATCACTTTAGATAAGCTGTTACCAGCAGGACAGTGGGGTGGGAGGAAGTTTTGTTTCATGGTCTCTGTGTGTATATAATGTCTTCTGCAGTTTCCACGATATGCTATGCATCCGATGAAGTGAGCTGTAGCTCACGAAAGCTCATGCTCAAATAAACTGGTTAGTCTCTAAGGTGCCACAAGTACTCCTTTTCTTTTTTCTTTCTATTAATTAAGACAGTTGTAACACATCTGATACAAAATCTAACCATCACAACCATAATTATTATTGTTTTAAAAAAATCTCATTCCTTCCTAGGTTGTTTTCTGTCATTTGATGAAAATGTATCTGTCTTCCCAAATTAAAGGGGAGATGATCAAAGGCACAGATGGGAGGTAGTTGTCCATCTCTCATTGACTTTCATTTTGATTTGGGTGTCTCTTTGCTTTTTGTGTCTTTGAAAATCTGTTCCTAAAATAGTGAGTAAATATGGCCATGATAAACTGAACTGTTCCCTCTTATATGGCCCATGTTGCTGTCATATCTCAGCGTCTTGTAATTGTTAATATGTTTGTCCTCGCAACCCCTCTGTGAAGTTGGGAAGTGCTGTTATCCCATTTTACAGATGGGGAACTGATCTGAAGAAAGACTAAGGGTCAGATTTCAAAGTATTTATGCACCAAAAGATTCAGATATCTGTCTAGTCACTTTTGAAAATCCCACTAGGCCCCCACATGCATCTTTAGGCAGCTACATGTTTTTGTTTTTTTTTCCTTCTTCAATTGACTTGTCCAAGATCATATAGGAAGTCTGCTGGCACAGGGAATTAAACACAGGTCTCCCAAGTCCCATGTTGGCAGTGAAACGACTGTTCTAGCCTTCCTCTCTCACTGGAACTGCTTTCCACTTCAGAGCCTGATCTTTGACAAGGTGGCAATGAAACCTGGAGGGTGGCTAAAATTCTATTCCCAGTCAATAACAAAGCAGCCTGTCAATAGCACCAAGCACAGTTCACAAAGAAAATAATTTAGTAATTTTCTAGATATTACTATGTGGTAGCTTCTCATCTGTATTAATGGTGCATCAAAACTAGTCCAAACTTGACTTCATACAGGAATGCACATTTATGTTGTAGCACTACTGAGAGGAGAATAGGGCCCCTCTATCTCCGTTTTTTATAGAGATTTGTAGTTTGTGAAAAGTGCCAGATTGAAAGAAATAAAAGTATCCCACAGTGCAGACGGAGCAGAAACGCATCGGAACATGGTCCCTGTCTTTCCCCAGCAATGTGCCTCAACCCTGACCTAGATCACCTCTAGTAACAAAAGGCGGGGTGTAGTCTCCATGACCATTCATTCCTTGCACTCTTGTTCCCTCTATGCTGAGAACTGACTCAACTAATACCCATTTCGATAATGTTTTTTCTACACAGACACTTGCCCACAAAGAAATGAACGTAACCCATTCAGATGGCAATTACTGTTGGTCACTACAAAACCTGAGCCAGCTAGGAACCGGTGTCCTGATTTAAGCTGCTGGGAGCAAACCGTACCAAAGCAAGCACACTCTCTATGCTTTCTAATCCATGGCTATCACATGCTGTTAGATTCATAGCATCCGTATTTCACTTACCAGTTGAATGTCATAGCATTTGGGAAAAGAAAGCCAGAAAAGCAAGCACCCTTTCATTATTACACACAAATATCTTTCTTTGAAATAACATTTTTTTCTATTTTACTTTATAATGTGACAAACGCGATCTTATTCCCTCTGCTTTCTTTTGAAATGGCCAATAACGCACACTTAGTTGCCTGTAGTACACCCAAAATGCATAATAGATGGAAGGAGAATCCATAAGGACTTTCAAAATAACTTTATGTATTTTGTTTTAAAGTTACTGTTGATAAATATTTCTGTTCTTTGCAGTTTCAGATTGTTGTCCTATGGGCTGTCACTGTGTTCTTATTCTTACAGATAATTGAATCCCTTAGGGTGTGTGTTTGTTTATATATACATATAATATGAAAGTGGGTTCTGAAATTAACTCTGGGATTCCTGCTTAGATTTGCACATTTTAATGGGCTGGCATGTGAGTAAAAGCTCCAAATGTATGGCCCCTTTGTGCACCCCATCTTGCTCTCCAAACTGTAATTACTTTGTTGGCTGCATGTAAAACAGAACTGGCTCTACAGAAGGAAGATGCAGAACAGCATCGAATGTTTTCAACACACATGTATGCTGGTAGCATTACAGAATAAAAGGGTCATTTACCAAGAAAGTGTTTCATGTAGAGAATTATTTTTCATTTTTGAAGATATTTAAATAGTTTTAAGAATAGCACCATTATTTTAAAGCTATCTAATACCTTGACCACATTATTGTAGTTCCATTTGGCTAAAAAGTTTTGGTTTTACCCTGCTAGCTTAAATAGAGATGTGTGAATCCATATAACACAGTCAATCCTGCCTTGCTGACATCCAACGCCAACTGCAGTTGATACAGGCAAATAAAACCTCATGTCCTCTGAAAGCCATTCTAGTTTTTCTCTCCTTAGGGATGAATTTATACCTTAATATGACAATGAAGAAATGACTGAATGCAATTGCTAATCAAGCTGAGAGGTTTCTGTGGGCAAGTACTTACCTAGAGCCTTGCTGGAAGGGGCCCACTTTGCATGCAAAAACACAGAATCCCAGAATATTTTGGTCTATACTGCGTTGGTTCTATCACATTTACACACAGACCCAGAGTTTACCATTTAATTTTAATGCTTCCATTGATCATGCTTGAGTTTTTTCCCCCCTTGAATTGCTATACAACCACCTATATGCATGCCTTCTCTCTTGAGGTTTACAGCTGTTATATTGTTTAATACATTTGGGATGTTTCTAAGATCATAGAGGGAAATAATTTTCAGTAACTGTACCTTATGCATCTAACTTGGAGAAAAAAAGCCCCAAACACCATTAAGGAGCTTGCATTTCTGAGGATAAAGTTATATATTTTTAATAGGGATGGCTCAGATTTCATGCAATGGTTTAAAAAACATGCTTCCAATTTTCTGTAAATTTTGGTAATTTAAAGAAATAATGAGTCAGATCCTCCACTGAAATCAATGCAGTTAGGTTGACTTTCATCAATAGAGAATCTGGCCCATTAGTCCTTGTGCACCTAATACATCCATTAAAGTCAAGGAAAAGATAACGAGCTTTTCAGTTGCATAGGTAACACAGTGTCAGGCACTTAAGGTTCTTTCACAAAAAGTATTCCAGGACCTGGAAAATGTTGTAGTCTCTATCTGTTTGCATGTGATTTTTTAAAAATAAGGTATCAGTTGACATATGGATAGATATTTGAACTTTTTGAAATTGACAGATTATAACATCCCTTGAAATTATATGCCCATATTTAAGAAAGTCACTGTTAATAGATTCCTTGTTTTTTTTACATACATTGGGTGCCATTGTAAAGCAATTCAAGAAGATGACAAGGAAACTATAAACATCTTCAGAATATTAAGATGAAGTTCCTGAAGAACTAATGACTATGTAATTGGAAGCACAAATTTGCATACAAATTTGAACTTGATATTTCAAAGCTTGCAAACATCGAAGTGGATTAAAATGACAAGCTATCCATGCTGATGTATAGTTTTTAGTACAATTGGCTGAAAAACTAAAATATAAAGGCTTTAGTTTTGAGATTACTAATTATATCAAATTGCTTTAGGCAAATGCAACATCATATCATTGTGACATGAATTAACTTTCCATTTTCCCTGTTGTTGTTTGCAATACTGCATACCTTACTGTGTTAGTGCAGAGAAACAGGGTAAAAAAAGTATCAAAAACAATGGGTCAAATTCACCAAGACTAGGAGTTATATCTGTGTACCGGAAGACCAAATGTGGTCCAATGTGTTTCTCTACTATAACTGTGCTTGTAGGCTAACATTCATGGTCATTTTTTTGATGTTGGGGCTGATATTCATATCTGAATGTGAATATTAGAGCTGGAGAAATATGGGAAATGTTTTTCTGCAAATATTTTTTGAATGAATTTGTTTTGAACATGTATGTCTCTTGCTTTTGTTCTCTGAAAACACTCTTCTGATTTGAGCTTCCCCAGCATGAATGTTTTTAGAAACCAGATTTCCAGTTTGCACTGATAAGTAGTTGAGTCAGAAGTGCTTGAATGCTTATCCAGTCAGCGATCAGAAACAATATTGTGTGACTTATGTGACCAGTCTTAATGAACTGACCAAAAAAAAAATCACAGTGTTTGTCAAAGTTTGAATTGCACTTTGCTTGTGGATATTTTGTGAGCCTCCTGCCCCAAATAGGCTACATTCAGTGGGAGGTTATTTGTTGTGAGCTATTAAAGTAGCACTATTGAGTATTACACAGCCTGAGGGAGGGAGGCTTTAAACCTTCTTTGTGCTTCCTTGGTTCTGTCTGCTCTCTGTGCCAGCATGGCCATTGGCATAAGGTAGAATAGAGCAACCACAGGGACCACCCTAATTTACAGCAGTCTCCTTACAGTCACTTATCAGCTGCTCTTCAGCCCACAATAGCTGGGTATAGGGAGCTCTGCCATTCACCTTTCCGTGCCCAGCACACACCAATACCAAGTGTCATAAGGGGCAGAAGCATATACTGACCCTACACTACTCCTGCACCAAGGGAATTCACCTTGGGCCTGTTGCCTGGCCTATTCATGGCCCCAGCAGGCTGCCATACTGGTGTTCTTGGGCCAGAATCTGTATTTCACTCTTACAAGTCTTGATCTCTCTCTTTGTCTCTGCTTTTGTCTACAGGAAGACATGTATGTCTTTTTGTCTTCTTTTCATTTTCAGTCACCAAGCCAAATAGAATCTTGCTAATTTGCACTTTATTAAATTGCAAATTCCAGAGTCCACATTGAACATCAATTTCAGGATCTGCAGTTTTCTGCACCAACAGTTGGTGGGCTTCTATTGCTGTGATGAAATGGAGGTAGTGTAGTTGACATCACACTGGCCATGAGTGAGGGGAAGATCCCTCATCATCTGCTAGCCTTTCTCCTGGTGCTTAACTCCCTGAAATCAGATTTACTCATCTAGTGTGGCAGCTCCTTCCTTCTCCTGCTGTTACTACTCCAGAAGAGGGTCTGGCCCAGGCTCTCGTTGCTTCGGCATCAGCTCTGAGCGTCCATTACACCATCTAATGCCAGAGAAGAACTCCCCTTATGCTAAATGGAACAACCGTGAATAGTGGATGGAATTGGGAGGAAGGTATTTTTATGTTTTAGTGGGGCAGTGCTTTAGATTTCTGCACCACACTCAAGAGATGAGAAATGGAAGCCTCATTTAAAAATGGATTTTTTTTGAAGGCACCAAAGAGAATTCTGGGGATCCTTGAAGTATTTCCAAGAAAGACACCAGGTCATGATAAGCATTCTCATCAATGAGTGAATTTTTTGCAATTTCAAATACAAAGTTCAGCAAGTCCACTGATGTGATGCATTGCAGCAATTTAACATAACTGTTCGGAAAGAGTGGATTGGTGCTTCTTTCTAGATTTTAAATTGCAGACAGAAACATGTCAGAGAAATTCACTACTAATCAAGCAGGAATTCTACATATTGATTTGATATGACTTTCAGGATGACAAAGTGACAAATGGGATTTTGCAGGAGAGACAGTATATACATGAGCTGACACACCGCACTAGGCTCTCTAGGGAATGGCTTGTGTGACATCTGTTCATGGCCAGCTCTCCTCCCCATCCCACCCACCATGTGATGACAACATAAAAGTAGAGCTGAATGAAATAGTCATTGCAAAAGTTATTTCAACAGAACGGACCAGTTTTCAGCTGTGCAAAGGAACAGTAAATCCAACTTAACAAGCCTTTTGAGGCTTTCCTCCAGTAAAAAGGAAATCTTGGAGTGGCATAGTGGCTTTGCACTACTGTCATTCATAGCTTCTGCTGTAGGAGGCCCAGGCAGGGACAAAGAGTTGAGGTTGGGAGTACTGCTGCATTCTGGCAATCCTTGTCTGCTAGAACAGCACCATGTGGCTATAGGCAGGCAGACAAAATTTAGAGCACTCTTGAAGCTGCCTAGAGTTTTCAGGGTCTGAATTGCCCTCTCTTTGGTGCTGTGATAGTTATAGCTTGGTCAGACTAGAGAATCCGAGCCTCTGTATCTCAGTTTCCCAATTGGTAAAATGAAGCTCTAACTATTACATCCTGAATATTTTCACTTACCATATGACTAAGAGCATTGCCCCAACTGAAGAGATGGGAAAACTGAGCCTCAAAGAGGCTAAGCAACTTGTGCAGGCTAATATTAGATAAGGAATAGAAAACAAGTCTCCTAGTTCTATGTTCAGTCCACTAAAGCACCATGATAATTTGGAAGTCACTTAATTTCCTGAGCCTTAGTTTTTCCTGTCTGGCAAAGGACAGGAATATTAGAGTATGTCTACACTGCAATTAAAAACCCGTGATTGGCCTGTGCCAGATGACCTGGGCTCACAAGACTGTTTAATTGTGGTGTAGACGTTCCAGCTCAGTCTACGCCCGCCCCACCCCTCATCATAGTACTGTACAAGATTGTAAGAGCCAGGGAGGGCAGCCCAAGGTGCATTTATCTTTATTCTGCTAACTTTCCAGTAGCCCATGTTTAAAATGGTGTCTTGTGAGTCCCACAGCCCCAAGTAGGTACAAGGTTTCGCCACATGTAAGGCAGAGTCATATTTAGTAGTCACTTCTATATAGAGAATGAGTGTAGTTTATATAAGGCCAAATGCTGCCTTCCTGCAGTAAGACCATGGGACAGAGAGCCCAAGAAGTTCCGTGAGGTTTACCCTGCATGATATCCTTAACAATTTCCTTCCCTCAGTGGGGAGATGTGTTCGGAGGGCAATGGAGGATTGAGAGGTTGCATATCACATGGATCTCTTGGGAAAGGAAACTGCAGTCCTGTGGAGAATTGACTCCTTTGCAAAGTGGTTGCTACCTCTCCATGGCTGCAGTTTCCCTAGAAACCATTACCCCCATCCTACACCTGCACAGACATCTCCTATCTCAGAGAACTGGAGGCAGGAAGGGGAAGTTAATGCTGTTCTGCCATATGGAATGAGCAATATGGCAATATACCTAGGAGTAATAGGCTGAAATTAAGAAAGTATTAATTTAGCCTGAATATCATAAAACAATCCCAGACAGTCAGATCTATTACATGTTGGAATAGTCTTCTAAGGAAATTGGTAGAAGTGATGGAAGCCCCACCGCTTGGGACTTTTGCAGTTAGGCTGGGCAGAGTACTGACCTGGCCTCGGGGTGGAGATGATAACTACGTCTTCTTCATCTCTAATTTCCTTGTACATAGTTCCAGTTCTTTCTTATTTAATACACCTTAAACAATCAAAGCCACCGAAGGACATTCTGTGCTTTTCTCGCTGATTGGCTTATTTCTCAACAATCATCAGAAACTCTACTGAACCATGCTTAATGTTGGAGCCAAGTTGTGCTACTGCATGTTTTTAACTGTTGTATGCTAAAAGCAGATGGGCACAGTGTTACTTTAGTATTTCCACAGAATTAATTAGAACTTTTGCCTAAATTATACACCCAAACTGAGTGGAATTGTTTCTTTTTAATAATTTTCAAGGTTTCTTGGAGGGACTTAGGGAAGATGAAAAGAAGGGGGGAGAACAAACAAAACAGTGTCCTTGTAAAGGTTTGTCTGAGATTTACAGCCAGAGTGTAAATTTTAAGGGCAGTGTAATTACTATATGCAATTGCCAACTGGAATGAAATTGCCTGCTGTGTAATAAGCCTGCTACTGAATGACCCCAGAAAAAGTAAAAACAAATAACTATGAGTCCAGGTTAACAGTACCTATCAACTTTTTTTAAAAGCATTTTTTTTTTTTAGTTTGCAGACTTCATGCAGAAAGCTAGAGTCAAAGAAATTCCCTGCATGCAGTTTGTACATTGCAGAACAAGGCCCTGATCATGGAATAAACAGTGCACATGTAGACCCATGCTTTTGCACAGTCAGTTGCAGGATTGGGTCTCAAGTCATTAAACAGAAAGAATGGGATCTATATTATTATTCATTACTAGTATTACAGTAACAACTAGAGATACAAACTGACATTCCATGATCCCATTGTGCTAGGCACTTTAGAAACACATAATAAGTTTTTGTCTAAACAGACAGACTACAAACATACAAATTAATAACAGACACGGAAGGAGGCGGGAAAAGAGGTGCAGAGAAATGACATATCTAAGGTAACACAGCAGGTGAGTAGCAGGGCTGGTAATAGACCCAGCTCTTCTAACTCCAAGTCCAGTGCCCTATACATTAGATAACATTAGATGCTTTCTAGTGCCACTCATCTATCATCTTACATGACAATGCATCTTCAGTCAGTATACAGTCGAGAGGCTTGTAATTTAATAATCATGAGAAACAGTGAAATTATTTTTCAGATTCTTGGATGAATTTCCTTTCAGTGTTTTTGTCTGCATTTGTAGTATTTTTTTTCTTCATATTTCAAAGAATGATAATTGCACCTGGAACAACGTGTTGGCCCTGCTGTCTACATCTATCTGCAGACAGGAAGGAGGAAATGGATTTTGAAATTCTGCTTCTTTGTATAAATTAAATGAAACTAGCAGTAACCAGATTTTTCCACATGAAACATCTTAAAATGCATTTGAAGATGAATTCTTTAAGTGCTTGAGTTGAAATTCTCTGAAGGTCTGACTAATATAGTTCATTTCATTGCTTTATGCAACAGTCAAACAATAGCATCACACACGCAACTGGATGTGAATCATCTCTGCAGAGGATCCAGTCCTGCAGATCTTCCTCGGACAAAACTCCCAGGCGTAGAGTCTCATCTGATGTACATTGTCATTGTTCCAGTGTCTTCAGTGGAGCTGTGATATTTTACACTAGCCAAGGATTTGCTTCCCAGTGACATAAATGGGAGTTTGCCTAAGGAAGTCTTACAGATTCTAAAACAGATTCTGTAAGCTCATGTACCTATATTATTGATTGAAATATTTTCCTTCAAAATATTTTAATATGTATTTACCAGAAGCTACTCCTATGTTCAGAAAGATTCAGTTGTCAATACACTGTAGAGTGCAGAGTATGAGTTACTATTAGTGTACATGGGTGTTATAAATAATTCCCTCCACACAATCATTGTGTTCAGTCCCCATATCACCTTGTTGATTAATTAGCAGGTTAACATAAACAAAAATCCAGCATCTGCAAATAACTGAGACCTATCACCAGTGAGTATGTCTAGTTTGCTTGCGTCCCAAATGAGCAGAATGTAATGTGCCTCTTGCATCCAAGTTACTAATTGATTTGTTTGTTCTTTATTTTTTGGTAGGAAATAGAGGTTGGTAAGATTACCTCCCGCAAAGCAGCGATACAACCTTGAAGGAAAGCTGAGTATTACCTATAGCTAATTTTTCCCTTTTTTTATGACACTTTTATGTGGATGGCTAATGAAGATAATGAGCCTTCTCCTTTGTGGATAGCTACTGTCACATACTTTAAAAAACAGTTTTTAAATGTCCAAGAAATAATCATTTTCATTTAAGGAGAAGATTGTGAATCTTTTATCAGCTCCCTCTGTGTGTGTTAGGGTGCAGACTGTAATCCTATCAAAAACATTGCCTTTCCCTCAGAAGCCATTTCTTTCCCCAAGAATGTTCAAAACATTTTTGGTAAGAAACTACAAATATTTTTCTTTCAATCTTAGGAAGCTCATTTTTTCTTTCTTTGCATATTTTTGGATAAGGTAGAGTTTAAAAAAATACGGTGAACAACTCATCAAGCCAAATCCTGTGCTATCCTCTCTCACTCAGTGAATATTATCTACACTTCAGGGTTGGTTCCATTGACGTTAATATGTTCATTTACATGGTAAGGTACTTCAGGGTGTATGAGTATTGAAATCCCACTCTGAGTCTTTTGACTCAGTGAGAACTGCAGGTTTTGGTCCCTGGTTATGAATATTTAACACTATTGTAATAACCTTTGTACAAAATACGCCTTAATGAGATATCCTTTGAAAACTAATAGCTCACTGATCATTAATATTCTTGTGTGATATATGTATGCAGTGGGCATTACAAGTTATGGATATATGCTAGAATTTATGACTAAAATGAGTTTAAACCAGGCATGTCAGGGGGAGTTAGTTAGAAAGTCAGTCTGCCTTAGAAAAAGGATTTGTATTTGTATTTGATTCTCTGACCCAGTCCGATCTTCATGCAAAGACAATGAAGGCCCATATGTGCATATAAACAATAAACAGGACCATCAAGACAGCAGGGGGAGGAGATGGCAGGAAACAGAACAGTTTGCATTTAAGCTAACAAGTGGTGGAAGAAAGAGCATGGAGCTTCCTTCACCACCAGACACTAACAGCTTGAATACACTTTATTTTGAGAGGTCATCTTCAGAAGAATCAATTTAGAAGCTTTACTGATCTATCAAGACAGGGGGTCTGAACCTCAAGTGATAAGCAACTACATATTGCATGCCATATTTCTGTGTTGGAGGTCTTTTCTAAAAGGTAATGACACATTGCTGACTAATATTGTGAAATGTATGTCTTAGCGCTAAATGAGGAAATACGGGTATTTAATGACATTATGTTTTAAAATCTGTAGCCAAACAGAAAGAAACAGGTTCCCGCCCAGACAGGAGACAAGGAGATAAGTAAATAGGTGCCTTTGTAAATTAAGCATGGTGAAATCAGAAGAGTGGAAGCCCCATTTACATACCGAGAGATGGGAAGCCCACAGGAAGGGAAAAACAGCCTGAGGTCATCCTGCCTCTTGAAAGAAAGTCATTGAACTTTGGAAGATATAAGCAAGGAGAGAGGCAATCTCTGGCATCCATCACTAGACAGAAACAAAGGAATAGAGCTCTTGCAAGCTGAGAAGGATAGGTCCTTCAATTAAGAGGGGGCTGAAGTCTCTGGAAACTGAATATATGTCAGAAACCTACTTAGACAAAGTTTGTGCCTTGCTAGATAAAGTTTTAAACTTTTAGACACATATTTTCACTTTTATTTGCTTGTAACCCTTTCTAACTTTATTCTTTTTTACTTGTGTAAACAGAGTCAGGATGAGCTCCACCCTGACATCTGGTGGTGAGGTGTGGCAAGTTGTGGAAAAGAACTTCAGGGGCTGATCTCATTTGCATAGGCACACCCACCCTGCCTAGAATGAGGCCATAGCTGCCCAAATGGTCACTTTGGCTGCTGTGGGATCCCCAGTGTCTCTGTTATTGGGGCAGGAAGAATAAATTGTTATTACCCTGATTATGGGAATCGAGGACAGTGGAACTGTACTTGGCCTTTTGTTATGATGGAGGGACTCGCCATCAACTAAGTAGCACTCACTAGGCAAGGGACATGGGTTCCAAAACTCTGTGAATTGAGAGAGGCTGGGAACAGGTATTAATACTTGGTGGCATGGGCCTCCTGGTGAGGGCCTTACATGCTAATTGCACTTCCTCCTCTCTCCACTGTGGAATATCAGAGCTAATTTTGATTCTATTAGGAGTCTAGTTACAGGCTGCTGAGCTGAATTCACTTTGGGCTAATGGTGCACCAGCACTGAGGCTCCCCTACTACAAGCTAAAATCACAAAAGAGCTAAACTTACTAAGAACTGAAATCACTGAGTGTTGTGGTAAGTAGAGGGGAGCCTGAAGATATATGGTGGAGCAGTTTGCGGGATGGCGAGAGCAGCTCATGGGGCGGTTGGCAGAGCGGAGCCCCATGGAGAGGTGCAGCCATCAGATTTGGACCACGTAAGGTGCTCCTTAACCCCCCTGCCCCCAATCTCCACCCAGGTTGGGAGGTAAAGCTCTGCAGATAAATTTTTGAACTCTGGGGATGCCCTGACCAGGGACAGAGACTTTTGGGTTGTTGGACTTTTGGGACTTTGGGTGATTTTGGGTTGCTGGATTCAAGAACCAAAGGGAAAGGACATGCCCCAGTTTGCGTGGGGTGGGTTTTTTGCTCATGGGTTGTGTTATGAATCCTGTTGGTGTTTCCCCAACATAATGCCACATTGTTTCTCTCTGTTATTAAAAGGCTTTTTGCTATACTCGGACTATGTGCTTGCGAGAGGGGAAGTATTGCCTCTTGGAGGCGCCCAGTGGGGGTGGTATATATTTGTCCCAGGTCACTGGGTTGGGGCTCAAGCGGTTTTGCATTGTGTTATTGGAATGGAACCCCTAGATACTGAACCAGGCCCTTGTTGCTGCCAACTCTGACAGGCAGAAGGGTTACACTTGGCATCACTTAACCTGTGTCCAGTTGTTAATAACTTCATTTTATTTTTACTATAAACCAACTCAGTACTGTGTTTAAGGGGAAGGGTGTACTTACTCCTGTTAAGTTAATAAGCTATTATGTGCTTTTGTGTCTTTAGAGAAGGGGTGGGGGACCTTTTTTCTATCAGGGGCCACTGACCCACATTAAAAATCAATCATGGGCCACACACAAGTAAAAACTCCAGGGTCTGATCCCAAGCCCATGCCATTGACTATTCCGGTCTTTGGATCAGATACTGTAATACGGTTCTCACCGAAAATCAGCCCTACTATCCCCTGGTGCTGTCGTGTGGTTCTTCTCTGAATTCCCCTGGTTTGTCAGTATAATTCTCAGGAGCCCAGAGCCAAGTGCAGGATCCCTGGGAGGGTAGAGGGGATCCTCCCCAGAACTGGACCAAGAGGGGCTGTCCTCCCTCCCTCCCTGGGATGCGCAGCCCAGTGGCATAGCCAGGACGGGACACTTGTGTGGGCCCCGACTTCGGATGGGTGGGCAATAAAGGGAGTGGAGGATGGGGGGAAAAGAGGGATTGGGGCCGCCTCCCCCCACCCCCTCCAGCCGGCCTTGCAGGGGGAGATGAACACTCTGACCAGGGGCCCCCGGAGCCCCAGGTGCAAACCCAGCTCCCAGAGAAGACGCCACTATCCAGTGGCAAGCCTCCCATCCCACCACCCCATGCCTGGCCTGGCTCCCCAAGTGGCAGGCATACCTTTTTTTGAGCATTCCTCTGCTGCCGCTGGGCCGTCTGCTCATCCATCCTCCTCCCAGTGGCGGATTAGCCACTGGGCCAAAGGGGTGTGCCCAGGAGCCCCAGCCTGGTCTGACCCCGCACCCGGTGCTCCTGCTGGGGAATGGGGTCAGGGCACAGGGGATTGCCCCTCTCTGCCTGCTCTGCGGCTGGAGCGTTGGGCGGGCAGAACGGGGCAAGCCCCCAACCCCGCTCCCTGGCTGAAGCACCAGGCAGGCAGAGCGGGGCAAGCCCCCAATCTCGCTTCATGGGCCAGATGAAATAAAGCAACGGGTCATAGGTTCCCCACCCCTGCTTTAGAGAAACAAACGGACTTTATTATTTCTCTGAACTGACCAGGAGAGGGCTGGACATTACAGAGCATATGACTCTGGGAAAATTTTAGACTGGGAGTGTGATGGGGTCACCTTACTGCTTGTAGTCAAGGCTGGTGAAAGCTGGAGGGAGACTATGGGGCTGTAGACAGGGCTGTCTAACTCATGGACACTTCAGGGTGTGACCTGTAGGCTGGTAGAGTGGTTGTGAGCATCTCAGGCTGCGAGCTACAGCAGGAAAACATTAAAGCACCCAGGGCTGCAGGACAAATGGCGACACAACCCATCAGTGGTCTGGATTTCACCCCGAATTACCATCACAAAACATTTCTATTGTCCTAACTTGCCTTTTAATGGCGGCCAAAACTCAGTGCTATAAGAGCAATATTTTTAAAATAAATAAATAACTAAAACATTCACCAGTTTTAAATGGACTCGCTGTAGTTTAATTAGGGAGAAATATCAGCTCCTTCCTTCCACTTCACCTTTACATCATGTTAATGTTCTGTCTGGTCTAGTCAATATAATAAGTTACTTTATGTAAAGAAACTTGTTGCTTTGAATGTTAGGAAAAATTTAGGTAATAAACCTAATTTTTTTTTTTTAAAAAAGCAAGCACAGTGCAGATCACATTTCTCCTTGATTTGTGACAAGTCTGAAAGCACTGGTTTTGAAATAACAAAATTGGATTTTTGAAAATTATATACTGAGCAAAATAGAATGTGTTTAGTTTACAAAAAGATTTAAGCACAGACCAAACGTACTACTCTGAACATTTTTACTGGGGTCAGCCTGCTTGGTGGGCTGACTGGCTACTCGTTTCCTCGGGCTCCTGGCTACCCAGATGGCTATCTCCCTGGCTAATTGCTTCTTGGGCTCCCTTTGCTGTCTGACTTTCTGGTTGCCTGATGGGGGTGTGGTTTCTCAGCTGGCTGGCTCTCTAGCTAGCTGGTTCCTGGCCTACCCAGTTCCCTGGGCCAGGTCCTCAGGTTGCCCAGCCTGGCTATTTTGCTGGCTTGCCACTTGGCCAACTCCCTGCCTGGAATTTTCAAAAAGTTCTTTTTGGTTCTAGTAAAATGGAATTTTTGTTTGAAAGTTTCCATTCTGCTGAAAATTTTGCATTTTTGACTTTGTATTCCAATTTGGAATGAAAAAATAATTGAAAAGGTGATGGCAATTCTGGTTTCTGCATAGTAGTAGGTATGAGGAACTTGCAGTATTTCAGACCTGTAGACCTTTTTTGGGGTATAATGCAACATGTTTGTAGATCCCCTCTAAAACTCATTACCATATACACATAGTGTCCTGACTTGGGAAAGCACTTAAGCATATGCACAAAGTGTTGTCGAATACACACAACAAACCAGTTTTAAAAGAAGAGATTTTTCTCCTCTATTCTATTAATTTGATGGTCACTGTAAGAAGAGTAAGTACATTTGCAGAGGGAAATGTGGTTATTGAGTTGACTGTGTCTCTTCAGCATTGTATACTCATAATTTCATGCTCATTGAAACCCAACCTGAGAGGGCCTTCCCTGTTTCAACAGTGACTAACATGATATCCCACTGTGTATGAAAAGTAGCCCTCTGACAATGCCATGAATGCCCAATATGAATTGAAATTAATTCCTCTTCTGCAGCCCCTATGCCCAGGAATACCCAGTTTACATTGCAGATGTCAAGGAGCAAGAAAAGAGAAGATGTTCAGTCTTTTATATTTACTTTGCTGAAGTACAAAAAAACCCCTTCATCTAAATCAGGCAGAAAATAGCCCAACCATGGTATAGATCAGAGGTGGGCAAACTACGATCAGTGGGCAACATCCAGCTCGCGGGACCGTCCTGCCCGGCCCTTGAGCTCCAGGCTGGGAAGACTAGCCCCTGGCCCCTCCCCTGCTGTCCCCCTTCCCCTGCAGCCTCACCTCGCCCCGCCGCCAGTGCTCTGGCCCACCGCTCTTGCCGGGCAGTGCAGCAGCATGGCTGGCTCTGGCCAGGCGGCGGGGCTGTGAGATCCTGCTGTTCTGAGTGGCATGGTAAGAGGGAGGGGAGTGGGGGGGAGGGTTAGATAAGGGGCAGAGGATCCCAGGGGGCAGTCTGGGGACAGGGAGTGGCTGGATGGGCCGGAGGTTCTCGGGGGTGGGTGGGAGGGGTGTCAGTCAGGGAACGGGGAACGGGGTGGGGGTTGGATAGGTGTGGGAGTCCTGGGGGACCTGGCAGGGGTGTGGATAGGGGGGAGGGCAGTCCAGGGAGCAGGGGAGGTTGGATAGGGGGTGGGATCTGGGGGGGGCAGTCAGAGAACAAGGAGCGGGAGGGTAGGATGGGTCAGGGGTTCTGAGGGGGGCAGTCAGGGGGCAGGAAGTGAGAGGGGGCAGATAGGGGGCGAGGGCCAGGCTGTTTGGCGAGGCACAGCCTTCCCTACCTGGCCCTCCATACAGTTTTGCAACTGCGATGTGGCCCTTGGGCCAAAAAGTTTGCCCACCCCTGGTGTAGATAGCCTCCTCCCATGCAAACGTCTGTGCTGAGGGGCCCTGTGGTGAGGAAAACTCAAAGAACCTCTTCACAGATATCCCTCAGATCATTCCATGGGAAGTTTAATTTGTTTCTATTTCCTGCAAGTATGAGCTATGTTTCCACCACCTAAACCAACCAGATACTGTCTCCTCACTATCTCTGGGGTCCCCAGAGCACCCCCTTCCCTGTTTGCTGGCATTATGGCTCCAGCACAGCCATGCTACCAGGGCTTCCCCTAGCCACAGCTACCCAAGCAACCTCCTTAAGGGATGATTTCCCAAGTGATAAAGAGGCTCTGAGGAAAAGGTAATATATACTCAGTCCCCAAGTCTATTAATGTTTATAAACATACTTCACTATTCATGTGCTTTGAGTTGTTAAGCTTGTGTGTAAGACCAGGTCTACACTACAGCTTTCTGCCTGCATAGCGATGTCTGTCAGAGGTGTGATCACTGTAGAACATAGCTGTGATGGCAGAAGCCTACAGTGTAGATGCAGTTAAACTGGGAAAGCTCCTCTTTCACCAGTATCACTTGTTTCACTTGGGGGGGAGGGGGTGGTTTTACTGTACAGCTACAAAATGCAGCTTTGCTAGCAGAGCTCCATCCCCACTAGGAGTATTTTGCTGCGATGCTATACTGGTATTCCTATACCAGTAAACTGATTCTAGTGGAGATGTGAGCTAAGTGTTTGCAGGATTGGAGCCCAAGGAAGTTGTGTGGTTTTTTTGTTTTGTTCAGGTAATGAGCTGCTTGGAATTAACTGAGTCCCTCTCAAACAGGACTTGCCTACTCCCCCTGACACACACAATCCTCATATTTTTGGCATGCGTATCCTGATCTCAGAGAGTCCTCCGTGAGGCCCCAGGAAAGGGAGATGCTGCAATGAAAGTAGTTGACAACCAACTTCTACAAGAGGCAGGGGAGAGTCTTAAGCGAAGATCTCTCTCTGTGCAGACACACATAAAAAAGTGAACATTCCTTTATATTGTCCTATAATATTAGTTTGGCTAACATTTTTAGTATATATATTTGACTAACACATTTCATTATACAGTATTCTAACATACTTAGCTACCACATTCCCACTGGAAGGACCATTATATGTTTTACTCTATTGCTAAAACATGTACACAAAAATGAATTACTTCCAGAAATACTGTGTTAGTCAAAAAAAAATAACTGACTGGTTTCTTGGTAACGTTTCTGAAGCGGCTGCTTTCAAGAATGGATATTGCAGCGTGTGTGTACAGATTTTATGGTTATAGCTGCAGACACCTGTGAAATGCAGGTATCACGTTTGTGAGGGGCGTTCTCTGATTTTTATAACCACACTTAACTTAATTTGTTTTGATTATTGTAACCAGACAAATTCCTAGACATTTACATTCAAGTCAGGGTGTACACAGAATGATCGTGTAATTACAAGCTACAGTTTCTAACCAGAATGAAATTGCTTACTGTGAAACAGTTTTGATGTAGAAGGTAAAGATTTTCTATTCCAACCTATAACCTAAACAAAGTCTTTAATATGAACTTCTATGTTTTTTATATCTCCTAGAGGAAATATAATTAAACTGCCAAAATTATAAGAAACAAACACAAGTCTTGGTTAGAAATATATAGGAATTAAAATATCTGTTATCTATTTCTGTCCACTACTTGATTTGGACATGAAATTCTACTAGCCGTCTGGCAGATTCAGAAAATTAGCACTATAATTTTCATAAGGAGTTGGCCTTAACAAATGTGTGATTTTCCCCCCTCCCCATATACACTACTTAGTGAAATAAAGCTTTAGGAAAAAAGTGGCCAATAAAAGTCTTTGACAGGTCTGTAATTCAGCTAGGAAGAGGAGTAAGAGGAATTTTTATACTTGTGGTTAAGGCACTAGACAAGCATACAGGGACAAAACCTTTCCCAGGTCAAACCTCTCCCTAGAGATGACAGTTGATTCTCCCTGACTAAGGGGTCTATCCAACTTCTGCTGAAGTCAGGGGGTATATAGAGGAGGAGGGACAAGGGAGCCAGTGAAGAGCAGTTGGAGGTACTACTCTTTTTACATGATGGGCAGGGGAATGAAGAGCTGAATAGCCCAGCCAGATGCAGGAGGAACTAGGAAGCAAGGAGCTTGCTATTGTCTCGCATGACCCCTTCGGAACTCCACTGAGGGATGGCGGGGTGGTCTGAGGTACTAGGTGGAAGGGTGTTCAGAAACCCCAGATTCAGCTCAGGACCAGTGCTGCCTCCTACACTGGGCTGAGTGCAGCCTGTGCTCTGGGGCTGGCCCTACCTAGACCAGAGCTATGACTCTCAGCACTGGGATCCACAAATACCTGCTTGTGCTTCTTGCTGCTTCTAAAAAACTTAGGTGGTTTGTTTGTTTTACTTTCTAAAATATTCTCTGACTTTTTTTCATAACCAACTCTGGTGACCATCCCAGGACTGCTATGCTACTTCGTCCTTTGCTTAGGTTCCTGCTACACATTTAGGATGAGATCCAATGATAAGCTCCAGTTGTTTTTTGCTATTAGTTTCTCTAACATTATTTAGTATACATATTTACCTTAACCAGCCAATTACAATGGGGTTGCGGTTCCTTTCTGTCAGTGGAGTGAGACAAACCATCCAGGATAGTAATAGCTCTGGCCTGGAGATTCATTCTGATCACAATTACACCAGTGTAAATTACGAGTAATTTCAGTGAAGGAAAAGGAATTATACTGGTATAAGTAGGAGCCGAATCAGGTCCCGTCTCCTCACCATGTCTAGTTTTGGGAGTTTGCATAGCTTTTTTTTCTATGATTAATTTAGAAAGAGATTAGAGCTTTTTTTGGGTTATTATGCTCCGCTTCCTCATTATTTGCTTTATCTTTCTATGCTGTCCGTATATTCTATTTTTGTTTTTTATTCATTTGCTGGCTTGGTAAATTTTAGTTTAAAATTTTAATCTGATCACAGCAACTCCTTTGCAAAAGATTTTCTTTGACACAAATCAGATGTCAAGAATTATAACATTCATAAGCCAGTCGGAGAACACTTCAATCTCTCTGGTCACGCAATCAGAGACATGAAGGTCGCTATCTTACAACAAAAAAACTTCAAATCCAGAGTCCAGCGAGAAACTGCTGAATTGGAATTCATTTGCAAATTGGATACTATTAATTTAGGCTTAAATAGAGACTGGGAGTGGCTATTTCCCCTTGTTTTTTCCTACCCCCCCCCCCCCGGCCTTCTGGTTAAACTTGGATTTATGCTGGAAGTGGCCCACCTTGATTGTCATGCGCATTGTGGGGAGAGTGGTCAGTTTGGATGAGCTATTGCCAGCGGGAGAGTGAGTTTGTGTGTGTGTGTGTGGGGGGGGGGGTTAAAAAACCTGGATTTGTGCTGGAAATGGCCCACCTTGATTTTCATGCACGTTGTAAGGAGAGTGGTCACTTTGGATAGGCTATTACCAGCAGGAGAGTGAGTTTGTGTGTGGGGGTTTTGGGGGGGGGGGGGGGTGAGAGAACCTGTATTTGTGCTGGAAATGGCTCATCTTGATGATCACTTTAGATAAGCTATTACCAGCAGGAGAGTGGGGTGGGAGGAGGTATTGTTTCATGGTGTCTGTGTATATAATAATGTATTCTGCAATTTCCACAGTATGCATCCGATGAAGTGAGCTGTAGCTCACGAAAGCTCATGCTCAAATAAATTGGTTAGTCTCTAAGGTGCCACAAGTCCTCCTTTTCTTTTTGCAAAGAAAAAGCATGAAATGAACTGATCTTGGACTCTGCATACGTATGGAGGCAAATATATCCTTTCATATGAGAAAATAGTAGATGCAGAATAATATTTATCTCTTGAATCTTGCAATATACAAAACAGGAATAAAATATTTTTAAAGTGTGCTGATCTTTATCTCACTTGCACCACATGTATATTATTTTGGTGACAATGTTCAGATAACAATTTGCTGCAAAACTACACATGTTACAGAAAAACATAGGAAGATAATACCTAACAGACTGCCTCAATCATCATTGTCCATACGGCAATGCAAAAATGAATAAGCTGAGGTCTCACTCTTCATCACTGAGTCACTAGCCTATTAGAGAGACAGAGATGGAGATAAACATTATTAGAATTTTAACTACATTTCTATCCCTTTTTTTTTGGTCCAGACTTTGTTTAAAATAGAAGAATACAACGACTTGAAAAATTCTGTAAGTAGACGTGTTTAGCATATGCTTTTCACTTTTGTTCTTCAAGCTGCTCTTTTATAATTATCGTATTTTAGGGACAGGATGGCAAAAATTCAGAAATGAGGTGGTCATCCAAATTTCTGAGCAGGGTATTACAGAGCTTTAGTGGTAATATCATTACAGTTGATTTTACATCTGTGGCATTGTGATTCTGAGAACCTGAAGATCTGCTTGAATAAGTCTTGTCTGGAACTAGTTATTAACCATTGATTTCTGGAACATATGGACTCAGTGCTCTATCTGCCCATAGTTATCAAAGCAAGCTGGAACTAAAGCTAATGGCTTCAATATCATCAGCCTTCCAGATGGTGTCTCTTTGTGGTGTTATTTTATTTGGCCAAAATTATGGAATTTCCATTGGTATATTAATTAGCATGCTAAGTATCGCCAGGATTATACTGTAAAGAAGATGTACTGTATTTGGAAAATACCATCACTAGTTTGCATCAAAAGGAAATTTTAGCTCCTCATAAAATGCCCCAGCTAAACTTTTCTCTTGTTTGGGAATGGTTTGTATACACTAATGTCCCTCATTTCTGCTTTTCCTGTGCTTTTGCCTGCAGTCCAAATTCATCATTGCAATATTTTGAATATTCAAAACCCCACATAAATGGAGATATTGCAGCATCTTCCTTTGTACATATTTTGTCTTAGTTAGCAGGTGCTTCTTGCAAGGTGTTTGTGAAGAGCAGCCTTCATCCCAGCCCTTCCCGCCTAACTATGCCTCCATACCCACAGATACCCAACCCTATTATCTATCCATTAAGAGGCTTCCAGGGGATTGAGGAGAGGCAGGAGTATATCAGAGAGCCAGTGTTGTGTTCTTTATATGGCCCCCCTCCATTAGTGACCCTTTTGAGTTCTCTACACCCCAGCCAGCCTTGGCATTTTGGGTGCCAGAGTCACCCTCCCCAAAATTACTTGGGATGAGTATGGCAATCCTTTGGGCCTACAGCTGTGTCTACACTACAGCAGCTACAGCACTGTAACTGCATGCAGCTGTTGCACTTCTGGGGAAGATGCTCTAAGCCGACGGGAAAGAGCTCTCCTGTCCGCTTAATAACTTCTGCCTCTGTGAGAGGCAGTAATTATGTCAGTGGGAGGAGCTCTCCCACCAACGTAGCATTGTCCACACTGGCGCTTAGGTCAGTGTAACTTACATCACTCAGGTGTGGATCATTCACACCCCTGAGTGACATAAGTTATACCGATGTAATTTGTAGTGTAGACATAGCCTAAATGTCGTCTTTTATATAAAAGATCATTGTGCTTCCACCAGCCTTCTGAGCTGCAGTAATGGAGCCCACCTGTTTGAGCTGAAATCTATGCGTAATTTCCTATGTTATAAAGTTTAAAGGACTAATTATCCAATACAGCCTTAGTCTAGGGGTCTAGCAGTCTCTTTCCACTGAAGTATTGTGCCTGCATTTTGGTAAATGTTAAGTGATTTCTCTTTCTTCTTTTCCTCCATGATTTAACTAGAAAAAGTATCTTAGCTCATATTAACATAACATATTATGTTCATAATAGCCATCCTAGCCAGTTCCCAAATGTATAGAGATATTGTGCATCTCCCAGGGAAGCACAATAACATATAGGAACATATGTACATTACTACAGTATGTTAACTTAAAATCTTTGTCTCTTTTGCTAATTACTTTATTCCATTTCATTCTCTCCTCACATGTCAGTCCTAATCCCAATTCTGTTCTATTTTCTCTTTTGTAGTCTCTCTTTCTCTCCTTTTTTTTTTTCCTCCAAAAGTAGCAACAGCCCCCTCACCTTTCTTTCAGGTGCATCTCATCTTCTCTTTTCCACGTCTTCCAAGAGATTATCTGACTCTCCAAGAATCAGCATCAGTCACATACACAATTCTCAGAACTTACATGCTGCATGTTAATTTGCCAAAGCAACTGCATGATCGTATTGTTGTTATGCGTGTCCTCCTCCAACTGTTTGCAATTACCACTCATTGAGTTTTGTCTAAATTTAGATTGTAAGCTTTTGTAGGAAAGAGCCAGATCCTCCACTGGTGTAAATCAGCAGAGGTCCTAGGATTTCTAAGGAGCTATGCTGATTTACACTGGCTGAAGAGCTGGGTCCTAGTCTTTAACATGTTGCATCCCTGCATATTTATGGGGGTGAGATACAAAGATTAAGATAGCAGAATATTTTAATAGGAAGTAGACATAGGAGAGCTCTCCCTGCAATCACTTGTTTTGTCCTGCAAGTCTTCTAGCCAATGCTTCCTCCCCTGGGAGTGGAGGGTTGGCCAGGAAAAGACTGTAAAGAGTCTCACAACATCTAGTGTGTCTGCTAATTCTCATTCTGATCCACTCTGACACCTGGCAATGTGTTGCCTGTCTGCTGAGTGAGAAAGATTCAGTACTCTCACTCTGAACACTGTTTTTACTCCTGTAGGGATCTGAAGTGGACTGCCTGCCTGCCCACTCTTCCCATCACAGTCAGGGTGGATGACCTATGCATAGGAGTGACCTATGATACGAGATGGCCTATGCTAGCCTTATCTGGAAGGCTGATATTGCCGGCAGTCTATTTCTTGTATTCACCAGGTTGTAAGTGATGATATCACAATGACATCATCATATGATTCCCAGAACCTGTAACTTGAGGTGCAGGCATATTGAGCGTAGCACTGATTCTACAAGGCAAAATAGAGCCTCTAAAATCCTGTTTCCTGAGAGTCTTCACTATATTCTGTTACAATAGTGATAAGTCTTGGTAGCTATTTTGTGCCAACAAGAACTTGGTGCACTTGAATATTTAAGACAAGATAACTCTGCTTAGAGAAGTGGGCAGCCATAGTGTGGGTGGTACTCATCAGCAACAATGCAGTTCAGTACTGAGCTGCAACACCTCTTACCTTCAAGTATCACCTTCTCTTGACTGTAGACTGCCACACTACAAAATTACCAGGTCATTTCTCTTACTGTCAAAAAATCAAGTAGGGATGAAGTTGCACTCATCAATCTTATTTAAATGAGACTCTAGTAAACTGGTGACCACACTGTTCAGCCCTCATTTAACTGATTGAATAATTCAGCTGGCCCAAAGTTAACCCCACCGTAACTCTGCATCTACAATAATTTCCTTTTTTGAAGCACTTTCAATTATTGCCACATCAAGCTATAGGAGAAATGAAATTACTTCCAACATTTTGGAATTTCTGATTTCTTCACTTACACAACTCATAAAGTGAGTAGGATTTGGACCTTCAGTATTAATTGCAAGAGGGCTGAACAGTGTGGTCACCAATTTACTAGAGTCTCGTTTAGAATTCAAGACTGGCAACTCATTCAGTCAAATTTAGTGGTAACTGTGCTGTACATGAAACCTCCTTCTTCTCGCATCCTTGTCACAAACTAGATGTTTTTCCAGAACCGTGCACAAGCAAAGGCTTTTTTCATCTCCATAGTGAGGTCCTACTTTGTAGAAGTCTCCCCAAAGAGTTGGCCAATGAGCAGGAGCTCCATAGTCTGCACCTCACTGCACTTGCATGCTGTATATTCATGTCATTAGAATAACCCCATTTGATTATATTGACTTTGATCTGCCAGTCTGCATACGCAGGTGGTTTAGGCATCACCATATTGACCAGTCTCTATCAGCCTCTCTGGGAAGGTCCTCCTGGGGGTTCCATATCTATTTCCGCGTGTGTCCAACTGCATGTAGTCTTTTATTCTGTAACCTCAGTCGTGCTTTGACAGCTGTCGCATCCAAAGGCACAATACTGGTTATAAAACTCTTTCGCGATTGAAACATTAATAATAACCACCTGAAAATTATTTTACATTCACTTGCCTAATTTAAATAACAATTAGTCAAATACATTACCATCAGAGGAAATTAATTAATTATACTCCAGTTACAAACTCCTTGTTCCAGGGTTAGGAACAAAAACCACAGTAGTTCATTTTGCTCTGAACGGAAGCTCTGTTGTACTCATGGTTTTTTATCTGGCAAAAGTGTCCTACATGTAATGGAAAAGCACTTGATTCATTAGGATATTTCAGGCAAACAAGTCAAATCTACTATATATAAGCAGCAAAATTAATTGCCTTCTGCTCTATTCATTGAAACCAGAGATGTGTCACAACAGTAAAACATTTGCATTTAAATCAATCTACCTAGTTTTGTAAAAAAAGACAATTTTTTTTACAAATATTGTTCAATATTTTACTAACCAATTTGTTGCTCTAGACTGTTTGCCTTCAGTTTTGTCAATTTAGTTAACATATATTGAAAGTACTGTAAATATAGCGTTTTGCTTGAGTTACTTTCACAGAGTTCCATTATGTCTACAACTAGAGGATGAAATTAATCTGGAATTAATAATGTAGAGCACTGCAAGTGAACCAGCAATTCTGCCACAGAAGCTCTATAAATTCTTACCCCTAACTAAACTTAATTTTTAAAAAACACACTACTCCAAAAGAGCAAGTAAACATTCAAGAAATGTTTGCTAAGTTTGCTGCAAAAATGTAGACAGCTAAAGGCTGACAATGGGGAGTATTGTCATAACACTGAGAATAATGTGTTATTTAGTGCCTAACACTGAACATTGTGTAAACAATTAATCATAGGATAGAAACCACTGAAAATCAATAGCATTTGAGTTGCATTTACAGGCCTGCACTGATCAAGAAGTTTCTATGCTTACTGCTTATGATGGATAAATCTTGTTAACCTTTTTTGACACAATGTGTCAACACCTGAAACATCTGCATCATATTGATGGTCCTAGGGCCTTCCTTTCAGAGGGAGAGTGAATACAAATCTTTATTTTTCTATAGTAGACAAAAGCAGCCAGAAGAACTATGTGAAAAGATCAGTAAACCTTGATCATAGTTCATATGTATGAGTATATAAAATCACTGTCTGCACTTTACAAACCTTGATTAATTTATCCTGCCCTAATTTACCCTGCAAGTTACAGAAGAATTAATATTCCTATTTACTGATGGGGAACTGCAGCACAATTGCATAGGAGTTCTGCTGTTAAGTGAAATGGGAAGAGAACCAGGCACTCAGGGTATGTCTACACTGTAATAAAAGACCCAGGGTACAGGCTCAGTGAGGCTTAAAAATTGCAGTGCAGATGCTTGGGCTTGGGCTGGAGCCCGGGCTCCAGCCTGAGACCAAACTTTACGCTGTAATTTTTAGTCCCACAGCCCGAGCCCCACAAGCCTAAGTGAACTGACCCAAACTCTAGACTTGGTGCCTCTGGTTTTTTACTGCAGTGTGGACAAACCCTGAGTGATTTGCACAGGGTCATACAAGAGGTCTGTGGCAGAGCCATGAACAGAATGCAAATCTTCTGAGGCAAGTCCAATGCCTTAACCACAACAGCACCCTTTCTCTAAGTGATCACACGTTCTGATGCTCAGCCAGCCCCTCCGTAAATTAACTGGGCCTGAGTCTCAGAATTCTGAGCCAGATCCAAACTTCCTGAAGCTTGAATATCTGTGGTTCTGGGGCTTTGGTTCAGCCTATTGTAAAGAAAGAAGTTGGTCATGATGCTCAGCTTGGATTCAGATCCAAGCTTCTGCAAATGGGGGTGGTAATTTTGATCCTGAATTGTAGAATAGGCTCATATCTGAGCTACCTGTGCTACTGGGGCCTGCAATGTTGGGTTAGAAATCCTGCTGAATCAGGCTTCAACTAGCTTATGTTTCTAGTCAGACTAAAACTATTACAAGTAAAGGTGTTCTGATGGCATATCTTCTTCTAGTCCTAACTGGCTCCAGGTAGGGCAAGGAGTGTGAAGATTAACTTTTTTGTAAAATAATGAACTGAATATTTTTGACTTTTGGAAAAAGATTGAGTTGTTTTGACTAGGTTTTTACATGAGGTTTGTGTTGGTTCTTATTCTGTCCACAAGGGGTCAACCATCTAATAAGGGGTCTGATCCAGCCTCCCACTGAAATCAATGAGTTTTGTCTTTGACGTCAACAGGAGTAGGGTTAGGTTTACTTACACAGAGAGGGATTTATGAAGGTACTCAGTTGGCCTAACTCTGCTTCCATTGCAGTCAATAGAAGATTTCCCACTGACTTCAGTGAAAACAGTTAGGCCAATGATGAGCAGTTCTGAAATCCCACTTTACATGGAAAATATTCTTAGTATATACTTGGATACTAAATTTTATCTTTCCCGATTGTGTTAAATGGTTTAACGACAAAGCATTACCCTTTTGCTCTGGGCAAAGGCTCTCTACAATTTGATACATCTCTCACTTATAATAGAAGTTAGTAAGTAAACTACTCAATCACAATCTTATTTGCAACTCAAGGGAAGTTGAACCTCTCTTCGTTTTGGCTAAAGTGTTCTCCAAGGCATGATAGATATATCTCCAATTAACATTTCCCTACAGCTATTTCTAAAATGCATTCATCAGTTTCTGGGAAATTAATTGATCCTGAAGAAATGAGCTAATGTTCCCAACTTTGTGTTTTTTATAAAAGGCCTGGGTCCTTCCTGAATGACAGTGTGTTTCAATAGCAAAGTACAAATGGGATACATACAGAGTAATACAACCTGACCTTCTTAACTTCCCAGCTTGATTAAAAAGCTTGGAAGACACATTGTCATAATACAAACTGACTATTATGCCACCAAGAGCAGCATTAAATATTCTAACATTTCTATATAGTAAATTTTTTTCTGATACAGAAAAGATCCATTTGCAAGCTGATAATTTGGTATGGTATTGCTCTAACAGGCTGAGCAAGCAGTCTCTGTGTGTGCTCTTATCCCTGGCCCAGCAGTACAGTTTGTCTATATATTGGTCAGGCAAAATGTATTCCAAAATACTTTTTTTTTTTTTTTTTTGAGGGAGTAAGTGTTTGCTACATTTTTGAAAGGTTCTGTCCCTTCACATTTCTTTCAGGAATTACCAACAGCTCTCATGGACTGTTTGGGGGAGGTTAAAGGCTACTGTAAACTCTGTACAATGCTTAACTCAGTATCATTATCATTCCTATTATGCTTTACAATACTCACCAAAGCTTCATTGCAATAAAAAATTACTGACTCTACTGGGTCACCATTACTGGAAATTACACCATCCCTGAGTCTTATTGGGATAAAGGCATGGGCCACCAGTAAATGAGCTTTGACTTCTACAGCTTGGATAGGGTAAAATTCTGCTCTTCCTGAACAAGGACAGAGTAAGTAGGGGAGACTAGAGGAGGAGATAAGTAAGTGTTTGAGGAACAACATGGGTTGAATCAGCCCAGTTCATACAGTGCAACTCTTCCTATTGACTGAAAAAGATGGACGCTGTCCTTCCATGTCTGCAGGATGGGGGTTCGCAGTCACTGGAGACACAAATGTAGATTCACTTACCTTTCTCACTGCCTGCTCCCAGAAATGGCCTTTTTGTATCTGAGCAGAGAGACTTGCACTTTCCGGATCTCTACCTGTCCTACTACTTCTGTGGGGTCAGGGCTTTGTCTGGGGTCTGCACAAGAGGGGTGTGTGTTTGTGGGGTGAGGGAGAGAGTGTTTGGATTTCAGCCAGAGTGCAGTTAATATCAGGTTGCAAGTTAGGCCATGGATTGTGCTTCCACACCTGCTTATTTACTTTTTATAGACTTCTAGTATGTTTACTTGTCAATCTCATTTTATAGTGCAAGGAGAATTGATTTGTCACTTAATATTTTTTATATTTTTCTTATTGCGCTGTGCTTCTCACTAACATAGGCCACACGATGACAGCACGAAGAAAGAGCAGTCTCCAAGCAGTCATATCAAAGTGACAGCTTCGTTCTCTTTTTCACTGTTGGGCAATCACATGCCTGATTTTAAATAGAGTGATTTAAAAAACAAAATGAACAGCAACATCTGCTGCAAGACAGCAGCAACAGACGAGCAGTGAAAACAACAAAGTAAAACATGCTTAGAGGAGTTGGTTTCTGGTATTTGTTCCTCTTCAAGTACAGATCCTTGTTTAAAAACCACAAAACAATGAATAGGGTTGCAGGACTAGAAGGAAAATTCCATATCCAGGCTTCTGCTCCATTTTCATGCAAAAGGATTCTCACTTTTGGGATATGCGATCCCAGTGCAAATCACTGCTCTGTCTTGTGGCTGGGAGCTTGAAAACCAAGAGTGGGAATCCTACACTGATGGTTTCTTTAAAGACTGAATATTAAGATAAATGGTCTGTAATAAAGGTCCAGTAGTGAAGCCACACAGATGGCTTCTTCTCTAATAACTGGCTCTCGGTAAGTTGACTCTATAGGAGGGCCCCCAGCATGCGGGTTTGAGAAATTAAAATTACGACCTGCCATTACTGTAACTGCTAGCAAACACTGAGTGTATCTTCTTTCTATTGTCTGATCAGAATCAGTGTCTTAGGCTGAGAATGGAGAATAGCAATTTTGTTAAGCAATTATGGAGGCTTTTGTCCTAGCAGTTGCTTCCGCTGCTGCTACCATGTATATTAGGTCATCAGATACTAATAGCACATACAGAATAATAATAATAATAATAATAATAAAAAACCCCTAAGCATGAATCCCCTGGCATCAGACCACCACTTAACCGCTCCTGGTTTTCTACTTAGGCGATGGCTAAGTACTCGGCCAGTATTAGCAGAAGCTGCATTTTTTTGTTGTTTTACAAATAAAGGCTTATTGGGTTTCTTCTTCTTCTCCAATAGCTGTTTTTGTAGCAGGGATAATGGTGATGGATGGATCTGCAATTTTCACATTCACTACAGTATCTTTAAATTGGTTTCCTCATGCACTCAGCAGGGAGGATGTGGAGAACAGGTGTGTACTTTGATAGACTGGTAGAATTTATGTGGTGATTTGGGAAGTATTAAGTTTGCATTTTCTACTTTGTCTTACGATCAGTCTTTTTCTTCTCCTCCACTGCCTTTTATTTCATTTTTAATACCAGCTTGTTTCAATTTGTTTGTGCATCTGTTTCTTAAATTCAGTTCATTTTAACATTTCTTCCCTATGATGTTGTTTAGTCATTTATGTATCTGTTAGACATTTGAGGACTGATTTTCAAAATTATTCACAATTAGGGCAGATATGCCTGTGAGAAGGTTCAGTGAGTGTCACCTTCACATCTGCTCCTTGGTCTTTGAGTTTCTTCCTGGTGTGCATCTGCCACAGCTATTTGTATTATGCCTTAATGGGAGAGCACGGTTCTTGTCCGTGCCCCACCTTACTTAGACTATGTTTAGTGGGGTAGGCTCCAGAAATACTTATCCCTTCATCAGCTCTCCCTCAGAGGTTGAGGGATTCTCAGCTCATTCAAGGCAGTCTATCTGAAGTTACCCAATACAACAATAGCCTTCTTAACAATAAGATTTAAAAACAGAGAAAATGGTAGTAAAATAAAATAAATGTTTTGCACAACATATCACATTGGAATGGTTTGCAAAGCCCAGTGAGATTGGTTCCCATTAGCTTAGTTACAGAGAAAATCAAATCAAATCTTACATTTCCGGATGCTGGATGTTTCCAGTATCTATCTTAGCTGATGAAAGAGGTAGCATAGATTTATCATTATTCCCTTGCTGTGACATAGGAATTATTGACAGAACCCCATCCTTCTGTTACAGCAAGGACCACAGAAAGGCTATATCGTAAAGCGTAGATAGAGACACTTACAGGATGTATGTGTGTGCACTTTGTACCAATCATAAGTCCTAAATTTGGAACTGGTAGCAAGTGTTAAACACAGTAGATTTCATCATTTGCTTAAGTGCTTTACTGAATCAGGGGCCAAGGCAAATGACCTATTAGTGGAGTTAAGGTGCAATTGAAGAGTACACCTTCATATACATAATCCAGCATGTTGATTTATTTATTAAGTAGGAAGTTCATTTTACTTTTCTGTCTCCTATTTTCATAAGCAAAACAATGGCCGTATAATGGAAGAAAAATGAAATCTATGAAGAGGTGAATTAAAAATCAAGACAAAAAGCCATATACTAGTCATGCCTTGAAGATTAACTAATAATCTTACATTCTCTGAATCACAAACAAAAGTAGAATTCCCAGTGCCCTCTTTGTGCAAAGACATGAGTAAATTTATGCACTGTGGTACTGCTTATGTGAGTAAAGTAACACACATGCTTAAGCATTACACAGGATTGAGGCATAAATAATGAATATTTTATGAACCTACAAAAAATCAGTTCTAAAACTTTCATTTGCAAAATGGAATGGTTAGCCACGTCATAGAGTACAAATTTCAAAAAGTCCATCTATTTTCTCATTATCTGCTTTTCACAGTTGCATAATTAAAACAGTAATAAAATAAATTTTAGGCACAAAAGGAATTGTTTTAATAACAACTGAGTTAAAAAGCAATGAAAGGAAACTAAGTTATATATGTCAAAGAAATCTCTTCAGATATTAAGTTAACAATATTGAAAATCCTGTAGGTCATATTTCTATATATAAAATCACTATGCAAAAACATCAGTAGGCAAATTATAAAATGCATAATTGAAGCAAGTTAAATGATATGAAGAATGCCTTGAACAAATAGCTGTGGGGGACATGTACTTATACATAACCATGAGAGTGAATCCATAAGTCTACCTAATTAGACTTAATTACAATACATTAGATGTCAACAAAGAGGCTGTGGGATGTGAAAAGAGACATTTTACATATTGCTATAGGGATCATGTATTTATGCAACCCATTGACATGGCTTTACTCTAAAGGGCTAATTGAATGAATTGGTTTTGACTGTGCCAGTAATTTGGAAAGAGAGAAACTAAAAACAGTTATAAGTGCCGTGGGTCTACTCTGTAGTGAGCATAACTGTCATCTGTTCTGATTTGATCATGTCATGTCAAATGCATCCTGCTTTTCAGTTCAAAACAGATAAAAGTCCCCAACCCCAAGCCTCCACAGAATATTTTAATTTGGCAAAGAATAAAACATTGAACTCTCTCAAGGGCTTGGAAAAAAGAACACAGGATGGATAAGGATATATGATGTTGTTAGTCTTCTGGCTAAAAAAAGATTAGAGACAGATTCTGATTCCACATATACAGATGTAAATCAGTAGTGTTACACCACATCTGGTGTAACTGAGATCAAATTAGGATCACAGTTTATAGAAACCATTAAATCTATGGTTGGATTATACCTATTGTAGTAAAAATGATGTTTTATAAATTTTAATCTGAAACATAAAAGGATATGGACATTTTTTCAATGCACTATTTTCCTAAGCATAATTACTTGCCATAAATTCTACTGAGGTATATATCTTCTTTTGATGGTAGGAAAATTAGAGAGCTCATTGGCAGAAACTTCAATTTATTCAGGTTTTTTTACATTACATTAATTATTTGTAAAGGGTTTCAGTAGCTGTATTGAATTATGTCTTGCGCTGCCAGAATAATTAATCCTAAAAGAAGAAAATATATTCATAAAAAATAAGAAGAAACAGAAATGTAGAAAGAGTGCCATGCTGTGTTATTCAGCTGAATGGGGTGAGAGTGGGATGAAATAGCAGATTCATATATGTGAGTCTCAATAATGTCTACTAATATATGCAACCTTTTCTGTATGAAACAGTGCAGATACACAGTGTCTCCCAATCATTCGTCATAGGTGCTGCTGGGCTTTTTTCTTTGCAATGTGTAAACAAGACCTTTGGGGGGAGCATTAAGACAGTGAAGAACTTCTTTAGGTTGAGAAGATGTAAGGAATCTTGCAGCTAGAATTCCCAGCTGAACACAATTGATAGGGTTGACCTTAGTATACAGCTTTGCCGGAGTCCATAATATTTTGTAGTATTGGCAAGGCCATAGGTGGTAGCTGTGATTGTTGTGTTCTTCCTTACAGAGACTATTCCTGCATAAAGGAAAAGGCAAGAAATCCTTTGAATTAGCAATGGCAGAGTTTCCAATGCCATCTCCCCCCTAAAGTGGCTGGAGATTTGGCTGCTAGCCTTGTGATCCCCAGGATATAGATATATGGACCATCTATACTAAACTCCTATGCCTTTCCAAAAAGAAAAGGAGTACTTGTGGCACCTTAGAGACTCAAATAAATTGGTTAGTCTCTAAGGTGCCACAAGTCCTCCTTTTCTCTTTGCGGATACAGACTAACACGACTGCTACTCTGAAACCTGTGCCTTTCCAAAGCCTCCCCGGGACCTGGAACCCCATTCCCTCAGTAGGACAGTGAGTAAGTTAAAGCTGCAGGGGGAGCATTAGAGCTGGCCAAAATCTTTGGAACAAAAATATTTTTCACAGTAAAATGGCCTTTCTTTGAAAATGAAATAAAAAAGGTAAATAATTGCTTTTAAACTTCTCATTTTTTTCACAGTTAGTGACATTTTAATATGTTTAAAATGATAAATAATCATTTTGATAAGCTTTGATTAAAATGTTGTTTCAATTTTTTTAACCTCCTCCCCAAATTGATCCTCTTTAAACCTGTAGAATGGAAACAATTTAGAAATATCAGTTTAAAAACATCCATAGTGTTGGGAAGGTTTGATGCCATGGGAACCAGTTGTCTGACCCTTGGTCAATATTAGAGAGACAAGGTGGGTGAGGTAATATCTTTTACTGGATCAGTGATTGTTGGTGTATTAGCAAAGGTGCTACTAAAAATTTACCAGACTATCAAATTGAAAGGAAAATTATTAACTCCCAGTCTAGATGTCCATGTCCTTTCATTAAGTAACATTGGGCCAAATCATCTATCTCCACAACTATAGGGTGAAAACCCAGTGGATCCAGGCGTGGATGTGCACATAAAGAAGGAAAAAGTGTCCCCTACTTTTCCCAATTCTGCAGTAGCCTCTCCCTGGGTTTTCTGAAACAAGGTTTCAAAATTGGGATGGAGTGGATCAGGAAGAGGGAATGCACATGGGGGACCTCATAGGTTAAGATTAAGTACTTTCACACATTCAGTACTGTCTTGTATTTATTAATACAATGAAGGGGGGTATGAAACATAAATTTTACTAAAACTGCTGTTTTCAGGGAGGATGACATCTAATCCAAAACCGGGATAAAGAGCCCTTATGTGCTGGAAGTGAATCCTTTTAGGAACTTTCTTCACCCTGAGTAAGAACAAATTAAAGATGATTTAGGGTCAACTCCTCAGCTGGTGTAAATCAGCACTAATCCACTGACTTCAACAGAGTGATGCTGATTTACACCAGCTGAGAATCTAGCCGAGAAAGTCCTTTTTGGGCAGAAGAAATAGAGAGCTGTCCATATTCATGAAGAAAATAAGTTGAGAAAAGTCCCTGATTTAGAGTAGAACATTAAGAAAAGTCTCTCAGAGCACACAGACGTACACTGTCATTTTCAGGATTGAGGAAAAGAAGAGAAAATGTCATTCTTAGGTCAGGAAGAAACAAATAAAAAAGATTCAGTCCATTTGTCTCATGGACTTCCAAAAATATGAAACCCTACAAGGTTGTTGAAGCTCAATAAAGGATCATCTCTGGACACAAGAAAAGATATATTCAGAATCCCTCTCACTTAGTGATGGAAAAATGCGTTTTTAAAAAACGTATTAGTGCAGAAGAAAGTAAAAGTCCAGTTCAGAGAAAGGAAAATGAGCTTGCATTAGACAAACTGAATAAAATAAACTCAAGAAGATGACCATTTTTAATGAAAAACCACAAATGCAAACAATTGGAACTACACTGGGTTGGAAATTGACATATGTCTGACTCGCTATTTGTTCACATCTTAAAAAAAATCCTGCGCTCTTAATTGGATGCCTTGGCCTATGAATTCTGATTGATTGATTTGCAAGGGTTGTCAGCAAAAAAGCAGAAAAGCTGCTTCAGAAACCACCAAGAAAACATTACAATTTCTAAAAGTTTTGATCTAGTACTCTTTGTTTAACTGAGAAACAGCAGCCACTGAAGAAGAAAATAAAACCCAATGCTGTCAAAAAAACAAATGTATTTCTAATGATTTTTTCAAATGAGATTTTTTTCACAGCTATCTCTAATTCCAGATGGACTGGAATGGCCTTACCATCAATGTCAGACTTTTTGGATGTCACAAAAAGGCATATTAATAATATTAACCAAAGAATTGGCTTATATGTTTTAAAGGTAAAACACTATTACTGCTGATATATGATAGGAAAATGGTGTTAGAACAATCATCTAAGATATGCAAAGATCATCTAAGATTATATTATATAGTTAAGCTCATAAATGAGGAGTAGTGCATGGGTAACAAAAAAAAGGTGTGATTTATTTATATTAAACTCAGTAAGGGCCTCTAGGCAAGAGTGCAAGGCCTCATTTTGCTAGGGACTGTTCCAGCACATAGTAAGAGAGAGGCCCTGCCCTCAAAAAGCTTACACTCTAACTAGATAAAACAGGCATGGGGTGGGAGAAAGGAAGAATTATCATCTTCATTTTATAGATGGGGGAAGCAAAAGTAATAAGGCATGCCTGATACTTATTTATTCTAAATACATTAATGCAACCACACAGATTTTAATATGGTTCTGAATTCATGCTAAACCATGGGTTCTCAATCTGGGGGTGATGAAAAGGTATAAGGAGATCATGGCCACTCTCCTTTTCTTTGTGGTTAGATGGGCCAAACTCATCCCTGGTGTAATTCCATTGACTTCAGAGGAGTTACGCCAGGAATGAATGTGGTCCAGTACATTTAGCATACTAGTCATATTTTTGTCATATAAAATATGATCAATGTGGCATATGTCAATCTGTTTTGCATGCTCTAATTATTTTTGCATGCTCTAATGTATATTTGATCCATGAATATAATCAATATGTACAAAATACACTATGCAGATGTCGCCATGTTTATTGAAAAAACAAATTCTGAGCTTTTTCTCTACATATCAAATTCCATTTCAAGTTAACCCAGCAAACATTTTTATGGTGACTTTAAATTCTGCTCCTCTGCTCTAGTAACTGTTTCAGAATAGTTGTCATGTTGATCCCCAGGGTCTTTAGTGGTTATCCCAGTGGTGCTCACGATATCAACCTGCGTCTCCTCCAATCTTTTGGCACTACAAGTCTCAGCCTCTTGTTGTCATATGGGGATACTTTACCACAAGGAAGGTTTTGTTTAAAGCACGTAAGCCTTTCACAGTGTTCACAGGGAAGCAATGTGATAGATATATGAAACAAGGGCTAGGGCTCTCTTTCAATCTCTTTTGGTACTCTGGCCTTAAAAAGTTGTTTGGGAAACGTTAAAAGTCAGTCGCTTCTATTTTAAAGAGAATACTTTATTTATTTCATGTCTGTTGTTCAGAAAGCTCGGATTTATTTTTCCAAACAGAGTTTGATAGGAATTCATTCATAAAAATTTTCCTCAGAATAATGTCAATATAGGCTGCATATTTAGTCATAAATCTGTCTTCTGAAAATATGTAATGGTTCTTTTCATATTATAGATAAAGGATGTTTTTTACCCACAATTGCATTAAAGATATCCAGCAACTTCTTCTGAGGGAATACCTTGAAGGTGAATTAATATATGACCACTACATGCCAGCTGTAATCTGCAGTAACTAACATATTTTATGGGCTGGTACACAGGGAGATGTCAGCAAACCAGTAAAGTGCCTCAAACCACTATGGCTTATTGCTAAAATCAGCCAAGTCAGCAGGCTGTAGATTGGCCAAGTCAGCAGGCTTAGCTTAACCAAGGCAGGAGGGGAGGGGGTCATTGGGTGCCACAGAAAGGGCAGCTTGACCCCGCGTCCTTCCTGATAAGAATTGTGTTGAAGTTGCTGACACATGCATTTTAGAAGAGCAGGATGTGCCCCAGGAATGGCTATTGGGGCCTCAAGGCTGCAAACTCTGGAAAAACCCACATCTGGTTAATCAATAATCGGAAGGAACCGCTTGCTTGACCATTGAAACTGCTTACTTAACAGGTTTTCTTTAAGGGACATGTCATTCTATTGCTAATGTATAAACAAGGGAAAAAAAGTTTGAGGTAGTTGGACTCTTTCTGGACTCTCTCTCTGGATACATCTTGCAGTCCCCACCGGCAGACGGAAGATTTGGCCACCAGAAGCCTGCCGCTGTGTCACTCGAGAGCCACACTCAGCTTTGTTAATTATCAAGGGTTGGGGGTGTTTTACTAACCTGTTGCAGATGTGTATAAGTGCTTGGGACTAAGTAAAGTTTAGCTTTAAGTGAAAGCACTCTTGTGTTGTCCTGTTTGTGCCAACAATCTATCGGTCTGACGGCCATGTCTCCCTTGATTTATTTCCTGACACCATCTCGCACAGAGTAAAAGTTACCAAGAGCTTTGGGTTGAAAGAACCCTGGGTAACACTGGCTCAGAGATTTCTAATGAGATGATTAGTTATATTGAGCGAACACTAACAACGCATCCTACTGTGCTTCTCCTATCCCCACTCTGCATATCACCTCACAGTAGGTATAGCTATTTGGAGTGTTATTTATTTAATCTGAATAACTACCATATGTTGTTGTTCGTTTCTAGCATCAGGAGTGTTGGGTTTATATATGTAAAATATGTAACCATTTCTGAAAGCAAATTCTTAAGCCTTTTATGAGAGGTTTTTTTTCCACATGATATAAAGTATTCTCATAACTTTCCTGACTGGATAAGATTTGGGCCTTAGAAATGTAGCACATGTCCAGAAGAAATTGGTATTGTCCAAAATTACAACCAATTTGTTTTTCTCCAACATCTAATAAACTAGTTTCTTAACTGCAGACCATCAAAAAGAATTTATCACCACAGAGTTCTCATTATTAAACCATGCTTGTTTGGGTTTATTACAGCAGTAACAGTTCCCTGAAAGGAAGACTGGTGCATCTGAACTAAAACTGTTTGTATAATAAAACTATTAATTTATGACATTTCAAATTAACATAATACTTGTGAACGTCTGGAGCTGATAACGTTGGCTGGAGTCAGAAATAGCATCGGTAATGTTTGTGTGCTTCCATATACCATTTTGCCAGAGCATTCCATTGACCTACACCACCACCTTGGAAAGAAGCTCTTGTTCCAAATGGTGTGATGATTTTTGTGATGTGAAAAAGCCTCTATTTAACATATTTTCACCTATGACTAACTGGATTTTAAACTTCAGTTTTTAGAGATTAAAGGCTATTGCTGTCAACACAGCATCCTATATCCTTGCACATCATTTTTTAATAATAATCTTGGAACATAAGAACGGCAATACTGGTTCAGACCAATGGTCCATCTAGCCCGGTATCCTGTCTTCTGACCGGCCAATGCCAGGTGCTTCAGAGGGAATGAACAGAACAGGCAATCATCAAGTGATCCATCCCCTGTCATCCACTCCAGCCTTCTGGCAGTCAGAGGCTAGGGACACCTAGTGCATGGGGTTGCATCCCTGACAATCTTGGCTAATAGCCATTGATGTACCTAAGCTCCATCAACTTACCTAATTCTTTTTTGAACTCTGTCATAGTTTTGGCCTCCATAATAACTCCTGGCAATGAGACAGTTCATGAGAAGTGTGATCATTTTTAAGAAGCATATTATTTACCCAGTAACCTCTAAGTTCCCAGGCCAGAGTGATTCTTTCCCCACTAAATTCCTGACAGTCAGCCATCACTCTCAGTGATGGAGCATTCTGTCGCAGGATGCCAGGGGACAAATTCTACATTGTTTTTCAGGTGGTTTAATTGCATTGTCTTTAATAGGGTAGGTTGGGTTGAAAGTCAGTGGTGAATTAATCCTAAAAGATTCAGGTCTTTTGAACACTGTGAGAAAGTAAAACAGGACAGTGCTTTATAGATCAGAGAAAAAACTTGTTGGTTTGTATATGGGAGAGTAAAAGGTGACATGTTCCTATCGCTAATCCATAAAAGGGAGGCAAAGAGGAACAGGATATGTGGCCCACATGTTTTGGGTAGGGGTTTGTAAATAGACACCTAGATGTGGATTAGGATAGTGAGAATTTTTGAGCTCTATTGGAAATGAAAATTAGTGTGTTAAAGGGATTTTTGGCACATAACTCAAAAATGACTTGCTGGAAGGAACTTTTCTTTTAAAAGTGTATGAGTAATTAAAATAATTCCTTACTCCAAAATTGAAACTAATTTGTACCCTTGTTGGCTTTCCCAGCAGAGAGGCCAAGCCTGGCCAAAGCCAGTGTACAGAGTTTTAATTAATCTCTCAACCTTTCCGCTACAGTGTTGAGGCATCTTAGTTTGGCAGTGTGGGGAAACCTGTACATCCTGTAACTCTGGTGAGATGTGTATAATTGGGAGGATCTCAGTCTACAAGCCATAAATATAGCACCTTTTACCAGAACAAAACTCACTCAGAAAAATCCCAGTGGTTATCTGCTGTAACCAAGGAGTAAGCAAAGCACTGGGTGTGACGCTGACAGACTAGGTCATGCTAGAGAGTATTCAGGTCAATACACTTGTGTATTAGCATAGACCAAAGAAATAGTTAGCTGATAAGAGTGTATTTGGTATTTAAACTTCATGAAAACTAATGGGACATTATTTGCATTGTTTTTACTTATCTGTTTCTGTTATAATGTAATAGCAGACATTTATATTGTGTATACCCCTGTAACTAAATAACCCATCTAAAGAAATCTTGTGAAATATTAATGAAGGACTTAAGGGCTTTAACATAAAATGCTAATTTTGAAGCAAGTGGCCATTATGTATGATGGTCAGAGATCAAAAGACAAAGTGCATTCCTCACTCACAGTCATCAAAGAAAAAACCCATGTGGGTAGAACACTGCCAGCTTGCTTTCTGTCACAAGGAGATATAATAATGAATTCAAAGAAAAATCCTTATCTCTGAACTGTTTGGACTCTTACAGGGAAGTGTACCAGATGCAAAGCAGATATCCCCAGAGACAATCTGGGATCCCTGAAAGACTTTTGGGGAACTGGCCGTTTGTTACATCACTGCCACCATTTGGGATTATAAACTGTGGTTTACCTGTACATATATTTTACCTGCTTAACTCCCAGTAACTCTCATTCTTTTTTTGTAGCTAATAAATCTTTAGTTAGTTTACTATAGAATTGGCTGCCAGCATTGTCTTTGGTAAGATCTGGAGTATCAATTGATCTGGGGTGAATGACGGGAATGAGAGAAACCTGACGTGGTGTGATTTTTGGTTTGTGACCTTTTATCGTGAAGTCCAGTTTGTCTGGATGGCAAGATAGACTGGACAGTCTAAGGGGACTGTCTGTGACTCCATGGACTGTTATAGTGATCCAGGAATTCACATTTGTTACTGCTTTGGTGAAATCTAATTATGGAACAGAGGTGGGCAAACTATGGCCTGCAGGACCCTCCTGCCCAGCCCCTGAGCTCCTGGCCTGGGAGGCTAGCCCCTGGCCCCTCCCCTGCTGTTCCCCCTCCCCCGCAGCCTCAGCTCACTTCACCGCCGGCACAATGCTCTGGGCAGTGGGGCTGCGAGTCCTGGGGCAGTGTAGCTGCAGAGCCCAGCCTGACCCGCTGCTCTGCGCTGTGCGGCGGTGCGGCTATAGCACCGCCAGCCACTGGTTCTCCAGGCAGCACGGTAAGGGGGCAGGGAGCAGAGGGGGTTGGATAGAGAGCAGAGGAGTTTGAAGGGGTGGTCAGGGGCTGGAGGTGTGGATAGGGGTTGGGGCGGTCAGAGGGTGGTAAACAGGGGGGTTGAATGGGGGCAGGGGCCCCGGGAGGGCAGTCAGGAAGGAGAGGGCGGGTTGGATGGGGTGGCGGGGGTCAGTCAGGGGACAGGGAGCAGGGGGTGGTGGATGGGGTAGGAGTCCCGCGGGGGCCATCAGGGGGCGAGAAGCTGGGGGGTCAGATAGGGGTCAGGGGCCGTGCCACGCCTGGCTGTTTGGGGAGGCACAGCTTCCCCTAACCAGCCCTCTATACAATTTTGGAAACCCGCTGTGGCTCTCAGGCCAAAAAGTTTCCCCGCCCCTGTTACAGAACATACCACCAGTTTTGGTATCTGCCCTGTTTCTGACAGTCTGCCCTGAGCCACTCCAGACAGTGTGAAACTAGGCTCCTGTTTGTTTGTTTTTCTTGTGATATGGGATAAACAGGAACCACGTGGTCAGTTCCACTCATAGCAGGTATTTCAGGTCTCAAAATCAATGAGGTATACTGCCTGCACTGTCAGCCTGAGCCAAAGAAAAGAGACAGTTAAAGAAGGTAAAGGAAAAGAGAGAGGGACAGAGAAAGGAGGAAAAAAAGAAAGTAAAAACAGAGAGACATGGCAAAAAAGAAAACAGTCAAATGGACACAGAAAGAAGGAGAATGAAAAAGACAAATTTGGGAGACTGACCTGGAAAGAAAAAAAGGTGGAAAGTGCAGCTGTCAAAACATTTTTCTTTAACTTTATCTCATAATTTTCTGTCCTTGTTACTACACTGAACACGTGGTGGAAGATAAATATACAGCATGGGAGCTGAGTCCTCTTAATTGTGTTGTGTTAAAACAGAAAAAAAATCAACACTGGGTATGTAAGGTAACAGTGACATTCTTTCTTATATGTTGGTCTTGCATGACACAATAAAAAAAGCCAAAGTAAGCTGAAATAAAATACAGTGAAACTAGCCTAATTGCACCTATAAATAGTGATCACCTGACCTAGCAGATAGATATATCTCAGTCCTAGTGAAAGTTGCTATCCCCACCATTTTAAACCACATTGTTTTTCACGTGTCTCTCTTGTGGTATACACATTCAGATACAACTCAGATACAACAATGGTGGGCATTCTAATAGTATCTGTACCTAGATGGATAGAATAGAAAGAGAGAGCCAATAATACTACCTACATATTTGTTTGTGCTGTTTCTTTCAGAGTGTTGTATGTGGCCACTTTAATAACCAGGAAAAAAAGTCCTGTTATTGCCTAAGGACTATAATATTTTGATCTAATTTTGGTTGTTGGGCTTAGTGTGTAGATGCTGTGTGGTGTTGGTGACCTGTGATTTACAGGAGGTCAGACTAGATGATCAGGTGGTCCCTTCTGGTCTCAAACTCTATGACTATTATTAACACTGTATTTTGTACAGTACCTCAATAAACTACCTTAACTTGAAAGAAACATTGTCTCAGGGGAAAGATAACTGAAGAAAATGATATTTTCTTCCCAATAAGAACAGATAGATTTAAGATCATTTTATGACAAGGAAAGACAGGCTTATAGGGCTTAAATATATCATATGGACAAGCCTCTTGTTCTGGGAAAGTAGCACATGAGTGTATAGAGGTTTGAGATGTGTGAGTATGAAAGAATAAACTGAAATTACTACACTGACACAAAATTTACTGGGTTATTTAATCCTTTAATTGAGGAATCTTATAGTTTGTAAAAAATATTTCCAACCCCAGAACTATTTAGATTATATAGCATCCACCACAGAGCAAGACTGAATTAAACTCAGTATAAAAGAAGTAGCAAAATTTCAGTTAAGGCTTATATTTTTTTCCCTCACCTAAGTGAAATATCTATGCTAGTTCAAACTGGATTCTCCAAGGACTAACAGAGACGTAAAGAATTTTCGATAATTAGCCTGGTTTTACAGAGGCTCCAGTCCTTCTTCCAGATCTAGACAACAGACAGGGCCCCAGGTCAATGAAGCACTCTGATTCTTAGGGAAAGGTTGGAAGCCCCATAAGACTGGATGCCTGTTATGAGCTGAAGCTGTGATGAACCCCTTTGGGTGGGGTCGTGAAGAACTGCTCTTTCCAGAGCCTATATTAGGGCTGAGGTGATCTCTGGGATGCTTATTAGCATACGTGCAGGTTTTTTTTGGTTACTTTTAAGATGTTTTCTCTATAGTGCTTTGTCCTAAGAGTAAAATAGGCTTGCATAAAAACAGCTGTGTGGAAACTATAACTGTAGACAATCACACTGTTAATTAGCTGTCTCTGAAGAGAAAACAAGCAGGCCTGCTTGGGTAGCCTGTCTCTGCTGGAAATAACACAGTGAAAGCAGGGAACTGTTCAGCCTGGAGATACCCTGGCCCAAAGGGAGAGAGACATGTCTCCATCCAAGAGAGCTGACAACCAACGGAGCTGGAAGTCTGAAAGCGGGTGCCTGTGCTGGACCACTGAGGGGAAATACAGGTGTAGTTGTCCTGAACTGTGACAATAGGCTTGGTCAGGTCACTACAGACAGACCTCAGGAATCAAGCACTCCTGTGGTACGCCTTCCCAGGAGCTCAGAGTGTAGGTCAGCTTATCTCCACTGTCTGTCTGCCACTCAGCTACTCTGTTCCCCTTTTTTAAACTCCTCCGCCAGCCTGCGCAGGCTTTGTGGGTGTGGTAAGGTGGGACTGCCTGGACCCAAAGCAGCTCTTTAACCCCTTCCCTTTCAGTGTGAGGTTTGTACACCCCATCACAGGGCTTTACTATTTTGTGTTTGCGTCTGACATAAAGGAACAGGGATAGTGTGTACCTGCTCAGTGCCTGAATGCTGTCAAATAGGACTATTCACTGGCTTACAGTTGTACATGTGCTTAAGTGGTTTGTTGAATCAGGGCCTTACACAAACACTTTTAAAGGTATTTACATGTTTCTGTGTTCAGCATTGCAACACCTGCCAGATTTAGGAACCTAAAGCTCATTTGAAAAAGGGATTTGGGAATTTAGAGCCAATATTCCCAAATTGCTTTTGAAAATGAGCTTTAGGCAGCTAGGTGTTGCAACACCAAAATACCTTTAAAAATTTGGGCATGAGTGCTTTGGTGGACTGGAGCTGAAATGTGATGTATGCCTGAATGATGCCTAGAGGATTTTCCCAGGTAGGACTTACTGTATTCCACTAGCAACTGTAGAGATTGACTTTCTGTTAGGGTATCACCTACTGCTTAGTTTAACAATGCCCTTAACTGCAACAGTCGCAGTTCCTTTCCCAGCCAACTGGCACAGCATTATTTTCAGTGTTGAGCCATACAAATAATGAGACTATTAACCTGATTTCTTAAAGTTGGATGTCATTATTTTCCACAAATAGTTTCCCATTTTGCACACCGCAGATTGTTGTGTTTATTCTAGGGGGTAAATCTCACATATCCAATATTAAGCAGCCTTAGCAGCCTACTTCTGGTGACAGTTGGTATAGTTTAGAGAACATCTTGAGTAAATACAGTTTCTTATTCTTTTCCATTTCTTGTTATAGTTTAAAATATCAGGGCCCAGATCCTCAATATGTGTAAACTGGCATTGTGCCATTAACTTAAGTGGAGATAAATCAGTTTAGCTAAACTGATGATCTGTCACAAGAATATCTATTATGACAAAATATACTGAAGATGAAAACTATGCAGAGTATAATTACAGATTACAGTATTTCCATTTTAGTATGCTGACTTCAGAAGAATCCATCACTTTGTTCTCAAATGATCATGAGTGCCACAAAGTTCCATCTTAATGATTTTTTTACTGAGATATACACCTTCATCAGATTTCTAATAACAAGTGTAAATTTAATCAGACTATTACAGAGCGGTAATAACCATTAATGGCTTAGATTAATAATGGAGAACAAAGATCATTATCCAACAGCCTTTTTTCTTTACACTTGTGTAGTAAAGTGACTATTAAGGGGTTAACTGAGTGACTCAGAGTAGTATGGGCTGGAGGCCAGACTTCACCCTTTGACCTTACTTCCTGTTTGTAGTTAGGGGTTGTACCATCATTCTGAGTATGTAGTTCCAACAATAAAGCAGCGTGTTCTTTAGCCTGTGGTAACTGAAAGTAGACTGCATCGTATGGTAGCCTTTGGAAGCCCCTATACAAATCTGGCAATGAGAAGAAAATATAGAATGGCATCTTATGGGAAAATTGAAGAGTTTAATGCAGAAAATGAGGATTGGGAGCCATATGTTGAAAGATTAGGTCACTATTTCCTGTCAAACAAGATGAGAGATGAAGAAAAACAGAAAGCAATATTTCTCAGTATCTGTGGCAGTAAAACCTACTCCCTTTTAAGTAGTTTGTTATAACCGCCGAAACCAGGAGAGAAACATTTAGAAGACCCACAAAGAATCTTAACTGAGCACTATAAGCTAAAGACCACCATTACTACTGTGGAACGTTTTAACTTACATAATTGGATGAGGAGGAAAGGTGAATTTATATCACTGTATGTGGCTGAGCTTAAAAAGCTAACTGAATATTGTTAATTTGGGGATGTCCTGGAGGATATGCTGGGAGACAGATTGGTTTGTGGCATTAATGATAAAAAAAAATCAAATGTGGTTACTGGCAGAAGGAAACTGGCAACAGCGATGGAAGCAGGAGTGAAAAAATATACAAGATTTTCATTCAGACTACAAAGAATATCAAACCAATTCTGTAAACAAAATGCAAAGAAACACAAAGGGTTTCCAGCTCCTGAAGAATGCTTTCTCTGTGGAGAAGCTCATTTGGCATCCATCTGTAAATATAAAATGGCCCAGTGTCATCAATGCCTCAAGGTTGGATACTTGGCCAGGAAATGCAGGGAGAAATATCAGGAAGCATGTCAAAGCCAAGCTGTAAATGGCCATAATTACAGAGTAAAAGAAAGGAAGCAGAGGGTCTTTTTACTGGAGGGGGAGGAAAAGACAGAGGAGGATGTACACACTATGTCTCTATAACAGGGAAGAAAGTGGGTCCTTATGAAGTAACAGAGTTAAACGATCAGTCAGTGCACATGGAATTAGACACAGGGGCTTCAGCTATGGTAATTAATGAATATATTTATCAGTAGGGATCCATGTCTGTCACAGAGGTCGTGGAACTCATGGATTCCGTGACTTTCCGTGATCTCTGTGACTTCTGCAGGGGCCATCGTGGCTGACCCCAGGGCTCCTCAAGAAGCTGGCTCCAGGGTCAGCTGCTCAGGTGGCCCCTGGGACAGCCACATCAGCTGCTGCTCCCGCCCCCGAAAGCAGTCCCTGGTCAGCCAGAGCAGCCGCAGTCTGCAGCCCCTGACAGCGGTCCCAGTGCTAGTTCCTGTAAAATATAAAAGCCAAAAGAAAAAAAACTTACCAGTCTTAGTGATCCAACGAAAAAGGCAAAATTTGTTAGAGATTGGTTGAAAGAACTCAAAGTGAGTCAGAAAGAAATGTTTAAAAACACCAGCACTCCAGGAAGTTCTGGATACTCATTCAATAATTTTTCAAGACAGGTTAGTGATGCTGGAGGTGGTAACAGTCAGGATTTATATTTAGGATGTGGAGCAGCCAAAATATTTTAAAGAAAGACCCATTCTTTATGCTCTCAGAACAAAAAATTGAGATTGAGTTGGACAGGCTGAAAAAGGTGGGCTTCATTTCACCATTGCAGTTTTCTGAATGGGCTAACCCTTTAGTGCCAGTGGTTAAACCTGACAAGACATCTGTGGGGATTATAAAGTAACAGTGAATCAAGTTTCTAAAATAGACAATTACCCCATTCCAGGAACAGAAGACTTGCTTGCAGTCCTAGCTGGAGGTCAAAAATTCAGTTAACTGGACATATCACAGGCATACCATCAGATGACACAAGAGGAGGACTGTAAAAAAATTCACCACTATAAACACCCACAAGGCATATATCAATACAGTAGATTACTATATGGAATATTGTCAGTATCTGGAATTTTCTAGTGAGCCATGGAAAATTTGTTGAAAGGTATTCCAGAGATTGTAGGGAGGACTGATGATATCCTTAACACCAGCAGAAGTGATCCTAAACTTCTTTTAATGCTGGAGAAGGTACTTCTCTTGAAACAAAGTAAATGCTTTTTAATGAGACTAGAAGTGAGGTACCTGCGCTACAGGACAAGGAGGGAGGTCTCCCAATGGCTGATAAGATCATGGCTATTGAACAAGTATCAGTGCCCCAGAATGTCACTGAGTGAAGAGCCTACCTAGTTATGTTAAATTACTTACACGTGTTTCTTCCAAATGTTTCAGCCCCTTTATACCACCATTTAAGGAAGGAGACCCCTTGGAAAAAAAACACAAGAGAAAGTATCCCAGGAGTCTAAAAAGCTACTTAGATCCTCAAAGCTCCTGGTTCATTTTGACCTGGTCAGCGGATTAACCCCATCCTGCGCTGCTTTGTCCTGTGGGTTGGAGGCAGGTTTGTCTCATAAAATGAGAGATGTTGGAGAAAGACCAGTTGGATAGGTCTCTAGGACCCTGAATAAAGATGAATGGGATTAATCCAAATTGGAGAAAGAAAGCCTCACTATTGTGTATGGTGTAAAAAAATTCCACAAATACCTATATAGGAAGTCTTTTGCCATTTTGACAGATCATCAACCACTGGTATGACTCTTCAATGAAAAGAAAGGCATGCCAATCCTTGCAGTGGTCTGACTACAGCACTGGGCTTTGACATTAGCTGTTTATGAGTATAAAATAGTTAAGTCTGGACATCAGCATGCTAACTGCGATGCTCTCAGTCAGTTACCGTTACTAGAACCAGCTTCTTCTCTGGGACTACTAGAAGAAAACGTGCTACTCATGGAACACCTAGACCAGACCCAAGTAAAGGTGTCCCAGATAACAAAATAGACTAGAAAAGATCCTATCTTTCCCTGGGTAACGCAGCACATATAGCACAGTTGACCAAATCAGAGTAAGGAGAAAGAATTTAGGACCAGGAGTACAGAACTACGTACAGAGAATGGATGTATTCTGTTAGGCACATGAGTTATGCTTCCCCACCAAGGATGAGATCAAATCCTGACCTACATGAAATACACCCTGGCATTTCACGTATGACACCTGTGTCTCAGGGCTATGCATGGTGGCCAAACATGGATGAAGATCTAGAGAAAATAGTACAGGGCCCTGGCATTGTCACCCCTTCGACCTTGGGAATGGCTAGGACACCCATAGTTCCATATACACATTGATTTTGCAGGTTGATACCTGGAGAAGATGTTTTTAATTATAGTGGCTGCCCAATCAAAGTGCTTAGAAGTGCACATGATGACCTCAACAACATCCATGGCTACCTGTGAAAAGTTTCAACAGACCTTTACCACACATGGATTTCTGGTATTGTCACTGACAATGGACCAGATTTTACCAGTCTGAAGTTTAAAGATTTTCTGAACAGAAATGGGATTAAACATATTCAAACTTTTCCACGCCATCCAGGTTCAAATGGTCTAGCAGAAAGAGCTATTCAAAATTCCAAAGAGGGAAGGAAGAAGATAATGAATGGAAGCTTGGAAACAAGCTGGCTCAATTTCTTTTGACATACCGAACCACTCCTCAGATTATAATGGGGGTGAGCCTAGCCCAGTTGTTGATGGGGAAAAGGATAAGAATTCATTTGGACTTAATTCATCCCAGCACAGAAAAGGAAGTTTTAAGGCGACAGGCTGATTAAAAAAACAACAACCCACAAAAAACCCCAAGCCCCCCATGATTGTCATTTCAAAGTTAGAGAGTTGGGTTTGAAGGATTGAATCCATATCAAAAATTTTAATACATGACAGGCAACATGGATTCCAGGTACTATTCTAGAACAAACTGGACCTTGGTCGTTTAAAATCTGTTTAATTGATGGTCTGTTTAATTGAATGGTAAAATGACATCAGGGTCAGGTCCTCTTATGGAATGACATATAAGGGCCCGAGCCTTCGCTTTTGAGTCAGGACCACCATGAGGAGCAAAGCCCAGGAGAGCATGAAGGATTACTCAGGGTGCCCAAATTGGGGGTAGCTACTGAATGGCTGAACCCAGAGAGTGGAGGAAGGTTTCCCCAATGCCTGAGATTTTGCTGGCAGCGAGGGAGGTTGCTATCTAGTGAGAGAAAGAAGAGGCCATGGTTTTTAAAGGACTACATCTGAGTAGTAAATTAAGAATGGAAGGCGGTAGTAAAGTGCTATTAAGGGATTAACTGAGCAAATCAGAGTATTATGGGCTGGAGCCAGGCTTCACCCTTTGACCTTGCTTCCTGTTGTTTGGTGGAGGTTGTACCAACATTTTGAGTATGTAGTTAAAACAATAAACCGGCATGTTGTTTAGCTTGCAGTAACTGTAAGTAGACAGTGTGATTTTGTATCCTCTGTGGATCCCTATACAAAAACTTGTGACAAACTTAGTGTGCTATTGTTAGGCTATTTGCATCACCTGATGAAGAGATAATAACTATTGCGGATCTCTGGGCTTGTGTCCTAAATTTGCAGCTCATGTTCTATGAAACAGCAATTTATTTTGTTAAGAGTTCACCGCACAATGGAATAAGTGATTGCTGTGGGGCTTACACTGTATGGTACAACTATTTCATTACTGTTGTTCCATTTTCATGTTTTATTTCATGATTATTTTGCTATACGGGTAAAAACCATGGCAGATGCCAGAACAAAATATAAACAATTTAGATTTCATTGTAACAACAAAAACAAGTTCTTAGATGGCCAGCTTGCTGGAGACCATACGCTGTAGCTATGGAAGAGTAAGATGTACTCTATTTTGCTTCATGCATCATTAATAAAATTACCAGTTCATTTCTGCTCCCAGAATCTCTATCGTTGGTGGTAATAATAATAATAAACCCCATAGCCAAGCAGAAAATGTAGTGTTGGTGTTTAGAAAAAATGTGTTTTGACTTGTAAACTGAGTATATTTGATATCTAACTCATTAAGGAAAAGCAGAACCAAATCCTCTGCTGGTGTGAACTGGTGCAGCTCCATCCACTTAAAAAGAACTGAGTTAAATTACACTAGTGATCGGCAACCTTTGGCACGCTGCCTGCCAGGGTAAGCCCCCTGGTGGGCCGGGCCGGTTTGTTTACCTGCTGCATCCGCAGGTTTGGCCAATCGCAGCTCCCACTGGCCGTGGTTCACTGCTCCAGGCCAATGGGGGCTGTGGGAAGCTCCGTGGGCCGAGGGATGTGCTGGCTGCCACTTCCCACAGGCCCCATTGGCCTGGAGCGGCGAACCATGGCCAGTGGGAGCTGCAATCGGCCGAACCTGCGGATGCAGCAGGTAAACAAACCGGCCTGGCCCACCAGGGGGCTTACCCTGGCAGGCAGCGTGCCAAAGGTTGCCGATCACTGGTGTAATTTAACTGATTGAGTCGTTTAAATTGAGTATCCTAACTGAGTATCCTGTCTCAAATGAGTATACTAATTGAGTATCCTGACTCAAATGATTGTAATTTGCTGTGATAGTTGAAATATCAGTTGGCTTATAACATATCCAGTATTATCTCCAAATAACCATGCTTTAAAATAATGTCAATAGAAGAAGAGGGATTAAAGAAGAGCATAATTTACAAGAAATAAAAAAGCAAAAATATTTTTCATTTAAGATGTGCATGTCCAACATTTCAAATTGTTGGAATAACTGTCTGAATGCAAATCAATTAGGAACATGGAAGACGTGAGTTAAATCAGGCCTAGAATGGAAAGCAGCCACAAAGTCTTAGGCTTTCATCCCGTTAGTGATGGCATGTGGGGAGATTGCCATGGCTCTCCCACAGACTTCATAGCCTGCACTGAAGTCTGTGGGGTTCCATATGGGCCTAGCAATCTGCCGCTGTGCTCAGTTGTAGACTCATAGATTCCACAGCCAGAAGTGACCATTGTGATCATCTAGTCTGACCTCCTGTAGAATACAGGCCATAGAACTTCCCCAAAATAATTCCTAAAGCATATCTTTTAGAAAAACAGCCAATCTTGATTTTAAAATTGTCAGTGATGGAGAATACACCATATCCCTTGGTAAACTGTAGCGGTGAAGCCTTATCTATGGAGTCATTACCACAAGTTACCTATTAACTGTATTTCCATAGCATCTAGGGGCCTAGTCATGGACCAGATCCCCACTATGCTAGGCACTGTGCCAACACAGAACAAAAAGATGATCCTTGCTCCAAAGAGTTGACAATTACAGGTATTTCTTAAGTCTACACTGCAACGCTCCACATTTTTTGAAAAATTTTACCCTTATTCATCACTGTGTCACTCCAGTTGTTTACACCTTTTATTTCAGTGGAGTTATGCCAGTGCCAAAATGGAGTAGCACAGTAGTAATGCTGGCCCATTATCTGTAGGGAATTATGTGCTGCAAAAATATGGATGCCGTATGGGGAATAAGAAGAATGGTAGGGTTGCTGGCAAACAGACGATAATAGATCAGAAAAATACCCTGGGCAACATAATTTCTTCATTGACTCTACATTTTGAGCTCATTAATTATGTTGTAATTAATTAATTGAGCTCATGTAATTATGTTGCATTAGTGAGGTGTCAGAAGGAGTGTACTATCCATTTACGGCTCAGCCTAGAGCTCAGAACAGCCTGGGTGCAATTAAGAAGACTCCCTGCTCTGCCCTAGTTATCTATTGGAAGACAAAGCTGCATGGTGGAGCGTCTGATGAGAAGTCTGCAAGAGGCAGAGTTCCCCCTCAAGCTCTGGAAGGTTAGTTGACCAGGCACAGAGACTTTGTTCTGGACTTTCAGTTTGGGAGAGCTGAAGCTGGGCCCTGAGGTAAGGGCCTTTGATTTGTTGCTGTATGTGTGTGTGCCTTCCTTAGTGCTTCATCACAGGAAGTGGCCATTGTTTCTTTGACTAGTTTGGTTTGGCCTGGCTTCTTGTTGCCCTGATCTGTGCAAGTGCATTGGTTGACACCCAGTTGGGGAAAGATAAGGCTAGGTTCACTTGCAGGTCCATGCTTGGCAAAAAGGGGGTGCTTAGAGTGGCCTGCCCCTTTGGCGTCCTCTATGCTTTATATTTGCTTTACACTTAACTTTTTTGCATTGCTTACACTCACGTTGCAGAAGGAGGAATGTTAGCTTCTGCCAGGACGGAATAAGCTTCAACCTTAACTGAACTGTAGCTGTGTCTCCTTAAAAAGTCAGAAAACAGTTGTTAGAGAAAATAGTACTTAAGAGACTTAAACTGGGACTGGTCATGTTGAGCTGAGAAATTAAGTGGGAGGACTTGCAGAGCTTACAGGTTGCGTTAACCAGGAGATGGATAATTTTTGGATTGCTGAACTGAAAGTGCTGAGTAAATTTGCACATAAAGTGCATTTACTGCAACCAGTATGTCATCTTTATACTGTGTTTGTGTTCAGTTTTCCTCAAAGTATTCTGATTGTCTTGTTCCTGTGTATTCTTTTGGAGCCCCATCTTGCTCCTTGAAGTACTCTCATTGATGCTGGTGAGACCATTTATACAATAAATGGTTTGTAGGATTGGCCCTCGTCTTGGGAGGGATGTGATGTCCTTGCAGTTATTTACTGGACTTGGTGGTGGTTTATAATGTTTATGATGTTTTGGGATTGTTCTTTTCTGGCCACACTTGTTTGTTAGCTTCTAAATGAGGATTCATAATAAATATGTCAAAGAATGAGCTATCCACTCTAGAAGTGAAGCTACTGAAAGATCATTCAACCTAAAAGCCCTATTTCTTTATCCTTGAAGTACCTATTTGAATTTATAACCAGCTGACAAGATTGGTGTCTTCTCCTCAAAGTACTTCCTGAGCTGAATATGTTAAGATAAGTTTAAGGACACTTCGTTAATTAGCTTGTATAAATCTGCAGCACCATGATGCACTCTAATAAGCTTCATAGACTGGTTAGTTTAACAAACTCTCGCTGCTTTGAAGTCATAACTTTCCTGGCTCTCCTATGGCTTTTTTTCCTAGCCTGGACTCTTTTTGAGCTGGTTGACGTAAAGGTTTTATAAAGAAATAGTCTTTGAAAGATGATTATAGCAATTTCCACCTGAAGAGCAAAGAATAGAAATATATCTACGTTAATCACAACATTAAAATGTATTTGAAATTCTCCATACAAAGAGATCTAGTCTCTTCTTTAAAAGACAATAGTCTGTCTTCCCTAATTTGCAGCCTCATAGCTTCCATGAGTGTGGATGGGAACTATATGTGCTCCCTTTGGTGAGGCAACATTGGATCCCTAATTATTTGATCATCCCTAATATACTAGGATCTTTCTTTTTGGGTTAAATGTTTTATTCCCATTTTTCTCCCAACTCCCTGATTATTTCTTGTTAAAATAACATTGTACTTTGAATATACTGGGTCATTTAAAAAAATTGCAAAGTAAGATGTTGCTCATACTGGTTACTAAAAAACAAACTTCTATTCCCATTGTCTTTGATGCTTGGATGTGTCATGCCAGGATGCATCAATCACATTATGGTACAGCACAGTGACTGGCAACACCAGAAGTGACACATAACAATCCCAGCAGTTCAAGTTTCACATGGATGTATTCATTTAATATATTCAGAGGTAGAGCCATTCCTGCTCCTCATCTTTTTAAATGAATTACTAATCTTTGTTTAAAATATATATAATATACAAACCTCACATCCTTTTGCCTTCCCCACTCTCTTAGCTGTCACTTAAGGTATCCAGTTACATCCACTTATACTTCAAATGCTGTCTGCTCACTTGATGTACTGAAACTAATTACTTTGAATTTGATTTTCCTCTAACATAGTGTGTTCCATTCACTGGAAAGTATGAATCTGCCATACCTTAGATATGTTTTGGTTCTGGTGAAAACTCCCAGTCATGGTGCAGGAGTGCCAGAATATTAGGCCCCAGTCTAGACACTGGTTCTGCATAGGCAAAACACTGAAATCAATCTGGTTTCAACTGAGCTCAGGGGTCTACCCATTTGCAGGAGCTTGCAGGATCAAGGCCATAATGAATAATTCTTATACCCTTGCTTTTCATTACTTCAGTGTTACATCCAAGATACATTTGTGTGTCTCATTTTTAGTATCAATAGTACACTCAAACTGAGTTCTCTTCTTGTGTACTAATTGCAAAGGGGAGAAGTCTCTGTGCTTAGATGTATTCCAATAAGGTTAAAGTTCCACATTTAACTATTTTAATTCCTACTTCCCTTTTGAACTGTATAGTGGAAAGGGTCACCTAGTCTTTAGTGTCCCTAATTATTTGATCTCCCTTTTTATTGGGATCTCCTTCCTCACTCAGAAGTGACATTACTCTGCTTCTCTATGCATTTTTTAAACTTCCTCTGTGTTGAGGGAAGACATAAGGGCCTATGTGACACCTCCGTGAATTCAATGGTGTTTCACATAGGTCAGTCCATGCAGATCTGATTATAGGATTGGGGCCGAAAGTTGCAGGGGGTCTTTAGCTCTCTACTTCTGTGTCTTAACCGGCCCCAAGAATGTCTTGTTGCATTTCATAGATACAGGTTATGAAAATGTGATTGGCAACAATAAATGGTGGGGGGGTGGTGGTGGTGGAAGACATTAACAATTGCTTAAGTATTTTCAAAGAAAGCCAGGTTAGTACACTGTAGCAATCAAAAAGCAAAGAGGAGTATGACATCAAGTGAGTTTTTGATTCGTTATGAGACATGACTGTTTTTAAGGGCTAAATGGGACCTACTTGACTTCAGTGGAACTGATCAGCTGAGTAAAGCAAGTACAGTTTGTTGTCAGCAGCCAAATAAAAAGGTGTGTTTGCAAAGTATATGTGCTGCAGCAAAATGTAGAAGCAACAAATATACATTAACAAAACTAAAATATTCATGGATTATAGTTTAGTAAAGTTCAGACAATACCAAGATGCTACAAGGCTGATTCTGATCTCACTTCCTTCAGTTTAAACCCACTGACTGAAGTCTGACTTTCACTCATGAAAGACTTAGATGCAGGGTTTCTGACTGTAGCTTCAGTGCTTTTTATAGCAAACTTCTCTCCACCAGTTTACTTCCTTAATATTCCTCCCTAGAATGAACTAGAGACTAGTGCTTCAGGGCTTTTTTGGGGAGTGGAGGCGGGGTGTGTGTGTGGTGTGTTTTAAAGTAACTATGCTATGTCAACTTCTGCTGAATGGTCATTGCTTCACCTGAGACGCCTTAAATTAGCAACACCTGGGTTGGCTATTGCCTAATAGAACCCAATTGTCAAGAAGTAGCTGACCAATTCATTTCTTGTTGTGGACTGAATCAGAGAGAAGCTAGTTATTTTCTGTAAGTGTCATCCCTAGTCAGGTAGGTACCGCTATGTATGAGCTGAAAACTAAAACAACTAAAGAAAGTTGTTGTTGTTTTTTTGGAGATAGGTGTCTTCCCCAAGATTTATCTGAGCTGCAGTTTCACTGTCCCAGTCTCTTAGTCCGTTAATCCCTTAAACAAGCATTAGAAAACAAACACAAGAGGCAAACATGGTTTCCTTTCTAAAACAGGGAAAGGTTAGCAGGACAGACTGCTGCTGCAATTTACAGGAAAGGAGATAAAATTGAAATAATTGCATACCTTTTCATTAATTCACTTCTTCCCTAAAAGAAGGGCCAGAAGGAACTAAAAATGAAAGGGTTGAAATCCCCAGACTCTTGGAGAAAGGGAAGAATGGCACTCCCACCATTTCTCTTCAGTATCTTTGCTCTTTGGGGGTCTCAAAACAAAACTTGCAAGGGAGGTGACAAAATCTCTGCCATGCAGGCCCTTGAAACTTTTCTCCTTTAGCCCCCAGACCAGAGGGCCCTAAGAGTGATATGAAATGTCTCCCTGCTTCTTGTTTCCAGGTGGTAATTCAACTTCTGCCAAATTATAAAAGCAATAACTGATAAAGGAGAGCTGCAAGTGCAAACTGCCTCTTGCTAGTGGGCTTGTTTACAAAGCATATTCAGCTTGCCTGGTTTTAGGGAAATTGCTTACACAATGGATGAGTGTCCAGATTGTTATCTGACCCTCTTTGTAACAGAAATAGGGCTTCAGTTTTCATGAAGGCAGGGAGGCTGTCTAGTAAAATTTCTTAATGTGCTGAACTCTACTTCTTTTGATTTATTATCCTTTTGAGTTAATCTTTTCACCTTTAAGGACACTTTGTTCAATTTTTAAAAGGAGCTGGTTTTTGAGGGCACAGGCTTAAAGTTGTGATTCCATTAGTGGTTTTACACTCATCAAGTTCTTATAGGTTCAATATTTACTAAATAGGGTTTCTCATCCTTGGCTTGTAAGAGTGAATTGAGAAATAGAATATCTAAAAAATACAGGCCATTAAACCAAATAGTGCCCGCTTCCCCCGCCCAAAGCTAAATCCTTAGCTGGTATAAATTGGTGTAGCTCTTCCATTGACTTAAATGGAGGAATGGAGCTATACTAATTTACATCAGCTGAGGACCTGGCCCAACAAGTAAAGGATAAAACTCCCTTGACACTTTAAACCTTTCAGGGGTATCGTCCCTGCATGCTCAATTAATGTATAGTCAGGTTTGACATTAATGATTTCTTTAACAAAATATCTCTCACATTCTTTTTCTATGGCCCCAGTTATATGTAGCATTCTGATAATTGTATCCTATGGCATATTTATGGCCAAATAAATGACAACTCAAAAGAGAAACAATGAATGTTTTATTTGAAACTACTGAAGCTTATTTGGAATGCTTTATCAATGGTATGTCAACAGAAGACATTGATATGGCTGAAATGTGACTCAGGCTTTGTGCTTCACTGACCTAGGAAGGAAAACATTGTTTAAATTCCATTTTGTTTTGCTATTTTGTCATCTGCTTAACTGTGTGGAATATACTTGGTCAGGGCTAGTGGCAATTGTCGGGTTTCTATTTTTCATCTAGGCACATGAAATTATGTTCCTGTTAAAGGTTATAAAAGCGTAATCTGATGATTTTAAATGTCATTCATCCAACCTATAATGAAGGAGTCTTATGCAGCGTGGTATAACTGTTTTGCACTCACACTTAGCGTAAATCTTTTATGCGGTTGTCAAACCTGTGATAGAATCAGTATTTTAATGGTGGGGAAGAATCAAATAAGACCATGAACTGCAGTGATTTGACAGAGATTTGGATGTACAGTGGCACTCAGCAATCACTATGGTCCAACTTCTGTCCCGTGATTCAAACGCATGGATCTGAAGGCTTCAGTGGCAGAATCCAAGTGCCCAACTCAGTCTGAAGAACTGGCAGCTAAATAGGACTTCAGAAGGTGCTTAAAGTTAAGTGTTTGCATAAATGCTATTATGAACAGAGGTGTCTTCCTAAATTGGGGCCCTCAAATGTAATCATATTAAATAGCAAAATTGCTGTTTTCTCCCTATAGCAGCAGCATTGATGATGATAATGTTGCCTCTTGTCCAGAAAGGCTAGCCAATATTTAAGGCCTTGCTCAGTTATTTCTGTTAGAACGAGAAACTGATTATAAGAGTCACGTATTTCTTTAGTGCAATTCTGTTTATTTACAAAGAATATATACAAAGTTTCCCTGAAAAAGGTAAAACACAGCAGGCAGTTTGCTTGCTCATAGATTTAAAACCTGCCTCACTAGCCTTCCAAGAGCTCTGGCCCACTGTTGCTTCTGAAGGCCATTCTCATGGCTGTTTCTCTTGCTGTCTGATAGCTTTCTGTTTCTAACAGACAGCAGCAATGAATCCTCTAGCTTCTGCATTTGTACACAGTCCCAGGGAAACACTCCCCCTAGACAAAGGGCTTAACTGTGCTCAGACTTTGCCATGCAGCTGATTGCCTCAGACAGCAGTGTGACAGAATGGCAAGTTTCTGCAATATCCTGGACAAACTGTATTAAGTTTAAGTATTTTAGGAATTCATTGTATTAAACATGCAAAATAGTTATGTATTGTGGGTAATGTCTCCCCTCTTGAGACATGACTAATGTAAACCCTGGGAAGTGTTATGAGCATTAAAGGGCTATCTGTAACAACTTAAAAAGTTCATTCTAGTTTGGCAGATTAAATGGATTTCTCAGAAAATCTCTAGGGGAGGTGTAGGCAAATGTATTGTCTCCAGTTGTGCAAGCCTTTTGGCACTTTGCCCTGAGGAGGGGACCTTTGTCTGAAGACCACCTGTGTTGAGAACATCAGGCACCCAAACTGTATAAAGGAGTGACTGTCAGATTAATAGGGGTGCTCGTTTTGCGCCAAGGCAGCTATGAACTTGTAACCACAGAAACCTCTTGGTGGGATCTGAAGGTCTGTCTCCTACCAGAGGCCTCACTGAAGTTGGGGTGATCTCTGATAAGTATATTGGCATGCATATAGGTTCTCTTATTGTTTTAATGTTTTCTTTCTAATGCTTTCGACTTAACAATAAGTGTGCTTGCTTTGGAAAAGCTCTGTGGTACCTCATAACTGTGGGCCATTATAGCCTCTAAGTAGAAAAGCAAAGCAGGCTTGCTTTTAGGCAGTCTGTCTTGCTTGGGAACTCAGTGTAGGCACAGAACTGTGCAGCCCGAATAAACCCTGGTCTCCACCAAAGAGAGGTGAAGTCTGGGGAGCCAGAAGCCTGAGAGTGGGTGCTTTTTTTGTCCCATAGAGGAATAATGCAGGTGCAGTTGTCTTGAACTGTGACAGGAAGCTTGTACTGTCTCTGCCCATCTTGTCCCATAAAGGGACCTAACTGTACCTTCCATTTGGTTTGAAAGACAGGTGTTTAGCATATCCATGAACTTTAAAATTGCCTGTGAATTCTGGGATTTCTAATGCCCACAAGTGGCCAAATTTTACATTTCCTTTGCATTACTGTGGAAACCTACCACAAGCTGGGGCACTATTTCAGTACAGACTCGGGCTGTCTCGTTAGTTTTCTGGTGTCTCTTTAGTTTTTGTTGTTTATTTTAACATGAGATCTCTCTTGATGTCTCCACTAGGATTTTACAAAGCATAAAGTTTACTTCCTTGTAGCCAGTGGAGGCAAATCCCTGATGTGTGGGAGTATAGCCTCAGCTACCTACACTGAGGCAAAAACTACCTATGCCTTTGTCTCCACTCAGATTTTTCTATCAAATTAGCAATCTGCTGTGGGGAATAACCTATTCCAGCTATGAAGACCACCTCAGAGGGGAATGTCATCACAAACACACTACAACTTTGTGCAATACGTAGGTCTTCCTGGGGGGTCACATCAAAATACTGACTGACCCTACCAACCTTTAGATTGAGAGCTGATGGTACTGCAGCATGTAAAATGGTATGGGTACAAAAGATTGTGCAACCTCATATTGCAGCTTGACCACTCTGGTAACTTGTAACTTAAAACAGAATTTGGGTCTAGCTAGCTAACCCAATCTAGCTACATTTTCATTGTATTTCTGTTTGTTGTTTTTCTCTAATAAACCATCTGTTTAAGTGACTGTGAATTGACGCTAAAGGATAAACACTAGCAGCTCTGAGGAAAGAAACTGTTCCTGACTTCTAGGAAGGTGGGCACAGTACAGAAATATGTCTGAGTGCTGGTTCTATGTGTAGGAACTATAACCTCCCTTCCCAAGGATGCTGCAAGGACTCTGAATGTGGTGAAGGTCAGAACAAGGAAAGTGTGAGAATGAAGAGCATGTTTGATGTGAGAGGCCGCGTCACCTGTAGCAACAGAGGAAGGATGGCCCAATGGCTAGGGCACTAGTCTAGGATTTGAGACCTTCATTCAAGTCCCTGCTCCACCACAGGCTTCCTGTATGATCTTGAGCAAGCAACTGCGCTTCTCTGTGCCTCAGTTCCCCATCTGTAAAATGGGAATAATAACACTGTCCTACCTCACACCGATATTGATGGATATTTACATTAGAGATTGTGAGGCACTCAGATGCTTCTGTGTACCACAGTATCAAAGGTAAAACATCTTCTTTAGATTATTTAGAGAAAATTCTCCCTATACCTGAAAATGCAGTTTCTGCTTTCAAACCTTGGTGTATACACTAATTAAAGAACTATTTAGAACATCCACACTTTCTTAAATGAACTTTTACTACTACAGCTTTCTTAAACAGACAGGGAGTATCTGAGGACAGTACCAAAATTCATAATCATCAGAATAATGTTTTTGTTTTGTTTGATGCAAATACAGTCCAAACCAAGTATGCTTATTCTAGATGTATAAAATGCAAGTTGAATGTTGGGGAAGAAAACACAGAAAAGCTATTTGGAGGAGAAAGAAGTTCTAATCCTTTTTTTATTTCTTTTTATTTTTTTAAATATGCTAAGCCAAAAGCAAGGTGCATAATGTCAAGGGGTAAAGTTTTGTAAAGACATTCTAGTACTCTCTCTTTTGAAAATGGGACTTGGGCTTGTAAGTTACTTAGGTGCTTTTGATTACTTTACAATAGGTCTTATATTCTTAGGCTTCAGTTCAAGCTAAAAGGTGTCTGTGGTGATTCTAAATGTGTAGACCACATAGCAGGCAGGTCAGTTTTAAAAATCATCCATTAGGGAGACCAATAAGTGGCCTTGGTGAAAAAACATCCAGCATGAAACACTAGTTTCTCTTCTCCCCCACCCTCCTTGGAGAGCCACTGTGAATACGTCGAGAAAAGAATGAGTTCTGAAAATCTCCAGAGGACAACTCTAGTTGGCCATGGAAAATGTATATCAGTTTAGATTATTACATTAATAACTAAAGGGAAGGATTACAGCTAATATGTGCATCAGCTTTTAAATGGTAGATCACCCTTGTGCTTGACATACTTTAACTAAGCCTGTGTGTCTAGCACTGGAGTAGGAAAGGAAAAAAGAAATGAGACCCTCTTTTCCTTTTTATCTCCTCACTTGTATCTTTGCATAATACTGCAGTTTCTTCAGCTACTGGATCATTACTCCTTTATTACACCATGTGTAAGGCCCCTTATTGTGTGCTGGCAGACTTGTGCACCCACTCCTAAAGTCAGGGGTGAACGTAAGTTAGAGGACTTACCGGTACGCCGGAGTCCTGAGCAGGGGGCATGGCTTCAACCGGAAGGGGCGTGGCTTTAAATCTTGATTTAAAGGGCCAGGGCTCCAGCTGTGGTAGTGGTGGCTGGGAGCCCGGGGCCCTTTAAATCACCCCCGAGCTACCAGCTGCAGAGGTGGCTGGGAACCCTGGGGTTCGGGGGCGATTTAAAGGGCCCAGGGCTCCAGCTGCTGCTACCGCAGTGGAGCCCTGGGACCTTTAAATCATTGAGGAGCCCTGGGCTCTGGCTACCCTGGGCTCTGGCAGAGCTTTAAAGGGCCTGGGGCTCAGCTGTGGTAGCGGCTGCCTGAGCCCTTTAAATCCCCTCCTGAGCCCGGCTGCCTGAGCCCTGGGGTAGCGGCAGCCAGGCTCTGTCGGGGATTTAAAGGGCCCCGGGGCTCCAGCTGCCGCTACCGCCCCAGCCCTTTAAATCCACTCCAGAGCCCCGCCATCGCTACTGCAGGGCTTCGGCAGCAGGGCTCTGGCGGGGATTTAAAGGACCAGGGCTCTGGCGGTGGCTGGAGCTCCGGGGCCCTTTAAATCCCTGCCAGAGACCCACTGCCGCTACCCCAGGGCTCAGGCAGCAGGCTCAGGGGGAGATTTAAAGGGCTTGGGGCTTCAGCAGCTGCTACCGCCCGATCCCTTTAAATCCCCTCCGGAGCCCCACCGCCGCTACCCGAGGGCTTCGGCAGCAGGGCTCAGGTGGGGATTTAAAGGGCTTGGTGCTCCGGCAGCTGCTACCGCCCTGGCCCTTTAAATTCCCTCCGGAGCCCCACGGCCACTATCCCAGGGCTTCAGCAGGGCTCAGGTGGAGATTTAAAGGGCCCCGGGGGGGTAGCGGCGGCTGGAGCTCTGGGGCCCTTTAAATCCCCGCCAGAGCCCCGCCGCCGCTACCCCAGGGCTTTAAATTGCCGTCTGGGAAAGCCAGTCCCGGTACAGCGCACCAGCTCTTTCTGGTACGCTGTACTGGGGCATACAGGCTTACTTTCATCTCTGCCTAAAGTTTACGGTACATGTGGATCGAATATTAGCCTTTCTTGTGGCATTACCTTATTTCGCTGAACAGACTGCCATCATCAGTAAGAGGAGAAAAGTGATAGTGATACCCTGCTAGCTTTAAGCACATCTGATGCTCTCCCTTTTAGGCCATTTCAAAGCCTAGAGTTAGACCTGCTTAGAAGTGAAGCCAGTGTTTTTTAGAGAGCATCTGAGCCGTAGAGCTAGCTATACCACAGTTTCTCACTCATTGATTGTACGTTAGCCAGTCTGTCACATGTTTTGCTTCTTTGGGGGGGAAGGAGGGGCATCAGTTAGAGACAATATGGAGCTGCTGATAGATCATGTAACACTGACTCCTGTTGACTTCAGTGGGCGCTGGATTGATGTCATAGCATTGTTACCTGTCAATTTCTAGAGTAGTGTTGCAACTAAAGTATCTGGAAACCAACAGAACAGCTTTGCAGGTTTGGGCTCTTCTTAAATTTAAACTACTCAGTTGAGTTCCTGTTCCATTGAAAGAACTCTTGCAGGCAGCCAAAGACCGTGCATAACAATTGAGAGAAGCCTCATTGATGTCCTGGTGTCTCCTTTCCCCTCCTTCCTGACCCATCCATCTTTTTTAGCGAGCAATGTAGTGGAACAAGATGAATATCAATCACGGTGCTTCAGGAATCAAGATTCAATTTAGTTTTAGCAGCACAGGAGAAAAGTCTCCCTGAGGATGTGGGACACAACAGCAAGGGAAAATAACTTTCACAGGTGATGTGGAACCGATGAATTACTAGTAGAGATTGGTCCAAACCCTGGGTTTGCAAGCCCCTCCGATAAGGGGGAACTAAATGTCACAGCTTGCCACTAGGATTGCATCCATTCTGCCAGTACTGGAGATAAATGTAGAGCTGAGTGGGAATTTTCTGACTATACTTTTGTTGCACAATGCTGATTTGCTAAAATCAAAACTGTTTGGGGATGGAGTTGGTTCTGATGGATCCCCTCATTTGAAAAAAGTTCCAAAATTATTGAAGCATCCTGCTGTCAAGTTCGGAGATGTTCAAAACAAAGTTTGGTTTTGGCTGTATGTCTTTGTTTCAAAATTCTAACTTATACTAAAAGTTCCAAAAAAGCAACAAATTAAAACAAAACTTCAGAATTAACTAAATGAAGTGGGGTTTCAGTTGACCAAAACTGAATTTTTGTTTGGATTATCAGTCCAGATTCAGGATGAGTGGAAAATTTCAAAAATTGTCACAGGATGGGGAAAACCGTTTTCCCCCAGCTCTAATAAATAGGTGTAAGGGATGTCCTCACTCATTACCTCTGAATTTAATCCAATGTCTGTTTTCAAATTCAACAGTCTGGATTGTGATTTTTTACTACTTTCTTAGCCAAGCTTTACTCATTAGTAAGAAATGAAATGGGACTAGCTGCCAAGAGCTTCATTTAGAATAGTGCTTAACTTTTTCCCAAATTCAAATAAATGTAATATTGTAATTTGCAAGTAGTAGGCAGACAAACTTGTGTTACAGTATAATTCAGACTCAATAAAATTAAGACCAATTCATTTATCTAAATCTAATTTATTTCCCCCTAAATTAAAGGGAGATGGAAGCAGTAATCAAAGGCTGGTATGTAATATGGAACAAAACTAAAATAAATGAGTCTTGAGTCTGGCTTCTCAAGGTTGCCCTTCTGTAACAGTAGAGTGGACCCTTAAAATCTGGAGAGTTTCAGAATCACAAAGCTTAAGGCCAGTGGGAACCACTAGATCATCTAGTCTGGACCTGACGTATATCGCAGGCCACCAACACTTAGACCAAGTATTGCCAATCACTAGATAATCAAATACAGTAGATGGTGTTCAGAATGTTTCTTTTGGTAATTAGAGATGCAAGAGGGTACTTAAGATACTGATGTAACCTCAGTTAAAATGAGTGGAAGTGACAACATTTGGAAGGGCCATATCTAGTCTTATGTGTAAGAAAGCATTGATGTCTTGTACTCTAAGTGGTAAACTCTGTCCTTTTTTGGTTGCTGTCAATAATTATTGTAAACAAAAGCTTATATAATACTTGTACTGACATGAGAAGGCACTTCAGCAATGCCATTTTTGACAGACCATTTGGAAGCATATTTTTAGTTTAGTTTGGCATATACTGTACAGCAGTGATAGTCCATGGCTATTTTTACTAAGTGACAAAGGTGAATCAATACTTCAGAAACAGCATCTATGAACGTTCATGCAAGTAGTTCTGTTGCTTGTTTATAAGGATGTTAGTAGAAAGGAGAAGGTGCTTGAATACTTGTGTGTTGATGGAGAACTTCTCGCCTTTTCTTGTGTTTAAAAAAAACACAACAAAACAAAAAATCTAATCACAGATCAGAAATGCTACACAGTAACTTAGTATGACCATCTAAACAATATGAATAACTAACAAATGTTGAGAGACACACCAAAGGTGATTAGTCCTTGAAAGACTTTAGGCTGAAATATATTTATGTAACTTTCTGAATAACCATTTGAAAAATTGCAATCTGGTCATAATTAACTTGTGACCAGAAAGGAGAAAACTTAAATAAATTATTCACTAGGAAATAGAACTTGGTGAACTATTGACAAGTGAGCTTCCTAAACGTCAACAGAATAGTTTGAAAATAAGTCTAAACAAGACCTTGTTTTCTTTTTTTTTTTTTTCCTTCTTCTTCTCCCCACCCCCCAACAAGTTCTGTTAATTTACTTTAGCTTGACTGGCCTGTCAGGTCTCTCTTATTCATTTGTTCCGAGATAGCTGCACAGGAAGGGGATTGTGAGGAAAAATTGAAGATTTTTCTGCAATTTAATTAGACATTGATTTACTCAGGCAGCAAGACTTGCTTTTGAAAAAAAAATGTGGATAACTTAACACCTACACCTTTAACTACGATAGGTCTTTTAAAAATATTATGCAAATTTTCTTTTAGAAGAAGCCTAAGGAAGTCAAGACTCCTGCAGTAGGCAAAAAGCCCAGAACTCACCAAATACAATCTTTAAATATTTTATAGTGAATCCCACTAAAAGCTATATGAATGATTAGACATAATTTTAATGTAACACTTTTTTGCAGCTCATGGATTGCATTCACAATAGATGGATGAGTCTAGATGAACTAGCAATCATTTTCTCTATCAATACATTGGAGGCAAATAAGTCTTGTCTGCCTCAGTCACTAACCAGGGTAGCATAGTGCTAGCTCATACATTTCACACTCTTGACCTTGAGCATAGGTGTCTGACAAAAATCAGCTTCATGGGCCATGCACGGAGTGTCTGTTCTTCAGATGATCTGGGTTGAAACATATAGATGGAGTGGTGCCGTGAAGCTTTCATATATTATGCATTTTGCTAAACCACAGCGGGCTTGTGTGTCCTTTATCAGTTTGGCAGTCTTCAGAAGGACTAAACTTAATTACAGAGAACTGTTTTGTGTTTTGTTTTGGAACAACTTTTCACATTTTTTATCTTCCACTATCTGTCAACGACCATTGCAGCAGGCACTCTGGTAAACTATCCCTCCTGGGCCCGTTCAGATTCTGTAGCAGAGGTAAAATACTTCTTTGTTGTATTTCAAGAAGTCCAAAGCCAGAATCTCTCAATCTTGCCTTTGAAATCAGTGAGCAGCATTAACAATCAGTCAATAATGGAGAATCCAATGGCTGTTTCTGTGGATCAGATTGCCTAGCTCAGTGGCTCTCAACTTTTCCAGACTACTGTACCCCTTTCAGGAGTCTGATTTGTCTTGCATACCCCAAGTTTCACCTCACTTAAAATCTATTTGCTTATAAAATGAGATATAAAAATGCAGAAGCGTCACAGCACACTGTCACTGAAAAATTGCTTACTTTCTCATTTTTACCATATAATGATAAAACAAATCAATTGGAATATAAATATTATACTTACATCTGAGTGCATAGTATGTAGAGCAATATAAACAAGTCGTATGAAATTTTAGTTTGTGCTGTGCTGACTTCACTAGTGCTTTTTATGTAGCGTGTTGTAAAACAAGGCAAATATCTAGGTGAGTTGATGTACCCCCTGGAAGACCTCTGTGTGCCCCTGGTTGAGAACCACTGGTCTAGCTTATGTTTGGGGGCTATCACAATTTGAAGATCATATGTTACAGATGTGAGTAGTCATAACTCCTGCTTTGTACCAGGGATGCGTTTGGATAAAAATGTGAACTGACACAAAAGTCACATGAAAATCTAGATTGATATTTGGTGCTTCACTTCTTAAGCACAGCACAAAACTTGCAGCTCTATGAGAGGGAGGGCCTCTCAATTCTGCTTCAGGAGCCGGATCTGCCTCGTATAGCTTAGGAGGGCGTCTGTGCATGCATAAAATAGAAGGGAGTAAGCTTGTAGGGCTGCTTGTGGCTGCCCTGTGCACTGTCTGCACCAGGGGAATACTTCTCCAGCCACTTAAATGGTTTTTGTGGCGTCATTTTCTGCTGCCCTCACAGCATATGGGAGATGTAGTGAAAGGGAGAATCCCTCTCTTAAACCTGAACCACGTCTGTTTCCAGGTACAAAAGTTCAGTCTTCCTTTTTTAAAGAATTAATTTTTTTTGTGTTCCTACCATTCTTCAGTCCCAACACATGCTGGGATTAAAATCAGAAACAGTGAAATATCATGAAGCTATTCTTGGCCTCAGTGAAAGCAAAAATATATTAAACTGCACAAGAAGGCATGTTCCTGTCATAGCTACAGCAACACTTTGCAGACTCCAAGGATGTAATCCTGGCTCTGCTGAAGTTACTCCTAGCTGTTCAGTCATGCTTCCAAAATTTGTACTAACTTTTCCAAACAAAACTTCTAAATTTTGGATTCCTCATCCCTATATTCAGTGGTCAACCAGTAATCATATGGTATCTGAAATACAGTTCCACATTTGTTCTCTAAACTACATATGGGAGGGAGGGGATAAGGTGGAGCATGAGGGTGGTATCTTACATACTACATTGTAATAACTTGACAAATTATGATATTTTAATGGTAACTATTGTAGCACCAAATATCAAAGCTGACCAAAAAATTGAATATTGACTCAGGATGCTATTAATTGATAGACCTACTGAAGCTCAAAACACTAGGGTGTCTCTCTAGGAGATTCATTAAACTTCAGTCTGCTGAAACAAAAATAAAAGCATGTTGGCTTGAGCAGAACTCTCAAAGCCACTGATTAGTGATCAATGAATTAAATATGAATTTGATTCTGAATAAGTTGATACTAGGACATTATTTTCTGACATTCTCAAGCTTATGAGGATGTTATGTCATGTTGCATCTTGTCAATTATCTCATCTTAGTACAACGTAGGCTTGTGATGTGCTTTAACTAGTTATAATGGTTCCAAACTTTGAAAAGTTTCATGAGAGATCTCCGACACATTTTGGACAGCATTTAGTCTGCCCTAAACTTTTATGGTGAAAAAGCAGCAACTCAGAAGGACTTAAGGCTGGTCAGAGACAACTGCCTCTCATGAGCTCTTGGTGCAGTGACAAAAAGGGCTAATGTGATCCTGGGATGTATAAAAGTAGAAGTAGGGAAGTTATCTTGTCTGTGTGCACAGCATTGGTAAAACCACTACAAGAATACTGTGTCCATGCTTAAAGAAGGATATGGAAATACTTGAGAGCTCAAATGAGGGACATACAATGATCCAGATCCTGGAAAACAAAAAGCCTTAGGATGTGAGGCTTAAGGAGCTCAGCCTATTCAGCTTCTTAGATCTGATCACTGAATATAGGTACTAATTCTGTAAAAGATATCTGGTGGGAGGAGGGACGCATCTTAATATTGCTGACAAATGAATTAACAAGATCCAGTGACTGGAAGTTTAACTTTGAAATGAGATGTAATGTCTTAGCAGTTAGGGTAACTAAACATTGGACCAGCTTGCCAAGGGAGGTGGTGGACTCATTATCACTTGGAGACTTTGAAGTGAGACTAAATATCTTTCTGTAGCCTGTGTGTTCTGTGGGGGTGGGTGCTTTGGGCCCTTTTGGGCCTGTAAATCTGATTTCTGTCCCCCGCTCCCATCTATTCCATTCCTCTGACCATGAAAGGGACAAGAATCTCTGCATTGCCCTCAATACGCACATAACACTTGCAGTTCTGTATTGAGACCATGACTAATGAAATCTCAGGCTTCGGGACTTTAGCAGATTGACTGTAGAAGTCATGGAGGGATTTGTTTCACCCAGGTGAACAGTTGGCCAGATGTATCCTGGGTTTTTTGCCTTCCTCTGAGGCATCAGGGATTGACCACAGCTGGAGATGGTCCACCAGACAGGGTGAACTGGTGCTCAGAGGTGGTACAGGGAATCCTCTTTCTAGAGGTATTACTTGCTCACATGCTCAGGGTTAACCTGAGAATCAGATTTGGAATTGGGAGGCAATCTTCCCCGAGGACAGATGGGCTGTGAATTTGGGGCTCTTTTGCATTCCTCTAAAGCACAGAGCGTGGATTGTCTGTTAGGCTCATCTGGGCATATCTGATCTAATCAGTTGGCCTGGGGTATTGGGGGTACCTTGGTTTATCTCATTATTTTTTCCCTTGTAGCATGGAGCAGTTCAGTTTCCTGAGGATTGAAATAGGGGTAGCTTGGTGAAATTCAGTTATCTGTGATATACAGGAAGTCAGATGATCTAAGAGTCCCTTCTGATCTTACACTCTGTACATGTTTAAAATTGTTTGGAGAACTAAACTAAGATTTCCAGGGACTTTCAGTAAAAATGGTCTATGGCTCCTCTATGTTCCTGATGTTGATTTAGAAAGATCAGGGAACCTCAGAAGGCTTTTGCAGAGCCCAAGATGAAAGCATCTGAAATGGAAAATCATTGGTTTCTTAGAATATTTTTATTTTAAATTTTAAGTCATATCTGTGTCCAAAACAATGTCTTAGAAAACATCTACAGACATCCTCCAGATACAGTCCATGGGACTGGGTTTCTTTTAGGAGGTTGAGTTTGAGCCTTTCATTACAGTAACTTTTTCTAAACAATGGTTTAGGTGACAAAGAGAGAAGAAATCAATTCAAAACCTGAAGTCAGGACAATCTTTTTTTATTTTTATTTTCTGAATCGTTACTTATATCTCTTATCTTATCTACCATAATGCTGAATTTCAGGAAATGAAATAGATGTTCATCTCACTCTTTTCTTAAGAAATCAACAAGACATGAAGGGGAAAGATTTAACATGGGGGAGATGAATTACTCTACCTGGAGCACGGGTCTCTTCCCCATTCATCATGAGCCCTCACCCATCATCCACTCCCCAGGCATGCAAATGTAGCAATATAGGTGGAGATGCATAAAGTAAACGGAGGAATGACACAAAAGATGAGGGTAGAGGTGGAAAGAAGATTAAGGGTTTGTTTTGTTTTTTGAGACATTACTCAAAAGCCAAATTCTGGTATGTATTTGATAAGTACCGACAGACTGTCCAGCATCTGTCCAAGGAACAAAGGAAGGCACAGAGTCCTGCTCTGAGGAGTTCACAGTCTGATGCCCTAATTCTGCCCACATGTTCCTGCAATGTGTGCCATTGTTCTACCCCAGAGCCCTACTGAAATCAGTCTGCTGACAGATTCTGTTGCAGGGTCCGGGGACTAAGAAGACAGGCTTACATTGGATATAAAGATACTGAGAGACCTGGAGGATGATGCTACTTAGAATTTGTTTTTCAGTGGAAGTAGAGGCATCACTTTACTCACATGGACTAACATTTGTGGGCCTCAAAGCAGAAATGAGTTTTAAGGATTAATTTTAAGTGAAGAGTAGCAGGGTGACCCATGCTTATAGTAGGAAAGATCTCTCTTTTGGAAGAAGGCATGAAGATGAGGGTGAGAGACATGGCCACCACTCAGGTTATTTTAAAACATTTGTCAGAAAATTTGGTGACGTTTTCACAAGTTGAATATTTTGGGCACAAATTAGTTAGGGTTTAGTTGAAAAACAATAGCTTTTCATAAGGGACTAGCTTGGATTATGTGTCAATCTCAAAGAACAAAACTGTTTATAAATGCTGTTTGAACTAAACCTGAGAGCAGCAATAAATCTGAGGAGATCTTCCTCCCCCAATTTGTTGGTGCATGGTGTTCTGGGTGAGTGGGGAGGGGACCTCAACAAAAATGGCAAGGTATCTTTGGAATTATAGCCAAAAATTTGCTTTATTGCCCCAAACAGAGCTATTCTTTTACCTTATTTAACTGCAGTACCTAAATATCTAAAGCACTGTAGATAATAGCACTCTTTCCTTCTTCTCAAATGGTAGGGCTTCTTTTCTCCTCAGTTCATCAATAGACAATGATTGCGGATGAGGGATAGTTCTGTACAATGGGATATAAATTTAGGTAGAGTCCTGGAGCCTCAAAATTATTTGATTTATATACAGGAACTCGTTCAATAGACTCCACACTGGATGGAAGGAAATCTCCTCCAAGATGGGGAAACTAAGTCTGAAGCGCTATTCTATATAAAATATCCCATTCAATAATATTTTAAAGTTTCTGGAACTAAATATTATTTCTGAGAAGGACACTTCCAGAAAAAACAGCAACAGTATAAGTATAGTAATTCCTCACTTAACGTTGTAGTTATGTTCCTGAAAAATGCGACTTTAAGTGAAATGATGTTAAGCGAATCCAATTTCCCCATAAGAATTAATGTAAATAGGAGGCGTTAGGTTCCAGGGAATTTTTTTTTGCCAGACAAAAGGCATTATATACATTTTGAACAATTTTAAGCAAGCAATTTAATACAGGTATACGTTTTAAACCATTTTAAAGAAACAATTTAATACTACAATCTTCATTGCGGAGTATGAAGCTTGGTTGAGGTGGTGGAGTCAGAGAGTGGAAGAGGGTGGATTGTCCAGCTGCTCCGCTTGCTGAACTTTCTGAACTCGAAAAAACACATCTAGAGATTGTTTGTTTGCTTTCCCTTTTTTTTTTTTTTCTTGGTAAGTTTCTTTATAACAAGTCATTAGATGACCAACTCCCCTAATCACTTTGGAGCTGCGTTCCGTGTCAGGATCGTCATCACTCAGGATTTGCAAGCCAGCCTTAACCCGCCTCTTTCCCCCACCCCATCCTTACCTCCTCCCCCTTTACTCCACATGCCACGTCCTCACTCCTCCCCCCTCCCTCCCCTGCCTCCTGCCTATGGCAATCAGCTGGTTTGCGGTGTTCAGGAGGGGAGGAGCGAGAACTCGGCATGCAGCCTCCCCTCTCCCTCCCTTGCCTCCTGCCTGTGGCTGGTTTGTGGCATTCAGGAGGCAGGGGAGGGAGGGGGAGCATGCGCGCCAAGTCCTCGCTCCTGCCTCCTGAATGCCGCAAACCAGCTGATTGCCACAGGCAGAAAGTGGGGGAGCAGGGGGAAGGCGCTGATCTGTGGGGTCTGCCAGCGGGGGGGTGGGGTAGCTAATAGGGGGGCTGCCAGCTGTGGACAAAGCAGGCAGCCAAATGATGTTATAGCTGAGCTTTGCACAACTTTAAACGGAGCATATTCTGTAATGGAGCAGGGATGTAAGATCAAAACAACATTAAGCGAGAGGACATTAATTGGGGAGTTACTGTACATATAAAACAAGATTTTAATCATGCTTAGGGCCTGTTTTAATCAGCACTGGAAGTACACATGTTTTCACAGAATGTCAGTAATTCACGATGACACATTAGCACTACATAGGAAAGTATGGTTCCTAGCAATAATGTAGTTCTCATAAACTGGTGTCTTCAGCTGCTAAGGTTATCTAGTTTCCAACATACGTCTTTAGAAACTATCTGAAGTGTACATTGAGAGGAACAAGAAGTCACCAGACAGACTTCAGGATCCCGGGCTCTTTTTAGAGGATCAAAGACTTGTTCCTTACTTTAAGTATATGCATAACTCTTTGCAGGACTGGGACCCAAGTTAGCAGTTGTGACCCTGTACCTACATCAATCAAGCTCTGAGGGTAGAGTGGATTTCAGTCTTAAGATATACTTGAAACAAATAGTGAGGGGACGGGGAAGGGAGACTTTCTGTAACTTCAGTCATTTTCCCTCTAATATACTAATCTTTTTTTGAGGAAACTGACAACAGAGTACTGCTGCTTTTTTACTCTGTTTTTTAGTGTTCAGATGATAACCTTTCTCAGTTTGATCTCAGTGATACAACTACTGAACCATTCTCTGAGAAGTACATAATTTAATAGTATAGTGTCAATCAAGACAAACTAGACTGGTGCTATACACTCCAGTGAATAGGGAACCTCTGCTGTAACATATAATAGTCTATGGCTAAACACTTGTTTACTGCTTAACTGGTGCCAATGCTGAGAAGACTGCAATAAAGCTTACTGCTAACATTAATGAAAAATACAAACAAATCTAGTAGATTAATTTTGTAAACTGTGTGTGTATGGAAATCTATGGAAGTTTTAACAATTTCCAAGGCAAATTAGCAAACTAAGCCTCTTTGTCAATGTCTGCACTGTTAAACTTTTGAAAAGCCTTGTGCTCTGCTCTTAGCTGAGTCAGTGGTAGGTGATGCGATTAAACAAAATGTAGAGAATTTACTATTCTTCATGAAGCTTTTCATTTCAAAACACAACTCCAAATCTAACTGCAGCTTTTCATTTACATTCCCTTTCTTCTAAGATCCTCACAATATCTTATGCTCCACGTTTCTATTGTGTGCCACAGAGCAGTTCTTTTGTGAAAGTTTGAGGTGAATGAGAGAGAGTATTTAGTCGACATTTTACTTTAGGGGACATTTTAGTCTATTTTATGTAGGTTCTTATGCTACTTTAATCACAGTACCCGAGTTCTGGCAAGTATACACTGACGTGGTTTTTCTCCCTTCTTCTCTCCTTGGAGGAATGTATGTACAGTGGAGTTTGTTTTTCGTTCTGTGGTTTCCTTTTTAAAATATACATGTTGCTCTGTCTTCTCTAACCTTAACAAGGTTGAAGTGTCTTACACTTAGAATGGAAGGTGGTGAGGTTTGTGAGGACCCTTACTTCCTGTCAGAGTTTGTGGGCCAGACCACGAGAAAGCTCATCTGTGCAGAGAGAGAACTTTACACTTAGCGTAGAATGCTCCACTGTGCAGAAGAACAGAGTTGTCAATCACGGTCTTTATCCTTTAGTATCTTTTAGATATGCTGAACCTGAGCCTTTGAGCACACTGAAGGAAAGGACTGAGACCATAAACCTGACTCAATAGCCAGTGTAGTGAGTAGAAGATCGGTTTGATTGCTTGTGGTGCTCCATTTTGCAGAGAAGAGATGCTGTAGCTTTCTATATCAGCTGGAATTCCATGAGATGAAGGCTTCAGCCTTTACATGTGATGAGAAAACCTTCTTAAACTATATCAGTGCAAAAGTGTGCATAACCAAGGCCAGGTCACTTGCAGGATGGGATAGTCTCTTAGCCAACTGGAGATGGTGGAAAGCTTCACTTGTGGATGCTGCCTTTTGAAGTCTTAGCTTCAGTGACAAATCCAGGAGCATTCCTGAAATAGACTGATTTAAGCAACTGTGGGTGTGCCTTCAACCGACGACTGTACCATCGTGACAAATTCCTCACATTGTTCTCTTCTGCACATCGATGTAACATCTGTTTTGCTCACATTCAGCTTTATGCAGCTGCTGTTCATCCATGAGCTGATCTCATCCAAACACTGGGCCATCTTGGTGGTAGTTGAGTGGTCATATGAAGTGAAGATGGGTAGAGCTGTCATCTGCATGTTGCTGGCACTTGAGTCCATTTCATCTGGCTCTGCGTAGATGTTGAATGGTACAGGACAGAGAATTGATCCTTGTGGGACTCCAGGAGTGAAAGGGGGTCTAGTAGTAGAAGTGCAGTTTCCCATTGCCACTCTTTGGGTGTGTCCCCCTGGGAAGAACTTAAGCCATTTTAGTGCATTCTCCTGGATCCCTGCTACCTCTTCCAGGTGGACAGCAATATTTCATAGCTGACTTTCAAGTACTGCAGAGATCCAGAAAGATGACCAGGGATATTTTCCCACCATTCATTGGCAAATGGGTGATCATTCACCAGTACCACTAAAGCAGTTTCCATTCCTGTGTTGGGTCTAGGATACTGGCTTCAGTCTGAGTGTTTTAGGTGGCCTTTTGACTAGATTCTTTGAGCTTGCTCAGAAACAGAAGACTTGATACCGGGTGGTAGTTAGCTAGAACAGATGTACCCAGGATGTATTTCTTCAGTGTCAGTTGCACTATTTTGTGTGTGTGTGTGTGTGTGTGTGTGTGCGCGGTGGGGTTTTGTTTTCTTTGTTTTTGTTGAGGTTTTGTTTTGTTCATTTTTTTAGGAAGGGGAAAGTTCCTTCCTTGACTGAAGCGTTGGCGATTTTGGTTATGAATGTCACCCGTTCATGACTTTCATCAGCCAGGAGGGCATGGGTCAGATTCATAGGTATTGGGTTGAGACTGCTTTACGCTGTTCATAGCTCTTGATTAGCGAATATACTGAACTCTGGGAATGCAGGTGTTTGGGTAGTATAGAGTGAGTCTGAGACTCCTTCCTGGATGCGCACAATCTTTTCAGCCAAGTAGGATGACCGTTTTTCACAGCACTTGGTACTAGGTTTTTTTGTGGGCTTGGACTAGAGTGCTGGAGTCCTTAAGCATGCTTTTAAATTTGAAGTCTGAGTTCTTGCAGTCTAATCAGGGTTATGAGTCTGTTTCTTGGCAAGTGGGAGATGGTGATCCATCCTGGACAGTGATTTGGTTGTGATGGACTCAATAATGAAATCTAATCTGAAGACCAATCCAAGGGGTGACTGGCTGTATAGCCAGACCAGAGATGACCTATGGAAGTTCTAGGGAGGCAAGTTAGGAGATGAAATTTGGGGATTCTGCATATGTGGGCTAGTTAACTTAAATGCTTAAAATCAACCTGGATGACAAGTCTGGGGTACTTACCACCGTTGCCTACCGGGTACCAGTGATCTCCTTTATGAACCTATTAGCCTTTGGATCTGTAAACAAGCATACTGACTGTTAGCTTTGGCTGTGGTTTCTATTTTAGATTAATGAATTTGAATGAAGTGGCTTTAGCTGAGGCATGTCCTTTTGGATGATGGTGATGATTCAAGAGAAGATGAATGCAGTACAGCTTGCCTCTTTCTGCCTCTTTGATGGGCTGAGTAAACTGGCAGGATGAAGCAGGCTAGCACTGGGCTCAGTGTCATATCTCAAAAACAGCTTTATGTAAATGTATAACTTGTTTTATTTGGTGGTTCTCCACAGAAATGGCTTCCTTTTAACTAGCTTAAATCACAAAAGCTAGCAAGCCTGAGCATAGTAAAGTTTCCAGTACCAACCTAATTATGCCACCTTGCAACCCACCAATCAAGCACCATCTAGCTTGCTACTATGGGATGCTTGCTCCTCTGATATTCTGTATGAATGTCTACATACTGGCATGTACACTGAACTTGCCTTCTAACTGAAGTCGGAAGATCTTACCCACGCTTGCAATGCAAACCAGAGGCTGCCTCTCACTTAGAGCTTTTCTGAGGCAATCTACATGACGCCTTGTCCCCACACTTGACTTCATTTACTGACTCTTAATTTCTTAAAGACTACATGCTCCAGATACAGTATAGGGAGTAACCCTTTTAATGTTCAATCTAAATATAGGCCATAGACCCTCAAGACTCTACACATTCTGATAGAAGCCTGAGATGCCCCTGTATGTAACATGCATACAGTCTGTAAAGCTGGGTGCTTCGGGGAGGAAGACCACACTACATGAAAAACTTATTTTCTTTCATGTAACCACTTCTTCCATGTGTCCATGGAGGATAAGCGAGGGTAAGAGGCAGGAATAAAGGTTGGTGTTCATGGCAGTTTTACTGAATGTTTCCTGTGTTTCTGTATCTGGTTTTTTAAGCTACAATGCTCTGATTTAGTGTCTTTAAAATTGATGTTTTGATTGCAAAAACAAATTACTACACTAGTCTAACATTTTAAAGTGGCAGATCTCTAGTGTCCTGAACCTGCCTAAGAGCTTATTGTTTAGGAATATTTCCTTAATATGTGTGTGGGGCACTATTAAGAATTTGTCAGACTAGAATTCTAAAACTTGGCAAATGGGGTGCACCTCAGAAAGCTGCAAAAACATGCTAAGGCATAGAATGGGGGGAAGATAGAAAAACTTATTTTAATAAGCAATAACTTGTGATCTTCCGTGATACATTACGAAATGTAGTTCTACTATTTAGAGACTGGTATGACATGCTTCGAATATAATTCAATTCTATTCATCAATTCAGTGAGGGAGGTGTGGAATGTCATTTACTTTTATGCTATAACAATCAGTTTCTTTTTACTCTCAAAACTAATTCTTTTAAGTCACGTGGAAAGTTTGACTTGAACAGTGAATATTAAAAAGATGGGAAAATTTGCCTTATGTAATAAGTCCACTTGTCAGTCATTTGCTCCTAACTACTTATTTGTAACTTGTATTACACATATCCAAGGTTAGTCTCCTTTGTTAGATCTGTTCATCCCCTCTTTTCCAGTGGATGGAAAAAGGCTGAGGGTGAGGAGTAAAAACATCAGCTGGTGGAGAACTTTACACACAGATTCCAGTTTTTTTGTTTTGAAACCGTGGGAAAGTTCATATTTTTTTAAAGCAGTGAATTTTTTGGTAAACTGGCAGTTCAGTGAAAAATGTATTGAGGCTGTTCAGTCCAGCCCCCGCACCACACCAGATACCAGTAGCGTAACAGCTGCACAGTGACGTTTAGGCAAGCACTGTAGGCACTTTCAGCTGCTAAGCCTTAGAGGTGCTAGCCCTGGTGGGTCCCAATAACTACTGAGACATGTGGCTAGGTGCAAGAGGTATTTTTATTATGGTTAGCAGGAAAGGGATTGCAGATACTTTGGATACGGGTTCCTGGGGATTCTGTTCTGAATTCAGCTTCTCTCCATCTCCTTGGTTGCCAAGTGGCTGCTGCTTCAGCTTCTCTGTCCTGGCTTGCCATGTGACTTCTGAACCCTCACCAAGTATGGCCACTTTCTGATCAGGTCCTTTCCCCTTACCTGGCCAGCAGGGAAGGGGATAAGCTGCGTAGAGGAGGCTGATGGGAGTTGTAGTCCTTTGCTTAGCAGATCCATCACCTTATCAAAAATTTTAACTGGATCTATTCAGCAACTTCAAAATGAATAGCTTTAGTTAGAAACAATATCAGGTTTTAAAATATTTATATTAAACCTGTTTCATCAATTTAAGCACACATGAAAACTAAATTTGTGTAAGTGTATTAACTGTTCCACTAAAGACTTCAAAACAATTCATTTGAAATGTTCTGTAATTTTCCCCCTCCCTTCCTTAATTCTACGTAGAACCCTCTGCCAAGTTGACTTTTTCCCGTAAATATTTAAACAGATCATAAGACTCAATGTGATATCCTAGTTTCCCTGTAGGTGTCACTGATTATACCAAAAGATAGGTAGAACACAACGTTTGCTTTCAGATAAACATTTCTTGGGTGGAAAGAAGTGACTGAGTTTTAAAATCATAGCAACCTCCATTTATCATAGCAATATAAGCCCCATTTGATTTACAGCTGTGGAAGAACCCTTCTTGTTATCTGATTTTATTTATTTATTTAAGCCCAACATCTAGCTAGATATATTGATGTCCAACTATAATGCATTGCTCAAACATATGTCTGAGTTCTGAGTTTAGACTCACTAACACGTGGGATCACTTTCAAAATTGTTTCCTTAGGAAGGAACAATTTGACTGGTTTATGATTGTAGACTTTTAATTCCATGGATGTGAAGACCCCACATTTCCACCCAATGTTCTAAACATGGAGCAAAATAATATTTATTAAACTTTTGTACGTAGGACAAATGTCAAATGTGTAAAATGGGGGTAATTATGCTGATCTCCTATATAAAATGTCTGGAGATCTTAGTATTTACCTCATGTTCAACAAACACTACTTTTCACAGCACCTCTATAAAACAGGCATGTATTGTAGATGGGGAAAACTGAGTCAGTGTGTGACCTGTCCAAGGCTACCCAAGTCATTGGAAAAGCTAGGATTGGAGCTCAAGAGGGGCAGGCTCCCAGTTGAGGCCTAGTGGACGGCATACTCAACTGGAGTCAGTTCAGTGACTCAAAATATCAGAGAGAAATTTAATTTTCACATTCTATATCTAATCAGCTCATTATAGATACAATCGCTCTTCTTTCAGCAGGAAATAGATAGGGTATAGTACCTCAGAGACAAAGGAAATGAAACATTATGTGGCAGAAAACCAGAGTTCTCTTCAGAACTTGCCAGCTGGAAACAAGAAAATGGTTGGCAGTTGGAAGACTCCTGCTGCAGTTATTCCCAATTCAGAGTTTTAGGTTGCGTCAAATTTGAATGTAAAACAAATTCTAACAATATGGGGTCAAAGTGATCTGTGTAACCTCAAATGGGAAAGCCAGATTACAATGGGTAACGAGTGAGACTCCTGACCTTTTAGTTTCTGCCCCAGCTTGTCAGTGTGTGGTAGGTGAGATTAAAGGAAAACAGATCATGTTGGCTAAAGTCGTGTTGAAACAGTCATCAGGGTAGACATGCTCATCTACAGCCTTTCAGTGACTCATTTGTGTGGATGAGCTTTTTTTTTTCTTTCCCCCAGAGCTCTAGGTGGTGTTTTACTGAAGTGATTCATCAACAGGTTTTAAAAAAATGCCCAAATCTTACAAGAAGCTAGTGATCCATAGATTATAATTATCGATTGACTTTTCTGGATCCATTGTGTTAAAACTAACTTTTACCTTTTTACTTAGGAATTGCTCTCCATGCTGAAGACTTTTATCTTGAACAAAATATAACTTTGTTTATACAGTTCAAAATTGCCTTCCTTTTGTGCATCTGTGTTGTACTAAGCACATATTAAAATACCAGCTCATTAATTTATCCGGGGCTGATTATATTAAAACCATCAATATTAAAAACATGTGCATGTTTCACTCCATAGATTTATAAATTTCTTCCATTTTTTATATGGATAGGTGTTCTTAGGAAGAGATGCCAGGTGATCAAATGCAGTGCTACCAGTAATCCCGTTCCACTGTGTTGGAGCTCCAATGTGCTGAGCCCTGGAGCTTTCCCTATTAATGCTTAATGGGAAAAGCAGCAGGACCCAGTGCAACAGTGTTAAAACTACTGCAGAATGAGATCAGAAACTGCACTATGATTGCTAGGAAATAAATTCCTTTTCCAGTCTGAATACCTGGCTAACTACAGTTAACATATCAGTATTATAAATGCAACTGACAACTGTATCAGGCTGATAAATGGAAGCTGTAGGATGAAGAAATACATTTAAATGGCTATTGCACAGTCTCAGTCAAAATGTCTGTCTATTTTTGGAACCACAGGTGATGTAGTCCTGTTCCTGCAAAAATTGGAGAAGCTGTTTGCTAAGAGGCTTATTAAAATATATCATAGCTTGCTATTAGAAATAGCATACTCAAGTTCCTCTTAAACTTGTAACTTTTCTTGTTTTTCTTGGAGGCTGCTGTGCAAAAATTTCTTCTTATTCATGGTAATAGCACCCCATCTTCATCCAACTGCTTTGAAAATTGTTTTCTGTGAATGCTACCCTACTTCTTGACCACTCAAATCTGAGAAGGATTAAAAGTACAGATAAGATGGTGGCAAAGTCATGGGAATGCATAACTCGGGTGCGGAGCCTTTCACTGTGAAGTCTCCAATTTACATCTAGTAGAGGTCTCTATTTATGGAAGGTTGTTAAGCAATTGAACAGTCATTAAGTATAATGTGAAAGAGCTGGGTGGCTGTTGTTCAGAGTCAGGTGGACAAATGTCCACACTAAACAAAAATACTGTAGTTATTGGCAGTAATTGTACCTATATTTACACTTTCAGCAGAGAGGCCACCGGTTGACTGGACTGTTGAATCTGCTACCCTCTTACCTGTATAGGTCCTGCAGGTCAGGATTGAGGCATGCTGACAATCAGTGTAACAGAAGCTGTCATTATTAACATTCTTTAGCCTTTGCATAAGTGGCTCCAGTCTCCACGGCTCTCAATCTGGCACTCTTTACCAGCACTAATTTCACGAGGACATTGGTCTGCTCTGGTCATTGGCCACTTTTATTTCCAAATGGAAGCTATAAGTCACTGGCTGCTACGTCACTAAGCTCTTTCTAAATCCATAAGATAGAACCCAACATGTAGTGGTAGAATTTCCCGAGGACATGATGTCCCACACTAGGATATTGATCTGTTGTCTGCAAAAATGTGAGTCCAAGCTTTTGTCTACATTACAAGCTAGAGATGTGACTCTTCCCTCCCTGCTTGTGTTTATGCACGTGTGCAAATTTGTGTGCATGAGTAGGGGAATCCCATCCCTAGCTCATAGTGTAGACAACCTAATTAATAGCTTTTTATAGTGCTTTTCATTCTTAGATATAAGAGGGTAAATATAAATATCCCATTTTACAATGAGGAGAAAGTGAGGTACAAAGAGGTAGAGTAACCATCCCAAGCTCAGTCAGGACATAGGGGCCAGGTGTAGAATCCAGATCTCTTGATTCCCAACCCAGTGCTCTTATCAATGGGAGCTCACCAGTACAGGTGTATTGCTGCATGCTATGAGAGCAGATTATTTTTGTTCCAATAGATATAGATGTGAATCTGATTGAACATGGGTTTCCACATTTTTTACAATTATAACTAGTCTCACATCTGTACCCAGGCCTGTATCTGTCTTTAAAAAAAAAAAATGTTCTCAATGTAGAATGTGCAGTGCATACTCAGATGGGTTTCCTAGGGCAGTGGTTTTCAAACTCTTTTTTTCTGGGGACCCAGTTGAAGAAAATTTCTGATGCCCATGACCCAAGGAAGCTGGGGACGAGGGGTTTGGGGTCTGGGAGGGGTTCAGGGCTGGGGCAGAGGGTTGGGATGAGGGCTGCAGGGTGGGGCCAGGAATGAGGGGTTCAAGGTGTGGGAGGAGGCTCTGGGCTGGGGCAGAGGGTTGGGGTGAGGGCTCTGGGATGAGGCTGGGAACGAGGGGTTTGGGGTGCAGGAGGGGTTCTGGGTTTGGGGGGGGCGGGCTCAGGGCTGGGGCAGGGGATTGGGGCACAGGGTTGGACCATGGACTTAGCTCCGGCGGCTCCTGGTCAGCAGCGCAGCTGGGGTGCTAAGGCAGGCTTTTCACCTGCCCTGGCACCACAGACTGTGTTGTGCCCCGGAAGCAGCCAGAGGTAGGCTGGCTCCTAGGTAGAGGCGCACAAGCAGCTCCTTGCGGCTCTTTTTGTGTTCCTATCACTTAAAACTGCTGGGGAACAGTGTACAACGAACCATTGCTGCAAGTGCAACTAAAGTTTTAGCCTGCATCTGTGTACTTGGGAAACAGAACTCAAAAATAAAAATAGCAGCACATGAGCCACCACAGAAGTTTGATAGCTTCTAAAGCATATTACATCACTTCTCAAAGCTAATGGTTGAGATTTTCACAACTGACCAGGAGATTTAGCCACACAACTTCAGTTGAAACTAAATGGGAGTTGTGTGGCTAAAAGCCATTTGGTAACCTTTTTCAGAAGTGACTTAGGTGCCAAAGTGACTTAGTCTCCTTGATTTAGGATTTTCTCCAAGTGCCTAATTTTCTTCTGAAAAAGAGACCTAAACTTTTAAGTCAATTAAGCACCTGAAAATTCTATCTCCTACTCTGCTTTGAAAATCTCAGCCAATTTGCACGTCTATACATCTAAGTTAATTGTATCCACAAATCAGACATCAAGAATTATAACATTCAAAAACCAGTTGGAGAACACTTCAATCTCTTCGGTCACTCGATTACAGACCTAAAAGTTGCAATTCTTCAACAAAAAAACTTCAAAAACAGACTCCAACGAGAGACTGTTGAATTGGAATTAATTTGCAAACTGGATACAATTAATTTAGGCTTGAATAGAGACTGGGAGTGGATGGGTCATTACACAAAGTAAAACTATTTCCCCATGTTTATTCCCTCCCCACCCCCCACTATTCCTCAGACGTTCTTGTCAACTGCTGGAAATGGCCCACCTTGATTATCACTACAAAAGGTTCCCCTCCTCCCCCGCTCTCCTGCTGGTAATAGCTCACCTTAAGTGATCACTCTCCTTACAGTGTGTATGGTAGCACCCATTGTTTCATGTTCTCTTTGTATATAAATCTCCCCACTGTATTTTCCACTGAATGCATCCGATGAAGTGAGCTCTAGCTCACAAAAGCTTATGCTCAAATAAATTTGTTAGTCTCTAAGGTGCCACAATTACTCCTTTTCTTTTTGCAAATACAGACTAACGCGGCTGCTACTCTGAAACCTACTTTTTATTGAAAATTTTTAATATTACTTAGGCTCAACCACAAAGCAATCATTTCTACCTTAATAGCTGCCCAGGGCTGTACAAATTAGAGTCCTACATTTAACATCTACACAGATATCTACAGAAAATATGAGTTTATCTTGATTAACATTAGCATAAATGTATTTATTCTGTTGTCTACCTTTTATTCTTCATGTAGAACTCCTGTTGGCTGTAGAAAATAAAAAAATCCAGGTTCTGTCTTTGACATACTAATGTTTTAGGTCTTATTAATAACCTCCTTTCTTGGCAAACTTCATTGGAACTGTGCAACTACAGCAGAGGAATAGTGTTCAAATTAAAAAATCTCTGCCCTGAAGTTAAATTTTATGAGTCCTCTTTTGTAAGTAAGGTGCTAGGAAGATAAAATAGAAATGTTCAAGGCATTAAGATCTAGTCTCCATTAAGACCACTATCTATCTTAATATAATCACGTTCAAGTCCAGACATTCCTTGATCAATGCAGTCTGGGAGAATATTACAACAACTTTTCAAAAACTACAGCTAACGCCAATGACAGTAACCTAACTCAGGGGCAGGTTTAAATTTACATCAAGAAAGCAATGAAACCAGGAAGAGATTAGGGAGCTCAGAACTGTGTCTCTAATGACGCAAGTAATATACTTCCAGTAGTCATTTTCAAATGGTTGACTGTAAATTTTTCATCAGTAAAAGCAGAATAACCAAAATAAAGGTTTTTGCTGTAAGAGAAAACTGAAAAGGAGTTATCACTGGCTCAAGAAATATTTAAATGATTGCAGATTGATTGAATTAGAAGCCTACATTTCCAACCTTCTAGCAGAAAAAATCAGTTGATAACCATATGGGGAAAAAAATCAATGTTTTCCTCCAGCCTTCCAGTAGCCAATTACTATTAATTTACTTACAGAAAGTAAAGGTTTGACAGTATCTAGGTTTCCATGAGGTGTTGCTCCTACCTATCAGCCTAGCTGCTGTGGTTAACAATTGTTTAGAGACAGAATTTTATTGGTAAAAAGGGGCTGCAACAGTTGAGGTTTAAAAATGAATGGAATATACTGATTTATATTAGGATACTCTTGTAAAATACTCTAGGGTTATTAAACATTTGAGTCCAATGGGTCAGTAAGTTGTTTGTAATTATGGCTTATACTGATATCCAACTGAGAGGTGGAGGCAGCCCAGGGGCAGGACCCTCCCATTACATGGGTTCATCAAGTCTGGTCCAGTGTTGGACTTTCGGGCCATCAAGCCCTTGTGGCCACGCAGAAACTGACCAAATGGTGAACGATTGCTACGGATGACTGTTCGGCTATGCGTTGAAGATGTCACAGAAGTGTCTGACACTTTAAAGGGAGCTGGGGCCCTGCCTAATCTGTGACTAATCAACTGCCTTCCATATGATGCTATGAGGCCAGAGATCAGGTTATTGCTGGAAAATCACCTGAACCTCATAAAAGCCAGCAAGTAGCTCAACTGAGCTACAGAGCAGCAGGAAGGTGGTAAACTGCAGATGTTGTTTTGTCAGGTGCCAGTTCATGTGGCAGATGGAAACAGAAACCTGCCTGTATTGCTGAAAGTTTCACTGAATTTATACAATCTGGCAAAACACGTCAGTCCAGCAAATCAGCATTTCCTGGTGAAACTTAATATCCGTCCATCTCTAGAATAGAATATTTTCTATAGACTTCAAACCACCACCCAAAAGGCCAAATTCTGCCACGCTTATACCGTTTGAATAGCACCTTAATGGGACCACTCAAATAACTATACTACTTAATATGAGTAAGGGTGGTCTACAGAATATAATGGAGAATGATGGCCCTATTTAAAAAATCAATAGGCTAGCTTTTTTAAAAAAGCACCCCAATATACTATTTCCTGTTAACCTAAAAATCAGCAGCATTTATCTTCTATAGAAACCTGTTGGTGTCATCCTTGCTTAATTCTGTCGGGCTTCCCCATCAGGAGCTATAGGGACCTTGGAGAGTGCTAATGCAGAATGAGTTTCTATACCAGATGATGATGCTGGACAGAAAACCCACCCATGTCCTGAAGGAGATGCTGCTGTAGAGTGAGACCATCCTTTCCTTGCTCACTGTTTTGATTCCAAGCACCACCTCACTCCAAATTTGAAACTACAGAGCTGCAAGCCAGTGGAAAGAGGTGGTGTTTTTGCACGGTAGGGCTGTGCTATGCATGGGTGGGGGAGGGGGGAAATGATGCTGTTTGTGTTCCTTCTTTCTCTTCAGCACATACTAGCCATGCCTGGTCAGTACCCTGGTGGCTTTTATCCCTTTGCTTGGGGGGTGACTAGATGACTTGGCCTTCTGTATCTTCACTTCTGTAGCAAGAGCACTTGCGTGAATAATACTTTATTGGCTTTGCTCTTTTACTCTTAAAATCTAGGTTTACCTCATCTGTGCCTAGAGCACTAAATGATTTCTGCTACTTCTAGAATCCAGTAGCTGTAGTGGGGCTAAAACTGATGCAATTTCAGTTGATGCATAAATCCATCAGCTTCACTATGAGCAGAAGCTATCAGAATCACTGAGTTGAGTGGGCAATATCTGTGGTCCTTATCACATTGCTGTGTACATTGCAGACTAGTAGGAGGCAGCTCCTGTGCAGATGTTGGTAGTAGTGAATTGTGGAAGTAAAAAGAATGTTGTTTAAACATAGGGTTGCCAAATTTCTAATCTCACAAAACCGAACACCCTTGCCCCTTCTCCGAGGCCTCGCCCCCACTTGCTCCATCCCCCATCCCTTCATTGCTTGCTCTTCCCCACCCTCACTCACTTTCACTGGGCTGGGGTAAGAGTTTGGCGTGCAGGAGGAGGTATGGGGATGCGGCCAGTGATGAGGGGTTTGGGATGCGGGAGGGGACTCTGGGCAGGGGGTTGATGTGCTGGGGGTGGGGTAAGGGTTGGGGGTGGGGCCAGGGATGAGGGGTGGGGTGTGGACTAGGAGATTCTGGGCTGGGCCAGGGAGTTTGGAGTGCTGGGTGGGGGAGGGAGAGGCTTGGGGGGGAGCAGAGATGAGGGGTTGGGTGCGCAGGAGGGGACTCCGGGCTGGGGCAGGGGGGTGCGGGCACAGGGTCCAGGTGGAGCTTACAGCGACTCCGAGGAAGTGGCCGCCAGGTTCCTGCAGCCTCTAGATGCATGGGCGGCCAGGTGGCTCTGCGTGGTGCATGCTGCCTTTGCGCCCACAGGCACCACCCCCACAGCTCCCATTTCTGGCCAATAGGAGATGCGGAACCGGCACTCGGGGCAGGGGCAGTTCTCGGAGCTTCCTAGTCCCTGGCCACCCCAGTGCCTAGGGGCTGCAGGGACCTGGCGGCCGTTTCTGGGAGCCGAACGGAGCTAGGGCAGGTAGGGAATCTGCCTTAGCCCCAGGCTCTGCTGCGCCGTCAACCAGACTTTTAAAGACCCGGTCAGCAGTGCCCACTGCAGCCACTGGGGTCCCTTTTTAACTGGGCATTCTGGTCAAAAACTGGATGCCTGGCAACCCTATTAAACTACAGGATTATCTGTTGACTTTACTGACACTGGTTGGTGGGAAGGAAGACCTGATTCTGCTCTAAATTTCACTGGTTTAAATTGGCAATGACTCCATTGGGGTAAATGAAATCACACCAGTGTAAAGCTAGTCCAAGAAAACAGATGGCGCTGTAATCTCTATGATAGCTTTTCTCTGGATCAACTTCTGCATTTATGCACTGTGTGTTAAAAATTTCAGCAAAGCCACAAATTTCCCTGTAACCTTAATTTTCCAGTGGAAAACTCTGTTGGAAAATTTTCAAGCAGATCTATGAAAACCATTCACAGATCTTCTGTAGAAAGCAAATGAGAGAATTCAAAATGTTTGTAAATATTTGTGCCACAGCCTTGAGGCCTGTGTAGATTTTAGTAATATTTCTCTTAAATCTTAGTTATGATCCAAGTGCCGTAATGTATCTTCTTATAATAAAACATTAACATCATGGAAAACCTCTATATAAACTGAGAAGCAATATATCTTCAGTGTGGTTTCATCATCCCTTATTAATACCATAAATGAAGGGCTATAAATTTCTCACTTCTACAATAAATGTAATAAAATACTTAATGGATTGTGAATGATGTGGTATAAAACTTGGCATTAAATATTGAAATTTATATTTAAATATGCTTTAGATATAAATAGTAGGCTGTCTAAAGTCAGAATATATGTAACCCTTCATTTATGTCTAGCAGATTTGGTAGCTAAGTCATAAACATACAAAATTATTATATTCTGAAATAGTGTCTTTCTTACATATCTCTTTCTTAGAGGGAATGCTTCCTTAAACCCAGAGGTGTTGCAAGAATTCCTAATAGAATTTGGATGTCCTCTGAATACTCATAACTTTGCAACCTGCCCCAATATTTCTGTACCCAAAACTTGCTTTATACAAAAAGAGAAGGAGTACTTGTGGCACCTTCGAGACTAACAAATTTATTTGAGCATAAGCTTTCGTGAGCTACAGCTCCGTTCATCCGATGAAGTGAGCTGTAGCTCATGAAAGCTTATGCTCAAATAAATTGTTAGTCTCTAAGGTGCCACAAGTACTCCTTTTCTTTTTGCGAACACAGACTAACACAGCTGCTACTCTGAAACCTTGTTTTATACAGTGAGTGTCCATATGATCTCTTACCATTCCTAAAGTGCTGATCAGCATCATATTTAGGATATTTTAATATCACAGTTGGTTCATTTTATATTAAATGTGCTGCTTGCGATGAACCAAGGTAGAGACAAGAAGCTTTGGTGGAATTCTAAGAAAGCTATGGCTAGGATAGGTTTAACATTTTAGCATTGCAGTCTTTCAGATGGAGACAGAGGGATCTGATAAGTAAAATAAGGGCAAGCAATTTAACTGCTCAATTTACAGTGAGGACTAGCCCTCACTGTACAATCAAGACATGGGACACCACGAAATGAGACCAAAGCAAGAAAGGGACAAGTTCAAATGGGAGGGGTTATGCTGTGGCACATTTCTAGCAGGTACAGATGCAAACCTGAACCTGGTAACAAAATTCTCTAGTGACTTTGTGCTAAATCATTCCTTTCAATATGAACATGTGAAGACCACTTACACTCTGGTTGGATTCAGGGTGAGAAATGTTTGTGGTTTTTTTTCCCCCCATTGTTAGAGGGTTTAGCTGTGGTGCATCAAGGATACATGATGTAGTCTACCAACACCACAGAGTGCATAGATATGAAGAAAATCCTGACCTCAACTTTGAGGAGTTTGGTTTCTACTATGCAGAAGAGGAACCCATCCACATGTCTTCCTACCTGTATTCCATCTGGCAGTGTAGACACCGTAGGCTTCAGGCCTACAGCTGTGCACTTTCACTACCTCTGAGGGGACAGAAGTCATGGCTTATGTTATGTATTACCCAAAGCAGCATTAATTTCCCTGATATTTTATGCCAGAAACCAGGTGGCTTTGCATGCTGAACAGCTGTCTAGATCCTAGGTCTCAATAGCTTGGGGTAGAAAAACTACACAATCACTGCTCCCCTCATGTTCCTTGGCCAGATATAGCCTATATCTGTTCACAGAATGTAGAAGATAATTGGCTGAATTGAAGTGTTTTACTACATAGATCTCATTATTTGTTCTACTGTGTGGTGGACAGAATCTGCTTCTTTGGGTTTTCAGACAGAGAAACTTCAGCAAAGGAAACAAAACAAATGGTTTTTACTTCTCAAAATTATTTAGTTTTGCCTTTCTGTAATTAGCAGTTCTCTTGTTTTTTGCTGAGTGCTGTTTTTGCCTTGTTATTGGCCCTTACTTTAGGGTTCCCAAGTGTTTGGTTTTCGACCAGAATGCCCGGATCCTCACGGCTCTGGTCAGCACTGCGGACGGGGCTGTTAAAAGTCCAGTCAGCAGCACAGGCAGGGTCCCTACCCTGCTCTGCGCGACTCCTGGGAAGCTGCTGGTATCTCCCTCTGGCTCCTAGGCAGAGGGACATCCACAGGGGCGCTGCATGCTGCCCCTGCCCCCAGCACCAGCTCAGCAGCTCCCATTGGCCAGGAACCGCACCCAATGAAAGCTGAGGGGGTGGTGCCTGCAGGGGTGGGCAGTGGAGCTAGCCATGTGATTGCACCTCCGCTTAGGAGCTGGAGGGAGATGCCAGCAGCTTCTTGGGAGCCACCTGAGGTAAGCACTGCCCAGAGCCCACACCTCCTCCTACACCCCAACCCCCTGCCGCAGCCAGAGCCTTCATCCCCCTGCACCCCTGCCTCAGCCCAGATCCTTCTCCTGCATCCTGAACCCCTCATCTCTGGCCCCACCCTAGAGCCTGTACCCACAGTCAGAGCCCTCACCACCACTCCCCCCAGCCCGGTGCAAGTGAGCAAGGGTGGGGGAGTGAGCAGGGCCGGGGCCTCAGAAAAGGGTGGAGCAGGGGGCAAGGCAAGGGTGTTCGGTTTTCTGCAAATAGAAAGTTGGCAACCCTACCTTACTTTTCTGAGGCCTCTTTCTTATACCTGAACTTTACAACTGGCCTTTCTCTCTCATGCACTGACCCAAAGCTTTTGATCCAAACATGCCACAACCTTTGTGCATTAAGGGTGTGTATGTCTGGATCAGGAGTGTTAAGGTCAGCTGCTGAGTGCTTGAAGTTGGCAATGGATCATGAAGGCTTCTGAAAATTCTGCTCACATATGGATTTACTTATATCTGGGTCTGGACTGCAGCTGTGAAATGCCTTGAATCTTTGCACTATAAAATGTAACAACTTGGAGATCTTCCTATCCCATATTTAAATGGCTGATTTTTAAATGATGTGAGTTGTGTAAGTTTTTTCCTTCTGTCATGTTACTGGTTATATGTCTAACACTCTCTTAGACTGAACTCCAGGGCTCAGGACCCATCTCTTTACTGCAGTTAAAGTATTGGTTCTCTTTTTTCACCCTTCCCCTCCTCTCCCCCTAGCCCCCTTGAAGGAGCAAGAAACTGAAGTGCAGTCCGCCTGTTAGCATTATAATAAGTTAATGCTACGTGTGGTGTGGGGAGGCACTGGCGGGGGGTTGGATAAATCTGCAGTAGCTAATGCACACTAGCTACTCCACACTAATGCGCTGGTGGAAGTTTACGATGCACTAAGAGCACCCCCAGGCCACTTAACTTAATACGCTTTCAAAGTGCACTAACCTAATGTGCACAGTACAAATGTCCACCCACGGAGGGCTTTTTCCCCATGACGACAAGCCCTCAGCCACTGAACTTCACTCTACAGAAGCTTTTGTACAGTTACTGTTATAAAACTTTGCATGTTCTTGGCAGGGGTGAAAGTAGGTCTCGGGACTTACCAGTACGGGGCTGGGCTGGGGCCGGCTCTGGCCCCTGGAAGGGGCGGGGCCTCGGGCGGAAGGGGAGGAGCTGGGGAGGTCAGAGCCAGCCCTAGCTCACCCTGTACCGGCAAGTGCCTCCTTCCCCCTCCCCGCGGTAACAGCAGCAGCCGGGGCCTCTGGCAGCAGTTTAAAGGGCCCTGGGCGGTAGCGGCAGCCGGAGCCCTGGGCCCCTTAAATCATCCCCGGAGCCCTGCCGCCGCTTCCCCAGGGCTCCAGCAGCAGGGCTCCGGGGACAGGGCTCTAGCCGCCGCTACCGCCCCGGGCCCTTTAAATCGCCGCCCCACCCCCACTACCCCAGGGCTCCGGCAGCGGGGCTCTGGCAGCAATTTAAAGGGCCGGGGGCTCCAGCCGCTGGCGGGAGCTGCAGGCCCTTTAAATTGCCCCTGGGGAAGCAGATCCACCCCAGGACGGCGCACCGGCTTACTTTCACCTCTGATTCTTGGAGAATAGTGTTTAAAGTAGAAATGTAAGAAGCTGGCTGGCTGTAGAAATTAGGGGCACTGACAATGCAGTGGGGTTACGTAAACTTGGTCGGAAGTTTACCTTCCTGTGTGTAATGATACAGGTTTGTTTAGTCTCTTACTGAAACGAGTGGTAACTTATCTTGCAATTAGTGAATAAATGTCAAGTTTTGTGACACTTTGTAGCTTTTTACTGTGAATGGAGTCAATTATTAGAACTGAACAAAAGTGGGAATTTCTGACCTGTAGGAATTCTGACACTTCAACATTTGTTTTCATCCCATGTTGGGGACAATAAATTGCAATTGTTTGGTGGAAAAAAATGTCAAAATGAAACACTTCAACACTTTTGGTCAAAACCAAATAGTCCAACATTCCTGAAATCAAAATGTTTGTTTCATTTTGGGCTGTTTCAACAATCCAAAATAAAACACTTTTTTCTTTTGAGTCATTTCAATATTAAACTGCTTTTTCCCATTGTGGCACATTGCCTTATAGGGGTAGCCTGAGGCCCCCATGCTTTTGTAGGGGCTAGACTTCCTGGATGGACATCTCATGATATACAGAGTAATGTGAATCCTATGAGGCACCCCAGACTGATTAGTCAGAAGGAAATCCAAATTGTATTACGTAAGATGTAGTCTTGGCCCATAGGCCAGATGGGGACCCAAACAACTCCTATAAGGCAATACGCTACAAGAAATATTAAACAGCATTTCCTTATTACTGTTTCCAAATGAAACCTTTTTGGCCAATTCAGCAAAACAAAATAGTCTGATTTGCGTTGAACTGACCTGAAACTAAGTATTTAATTTTTTGATTTCTCTCAACAGAAAATAAACTCAGCAGAACTGATTTTTTTTCCCAGAAAATTGTTTTTGTGGCAATTGTATTTGCCATTGGAAAATCATTCTGATGGAAAATTCCCAACCAGCTCTATCTTCTACAGCACAAAACTTATTTAAGCATAAGATGCAACCCTTGCCTTGAGACAAATAGATCAAATAAGAACACACTACGGAGCCATAAAGGAAAATAACGTAGCACAACTTTTGGTTTTTTTCTAATATTGGGGGCTGGGAGAGGTGAGTGGCATGTGAATGGTGACAGCATTTGTGGGCCTCATGAAATAAGTGAGTTATCAGGAAGGATTTGGACTGGGAAAGAATTCACTTCAGACATAAGTGGTAGAATGAAAATGGGTGGAAAGGTGAGAGTGGAAGAAGGAAAAAAGATAGGCAATGAGGCTAGGTATGCTGTTAAAAACAGAAGTTCTGAGATACCATGTTAAAGGAGCATGTCATCAGCCGTTAAACCAAAGAGCCTTGCTAATCTGACTGTTCCATTGAAAGTGACATTTTCCTTGACACTTGACAAAATAAGTAGAGAATCACAATGTCCCAGCTTCTTTCCTACCACAGTTCTAATAAAAATAGGTTTTAATGCCCATGACTGAGCAATTGCATAGTGAAATAATGGCTGATGCGTTTTGGCTCTAACTGGTCTAATCCATTGCTGCTGTCCGACGTACAAAGTTAAAACCACTGCATGGTTCTTTAACTTCCTTGTGAAATTGTACTAAATCTGGGGAATCAGAGGCCAAGCTCTGATAAATCAGCTCTTGCAAAGGACATAGATGGTGCCAGTTATCAAACATCCATGTCCCAAAAACTCCTGCATAAAGAACCTATGCTGTAATAATTCATAGCACATGGACAAAAGTCAATATCTCTGCACTGTAGTCCTAAAATATTGGTCCTCCATCAACGAGACTTGCATCTATGGGCCAGCTTTGCAAAAAGAACCATTTCCAACACCAGCAATTGCGATGGAAAGTGGTGCATCCTGAAGGAACACCTGTCTCCAACCAGTCTGAAGTACTAGTCTCGGGTCAGCCCATGCTATGATCTCTTTGTAAAGGAACATCACTATTTCAGAACACACTTCATGCACTGATTGCTACCTTTATGGTTTCTGGTCTTTCTGTCTGTCTCTCTCTCCTGCAGGAAAACTATGGAGGAGAACACAGTGACTTCTCTGAACTGTGACACTAAATCTTTATTTAGAATAAATAAAACCATTATATTCTTCAACAATGCTCCCAAATTTTACAACTTTCAATTGTAATGCTGTGAGTTGGTCAGCTACCACTGAATACTGTTGTATTTTATAAGGGCACTTTGTAGTAATTGTGCATGGTAGGAAGTAGTGGGCTCAGACCAGGACACACATTTGTTTTAGTATGGGGTGCAGAGGTTGGTGTAGTAAATGCTACTAAATAATAATTTTACTCCAAGTAAACTTGCTTATTTGGCCCAGATGTATTGGATGTTGGCCCTATCATTGTGTCTCATAGCAGAAGTTACTGCACTACATGTGAAATACTCTGGGATAGCCTAAATAGGAAACTACTAATTTGGGCCACTTACTCCAAGATATCTTTGTGGTAATAGCTAAACTTTCATTGAAGCTGTTTTCTTGTCTACTTGGAGCTGGTTCATTAAGCTGAAAACTTGTTCAAAACAGACATCTGTGTAAAGAATGCTCAGGGCAAAATTAATTAGTTTTGCCAGGTTATCATTTAGTCAACAAGACTCCCATGAGCTGAAAGTAAGAAATTTCATGAAATAAGGCAGACCACTTTTTATCTGAATTGCCCTTAATTGCAGGAAATAAGGGATAATAAAAATTATTCACATCTACTTGATTCATGCACTGACTCATAATAATTGACTTGCCTTGAAATCTGGTAAGACTTACAGCTAAATCCTTTTCTAAAAGGTACCTGGTCACCTCTAACAACCACAATAATTACAGGTTTCAGAGTAGCAGCCGTGTTAGTCTGTATTCGCAAAAAGAAAAGGAGTACTTGTGGCACCTTAGAGACTAACAAATTTATTTGAGCATAAGCTTTCGTGAGCTACAGCTTACTTCATCGGAACTTCATTGATCCGATGAAGCGAGCTGTAGCTCACGAAAGCCTATCCTCAAATAAATTTGTTAGTCTCTAAGGTGCCACAAGTACTCCTTTTCTTTTTACAATAATTACAATCTCCCAAATCATCTTTTCCATATCATTAACTAATGTTGGTGTCAAACAGTGGGCCTTGAACTCTGGTCCATAGGGCTCTTCAGTGCTAGTAAGTTCCAACCTGCCACCCAGTGACCTACTTATTGTCAGACTAGGAACTGAATTTCAGTAGAGGACTCCAGTGCTGTGACCTGATTGTTAGTCTCTAAGGTGCCACAAGTACTCCTTTTCTTTTTGCGAATACAGACTAACACGGCTGCTACTCTGAAACCATAAAAGGATACAATCAATAAGAGGTACAGCATAAAAAAATACCAGCTGATCAAAGACAGAAAAATAAGACTGCTGCAGAATGATAAGTTCACTTAAGACAGAAAGGAAAAAAAGGGAAGAAAACCATTTGAACTAAGAGTACAGAAAAGATCACAAAATATACCATTAAAAAGTGACAAAAAAAGGGACACGGGGGGAAAAAAAAGCCAATACACATCCATGATGAACAAACTGAACTAGAGAAAATAAGTGTACTGTACTACCAGAACACCAGGTAAGAAAAAAGAAAAAGAAAAAAAGAAAAAAAAACGCCATAGAGAAAATATACAAAAAGGACACTAAACAAATACTAAAGCAATTAAAAAGAAAAATGGGAAGAAATCTCTAATAAGTTTTCCTCAATACAAAACATTATGAGCCTGAGTAAGGTAAAAGGGAATGGGACTGGACCACATACGGTGGCCACCCTTGAGAACTTGCCAATTCTCCTCCAAATAAGATGACCTCATAGTACAAACAATGCTCTATATTTCTCTGCTCTTAGTTAGAAAATACAGTCAATAGCTAACAGTAAGGTTTCCTAAAAAGTTACTGTACTGTGGAACTGGTGTCTGAAACTCCACTACAACAAAATGATTCTTCAACAGGTACTGTGACATAGACAATGTCATTTAAGTAACTGTGTGTAGATACCATTAGTTTTCCATAAGCTTTCGTGAGCTACAGCTCACTTCATCCTTCATGATCACTTCATGAAGTGAGCTGTAGCTCACGAAAGCTTATACTCAAATAAATTTGTTAGTCTCTGAGGTGCCACAAGTACTCCTTTTCTTTATCCTTTTATGCACTATTTAATCTTGCTTTCATGATATTAATTCATTTCTGTGTGGGTCAGTTCTTTCCTTTGTCATATCCTTGAAATAAAGAGAAAACATGTAGACCGAAACCTGCCCTGACAGGAGTTGATATTTAAAATGTTTTGCTAAATCTAGTGTGGGATCTATACACCGGCACTAGTGTGTGTGTGTGTGTGTGTGTGTGTGTGTGTGTGCGCGCGTGCATTGGTGCATGGCTTTTGCCATGTTGTTACACAACTGCAGCTGCACAGGAGGATGCATTCTCACCCCTCTACTGCTCTGAGCTATTGACTGGATATTAGGACTTGCTGCTGCACATGTCAGAATCAAGATTGGTCAAGTCTGACCAAGACTACACTTCCACTGCCTTGCTTGTGGAGAAGTCAGAATTTTAGCCCTGGTCTCTAAGGCACCACCCACACTCTGGAATGAAACATCTCATGGTAGAAGACCAAGGTCCAAAACCATGGGGCTGGGCCACCAGAACCCTAGTACAGATAGGGTTGAGTACTGTGGAGAACTTTGAGTTCATCTACCTACACTGCAATCTGAGTTCAAATGGTCACAGCAAACTGGACGTTCTTTGGTAATGGTATCTCTGCCTCTTGTATGAAGTCAGTGTCTTGCTTATGGACACAAAACATCTCTGTACTGAGGGAAGTTCAGGCTCTATCCAAGCTATGTACTATCTGTATTGCAATATGGGCCAGAAACCTGGACACTCTTACAGGAACACTTGGAATGGCTTTAGCTGCTCCATGCACTATCAGCACTAAATCCTGTGTGTGAAGTGGCTTGACTTTGGGCAACATGTAACCACCTCAAAGATCTGGCCTTCCCTCAATTACTCATTTTATTCAAGCATGACGTTGCATGCTCATAAGCCATGTCGCTAAGATGGACAAACATTCCAGCATACCATACTCTCAAATTGTCCATTAACATGTGACGGGTGTGTACATCCAGACCCTACCTGGTGCCACCTGTGGGGCCGCCCAGTGATCCATGGGTTTTCAAGATTGAGCCAGATCCAGGAACTTCACTCAAAGTGCCTGGTGAAATGCCATTAACTGTGGTCACTCTGGCTGGCACAATGGTCCTTAGTGGACTATACTTGTTGAATGATATATGTTGATTTGAGATACAGTAGCAGTTTGACCAGGCATAAAATTTGGTGGCTGTTAAATAAGTTGCATAGATTTAACTCATTTTCAGTATTATTTATTATAGAAATATTTTTTTACTAGTTCTTTCCTTCCAAAGCATTGTAAGAAGGCCCTATGTTTTGAGGTACTTTAATCTTGGAGTATTTTTTTTGTCTTCACTAATTCTGGTAGCTTTATAAATAGTACCTGGTAGGGATACCATCCTAGTCAGCAACATTTGAAAGGACTTTTAAAGATCAAAGCTTTCTCCCCACCCCCCTCAGCGCTCTTTTTTTTTTTTTTTTTTTTTTTAACTTAAAATTCAGAGTTCATAAGACTGATTTAACAACTGTTCTTGTTTGGCTTTTTAAGGAAAGTCATCTATCCGTAACAAAACTAGATTTAGACTTTTATATTTGAAAAGCGTGGCTCCTGCAGCCAGCCACAAAGACCTTGTCTACACTAAGACCTCCTCCCAACTTCCTACCATTGCTACCCCATGTTCAGCTACGCAGCTGGAAGCAATTGTTGGAAGCAGGAGTATAGGTAGAACTTCAAGCAGCCTCCAGCAATTTAAGCACTGATTGGAGGTGGAAAACTCTGCAGCCTCAAAACTGTATAGTTGTTTTCAGTTCTTCCCACTGGTTGTTGGTGCAAGCTTCACAGAAGGCCCATAATTCCCCATGGAGGCTCAATGCCTCTCTGCTATTACTTGGGTCATCCTGACACTTGCAGCAGCACAGTTCATTTAGAAACCTCCCATTGGTTCCCTCCCGAGTGCCTGGAATAATGTTCCCTTTTGGGATGGATTCTGAGGACACATAGCACACTGAGAGGATGAACATTGTATTATGCATACATTTCCTGGAGTTGAGATGGGGAATGACACCATGTAGGCCTAAATTCTTTCAGGCTATGATGTATTCCTGCCCCTTGCATGTGAAAGCACGGGGTGTAACCTGAGCCTTTGTTGCCTAGGGTAAGAGGCCTTTTGGCATAGTCTGGATGTATGCAAGAGACATTTGTTACATCTAATTATTGGAGATTTCTTTACGAACTCAGAAAAATAGCATTTTTGTTTTTTAAAAAATCTTATGCCTACTGGGAGCAAACTGCTTCAATTACAAGTTTCCTATGAAGTCTCTTGAGCAAATGCACTTTAGAAATGCTCCGTTTACCCATGTTTTATATAGTAACATATTTGTGTTTGTTTAGTTTACTTTGAATAGTTTGTAGTTCCTATATTGTGCATGCAAATGTTAACCTAGGTTGACTTTAATTGGGGAAAATAATATAAGGTTAGCTTGTCCATTTAATGGAAAAATAAGAGGTAAAGATCAGTGAAAGATCTTTAAGACAAGACACAGGCTGGAAAATATCAGGTTCAGATAAACAGCTGAGAGAGGCATGCCAGTAGAGAAGTGTATGAAAAGATTATCTTTTTTATGACTTTGTTACATATGATTGGTCAGAAATGTAGGACACCTTTATCAAATGTGGGACTTGCAGGGTTACTCTGATATGAATAAGGTTAATGAATTGCTGCTGATTGCAAGGAAACTTGGCATAATGATATCTGAAAGTTGGGGCGGGAATCAGAGGGTTGTTTAAAATTTATCATGGGGCTGATGGATGAAACCTTTAGCAGCTAATGAGTTTGTTAAAATTCACATAGTGTTAAATAGATGATTCCCATTTTTGATAAAGTATAATTGTTATACCCCAATGTGAAGTCTACACACGTAATGTTACAGAACACTCTTGTGGCCCAGCTTGTCCTCATCTGTTTGAGAGTAAGAAAGTGATAGATTCCTCCCTTCCACACACAACTGTGTATTTACAATAGACCTTGAATTGCAGTGCCTGGAAGTCCAGAAGTTGTCGGTGAAAGTGATGCTTGTTGCTTTTGGGCAGGAGGTCAGCTTAAACCAGTCGCTCTCCCTCCTCCTGATCCCCTCTTCTCTTTAGCTTCTGCTTTCCAACCTATCTCTCTTACATGCTAAATCTATTGTCCTGTCCCTATTTCTGTTGCTACCCTCTGACCCATTATCATGAATTGTTAAAGAATATTTATATATTTTTTTGGTGATTGGGTTCCCAGACATGCATCACTGGAAGCATGTATATACATAAATGTAGTTTGACTTCTATATTTGGGGTGGGAAGGAAGCTGCAGTCAGGTCAATGGGTGTCGGGGCGGGGGGGAGGCAAATTCTGCACCTGCCTAAAGCTGCAGTTTGGGGGGGGCAGTGCCCCTCCTGTCCCCTTCAAACTATGCCCTTGTTTGTGTATGTGAGAAATCATCAAAATGTCCTGATATGCTAATCAAGATTGGGCAGTTTCTGACTTCATTTGCCTCAGTGTAAATGAGGAAGTGTGTGGTAGTCAATGGACTTGTGTTGGCTTGAGATCAGCAGTGTCCATAGCTTTACTTTAATTCTATTTAGTCCACTTAAAATAGGAGCAAAACCATTTTTCAAGATGCAAGTCAGAACTTTAAGAATACAGAAAGGAAAAGAATGTAGGGGAGCACAAGTATAAAAAGCATTAAAGGTACATAGAGGCAGTAACTAGGTGTATCAACACACTTTACACCAAATGCGCAGATGAACATGAGTAGTTTGAGGGATATTGTGTGTTTGCAAAACCCGGTATGTTTAGTGAAGGTATTTAGGTAAAATCTTGTCACTATCTTTATGGTAGGTATCTTTGAGCATGTGGGCATCTACTGTGTATCTAAAAGGCTCTAACCGCTTATAAGCTTGCATGAAAAGCATAGTCAAACACACTTGCTAAGACGAAAAGTGGTGTGCACCAAGGAACTTATTGATACTGAAGTCTCACTTGCACACAGACTATCCTTCTAGCAAAAAATCATTAATCTCCGCTGCATGTTGCTACCACATCTCCATGCAGAAGTCTCTGCATACCACAACAATCACTTGTAGACTAAATACTGTGTACAAAGGACACAGAGAGCATGTATTTGGTTCCATTAAATCTGATAGTAGCAAACCTACATGTATCTTACATTCATTTTGGCTAAAAATGAATTCCACTGTGTTGCAGACATATTTTAAGACAGTGACTGACATTGCAGACTGTCAGAGAGGTAAAAATAAATCTGAAGATATATAATTTGGCACTGTTCATTAGCAGCAGACACTTTCCCTAATCAATTAACACAGTTAAATAACATCTCCATATTTGTATTGATAACAGTTGAAGTCAAGTACCAAATATTTAATTATATGAACTGGCTATTTCAACATTTATTGGGGTTAATAAAAAAGTGCAGGAGTGGGGAGTGAATTTAGTTGATTAAAAGTTTCTTGAATGAGAATTCTGGAGGCTGAAATTTCCTCCTAACTCTCAGAATGAGTGCAGTGTACACAGAGACAATGAAACCTCACACCAAGCTACGTGTGCGCCTTATCCCTCACCTGCAATTTACCTTAACTCAGACTGCTTCTCTGAGTGAGTAATTCAGTCTCCATGCTCTCACAATCCTTCTGAAGCTGCTAAAAATGGTCCAGCCAGCGCCATATGTGGCGGTGGCTGTGTCACCTTTTTCAAGGAAATACAGGACCACTCCAGCTAATTTCTGAAACTGAGCAAATAACTTCCTCAGTAAATTTAGCCTCTTGTTCTAGTTGTGGAATGTCCACAAGCAGACTTCTTTGACTGAACTGTATACAGTTGACTGCTAGACTTCCTACTCAATATACACATTTTAAAGCTGTGATTGGTCACATTGCATTGTTTAACTGAATGGATGAGCATAACTTATAATTAGAAGGGTTTAGGGAAGACATTGGAATGGAACTAACAAAAAGAATAAGTGAATTTCCAACCTTCTGCATTCTGAGACACAGGCCTGTATGATGCTTTGGGATTCAACCCAGACCAGTAAGGAGTTGTCACCACCTGCCTTCCTACCTTGGGCATCTCTGTGCTTTGCAGCTTTGGTTCAGAGCCCTGACACCAGCAGCCTGCTTACAGCACAATAACCTCACTCTAACATCACCAGCCTTGTTACTCCTTGCAGAGTGACACCAATGCCTTCCCAGTCCTGAGTTTTCCCAAAACCATCTGCCCTGTAGCATCCAGTCCTTCTCACAGAAGGAGTTTGCTGCTTCTTTAAAGATACAGTATACGGCATCAACCTGTTACTAGCTGCGGACTTCAATTTAATATACAGCACTGAGAGAGCTTGTAGGAAAACTAAAATAAACTTAATAAGAGCAGATATTTAAGTGATACCACATTGGAGTAAGTGGAATAGAAAAATGTCACAAACAAAAGTAAAAGTATATTTTAGACTAAAGTCTAACTTAACAAAGAAGTCTTTTGTTCAAGCAAGTCTCACATCTATATTCAGTTTCCAGAGACTTTCAGCCCCTTGAAAGGTTCCATTTTTCTCAGATGTACAAGAGCTCTGGCCTCTTGTATCTGCCTGGTAATGGATGCCCACATGGCTTTCTGACCTTGCTTCTGTCTTCTACAGCTCAATGACCTTGTTTCAGGAGGCAGGAAGGCTCCTGGAGCTGCAGCTTCCATCCTCCAGTCAAGAGTATTAAGTGGCCATCTTCCACATTGTTTTGCCTGATAGTTTTGTGTACCCTTTGTGTGAAGGTAATGACATTCTCTCCTTGCTCAAGTCACATTCAAGAAGTCAGAACCATATTCCTTTGTCTATGGCAGGGTGATTTAAGCCTTGCTTGACAAACACATTAAAAACATATTTCCTCATATACAGCCTGTATGTATGCCATGCAATAATATTTAATAACAAGCATGTTGCAAGTTTATATAGGATATAGAATGGCAATTAGTTTGGGCAAAGAGTATGTCAGACCTGATATTCATTATGTTATGGTTTGCCCTTTGCCCCTTGGAACTGAGGGGCTTCCTGTACCACAGCCTGACTTAAGGCTCCATTCCTAGGGGGAGGAAAAGGACAATTGGCTTGGTGCAGAATTAATCTTCACTTGTTACATTGACACAATTTAAGCATGTGGCTCTAGTTACAAAGAGTGTGATGGAATTCTGATTTGCTGTGTTTAACTTTTTTTTGTGTGCCAGGGCTCTTTCAAGGGCCTCTTGGAAACCTTGTTTCCCGCAGTGAATCAAAGTGCCCCATCCTATCTAGAGCATGCCATTTCCAGTGTGAACAATCATTTGTTAGCAATGAAAACCAATAGCACAAGAGGATAGGCTACTATAGAAGGAGCAATGTGTTCAAAAAACTATTACAGTTCAGATAGTAGTTGCTGACAGATCTTTAATAAGAGGCAGTAAAATTCTCTGACTTGTCCAGGGTTCAGATTTTGTCTCTTGGCCTCTAGCCTACACATCTATGTTCTATTAATTGGCTTTGTTTTGTGATTTTAATTTTTAGCTAATGTTTTATTTGTATTTACTGTTCTATCTTACTTTGTTTGAGACGCACTGGTATCAAATGACAAGGGTATTCTCTTTTTGTAAACTGGACCCATTGGGTGTCTGGAGCCAGGAAATGGAACTCCATCTCTAACAGAGCTCCTGCCTTTCATACTTACATGTGCATTGCAGATTGTCATAGACCAGTAAGTTCTATCTTCATATACTTTTACTTGCAATTAATGAACCACGTTATGAAATTAGAAAAGCAATTCATAAAGCTCTTGGGATTAAAAAAAGGAATATAAAATAATTATTTCCACAGAAATCTGCTTACTACTTTATCAGAAACTATAGGAAGTGGGCAAAGAATTGGTGCTAGACAAAAGTAATCCTGTAGATAGAATCTCTTTCCATATCTACAAGATGTTACCTTGTCTTAAATTGTTAAACAATAATTTTTTAAAGATGGAGCCAAAATGTCTTCTTGCAAAAATCCATCTGTTTTCTAAGTCCTTAACAATCTGTCAAAAGTTAAACATATCCCCAAACTTTTGGGGATGGAAGGTGAGCTGAAGGGGTGCATGTGTGGGTGCAGATAGTGTACAGATCTGTAGCTGGAGGTTTTCTTTTGTTTTGGGGAAGGTTGTTTATACTTCAAAAATGTGCAGAAATAAAAACAGCAGAGATGCCTTAGCCATTGAAAAGTGCCCTTTTACATTATATACACACACATCCCTCAAATTGAGTGATAAAATGGTTAAGACCAAGCAACCTTTACCATCAAGCTAATAGGCTTGTGGTAAGGTGACTGCCTACACCAGACTTTTGTGTTACAGGGGGTGAAGACCTTCCCACAGGGCTGAGTTAAACAAATCTTCATGTGGGAAGAGACAAGTTCTATAGCGGGTCTCTGTCTGAAGCGTGATATCTGTGCTAATTTTAAGGATCCTGGAGAAAGGCGCTCCCACTGAGGGGGTGGATGGGAGCTCACCTTTCCTTTTTATACACACAGTATCTGAAGAAATTGGTAGAGTGTTGAATTTTATATTATGTTGCAAGTGCTGCATATGACGGAATTCCATCCCCAGAATAGCAGAGTTTTCTGAGAGCATTCTGGAAGGGTAGACAGCTGTGCAACAGCTGGAAGGAACACAGAGGGTGGAGGGGAAGAGTCAATTGGTCTCAGCTCATTCTTTAAAGTAGAAGTCTTTTTAAAATACCATGGTACGTCTATGAAATCCTGTGGCTGCTTCATCTGTGGACTATTACTGGTTTGGTTTTGTCTTCTTACAATGACTTTTTATTTTCAAAATCCCAGACTTAATTTAACTACAGACAAAGCTCTTTATGTGTAACCTTGTGGAATATTCAATCATTCAAAGCCCATAAGCCCCAGTGATATTTCAAAAAGACAATTTTCATTGCCAATTGCAGACAATTCAGGCTTTTTAATTAAAAAATAAAAATACCGGTCAATTTAATTAGGGGTCTCAACAGTTTTCATGAACCTTACCATTGTTTTGCAAAGATTCATCTGATTTTATTATCTAGTTTACCTCCAATTCCTCATGGTCAGAAAACCTAGAAAGTGGTAAGAGAGAACCAATTAAGTCTCAAGCACTTGCATAATCCTCAAATATAGGTTTCAGTAAGTGTATTATGATAGCATGCATTTTGCAATCTATTCTTCCAGCAGTAACAAAGTTGGAGATTTGATGGCTCATAGGCCAATTTCAGGAGAGTTGAGAAAGAGACCATTTGTCACAGTCAAGTGATCTTAGACGACCTGCTGTCTTTTTTTTTTTTTTTGTATTTTTTAAAAAAGGTATAACAATTTAATGCTGTAATGTTAGGGAAATATCCTCAACTTGATTGACCGGGATTAATGTCCAATAAAATGGCATTATAATCCCTTTTGTCAGAGGTTTTTAAATCAACCAACCCATATGGAATTATTTCTGACCATAGGAAGTTGGAGGGCTAGTGGTGGTGAGCGGGGGCGAGATGTGGTCTCCTTCTGACAGTTGCAAAAGTCTTTCTACAGAACTGCCCCATGCTTATGAGCCATAATTCCTGACTCTGAGACCATCCTTTTCCTCTGAACAGTGGCCATTGGGCTGCAGTCAATTTTATGCTACGAAAAGGACTTCATAAATCTCAGCTGGAAACATACTGGGAGTTGAGTTGCAACAAGGATGAATTTTGCCCATGGTGCTTTTTCTGCCTGTTCCTTTTTTCATCTCTTTCCTTCTCTGATTTATTATCAATAGCTAGGGCCCTACCAAATTCACAGTCCATTTTGGTCAATTTCACAATCATAGGATTTTAAAAATCGTAAATTTCCTGATTTCAGCTATTTAAATCTGAATTTTCGCAGTGTTGTAATTGTAGGGGTCCTGACCCAAAAAGGAGTTGTGGGGGGATTGCAAGGTTAGTGTGTGTGTGTGTGTGGGGGGGGAGGGGATAGTACTGCTACCCTTACTTCTGCGCTGCTGCCGGTGGCAGTGCTGCCTTCAGAGCTGGGTGCCTGTCCTACAGCCACTGCTCTGAAGACAGCACAGAAATAAGGGTGGCAGCACTGCAACACCCTAAAATTACCTGGTGACCCCCTGCAACTCCCTTTTGGGTTAGGACCCCTATTTGGAGAAACTCTGATCTCCCCTGTGAAATCAGTACAGTAGAGGGTACAAGCACACACAAGACCAGACTTCATGGTAGGAGAACAGATTTCATGGTCCATGACGCGTTTTTCATGGCCGAGAATTTGGTAGGGCCCTATCGATAACTTCATTATTTTCACTTTTTAGTGTTATGCAACATGGCTTGTATGAAAGACCCTATGAAAAGCATAGTTTCATGATAGCCTACAATATTAGGGGGGCAAACAACAGTTGTTTCAAGCAGTAATTTTGGATCAGACGCTCTTTGGGTCAGTGGCTGAAATTTACTATGTTTTTGTACAGGGTTTAGCACAGTGCGGTCTGGATTGGGATGAAGCATCAAGGTGCTAACAAATATAAATGATTATACATTTTGGGAGAGACAGTGGATTGGTGGATAGAGCAGTGGACTGGGACTCAGGAGATATGGGTCCTATTTCTGGCTCTGCCACTTGCATGCAGGGTGACTTTGGGAAAGTCACCTCTGTACCTCAGTTTCCCCATCTTTTAAAAGCGGCATAATGATACTTCCCTCCTTGGCAAAGGGCTTTGAAATCTGCTGATAAGTGTTATATAACAGCTAGGTATTTGTATAAGGCAAAACCACTTTACTGAAGTATTGGAGTAAATGTTAGTTGATAATTTTTTATGCTAAGTGATAGAGATGGAACACCACAGTCATCAGCTCTGGGTTAGGTTTAGATTTGAATTGTGGCATGAGGTAAAATTAGATTAAAACTACAGTCGAGGTCAGAATTCAATGGTACCGAAATTTAGCAGGCTGTTTTCACAATTTTGTCCCAAATAGCAGAAATCTCATCAGTTTATGGAAAGTCACTGCTGTCGTGAGGTTTTCTACTATCTCTGTTTACAAGGATTGCTATAACTCCCACGAATGCAGTGGTGTGGCCTGGATTCTCCAGTCTGTTACACCAGTTGATCTGGTGAGACTCCATGGAAACTGAGCCTCAGGATTTGGCACATCTCTTGTTTTGGCAACATATTTGTCATTTCACTGTACAATACCAGTGGTAGCACTTATACTATAGGACATAGTCAGTTTATAATCTCTCATGATGTCAGTGTACAGGAAATCCATGAAGTTTATGTTAGTGACCCAGAAACGAGTAAGTGTGTGTGTGGGTGGGGGGAAGCGCACAAGAAGAATCAGTTTTTCGTCTTTTTTGTTTCATATTTTCTATTATGGCTGGTGGTTGAAGGGAATACTGCACTGTTTAGGCCAAAAACCTTTAAAGGTATTTTATAATCTTCATGTCTGCAGATTTTCCTTGCACACCATTTTCTCCCCTCCCCTGTCAGTGTGGTAACTTGAATTTGTCAGTTTTATATTTTATGCACCAAACTTTTAATAACATACAAGTGAAAGTGGGGAAAACCTGACTCATCTGAGTGCCTGCAGTCGTATCTCAAATTCAATTTCTTATTGGTCGATAATCCATAATAGTGGTATGTCATACCCAGTGATACTTCCTCTTGAAATCAATATTTCAGGAAAGTTATCACTTCTGAGTGTTAGCTGATAAGGACATAATCTAATGGTTTATAACACACATTCCCCATAGATACTACGTGGAGAAAATCTATTCATGAGAATCCATTACATAAACAGGGCACTCCATAATAGAGGTGGGCATGGTAAGCATCACAGAGCCCAGTCTTCACTCCCTTACTATTGTGAAGAGTCCTTTGACTTTAGGGGGCCTATAACACTAGTGACTGTCTGCAGAATTGGGCTCTATATCATTAATCCACCCCTATTCCTAACCGATGCTACTGTATAAAAATTATGGGATGTGTATCTAGAGCAAATTGTATTATCTGCTTGGAAAAATGAATAATTGAGTGACACTTCTGGATTTCAAACTTTTTTGAGAAACTTCAACATTTTCAGAGTAAAATGTTTCCAAGTGTCATTAGGTTGTCATAACTGTAGCAAACTCCGATGTTTCATATATTACCTTACTCCTGCGGGAATTCTGCCCCCCAAAAGTTAAAATTCTGTACCAAAAAATAAAAAAATTATGCACACAATATTTTAAAATTCTGCAAATTTTATTTGTCAATAAATAAATGGTGGCTCCAGCATGGCAGTGGGGAGCACAAGCCACTGGCTGCATTGAGGTGGGAGATCACCCTGAAGCCCCCACCTCCCCCAGTACAGGGATTCGGCAGTGAGGCTGCACCTGACCCTGACACGGTGCAAGGATTGGGTCTGCCCCAGAAACACCCCATGGCATTGTCCCTCTGTGCCACATGCACCAGGTGTGGGTGGGCAGGCTCAGCCGAGCAGGATCCAAGGGTAGAGGGGGTGTGAGGATCCAGGTGTGGGGTGAGAGGTTTCTCTGTGGGGAATCTGGGTGCGGGCGGCTCAGTGGGAGATCTGGAGGCACAGAGGCTCATTGTGGAGTTCCGGGAGCAGGGGCAATGGGACTCTGCAGGGGATCCAGGTGAAGGTGGTTGGGGGCGGGGGAGGGCTGGGTGTGCAGAGATGGGGATCTGGGTGTGTGTGGCTCAGTGTGGGGCTGGGGGGTTCTGGATGCTGGGGGCGTGAGGGTCCAGGTGCAGTCTGGTTGGGGATCACTGGGGTGGGGGTCTGGGTGTGGGGGGCTCGTTGGAGGGGTCCAGGTGTAGGGGGGCTTGTCAGGGTGAGGGTTTGATGGGCCTGCTTAACAGGGGATTCCACATGCTGGGTTCCCGCTTCTCCCCCCCCGATTCCCCTATCCCCTTTTTCTTCTCCATTCCACCCCTTTTCTTCCCCACTGCCTCTCTCCCCTAATCCCCCCCTTTTACCCAGGTCCACCGCGGGGCCCCCCCCCCAGGAGTAATTACCTGCAGTTATCTCTATCTAAAACAGAGAGGCATAATGTCACTTTTGGGGTCTTATGATGGGACAAAAGGGGAGTTTCAAGGTCAGACTATTAGTGCTGATCAAAGAAGTTAAGAGTGCAGAAATGCAGTACAAGCCGATGGTATAACAAAACACTTGTTGGGGAAAAGAAACTCTACTGTCTCTAACGAAATTAGATATACATTATTTCTATTGAATAATACAAAATGTAATGAAGATTTATTTCCCCATAAAAAGCGAACACAAATGTTAGTAAATCTTCAATAACTGACAATTCTGCAATAACACTTCCACTTTGTGCTTCAGTGAAGCTGAAGTGAGTTGTCCATTGATTTGCATTTTTGCTTTTGGTGAGTGTAGAGTGTGTGTGTGTGTTTGTTGCCTTGCCAGTTGAACGTGGTCCCCTTTTACAATTTATGGGCAAAGAAATTTGCCATGGGAAACTTAAATGTCTAATTAGTACAAACAGCTGAGTGCAATTACATATGCAAAATGAAGCCATTTTCATGGACTTCTTTAAGTGAATTTCTAGTAGAGATGGGCCATAATGTGGATGCAGCTCTGGATTCCAAACTCCCAAAGCAATAGGACTTACTGTAAAATTCAGATCCAGAACTTGAATGCTCATCAAAATGAGAGATGCCTGGCTCTGGGGGCTTGGCTCAGGCCAGTTTTTAAATGTGAAAATGTTCATTAACAAACAAACAAGGGTTTGCTTTCTTGGATGAATCCATGCCTACCAAATGGAATCATCTTTGTTCTGGCACAGGAGCAGCTCTGCCTTAAGGTTGATTTGCCCCTTGGGGAGGCCAGGCAGTGTTTGTACTGCTGCTGTCCCTGGGAGTTCTGCCAAGGAGTGCTCCTTTAATATATACCTATGGCTTCATAGGAGCCCTGCCAGTAGAGATTACAGGGTACATACCCCAGGCAGACTGAAATGGATGAAGCTGTCTTGTTAGAGGACTTCTACATTTTTAAAAAACATTTAAAGACACAAATGATAAAATTCATTTGGAATGGTTCATATATTTTAAATGCACTAAACTACTTTGAGTTACAAAACATGAGGAAAAAATAGCTGCTTTCTACCTTCAGTTGGGTAAGTTGCTGAAAGTATGTCACAAAGTTTACGAGAAAAAGTTCTGGGTGAAATGTTTACATAAAAAGCTTGTTGCTGAGCATTTACATCAATAGATTAACTTTTGATTTTCAATACTTCATCTCCCCTTAGACATACCAGTGAAACTTCTATTTTTGTTAGGGAAGTAGTTTTAATATAAAATACAAAGGTTGGAAAGAAATCTGAGCCTAACTATTTAAACAAAGTGTTTTAAAAATTCAAAATAGAGTCTACGTGTTCTGTGACAATCAGAGTCCTGCCACCCCAAGGGAGAACAGGTCTGAACCTCAAAGAATAAGCAGTTTAATCAACTGGCTGTATACAATGTTGTATATAAATATGTTCAAGGTCTCTTGCAAATGTGATGTTCTGATAGTCATTAGATACGTTTACAGGTTATGGTTATGAATATATGCATGTATATATGTGTAGGAAATTGAAATTGTAACCAGATTGCAATTCCTGCCTGATGTGCCCCCATAGAGCCATTGACTCTGTGGGAGGCATTCCCAGGCTAGTTAGTTTTGTATTTAAAAACAAAAACCAAGCACCTAGCATTGTACAACCCAGGGAAAGACAATGGTGGACCATTAAAGTTAATGGAAAGGCATTAAAACTGAAAAGAGAATCCCAGTGTTGGAAAACTAAGGAAGGGGGAGGGGGCTTTCCCCCAGTCTGTGTAACAGTCAACTACAGTAGTCTGAGGAGAAACTGCAAGTCCTATTAAAAAGGAAGAGGGTTTGAAGTGAAAGCTATCCAGAAACTGAGGGCCAGCCTCTAAGCAGGGTGCTCTCTGGAAACACTGGATCCCCTCTAGGACAGAGGGCACACTGAGAAACTGTTCAGAGGCAATATGTAACTTTGTATTGGAAAAGGGAATTGCATTAACATAGAATTGTAAAGCCTGAGGTTGCGTCTTTGTTTGTGTGTCAGTCTCAGCAGGAACACATGCCTTTTTGCTGAGAAGGACTCCTTTTGTAATCAGTCTGTGTGACTGTTCCATTTCTTGCTGTTCATTCAAAATCCAACAGCATAGCTACTTGTTGGTTTGAGCTATAAAAGTGCATATGTATAGGCACCCAATGTAACATAAGGGGACTATGAAGCAGAAGACAGATTTGAATAGGCATCACCTCCTGTTTTGTGCCTCTAACCCCTCACTTCCTTTGTTTTTATTAAAACAGTTTTAAATTTCCTAGGAACAAAGCAACTTTTGTTGACTTTTTCAAATTGCTGAAAATTCCAAAAAACTTTGGGTTTCAGTTTGGGTCAAGCCAACATTTTTTTTTTCTGCTTTTTTCAGAACTATCAGAAAACCAGAAAATCAGTTATTCTCCAAGCTCTATTGATTATTTGCTTTGCAGTGTACTAAACATTACATTCCAAAACAATTTTCAGAAGTATCTGCCACTGTTTCATTAACTCCATAATTACTAATGGTGGTATCTGTCAGTGAGGGCAGCTGTCTTCTGGTATTATCTACTGGGTGACTAAACTTAATGGTCTAAATTAGTCCATTTCAGTTAGCTACACTAGGGATTAATTTGGTCAGTTTAGTAAACTAGAACTCATGGAATTCATAGTATAACTAACACACAACTCAACTTTACCTTATAAATATAGTGGAACTTAATTATAGTGAAGCTGCATATAATTAAACATCTTTAAGAGAGAAATCTAACTGGAAGGTAAAAAGTGCTTGGTAGGACAGAAGGAATGTGGAACCTGATTCTTGACCAAAACACACAAGAAAAAAATAAGGTGGATGGACCATAATCTTTGACATCTCACTAAGTGCACTTATGATAAACTTGGTCAACAGTGTGGGTAATGATTTGGCAGATTCCCACCTCAGTAAGCTGAAGTTATTACGGATAAATCGGTAGGTGCTCCATGGTTAAAGTTGCACCGAGATTTATGGACCTTGAGCAGGATTTAGAATCCCTCTGTGTCACACTCACTGACTGACTTGTTTTCAAATTTAACACACTAACACTTCAGAGAATATTTTTTCATAATATTAATTTGTAAATGTTAGTAAATATTTAGAGGAGGATCCATTTAAAAATGACTCCTATTGGAAATTTCCTTGAACTCTCCCCCACTCCCTACAAGTCCCTGTACAACCACAAACTTAGATGATGCACATGCTCCTAACACCTCACACATACGCCACTTCCCAAATTGTACATTTAAACAAAGAGAAGGATTCCACTTATTTGACGGTTGAATCTAATTTCCCAAGAGAGAGCTGCTGAAACGGCTCACAACTGTCACCTAGTTCCATTCTCTGACACTACCTTGCTGAATTACTAGGCCTCTTGTCCTTTTCCCCTGCCCCAGTCTTAGCTGCCACCATTTTTTCCTTTGCTTTTAAAGGTTAACATACTCTTAAATTGCAACAATTAACCAGGCACAGTGTATCTATTTCTCCACAATCACACTAAAATGCTGTCCTATCCTGGTGAGCAATCCAGATTAGTGAGGGGATTGTCACTGCTCTGTAACCCTGGATGCCTCACAATGATTTCCTGCTCTCTCCCCCAACCTGGGCTGCTTACAACCAACCTGCAGATCATGACCTGACTGTGTATAGCTGCAGCCCTGGCCTGACAGCTCTGACCCCGGAAGCTTGCTAGTAACACACCAGTCACACTCTGGTTTCCACCACCCTTGGTTACTACTTGCAGGGTGTCCCCAACACGCTCCAGGTCCCGGATTACCCCAAAGCATATGTTCTGCAATGTTCAGCCCTCCCCTGGACTGTTCAGATATTGAGGTTTGTTGCCCCTGTAAGAAGTCAATATTCAACAGTTTGTTACTTTATTTGGAGTTACCAAATAGTTGACTCTAAACACAGCACTGGATTGGTTTAGATTAAAAATAAAACAAGCTAATTAATGAAATAAGGCAGGATTTTAGGTGAATTCAAGTTTAAGAGAAAGTTAGACATGGTTCCAAACAAATAAAAGTGAAAAACTCATCTAAAACTTCATCTGGAAAGTTCTGGCTCAAAGCTTTTGTTCAAGATGTCCTTTTTTACCCACAATCTTCTGGCAGAATGGTGACTGGTTAGGAACTGTCCCAGAGGCCAAAAGATGCTGGTGGCTTTGTGTTCAAGAATGTGGTTTTCTCCCCCTTTCTTTTATAGTCCTGTGAACTTCTGAAGTGGATTCTCTCTTTAAAGCAAAGTTTATCCAAACAGTGAGGAAGTCGACATGGAGCCTGGTGGTGAAAGAGGCTCTATGCTCTTTCTTGCCCCAGTTATGTTTGCTAAAATGCAAATTCTGTTTTCTACCATCTCCTCCCCTTGCTGTTTTGATAACCCTGTTTACTACCTATATGTAAATTGTAAATGTAAAACACATTCCTTTGTTTAGAGTAGGCTTGTTAAACAACTTTTGCCTAGGCATGCCTGTCTGGTTTTGGATATGTGCTAATAGCATCAGACAAGGCGAAATTCATATACTTACATATACTATCGCTATATATAGTTCACAATGAGGATATTGATCAGCTAGTTATTAATTTTCAAATGATACCTTACAAGGCATATTTTGTACAAAAATTATTACATTAGCATGTAGGGTATGAATACAGGGGTGCTTTTGGTCACAAATGCACAGCCTGAACTCTAGCATCACACTCTTTCATGTACAAATAATATGTGGTGGACTTTCCTATGTTGTCTACATGTCTTTTGGGAATTTCTATAGTTTGAGTTGAGGTTATGTGTTTCAGTGCGCTTCTGGAGAAATGGATGCATCATGACTGTTATAGTTGGGAAGTTAGAGGGAGATTGTTTTGGAACGGAGTTGTGAAAGAGTATGTCTGAGTATTACAAAGGTTGGTTGGTAAGGAATATGTGTAGAGCCTGGTGAAATATAGTTTCCACCTCAAGTAAACATACCTGCACCAGTTCTGATCAAGCTAGTGTGCTAAAAATAGAAGCATAGCTCCCATGAGCAGTGGGAGGGGCCAGATACCCTGAGTACGATGCTGTTTGAGACCATAGAATGGCTGTAGCCACAATTCTATTTTTAGCATGCTAGATCAATGAGCTAGCATTAGTATGTCTACTCAAGCTGGAAATTACACCTCCAACTCCAATGTGGATATATCCGAAGTCAACTAATCTTTCCTGTGTGGGATTACGTATGGTTTAAGTGAATTTGTCAGCGGTATCTGAAGAGAGAATCTTGACTCTTGGACTTGCTCAAGGGTCATGGAGCACAATGTAGGAATCCTTTACTCAGAATATTTGATATACAATTATGAAAAATCATCAGAAGGATTAAATGAGCTGTTGCAGTCAGTGGTAGAACTGGGAAATGGGAAAGGCCACTAGCAACTGAATAGTCTCATTACAGTAGGGTCATAAGGAAATCTTGTACATGAGGTCTAATGTTGAATATCCTGTATGTGCATTACATATGCAGGTTGTGGTCTTGATTTTAATATGGGCCTAGTTCTTCATGATCCCAATAGCTTGAACTCCCACTAAAGTCCATTGGGGGAGTATGCATAATCTCTTGCCTTGGAAGCCTTCATTCATTCTTCTTGTACTATAATCTGGTGCCAGTATCTTTCCCCGAAGACTAGACATAATAATAGACACCAAGGGTACAAGAAAATGCAAGACTGGGTTTCTACAGTAGTCACTTTCTTAAAGCAGTATTTGACAGCAGCAAACACACCACATATTGAAGTTTCCTCAGTCTTCCACTAAAATAGGAAATAATGCTGGGTTGTGCTTTCCATGCAAAAACTTGGCTCTGAGGTGAAGAAAAAGAGAACCAGAGCTTTTCAAATTCTGTGAGCAAAATATGAAGAGTGGTGATGGCCCAATGATGTCTGAAATCAAGTTGGCATAGCTCACAAAGAACCAAACAGGGAAACAATACGTGATGTTAATGACCTTCTCACTCCCCACAAGTTGCTGCTCTCTAGATGTGGATGGAGACCAGGAATAACATATTGTTAGAACTCATGTCTACAAAACTTGCATTATAGTATGGTATCTATACTGGGGGATCCACAGAAAGGTAACATACTAAAACACAGAGCTTTCTATTTCAGATTATTTGATGAGCTGACTCTGGTTAGAGCCTAAGGGTAGCAAGAGTGCACTGTGATAACCATACTCCCCAGGCCTACTTACTGTGAAGGAAAAGAGCAAGTGCTTCTAGTGTTGTGAATTTGAACAGTACAAACGGGAGGGAATACAAAAGCTTATTGGTAAATCATTGTTTGTCTCACCTAATGGTATAAATTATTGTGACCATTGCAGTCTCTGGGATGGGGCTTCAGAGAGCGACTGCTCCCTAATAAGACAGCTCCTACAAGATGACTGGTACTTCAGACATCTGGGACTATCACATTTTCAAATTATTACACTTGGAAGATTTTTATGTATGTGAACTCTGAAAGATCATTTCATTATATTTCAGAAAGGGTTTTATCTTGTTTGAGTGCAATCAGGCAGACCGAGTATCTTCTCTCTACTTCAATATTTTCCTAATCTCTCAGATAAAAGGGATTGTGAGGAACCTTTTATTATGAAAACTAAGGCTGAAAAAAAATTTAAAATATTTGTTTACAGAACATAGTTTCTTTACCATAAATTTAAATAAAACTATAGACATTTAAGTGATGGGTTTTAATAATAAAAAAGCCCACCAGGAGAGTTCTTCAGGCTCCCATAGCCCTTATCTTAAGTTCAATGGTGTTTCATTAATTTCATCTGAAATCTTATATGAAGGCATAATTATGATATAGTGAAGACGTACTCATGATACAGTAACCCTAAGCTAGATGGCATAAAATGATCTGCTAGTAAAACCCTGGAAAGACAAGGTGACATAGTACAAAGTCTTCAAATTAACTCTTCTAAAACAAAGTGCTCTATCTGGGGACAAAATAAAAGGTACCCAATGTGTTTTCATTATTTGATGTGGCTTCTAGTAGCCACGTGACAGTTCACCACAAAGTGATATTTCTGAAGTTCTCCTAAATGTCATTCTTTTTAATTTAGGTCTCAGTTTAGTCAGGCAGTTTAGTTCAGGTATGATTTATATTAAAAATCCATTGTGTGGACATGGGACTGGGAATTACAAATTCTTCAGTAATCTGCTTTTGGTAAAGCACTTCAAAATGATTCTAGTTCAAGAACAAACTGTGTACTCTGACACTGAAATATATATATATATATATATATATATATATATATATAGCTGTTTAGCACAATAACCTCGACCTGCTAGGTAATCTTATCGAATCCCTGCCAATTTAGGATTAATCCTTCGAGTGGATTCTTGAATGACTCATCTACTCCTGTTTTTAAATCAGTGCATCAAGGGATGCAGTGTTAACCATTTCCCTTGTGGGGGCTAGTTCATGATTAGTCACGCCCCAAGCTAAGTCAGCCTGAATTTCCTTTGCTTAATTTCTGTTCCTTAGTTGTACTTCTTTGGAACTCCTTACAACACAGATTTCTCCCTACTTGGAGTTCATAATGCATATAGCAAGATAACCATACCGTAGCGGGTCAGGGATACATAATTGGCAGACATATTATACATACATATAAATAAAGTATTCTGAATACTGTAGGAAGAATGGCCTTTCAGCTAACCACACACAAGTGGAAGCAACAGCATGTGGATTTTGTGCCTGGTTCTGACATTCTTGTGTGAATCGAGGCAGGCCATTGAGGCCAGATCTTGCATCATGGGTGTGTAGGCCTAGGCATCTTAATAAATGGCCTCATTGCAGAGATTCTGAGCATCAATAGCTTTCATGGAGTTTACTGGTTGCTTAGCACCTATGAGAATCAGGCTACTTATTTAGGCATGCAGATCTGATTGCGTTGGCCTTGACCCCTCTGTGCACTAATATATTTATCTATTAAATGTGGATGTTATTATTGTACCTCAGATATTAAAAGCGTTCATAAATAAGTATTCATAAAGTGTTTTTAGATCCTAGGATGGACCCTAAGATGATATGCTTAGAAAAGATTTACAAGTCTATCCTCAAATCAGTCGTTTCCATATTTTTGCAGGTATTTACATTTACTTTTGTTAGACATCTTTCTGATAGTGAGATGCTCATCCTCCACTCTAGGCCTTGTCTTCACTTTGCCCCAGGTATTTTCTTCACTGCTTTTAAGTACTATTTTGACAAGGTCTCCACCTATTCCTATTTAGCTGTGTATCTTTTTCCTTATCTTTTGTTCAGTAGTTTTATGCCAATTTGATAGTGATTTAGCTGCCTCTATGTAGTAATGAATCTCTCTTGCATTTGTATTGCATGTTTTTACAATCCTATATTTGCCTTCCCCCGTGGTTTAGCAATAACTTGTTCAGCGCTTTTGCTGTCCTTATTTTGCCCTACGAATTCTAACTAGTTCTCTGTCTTCTTGTTTAGCTTCCTTCCTCCTCCTTCACATGCAATACAGGTTCCTCTTTGTCCTCAGACCTTTTGTATGTACGTGATGTATGTGATTTATATATGTATCTATGAAGTTGTCAACTTAACTTCTGTACCCCGGAAGATAATGGAGCAAATAATTAAGCAATCAGTTTGCAAACATCTAGAAGATAATAAGGAGATAAGTAACAGTCAGCATGGATTTGTCAAGAACAAATCCTGTCAAACCAAGCTGATAGCTTTCTTTGACAGGGTAACAAGTCTTGTGGGTGGGGAGAAGTGGTAGACATGGTATATCTTGACTTTAGTAATGCTTTTGATGCTGTCTCGCATGATCGTCTCATGGGAAATGTAACCTAGATGGAGCTACTATAAAGTGGGTGCATAACTGGTTGGAAAACCATTCCCAAAGAGTAGTTATTAGTGGTTCACAGTCATGCTGCAAGGGCATAATGAGTGGGGTCTCACAGGGATCAGTTCTGGATCCAGTTCTGTTCAATATCTTCACCAGCAATTTAGATAATGGCATAGACAGTACACTTATAAAGTTTGCAGACAACACCAAGCTGGGAGGGGTTGCAAGTGCTTTGGAGGATAGGATTATAATTCAAAATTATCTGGACAAACTGGAAAAATGGTCTGAAGTACCTGGGATGAAATTCAATAAGGACAAATGCAAAGTATTCCACTTAGGAAGGAACAATCAGTTGCACACATACAAAATAGGAAATGACTGCCTAGGAAGGAGTAATGGGAAAGGGCTCTGGGGGTGAGTAGACCACAAGCTAAATATGAGTCAACAGTGTAATACTGTTGCAAAAAAGCGAACATCATACTGGGATGTATTAGTAGCAGTTTTGTAAGCAAATAATTCTTCCGTTCTATGCCACGCTGATTAGGCCTCAACTGGAGTGTTGTGTCCAGTTCGGGGTGCCACATATCAGGAAAGATGTGGACAAATTGGAGAAAGTCCACAGAAGAGCAACAAAAATGAGGAAAGGTCTAGAAAACATGACCTATGAGGGAAGATTGAAAACACTGGTTTTGTTTAATCTGGAAAAGAGAAAACTGAGAGGGGACATAACAGTTTTCAAATACATAAAAGGTTGTTACAAGGAGGAGGGAGAAAAATTGTTGTTCTTAAGCTCTGAGGATAGTACAAGAAGCAATGGGCTTAAACTGCAGGAAGGGAGGTTTAAATCGGACATTAGGAAAAACTTCCTGTCAGGGTGGTTAAGCACTGGAGTAAATTGCCTTGGGAGGTTGTGGAATCTCCATCATTGTCTAACCTGCTCTTAAAAATCTCCAATCATCTGCCAGAGATGGTCTAGATAATACTTAGTCCTGCTATGAGTGCAGGGGACTGAACTAGATGACATCTTGAGGTCCCTTCCAGTCATATTATTCTATGAAATATAGAGAAGAAAACTGCTTTCGAAAGCAAAGCTACTGCTTGAAATCATGTCTGGAAATGTAAGATGACCCCTACGCAGGTGTGTGAACTTGGATGCTGAAGATGGTTGTGAGAGATCTTGAGAGACAGCCGAATTGATGATGGGACAGCCAGAGAGACTGCTGACCTGAGCAGAGATGGTGTTGCCTTTATTTAATAATAATTTAAAAAAATCACTTTTTTCCTCTGAGATGAGTGACTTGTTTCAACTCATGGAATGTGTAAATCTACACATGCTGAAGGGGTAAAGAGATTCCTTGAACCTATAACCCCCAAATCCCCTTGGATCTAGGAGATGACACCTGTACAAGTTGTGTTGACTTCATGCTATGGTGGGTGAACACAAGTGGAGAATCTGAGCAATAAGCTGGAGACAAGAATTGACTGTTGCACTGGTTAGTGTTACCAATTTCTCTTCCAACAGAAAACTGACTCACAGCATAAACCTCCGCTAAATTGTATCAGACTGAGGAGTAAAAGGATTATTTGAACTCTGTATCTGAACGGAACTCTGATATCGGTATATCACTGATTTTTGCAGGAATTTACCACCGCCCCTGTTCCACATCCATACAAATGTACCCCTGGCAAAAGGCATTTAGAAATGGAGCTGGGGCTAAAATTATTTTAAAAAAGGCTTTAAAAAAAAAGCTTTCTGCTGCGTGGGCTGCTTTTTCCTTTCTGGATTCCAGTCCAGAGGTCTGGCTTGACAAAGCCCTGGCTGGGATGATTTAACTGGGAATTGGTCCTGCTTCGAGCAGGGGGTTGGACTAGATGACCTTCTGGGGTCCCTTCCAACCCTGATATTCTATGATTCTATGATTCCTACCAATCAATAACCTCATCAAAATAAGCTATAAACATATGGTATCCCATTTCCCACCCCCGTTCAATTTTAATTTTGTGTGTGAGGTGGGTGGCCTTGGGAAGAAAAGGAAATAAAGTATCATGGTGTGGGTTTGCAACCTGTGGCAGTGTAGTCATAAATTCAGTTTTGGAAGCTGCCTTTGAATAGGTAAGATGCCAAGTTCCCTATCCGCTAAAAGAAGGACAGAAGCATCAAGACCCACTTAATCACTTTTGAATGAGGACAACTCAGTTAGCATATTTGGCTCCATCTTCTCTGACACCTCCCATGTCAGCAGGTACAATAGACAGGAGAAGAAATTTTGAAAGCAATTTCTGAGGGTAAAAAAAAAAAAAGACTAGAAAATATATTAAGGGGTAAAATTGAAATGCTTACTGTGAAATCAAGTATTGAGCATCAAGTTGAAAGAAGCTGCAGAGAAAAAAAAATCTCAAACTACAAGAGACACATTCATAAATACAGTAGAAATAGTTATACATTGTATAGCTGATGACTTGGACAATCTTTATTGAAAGAGCAGCATATGTCTGCTTGTGATTCCAGGCTCCAAAGCCCCTAAATCAGAAGATGCTGATTGACTTTTTATGCACTTTGATAGATGACAACATGACTCTTTTAAAATAATTTAATATTCCAGGTCAAATTTCTTCTATGAAACCTCCACTCAGTAGGCCACGCAAGGTTGTCATAATTCATTGTTTAGATTATCAGGTTCCAGACTGCATTCTCAATTCAGTTTTTGCTTTGCTTCTGTTTTTAATTTTGTGTTTATGTTCTGAAAGTTTAGAAATGAAATTTTGGCAAAGTTTGGAGGGGGAGGGAACACACAAATATTCAGCACTCTTACCTGCTAAACTGAGAGGTGTGTGTTTTATGGATTATTAACTCAGCCTGAAGAAGCCATGAACTTGATAAAATGTCAGCTTGTTCTTTTCCGTTAGCAAATCCGTCTTAGCAAGAGACTACGCCACAAGTATCTCCTATTTGCTTTTCGTCTTCTGGGTGGTTGTAGACTGAAATGAATGTTTTGTGTACTTCTACTTGCATTTGTTGTCCTTCACTGTCACACTTTTAGTAATGTAAGGAATACACAAAGCTTAAACTGAGTTTTCCCAGGGAGGTCTTTGGAATGTAGAATCTGTTGCCCCCCAATTCAAGGGCAGAATATACCGCTGCAACAATGGTCTCCATGGCTGATGTTGGCTGCTATACTCTGAAACCATACCCACTGCTCCCGTGTACCCCATGCAAGTTTTTGTGGTCCTGTAGATGTAGTAGCTCCTCACCTTCCCGCTCCTAACTTGCTTTTCCATGCTGGTACTGGAATCAAGGGCTTAGATGAAGCTGCCATCTATGCACTGGCCTTTGAACTATGGGAAATTTCAGGCAAAGTAAACTGTTTTGGCTGGAGCAAGGAGGGGGGTTACACTGAGTCCTCATATGTGAACCCTCAAAGAGATTGATATAGCGGTGTGTAAATCAAATACAAGTATCAAATTTCTTTTTGATACAAATTCCTGTTTTTGTTTTTGTGGGATGGGGTGTGGAAAGACATCTCTGAAAATGGCTTTTCAGCTGTGGTGAAAACAAGCAACGCTATTTATTGTACTGTAAGGAGAGAATGTCTTCCCCCGCCCCCCCCAAAACTGGTATAAATTTCCAAGGTAAATATGTAAGCAGAAGTTCCATGCAGTTCTATCTATAGACTTGGATTAATTTTCCTCCTTGCCCTTGGCTCTGTCTTCCTTTAGCCTTTTTTCAAACTGATTTCTCCGTGATGCTACCTCCAGTGAAAGTACAGGGGTGGTACCAACAGCCTGAAAATTAGTGTAGACCATGCACAATGCTGCCAGATCATAACTATTGTTATGTAGATCTGCTTTCAGCAGGTGCTTGGCACCTGGCATTGTACTGCTCTTAATCATTAAATTAACTCTCAGGCATGGGCCTGGGGAAGAAAAACATCTCTTAGTACAATATTGTGTTAAAGGGGTTTAGGCTGTCTCAGATAAATGCTGCACCTTGACCAAAATGAGACACTTGTTACAAAGTAATGAAAGCAAAAGTTTTTCAGATCCTATACCTTTTGGATAAACATGTTATGTCCCCCTGCCAATAAACAATCTGCCCATCATCAACTTTGGGGATCTCCCTTTGGACAAATGGAAGCAACTTCGCTATGTAACTCAGTAACTCTGACCATTTGAAGTCTGCTTCTTTACCTAAAGGATCAAGGTGCTGGGTTAAGTGCCAATCCAGAGGCCTGATCTTGTTCTCATCAAAATCAATATGGCTTTGCTATAGACTTCACTGAGCGTAAGATGGGAGCGCAGATTATTAAAATTGATTTTTATTTTAATCACACTGTTAAAATGGACAAACAGATAGATATATCTGAACAGACCAATGATGAATCTAGTCCATTGTCATATGTTTGGTAGTAGCCAGTCTCAGAAGCTTCGGAAGCCCCATAGTATTATGCAATGCTTCCTAACCCCAAACTGGTGTTTACCTTGTACCCTAAATATTGGGAGGGATGCCATTATATTACAGGAACTACTTAAAGTAACTGCAGATGATATTCTTCACTGGAAAAGCAATTATAAAAATATTAATGACCCCTTGTCTCCATGGATTTTAGTATGACAGTCCCACAAATGATCTTTCTTAATTCATGTTTAGTCATCAAAACTGTCTTTAAAAGTTTTCTTTTAAAATATAACTGGCTCCCCAGATTTTTCTTAAACTTACTTACAGGCAGACCAACAGAATCAGCTTAGAGAATCAGTTTTATTAGCACCACAGAAGCAATGAGTCCATTTCTTTGGATTTAAGGTTACCGTTACTTTTTGTCAAATCATGACTAAGTGTGGGTTTTTATAAACACTTCTCAATAGCTGGAAAGCTAATAATGTAAGGAATTGGTATGGTCGTGCTTTTAATCTTCATGCTATAATTAGATATGTGATGTGCTGCCTAACTCTAATTATGAATATTGTGTTTGAGGATCTTTTCCTTTTTTACTCTTGGCAAAGAACTGATATGTAGCCAGACTTTTTCATTAAAATAAACACTTCATGAAATGTATTTTAAAACATTTTAACAAGGTTTTAAACTAATTATGATGTCACAAGGTCTCTTCCAAGAGGCACTCCAAAATAGTTCTTCAACAAATCTCTGAAAATAAGGGGAAAGAGACAAATGAGGGAAACGTATGCTCGTATATAGCAGGACTGGGCTATTTTATAAAAAATGACATTTTCTTAGGCTAAACTCAGAACAATGTGATTTAGGGCTGGAGTTTCTAAAGAGCTCAGCTTCTGTTTTGGCACCAAAATAAGTGGCCAAGTGAAAGGTCTCATCAACATGTTTGATCCTAAGTTCCTTTGAGACTCTAGCAGTAAGTGTCACAATAGGAGCTTCTGGGTGCTTTGTATTCTTGAAAACCTGGCCTTTGTTTAGGTGCCTTAATGGTAGTTGAGCCCTTTTTGAATACCTGGCCCCTACTGTAGATACTGAGCACTTGGAGAAACTGATCTCTTGTGAAGAGCTGGCCACACGTCTTCCCATTGCAACCTTGGAACAGAATTTTTGAAGGTGGCCATTGATTTTGGCAGTGTATACTTTTGGGTACTCAAGTTGAGATCACTCGGGTTACTAGTTTCTGCTGGAGTCATGGGTGCTCAAGACCTCTCGTGATAAGGACCAAGTGGTGTCAAGCTGAGCACTCAGAATCAGCACCTTCATTTGAAAATGTTGGCCTTAGCCATTATTATTTGACATGTTCTCAATACACTTTTTTTGCTAGCTCCATCTACCTAGAATGGCAACTTAGAGGCTAAAAGACACAAGTGCAGGAGATATTAACACAGCTGCTTTCCCTCTCTAGAATTATGTCACTTTTTAAATCAAGTTGTACGGCTGTGTTTGTTTTAAAGGCAGAAAAATAGGAAAGTGAACAATGGCAGGAATTTAACATCTCAAAAGCTTTTGTGTATTAGGTTGGTTAAGATTTACCATGACTTAATTTCCACACAAGCATTCTTTTAAGTCCAAAGGTCACTTGATATTTTGGATGTAACCAACAATATAACCACATACATGGTCTTTCTCCCATTTAGCTAAATACCATTTAGAATGAATTATGGTCTGGCTACGTTCCTGAATCAGACATATGTGAGCATAGTCCACTCTGGGTACATTTGCTAGGTCAGTTCTAAAGAGAGTTTTTTAAAGTACAGACATTTTCTGTCTTAATCTTACTGTAATTCATGTATATAAGTGAGCTAAAGAGCATGTGTTTACTAGAGGTGCTGAGATCGCAAAATGTGTAGTTTTCAGGTGAGGAAAGCTGTATGGTAGGGTAGAAATTCTCATCATATGAGATCCAAATGGCACAAAGGGTGACTAGCATAAATTCATGCAGAACAAAGTCCTACCATATTTACTGAATCAGAATTCCAAATCCTACAATGGTGATTGTCCCTGAATCAAGATGTTAAGATTTGACTGGCTGAAACAGAAAATTATGCTTCCTATGATGTCTTGAGTAGAGCTAATAAGGAATTTTTTGACTAAATGGTTTTTCATTGGAAAGTGCCGATTGACTGAAACTGAAACTTTTGTGGGGAAGAGTTGGTTTCAGTGAAACTTTTAGGAGGGCTTCTCAGCTCTAGAATGGATTCGTTGCTCAAACAGAGAATGAGCCATCTAGCCTATGGCCTGTTGGTCAGGTTGCTCATTTGGGATGTGGCAGATCTGGATTCAAGTCCAAATCAGGCAGAGTGAGGACATGAATTCAGTCTCTTATGTTCCAGGTGAGTGCCATAACCACTAAGTTATTGGCTATTCTGGTCCCAGGTTTTGGGTTACCTCTAAAAAGTCTGAGTGGAATGGGAAACATCAGCTTTTTCAGAATGGAAAAACAGTTTCCTGCCCAGCTCCAGTATTGTGTGCTATGTGAGGCCTTGTTTGGGAATGGTTTGTAAAGGAAGAAAGTTTAGTGAAAAAGAATCGAAGCAGGGATATTGCATGTCAGGAATTTCATTTTTATATGAATCCCTTATTTTATCAAAATAAGTTAGTTTAAAAAATGGCATGATTTCATTGGTGTTAGCAAAGGGAACAGGGAGCCTAAGGTTTCTCTCACATCGAGAAAACACTGTATTTATCTTTTGAAAAAGCTCTGCCCCAAGAGTGTAATGAACCCTCTACAATTCACTGGTGTGGTGTGTGTGTGTGTGTGTGTGTGTGTGTGTAAAGTGGAATTAGATGCCCAGGAGAGAGGGGAATCCTTGCCATCTTCTACAATCAGTCTGGAATAATGGAGTTCAAAACAGATTCATGTTGGTTGATACCACCCTATAGACCTCGTACAATGCTTCCTCAAGGTTCTAATCACTGAGAGCTGGATTGGGGTGTGGGGGATGGCACAGTGGTCTAAACTAGAGGACAAATATTTTCATATGAATTAATAACCAAACTGAATCCTAACTCAAAGTTAAACCACTTTCCAGGCTTAGAAAAAAAAAAAACTAGCTCAGTTTAGAGCCAGATTCTGCAAACTTTACTTGCACTGAGTAATACCTGACACTGAGTAATTCCCTTGAAAACATAATGGATATGTGCATGACAAAAATGTAGAGGTCAAAGCATTGGAAGGTGCTTGAAAAAGTAGAAACTATATGTTGTAATCTCACACAAATATCTACTGTAAATAAGCTAAAACTTTTTGTTGATAACAGTTGAAGAGTTAAAAAAAAATTAAGTTTTTTTCCCCCATATACAGTTCTTTATAGCTATTGACTTCATAACCTTTATTGTACAAATTGGAATACCTTCAAGATGCACACACAATCAACGAAGGTGGCTTGACCCTTTGCAAAGCTCTTTCCTTTGTACGAGAGGATTACATTGTTTTCCAGGAAAGCAATGAGTCATTGAAATTAAAGATCGAAGAGTTCTGTATATCAGATTATCTTGCTCATGAATAAGATAAGTTCCATGAAGTGCATTGTCCATTTTAAAAGATAGAATAAAGACTTGCTGATCATGAATCTGATTCTTTTCTCCCTGTTTTGTACCTTCTGTAGTCACTTATACCTGTGTAAAGTGGGTGTAAAACATTGCCTAACCGGTCTAGTAATGTTTTGCACAGATATAAATTGCTATATTGGTGCAAGGCAGTGGAGAAAGTTATATTTAAATCATGATAATGGGCCAGATTCTCACATGGTATAAATTGTCATAACTCCAGAAATCAATGAAGTTACCCTTACCAGGTCATGCCAGGTGACTGAGAATCAATTTCCTTGTTGTGGGTTTTTTGTGTGTTGTGTTGTTTTGTTTTGTTTTGTTGTTTTTAAACCTTTACTGTGGAAGGTCTTCTGTATGCTAACTTATCAAGTTCAAGGTTCACCTTGTGCAGTGTTGCAGCCAAGCAAGGCTCCCAGACGAACAAGGATAAATTAGTCTTTTGAGCTGGTGGAAAGGGTCTGAGTTCTGTAAGTTTGGTTAAATGACAACCCTTATTTGAGTAAGCCTTTAATATGGATTGGCTTTTTCTATTTGTGATTAATACTTCTCCAGAATGGGCAGAAGTTCATATCTACCATGTCCAAGTAGGATTCATTATTTGGGAAACATCTTGTTTGGGAGCTGAGGAAATAGTGCAGTAGTACTGCATGACTTTTTGGTTGGCTTCTGTGAATCTGTTTCTAAGGGCAAAAGAAGAAGACACAGCATGGCTTCATCCATTCTTGTACCACCTCTGGATGTGATTCTTAGCATTAACATCTGTACTGTCACGGCTGCATTCATGGGCACATTATGCACCCACATTTACAGGTGCAAAGGGCTCTCTAGCAGTAGCACTGATGGGGTTCTACCAGGCAATACAGTTAAGTTATGGGGGGACTGTATTCCCACCCATACAGAGCAGAACCCAGCTCTGCAGCAATCTTCTTGGCATTGTCACACAGGGAATTCCTTGAAGAGCAGGCGAGGGGAAGGGTGGGTGGGTACTCCAGTATGCCCATTTGCAGCACGAGTGTGCTAGTGTGACAAGAGCTATCTAGGCTGAAAAAGATTGTCTGTGCTTGGTTAGGGGGCAGGGGACAATTGCTTCTATCCCTTTCTCTGTGGAGCTCCTCAATTCCCAGCCCTGCTACTTGGGCTCAAGGTTGGGATATTATTTTGGGCTTTGTATGTATTGTAGGCTAGAGCTGTTTACCAAAGTCACTGCTGTGTAGGTCTCTTCTACACTGATACCCCCTAATTCAGCAAAGCACTTAACCAGGAGTGTGTGTGCGTGTGTGTGTGTATTATAAATACTAGAGTACGTTAAAAGCTGTGTATGAAGAATATTATGACTGTGAGACTAATCTGAAAAGGAAGGGAATGCTGATAGGCCATTTTTAACTTGTTGCTGTGATTCATTAACAGTATAATAGTAATGACTATCCCTACTAGAAATTATCCAGGTTCGTATGCAATACCAGGCAGTTGGTTTTAATCCCCACATAGAGGTTTTTCAATTTTTTTTTCCAAAATACTTACATACTTTCTCCTCTTCTCTTCTTAGTCTCCTTTGCTGGTGTTTGCAACCTAAGCATGACTCTAAACACTTACCTTTTCTCAACTTGAATATATAGATCCCATTTTTATCTGGGTGAGCTGTACTTTTACTTACAATGGTGTGCTGTTGATTTTGACCAGATAGCTCTTTCACACATCTTTCGAAAAGCTGGAGAAACAAAATGACCATACAGTTGCACTGATAGAAAAACATTAATGGGATTTTCTAATGAAAACACAAAATCAACAAAAAAGATGAGAAACCATAGAGCTAAAATCCTCCCAAGTCAGAGGCTAAATAGACTGCTTCTGTCTGCATAACTACTACCCTGGACATCAGGGGAAGCCCATATTATTTATTAAATGCAACAGAAATATGGGAATTTGTAAGAAAAATATGTAAGTTCACTTCCTCTGTAGCATCTGGTAGAGATCACTTCAGAAGCAGGATACTGCAGAAGATAGTCCATTGGACTGTTGTGATGTGGCATGTCTTGATGTATATTCAAAATAACTTGACTTTAGGGATTAATGTTTTTTAAAATGACTTCCTTTTTTCCAAATCAAGTTGGGGGCAGCTGCCCCAAAGACTGATGGCCACCCAGAAGGTTCCCTTTTCTGAAATCAATTTTTAGGCTGTAACTGATGCTTGTTGCATTTTCCTATTGTCAATTCACACACACTCCCCTTCAAAACCATTATCAAATGCAGGATAAAAATAAGACAAGCTCATGGATAAAGAGGAAAAGTCTTTCCTTTTGTAATCTTTCTTTGACAATAAGGTCACCCAGGCTTGCACACCTGATCATGCTTTAGTGGATCACTACTGTTGCCCACTTGACCTTGATAGTCAAGGACTTGCATTGCATCTACAAACACCAGGGAAGTGTCTCAGTCTGTCAGTGACTAGCAGAACATGAAACTGAGCAACATGAAACTCTCTCTTAATGCTAGTCGTAGGGGTATGTGTGCTGTCCTTGAGGCATTTGAAGAACAGCAGTGAAAGAATTATTCAGAGTGTAATTCATGTCTTCCTTGTGGCAGTGCATGGCTTTACGATGAGGGTAGCTTTTCTACTAGGTTGGTGCTTAAATTTTATTCTTAAACTACTCTGTGTAACATAGTTCAAGTAGTTATAAATATATGGCTCAAAGCTTTCATTTTAAAGAAATCAGTGCTAAGACCCACATAGAATGTCATTAAGAAAACATGACAGAACTATGGGGAGGCAGCAATCCAGTGGAATGGCTTTTGGGTTTGTCTCCCTGTTACCTTACAATTTTTATTGGGGTGGGGTGGTGGGGGGAATTGTACATTACTTTTACTTCTCTAATTTGACACATTAAGTACTCTTCTTGCAGGATGTGATTCAGAAATATTTGCAATTTTTGAAAAGCTTTTCTGCAGTTGAATCTCAATTGAACCTTATGTAACAATCAGCAAAACTCCATCTGGTTTGACTTCTGTGAGTACTCAGCAGTCGCTTATAAGATTGCTGTAGACAAGACACTTCCATTATTACTGGTGGTAGACACACTCCGTTCCAAGACTGAAAAAAAAAATCTAATGGGGAAAAGAACTTATCTTTTTTTGGTCTGGTGGCTTTAAAAGGGAGTTAGCATTCTTAGCTGATTTTGTGTAGTATTATCTTAAAACATATTTGTCTTCAGAAAGCTATTCCTCATGATTTATTGTGTTGTGAAATGAGACACTTTGGCGGGTTAGCTCACCTACCAGGCTTTTCACATGTAGCTTTCAGATTTATCAAACTGTTTGATTTCACAAACCATTCTGAGTTGACTGCACAAAGATCATATTTTGGCATAAGCAAATCAAGCTACACAACACTGGAAACAAAAATGAAGTATGAAACAAAGGAAAATCCAATAAAGTAAATCAGCTACATTATTGCCTTGTTTATTCTGATGGCAGTGGTAGGTCTGATAGATGTGGTAATTTCCTGCAATATGTTTGGAAGATCTTAAGTTTATGCATCATTGTGTGCCAGGTATTGTAACCACAGCACCTATATCAGGGCTTCTCAAACTGGGGATCGTGACCTCTCAGGGGGTTGTGAGGTTATTATATAGGGGTCACGAGCTGTCAGCCTCCACCCCAAACCCCACTTCACCTCCACCATTTGTAATAATGTTCAATTAAAATGTTTTTAATTTATAAAGGGGATCACACTCTGAGGCTTGCTGTGTAAAAGGGGTAAGCAGTATGAAAGTTTGAGAACCACTGCCCTACATGAACTAAAACCAGTGGGTGGTGGTGAAGGCAAATCGGTCAGGTTGTAACCCCTCCAGAGATACTATCAACTGGAAAGGGTTACATAGATGGGTTCAAACTGGATTCTCCAGCAGTAACAAAGGACTTTTTGAATACATAATGAGTTTGAACTGATTCTGCCATCTTTTCCCAATTCAGCAAATGGACAAAACCTTCTGTCCAAGGGTGGGTATGAGGGCGGGGGGAGGGAGGGGGCACAGCCATCCTTAAGGAAGGGTTGGACGGACTGATACCTGCAAGAGCCAGGGGTTGGTGTTGGGGTGATCTCTGGCAAGCTTTTTTAGCATGTGTGTAGGTTCTTTTTTTTTTGTCTTCTCTCTAATGCTTTCAATTTAAGAATAAATATGTTTGCTTAAAAAAAGCTGTGTGGTAACTTTCAACCTCAAATCTCATGCTGGCCTGTTTTGCCAGTCTGGTGTGCTGGGGATATTGCATTGTAAAGAGGGAACTGAGGCCTGGAAAAACCCCAGTCAGGAGAGAGAGTGTTGTGAGTTTTTGCCCAAGAGAGGTGAGAACTGAGGGGCTGGAAGCCTATAGTAGGTGCTTTATTTGGACCACAGAGTGGAAACAGAGGTGCAGTTGCCCTGAACTGTGTCTGAACCTGGGATTTTAGTTAGATAAATTAGCAGCAAAGATGAGGAGTCTTGCATTTCCCTCACCTACTTGATTCATGTGAATCTGAAATACCAGTTATAACAGTGGTAGATTAAGAACACTTCTCTTCTAGATGTAGAAACCGAAGTTAGAGGGGAACTTGCTGTTGTTTTTAAATTCTCAGCAACAGCTGTTTGTCAGCTTTTTTACAAAACATTGAATAGAAATATTTGTCTATCTGTACAGCAGGTAAAGTCTCAAACTAATTTTTTAGTACAATTTGCCAACACGACTAAAAATAAAAAGGGAGAAATCAGAACACATCCATCAATCAGCCTTCACTTTCCAGTTGATGTTTTTTTAAAGTAGAATTATTTACTTTCTAAAATAGAAATCTGAAAACATTTGAAGCAGAAATGAGAGCATAGGGTATTCATTGTAATTATTTTCTACGATATGTGTTGCCAAATACAAATATACAGATGCATTATGACAAAGATTACATTTTAATAAAAACTGCAGAAATAGATGGTTCTGTATATTAAAGTAGTCTTAGGCAGACAGTCTGCACAGCTGAGATAACAAAATGCTTTGAAATCTTAGTTGAGTTTACATACAGTAAGAACTTTCACTGTCATAGGTGGGGTGCATGTCTTGAAGTCACTCATTTTTTTTAATTCTTAGTTTTCAATAAACAATAAAGCCAAGGATTAATTTGAACAAGGAAAGGTGGGTGAGGGAATAGAAGTCTAGGTGCCATTATGAGCTTGATTACCATTTTCTCATTACCATAGATACATACAAACATTAGTTTTGGAATTTTGCCTCATCTCTTTGTATATCTTCTATCACCCCTCCCTTTCTCAGGGCATCCTTCTCCAGGTTCATCCTTACTAACTGTCTTTAGTCCAACCTCCTGGTCATTGGTTGCTGGGTTTCCTCAGTCTAACATTAGGGTGACCATATTTCCCTATGCTGAATATGGGACACCTGGTAAAATGACTCATATTCAAGTGAGTTCAACAGCAATCAGAACTACACAGAACAAACATTCAAATTAACATCAAGTTGACTGAGCCCCTGTTAAAAAGAAATACTGTGTTGTTGGATTCTTTTTATTTACTTTATCTTTAAGGCTTTAGGGTTCACATGGGGAGGGGTGGCACACACTCCTACCTACACACACCTCTCTCTCACACGGGGGGTGATCGACCCGACCCTCCCTGTCGAGAGCTCTCGACCCTCCATGCCTGGCTGGGCCCTGTGGGACAGACCCGCCTCTCCTGATGCCTTGGGACGATGCGGTGCCAGGTAACACATGGGGTAGGGCACAGGGTCATATGACCCCCCCATATTTCTGCCAGGGCTCACACCAGAAGGAGGCTAGCATCAGCCTTTTGGTACTGTCTGGGAAGGAAAGGATGGGAGCTGCTTCTAGCCATGCGGAGAGTGGCGGGCAGAAGAGGGATGACCTGGCCTATGTCTTCGCAGTGTTCATCTCTTCTCCCCGCACCCTAGTGGCTCGAAGCAGCTTGTCCCTTCCTGCCCGCACAGCGTCGAAAGGCAGCTAACACCTCCAGACTGCTGCCGGCCACTGTCATAACCCAGCCGCCTCCGGCTACAGCATGGGCAGGAAGGGGTTAAGCCCTAAGGATGCATTGTGCACCTGACTACAGGGGCTTCAGCAAACCCTGCCAGAGAGGTGGCTCAGCAGGTGAGGGTGCCTAGGGGAAGGAGCAGCCCCGTGCTCCCTGGGGGCAGGATCCAGGGCGGGGGAAGGGGGAAGTGTCAGGTGAAGAGTGTGCTAAGCCCCTGCTGCGGGGGCTGCTGTGGAGCCTGCAGGATTGGGGCGTGAACAGGCTGGAAATTGCTTCCCTGCACACCACTGTAGAGCTTAGCTGAGGAGCGGAGAGGCTTCCCCATGCCAGTGCTGTGTGGGGCTTTGGCACATGCAGGGCTCAGCTCCTCCTGGCCAGCGCCCTGGTATGGAGGGTGTTGGGCTTTTTCAGGCACCCTCTCAGCCAAAGGCAGTAGGGGAAGGAAGGAGCCTGCCAGCCAGGCTGTTGATGAGCTGAGTGCTCCATCTGGGAGCTGGTTCTCTGCACAGTGCCGGGAGCAGGACGCGCCGTGCCAGGGAGAATGTGGAGGAGCAGCAGGGAAGGGGCGAAGCAGGGAGAGGACAGTGAGAAGGGAAGCACGTAAAGGGCCAATGGGAGGACAGAAGCGGTAAAACGTAACCAGCCGCCATCTGGCGCCTGCTCTCACTCACCAATCACTTCAATTTGCAGCATGCAGCCAGTGCAGGCCGGAAACAGGACAGGGAGCAGGGCCCTGCTGTCCGAGAGCCAGCAAACAGCGAGGGCTGTGCTGACAGACCAGCAGGGGGACCGGCTGGCCCTGCACGCTGCATCTTCACCCCACGACCAGTCTTGCACCCTGATCCATTGTCAGCCACTGAACCCCTCCCCCACTCCTTGCTCGTGGGCGGGCAGCTGACGAGCAGGGATCTGGCCAGCAGCAGGACCCACCAGTATTGATGGGAGGGAGACAGAAAATACAGGACAATTTGCCTATTTTTAAGAAAAAGCTGGGACACCTGCAGGAAGGCTTAAATGCTGGACTGTCCCTTTAAAAATGGGATGTCTGATCACCCTATCTAACATGCCTATTGTGCCATCCATTGCTTAGAGGGATAAGTGCTCAGAGTATTGAGTTTCTTCATCTACTTCATCTGTCATCCTCTTCCTTATCCTTCCAGCAATGAGAGTTCCTTCAGGGTTTCCTGATGCCCTCAAAAGTGATCCACAGACTTCTGAGGTGAGCAATGATTTTGTTCTTCAGGACTAACTTCTCCCACTGGGCCGAAAGCCCAAGCCAACTTTAGGCTGTACTTGGTGGAATTATCATGGTTGTCACTCTCATGGCAGACTCCATATTTGTATGTCAAGCTCCTTTGATATTTTCAGATTAGAATATGCTCAAAGTAATACCTGGATGCAAGGATTGCTTCCCCCGTTAGATAAATATTAACTGAAAATGTGAGATAGGCATGAGCTGCAACACTTGGATTGCAATGCCTCAAACTTGTGTGATGGTAGATTAATCTATCTATGGTAACGGAGGTTTGACGCTTACCCCGATATGGTCCATATCAGAGAGAAGGCTTAGCTATGATCTGTCAATCTGAATCCTGGTTTAGATTCCCAACATATCTAATCTGATGTCCCTCAGACTTTGACAGTTTGGTTCAGGCCATCTCTAACAGGAATTTTAGTTTTAAAAATTTGGTGAACATTTCATTAAATGTTGATGGAAATACGTTATATCAATAGATCATTTGTATTACGTGCATGTCAGGTCTCCTGTCTCCTGTTTCTTGTTTACTGTATTCTATATTTCATCCTACACCTAAAATGGAACAAACCAGAGATCCATACTGTGTAATTAAACAGTAAAAAAAAGTTTGAAAATGCTTATAAAAATCAAATACTATTGAACAAATATATACTAGCAACTGCCCAGTATATCTGAGAATGGCAAATAGAAATAACCATTGCTCCTGAACTTATAAAAATGGAATGATCTGGCCTAGAAGTTTATGGGTGCAGAAGACTTTTACTGCCTCATGCATCCTTTATGTAATGGCAATATCTCTTTTTTGACATCAAGATACAAATGGGATTGTTACAAAAAGTAAAAAAAAATTGTTCTGGAAATCTGAATAGTTACTATAACTTGATGCATGCGGATATAATTTTAAAAATCTTTAAATTATGACTGGTCTTAAATGATGTAGCAGGTCTTGATTTCAAAGCTAGGAGTTACATAGACCCTGTTTTATGTTGAGTATGTGCACTAATGTAACTAAATCAGTAGTTCTGTTGGTGCGAACCCCTAATGTAAAGGCTCTGCTCTGATAAAAGCAGGGCTTATCCTGGTGCAAATTACCAAATTCAGCTATTGGGGAGTCTGTCTAAACATAATTACTGCTTCCCACACTCTATATAGATAAATTCTTTTTGGATCCCTGAATAAATCAATTGCACTTATTTCTATCATGGAATGCCTTGTAACTGCTCACTATTTTGTCATTTTTTTTTGGTCAATAACCTAAGCCCGGGAGATCGCCTATCATTGACAAGCAAAGTGAGGAAATGCTGCATAGTGAAATGTTAGACATCTTTCAAGGGGGAAGTGCGGGAGGGTTTTTACAGCTTCAGAAAGGAGGCAGGAGCATGGGCGTGTCAGCATGCAGATTCTGCAAGATATGGGAACAGTCCCATCCCAGGTGCTGAGAGGTAGTCCATTTGCTGCTCCTTGGCCTCACTTTCCCTAGCCTACTGCTGATTGAACAACTGTGCTGCCATTGGTGGCCTGATCTGGATGACATGCTGTTCTCCCTCAAGGACATGTATAAGCCAAGGGGCAGGAGTTACTGCTGGTCTAAGCAATCCCCTCATTTTTCAAGCTGGCCATACTCCGAGATCACATTGAACCCTCTTCTGTTCTGTTGGAGAAGTTTGTTCTATCTATTGGTGAGGAAGAAATGATAGCTTAGAGACTCTGTCCATGTTCCATATTAACTAGCCAGGTTTATCTGGTGTCTATATTCCTTTCATACTGTTCTTCCCACACAGCAGAAGGTGTACTTAAAAAGCCATCTACAACTATAGAAATAAACTTACACATGCTGGGTTGCCCAACAGATCTGGGGTCTGTGGGAGTGGGGGTTTGGAAACTGGGAGTCCCTCACGAGAAGAGAGGGTAGCTACTAATATGGTTTATGGGGAGGGCATTGCTTTCCCCTGTCCAGCCCACTCGGGATTCCACCAAAGGTATCAAAAGTTGGGGCTATTACTTTGCCATGGAGACCCTTCTCTGGGGTGTGGGGGCAAATGTGGCTGAGGAATGGAGGACTGCCACAGGCATTGTGGAATCACAGGGGATCTAGTAGGTTTGTGGGTGGGCTCTGTAAGCCTTTTCTGATGAATGGGTGGGCATCCTCTTGGCAGCACAATCATGTGGGGGAGGACTGGGTCTCTGAAGTGGATCCTCATGGTGATGTCCCCCTGTAGCAGAGCGACGACTCACTGGTGCAGCGCCTTCCGCTGGTCATCCTAGGAATTAGCTCTTGTCCGGCCCAGAGCGGCCTCTGCTGGCCGGTGTCTCACCTGCCTTAGGCCCAGTATCCCTCCCAGACCCCGGTGCCCCTTTTGTTCTGCTCCTAGCAGTTCCCCCCGCCCCACTTACTCTGGGTTTCCCCTCCCAGGGGAACCCTCAACCCTCTAAACCCACCTTGCCTCAGTGGCTACTGCCAGTCATCTAGCCCACGCTCACTGGGGCAAACTGCAGTCTGTAATGGCCACTCATCAGTGGCAAGGAGGTTGGACCAGCTACCTCTACCTAACCCCAGGCTGCACCTCCAAACCCCAGTACCTGCTCTGGTCTTTAGCAAGGCCCGCAGCCTGGGTATTTGCCAGGCTGGAGCTCCCCAGCTCCTCTTGCCTTTCCCCAGCACTGCTCTACTCCCAGTACCCTGAGCTCCCAGGCAGCCAGGTCCTTCTCTCTCAACAGCTAGAGAGAGACTGACCCAGCTCCTCCCTGAGCCCTTATAACAGGGCCAGGTGTGGCCTGATTGGGGCGTAGCCCCAGCTGTGGCCGCTTCCCCAGTCATCCTACCTTTACTCTCAGGAGTGGGGTAACTGCCCTGCTACACCCCCTTAGAACTCTGTCCCCCTCTTGCAGTGAGGATCTGGCTCTTAATGTTTATATGCCTGTTGCTCACAGACAGCTCCTGCAATATTGGGAGTGAATGGCTTTCTAGAAGGTCCAGAAATATTCATCCCTTCTCTTTTGGTTAAAGCTTAATTCATGCTGAGCCCATTAATCTGAGTATCAAATGTAAACTGCAGTTTACCTGTCTTGATCTAAAATTCAAGCAAAATCAGACAAAGTACATTAAAATGGAGAGGAGGAGGGAGTTCAGACTTCATTGTATGCCTGAAATCTCCTGTAGGAGCCTGGATGAATGCAGTGTTCAAAATTATGTCAACATGCTGCTACAAAATGCAAGCTGTTCCAAGTGTGCAAACCAAGGGAGCCTCTGAAACCTAAAGCTATATGCACAGCAGGCTCACTGAATTGTAATCCCTTACTCCCAGAATGTGCGCGGGGGAATGAAAGCAAGTCTGTGGTGACTTCATCAGTGGGTCAGAGAAGCAGCAGAGCTGTGAGAGTATTTGAGGGCTTCAGAGTAAAATTTACTTTCCCTGAGCATTTGTCCTTAAATACCTGCTCTCACGAACGTTCCTGGAAAGCAAACACACAAGATGCGTGAACATGGCAAAAGTGAACTTGTTTTAACATTTGAACACTTTCACCCACTATTCACTCCACTCAGTGTATTTGCCAAGTGTAAATGGTTTCTACAGAACCCTTTACTTGGGGCTGTGAGTTTTCATCTCCTGGTTTTCCTCTCAGCTATCAAGGATCACTCTTACAATACCGAATATATTAGTATTGGTAGAAGCACCCTTCCCTGTCCATAGTACAGATAGGATCTTGCAGGTATCCAGTTTGGAATTGTAGTACATTTTTATCTCCAAATAATGGCTGTGCAAAACTGCTAGTTTTCAGTTTCCTCCTACTAACGTGTGAAGTTTTATTTTAGCAGGTGTTTGCAAATGTGATTGAGGGCTCAAGCCTGAAGTTGGAACTCAATTTAAGGTACCCAATCTTGCAATATGACACTGAAATACTGGCTTCAAATTAAGTGCTGAGATATGGAATTGGTTGCCTTAGCTTGAAACTTTCAAGATGTGAATCTTGAAAGGAAACCTTATTTAAGCTTTAGAGAAAAGAAAGCTATAGGTGGTTGTTTGTTGTTGTTAACTGACCACATAGGACAAAGTTGTGACAAGCCCTAAACAGGTGAGTATTGGGAGCAAGAGAGGACAAGCAACACTGTTCACCCATAGCCCTGAACAGGGCTGTTCAGTCTCCTTGTTGATCTGAGTGGAAGGAATGAATAAGGTTAATACTGACAGCCTCCCCAAAATAGGTAGAGAGGGGCCTGGCCTCCACCTCCCAGCACTAGCTAGTGGAATTGGGCCAGGGCCAAGGAAGTGCACTGAGCTCTCAGTTCAGGGGTTTAGCAGAGGTCATTCTCTCCCATGCAGAGTTCTGGTAGGCACTGTGCCAATTGTACTGGGAAATGCATCTCTGCACTGCCCACTGTGAGGGGTGCCTTATGTGCCATAAACATGCTTTCAGGCTGTGAAGTTAACTATAGCTAAGTACATGGAAATCCCAATAGCTATATGCTAACGAATCTAGTTACTATACTAAAAAGACAATGCAGGTTTCACTGCAGTAAATATTGGGAAAACAATGAAAAAAAAGGGAAGTGCATTAAACTGTCATTTTGACAGCACTGGTTTATGACTGTGGTTGGTATAATGGAAAACAAGATATAAACATTTTAAAACTCTGCTCTCTCGAAGCAGGTTAGGAGAAGGATTTTTTTTTTGTCAGAAACCCATTAGCATCGCAAGAAATGAAATACAATAATGACTGTAAGAACAGTGCAGAATGTGGAGCACCCAATAGCATATTTAAGAGCCAAGGTAATTAATTACTACAGTCCAGAGAGGGGACTCAGAGGCTCAGAAAATGGGTTTTAGGATACATAGCCTGTCATTTCTAGGCGGTGTTGCCTAACAGAATAACTGGACTGAGACTTGAAACCTGGGTTTTGGTCTCAGCTCTGCTGCTGGTCACCTCATTGTGCCTCAGTTTCCCTGTCTGTAAAATGGGAATAGTGATACTTACCTCCTCTGATATGGACAGATGAAAAATGCTACATATGAACTATGTGGTATTCATGTTTTATCACTGAGTCTAATCTAGCCTGGGTTGTCAGTGACCAAATATTACCTGCTGAAAGTCTGGGGGCCTGTATAAAATCAGTTGCTGGCCTCAATCCACTTCCAAGTGATAAAATGTTCACAGCACAAACAGATTCACATCTAGCACTAATGTGTCATCCTTTTGTTGGTAGTCTTACTAGAGAGACCACTGACTGAAGAGAGCTATAGAAAGAACCAACTCAGCCACAATCAGATTGGGACACTTTTAGGCAGGACTGTGTATACGTGCCGTCACTTCCTTTCCTAAACACAAACAAAGACTTTCACAAGTAACTAGTGATTTTGGTACCTCAGTTTTCAGATGCCCAGTTTGTGGTCCCTTAGATGGGCCTGATTTTTCTGAGGGTCGGTAATCAGAACTTTTTGAAAATCCGGTTCCCCTACTGTAAGTGATTTCAAATTAGGTACCCCAGAAATGAGATCCCAGAAGCACTGCTCATTCTTTAAAAGGGAATTCAGGGCCAGATTCCCAAAGTATAAAAAGAAAAGCCAGGGTAGATGATCCTAACTGAAAAGTGTGTTTGTTGGAAACAGCTCTTACTTAATTCAATATACGGTAGCCCTGATTCTGAGCAGTACTGGCCAAAACCTGTGGCAAGGGAAGGGATGTGCCTTTAAACCATCTGTGCACTTGCTAAAGTGTGGGCCTGTCTGGCCCCAACAGTAAGTTGGTTAAGTTATAAAGTTGGCTGTGAACAGCCTCCTAAGGACTGCTAAGCTGTGCCAGAATAGTCAGTGTGGAATGCTTAGGCCGCACCACCTTTCTTGCTCAGGTACACTCCTGGCATGTCCCTATGCTGGAGGCTGCCTGGGGGGGCAGTGTAGAGGCATTAGGCAAGCCCTCTACAATTCTACAGCATACAAGGAAGGAAAAGTTTTTGTTTTTGTTGTTTTTGTGTGTGAAGAGGCCACGGCATAACCCAGAATGGGGCCCAAATGTGTAATGTGTTCCTCCTGAACCCTGGTAACTGGCCTTGCTTTGTTTTTCTACATACATAAGTTGGGGAGGGGGGAAATCAGGGAGGTCTGTGATGGGAAGAAATATTGCAGGACTATGTGAGTTATGGGCAGGAGGTGACTTCCCCCTCTGCTCCTGTTTTCTTTGAAGGTGGAGAGCAAGCAGCCTGTGGTCACCTCACCAGATGTTCTCTGTTGAAGGCAAATGCCACCAGGCTTTGCATCTCTTCTATCTAGTTACGTACTGCTGCAGTCTCCTATATATTTATATACTTCAATAGAGATGTCTAAAAATTGTTGTTTATATAACACACACGCACCTGGGAAATCTAAATTAAATCCTTATTTGAGATGTGGAGTAGCAGGCATGGTAAGTGAAGCACATGATTTATAGAGATGTCTGAAGTGTAGCTGTGGCTTTTTTCATTGTTTGCAATATTCTTTCACCACCAGAAGTTGGTCCCATAAAAGATATTACCTCACCCACCTGGTGTCCCTTGTTTTATTGGACATTGAAAGGATGATTTCAGTTGCAGAAAGATTGTCTGAAATAGGGATGAGCTAGCCTCTAGGATTTGGGCTCAGACTAGAGAGGGTTAAAAATTTGGCTGCTCATTTGAACTATTGAATCCTCTTGAGTCTGCAAACCTACATTCCTGCTGTTATACTGGCACCACTCAGGAGGAGGGGAGCAGTGCTAGCCATGCATTGGGCACTAGGCCAATTCAGCAGCTGCTGGGCAAGATGGTTGAGCTGGATGATAACCTGCTAACAGGAACTTTGTTATTGCTCTGGAAAAAACAAATTATTGATCAGAATTTCTGCACTAGAGAAATTCTAGTTTTAATATTAGGATCGTTTGCAAATGCCAGTATTGCTGTCCCTATTCTTGTATAATTAAACCAGAATTTGCTGTATCTTTTCAAATCTGAGACTTCAAAGTTCTAATAAATTCACCTTGAATTTAATCCCAGCATGTGTTTAGGTAAACCTTGAAAGAAATTCTGTCCAAGTAAAATTTTATCACTTGGGTTTAGTTGGTTGTAACACAAAATATATACCTTTGCTGTTGTCTCTTGTCAGGAGGATACCATGAGCAATAAAGTGTTTCAGGGTCCTTCTTCATATGAAATTAATGACAGATGCAACCATTGAGAATTTTAACTCTGAAAGAGTGCAAGAAAATAAAGTAGAATTATCGGTGCTACCTTTAATCTCCCCACTAGTCATATCAATAAGATTGTATCAGAAATTACAGCAGAGCTGTTCATTCCATTACATTTATGGTTGTCAGCATTCCTGCTACAAACTCATATTTTCAGGGCTTGCTATAAAAATTCACATTGAGCTGGGACTTGTTCCTCACATACTATATCTAATCATAGTAGAGATTTTTTTTATTAAATCTGAAATTCCACCCAACCCTTATAAAGTTGTATAATAGAGGAAAAGGAATCTAGGTTCTATGGCTTCAGTTGCTTTTTGGCACACCTACTACAACTCAAAATCAGCTGTCAGGAATAGATCTACTTATTGTAGTCCCTATCTATGTATTTATGTTGAACTCATCACCATAGTATGTAAACATCAGCATGTTTGCTGCTCTGTGTAAAAGGTATTTTGGGAAAAGAGCCAATAAAGAAATTGATTGATTTTTATTTTTTCTGTGCAAATGGAGTAAACTTTTTAGCACCTTAGTATACGAAGTAAAAATAAGATCCAGTCTGGTACTTGTGTATGCCTAGATAGAAGGGCGCTGAGAGCTTGACCCAGCTCCCATTAAGGTCATTTGCAATCTTTGCATTATTTTTAATGAGATGGACTGGGTCCATTAGAAGTACACTAATTGTAGAAAATATATTTGTTTGTATTTTAAGTTTAGAAATAATGTCATGATGGGCGCACTATAAACTGACTAAATCAAACTCCATAGCAGACCACAAGAGCTATGGACAAAAGCCATTTTCTGGTATGCAAAATGTGTATAATATTGGAGGAATTTTGAAAATTTTCATTCAAATTTCATAATGTTATTCACTATTTGGTGTTTTACAAAGATTCAGAGAGCTGGTCTGTGTGAACGGGTTATACCTGCAAATTTGGAAAAAGTTGGCGTATGAAGAGGTATCTCGGTCGAAGCCAGATGCTCTAAGACAGAGCACAGATTTACTGCTCTGAAACTGTTTTACCATCTATAAAATGGAGTTAACATTTACCTGCCTCTGAACTTTAACCAATGTTTGGAAAGTATAGAGCTGATCAAAACTTGGGATTCTGCAGAAAATTGATATTTCAATACTTGTTTTTATTTGAAGTGAAATGTCAGAACGTTTTGTTTCATGAAAAAAATTTCAGCTTTGATCCAATTCAAGCAAGACCAAGAATTGAAAGATCAATTTTCTGCAGAATCCCAAGTTTTGATCCGCTCTATACTTTCCAAACATTGGCTAAAGTTCAGAGTCAGAGCCAGAGCCAGAAAAAACATGTAAAAATGTAAACATGTAAAAATTTCCAACCAGTTGCAGTAGAGTGCTGTGTAAGTGCAAAGTCTTACCCCCTCAGTTACTGATTGACTGTAAGCGTACACATATAAGCTCCAGGAGATGTAGATCGGCCAGGGAGCCCTGAACACAGAGAAGGGAACATGAGATGTAACAATGCAGTTTAATGCTGAACTGAAACAAAATATTTGTGTCCTAGAGGAAAATTTAAAAAAAGGTGAAATTTTAAATTTTCCTGCAGGGAAATTTTACTTTTCACCAACGATTTTTCAGTGGAAAATGCAGTTGAGTGGAAAATTCTCAGCCAGCGTTAGAGTAATGATGGTGTCACTGGGGTGCAATCTTATTTATACTTGTTACTGATGTTTTTGTAATACTACAGTAACCTAATAACACTAATAAAATATTATAAATTCACTGCAGGTGAATGGACTTCTAATCACATTCTATAGGCATGCTATACAATCCACATACAATCAAATTGTGTATTATATATTCCAGAAATATTGACAAAACTGTTAGATGAATGAAGTGGCTTTTTAAAGAAAAATCTATTTGCAAACATATGCCTGTATCCTTAAGAGACCTAACCTACTCCATGATTAAACAAATACACTGGCTTGGGAAGTACACAAAGCATTTAAAAATACTGGAATTCCTCTCTAGATGTAGTTGTGGAGGCATTGTTAGTTAGAAAAGTATGTACCAAAATTAAATGCCCAGTGGTCTCTGAATGTGGCTTTTCTCACAAGATGGTGTACTATTTCTCCAAAGGTTGAACTTGCAGGACACGTTAATCACTAAAAAGGAGATCATATACCTTGGAAAAATCAATTTAATTTTATTAAGGCAAAAATTGAAAGGGAGATTCTAGATTTCACTCCTATACCTGTGAAGTCAGTAATGACATCTCCAGTATCTTGTTAAGGTTCCACTCGCTTCACTGTATATAATTAATTGCACATTACGGTCTCCAAGGAACAAGTTCCTCCTTCCTCCCCTGTTTGTTTATGGCATACAAGCAAAGAGGAGTTAGGGTATGTCTACACTACGGAATAAGGTCGAATTTATAGAAGTCGGTTTTTTAGAAATCGGTTTTATATATTCGAGTGTGTGTGTCCCCACAGAAAATGCTCTAAGTGCATTAAGTGCATTAACTCGGCGGAGTGCTTCCACAGTACCGAGGCTAGAGTCGACTTCCGGAGCGTTGCACTGTGCATAGCTATCCCACAGTTCCCGCAGTCTCCGCTGCCCATTGGAATTCTGGGTTGAGATCCCAATGCCTGATGGGGCTAAAACATTGTCGCGGGTGGTTCTGGGTACATATCGTCAGTCCCCCCTTCCCTCCCTCCCTCCGTGAAAGCAAGGGCAGACAATCGTTTCGCGCCTTTTTTCCTGAGTTACCTGTGCAGACGCCATACCACGGCAAGCATGGAGCCCGCTCAGGTAACCGTCACCGTATGTCTCCTGGGTGCTGGCAGACGCGGTACGGCATTGCTACACAGTAGCAGCAACCCATTGCCTTCTGGCAGCAGACGGTACAATACGACTGGTAGCCATCCTCGTCATGTCCGAGGTGCTCCTGGCCACGTCGGCTGGGAGCGCCTGGGCAGACATGGGCGCAGGGACTAAATTTGGAGTGACTTGACCAGGTCATTTTCTTTAGTCCTGCAGTCAGTCCTATTGAACCGTCTTATGGTGAGCAGGCAGGCAATACGGATTGCTAGCAGTCGTACTGTACCATTTTCTGCCGGGCAGGCAAGAGATGACGATGGCTAGCAGTCGTATTGTACCATCTTCTGCCGGGCAGGCAAGAGATGAGGATGGCTAGCAGTCGTACTGTACCATCTTCTGCAGAGCAGCCATGAGATGTGGATGGCATGCAGTCCTTCTGCACCGTCGGCTGCCAGCCAAAGATGTAAAAGATAGATGGAGTGGATCAAAACAAGAAATAGACCAGATTTGTTTTGTACTCATTTGCTTCCCTCCCGCCCCTGTCTAGGGGACTCATTCCTCTAGGTCACACTGCAGTCACTCACAGAGAAGGTGCAGCGAGGTAAATCTAGCCATGTATCAATCAGAGGCCAGGCTAACCTCCTTGTTCCAATAAGAACAATAACTTAGGTGCACCATTTCTTATTGGAACCCTCCGTGAAGTCCTGCCTGAAATACTCCTTGATGTAAAGCCACCCCCTTTGTTGATTTTAGCTCCCTGAAGCCAACCCTGTAAGCCGTGTCGTCAGTCGCCCTCCCTCCGTCAGAGCAACGGCAGACAATCGTTCCGTGCCTTTTTTCTGTGTGGATGCCATACCAAGGCAGGCATGGAGGCCGCTCAGCTCACTTTGGCAATTAGGAGCACATTAAACACCACACGCGTTATCCAGCAGTATATGCAGCACCAGAACCTGGCAAAGCGATACCGGGCGAGGAGGCGACGTCAGCGCGGTCACGTGAGTGATCAGGACATGGACACAGATTTCTCTGAAAGCATGGGCCCTGCCAATGCATGCATCATGGTGCTAATGGGGCAGGTTCATGCTGTGGAATGCCGATTCTGGGCTCGGGAAACAAGCACAGACTGGTGGGACCGCATAGTGTTGCAGGTCTGGGACGATTCCCAGTGGCTGCGAAACTTTTGCATGTGTAAGGGCACTTTCATGGAACTTTGTGACTTGCTTTCCCCTGCCCTGAAGCGCATGAATACCAAGATGAGAGCAGCCCTCACAGTTGAGAAGCGAGTGGCGATAGCCCTGTGGAAACTTGCAATGCCAGACAGCTACCGGTCAGTTGGGAATCAATTTGGAGTGGGCAAATCTACTGTGGGGGCTGCTGTGATGCAAGTAGCCCACGCAATCAAAGATCTGCTGATATCAAGGGTAGTGACCCTGGGAAATGTGCAGGTCATAGTGGATGGCTTTGCTGCAATGGGATTCCCTAACTGTGGTGGGGCCATAGACGGAACCCATATCTCTATCTTGGCACCAGAGCACCAAGCCGCCGAGTACATAAACCGCAAGGGGTACTTTTCAATAGTGCTGCAAGCTCTGGTGGATCACAAGGGACGTTTCACCAACATCAACGTGGGATGGCCAGGAAAGGTACATGACGCTCACATCTTCAGGAACTCTGGTCTGTTTCAAAAGCTGCAAGAAGGGACTTTATTCCCAGACCAGAAAATAACTGTTGGGGATGTTGAAATGCCTATATGTATCCTTGGGGACCCAGCCTACCCCTTAATGCCATGGCTCATGAAGCCGTACACAGGCAGCCTGGACAGTAGTCAGGAGCTGTTCAACTACAGGCTGAGCAAGTGCAGAATGGTGGTAGAATGTGCATTTGGACGTTTAAAGGCGCGCTGGCGCAGTTTACTGACTTGCTTAGACCTCAGCGAAACCAATATTCCCACTGTTATTACTGCTTGCTGTGTGCTCCACAATATCTGTGAGAGTAAGGGGGAGACGTTTATGGCAGGATGGGAGGTTGAGGCAAATCGCCTGGCTGCTGGTTATGTGCAGCCAGACACCAGGGCGGTTAGAGCACAGGAGGGCGCGGTACGCATCAGAGAAGCTTTGAAAACCAGTTTCATGACTGGCCAGGCTACGGTGTGAAAGTTCTGTTTGTTTCTCCTTGATGAAACCCCCCGCCCCTTGGTTCACTCTACTTCCCTATAAGCTAACCACCCTCCCCTCCTCCCTTCGATCACCGCTTGCAGAGGCAATAAAGTCATTGTTGCTTCACATTCATGCATTCTTTATTCATTCATCACACAAATAGGGAGATGACTACCAAGGTGGCCCAGGAGGGGTGGTGGAGGAGGGAAGGAAAATGCCACACAGCACTTTAAAAGTTTAAAACTTTAAAATTTATTTAATGACAGCCTTCTTTTTTTTGGGCAATCCTCTGTGGCGGAGTGGCTGGTTGGCCGGTGGCCCCCCCACCGCGTTCTTGGGCGTCTGGGTGTGGAGGCTATGGAACTTGGGGAGGAGGGCGGTTGGTTACACAGAGGCTGTAGTGGCAGTCTGTGCTCCAGCTGCCTTTGCTGCAGCTCAACCATACACTGGAGCATCCTGGTTTGGTCCTCCAGCAGCCTCAGCATTGAATCCTGCCTCCTCTCATCACGCTGCCGCCACATTTGAGCTTCAGCCCTGTCTTCAGCCCGCCACTTACTCTCTTCAGCCCGCCACCTCTCCTCCCGGTCATTTTGTGCTTTCCTGCACTCTGACATTATTTGCCTCCACGCATTCGTCTGTGCTCTGTCAGTGTGGGAGGACAGGATGAGATCGGAGAACATTTCATCTCGAGTGCGTTTTTTTTTTCTTTCTAATCTTCAGTAGCCTCTGGGAAGGAGAAGATCCTGTGATCATTGTAACACATGCAGCTGGTGGAGAAAAAAAAAGAGACAGCGGTATTTAAAAAGACACATTTTATAAAACACTGGCTACACGCTTTCAGGGTAAACCTTGCTGTTAACATTACATACATAGCACATGTGCTTTCGTTACAAGGTCGCATTTTGCCTCCCCCCACCGCGTGGCTACCCCCTCAACCCTCCCCCCTCCCTGTGGCTAACAGCGGGGAACATTTCTGTTCAGCCACAGGCAAACAGCCCAGCAGGAATGGGCTCCTCTGAGTGTCCCCTGAAGAAAAGCACCCTATTTCAACCAGGTGACCATGGATTATATCTCACTCTCCTGAGGATAACACAGAGAGATAAAGAACGGATGTTGTTTGAACGCCAGCAAACATACACTGCAATGCTTTGTTGTACAATGATTCCCGAGTACGTGTTACTGGCCTGGAGTGGTAAAGTGTCCTACCATGAAGGACGCAATAAGTCTGCCCTCCCCAGAAACCTTTTGCAAAGGCTTTGGGAGTATATCCAGGAGAGCCGCGAATGCCAGGGCAAAGTAATCCTTTCACATGCTTGCTTTTAAACCATGTATAGTATTTTAAAAGGTACACTCACCGGAGGTCCCTTCTCCGCCTGCTGGGTGCAGGAGGCAGCCTTGGGTGGGTTCGGGGGGTACTAGGTCCAGGGGGAGAAACAGTTCCTGGCTGTCGGGAAAACCGGTTTCTCCGCTTGCTTGCTGTGAGCTATCTACAACCTCGTCATCATCATCATCATCTTCGTCCCCAAAACCTGCTTCCGTATTGCCTCCATCTCCATTGAAGGAGTCAAACAACATGGCTGGGGTAATGGTGGCTGAAGCCCCTTAAATGGCATGCAGCTCATCATAGAAGCGGCATGTTTGGGGCTCTGACCCAGAGCGGCCGTTCGCCTCTCTGGTTTTCTGGTAGGCTTGCCTCAGCTCCTTCAGTTTCACGCGGCACTGCTTCGGGTCCCTGTTATGGCCTCTGTCCTTCATGCCCTGGGAGATTTTGACAAAGGTTTTGGCATTTCGAAAACTGGAACGGAGTTCTGGTAGCACGGATTCCTCTCCCCATACAGCGATCAGATCCCGTACCTCCCGTTCGGTCCATGCTGGAGCTCTTTTGCGATTCTGGGACTCCATCATGGTCACCTCTGCTGATGAGCTCTGCATGGTCACCTGCAGCTTGCCACGCTGGCCAAACAGGAAATGAGATTCAAAAGTTCGCGGTTCTTTACCTGTCTACCTGGCCAGTGCATCTGAGTTGAGAGTGCTGTCCAGAGCGGTCAAAATGGAGCACTCTGGGATAGCTCCCGGAGGCCAATACCGTCGAATTGTGTCCACAGTACCCCAAATTCGAGCCGGCAAGGCCGATTTAAGCGCTAATCCACTTGTCAGGGGTGGAGTAAGGAAATCGATTTTAAGAGCCCTTTAAGTCGAAATAATGGGCTTCATCGTATGGATGGGTGCAGGTTTACATCGATTTAATGCTGCTAAATTCGACCTAAAGTCCTAGTGTAGACCAGGGCTTAGATTACAACCTTTCAGCAAGAGTATTTTTATGTTTTTAATGTAACACCACTTTATTTCTTAAAATTGACAAAGATAACACACATGAACCCCAAAACAGAGACTAAGCTAGCTGCCTTCTAAAACAGAGACACAACTCACCCCATCTTGGACTCAATTGTCTGTCTGCTGATTTGACTCTGATCGCACACTTTCCTATGCAGCCCCCTCACCTGCAAGCAGGTCCAGAAATCTCTCCCCCCCACCCCCCCATCCTAAAGTGATCGCTTCCAATTCCAACACAGTTCTCCATGCACCACAATCTGTACTCCTGCTCTTCCCCCATCTGCCACTGGATTAAGATTTCTCTTTCATCTCCTGATTCTCTCCCCATAATCTGGACACTTCCACTTATTTGCTGGATAGTAGGCACAAAAAGAAGTGTATTTGTAGTCTGGTACTAGATGCTGCTCATTGCTGGTGACTTCCAGATCAGATACTTGTTTTTGGTAGGGCTGTACAATTGTCACTGTTTGTTGGATTTCTAGTACCCATTTCCAAGCAGACAAACAACTGCTTGCTAGTCACCAAGAGTAGAACCCATGAGGGCATTACAGTAACTGCTATTTCTGAGATGTGTTGTCCACATGGTTTCCATGACATTCCCTTCTTTCCTGCTATGATGGAGTCATTCTCCTCTGCAGTTCTGTACTGGTGAAGGAAGTGGGTGTGGTTAGATATGCTTTGCCCTTGATGCTCTTGGGTGGAGGAGGAAGGGTTGTGAAGTCATCTAGGGTGAAGGTGTGACCTCAGTGGACACTACTAGTCAAGATTCTTATCTTGGGTGCATGTGCATTAAGAGTGGAACCCATATCAATAATGCTGATGGTTCTCTTGGTGGGTCTTCAGCGACTCAGCCCTCCAGCCGAGCCACATACACTGTCCCTCCCCCTTCTGGAGTATACAGTCCAAGTTTTTATCTCGGCGTTGGTATGGGACCATAGCTCTAAGGCTTCTTCCCCAAGGCACTGCTTTCTTCATCCACCCAGCTGGAGCCCATCTTGGTACCCTCAGCTGGTGTCCTTGCCAGCAGCCCTCCCTGGGCTCAGTCTGTAACCAGACCAGCAGGGCCCATCTCAGTACCCTCACCTGGTCTGGCCGGTCCTGGGCTAAGTCCCCTGGGCTCAGCCTACCCGTACTGACCTTTTCGTTTTCCTGCTGCTACTCTATCTAGCCAGCCAGTCACCTGCTCTTTGGCAGCCTTCCCTGGACTCAGTTCTGCCTGGTGAGAAGTTGCCTTGACAAGTTTTCAAAGCCAAAGGGGTGCCAATAACAGTCTGTACCTGTTAGAGAGGGCACATTTTGTAATTTTCAACATAGCATACATCTTAAATTCTGACAGGGTTACCCAGACCCTGAATATACAAATACCATCTTGTGCCCATGGACTTGGGTTTTGCAAGCTCCATCTATCTTAGTTTCTGCTAGGCTTGCACTCTCTGGTATGTATACGAGAAAGGGTTCTTTCAAAGCTTTGAGTCCAATTACAATAGTTTTTTTAGACTTGAATGTGTACATTATATTTAGATTTTATTATGTTCATGTTATATAATTTATTAGCTACTTTCTTATTCTGGTTACATAACATCTTTTCAATCACGCTTGTAGTTATAACAACAAACAATTCAGTACATTTATTTGTAAGAACTGATTTCACAATGCATCTGCTTTCCTGCTATGCCTTCCTACCTAGCCCTGAAATTATAACACTCCAAATTTCCCTTCTGGTTTTACAACTTGGTATAAGGCACTTTAGAAAAGCTCACTATGAATGCATGTGCAATTCTGACATGTAGCATAATTAGCATAGCATAGGATATAACTTGCTTACCCTTCCTTACTAATACACCTTATCCAGATAAACTGGTAGTTAGCAATAAAGCTATTCACATATCTGGTTAATATCTCTCTGTGTGAGCTCAGTTTTTTCAGATTCCAATACAGTTAGGAAGGTCTCAGGAGAGAGAAGTGGGGAGTTCCCCTCCGCTCTGGGAAGGGCCTGGGGAAAGAAGACTGGAGGGATAGATAAGATCTTCAGTGTAACTGTTAGGTGTAATACATTATTTCATTAGGGCAGAGAGAACAATTCATGGAGTAAGGCTACGTCTACATTACAAAACTTACAGGGGCACAGCTCGCCACTGCATTAAACTAAACGCTGGGGAATATAAAAGCCTTTTAATCTATAGTACTGTTTCACCAGTAGGAACCACAGGAGTATTTTAGATCTGTTTCAGAGTAGCAGCCATGTTAGTCTGTATTCGCAAAAAGAAAAGGAGGACTTGTGGCACCTTAGAGACTAACCAATGTATTTGAGCATAAACTTTCGTGAGCTACAGCATCCAATGAAGTGAGCTGTAGCTCACGAAAGCTTATGCTCAAATAAATTTGTTAGTCTCTAAGGTGACACAAGTTCTCCTTTTCTTTTTTAGAACTGTGACATTCATATTTAGTCTGTTGAATTACTCTTTAATGACTACATTCATTTTTGTGGGGGGGGGGGCGGAGGTTGGAAAACCTCCAAGAGTTATTTCAGTGACACTGGGGGAAAAGACGTCATAGTGGAAGGGCCCTCTTGGAAGCTTTTACCCCATCCCCATCCCCATTACATAAAATTGCATTTGAAAAATCCACATATTATAGCTACATCTGCCAATATCGGTGTATCCATGATTGCACATCTGACCCTTTGGAACCAGAAAATGTGCCAGCAAAGCTGAATCAGTGTCAACATTCTACATGATACGAAAACAGATACAGTTTTCAGGGTGGCCTATGTATTGTCTTGGCTGACTGTAGTCCTTTAATTATACTGAATCTACTTCTTGGACCCCTTTTATGCACCTGGACAATATTATCTGACTAATATCTCATCACAGCTAACTGATGATATGTTACTAAGAAGATCTAGGAAAGATCAGGTCCAGGAGCAGATTGACTTTAATTATAAGATTAAAGGTGTACCAATGCCAAGGTACTGTTGGCATCAAAATTGAAAATTACCTTCTAAAAAAAAATTGCTTCCTCTAATATCAAGCCTCAAATGTGGTTCAACAGTCAGTTTTGCCCTGCTATTTTATATTTTCGCTCCAAATCTAGCTTTAACCTTCATCTCCTTCTCTTCTTTTTGTCCATACTCTTATTATTTCTTGCTTATTTATTACACCACTAACCCCATGAACAGCCATCCCACAGCTGTAAAATTCTCTTCCACGATATTGTTGCATGAAAATGTAATTTGGGGGGTATTCTTGTATTTCACTCATTCATTATACTCCTTTCATTTGTGCTATTTATTCAGTGCATGATTCTTAATTTCAAATGTATTTGATGTGATGAGAAGTATTCAAATCTCTTTTTAAAGATGAAACCTATTAACAAGCCATTACCTTCAGTGAAGAGCTTGAATAAATAGCAGGTAAAAATATTCCTCAATTTATATATCAATTCTATATCAGCATAACAAATTAGACCTACTACTGCCGTACATGTGTATTTTGGTAGATTATAATTGTTCACTACTGTGATTATACTACTTCATTTTAGAGATGGGCTTAGATCTAAATTTGAACATGCACAAATTTGAATCTGGATCTCAAATTTACAGTTTTGGCCCATCTCTATAGCATAGGTTGAGGGTATATAGCAGCAAATGTACTTCACATAACTGAATAATCCTTCAAAGTTAGAGAGATAGTTTGGGGAAGAGAGCAGTTTTTTTCCAAATGTGTCTGTGCACTAGCTGCAAAATGTTTGAGACAGGTGGATTTATTGTAGAAATTGATACTGTGGACAACTCGCTGCAAACATAAGGGCTCGATTTATTTTCATTACGTTCTGAGGTGCTAATACTGTAGTAATTTAACAACCCATACTGCAGCTATTTTCCATCTGTCATATTAATTAAGGGGTTGTAGGTCAAAAAGTGGTGGTGGTTTGCTGCCTTAGTGCAAATATTAATAGACTTTTATATCATTGTGGAGTATGAAATGAAATCTTCACAGAAAAATCTAGAAATCATGAACTAGAGCAGTGAATTAGATGCTCACTATGTAGCCATTACCATAAGGTGTAGAGAAATTTAAAATATGCCTTAACTGCTTTTTCCTCTTCCCTTTTCACTACCTGGTAACAATATTTCAGTCCTCAGATTCCTCTTGGAAAGACAATGAGTCAATAGACCCATCCCAGCAGGTAGGACATCTTGGTTGGGGAACATTTAATTAAGCTAATACTAAAATACGCAATTCCCAGGAAAGGAAAGCTCTGACACTTGATAAGGAACTATCCAACAGCTCATAGACGTTAAGGCCAGAAGGGACCATCATAATCATCTAGTCTTGCCTCCTGCACATTGCAGACCACAGAACTTCACACACTCACTCCTGTAATAGACCCATAACCTCTGACTGAGTTACTGAAGTCCTCAAATCATGATCTGGAGACTTCAAGTTACAGAGAATCCACCATTTACACTAATTTAAACCTGCAAGTGCCCCATGCTGCAGAGGAAGGAAAAAAAAACCTCTCTGCCCATCTGGCCTGGGAGAAAATTCCTTCCTGACCACAAATACGGTGATCAGTTAAACTCTGAGCATGTGGGCAAGAGCCAGCTGCCAGATACCTGGGAAGGACTTCTCTGCAGTAACTCAGAGCCCACGCCATCTAGTGTCTCATCACCATCCATTGGAGATATGCTGTGAGCCGTCGCAGACTGACTACATGCCATTGTAGGCAGTCTCATCATACCATCCCCTCTACAAACTTATCAAGCTCAGTCTTGAAGCCAGTTGGGGTTTTTTTGCCCCCACTGCTCCCCTTGGAAGGCTGTTCCAGAACTTCACTCCTCTGATGGTTAGAAACCTTTGTCTAATTTCAAGACTAAACTTAGTGTTGGCTAGTCTATATCCGTTTGTTCTTGTGTCAACATTTGTGCTTAACGTAAGTAACTTTTCCCTCTCCCTGATATTTATCTCTCTGATGTATTTGTAGAGAACAATCATATTTGCCCCCAGACTTCTTTTGGTTAAACTAAACGTGCCAAGTTCTTTGGGTTTCCTCTCATAAGGTAATTTTTCCATTCCTCTGATCATCCAGTTTGAATTAATCTATCTTGAACATGGGAGATCAGAACCGCACACAGTATTCCAGATGAGGTCTCACCAGTGCCTTCTATAATGGTACTAACACTTCCCTGACTCTACTGGAAATACCTTGTCTGATGCATCCTATGACTGAATTAGCCTTTTTCATGGCTGCATCACATTGGTGGCTCATGGTCATCCTGTGATCGACCAATACAACCAGGTCGGTCTTGTCCTCTATCGCTTCCAACTGATACGTCCCCAGTTTATGGCAAAAATTCTTGTTAGTCCCTAAATGCATGACCTTGCACTTTGCACTATTAAATTTCACCCTATGATGTTATCTGATTAAAATATGACTGTGCAAACCATTGTTGTTACCACTTCTATATAATTGCAGCGGATCTTATACAAAGTATGACACATAGCCAGAAAGGGTTAAGCAGCTTGCAGGCTAAATAAACCAAAGTCAACCTTTAGAGAATATTAGAAGAGTATGTAAATGGTAATTAGGGCCATTCCATGGTAGATAGGCTAGAACTTTGAAATACAATTAGTATCACCTCTAATTTCTAACAATACAGGTTTGCATGTGTGTACTTGTATCTTGTTAAGATGTTAGCTATGTAAACAGACTGTTCCTGTCTGTCACTATAGCTATTAATTCAGAGATCAAAAGAAAATATTAACATTTAGATAAATATTGGGTGCAATAATGTCGTTGCCAATATGTCTCTTTAAAGTTTGTGATAAACTGCTTTATGGATAAATTGCCTTATGTTAATTTGGTAGCTAATTACCGGTGATTCTTAGGAAATAGACCTATTTCAAAGTTGCCCTGATTGTCTATAGTTTGCCGAAGGACTCCGAGCTGTCAAAGAAGACCTGGAACTGTATATAAACCCCTTTGGTCCTGATCCTTTTTATCTCAGACCCGCTTCATGCAGGGGAAGCTTGAGTCAAAAGGTTGAGATCTCCAGAATCCCAATCTGGAATCACCCTGAACACAAACATTGGACTATAACCTATGAACTAATTCTGAAAGAACTCTTTGCAACTACAAAGCTCACCATCTCTGCTATGAATCTGAATCTCAAGAATTGTACTCATGTCTGTATGTAAACTGATCTTTTAACCAATACCCTCTTTTTACTTTTTTAAAAATAAATTTTAGTTTAGTTAATAAGAATTGGCTGTAAGCGTGTATTTGGGTAAGATCTGGAATATTCATTACCCTGGGTGATAATGTGTCCGATCCTATGGGATTGATAGAACTTTCTTATATGGTGAATAAGATTTTCAGTAATCCTCCTCATATTTGACTTGGGTGTCTGGGTGGAGGCCTGAGGCTGGGTTACTTTAAGGCAGCGTTGGGCAACCTGCTGCCCGCGGGCCACACGGAGCCCATCAGGGTGATCTGCTGGTGGGCCGCGAGACAGTTTGTTTACGTCGACCATCCACGGGTGCGGCTACCCACAGCATTTTCTTTGTCTAACATCAGTTACCTCCTCAAAAGAGGAGATCAGGTTGGTCTGGCATGATCTACCTTTTGTAAAACCACGTTGTATTTTATCCCAATTACCTCTGTCCTTAACTACATTCTTTTTCAAAATTTGTTCCAAGACCTTGCATACAACTTTGGTCAGACTAACAGGGCTGTAGTTTCCTGGATCACTTTTTTCCTTTCCTAAAAATGGGTGCTCTATTAGCAATTCTCCAGTCATAGGGTACAATCCTGAAGTTTGCAGATTCACTAAAAATCCTTGCGATTAGGCTTGCTGGTAGTTTCTCAAAACAAAGACTACCATGATTTACTCGTGGATGAGACTTCCATTTCTTAGGCCATGTCCACACTAGCACTTGTGTCAGCAAAGCTTTTGTTGCTCAGGGATGTGAAAAAAATACCTTCCTGACTGACATAAATTTTGCCAGCATAAGTGCTTGCGTACACAGTGCTATGTCAGTGGGAATCACTCTCCCATTGACACAGCTACTGCTGCTCTTTGAGCTTGTTTTATAATGTTGACGGGAGAGCTCTGTCCTGTTGGCATAACATGGCTATGTGAGCAATCTTACAGAGGCACAGCTGTATCGGTACAGCTGTGCCACTGTAAGCTTGTAAGTGTAGACATGGTCCCAGTCTAGCTAAGGAGAGTGCCTGCCAGGTGACAGACAAGAGTAAGTGATCCTTATAGAAATAACTTGCTTGTGACCCAAGAAATTTTGAGGTCAAACCCCCTGATACCTCAAGAAGCTTATATATCTCTATATAGTAGCAAAATCTTTCACCTTAAGTTATAACTTGTTTGCCTTGTGAATCAGACTCCTTTCTCTGTGTGAATAATCTGTCTTGTTCCTCTAATGTAATGCCTCATATCCTGTGATAAACCTGGAAAAATGTGAAGTACAGAGTTTTAGGTACAATCAAAGTTCATGGGTTGTCCACTAGATTTAGAAGACTATGAAGGATTTTGTTTGTTTTCCCTGTACGTTATTGTTGGACCCTAGAAATGATAATTCTATAGTACAAAAAGGAAGTTTAAAAGGTATAATCACCTAACCAGGGCATAACTTTGGCATATTAAGATAAATTGTTTAAGAGGAATTCTATTTAATACAACTAATAATGAAATACAGGCCATGAAATGAATCAAATCCTCAGACTAAAAGAAGCATTGAAAAAATTTGCTGTATACTGGCACCAGCTACTGGATCTCAACAGAAGTAGCAGAGAAACTGAGATAGCTGAAAACCATTTGGCCAGTGGCCAACAGGAATTCTCTCCACCTCTTGCAGGCTGTTGGTACCCTCTAGAGTAATGTTTCTTGACCCTGGCATGCATGCAAATGCAGATGTAGATTATTGATATGGTAAAAAATATGATTTGAAATGGTATGAGTGGGATATTCCCATTGGAAATCAGGAGCATTATATGGAAAAATTCCACCCAGATTGAGAGAGATTTGCAATCCTGGTGGAAAATGGTAAATACTAACTAGGATAAAGGATTTGAAGAAATCACTGTATTTGTTTTACTAATGTTACAAGCAGAAATAAGGTGGGTTTTCACCAGTGTAGCCTTGGGCCTTGATATTAGTTACACAGTGATGGAGGGAGTTGGATTACAGCATATGGGTAATAAAAAAGGCTCAGGAGTGGAAGACAATAGAATTGGGAGCATACTTAGAAGAATTTGGGATTGGATATGAATGTACCACAAATATCTTGCAGACACAGGGTATGTGTTTAGAAATAATAGAGGGAAAATGTTATATTGTTAATTCATTTGTAAATTGTGTATGTGGGTGATGATTGTGTATGTTTTAGAAGTTGGTGCCCGGTGCTTGTAATTAATTATGAGTGTTATGTACCTCATAACCCCCGTGAAGATAGATGTTTTTGCCATTTTGTAGTTATTAAAGGATGTGATTTTAAATTTAAGTGCCTGAGTTGAAATATACCCATTTAGAAGTGAAATATACATTGTATTTAAATGTAATACCTGTACTCATTGTAATAAAATTAATTGTTTTGCAGATACTATTTTAGCATTCTCTTTTGAGGAATTATTTATATGTTGCAAAACGTGAGGCATGCACGATTATGGTTGCTGTCCATCATTCTACCAATGAGATTAAATAAGTAATTAACAAAGTTAGCAAAGTTTTGGAATACAAACTGCCATGGGGGACCATCCCAACAATATTTCCCACAATGGGGATCTTTAATCTGGTTTTGCATTCAATTGTGGTGATTTTGGTGTTTCAGATAGTGGTGGCTCTCTCGTTTCTGGTGCTGACATGCTGGATTTGAAGGAAGATTGATTGGTTACAAAGCCTGCATTTTTGCAAGCCATGGATACTCCCCGAGGGAATCTACATGAGGTCTGGTCTATAATGAGGCAGAATCGGGGTGAAAACTGAGAGTGCCTGCGAGAAGATTATTGCTCGGTCTCGGTCGAGAGCCTTGAGCCTGTGCTGGGCTTCATTAGTAACCCACTGAAATCGGGGTGTGTGTGTGCGTGCAGATCTTAATATTAAAGCTATATAATCTGCAAGAAAAGGAATGTTGCCTTGGAATTTGATAGTCCTGCGTGTAACCCAGAACATGACAGTACTGCAGTCAGTCATTTTGTATGTGCAGCCACTGCTAGCTGAAAACCAAACATCAGACAGCTAGGAATAATCTTAGGCCTTTGTGAGACAGTCAGGTAGCTGCATATTCGCAGTTTGTTAATCAGAATGGGAGGGTGGGATAAAAAGTTATGGAGGAAAGTGAGTGAATAGTGACCTTGGTTTTAGGTGCCCCTGACATATTGTTTGTTATGGCTAGAAATACTAGAAATGTTTTGAGATAATGAGTAGTTTGTTGAAATTAGGTGAATTTAGTGACCCAGTAGAGGTTATTATGATGACCCACTAGGAGTCACTATAGATTATGGGTCTTGTTAGAGTTAGCTCTAGAAGTAAATACCTTGAGCAGTCTGAGGGAGCTTTTCTTCAGGACAGGAGCTGACATCTAAATTCTCCATCAGCTGGACGGAAAGAGGGCCTCTGGAAGTCTAGATGGTGATTACTCAAAGCATCTCAGACTGTGGGTAACTTATATCTGGGATGTCCTAAAACTATTTCTTATGTCTGTGTGTGCTTAGTATCTAATAAATCATAAAAAGAAAAGGAGTACTTGTGGCACCTTAGAGACTAACCAATTTATTTGAGCATAAGCTTTCGTGAGCTACAGCTCGCTTCATCGGATGCATACTGTGGAAAATACAGAAGATGCTTTTATATACACAAACCTGGATTTGTGCTGGAAATGGCCCACCTAGATGATCATACACATCGTAAGGAGAGTGATCACTTTAGATAAGCTATTACCAACAGGAGAGTGGGTTTGTTTGGGGGGGGGGGAGAGAAAACCTGGATTTGTGCTGGAAATGGCCCACCTTGATTATCATACACATTGTAAGGAGAGTGATCACTTTAGATAAGCTATTACCAGCAGGAGAGTGGGGTGGGGGGAGAGAAAACCTTTTGTAGTGATAATCACCCATTTTTTTCATGATTTCTGTGTATAAAAACAAACATCTTCTGTATTTTCCACAGTATGTATCCGATGAAGTGAGCTGTAGCTCACAAAAGCTTATGCTCAAATAAATTGGTTAGTCTTTAAGGTGCCACAAGTACTCCTTTTCTTTTTATGAAAAAATGGGTGTTTATCACTACAAAAGGTTTTCTCTCCCCCCACCCTACTCTCCTGCTGGTAATAGCTTATCTAAAGTGATCACTCTCCTTACAAAGCTCACAAAAGCTTATGCTCAAATAAATTGGTTAGTCGCTAAGGTGCCACAAGTACTCCTTTTCTTTTTGCGAATACAGACTAACACAGCTGTTACTCTGAAACCTAATAAATCATAGTTTTAGATAGGAACATGCTTACTTGTATTAATCATTTATCAGACAGAATTGCTGTGTTCCCATTGATTTATTCCTGACACCACCTGGAGTGAAACAGTTAAGTTACCACTCTTTTTTGGGTTCTGAAAACCCCAGGTAGCACATGTAAGTGTCAGACTTCTTTCCCTTAGCTGTACTTCTACACCCCATGAATGTTAGGGTTCCCTGTTTTTTATAGGGTGTTCATAGTTCCTCTTATTCTCATTAGCGTCTATGCACAACATGTACCCTGCATTCAGATCAGCCACTTAAAGATGTTACAATAAGGTATCTCATAGTCTTGGTCAATACATTGCAGTCAATTGCAATCCACTTTTCTGTAACATTACCTATTGGCACTTCTTTACAGTAATCTTATGATCTTACTGGTATAGGGTTATTTCTCCGTCACCTACTCATGTCAAGCATTAAGCCTAAAGCCTAATATGGCTAAGCTAAAATTTTACAAGGTTCAGCCTGTAGGTCTTGCATTTCAGCCATGCTTTATGTATACCTAAAACATAAATCACTCCTAAATACTTATCAATCTTATACTTCTATAATCCTACAGTTTAAATCTATTAGCATACATTGATTATATATGAAATAGCATGTGAATTGACCATAAGATCACATAGCACAAAGATAAATGGATGATAAAATGAACTAATTGGCTATAGGACATAAGGCCTGAAGCATGAAGTTTAAAGCTAATCTCTATCAGTAGTCAGGATGACACCTAAAGTGGAAGGCAGGTAATCCCACATCAGTCTGCTATTCCTTTCAAGCATCTGGTACTGGCTACTGCCAGAGACAGGATACTGGACTAAGTGGATGTTGGGTTGATCCAGTCTGGGAATTCCTACATATCTATTATTTGTGGGGTTCTTATGAAGAACCAGTTCCAGGCTAAAGCTGCCCTCTCTCAGCAGTGAATGCACTCTGGTACACTGGCTGCCACTAGCCACGGGGGTGCAATTTGGATGGCTGTTCTGACTTATGCTAAATGAGTTGGTCCTCTCTGCTGAGTTCCAAGTGTTCACAAAAGCAGCATTGCAGTTGACCCCCTTGTTGTCAGATTCAGCATTTAAATGAACGAGTACTATCTTCTGCATCAAAGACAGACCTACTGGATTAGGGTTTCCGTTTTGCTGTATGTGCTGCACCTGTTCTGTCGATAGAATTTTACTCTAGTACCACACTGTTTCAAACTGCTGTAGGATGACTTATACAATAGGTACAAGCCTCATGGTACAAACATCATTTTAATACAACAGGAAGCATATTCAGATCCAGTCCTTAGTGCATTAAATTTGCCAAATCATTTGACAATCTGCTCCCCCCCCGGTTAGATTCACAAGGGGGGTTAGGAGGTGACAATCCTGGGAATTGAAGTTGGGTCTCCCATATCCCAGGTGAGTGCCCTAATCACCAGGCTACAGAGTCATTCTGGCTCTCTTTGGTCCAATGACTATTCAAGTACTTTATATAAAGTGGAACAGCTGCAACAAGAAAGGTGGAGAGAGATCTACCCTAGAGTATCCTATATCCCCATGGTATAGACACTTATGCGGGAAGTGGGCAGCCTGGACTGAAGCTCCTGCTGTAAAGGAGGAATTTGAACCTGGATCTCCCACATTCTGGATGAGGGGCCTAACCACTTGACCGTTTAGTATGGGGGAAGAGGGAAGGGAAGGCAACACTACAACCACTTCCTCTTCCTCTGGTTTTGTGAATCTAGTCCTTCATTTCCTTTGCTTTTATTTAAAAAAGGTTAAAATTGCCCCAAAACAAATTACTTCAGGTTGTATGAAACATTTCATTTGACCTGAATTCATTTTCTGAAATAAGAACTACCAGGGAACTTAAAAATATTATTCACTTAGCTCTAGTGTTGGAAGTATGAGTCACTGGAGGGTTGAGTTTGAGCTCCCAGGGGAACCCTCTTCACAGGGATTTTCACCCTACCTCAGCAGGCTTCTCTGGTGTTTGTTAGGATAACTTTGTGGGGGGCTGGAGAAAAGATTCAGACACTGCTAGTTATGCAAGCATACTCCCCTCACGGTTATGGCAAGTGTAGAATTTTAAATCCAAATGGAGTTGAAATGATTTGGAACTTCACACTTTTCACAGTTCTAGTACAGGGGTAGAGATAATTTTTTTATCTTGCTGCTGAAGTAGAGAGAGACTCTTTATCAGTATATTGCACAGAAGCACACAATGACTTGCTACAAGTGTTCAGAATTTAAAAGGAATATTTCAGCAATCCTCATTAAGGACTGCAGTACTACCAAGTCTCAAGGGGCTGAGTGCTTGACTTGGTTTAAGTTCCTGTCACACAGGGGATTTGTTCACTGGTTAGACACTAATAATGTGCTGGAGTATGAAAATTACTTTTAAAGCAGTAATAAGAAAACCCTTCTAGCCTTCCAGATGCTTTTGCATTTGAAAGAGCCTCATTCTGAAAAAAGCAATATAAAAATGTGTTTTAGGCTTTTTATAACCTTTTCAAATGGTATACAATGAATATATAAAAATGAAAATAAGGATTTAAAATTCCATGTCTGTCTTGCAATTCCCATTCATTTCTCTCGATTGTTCTCATTTCAAGGCTGTTGTATGTGAATAGTGTGTCCCCTAATGTTTTGGGACTTCAAGTGAATTTATTGTGGAGCGGAGGTTTCTGCTCTGGTTACTGGAATACGTGTATGTGTGCAAGCATGTGGTTGTCTTAGTGCCAGTGGCTGGAGAAGACTGAAACGGGATGGAGAATTCTCACTGCATCAGTGTGGTGTTTAGATGTTCCTTGTAATTATTAGAATTGGGAGCCCTGGCTGTTGGGAGTCTGCAAGGACAGGAAACAGGAAGGAGGTGGGAGGAGTTGAGAGGCTGGGAGAGAGCTGGGAGAGGGTGCAGCAGCAGCTTGGTAAAGAGGTTTCCACTTTGAAAATAAAGTGCTGTTGAAGCTTGTTAGTACCTTGTCTGGTTGATACAACAATCAGCCAAGCAGGAGGTGGAACTGTTGAAGCACTGCTCAATCAAGCAAGAAAGGGGAGGAGAATTTTGGCAAGAGTGGGGAGCCTTGCTTTACTTTTTACTTTTCTGACCCCACTCTGCTTTATTTTAACCCCTGCTTAACTGGAGATATCCATGCTGCTTAGTGGTTATAGTTGTGGGTTTTGCACCTAAACGTCCTTAAATCTAATCAAATGAAATTATATTTGTGGGAATATATATTTACATGCACATGACAGTCCATACATTGCAAGACTGCCTGATCAAAGCTATTGAAAATAACACTCATGTTCTTCATAACCCTGCTTATGTCCTTTTTGGTTTAGTTAAGTATGTTTTGCCAGTCAACCAATCATCTTTTAATTGTTTTCTTAAATGGGTAGCTATATATTCTCATTACTATTTTATTGGGAATTGACATAAGGGTCATTTTCTAAATGAATAAGTTTGGATGATACCTGCAACTAACTTGACTGACTTGGGCCTAGTTGTCACAGGTGTAGTGTTGTCCTATTGACCTTGTTAAGCAAACTTGCTTGCAGATGCATAGGACAAAGGAAACGTTTTGACCACAGATGGGCTTAAATTGTCGGACATAGAATGTGCTACCAAGAGACAATTTGAGAAAAAGAAGAAAAAACCTTATAAAGAGTTAGGGGTAAGAGTTACCAGGTCAAATATGCCTGATCAGTTTGTCATCAGTGGTAACAAAACATTCAAGTGCTATCCCTGTGGGTGCTTCACTTCAGATGTCGGTGCATCCCAGTGCTGCTGATTGGAGATTTTTCGATAGCAGTGCCTGGTCAGGATGCGCGTGCGCAGTGGCTGTCTCACGGTACCGTTGGCACTTCAACTAGTGCTCGCAGGGCCTGACCCCCTCGGTTCCTTCTCAACCGTCCTCGGCTGCAGATGGAGCCCCAACAGCAGTGTCAGAAAATAACCTAGAATAGATTTAAAATAGTTGTTAAGTTGTAGTTCTAATAGAAGAAAAAAAAAACCTTGGAAATGCCCCTCCATTTCTCTATTTAGCTGAACAAAAGTGAATAACAATAGTGTCAGGCTTGCCTGGATTTAAAAGATGCACTTTGTGCAAGGACATTATGCCTGTCTCTGATGGACACTCGCAGTGCATCCGTTGCTTAAGGGAGGCGCACGCTCCTCAAAAATGCACCCATTGCAGCAACCTCATAGCCAGAGCGAGGAGGAAATGGGATCTCAGACTTAGTGATCCTTATGGAAAAATCCCTAACGGGGATTTTCCAGAGTCTGGAAAAACCCCAATGGGGGACTCTCCATGCGCCTCCTTCCTGGACAGATAGGGTACCCTTTCCTCCAGAAAATCGAGAAAGAGGGAAACCTCTCTTGCACACGGAGAACCATTCAAGGGAAAACTTGGAGATCGCTACTTGGAGAAAACTTGGAGATCTGTGGAGATCGCTACCCTTGGTGCCGACAGCCAGCAGACTGAGCATATTAAATGCTCCAGGCACCTCCAGCACCGTCTGCACCAGGACCGCAGCCGCTAGGTACATTCGATTTTGGAGTACATGTTGCATTTGAAACACATGGGGTTATCTATTAGTTCACTTTGGGTACACCTCGCAGCCATAGCTGCTTTCATCCACAAGATAGATGGTTTCTCAGCCTTCATGCACCTGATTACGAAAAGCTTCCTTGGAGGCATTCAGAACCCTGTATCCTGAAATCTGCAACCCTACACCAGCATGGGGCCTACACCTAGTCCTCAGAGGCCTTACCAGAGCCCCTTTTGAACCACTTGCTACCAGCTCTCTACTACGTTTATCAACGAAGGTAGTGTTCCTAGTCACGATCACCTCAGCACATAGAGTGGGTGAAATTGGGGCACTCATGGCCCATCCTCCTTGTACCATATTCTTTAAAAACAAAGTGACTGTGCAACCACACCCTAAGTTCATACTGAAGATACTTTCATCATTCCATCTCAATCAACCTATCCATCTACCTGCATTTTACACTAAGCCACATGTATCTACACAGGAATCTATTCTCCACACTCTAGAGTATCAGTTAGAACTTTTTTTCTCACTACGCTCCATATGAATACACAGCTGGCAAAAATAGCTGGCTCCATTGCCCACTTTGTAAATCCTTCATTTGCTAATTGTCATGACATGGAAATCATGATACACCCACCCTCTTAAAGCAATTTCTAAAGTTACAGTGAGGTTAGGTGCTTATATCTTTCAACGCTCAGTGACCCAGGAGGTCCCTTTCAGTTTTCTATCCTATGCAGTGTTCTTTCTGTCTTGTGTCATATAATTAACGGCAAATCTATAGTGCAGCAATCATTTAGAAATCAAACAACCCCCAATAAATTCTCTTAAATATAGTGGATATAGTCCGTACGTTCTTTGATGATTATTTTTTATATACAAGTAATTCACATCTTTTAGGACTTACAACAAAAGAGATGATATTTTGAAGGCACAGGACTGATTATTCATATAAAGAAAGACAGAGTCTTTGATTCATAAAGCAAACTCATTTGCTGCTTTGTATCTCGGGGGAAAGCTACTGGGTTTGAATTTCATAGAGTACCATGAAGTTTGACCTCTAGGACTTCTACTTTTTAGTAAAGAACAAAGAAATAGAAGTTATTCTTTAAACAGTTTATTTCACTGTCAGCCCCAGTGAGTTCCACATACACAGACGAGAAGGAGGAAAATCTATCCACATGCAAATCATGAGAAGTTTTTGTCATGTGGACTTCAACCTGAGTTTATCAGGTGTCTCTCACTTTGAGATGTCTGCCTCCCATTGTTTAAGTTCCTTGAGGAGTAACTCATGTTTGGGACACCTGATTACAGGAATCCTGATCACTATGGAGAGGGCAATAAGGTGATTGCCTCCTGATTATGTAAGCAGAGAGAGCACTATAACTGTTAACCATCTATTTCCAGGGCATACTTGACAACTATATTTATTACAACAAGCTTAAACTTAACTATGTGCTTAAGTGATTTGCTGAATCAGGGTCCTAATTACCACCACAGTTCCCTTTCTTCCCTTTCTAAAATATTGGGTTAGGAAAATTTAGCCCAATTTAAAGCCCAATTTATTGTATCCAAAAGGGTCTGCAAACTTCAGTGATATTAAATACACACTTTATAGGCCTATGGCAAGTTGAATTTTCTAAAACCTACCCACATTTGCTTTGCAGCTGCATAAAGGTTTTTAGAACTGTGCAGGGTGAAAACAGTTACTTATGTGGGTCTCCATCTCTGTTTGGCTTTCCAGCAGAATTGCAGGAAATATATTAAAAGCCTCCATGCCTTGGCTAACTTTTAAAACTAATAGCTTTTTCTGAGTGGTGAATTCAGATCTATGATCTTCTGTGGTCTCCCCACATTGTGAAAGCTCTTGAATCCTTCCTAATGAAAGGAGCCAATAATCACAACAGGTAATTGCTTATTGGCTCTGAAGGGAGAGGAAATGGGAATAATAATGTAGCATAAAATATTTAGACTACTACTAATATATTGATGTTCTGCTTAGGTATAGTGGTTACTGGAAGAAAATACACAAAACTTAAAATAGAAACCTGAGTATGATTTGTTTTGCTAACTTTTTGTTACTTAGAAAGTTATAAATTGCATGGTTAACTAATTGAATTATGGAATGTTTGTTGTGCCAGTTATTCTTTGCAGCAGCTGTAAATTACCTGCCTTCAATTATGCCGCTGGCAAAATATGTTTTTACCCTATTCTCCATTTGCTTAATTTGTTAAGCTACTGGCCTTTATTCTTCTGATATTTCTGTGGATTCCTTTAATTTGCTTATGTAAAGAGAAAGTGCTGAGAAAATGAACATGAAATTTTAATGCAAGTGACGGCGTTCTCTAAGGTTAATGTGAGTTAGCATATCTGATTAAGAGAATAGATGTAAAAACCAGTTCTGTGTCCAAGAACAAACGCTTGCAAATTATTATTTCTCAGATGATATCTAGCACTTTTATATAGTCCTTTTCCTCAATATATTGCAAAATTCTTTGAGGAGGGCAGTGTCATTATCCCCATTTTACAGATAGAAAAGCCGAGGTATAGAGGTTCAGTGACTTGCCAATGGTTAGTGGCAGTGCAGTGAATAGAGCTCAGATCTAGCCTCCAGGCCACACTGCTTCATTATGACTTTTTTGTACTGAAAAGATACAAAATTCAGTTAATAAGGAATGAAGATACTCAGGGATCCTCTAATGAAGTTGATGTATTAAACCTAGTGCTGTGAGTTCATGACTTTTTTTGGCTGAAGCAAAAAATTCCACTCCCTCAAGCTTAGTTTCAGGTAGACTCAAAATGGATTTTTTTTCTTTTTCAATAATTTCCCTCCTCTTCTCCCCCCCTGCCCCATTTCACTTCAGTTTGAATTTACTGTTTGACTTGAAATGGCACATTTCATTATTTTCATTTCATTTGGGGGAGTTTTACCTTTTTAAATAAATAACCCTAACTCATATTGTAAGCAATGTTTCAACTTTTCAAAAATGTATATTTTTCAGCGGTGACTACTTGCTGAATTGTACCTGAATTTGTGAATTGTTTCAACTGACACGAAACTGCATTTTTGGATGAATAAACTATTTGTCTGAAAAATGTTGCACAGCTCTAATTGAGCCAGCCTAACACAGAGTTGTAAACATTTTTCCCCACATTGTGTAATATCATTCCTAAAACATCTGTTCAGAACACAGAAATGTGTCAGCACCTCCAAGGATTCAGTATCATTCAAAAATATTGCCATTGTCCCAATGTGGTTCCTGAAAGGGTGCTACTTCATTGTGTGCTTAAAAAAAGCTAGCTGCTTCTAGCTATGTAGTTGGATGGTCAGTAATAATGATGGAAATACCCAAATTTTCACATTGATATAAAATACCTGCAGTGTGTCTGTGTTCCTATACTGGAGCAGGCATTGCAGTTTGTGATATATTGTTAGCCAGAAAACTTTAAAAATAATGATTGAAACTTCAGCTGCATTTAAAATCAGGTGCTCTGTGTCATTGCCATATCCTACATTTGACATGAGCTGATGGAATTGATAGAGAGTGCTGCAAAATGAAGTGACATGCAACAGTGCATTGCAGGAGAAGAATGTAGAGATGCTACCTAAAATATGATTAACATAACTTTTTTTTTTTTGTAAAAAAATGCTCTACAGGTTTTTCTGTTAACATCAAGGTACAGCACATAGCCTATCGTGAAAGAAATAATGTATACAGGAATAAATGGCTAGATCATCGGGCTCAACGGGTAGTGATAAATGTCTATTTGGCAGCCGGTATCAAGCGGAGTGTCCCAAGGATCGGTCCTGGTTTTGTTCAATATCTTCATTAATGATCTGGAGAATGGCATGGACTGCACCCTCAGCAAGTTTGCAGACAACACTAAACTGGGAGGAGTGGTAGATACGCTGGAGGGTAGGGATAGGATACGGAGGGACCTAGACAAATTAGAGCATTGGGCCAAAAGAAATCTGATGAGGTTCAACAAGGACAAGTGCAGAGCCCTGAACTTAGAACAGAAGAATTCTATGCACTGCTACAGACTAGGGACCGAGTGGCTAGACCTCAGTTCTGCAGAAAAGGACCTAGGGGTTTCAGTGGATGAGAAGCTGGATATAGTCAACAGTGTGCCCTTGTTGCCAAGAAGGCTAACAGCATTTTGGGCTGTATAAGTAGGAGCATTGCCAGCAGATCGAGGGACGTGATCATTCCCCTCTAGTCGGCATTGGTGAGGCCTCATCTGGAGTACTGTGTCCAGTTTTGGGCCCCACACTACAAGAAGGATGTGGAAAAATTGGAAAGAGTCCAGAGGAGGGCAACAAAAATGATTAGGGGGCTGGAGCACATGATTTATGAGGAGAGGCTGAGGGAACTGGGATTATTTAGTCTGCAGAAGAGAAGAATGAGGGGGGATTTGATAGCTGCTTTCAACTACCTGAAGGGGGGTTCCAAAGAGGATGGATCTAGACTGTTCTCAGTGGTAACAGATGACAGAACAAGGAGTAATGGTCTCAAGTTGCAGTAGGGGAGGTTTAGGTTGGATATTAGGAAAAACGTTTTCACTTGGAGGGTGGTGAAGCACTGGAATGGGTTACCTAGGGAGGTGGTGGAATCTCCTTCCTTTGAGGTTTTTAAGGTCAGGCTTGACAAAGCCCTGGCTGGGATGATTTAGTTGGGGATTGGTCCTGCTTTGAGCAGGGGGTTGGAGTAGATGATCTCCTGAGGTCCCTTCCAACTGTGATATTCTGTGATTCTATGTTCTTGAAAAGGATTTGATTAGCTACAGAGTTTCTCAGGACCTGCTTCAAGACCAACTGTAATGGAGAAGGACTCAAAGACCCAACTCCATATAGACAGGACTAGGCTAGAAGAAGATCTTAAACTCCTGCAAAAGTGGGAAACAGATACGTCATTTGACATTCTAAAATGTTACTATTTCCCATCTAACATAATCCTTTTGCATGGGTTTACCTGCATTTCAAATCAATATTCATTATTTTAAAGGTTGAGAGAAGCTAGTAGCTGTAAACAACAAATTGAATGTGTTTAATCTAGTGGAAGAGGGACATGATATTAATTTTGTTATTTTAGCAGTGTTGCACAAAAATCACAGAGCTGGTCTCCTCTGCTGTCTAGAACAATGAGAACTTTGACTCTGTTTTAATAATTAGTAATGGAAAACCAAAACTTCTAGGTTTGCCATTTCAAACAGAAATTTTGTTTTTAAACTGATCGTGTGGTATAACAATATGGCAGTTAATGTCTATTAGGGCTTCAGGGATGGAAGGAAGAAGCAGCATTCCCATTAAAAAAAAATTTGGGGAGGAGAGTTATAGTCTGGTCTTCTGATGCTTTTGACAAGCTACCTGGAATGATGGCTGATTAGGCCTAAGAATCTGAGCTTTGGCATTCAAGCACTTGCAAGGGGTTTGACGGTCTCTCGCTGTATAAGACGACTAATGCCATCAGTGAGATGTACCTTCATGCATTTTTCTTACCTAATGGCAAGTTGATGTGTTTTCTTTTCCTGGGTGTGTTTGGGCTAGGTGCTTCTCTTTTGTTATACTTTCACGCAGTAAAAGGAGAGGTGCTTAAAAAGAGGGGCATTTCTGGGAGTGAATAAAGAGCACATTAGAAGGGTTTGAAAGCCATGGGGTCTCATCTTCCCCCTTTGGCTCTCCCATATGCTCTGAAAAGGAGGAGAGAGAGGACTAGGATCTGCTGGACTCCATGTTATGAGAGCTTTTGAGTTGGAGGAGCAGTTGTCATCTGGCATGATTCTCCAGAATCTGACTAAGACAAATGAGTGGAGACAGTTTTTAATATAGAAACAATTTGGCATTCTAAGAGTTTTATACTTTTTCTACCAAAGTAAGTATTACGTATAATTTTAAAAAGGACAGCCCCCCCCTGCTTACTAGAACAACAGATTGGTGGAGAGCTGAGCAGATAAGAGACCTTTCAGTTCACCAGCAATTCTGAAAAATTGGGGAAAAGGTAGTTTTGAAATTTTTTGGTGAACCAAAAAGTAAAATAAATAAATACAAGTTTTAGACGGAAGTAAGTGTTTCATTTTAATTTTGAGTCTTTTAAAACCTTTTAAAAAGAAAATTAAAGAATTTCAAAACAGTCATTTCACAAATAGAAAAATTAAAATTTTCTTTTGAAAATGTTGACACACAACCTTTTGATTGTTTTGGAAATTTTTAAAGGTGTTTTTACCTAAATGATTCAGTGAAATTGACGTGCATTTGCAAAATGCTTCAGTGACCTCATCACAGTTTTAATCAAAAATTTTATCCATCTCTATACTGGTGGTTTAAAAATGCTAGTCACCTTATTCTGTAAAGTGCTGTACAGCGTTAGTGTGGATACTGAATAGCCCAGTTGTACATCCTTCTCATTAATGGAATATATAGTGCACATGTGGCATACTGGGTGTTGTGCTATTCTCCCAAAAAGCATATAATGACTTTTCCATTACTGGTGTAGTTGTAATTCTGAAATATAATGGAATTTTGAATGGTCCTGTAGTGTAGTTAAAAAGCTCTTTTAGCAACCACTGCACAAAATAACATTCTCACAGATCTATTAAAATGCCTGTTGCCTAATGGTAAAATGAGCGAGTATTGGATTTTCAAAGTAACGATTAAAGTGGCAGCAGTTGGCAGCAATAACAATGTAAAGATTTTAAAAATACTTTTGTTCTCAACATTTTGATGATTATTATAAATGTACATGAATCTCAAATGAATGTGTGGCTGTGGATAACCTGCAGGTTCCTTAACCAGTAGAACAGACTTAAGTTTATAAATTGGCTTTGGGAGGAATATGCAAGTATCGAGTAAACTCGGAATACTTCCTTAGAATTTGTCGAATCATCAGTTTTTTGTAACTGAGTTTCCACCACAGATGTTTCATGATCTTCCATTGATCTGCAGTAATTAAACCTAATCCTAGTTTAGATGGTAAACGCCTCGCTCCTTTGAATAAGGATTTTCTAACTCCTGTGGTCTTTTTATATATGAGATCACTTTTCTCTTTAGTGCCATGGCTCATAAGGATTATTGTTGTTAAATATGTACATATAGTTCTGTAGGGATGCATGGCACCTCAGGGAGGAAAACTAAGATGTGTACAAAAACAGAAGTTTTTTTAAAGAACTGGGCATATAGTAAGAAAACCATGAGATCCTCAAACTAGAGGAGTTGTCAAATGCTGACAAAGTACTTTAGTAGATGAGATCCCTCACACAGTCAGTAGTTGTCAGTTCTTGACTAACTAGAATATGGTTATGGTATCATGGTATTCTCAAATAGCTGAATCAAACTTCTGTATACAAACTTGTGCATTTGGAGGCAGATAAGCAGTCTAGGTTACTTACTGGTGAATGCAAATAAGCTGAATTCTAAACCAGAGGTTCTCAAACTGTGGTCCGTGGACCACCAGTGTTCCATGAGCTCCATTCAGGTGGTCCGCGGATAGTTCCCTCTACGGTGAGTGCCTGGGTGGCCACACACAAGAGAATGAAGGGCCGTCCACCTAATTGGTGAAGCCACACAGGTGTGGCTGCGGCTGCCAGGGAGAGACGGCCCTCCTTCCCAGCCTCAGCTCTGTGGCTGCTTTGGCAGGGGAGAGACCTTTCTCCTTCCCAGCCCCAGCTCGGGGCTACTGCGGTGGGAGAGAAAGGGAGAGACCCCCCACCTTCTTAGCAGCCCCAGCTCGGAGGCTGCTGCGGTGGAGGAGAGAGGGCACATCCATCAAATCAGAAAGGTAAGACTACTGTTGTTAAAATATGAGTTGTGTGCTTTTATTTGTAGAACAAAAAACCGTTTATTATTAAGGGTTTTTTTTAATATTGTGCTTTTATCCAAAGCACTTTACAATAGTTAGCTAACAGTACAGACAACATTTGGAAAGATCATTAAGTGGTCCGCCGAGACCCTCAGCAATTTTCAAATGGTCCACAAAAAAAATAAGTTTGAGAACCACTGTACTAAACCATTTGTGTACTGTAATATAGGACAAAGGAGGGGTAAAAGCAATCGGACATAGCTGTAAATTGGACATGTGATAAGGGCCAGTAGACAAACCTTAAACTCATTTAAAAAGGCAGGTTTTTTCCCTGTACAAATGAATCTATCCGCTGTTTAGGAGGTGCACATATAGGTATGGGTATGTATATGGTATATTGTATTATGTATATGTTCATATTCATATACACATCAGGTGTCCTATTTATCAGCACCAGCGTACTATATAAAACAAAAACTCTAACGTATGGACAATAAAATATGGCTAAAATGCTTCTCCTGTCTGTTCAAGATGGCGAGAACCAGCTATATTAGCTATGTGATTTAGCCCTGGTGGTAGTGTAACCCCCACCCCTCCTGGGTGTGGTGTTCTGTCCCATCTAGTGGCACCGAGACCACTTAGCAAGAGAGATAAAATGAGTCTGCTCTACAGCCTTAGTTAACAGCCAGTTGGCTTTTAGCACATGTGGTAGAAGCTCGTGCACTAAGCTCCAGAGGTCCCCGGTGGTGACCAGAGTCTGTCAGTGTTCCAGTAGCACCTGCCCAGCCGGGATTTCCCCTGTTATGAACCTAGTGGCAGACTCTTGGGCACTTCATGCATTTCAGCCATCATGTTTAAAGGTGTGTGACTGGGATTGGGAGCAGAACCAGAGAACAGTCACTCTTGGCAGTGTGCTCCCGCAAGGCAAATTGAATATTCCTGTTTGTGTCCTATTGTAAATTAATGCTACTCTTTGCACCATTAATTTCTCATCCATGGCTTCTTGCCTGTGTGTTTGAGGATTACTTCAGGGTCAACATGATCTGAAAATTAATGGCAGCATATCAATGCTGAGGAGTATCTGGAAGGAATGTGGGGAGCATGTTACCATGTATTCCTTAAGATCTGCACGGTTTGGCTCTAACGTAGCCCCCACATCACTAGAGTAGATGGTCCTGATCAAAAGACTACTGAAGTCAATTGAAAGACTCCCTTTGATTTCGATTGGGTTTGCATCAGGCCTGATGTGGTTAAAAAGCCTGATTCATGTAGAAGAATCTACTGGGTCAGCATACGGACTTTTGTTGATCCAAACATTATGAGCTTCATGCAAGAATTATGCGTGAAATTCTGTGTCATGTATTATGCAGACATTATGATCCTAATGGTCCCTTCTGACTTTAAAATATGTTAATCTAGTCCATTCTTCTTTTGCCACAGATTTGTCCAGAGGTGGTGAGCACTGGGTCAACTCTAACTCTGCAACAAGCTTGGCGAATTTAAGCTTGGTGTGAGATTATTAAAGGTAGTTTATGGTGGCTGCAGTTCAAAACATGTTCGTGAATAAATAATTTCTTAAGGGCCTAAAAGCTGATGTAAATTGTTTCAGGTTAGTGTTTAATTCTGAGGACACATGTAAAATACAAAAAACTTCAAGTAGGATCTTACTCCAGAAGGTAAAATACTGAGGTTTTTCTAATTATGTGTTACACAAGGATTTTAGTACTAATGTTTATCACTTTATTTTTCAGAAGTAAAGTGAAGTTACTGGAAGAACTCTAATAAGCTTTGTAGTTAGTAATCAGTTAGTCCATCCTTAATATGGGCAATATACATTTGTCTTCAAATTGAAATGTGAAGAACGATATTTAGGACAATGCCTAAGTTAATTAGAGTTGCTTGGAACGATACTAGATTATAGTTGTATCTCATTAGTTCTCATCTATATCTTTTCAAACATCTGATGGAACATGAAACTAGAGTTTAGAACTGTGCAGTATGAGGTTCAGCAAAATTCTCAAATCTGTTTTCCTTTTTCGTGCTTGTAAATTGCATCTCCAGATAAGCCTGATGGAAAGATGAATCTGTCAGTTAAATCTGTGGTGTAGGATACTTCATGAGCACAAATTCTAATCTTACATTCTGAGCATGAGTGTAACAAAGACTGTAGCACAGAAAATTAGAGGTGAACTTGTTTTTTCTTTATTCTTGATTATAGAGTTCAGCACTTGCACTGTTCTATTCACTAAAAACCCTATAATCACCCTGTGTGCTTCCTTTTTATGCTCACCCACTACTCAATTAGCAACACATTAAACTCTACACCTGCAGTGCCTTTATTCCGCACTGTAGCTTTTAACCCCCGTACATCTACATAATTATAAAAGGGCCTGTGGATCACTTGACTTTGGGCAATTAAAAATGATGGTACAATTTATTTATATAAATAAAACTTTTATAATTTTGTCATCTTTTAAAATCAATTTGCAAAAGAAAGATGAGATGTTTGTTGGCTGTTCAAGAAAAAGATTGAAAGTTACAATGATTTCCTGATTAGAGCTTAAGGTTGAAATTGGGGTGTCTGTTTTTATGTTTAAGCCTTTAGGCAAAGTAACTTCCTGTTTCTGTTTTGTTCAGTTATAGGTAACTTAAGCTCATTTCTAAAAATATTTATCTGAACTAGAAAACAGATATGTGAAAGGGCGAGACACTTTTTTGAGATGTACAGAAGTATTCTTTTGTCTAGAAATCATTTCCTTTTTATATTTCATTGAGAACCATCATTATTTTGTTCCACATTATGAAGTGGACATTTACATGTATTAAAATGGAGAATAGAGGGAAAGGGGAGCATAAAAAAACCCTAAATATGTGTGGGCTTGGGGGGTGGGGTCTTTAACTTGCATGGTGACAGAAGGCATTTGTTTTAGTTTGTACTCTCTCCTGCTTCCTTTTAGCAGAGGCCTGGAATCTGAGACAAAATTGTTGAAATAAAGAGACACAGGAATAATTATTTGAAACATGGGCAGGGCTAGCTTAAAGTGTCCCCAGTTTGTTCAGTCCTTTCATCTGAGAGAAAAGAAACCCCTTCATTCAGAAGAAACTGAAATGTTTTAGAACTTGAAATGTAGACTCTTCGGGGCAGGTAAATATCTTCATAGGTGTTTGCACAACACCTTGCACAAGTTCATCAGAATTCGAGAGCTAACATAATATAAATCTAAGATGATGATTGATGATGTTATAGTCAATGTCACCAAACTGCACTGTGTGACAGTTTTACAAGTTCCCTTTGTTGGTGTGCAACCATTAAGTCTTTGGGGAAACACTGTGTTTTGTGATTTTTTTGTTTTGTTTCTCTTTAGGAAGTTGTTTAAGCAGCAGGAGAGTTTGCTATCCATTTTAATCCCTTGAAGTACAGTGAATTCTTGAGGCAGAATTGCTCACTGGGAACTGGGCATCAGTGTTTTGTCTGAGATTCCCTGAAAAGGGCATTGCCTGTATGCTATTTGTGACCACTTCTGTTAAAGGACTCGTGTAGATAGTATCAATTAACAAGTTACACTAAGACAATACCCAGACCCCATGTCACCAATTTCTTCTCAAAGGAGAAATTAACCTACGAAGTCCTGTGATCTGCTATGTATCGACAGGGGAGAAACAAGAATAATGTACCCAAACTACAATTTCAGAGTTGAGCAACTCTAAACTTTGGAAGACACTTGGCCTCAAGCCACAAAGCTTGAATCCATTTCTGATTATAATTATATTGCATTTGGCACATCATTCTGAGTCTAGTAATGATGACAGCCATATTAGTAATTTAAAAAAAAAATCCTGTGTTTTGAAACTGTTCACTTACTGTCACTGTAAGATCCCTGAGGCACAAGACTGTAAGAAAGGTCCAGCCAGTTTTAATACTGGTTTAACAATATAAAGATAATTTTAACACTTTGCACTTTGTTCAATCTTCACCAAAACATTGTGCTCTACAGCAGCACCAGAGAGAGGTTCCGTTAAGTGCTATATCCTCAAAATGTGGGCTTGGAATTTGGAGGGTGAGTCCAAATATGGACTGCATACCAAGTGTGAATCATGTCAGCCTCTTACTTTGTGGCAGTGGGAGGTGCTGTACTCACTTTTCATAGTTGACATGGCAGAAGTGAATTTTAGGGGGACATAGATTGGCACAGAGACAGGACTGGGAGACATAAACAAAATGTGTCAAATCTAGCAATGACGGAGTGGAGGGATGCGGGAGAGCATGATAATAGACAAGTATGATGATTCTTGGGATACCCAGGACTGAGTCACCTTGTTGCTCCCCACGACTCCAGGAAAAACAAGTCTTGGTTGAGCTTAACTTGGGGTCAACTCTCTGACTCCCACCCAATGTCCTCAGGGCTGTGTCAGCCCTTACTTTTTGCCTAGCAGGTTAGCAATAGGTGCACCTCAGACCCCAAGTGCCATTTAAAGCATTCCCCTATAGTGTCTAGACCCTTATCCACTGAACACTCACAGTAATACCTGGTCTGCTGTGTTCAAGGGCACAGTGCCCATATCAGCTTTTATGATGCAATTGAGGATCAGCTTCTTGTATAATATCACAGCACTGAGATATATCTATAGTGAAAACAACATTTATTATCCAAGTTACAGGATTTCAGTGAGTGTGAGAAAGGATAATGGAAACAGAAGGGTTACATATAAAACCAAAACATCCCATAGATATCGTAACCTTCAGTGGGTGCAAAGGATAAAAGATTCCCATGACAACAGACACATTCACAAAAGCATCAAACTATCAGGTGCTCCAAATACTGGCAATTTCAGCCATCTTGATTGAAAGAACTAAACCACTTACTGGTAACTTCAAACTACATTTAAGAAGACAGCAGGAAAAACAATCAGTCCAATGTGTTGTCTCAATGAGCTTTTATCAAGGACACACAAATGCATAATGGTCAATTCAGTTGCAATCCACAGCTAGAAAAATTAAGTACCAAGCTAGATGCAGTCAGGGATAGCACCTGTTAGCTCTCGGGATTCCATCCTGACTCATCTGAACCTTCATTCCCAGGGAGGAAAATTTAAAAACAAACAAATCATTACTGTAGCTTACAAACTCCCAACGGTGTTCTAGGTCTGTATTAGAATCAGAGATGCCACATCCATTTAAAAAGAACAAATAGATAACCCAAATGAAGTATACTTCTAAAATACATGTAATGAAATGATCAGTTCTCCATCATAACAAAACTGACCTTGGCATTTATCGTTTAACTTTCTCCTCTCCTCTCTTTCTGTTAGCCTGATTTGTTGTCTTGAAAACTGGGACTCAGTTTTTTCTTTTTTTTTCCTGGCAATGCTTCTCTGGGGCAAGACTTCCCCCCACTTTCTTTGCTGCTGCAGAGACTCCCTTCCAAGTGGAACTGGTGTGGTATCTGATACTAGGAAGCCACCCTATGGGTGTGCATTCCATGCATAACATGGCTATGATTTTGGAGGTGGCACACTAGACTCTGGTGTGCACTGAGGGGACCAATACAGGCTATTGGAGGGGCAGGGCTAGTACCAGCTGTCTGCAGCTATTTTCCGGCTGCGGTGGGGTAGAGGGGAGGGGTGTGATGGATTTCTGCTCTGCTACAAAATAGAATGATGCCATCTTGTTGTGTGCACTGCTGTAGATTTGGAGCTTACATTGGATATCAACATATGTCATTTTGTCATTTAAAAATGGGAATGGCATAACAAACTACAATTAAAATGAAAAGTTGGCATTTGTTTTTCATATGTCATACTATGCAAATATATATGTATATAGAACGGATGGTGTCATATAAAGGTTGTTTTGGTATGAATTTGTGGTGAGTGTATTAATCACATGTGATGAAGCCCATACATGAGTTATGCAGATTGTCCTAACTGAGCGCTTAGAAAACATATCCTGTATGTATCTTGTATTGTGATGACCTAAAATGGCGCTTCTCTACCCCCTAAAAAAGTCAAAACTTTAAAGTGTTTTATGGCAGGGGCTTTTAGTACTAAGAAATGTATGCTATTTCAGAGCAGCAGGGAAGTTCCCTTCTTAGTCCCAAAAGCCTTAGGGCGCGCCAGGACAATAGCAGTGTTAGACTATTTTCTAGAGAGGTAGATTAATGGGCAGAGGCAATGCGAGGTGATTGAAGGTGCATGATAAAATTTTTCATGTTGGCTCTTCAACTTATCAGATAGACAAGTACACACACAGCTTTGTAACTCTCACTCTTTGCACTGATGTATCAAAATAAGGGCTTATACAATCATACAACATAAGTCTTGACTGAAAATATTTTTCTCTCCTTATGGGAAAATATTAATGTTTAAAAGAACCCATTTTAAGTCAATATTGAAAGTTTTTGGCAGGGGCCCTTCCTTGTCCTCATAGGCAAGTGAAGTGCTATAAAACAGTTAGTTTTACTATGTTTTTTTAATTAACCTAATTCCTCCTTCCTAAAACCACACACCATTTACAGTGAATTGTACTTGAGTTCCTCAGGCAGTTGAAATGGATATGGCAGGGAAAGTACAGCTTCAACTGAGATTTTTAAATCAGTAAAACAAAACAAAACAATTCCCAGTGGGGACTGGTGTGTCTCTATTTTGCAAAATTGCCTCTTGTGAGTTGGTGCCGAGATAAAACATCAGCAAACCCCAGCCAGGCAATCAGAACATGACTGTGGACAACCAGCATCCCCCAGCCATGCTCCCATGAGAGCAGGGGCTTCCTATGAACACTGTTTTACTCTAGGGCTGTGTTACCTGTAAAGCCCCAGAGAGAAGATGATGAAATCCTGCCAGCAATAGTAGGGGAAAACAACCCTGATCTCAATGAAGTTCAGACATGATTTTTGCTCAGTCATTTTGAAGAATGGGCAAATCTTATTTTAACTGAGCACATTCACCCGAGCGCACACATGAGGAGTTGCTTAAGGATAGTGTTACTAAACCAGTTTGAACCCATGTTTAATCACCGTCTCATTTTCTGTCTACACACTGAACTTTTGGCCCAGTGAAGAATTAAGAGATGACAGAGGTAAAACATCACTTGTTGTGCATTTGTTCTCCTCCTCCCTCTTCTGCTCTCTGCCTTTGTGAATCTATATTGAATAAAAAGCTTTTGAAAAGTGAAACTTCTAAAGTGATTTCAACATGGTTCCATTAATCTATTGCACTGAAGATCAGTGTGAATGTTAATTAAAAATGAGCATTTTGCTTTTAAAAAGCAACAAACAGATCAACAATCCTTTCTTCCTCCCTCTCCTTCCCGCTTCTCTCCCCTCTATAAGGCACTTTCCTCGGCAGAAGCCAGGACCTCATTTTACTCTGTTACAGAAATCTATGTGCTTTGTATTTAATGTTTTGGATTATTTCTCCTATTCTGAATTTCAGTAATCAAAGTCGATCACAGATTTTTAAAGACTAAGGTCTCAGTCTTGCTAATAGCTAAGCTCCCACTAACTTCAGTGGGTATAAGATTAAGTCCAAATTTATCTGGAATTTGTATATTAGATTGTGCTATTCACTGATTAGAGGCCACTGTCCAAATCATGTCCCCTTTGTTTACAATGGGATTACTTGCATGAGTAATCTTCAAGATACGTTGCTTGTGATACTGTATAGCTTTGCAGCCTTCTTGCTGTAGCTAATTTTTATGTTAAATTTTTGCAATAGTACTTTTGGTGCCTTAATCTAAATGACATTTTAAGCAGTTGCTGTTTGATCTAAAGCAGAAGTTATAATAACATTGACAAGGGACATTAAGGACAATGACCCTAAATGAGACACCACTTGTGAAATATCATTTTTCCCAGTTGTGCCCTCCAATGTTCTTAAGAGTATGCCTTTCTCCAGTCACTGCATTGGCAACCAACAAGCTTCCCTTACTTATTTGCCAGCTTCTATGAGAGGAAAAAAACATAGTTGTATAGAGCTGTGGGAAAATAGTGTACCATGATCAGTGGAACTGGAATCAGAGGGCCCATGTTCCCCGGAGGGGCTGTTATTGAGACAACACCCAGGGGAATAGCTGGAATTAGGCTGAAAGCAACTCAGCCATGTGCACAGAGCAGTCCACAGAGTTTAATAAAGTTCTGCTTGTTCAACTTAACCGGCATTTAGCTTCACTCTTTGCTGATGAAACAAAGAGCAGGACTGGGCCCCATGGTGACAGGGGAAGAACACAAATAGTGGGAGCTGTTGGAGTGCTAATCCATGCCATTCCACAGTGCCTGAGTTCTTCCAGCCCTTCAGGCAGGTAGAGAAACATCCTTAGCTGGTTTTGCACACAGTCCATGGGAGAGAGGTGCACCTATCCAAGGAGTCAGCCAAATGGTGGTGGTGGTGGTGGCAGCATGCATGAGGGATGACAGCAGTGGAGGAAATTGTGTGGAACATCTTAGAAATGTCGTAGGACAAACTACCAAAACAATTTTAAATATTTAATGTCAGGAAATTCAGGCTACTTAAGAGGTATGGGAAAATGTCTCATATTATACCGTTTTAGAAGTCTCATATGAATGAATACATTTGCATTAATGCCTAGCTAGCTGAGTTGGAATATTGAACTTATGCCAGAAAATTCTAAGCCAGGCAACTAAAACAGTGAAGCCTTTTCTGCATACAAGCTTTTTTCTTTTGCAGCTCCTTAAACAACTCTAAACAAAAATAATGGTTAAAGTATATTCCCTTAGCATTGTCAAAGTTATCATCCGAGCAACATCTCTGAAGTAAGTAGGTGAATCAAAATGGCCAATGTTCATGCTACAGTGCAACAGTCCTATTTGTACCGCTCTGACATTAGGCATCCATTATTGTGATTCTTGTTTTCTCATTAGTGGTTGTTGGTATTTATGCTCATAGTTCAATTAGATATGAAGTTTTGATCTTTTTATATGGGAATACTACTACCTATGAAAGAATTCAGAACAGTGTAGGCTAGTCCTAAACATAAGTATAAACTAGCATGTGTTGCATTTAAGTCCGGAAATGCCAAAGTTAAGATTGCCTGTTCATTCTTAAAACTGCCCTTTGTGCAGATACAAGGGATAGAGAATCCCATGCCATCATTTTCACAGGACCTGAGTCTAAGTTGGATGGTGTGTGGAGACTGACATAATTGTTCAGTATTTCCATACTTACTTAGTTAATGGACCTTTGCCTAATTCACTGCACACCATTCAGTTTGTGTACTGAATAAGTGGGACATGATCCTTGTGATGGGGCAGAGTGGCCCCACACTGGTACTGCAGGGGTTAACCCTTCCTTTCTGGCAGAGGAAGCCCCACCCCGGAAGCCCTGCTGGGCATGCTCCAACTGGAGACTAGGTATAAAAGCCTGCAAAGGTGCTCAGTCTGGGCTGACCACCAGAGGAGAAGGAGGCACGCCCACCAGCCAGCTCCTGAGGAGGGACAGCCAATGCTCCAGGATCCTGGGGCCAGCCAAGCTGGGACGCACCCGGCCTCCCAGACGGAGGTCTCGACAGGAGGGGATGGACCGGAGGACCCCCCCTCACCCCGGAATGGAGAATACGACATTGAGGGTAGGAAGTGACCCAGGGGAACTTTAGAGACCAGCAGCATTAAAGCTTCACTGACACTCGGCGTATTGCGGGTGGATCCCCGCTGAGCCAAGCGCGGGGGGAACCCCGCTAATAGGTGAGCCCTGGGTCAGGACCTGGTGGAGAGGGCGGGCCCAGGTCTCCCTACCACTCTGACCATTGGGATACACTTCCCTGCCTGAGAGGGGGAAGGCTATGGACTCTGGCCGTTGGGCCACACTGCCCTGATAGTTGGGGCGAGTTAGAGGGACTTTGGCCATTGGGCCACGCTGCCCTGATACTTGGGGCGCGACACGTGGACTCGGACTGTTAGGTCCTGCTACCCCGACGAAGGGGTGAGCATGGGAAAACCGGCCATTGGGCCACATTGGGACGCCCCTAAAGGGACGGGCATGGGAACTTAAGAGTAGCGAGGCCCCGACACCTCATCCACCCCTGCCACATAGGGGCGCTGCGGTGCCGGACCTGTCACAACTGATGGAGAATGCGGACATCGATCAGGGCCTGAAGTAAGGACCCAGACACTCAGGATGGAAGCAGAAAAGCTACTGAAGTGGCTGCTGGACAACGAGCAGCAGCAGGCTGTGCAGCAGCAGCGACACACAGTTGCTCCAACAACTAGCTGTCTAACAGCAACCGCAAGCGGTGCGGCAGCAGGAGCAGCAGCAGCTGATTAATGAGCTGGCCACGCAACAGGAAGCCAGCCAGGAGTGGTTGTTCCAGCAGATGACGACGCAGTTAGGACATGCACCAAGTCCTTCCTTGGGAGCAGCCGGGGGCGGGGCTGGGGATGGCCTCGGAGGGCTACCGGTGCGCTTAAGCAAGATGGGGCCCGGAGATGACCCCGAAGCCTTTCTCGAGACATTCGAGAGGGTTGCCACCGCCATCCAATGACTGCACCACATTGGGCCACTATACTAGCCCCCTACCTGACAGGCCTCGTGCAAGCCACTTATCGTAACCTTGACCCCCAGGAGGCGTTGGCCTATTCCAAAGTCAAGGCGGCCATCTTAGACCAAACTGGCATCAGTCCCGAGACTTACCGCCAGCGACTCTGCCAAGAACGATACATGCCAGGGGCTAGACCACGAGTCATGGTACAACGAATCCGCGACCTCTGTTGGAGGTGCCTTGAGCCAGAACACTGAACGAGTGTTCAAGTAGCCGAGACGGTGGCTCTGAAGCAATTCCTGCAGACCCTCCCTATGGGGGAGAGGGAGTGGGTGCAGCGGCACCGCCTGAAGACCCTTATGGAGGCAACCTTGCTAATGGAGGATTACCTGTTCACGGAGGGAGAGTAGAAGGCCAGCTCGAAAGGGGGGATCTCAGGTGGATGGAACCCAGCCCCGGGAAGGGGAGGCCATAAGGCGGAATGGGGGAGCCCCCGTTCATATGCCCAACCCTCAGGGACCCCACCGACCCGCGCTGCGAGGGATCCCCCAGGGTGAACCCCATGCGGAGCCAAGATGACTTCTTGAGAAGACAGAGTATCCCTCAGGACACCCCACCCAGAGAAGGAAAACGGGAGTGGTGTTATTATTGCGGACAGGCAGGGCATTTCCAGAGGGAATGCCCATACATGGATTGTAATTATGGACAGGTTTGGGCCGCCAGTCAACTAGCCCAGAGGTGGGAACCAGGTAAGATCCTCGTACCAGTGAGAGTGGATGGGATGCCGACCATGGCCTTGGTAGACTCCGGGTGTAGCCAGTCAGTCACCCGGGTGGGGCTGGTAGAACCCATTGGCCCCAGGGGGACCCCCATACGCCTGAAGTGTATCCATGGGGATGTGAAGCCCTATCCCACTGTCTAGGTGTGGCTCGAGACGGTGCAGCAGGGAGGGCGGTGCCTGGTTGGGGTGGCTCCAAAGCTAGCTTACCCTGTGATTCTGGGCTGCGACTGGCCAGGCTTCACTGAACTCCTGAAAGAGTGGGGTTCCCGACCGGCGCGGCCAAGAGGGGGCGGGCCAAAAGACTGGGGTTACTAAGCCAAGCCACACCAGACACCCCCCTGGAGGGGCCCTCAGAGAATCCCAAGCTAGACAAAGGAGGCCAGGCCTTGACGGAGAACCGGGTGAGGGAAAGCCAGAGATGGCTGGATATCGATGCTGATTTCCTAGAAGCACAAAGGGGGGACACCACCTTCAGCTGGGCCTGGGAACAAGCGACAGGTGCCTCGGGGGAGGAAGACCTGCCCCGACACCAGCAGCAAGGCCCCCGCTTTGAGATCCATAATACGTACTCTATCAGGTGGTCCAGGAACCCCGGAAGAAGGAAGAACTGCACCAATTGTTGGTCCCGAGGCGGTTCCGGCGGAACTTGCTCCACTTGGCTTACTCCGTACCTTGGGTCGGGCATCTGGGGAGGGAGAAAACACTACAACGTGTAGCCCAGAGGTTCTTCTGGCCAGGCATTCATCAGGAGGTGCGCCTCTTGTGCCGAGTGCCAGAAGGCCAGCCCGAAGGGGGTACCGAAAGCCCCCCTTGTGTCCATGCCGGTGATGGGGAACACCTTATGAGCGGATTGGCCTGGACTTGGTGGGACCCTTGTAAAAGAGCAGTTCAGGCCACAAGCACATCCTGGTCATGGTTGACTATGCAACCCGGTACCCAGAGGCAGTACCATTACAGTCCACCACGGCCCCAATCATCACCAACAAGCAGATCTTCACTCGGGTCGGCCTGCCATGGGAGATACTGACAGACCAAGGGACTAATGTGACGTCTAGATTGATGGTGGAATTATGCCATCTGCTGAATATCCATGTACTGAAAACCTCCCTCTACCACCCTCAGACGGATGGGTTGGTAGAGAGATTTAATGGCACCCTGAAAGCCATGCTGAGAAAGTTTGTGGATGACAATCCCCGGCACTGGGATAAGCTACTCGCAGCACTCCTCTTTGCCGTGAGAGAGGTACCACAGGCATCCACAGGGTTCTCCCCTTTTGAACTCCTCTACAGGAGGAGACCCCAGGGAATACTAGATCTCCTGAAAGAAACGTGGGAAGAGCAGGAGACCTGAGTCAGAGGATCCGTTCAATATATCCTCCAACTACGGGAACGGCTACACACGTTGGGAGCCTGGGCACGGGAGAACCTGATGAAAGCCTGGACCACACTGCCCTGATACTCGGGGCGAGTTATATGGACTCTGACCGTTGGGCCACACTGCCCTGATACTTGGGGCGCGACACATGGACTCGGACCCTTAGGTCCTCCAACCAAGGGGCGAGCACGGGGAAACCGGCCATTGGGCCACATTGGGACGCCCTTAAAGGGACGGGTATGGGAACTTAAGAGTGGTGAGGCCCCAACACCTCATCCACCCCTGCCACAAAGGGGTGCTGCGGTGCTGGACCCATCACAACCCTCTTAAAATATTAGTCTTTGCCTCTAGAATGAATTGCAAATTAGTGTTAAGTGAACCTCAACAGATGTTCTGGGCATCAACAGGCAGGATTTATACTCAATCATAATTTAATCTATTCAAAATTTCTTCATGGTTTTCTACCCTGTCTGTCTTTCCAAACACAACTGTTCTTGAACCTCTCCCTTTTGCAAAAATCATATTGGCAAGATTCCTGTCTCTTGCTACCAAAAGCAGCAGCTGGACCTAAGGAGGGATTACACTCTTGGGAGTTCTGCATTACAAAAATAGAATTCTGAATTACTAATATTGTTGCATCTTTTCTTGAATGCTACTCTGGAGATTTTACTTTTTGAGGTGACAAACATGGTAGGTTGGCAGACAGAGGGATAAGATACATGGATATATGCAATACATTTCTGATGTGTCCCTTGCTCACAGTCAAGAATTATATCTAAATTATACCTCTTAGATAATTTATCGTTTGGGATTCATTTGAAAAGGCTAAAGAATGTAACACTAACATGCCAATTTAGACTCCATAGGTAAAATTAATGATATGCAGTAGCGATTATTGAGATTGTGGTAGTGATCACTAGCTTTCTAAATACAGACAACAAAAATATATGTTTTCCTCTGGGCGCACGTGTTTGCGTAGAGAAATATAAATGCTATGGTCATCGAGGTTTTGAAATGGGAGATTCAGGATTATGGTTTTAAAATTATCCATAGTCTTGTTAGGATTGGTTTTCAAGTTTTCACAGATTGTAGAGCAGAGTGGAGACAATATGTCAGAGACATAGTGTTAGATCAGAATTCTGCTGGGGAGATGCCCTACCTTCCACAGACAGGCTTCTCTAGATTGCAATTTTGTACAAAAGGAGAAAGAAAAACAACTGTAGTTATGAATGCAAAACAGTCATTAAAATCGTATCAGCTACTTACTTTACTGTGGAAACTAATATGCAGAATTACAGAGCTCTCATAGACCTTAACAAGCTTTTCTTTACTCCTGAGGGGTACTGGCAGAGCTATACCACTGCCTTTAAAAAGAGACAAATGTGCATGCAATGTCTAGCAGAATCAGGCCCAGCCTGTGAGCTTTTCGGCTCTACCACGTTATAAATGTTAATAGCAATAACTAAGCAATATCTTGGCGCAGCTTCAAAATTACAATAACAGAAAATAAATGCCACATTCACTGTAATACAAAGAATGTTCTGAAAGGACCAAATGAGGTTGGCAAATATTGAAACATGCCTTGCATTGTATGCTGAAATTATTTCTGAGTTGTGTTTGCAAATGGTAATGTGCAAAAAATTAAGCAACAGTTGGCTGTGGATGATTAGGTTCTGACAGAATTGGTGGTTCATACACTGTTCTCAGAAAACTGGGAACGTATTAAAAGTTAATTATTATTAATGAAGCCTTTTAAGAGTCATTTCAGAACTCTGATGTTGCAACAAGGTACAGCTTTGTTTAGTTTCTGCAAGAGTTTGTGCATGTGACTTGGGCGAAAGCATAGGGGTGGGAACTAGTGGTGTTGGGGGGTGCTTCAGCACCCCCAGTTTTATGTGGGGTTCTGCTCCTGGCCCTGCACCCAGGCTACCGGCTGCCAACCCGGGGCTTTGGCTGATGCCCCCATTCCCGGGGCTCTGGCTAACGGCCTCCAGCTGTGGCCCCAGCCTCGGCCCCCTTATCCCTGGCCCCCCCTCCCAGAGCCAGAGCCCTGCTCACAGCCCCAGGTCTAGAGGGTGCAGACAGCAGTAATGGGGGGTGTAGCACCCCTACTATTAAAAAGTGTTCCAGCACCACTGGGTGAAAGGGGGGGACGGGACAGTTTTTTTTTTTTTAAAAAGCTGGCCAATGTACAGAGCCAATTTTGAAGATAAAATTATCAGTAGTAGAAAAGTATGAGCATCCCTTTGAGAGAGAGAGATGAAAAATACACTGCTACGTGGTTCTTGTGCAAACCAGTTGAAAAGTATTTTGATGGGGAATGTGTCAGACATTTTGAGCTACCCTGACATGATTACATGTGCTCTGTTAGCACAAATGGCGCAGATGAGTGAACTGTCTCATTTCTTTCCACCTCTGGGTTTCTAATTGCATCTGATCTTCTGTATCCTCTTCAGACAATCTGTGCATCGGAGACCATAAATCTTAATTTTTTGGGTTCTGCACAGCATCAAGAGCACTAGCTAATAATAATCAGCAGTAATTCTGTTAAGTGTAAGATTAGACATTTAGCAGGTCTGAATACTGCCACTTACAAAAAAGCCAACTTACTTGGTGAAATCCTTGCCTTATTGAAGTTAATGGCAAAAACTCCCTCTCATTTGTTTCAGTAGAGCCAGGATTTGACCCACCATGTATAAATTAATGAGCAAGTGGTTAAACCTACTGTTCTTTGAGCATTTGTCTACATGGGTGCCATCCGTATGGGTATGCACCCTATGTATGCAAGCCCAGAATCTGAGCCAGCAGCGTCTGTTGGAGCTGCATGTGTGGCCTGTATATCCTCTTGCTCTTCCCTTGACTCTGTAAAGGATGGATCAGCTCCAGCTGCCGCTCAGTTGCTTCTTACCATGGATAGTAGTGAGGGACAGCTAGTGTGTCCATCGGGTTCACCACAGAGTGTTAGATAGATTTAGGAAAGTTGGTTACTTAAGACTTGTCTACATGTGGGGTGGGGAGGGGCTAAAACCAGATTGATTTGATGCAAGTTACTTAACTCACAGTATGTAAGTCACGGTAATAGTGTGCACATGGGACGCTGTGCCTTCTTTCAGTTAGCATCATTGTGCATCATGCCACAAGCCTACTTGTGGCATACTGAGTATGGGTCGTACTTGAAGAGCATGCCATGGTCCTTAGCTTTGCAGCTCTGCAGTGTGCATTCTGGGATTTTTCTCACTGTGCACCATGGGATGCACAGCAGAAGCTAGGTGGGTCCAAATTTTAAAAAACTCTCATTCCCAGTATCTCAGGCCCATGCTTCCTTTCTAGGAGGCTAGTGCCATTTCTACCTGCTGCCAGCCGGTGTGGACTTAACAGTGCTCCACACCGCTCTGATGGCAATTGCAAATCTCCGGAGGCTGCTTGGGCTGTATTTCAGCCCTCAAAGCCAGTTGAATTCAATTGTGGACCTTTCTTTCCACACCACTGTGCAGCTTATGTGGTGGTGGTAGTGGCAGTAGCAGCTCCTTCCAGTGTAACTGTACTTCATAGTTTAGTTTATAAACTTCATTTAGTGTACATTGGTACAAAAAGAGAGAAGGTTGTTTTATTTGTGTGAGGTCTGTCCTCTGTACTGAGGTGGAGTTTTCTCATGGCTGAGACTGTCTCCAAGTTTTAAGATCTGCCCTGCCTGTGAGACAGCTATGTCTGTGAACGATGGGGATACTTAATGCCTCTTTTGTCATGGGAAGTCACGTGTCCCAGATAAATGTTGAATCTGCAAATCTCTTTCAGAAAGCTTGTAATGTTCAATAGAAAATGGTTTTGATGAAAGATCAATTAGGAAGGTCTCCAACTCTGAAGTCCCTTCTCAAATGCAGTCGTCTTCTCCAAAACTGATTTCTGCCAGTGTTCTGGATACCAGACTTGCTACTCCAGGAGCTCACAGGTCTTCTGGCTCAAAAAGACATTGTGCTTCTCAAACATACTGATCTGTCTCTTCGATTCTCCCCTGATCAGTCAGTGACTCCTGTGGCCTGAAGTAAAAAAGGAGGAGAGATCTTCAGATGGTTTTCAGCTCCAATCCCCATCGAGGTCTAAAACTTACCACCCATCTGATGTCTCCAAGTCTGCTCCTTCCAAATTGGATTGACACAGAGAGTCTTCACTGATCATGGAATCCTATGCTTCTACTTCAGTACTGTGTTGCCAGTCAGTAGTGACCAAAGCCTCTTCCTCAGTGCTGATGGCATCAGTACTGCTGCTACAGATCCCTCGGTATTGAATTCTAATAACATCGCATCTATGAAACGTCTGTATTGGTATCGCACCCAATGGCACAGAACTCCTCAGTACTGATTCCTGTCTCCACACCACTACTACCTCTACAACATCTGTGGGCATTTCTCCAAGAACTATGGGATCCAAGTCCGTTCCACTAATCGCAACAAAGCTACCGATAACTAAGATTTCTCTCCGACCATCATGTGTGATACTATTATCTATTTCTCAGACTGGGGGTCTAGAGATCTGCACTGCCTTTGGATGGCTTCTATTTGTCTGCATCTTTGTCTCATGACAGTAAAAGCTCTTCCAGAGTTTTCTTGATGCACCTGTCAATCTGTCAATCCTTTCCACTTCCAGACATTCCTTTCACAGAATCATGGTCTAGTGTAACAGCTGGACCTGTCATCCCTGCATCCTACAGCATGGAGACGAGCTGGTTAAATTCTATTGGTAGAAGCTGTTTGGAAGCAGTTCAAGAGGCTTTGAATCAGAGGAGAAAGGGCTCTAGAAGGTTAACATAGTAAGCTAAATGGAAGGGGTTTTTCCATTTGGGCCATCCAGACACATTCAACCCATGGAGTCTTTGATTTCTTTTATTTTGGACTACTTGTTATATCTGTAACACTCAGGATTTTCAATGAGTTCTATCAAGATGCATTTGGTCATAATCATGTTTCATCCACAAATTGGGGGGGTCGTTCTATTTTTTCACACTAATATATGAAGAGTCCTGAAAGGACTGATGCACATGTCCACCAGTAAAGGAATCTTTTTCTACATGGGATTTGCATGTGGTGCTTCTGGCATTAATGGATCGTCCTTTTGAACCTATGTCATCATGTTTGTTACTCTATGGAAAGATGAACTTCAATTTTTAAGAAGTGATCACTTTGGCTTGTAGAATGAATGAAATATAGGCTCTGATGGCAGCCCCTTCTCCTCATATGCAGTACTCCATAAGGACAGAGTTACTCCAAAACTTTCACTCAAAACTGTTTCAGATTTTCATATAAATTAATTTATGCACTTGTAAGTATTTCTCCCCCAAGTCCCATGACTCTCCTGCAGAGACCAGATATCCGCAGGGCTAGAAAATGTTGTATTGATTTAGATAGAATATAGGACCCAAAGAATTAAAGTTGTAACATAACCCTGTCACTGTCCAATGTTTAAACAGTTTTAAACAAGGTTCAGGGTTCGGTATACAAGGGTTGGTATTGGAGTTCTGCTTCATACCATGGCAAGAACACCATTAAATATCCTTTGAACCTCTTATTAAAGATACAGAAACAGTTAAAGTATCTGAAGTGTAAAGTATTAAGAGACTTTAATCTGAAGAACATTTCTGATTCCCTTTCCCTGGAGAGAGTCTTCAGAAGGAAAAAACACTCTTGTCTGGCAATCTTTTGGACGGCATTAAAGATGGTTAACTGTCCTTTTGGGGGGCAGGGGTGGAGGGGAGAGAAGAGGTTAGTTGAGATGGGCTGGAGTGGTTGTTGTCATTCTTGTTAGTCTAATAATGTTTCCTACAAGACAAAACAAGCAGAACACACAGTAGAAGGAAGAGAACAGAACAGCAAAGATGGAAAATCAACGTCAGTATCCGGTGTTGACTTTCATTTGCAGCCTTACAGCTGGAAGAACATAAGACTGCGTGCTGTGCCTATCAGCCACTCCAAGACCTGGCAAACTTGTACCAGCATGGGGCTGTTTAGGGCACTGCTTTTAACTGTCTCTTTCTGGTCACAGACTTACAGCAGTGTTGTAAAATGTGCAGTCTTGGCTTCCTAAGCCAAACTCTTATTAGACAGGAACAAAACAGAAGAGGAATAGGAAAGAGAAGAAACAAACTTTTGAGTATCCCTCCAACAGTGCTTGCTTATGAAAAGCTTTTCCAGCTTACTGTGGTCAGAAGTCATTAGATACAATAATTGATTTGAATATTTGCCTTTGCTCCGATATATACACATGCAAATGAAGGACACAGTGGTGATTTTTTTTAATTTAATGATTTTTTTACTCTCTAAATGCAAAATGTTTAATTTTTATACTTTGCTTTGGCCTTTTGCTCCGTGCGTTTCATTCTTTTATCAGACAGTTTAAGATTTGTCACTTAAGGAACTGAATTTTCATCTTGAGCTGTGTGCACAACCTTTAGCTTTTTCAAAACTAGATTCTGCTTCACAGGATAAATCTACAAAACAAAACAAAATAAAAACTAGAAAATGATCTTAAGTTCCAAGGGAGAAAAAGTCACAGCAATAAAGTGCATGAAATTTCTGTCGTTTATCCATTTTTCGAGTAGCGTCCCTCTGGGTGCTCCACTTTTAGGTGTGGATGTGCCCCAGTGCCTTTGATGGGAGATTTTTGGTAGCAGTGCCCGTTCTGCCCACACATGCAACCTACATATCATCGTGCCCCTTATTGACGCTATGTAGGGCTGTATAGGCAAACCGCCCTCAGTTCTTTCTCATCTGCCTTTGGCCAGAGATGGAGTTTAGGATGTGACTATGTGCTGTGTACCTGTTTCTCCCTTTTAAGTGTTTTGGCTTTATGGATAGTTCTTAGGAGTAACAGATTTAGTACCTTGAAGTTGGAATGTTTGTTCCCCATTTCTTTTCTTTTAAAAATAGGTTTTTTTTCTTTTCCCACTGTTGAGGGGCTTGAACAAATTTTTCTTCTGTTGGGGATTCTGGGCGCACCAGAATTTAAAAGGTGCCTCTCTTGTTGAGAAGCAACCTCTGTTAGTGACGGATGCTCCCACTGCATTTATTTCTTGGGAGACTCTCATGTTCCAAACAAATGTAAAATCTGCTCTTCTTTTAAGGTTAAAACAAGGAAATTAAGTCTTGATTTATTAACGATGGAGGAAACCTTAAACTGGCTTTGGATCTGGGTACAGACCTCCTGTACAGAGACCCTTCAGGTCTGTCAGTGCCCCATTCTCATTGAGATCATGGTCACTGAGTTCCAAAGGGAAGTCGTCACTAAAACTCCAGTCTCTAGCAACACACTTCTTGACCGAGGTACCAGTAACTACACGGCTGGTACAGAGAGCTTCCCCCACCAAGCTTACAGAAGGGAATAAGAGGAGCAAAACAGAATTCCTTATCAAAGACCTGGTCATCTGAGACCTCAAATGAAGGCCCTGATAGGAGTGCTAGTGAGGCTACAAGTACTTTGGATACCATGAAGCATCTTAAGATGTCAATTAAGTCCATACCTCAGTGGTAAAGGGCTCAGTATCAAAGACTTCTGCTACCAAGAGACCAGCTTCAATGGAATCCTTGACCCCTTTGGTACTAACATCAGTGCCTAGCACAATGGCTTCTGCAACACCATTGATTCTGTTACCAGGTGCTGTTGTGCTTCTGGTACCCAAAAACTTTATGGTAATGAATGAGCCTGAATCTATTTTCCTTGCAACCTCTGGACTCCTCTCAGCTGAGGTCAGCTGGATCATCAACTGCTCATGTTTCTGGGAGACCTACTTTTTCTGTGTCTTTGACTATCCATGAGGAGGGGTTGTCACCTCTGATACAGTATGTGGAGGAGCATTCTGACTCAAATTTGGAAATTTCTGTTTAAGGATCTCCAGTTTATTCCAGGAGATATTGGTCCCCATGGCTGATGCAAGAGAGGCAGGACACAAGAACCCTGCTTCCCAATACTAGGCATGGCCAGCGTTTGATCATTTCCCCCCAAGCCTTATGGTCTTCCTCAACTCAGTCCCAAGGGAACACAGAAGACCTTGCTGTCCTGTACTGTCCATCCGTCCTCCCCACTCTGAGCCTGAGGAGACCTTCTGAGGAGTGGGATACAAAGGTAGGCACGGTTACCCCTTTCTCAAACATCTCATCATCATCGCAGGATGAGACAGTCATGCCACAGCTGCCATCATTAGCTCATGACTTTCGACAATTCCAGGACCTGATGAAGCAGGTCATTGACAATGTGGAAATTCTCCTGGAAGAAGTCCCGGATTCCCATCACAAGCTCATGGACATATTGCACACACCTTCCTCATCCAAAGATCTAAGGTATCCTCTGAATTCCATATCAACGAAACTGTTCACCTTCCGGTTTTTCTCCTGTGCTGCATCAGTCTACACGAGTCTGCTTTTCAAACATTAGATGTTAAGAGAGCATTAGCCTTTTACTTGGACAGGACTAGGCCATTCAGGAAGACCCCTAGACTTTGTTTCTATTGCAGATAGGAATTCCAGAAATATATCTCCACTCAGATTTTCTAAATGGATCTCAAGATGTATTATTGCCTGCTATGGTTTCTCTGGGGTTACACCTCCCCTAAGAATGACCTCTCAGTCTCCTAGATCACAAACTACATCTGTAGCTCTACTCAAAGTCATTCTGGTTGCTGAAATCTGCAGGGCTGCAACATGATCCGTGGTGCGCACGTTTTCTGACTACTATGCCCTAATTCACACTGCAAGATCAGATGCGGCAGCAGGCAACACAGTTCTTCCTTCAGTAATGGACTCTGTTCCAAAATTTTCACCTCCTTAAAGGGTTAATGCGATGGAGCTGCCTAAAGTGAAGCATCCGTAGGGATGCTACTCAAAAGAGAGGTTACTCACCCTGTGCAATAACTGGAGTTCTTCAGACATGATCCTGTAGGTGCTCCACTACCAGCCCTCCTCCTCCTCTTCCCCTCTGCTTCAGAGCAGCCTCTGTGGGCTTTGCAGTAGAGAAGGAACTGAGGGCAATTTGCCTGTGCAGCTCTATATAGTCTCTGTATGGGGCATGAGGACGTGTAGGGCTCATGTGGGCAGAACAAGCACTGTGACCAAAAACATCTCCAGTCAAAGTTGCAGGGACATATGCGTCCCTAAAATGGAGCACCCACAGGAGGGGGAGAAGGGGAACACCTCTTGAAGAACTCAGTTTCTGCCTGTCAAGGTTCCTTCCCCACTCTGAACTCTAGGGTACAGAAGTGGGGACCTGCATGAAAACCTCCTAAGCTTATTTTTACCAGCTTAGGTTAAAACTTCCCCAAGGTACAAACTATTTTCCTTTTTCTCTCGGACTTTATTGCTGCCACCACGAAGCGTCTAACAGATAGATATATAACCGGGAAAGAGCCCGCTTGGAAACGTCTTTCCCTCCAAAATCCTCCCCAAACCCTACACCCCCTTTCCTGGGGAAGGCTTGATAAAAATCCTCACCAATTTGCATAGGTGAACACAGACCCAAACCCTTAGATCTTAAGAACAATGAAAAAGCAATCAGGTTCTTAAAAGAAGAATTTTAATTGAAGAAAAAGTGAAAGAATCACCTCTGTAAAATCAGGATGGTAAATACCTTACAGGGTAATTAGATTCAAAACATAGACAATCTCTCTAGGCAAAACCTTAAGTTACAAAAAGACACAGAAACAGGAATCTACATTCCATTCAGCACAGCTTATTTTCTCAGCCATTTAAACAAAACAGAATCTAACGCATATGTAGCTAGATTACTTACTAAGTTCTAAGACTCCATTCCTGTTCTGTCCCCAGCAAATGCATCACACAGACAGAGAGAGACTTTGTTTCTCCCTCCCTCCAGCTTTTGAAAGTATCTTGTCTCCTCATTGGTCCTTTTGGTCAGGTGCCAGCGAGGTTATCCTAGCTTCTTAACCCTTTACAGGTGAAAGAGTTTTTCCTCTGGCCAGGAGGGATTTTAAAGGTGTTTACCTTTCCCTTTATATTTAGGACACTGCCCAAGGCAAGTAACTTCTCCTTTCTGTTTTGGATAACAATAGTAACAAGTGGACACAATTAATTAAACAAAATATAAATACATTATTAGAGGATTGGGCATTAATGTTTCCTTAGATTGATCTATATTTCAAAAGAAAAAAACCTCTAGATTAATAGCCATGTAAGGCTTTATCCTTAAAGATGTGGTTGGTTTTATTTCTGGAAGACGATTCTTGGAACTAGTAGGATTAAAAAAAAAGAATTAATTTTGTGATATGCTTGCCCATTAACAAGGCAATTACAACTGTGAGGAAGCAGTAGTGTTAAATTTTTTTAAAAATCTGCTGGTTAGTCCAAGTGTCATAATAAAGCAGGTATTTGTTCTATCTCCTTAGAACTACCTTAAAGTGTGATTGGGCAAGCCCTACATTTGCAGAACTCCCATTGATGTCAATGGAAGCCGCTTGGGCTAAAGCCTTGTATGGTTGGACCTTTGATTGTCCCATAATTTCTCCATTTATCTGTGATTTCTTTTAAAATCTGGCCGTTGACACCCTAAAGTAACCAAAATTGTTATGGGCCAATCCTGAAGTCCTTACTCAGGAAAGACTGCCAATTACTTTAATTGGTGTTTTTGCCAAAATAAAGCTGGGGTACAAGCTGAGCAGGGACTCATGAATTTTGACCCAATTACGTAATGTTTAAAAAAAACTCTACTAGAGATTGCTTACAGCTACCAAACGAATGGATCAAATCTGCTTGAACACTGGGGACATTTGCGTGTGTATTGTGATCTGATCTAGGTGGCTGGAGCCTGATTTCAGTTACTATTTCATACATTAGTCTTTTTACACTTCAAAATTTTTCTCTCTTATATCAGAACAGTATTCACTCAAGAATGTATTCAGAATAATTCACAGTATAATTCCTGTTTTGAAAGAATCAAATATTTTTAATTTAAGTGACTGACCAATTTTTAACTAATAGGAGAATTTTGTCATGGAAACCATCACAAATTAGGCTTAGGCTTAAGTTCAGAGTCCAGTGATGATCTTCCCACTTTGTTAGAGATTCCATGGATAGAGATTTTCCAATGACTGACAGTTGCTTTGGGAAATGTGATCCACATGCTTAAATGTCATCCTGGAGAATTCAATAACACTTACCCTCTCACTACCTTCAAAATAAAGGTCCCAACCCTGTACTACTTGCACACCGAAAATGCCCACTGAATTCAATTGATTTGGGTAAGCATGCAGGATTGGGGGTTGGGACAAAAGTGGGTCTCATTCTAAAATATACAGTGCAATTTAAAAGTTGGGGGGGAAGTAGTATTGTTGAGGCAATTGCCATAGAACATATGGTTCTCATATATTCACTGTGCATGATGCAGCCTTAATGCATCAGCTATTAAAAACAAATGTAAACCACAGAGAAGAACTAAACTTGAACCTATTGAGAACCGAAAATTACAAGACAATGCAATGATCTGCTAAAGCTGAAACCTTCACTGCTCTAACTTGTGTTAAAATTGATCAAAGGGGCTTAAGATGTCCAGAGAAAGAAGTCAGCAGTCGCTGTGAACTATTTCCACATAAGAGCAATTTAAACCATTTTAATGTATATGTGTGGTGTGGTGAGGGTAGGAGGGGCAGGACTGGTTCTTCTGTGAACTTAAAGTTTGAAACTCCTCTGTTGAAAATATTGAGAGTTCAAAGACAGAGGGTAAATTCTGTAAAAGGTCTCTTTTCTCTTTGAACTTAAAACTAATGAAGACAACAGAACAGACACTTAAAATGGATTCAGAGCACCACCATCATGGGGGTGTATCAAGGACTGTTTCAATGTATGCATGTTCTCCCTATATGACCTGAATTCTCTTTCCTATCTTCCATTCAACTAGTGATGTTGAAATGACTAAGTATAAAGTCATATCATATTACTGAAACTGTTTATTTGTTCTGTCATTAATGTATTAGTTAATTTGCATAATGAATTCAGATGCCTCTAGAAATAATATTTAACCTTTTTATTTGATTTTAAATGTAATTGTTTGTCACTCTGTCTTTCATTATTAACTGAAAAACGTAACATGGATAATGTGTATGGACTTTTTGAAATGATTGATCTCGAAATGAAAAGTCAAAACAAATTACATGTCTCATACCAATATGATCTGGCACTACTGAAAGACCATAATGATTTCAAAACTCATTTGTTTCACCTAAAGTTTATTGCTATAACTAATGTTAAAATAAAGTTAGAATATCAAGTAGCAATATGCTCTGGTTAAGATTTTCAGCAAAGGCCTGAACCCCAGGGCCTGAGTTCTTTTGAAAATCTGGCCCTATTCGTGGGTGCTGAGTACTTGTGAAAATTTGACCCAATAAATATTTATATACACACTTACTGGACATGAGTTTGATTGCTCTCTGAGTTGACAGTGACTTCTAGGTCACTTTGTAAATTCAAGAGGCAATAGTTTTCCTTATAAGTTTAACTTAAAACTCTAATCTGGCTCTGATTTTTTCAAAATAGTTTCAGTTGGGGTGCCTGCACAAATACATGTGCTTATGTTGCACCCACAAAATATTCATTTGTTTGTGCAAATCTGGTAATTAAGCAAGCAAGTTGTTGGCTAGAGACAAAGCTACCTGATTTAAACCTGTAGACATGGGACTTTGAAGGTGCATGTGCATTTTTGCAAGTGTACAGTGTGACCTGCTTTAAAATGTGAATTTGTGTTTTGTATACTTTTTAGGAAAGTCTTTTATTGTTCTAAATGGGCTGCAGTGTCAGTCTATGATGAGTCTTCACTGTTTAGATCACAAGGCCAGGTGACCCACTAAGTCAGTTACCTAGTCAGGAGGTTAGGGGACCAAAAATCAGCAGCCAACTTGGAGGGCATTAGGACCCATCACACTCTCTGTTTCTAAAAAGATATTCAGTGATGCTTTGTGTTATGTACACTTGAATCATGTTGCATCTTTTTAAAAAGAAAAGCACTTAGATAATTATGATGGAAAACATGTTTTTATTTGAAGTGTCCCTCTTTCAGTTTATTTTGTAAAAATCAATTCCTAGTACTCTCTCTTCACAAAGGGAGCTCTCTTGTGGGCATCATCATTTTTTCACAGTAGGATTTTCTTGCTTTCACTCTTGGAAGCAAGAAAACCAAATAAATGTAGTGATGTGTAAGAGGGCTTGGATATTATAATATATACCATATTCATTATATTACTTGTTCATTAATATTTATCTTTTGAAGCTCTTATCTATTCTGATTTAGCTCAACTAGAAAAATACTCCCCCAAAACATTAAACAAAACCAAAACCCTGTTCTTGCAGGAAATGATCTATTTTTGGTCAGTTGTGATTTGCTTCAGCTGCTAAACAGTATGAATGATTAATAATTTCTTTTGCATGTTACATATTTCAATACTCCATTGTCTCTTCTAAAGAAATAGCCTTAAATTAAATTTGCGTATGTATTGTGCATACGTTCTTGTGGTTTGAATTAGCATTTTTGAGTCTGTTCCATGAATATCACAATGAGAAATGCAAACTATAGTAATACAGTGGACCTATATCACTGAAAATTGATTTGCGACACCTAGCAAAGTAGTAATCTCTTTTATCAGAGTCAAGGAAATACAAAAACTTACACTTAGAATGCTGGCATTTTCCTTACGGACAGACACATGAATGCCTAAAAGCAACAACACTGTGGAAGAATAACCATTTGAATGCTGAATGTATACCCACACTGATACTTTTTAAGCACAATATTTTCGGTGCAGTGCTGTGAGGACACCATGTATGCAACTCCCAGTGACTTCAGTGGAAGTTTCACAAGCAGAATGCCTGCAAGACTGGGGCCTTCTACTACAAGAGTTTTATCCATTACCTTGGCTCCCCAAGATTTTCTACATAGATTTAGAAAGAGCATGAAAACTTGTCAAGAACATATCAAAATCAGCAAAGGATTCAACTGGAGTTCTGCCATCTTATACTAAAGCTGAATTTGGTTCACTTTTGCCTCTGTGTTTATACAATTCCTTTCAACAACACTTTTTTTTCTGCAAAGCTTTCAGAGTTCTTGATCAATTTTTTTAAATAAAATGGCTACTGACCCATAAATAGGCTCACATGTACTTGAAGATTGGTTTTTGTTTTTGTTTTTAAAGTAACGTTGGACTTAATCCTTCCTCTCCAGCGCAATTAGTCTCTTTGAAGCCATGTATAATGTGTTTCTATATTCAACTCCACCATTTACTTCAGCTGGACACCATGCAAGAATAAGGTTGGCAGCATTTGGCCCATTCTGAATACAGGTCCAAATGCTGTGGGCTTTATCAGCTGTGGTCTGAGGATCCACAGATGTATGCAGGTATTGTAATTATTTATCATGCAAGGAAAAGCAAGTTGTAGCAAAATAGATACTACTTTGAATCCAACACATATTCTGTAGTCCAGTGGGTGTGCAAAGTAAGATAAACAATCCAGGCCTATTCTGCATGGTACTGGAGCATTTCCTGCAAGGTGCTGAAATGTTTAGTCTCCCATTGAGACCCGTAGAAACTGAATCAAGTGCAACTGGCCTCAGTGGGAGTTAGAACTTTGATCTTGCAGAAGTTGCTCAGCATTTTGCAGGATTGGATACGTCAACAGCAGGGATATGAAGGATTTACAACAATTAGTCAAGCAAACAAAACTCCTTTACAAAAATCATTTTAAAAAATGGTTGCATCAAGAAAACGCAGAAAACTAGCTCCGAGAAGCTCTTGCTTTGGGCCAATATTGTACTCTTGAGATGAGTAAAACACAAAAACTGTATCCACAAATATTCCTTTGAACAAAATGCACAAATTTGCTCCAATTCTATTCACAGCACCTTTTATTTGCTTGGAGGGAAAACTTGTGAGAGAGAATTTTGGCTCACAAGCATGAAGAGACAGGATAAGCATACAGATAAGAATATAGATAAGCATGCGTTCATGCCAGTAAATTATTTGAGCCAGAGAGGTTCATGCAGCCACTTTGAAAGCTCTTTGTAGGTTTTAGCGGTAATAAGGTCATCTCTTCATTTCTCCCCTTCATGGACTACCTGTATTGAGGGTCATGGCATGAGGGGAAGAGAAGATTCTTTTAGGGTCACTCCTCACCCTCCCACGCAAGTGGGGTGGGCAGTGTTGGCCTGGGCAGAACCTTGATTCTGCATCATAACTCACTAGTCAGCAGGGAGCGAGAAGTATGCTGTACATGAAGTGCTGTTGCAGAGTACTTCCCTCTGAAGTAAGTGGAGAGCTGGGGAGTAAATTGTGACTCTAGAGGGTCAAGGGTTCCTTATTCAAGGCAGATTGTGTTTTTTGCAATCCAGCCCTAAATTTTCCAGGTAAATTCTTTGACAGAAATAGTTTGCCCATCTCTAGTCTAGTCAGAGATGAGCAGAAGGAGGTAATATTAACAAAGAAAGAGATTCCCTTATTATTTATCCATAGGAAAAAGAGAAGTTGGCAGATATTTCTATCTGAAAGTGCTTCCCTTCTTGATGGACAAATCTTTAGTTCCTCTAAGGATTATTAGGTGTTCAGATAGAGAACTGGAATTTCAGTTTTCGGGGCAGTTATTCTTTAAGCTCAGGGTAAATGATGTTAACATTGGTATTGCTTTTGTGAATATGGAGAAAATAATTACAGCATCAAACTAGAAGAAGAAACTTCACTTTAATTCACTTGGTACCTTGGGCAAGTCACTTCCCCTCTCTGTGCCTCAGTTTTCCCATCTGTAACCTGGGGATAATACCAACCTCCTTTATAAAGCTCTTTGAGATCTATTGATGATGGGCCACAAATATGGGCAGAACTAAAACTTCATTCAGATACCCTTGCACATTTTTAAATGTTGCATCTAGAACCAAATTTCGCAACAAGGGACCATTTCTAGTTTAAACCAGTAATAATTTTGAGTAACAAATGCTGCATTGACATAATTTAGAGGAATCCTGTCCAAGGAATGTCAAAATCTGTTGATGAAAATGCTGAGTTAGCATGGTTTTATACAAAGGCCTGCTACATGCTTGTGTGAGTTTCTTGCTGATGTGGCATTGGATAAGCATTCATCAGGTGGTCGAAGGACATCTACATAGAACACATCACCAGACATCAGCAATACCAGGAGGGATGAACTGGAATGCTGATGAGAAGCGCAGTCGGGAAAGTAACTGAAATACTTCCCTGATTATTGTATTTTCTAAATGGACAACCTACCCTAAATGCTCAATTACTGAAGGACAATCTACGCTCATTCTTATATTTGCATTCTACAACCAACTCACTACTCAACTTTTCATGAGTGATGTACCCAAATAGTTGGATGCTAATATCTAAACTTATTCACCTAAATGGGGGTTATTGCTGATTATGCATGATATGCATCTTATGACTTTTAAAACAAGCTTTGTATTTGTGGATAATCTAAACACTATACTCAGAAACCCAAACACTCTTTTCTTAACCTGTGTATTCTATCATGTTTTAACATTAACTTTAATACATTTTTTTAATCCATTGGCATGTGTTGCTTCCCCTATGTCCCAATTCCATACCATTAAAGTAAATTATAATAATCACATTTATAGTTAAGCACATGCCATACAGAGACTAAAGATTGGTCCAGGGGGTGAGACTGGATCAGCTGCCAAACCCAAGTTCAATGTGATTAATTGTTGAAAAGGAAATGCTGTGACTAAGTGGCAGCTAGAGAGATGTCAAATATCAGACTAATTGGTATTCTGGAAATCAGGAGACTTGTGCTAGGATAGCTTGTTCTGTGTCGAGTGCCCATTTGTGTAGAACAGGAGTTTTGAAACTTCATTGCACTGCAACTCCCTTCTGATAACAAAATTTACTACACAACCCCAGGAAGGGGGACCAAAGCTGAGGGACTTCAGTCCCAGACAGGAGGCCTGTAACATAAGCCCTGCTGCCCCATGCTATACTCCTCAGCCTTTGGCTCAGCCCTGGGCCCCAGCAAGTCTAGACCAGCCCTGGTGACCCCAGTAAAATGGGGTCATGACCCACTTTGGCGTCCTGACCCACAGTTTGAGAACTGCTGGTGTAGAATATTCAGGGAGAAAACAACTCTCTATCGTTGCTCTTGACATTTGTAATAAAAACAGTTGTGGAAACTTACTTTTCATCAGCTGCAGAGAGCTTAGGATGACTAACAATATTAGCTGCACTGTGTATAAACTCACTGGTATTGTGGTGCATTTGTGGTAGCTGTTCAAAGGTAGAACATGCATCTGTATATATGCCTGTCAGAAATTGAATGGGAGAGGGAGATCTCCTGGGCAGGGTCTGTCCTTTTTCATTGTTTGTACAGCGCCAAGCACAATGGGGCTTTAATTCTGCATTGGGGGTCCCAGACACCACAACAATACATATAGGGTTAAATTCTTTTCTGTAACTACTGAAGACAGTCAATGGGGTTGCACCACAAATGATTTTGATCTTTACAGTGATAGGAGTAGATTTTCAAAGGTACAAATGGTAATTAGGCACCTAATTTCTATTGCAAATCAATGTCAATTAGGAGCTTAACTGCCATTTAGGACTTTGAAAATCTGTTACCTCAAAAAATGAGGTCAACAGTTAATCTGCATAATTCATAGGATAAATGGGATGCAGAGCTTTTCCTCTCTCTGTCCCTGATTGGAATTTAGGTCAGGTGCAGTAGTTAGTGATGGGAAAATCTTACCAAATGGGCATTTGATGGCTTACATATGAAGCAAGTTCATATATAACAATGTCTATTGTCGGAAGGCTAGACTGAGCCTATACACTTAGCCTTGTGTAAAGTTTGCATGTAACTTTCTGCTTCAGAGGGAGCCCCAGGAAGGAACTGTCACCTAGAATCACAATTTTTGTCCTACTTGTCCTCTTGCCCAGAGTGGGAGACAACATCCTGGCAGTCTTTAAAAGGAGATAGGTTTTAGTTCCATCCTCTGTCTGGTCGGTGACCGTAGGAGACCGTGTCAAGTCTCTATGTACTTCCTACCAACTTGCTCACAGTAGGTAGTAGCTGGACAGCAAGGGGGTATACTCTGTCTCAGATCTGTGCCCCTAGAGTAAGGGGATGAGGGTGGAGCCCTTACTGCCCTGCTTATCTGAGTAAGACAAATGCACAATCTAGCCCATAATTTGCCGACAGTTCAAAGAATATACAGGGTGGGACACTGAACAAATGCCTTGGTTCTAGAAGTGGTCTCTCCACAACAGGGATTTGGGGGCATTTGGAAACCAGAATCGCTACTGCCTGAGGCAGATCTCTTCAACAATGGTTCTGAATAATATTAATTGAAATGCATTAACATCTTTTCACAGAAAAGGGGGGGGAAAGTTCCACCTTGCATGGAGGGAGTGAAATAATTATTTATTTCACAATATGAACACTGCAAAATAGCATTTTTTACCATTACATCTAAAATACAGTAACAGTGTTATGGCAATCTTCATATTGATTCTGCTTAGCTCAATAACAGATCCAACATGTATTTAATGAGTCAGAAAACAATTTATCCTATATCTGAAAATCAGCTGTTGTTCCAAACATTCATCCAGCTGATAATGCAATGGATTTTCCTGTTTCCCGTGAACATTTCTATTCTCTAGAGTCTAGGAGGGTAGTTTTATACTATTAGGCAAAACATCTTTTTATGTTCAGAACTGATAGAATGGTTAATGGAATTGATCCTTCTTTGACTGTTGTATCCTACTGTTTCCTATGTTTAAACAGGTAACCATTTTTAGGGCTTGAAAATCAAAGTGTACGTTGAAGGAACAGCTGCTGTAGTAAATGCAACTTCTGATGTAAGCAACATTAAACAGGAGGCAATGTGGAAATAGAAAAGTTACTCAGCTTTAAGGTGTCACAGACCCGGTAGAATAAAACCGCAGTATGGCCCATTGACAATCTGTTCAGCGAAACACCCTGAAAAGAGAAGCTTTCTTGAAGTTTCCAGGGGGAGGCTGTGAAAGGTGCAAATGTGAGTTAGGCAGGCATCGAACATTCCACTGACTTTCAGTAGGAGACGATCACCTAATTGCTCTTTGTGCCTTTGAAAATCTCCCCTTTGGTGTGTATTTTCTGGGATTTAGCAGTGCGGCTCCTATTATGAATGACAGAACTCGCACAGCTATATCCCTAGAGACTTTGCTGAAAACATACACCTCCAGTACCCCAATATGGTAACTTTCACGCTCATTTGTATATTCAGTTGTGCTGATCTAGAAAAGTTAGTTGTATAAGATCATCACTCCCACTATTAGTAAGCACAGAATGGTTCCTTTTTTCTCAGAAACGTTCACTGAAGTCAGAGAGGTTTGGGTATAAGTAGAATGCGGTATCTGGCCCTAAGTGGTCAAGCTTAGTACTCATATCCATTCATTGAGTTGAGAATATATCACCTTTGGTTGCTATGGCTTTTGCATAAATGTTTATATAGGTAACACTGGGAAAATGGGTACAGATATATGGAAATATTTCTTTTTGAACTCGGTGAACAAAACCTAGATTTAATTGCTGAGGCCCATAGCATATCCTTCATGTTTCTTTAAAGGAAAAAACACAACAAAAGCAATCCTTTTCCTCCTCCTTTCCCCCCACCCTCCACATCAACTCCAAAATAACCCCCAAACCTCTCTTTGGCATCAGTGGGACCGTCACATATGGAGTATGGGGAAGAATCTGATATTTAGCAAGTAAGGGCTCTGGTGCCAGTAGCACCGCTTACACAGTATTTGGGGTAGTCTTTTCAAGCTGCATTTTCATAGATGAGAGATTCCCTTATGTTCCATATGTAACTTTCACAAACATGGGAATAAATCAGCAATTTTATATTTCTCTGGTGTTGATCCCGAGGCACTTCCCAAAATATATACAACACACACAAAAGCAGTAACAAGGAGAAAGTAGAACAAGTGGGTAGCAAGATCAGTAAAAAGGGACAAAGATTGCTCCTTTATTTAAATATTTTATTGAAATGACCTCTCACACAGGCTTAATGGCTGCAGACAGCACTTAGATGGACTAGAATCAAAGTTATCAAGCATGATGCTAATGTTGGTATCCTTCCTCCATACAAACTGGTCATGGATTAAAACTCAAGACTCATGTTGACTCTACTCATTGATTGAAAATGAACAAACTGAATGGAATCCTCCATTTAATACACTAGCGGATGTCCATGCTTTAAGGGCCTAATGCGCTGCATCCACCCAGACAACATTCCATCTCTACCTTAAATGGCAGATACATAAAGGCACTTTCTGTGTTCTCAAACCAATCAAGACAATGTATTGAAAGTGTCCCCTTCAATATTGTTGCTTTAAAAGAGCGTTTGCAGCATTCAGTGACATTGATAATGTACATTGTGAAGGGGAAGAAGGTGTGTGTCTGAGGCGAGTCTTTTGTATAAACATAAGAAGGAATGCTCCTGAGAGAGTGAGTGTCATTTGGATTATGTGGTACTTCAGATGTATTATGACCTTCAGGTAATGTATGAAACAAAGATATATTAAAATACTTAATTCCAAGAGAGAAATAGGGAAAAATGTTGGATATTAGTTCCTTAAATACTAATAAAATAAAATATATAAAATATAAAAAGGTGATTAGGATCTAATACTTTAAAACTAATTAGATATTGGTGGGGCAAGGGCAAGGCATATTATATGTAAGGAGGGTAAGAGAAAACAAATAATGTAGTTTTATCTTTAGAAGAAAGAGAAAAGAAGAAAAAAATAATGAAACCTGATGGGTCAGGGAAGAGTTGGTGTGGAAAGGAGAAAAGGGACCAGTGAAAAATCACTTGGAAGAGATGGGATAAGAAATGCACAGTATATTTTGAAAGTAGCCAAAAGAACCTATGGTGAGGAGATTTTTTAAAAAAGGTGTTTTTTAAAAAAGAAAAGGCCAGGAACACATGAAATATACAATATGTTAAATGTATAATTTCTTTAAATCGGCAGGAATTTGACAGGAAGCGGAACCGATGAAGGGAATGATTCAGAAATTGGGAAGCAGTAGGAGAATGAAATGGAGTTCTGTCTGAGAACTAGATTGCAGAAAATATCCCATTTTCTATCCCATTTTTTGTCATTGAGGAGCTATTAAATCACATGGTCAAGAAGACCAGCAAATGTGCAAGGAGTATTTTGAAGAATTTTTTTTCCTGAGTTGATAAATCTGCTCTCTGTGTTTGATGGATAGAGGAATTTGTCTCTAATATCATAAAATGGTAAGGACTTTTTTCATATTTGTGATGTTGCATAGCAATGATGTGTAATAGTAACACTGGAAAGGATCATCTTATGTCTCAATCTTCTTTTATTAGGATATACCAGTGTTAGCTTCCTGCAGCTTTCTTGCTTTGCCTTGATTAAAACACTTTTTATAATAAGGGGAGAAGAAAGGATCCATTTTGTATATGTCTCTGTTCAAGTGGTACCATCTAGAACCTGAAAATGCTTACATTAATGACCAATTGGTGGAACTTATGAGCAGGTTCACAAATACACACAGATTGCTTTGTGACACTCTGGGGAAAATTAGTAGCCATAAATCTATCTTAATGAGTCCAGAGCACACTGGTGAATCTGGCTGTAAAGCTTAATGCTGGATGTAGGTCATGCAAATTTCAGGGGGTTGACTCCAGCAATTTCCAATATTTGTTAGATTAGTTATGGATCAAGTAGGTAGGCCATCCACAGAATACAGCCCTAATTCACTTCTATGTGGCATTGTGAGGGAGAGGACCAGGTTCTTGCAGATTCTTTTAACAACAACAACAAAAATCAGTTTAAAGATTGATGTTGACCTGTCTGTACATATCTCATCCCATGAGATGGTCAATAAATTCTTATGTGCTCTTGATTACAGGAAAAGAATGGATAGGGTAGATGTAAGTGACAAAGAATGCTAAATTCATGGCAATAAGAGCAACATCTCTGTACTGCTCTAAGGTGTGTTACTTATAAATGCATCCCAAATATAATCTGAATGTGTAATGATGCCAAACAACTGTGTGGCTTCTTAACTCAAAAACAGAAGTGGAAAATGCAAGAGCTACTCTCTATATCCATTAAGAATTATGTTCAGAAAGAAGTAATGGAGGAAGCTCAAAGCTTTGAGGTGGAGTCTTTCTAGCCAGCTGTTAAATTTCAGCTAACAATCCTTTTGGGAGCAGTCTCTTTTGCACAGGGCTCTGTTGCATCAGGGACTTCATTTTGGTAATAAGATGAGACTTATTACAAGACTGAAATTAATTTCTCTTTGTTAGATTTATCTATATAAAGCAGATATAAAATTGCTTACAGCAATCAAGATCCTGGGAGTTTGCCAGCTTTTCAACTGATAAACTGTTCTGAAATAATTATTTTTCCAATAATGTCATTGAAACTGAGAACATTTTTGTTCCTCTTACTCTTTCAGCTTTCCTTTTAATTAAATATATGCCTTTTTTTAGACATACATAATGAACAAGCAGTGAATGTAAAGTGTGAATATAATCTTCTCTGTCCTTTCAAATGTTCCATGAGACATTTACTACATCTATTACAACTTGCATAAGGTTCTGTTTTATAAGATAAATTCTGTGGATGTTTATGCTATAAACCAGATCTTATATGCCACTACATAAAGGTTGTATGAAGGTGCACACCTCTCTATGCTTAACTGCAAAAGATGGGCTGTGCTGCTTTTAATTTGTGATGTGCTATAAATTGGTATAACCACTTTGATAATACACATACTGCTTTACACCAAATAATTGATATAACATGTTAAAATACCCTTACTGCCTCCAGGAAGGATGATGGTATCCTGTGTGTGTCATTTAAACACATCTTCAGTTAATCTAATTAATTCATCTTTGCTTTTGTTTAGCATGTAATCACAGCTAATGGAAAAGAAATGTAGTTTAAATCAAGAAGTCATTTATTACTATAAAAATACAATTACAAGAAATATGCAAAAGTAATGGATGCAACTTAGTAGAAAACAAAACAAAGAATAGATTTATTCATGTTACCAATCAAGTAATTACAGTGGGTGTATGTTTTCTTCAGGTTTACAGTGGTATGATAGGAATTTTCCTGAATATTTATCTGTGCAGCTACTTGCTCCTTTACAGAAGCTTTCAGATGTTCTGGCAAGGCATACTTGTATTTAGCCAGGTATCCATAGAAAAAATAACAATTGAGATTTTTATTATTGATGCAAACTTAGTGAAACACTTCTTTTATTTTTCCTCTCGATGGACTAACCTGAGTCACTAACCAATGAGGAGTGGCTTCTTTACCTAATAGCACTGGAGTTATTAGGAGTTCTCTACAGCAGAGAAATTATGTGTATCCTTGGGGAAAACATGCATATGGGATCTTTGGATTTCCACCCCCAAAACTGGGAATTTATTTTTAAAATAAAATTTCCTGAGGGAACAGATGGGTCAAAAATATGTAATGGGATACAGGAGTAGTCATCTGTTTAAATCCAACTCAGATGGGCAGAGACAATTGTGGAGAACTCGGAAGTATGGTATTTGTATTTTTTATAAAAGGAACAGGAGTACTTGTGGCACCTTAGAGACTAACAAATTTATTAGAGCATAAGCTTTCATGGGCTACAGCCCACTTCATCGGATGCATAGAATGGAACATATAGTAAGAAGATATATATTGTGACAGGGTCAGGCCAGATGGCTACAGGAGAGTGATTTTTTGTTTTTGTTTTCCCATTTTACTTTTATTGGTTTTGTAGCTCATAGTTGAGTCTTTAATTTCTTAAAACCAATTACATATATTTTGGAGACAAAAAAACTTCAAAGTTGTCAAAATGAAATTTTGAATGTTTTTACTATGGTTTTGGAACCTGCTCTGAAGCAAACAAAAAAACGCAACATTCAGGTATCAGAAAGACTGAGGAGACTGTTCCTTTTCCCTGGGTAAGGTAACAGGAAAGGTTCCAGAACAATCAGGAACTTTCTGGAAACAATTAAGGCAGACAGGCTGTCATAAATATAAAGGGAAGGGTAATCACCTTTAAAATCCCTCCTGGCCAGAGGAAAAATCCTTTCACCTGTAAAGGGTTAAGAAGCTAAAGGTAACCTCGCTGGCACCTGACCAAAATGACCAATGACGAGACAAGACACTTTCAAAAGCTGGGAGGAGGGAGAAAAACAAAGGGTCTGTGTCTGTCTGTGTGATGCTTCTGCCAGTGACAGAACAGGAATGGAGTCTTAGAACTTTTAGTAAGTAATCTAGCTAGGTATGTGTTAGATTATGATTTCTTTAAATGGCTGAGAAAAGAGTTGTGCTGAATAGAATGACTATTCCTGTCTGTGTGTCTTTTTTGTAACTTAAGGTTTTGCCTAGAGGGATTCTCTATGTTTTGAATCTAATTACCCTGTAAGGTATTTACCATCCTGATTTTACAGAGGTGATTCTTTTTTTCTTCTATTAAAAGTCTTCTTGTAAGAAAACTGAATGCTTTTTCATTGTTCTAAGATCCAAGGGTTTGGGTCTGTGGTCACCTATGCAAATTGGTGAGGATTTTTATCAAACCTTCCCCAGGAAGTGGGGTGCAAGGGTTGGGAGGATTTTGGGGGGAAAGACATTTCCAAACAACGTTTTCTCAGGAACCCAGATCAAGTTTGGTGGTGGCAGGGGAAGTCCAAGGGCAAAGGGTAAAATAGTTTGTACATTGGGGAAGTTTTAACCTAAGCTGGTAGAAGTGAGCTTAGGAGGTTTTCATGCAGGTCCCCACATCTGTACCCTAGAGTTCAGAGTGGGGAAGGAACCTTGACACAGGCTGATTAGAACACCTGCAGCCAATCAAGAAGCTGCTAGAATCAATTAAGACAGACAGGCTAATCAGGGCACCTGGGTTTAAAAAGGAGCTCACTTCACTTTGTGGTGTGCCTGCGAGGAGCTGGGAACAAGAGGCGCACAACGAGCTGAGAGTGAGGAGGAGTGCTGCTGGAGGACTGAGGAGTACAAACGCTATCTGGCATCAGAAGGAAGGTCCTGTGGTGAGGATACAGAAGGTGTTGGGAGGAGGCCATGGGGAAGTAGCCCAGGGAGTTGTAGCTATCACACAGGTGTTACACGAAACAGTGTAGACAGCTGTGATCCACAGGGCCCTGGGCTGGAACCCGGAATAGAGGGCGGGCCTGGGTTCCCCCATCCCTCCATCCCCCCAACTCCCTACTTGCTACCGGAGGAGTTGACCTGGACGGTGGGTTCCACCAGAGGGGAAGGTCTCTGGCCTGTTCCCCGATCCACTAGGTGGATCAGCAGAGACTGCAGGGATTGTTCTTCTTCCTTTTCCCCATGCTGGCTAGTGATGAAGCTAACTGAGTGAATGGCAAATTTGAGCCACGAAAGTGGCCAAACTGAGGGCTGCCATGAACCTCTGAGGTGAGCAAATCCACCAATAAGCACAGGACCCACCAAGGCAGAGGAGGAACTTCATCACAACTGGTGTTAGAACTGGGACCTGGTGCACACAGCACGGCGGAAGAAGGAGGGTGTTTGAAAAAGAAAAAAGGCAGGCGGGGGGGGGGGGGCGGGTTTATTTTTTTCATCACAATGGAAGACGTAGTGCGGGCACTGATACAAGCCATGGCTGCCCAGCAGGAGGCTACCCGTGTCCAGGCAGCCGCCCAACAGGAGGCAGTGCAGCTGCAGCAGGAGACCAATCACCTGTTGATGGATGAGGCTGCTCAAGACCATACTATGTTGCAGGAACTGGTAAATCAAGTGAAGGCCCTTACGGAGATGAACCACGGCCATGATGTGACGCAGATCATACGGGCAAGCAATTGCCTGCAGAAAATGACGGGAGAGGATGACATAGAGGCATATCTCCTGGCCTTTGAGAGGACAGCCCTATGGGAGGCCTGGCCTCGAGATCAGTGGTCTGTCATCCTCGCCCCACTCCTGTGTGGGGAGGCCCAGAAGGCCTACTATGATTTGCCTGAAGAAGCTGCAGCAGACTACCCCCCAGCTGAAAGCAGAGGTCCTGGCCAGATCTGGGGTAATGACTGCAGTGCGGGCCCAGCGGTATCACAAGTGGAGGTACCAGGAAAACAAAACCCTGCGGTCCCAATTGTATGACATCATCCATCTCACATGAAAGTGGTTGCGAACTGAGTCCCAGAGTCCGGAAGAGATACTAGAGGTTTTGGTCATCGACCGATACATGAGGGGACTACCACCAGACCTTCGCACATGGGTAAGCCAGAACGAATCTTCCACCTATGACGAGGTTGTTACACTGGTAGAGAGGAAAGGACGGCAAGGGAGCTGACCCAACCAGTTAAGGAAGAGGCACCCCGGGTTAAACTAGCAGCACCAAGCCCTAGAGCTCAGGTGACTGGGGCACCAGGAGAGCCCAGGTGGAAAAAGAGAGGGGCTGAAGGCCCACCAGAGGCCACAAAGAGGCAGAGCACTAAGGGAGAAGAGGATTGTGATGTTAGAAAGCCCAAACCAAGAGACCGGGGAATGCCTAGGGCTCCATACAGATGTTATGCCTGCAGGGAGTGGGGACACACAGCTGCACAGTGTCCCAATGCTGGGGAGCCTATGCAGTGTAACCTGGGGAACTGGGCAGACCCATGCTCCCTAATCCACCTTGTGGGGGGTCTCACTAACCCCGCATATGTACACCAGAACAGTGAAACTAAATGAAGTAGAGACCACGGCACTGGTTGATTCGGGGAGTGCTATCACACTTATCTCAGGGAAGCTCATGAAGCGTAGTGAGCTGCTGCAGGCTAAATGTACGGGGATAACATGCATCCATGGGACAGTTAGTTACTGCCCCACCATCCCAGTAAAAATAGAAATCCAGGAGAACACTACTGAGGTAGCAGCAGGTGTAGTCCCTAAACTCCCATACTCGGTGCTCATAGGAAGGGACTTCCCAGGGTTTGGAGACTTACTCACAGTATGGGGATTGGAGAGTGAGGGGAACCCGGGAATTAGTGAGGCATCCACAGTAGACTGTCAATCCCCAATCTTCTCTGAAATATCCCCAGATTTGTTCTCCACTCCTAGACAGGGTAGAAAATCGAAAAGGGAAAGAAGGGCAGCTAAGGCCTTGGGAACCCGAATACTTACCCAAAGCCAGAGGGTTGCTCTTGTAGGTAGGCGGACCCAAGCAGCTGAACAGGAGGCTGCCCAGGATGGAGAAGCACCCAAGTCTGACCCCCCACCCTAACACCTCTGAACCAGTAGAGGCAACAGAGACTGGCCCCCTCGAACTCCAGCAGATTAGCCCCGGGAGAGGAAATTTTGGACATGACCAGGCTGAAGACCCAAGATACAACAACATTAGGAAGGAGGTGACAGAAATAGATGGGGTTCCCTTGGAAGGGAAAACCCAGGGACAAGGACCCTACTTCATAATGAAGAAGGATCTCTTATACCGGATTGCACCAGTACAGGGACAGAAGGTACAGCAGATCCTAGTACTTCAAAAACACCAGAATGCTGTATTAATTCTTGCCCATAGTCCTCTTTTGGGGGGGCATTTGGAGGTAGAGAAGACCTTGGCACAAGTCCTACAACAGTTCTTCTGGCCCGGAGTACATGAAGAAGTACAGAGGTACTGTGCGTCCTGCCCAGAGTGTCAGCTGCACAGTCCCCATCCCCACTTGAGAGCACCTTTAGTACCCCTTCCCATCATAGAGGTCCCCTTTGACCTGGTGGGACCCCTGGAGAAGACGGCATGGATTGGTCTAGGCTGAGGTTGATGGTGGGATTGAAATTGTTGAAATCATGGTGGAATTCCTCAAGGGCTTCTTTTCCATGGGTCCAGATGATGAAGATGTCATCAATGTAGTGCAAGTAGAGTAGCGGTGTTAGGGGATGAGAGCTAAGGAAGAGTTGTTCTAAGTCAGCCGTAAAAATCTTGGCATACTGTGGGGCCATGTGGGTACCCATAGCAGTGCTGCTGACTTGAAGGTATATATTGTCCCCCAAATACGAAATAGTTGTGGGTGAGGACAAAGTCACAAAGGTCAGCCACTAGGTTTGCTGTGACATTATCGGGGATACTGTTCCCACCATCAACCTCAGCCTAGACCATCCAGGACACACCACACGATCCATTGTCTACAGTCAAGTTCTAAGATACAACCGCATTTGCTCCAATCCCTCAGACAGAGACAAACACCTACAAGATCTCTATCAAGCATTCTTAAAACTACAATACCCACCTGCTGAAGTGACAAAACAGATTGAAGTTGACAGAAGAGTACCCAGAAGTCACCTACTACAGGACAGGCCTAACAAAGAAAATAACAGAACACCACTAGCCATCACCTTCAGCCCCCAACTAAAACCTCTCCAGCGCATCATGAAAGATTTACAACCTATCCTGAAAAATGATCCCTCACTCTCACAGATCTTGGGAGACAGACCAGTCCTCGCTTACAGACAGCCCCCCAACCCGAAGCAAATACTTTCCAGCAACCACACAACAAAAACACTAACCCAGGAACCTATCCTTGCAACAAAGCCCGGTGCCAACTCTGTCCACATATTTATTCAAGTGACACCATCATAGGACCTAATCACATTAGCCACGCCATCAGGGGCTTGTTCACTTGCACATCTACCAATGTGATATATGCCATCATGTGCCAGCAATGCCCCGCTGCCATGTACATTGGCCAAACCGAACAGTGTCTACGTAAAAGAATAAATGGACACAAATCTGACATCAGGAATCATAACATTCAAAAATCAGTAGGAGAACACTTCAACCTCTATCGCTACTCAGTAAAAGACTTAAGGGTGGCTATTTTGCAACAGAAAAGCTTCAAAAACAGAGCTCCAGCGAGAAACTGCTGAGCTTGAATTAATATGCAAACTAGATACCATTAACTTGGGTTTGAATAGAGACTGGGAGTGGCTGGGTCATTACACATATTGAATCTATTTCCCCATGTTGAGTATCCTCATACCTTCTTGTCAACTGTCTAAATAGGCCATCTTGATTATCACTACAAAAGTTTTTTTCTCCTGCTGATAATAGCTCATCTTAATTAATTAGCCTCTTACAGTTTGTATGGCAACTTTCACCGTGTGTGTGTGTGTGTGTGTGTGTGTGTGTATAGATATATATAGATAAAGATAGATCTTCTTTCTATATGTTCCATTCTATGCATCCGATGAAGTGGGCTGTAGCCCCCAAAAGCTTATGCTCTAAAAGAAATTTGTTAGCCTCTAAGGTGCCACAAGTACTCCTGTTCTTTTTGAGGATACAGACTAACACAGCTGCTACTCTGAAACCCTGTATTTTTTATGAATATCATATATTCCTCAGTGTATCTGTGTGTGATATTACCCTGCCAGAATGCACAATTAGATCAAAAGGGATTTTAAAAAGAAACCTGGCACGAAAGGTAAAACAATGGCCTAGAGAAAGAGCATTCCTATTACAAACAGCCAGGTTTGTAGCCATGGAGAGGGACTCCTGGGCCCCCCAAACCAAGTGACAGGGCTGTTACTAAGGCTGAGAACATGCAGATCAGAAGACCCTAACTAGTGAAAGGACCTGGCCTATAGAGAGGGTTGGCATCAGTGTGCCATAGGGCTGACATATGGACAGACTGATTGTCATGTCTACCTATTAGCTTGGGAGAAAGCTTGGGTAAGACAATAAGTATGGACATTGTCTTTATTTTTAAATCCATTTCTCTCAGCATTGTGTATGGTTTGGCAAAATAAATGTAACCCTTCTGCTAGATAGTGTTGGCAACAACAAAGGGCAAGGTTCAATACCTAGGGGTTCCTCTTAAAATTGCAAAACAAACCCAGCATGAGCTCCTATCCAGAAATTTTGGAAAAGTAAACACCACCCCAGGCACGTCTACGAGGCAATACTTCCCCACTTGGGAATCTGGGTATCAGAAAATAAAACTTTTATTAAGGGGAGAGGGAGCACAGCAATAGTTGGGGGAAAAAACACAGTGCCAATGACTCAGAAGTATGCAAATTATAAGTAAAATACCCACCCCCAAAGTATCTGGGGCAGTAGATCTTTGCCTTCGTTTCCCATCTTATGTTGCGAAAGTCCAGTGGATGAATGTTCCTTCAACACATCACTTCCCTTTTCATCTGCTGCAATCCGACTCATGGTTTGTTGTCTGAGGTCAGCAAAGCCCCAGAGTCCAGGGGTGCATTCAGGTGGTTCATTCCAGTCCTTTGGTCGAGTCTGTCCCTACAGCACCAAGAACACCTAACCCAGCTATTAGGAGTGACAGTTCTAGGAATTGCTGCGTAGGAGGGTGCTTCTGCTGCTGCGTCTCTCACCATGCTGCCTTTAGCTGCAATGCCTTGTTTTGAGCTTCCACTACCTAGCCCAGTTCTCAGTGATTTCACTGAATAATGGGGACTTCACTGCTGCTGCCTCCTTTATGCTGTGTGTAATGGGAACACTGTCCCCATGCCAGTCTAAAGGCTCAGTCCTTATACCAGCTTATCAGTGATTTCAGCTCCGCTGAGTCAAATTAGCTCTGTCTTTAAATACTGGAGGGAGCAGTCCAAATGGCATATAAGACACTTAAAGTCCTCACCACCAGATAGCAACATCTTTCCCCACCTCCCTCTGATTTTAAATTAATTTACTTCACTACCCTATGCTTAGCAAGTGAGGTTAAATTTAGGCCGACCCCTCAATGGGGGCATATGAAGTACAGTTCATCTGCCCTTTAGTCATACAAAAAGAATAACATTTTGTTATCCCTGCGTCCAAGACTTCAGTGAAGTTTAACCCGAAGCAGCCAAAACTGACACTTTTGGCAAAGTAGATATGCCTTGTTAGCTAATATTAAATATTTCTAGAAGGTTTTGTATTTATGCTAAAATGTATAGCTATGCACTAGACTCCCAGAATGCCTTGTACTCATGCTAAGCTTTATAATGGAAAGTTATGAGGAGGTAAAACCTTTTGTTCTTTGTAGATGTAGAATCTGTCAAACACAAGATGTATGTTTTGTTGAGACTTGACAAATATCAACAGTGTTCTAGGTATGGTTGGTACAGTATGCTGGGGATGGTATGTACAGATGATGATACAAAGGTACCTTGAAAAACAGGAATGAAACTAGATAAGGGGAGTGAAGTCTGTAATACAGAGACTATTGTGAATTTTCTGACTATCATAAATAAGGGGGATGTAAATATGAGCAGAAGTGAGCTCATACTTTGGAACAGAGTGAAGATGTAACTTCTGCAAGCCTGTTCTCCAGACCAGTAAAGCATCAATCTGTTTTTGTTGACTTGTCTGTGTTTAATAAACAGAATGAGCAGAGTTTTCTGATGTCTCTTTAATTGATCATTTAAACTGAGCCACTAACGGTAAATTGATCACCTTGGTAAAGGAGGTGTGTCTGTGCAAATATGGTCTGCTCCTGAGGTCTTTCCTCCCAGTTCATGAATAGGTGGCAGGAGAGAGCTCACTCAGACCATTGGCCTATATAAATACTGCTCCTGTGTCACTGCATACTATTACTGACCCAAATGGAAACACTTGCAGTGCCAAGTTTATTGGGCTTGCTCAGTGGCACAGTTGGCAGCAAGGTGGTGTACCCCAGAGCCCCAACTGAAAAGTGACTGGCTCATGGGATCCCACCCCAAAGAGGAATGGAGGCAAAGGCCTGCCACTTGAAAGGAGTATACTCAAGGGACTGGAAAATGATCTCAGGAGGGGCAGCCTATCCCAGGGACAGTGACACATCTTGTCTTCTGGTGCCTCTTTGGTGGCCTACATGAAATAGGTTGGTGGTCTCGTGGTACAATTTTCAGGGTGGATCAAACAAATGAGTGCCCATAGGTACTAAAAATATGTTTTCTCCAGTCCCTGTGCTCCGTTAGCTAAGGAATCAAAGGCTTACACTAAGTCCAGTATGCCATAACCCTTTCTTTCCACAAAGCCAGTTTTTGGCAGACGTGTCGGCGACTTCTCTTTTGGGCTTGCCTCTTTTGTTGTTTCTCCTCTGGGGTGCCTCTCCATATTGTCTCTGATTCTCTTCTCACATATACACCAGTTTTCAACTGGTATATATAACTCCATTGACTCCACTGGAGTTACTTTTGTAGCTCTACTGGTTAAGATAGTTCTACCAGTTCCTAATGGACATGTATCCACATCACAACTACTTCCTCCTATTTGGCAGTGATTAGTCCCCTTGCTGATGAGCAGAGAGACCAATAATGAAATGGCTGTGGAGAATGAATTACATTCCAGTAGCTGTTAGTATGTATTTATGCATGGGTTTTTTAAATTTTGAAACTGAAGGTATAGTTATGACCTCCCTACTGTGTAGTAAGATAAAACAGAGGAGGAAGGAATTGCAAATAGAAGTTGAGGAGAGGAAAAAAAGGAAGAAATTGTTTTAAGGTTTCTACATAGTTGCTAATGTGTTAGAGAGTCAGTGTCATTCACAGTAATATAGAGGTTATTTGTTTTGCTGCCTAGCAGAGATATTAGGAACTTTTTTCTTGCAAGAGGGTCAAAGTAAGGAAGACAGCACAAACACGGAATGTGTGATGAGAAGACAGACGGTCACAGAATTGAGAAAGGACTTGGGAAGCTGAGAGGTGTTTTTTGTTTTTAAGGATTTTAAAGCAGTGGATTTTTTCCCTAGAAGTCACAGATAACGGAACGTTTAAAAGGGCTAGAAGCTTCTGGATGGGAAACGAGATATAAAAGTGACTCAGAAAAAGGAGAAATTGTGTTTAAACTGGGGTGATAGATGTAGTAGTGATGTTTGATAAGTAGTAATAAAGATAGTAATTAAAAATTTACTTGTGGGGTTCTGAGAAGTAGTATGTTTCATTTTTGTATAAAAATTCTTTATCATCAAATGTCATGGAATGTAACTACAATTAATTCACATTTTTTAGCAACATTTATGCAAAGTCACTCAGTTACCAAGGTGAAGGGCCAACCTTTTAGGGCTCAGAAAGACCTCCAGTTCCCCTATGTACACAAATCATACTGGTTGGAAGAATAACTGGTGGTACTAACACCCTAAGTTCTCCTTCTGTTGTTGGCAGGCTGCAACTCCTCCAATAATTTGCAATTGCAGCTTTCTGCCGTAAGGATAGCCCTCTAAGTGGAAAAAGTATGGGCAAACAGGAGCAACCCTCATGGACAGCTGAGCTTTTTCAGAAGTAAGTGCTGAAGATACTCAACAAGGGGGTTATTTTTCTCTTTGGCTCAATAAACCGATGCAATCATTTTTAATCAGCCCCAATGTTTTTTTTTTATTAAGAAATGCAATAAACACTGAAATTATTTATTAGGTTACATATTTGCAATAATTACACAATGACCAGTTCTCCCTTTCTCCCTTTATTCATCTTTTAAAGTTCTTTAATTATTAATGGCACTGTTCTGGTGAATTTAGTAAATACTTTATTTTTTCTGTCTGAAGAAAGTTCAGTAAACATTCTATTTTCCAAGATAACTTATAGTTACGAATTGAATGATTGTTTAAAATCAATGTTAATATATATTTTATGATTCTTATTCTGCTTTCCCATAATTACAAACCTGTTTTAAGAAAATAGAGAACATACTAATGAAAGTATATCTTCAGGCAATGATAAGCTTTCTCTGTGTATGTTCCAATTTATATGAAATCGATTGCATGCTACCACTGGAAACTGAAGTCTTGTATTAATCAGCTGAACATATAGTACTGAATACACTCTTAAATATACCTTTAATTTGCTCATTGCTTCCCCAGGCCCTGATTCTGCAAACAGATCCATCGTTGTGGATCTGGATAAAGTTCCTTTGACTTAAATGGGACTCAACACATGCATATGGCTACTCACCTATGCATTTGTCTGCAGGACTGGGGGCCCAGGTTCCTGCAGGTTGGCATTTGCTTCTGTGCCATGTATATCCTGCCCACTATTCCCTTCTTGTATTGAACTGAAGCCGTGTGTACTTTATTCAACTATGGTACATCACACAATTGAAGCAAAATGGGAAAGAGCCCAAAAAACTGGAGTCAGATGGTGTCATAAATATAAAGGGAAGGGTAAACCCCGTTAAAAATCCCTCCTGGCCAGAGGAAAAATCCTCTCACCTGTAAAGGGTTAAGAAGCTAGGATAACCTCGCTGGCAGCTGATCAAAATGACCAATGAGGAGACAAGACACTTTCAAAAGCTGGGGGAAGGGAAAAACAAAGGGTCTGTCTGTGTGATGCTTTTGTTGGGGACAGAACAGGAATGGAGTCTTAGAATTTAGTAAATAATCTAGCTAGATATGCGTTAGATTATGATTTCTTTAAATGGCTGAGAAATTAAGCTGTGCTGAATAGAATGGATATTCCTGTCCGTGTGTCTTTTTGTAACTTAAGGTTTTGCCTAGAGGGATTCTCTATGTTTTGAATCTAATTACCCTGTAAGGTATTTACCATCCTGATTTTACAGAGGTGATTCTTTTTATTGTTACTTCTTTTTTTACTGTTTCTTCTATTAAAATTCTTCTTGTAAGACCTGAATGCTTTTTTTTTCATTGTTGTTAAGATCCAAGGGTTTGGGTCTGTGGTGACCTATGCAAATTGGTGAGGATTTTTACCAAACCTTCCCCAGGAAGTGGGGTGCAAGGGTTGGGAGGATTTTGGGGGGAAAGACATTTCCAAACAATGCTTCCCTAATAAAATAAACCCAGATAAACGTTTGGTGGTGGCAATGGAAGTCCAAGGGCAAAGGGTAAAATAGTTTGTATGTTGGGGAAGTTTTAACCTAAGCTGGTAAAAGTAAGCATAGGAGGTTTTCATGCAGGTCCCCACATCTGTACCCTAGAGTTCAGAGTTGGGAAGGAACCTTGACAGATGGTGATACGCTGAATGTGAACAAAGCATTTTATAAAAGGTAGAGGGTGGGAGACTAGAAAATGATTTACATCCCACTTGTATGCAGCATAGTCTACCCAGATATCTATCACCCATCAGAGCTACTAGGGACCTGAACATCAGCTGGAGCAAATCAGCCTAGATATATTAAAGTTATTGGAGCTGCACCAATTTACACCAGTTGAGAATCTGGCCATAATTTTTCTGCTCAGATACTGTTCACTTCCTTTTATTACTCTAGGGAAAAAAAGTAGGATGCAGTCAGGCAGAAGTAGTTTGTTCAATCTCTTAAAATGAAGTAATTGTACAAGGAATGTTGAACACTCCAGAAAGTTCAACAGATATATTTGTCTGAGTAAACAAACTATCCCAGAACACATCCCCATGAGTTACAGTTCTGCAGTCAGTGCACTAGTGTAAAACAAGACTCCAAAGGAGTCACTCCTAAACTAACTTAAGTAACACAGTTCAAAAATTGAAACAAACTGAGTGTTACAAGCTGTAGTTATTAAACGTGGTAGGGTAGAGTTGGGTAGTTGTGGAAGATTTTGTTAGTGTAGGGAACTAAGAGCTCAAGGAGCAGAAATTGGCTAGATTTTTTCATTCAGAAAGGAGGTTGAGGACTAGAGAGAATAGAGGAATCTCTTGAGCTGGGATTTAAGAGAACTGGGGAGTTAGACACTGGGAAACTTTTAAATCGTAGGAGCAACCTGAATGAAGGATCCATGGTTGACTTAGGTTGGAGGATGGGGGAAGAGAAGGAGGCATCATTAATGTAAGCTAGATGTTTTAGTAATAGAATAAAGTGTTTTTTGAAGATTGGAGGGAGAGCAGGGGGAATTGAGGATGACAGGAACTGGCAAATGAAAGAGGGAAATTTTATATTGGGTTGTATCTGAAGTGCACAGGAAACTATAAAGTTTACTAAAGTTGGGTGTGACATTTTCCCATTTTAGAATGCAGATAAGAGAGAAGATGCTATTTTTTGATACAATAAATTTTGAAGAGTTGGGAATAAAGGAAATTAAGGTTAGAGTTGAAATCATTAGTAAAGTTCAGATAGCTGGTAAACATTTGAAGGGAATGTTTTGGGTAGTATAATATGCAGATTTATAGACATGGTAAGTGTAGGAGGCAAAAGAGTATTTGGGGTGAAGGCCAACACCTAATTTCTAGATGGCAGATGTGACTGTACAATTTGAGTCAAAGAGGGATAATGAGATGTTGGAGTTTTGTTTGAGGGCATGTGATAAACATAATTTCTGTAGTGCTAAAACATTCTAGAAGTGATATCGCACATCGCTATGTGAACTCCCTAGGCTGTCTTTATGAGAAGGATTTACAGGCTGTATTCACTCTGAAAATGGGCACCAAGAGCATCAAAGTTGAGGCATTCTGTGAATCCTGAATGTGTGAGGCACTGTAAACCATAAAGAAATGCCCAGTGGCAGAGTTTGTAAACTAAAAGGAGAAACACACAGACAAGCAAAGAGTAGGGGGAAAGGGAATTACATGCAAGTAAAGTGGTCACAGGTATAATTGGCAGTGTCTTGATACATTTTTAAAATTAGGTATATTAATTAGATAATTGAGTGGTAAAAAGGACATCCAATCTTGCCATTATTAGTTAGCTAATTTTTCGCATTTAGCACAAGAAGTGAGTCTTCAGAAGGCATTTGTATATGGAGTGCATAGTGTCCTTAGGGATCATGGAAGATCTTATCCTTGAAGAAGTTGGCAATATCGAACACGAATTTGGACAAAGAATGCTGAGGGTGGTTGCAAATAGGTGATGGGGGTTGTGGGTATGGGAGTGAATGAGTGAACAGGTAATACTGCTTGATAAGGAAAGTGACAAAAGTGAAGGAGAGAAAAAAATTGTAGTGGGGGAAGTCCAAGTGGGAATCTCGGCAGATGCATTTACTGGCACAGAAGCAGTAGTGGAGGATTCAGAGGTTGGATGAGCCTGTTTAAGGATTAGTAGGATGGGCTTTGAGGTGGAAAAGAATAGCAAAAGAGCTGAGGGTGGAGTGAAGAGATTCTGTAACTGAGTCAAAGGAGGAAATGAGAGTAGTAGGGAGGTAGTGGTCAAGAAAATGAGGTGATGGGCAGGGAGGAGAAAGTTGGGTAATGAAAAGATCAGAGATAAAGTAGCATTTGGCAAAGTCAGGGTTGAGCAAGTGGTCTTTTTATGAGCCAGAGAGCTGGTCTGGGATGAAAGTCAAACTAGTGGGCTAGGATGAGGGGTTGGGTTCATGTTTTCCGCATGCACAGGTGTGTTGTGGGTAGGCTAAGGGCTCAGCTGGGAAGTTAGAGATTGAGATTACCAATGATGAGAGTAAGACTAAGAGGAAGAGAGAGGCAGCTGGAGAGAAATTGGGTGGAACAGTAGGTCACCGCTACATGGAGAGGGATTAGAGCTGTGGATCTGATGGAGTGCAATGGAAAGGAAGTTGTGATAGAACCAGGAACTGGAGGTTGAACAGAGCAGAAATCAAGAAGGAGCTGAAACAATGAATGGTGCATACTTTTGTGTATTCTCCACAGATATGTCATATAAAAAGTTAAATTAAGCAAGAAGATGTTTAAGGGATGGCAGGGGAATGAAGAATGGGATAGTAAGGGCTGAGGGGAAAGAGGACGTGTTCAGGAGCACATAGTTTGGGCGGATATATCCCTTATGGATGAATTTATTAAAGGGTGAACTCTATATCCTAGTGTAGAGTATAGGAAAGAAATTGGTAAAGTACAGGTGGGAGTTAGTAAGGAACTCATGAAATTACAGAACTACTACCAGTTGTATGTAACCTATCACTGAAATCAGCCTCTATACCAGATGACTGGAACATAGCTAATGTAATGCCAATTTTTAAAGACTGCTCAAGAGGAGAACCTGGCAATTACAGGCCAGTAAAGCCTTGCTTCAGTACTGGGCACAGTGGTAAAAACAAGCATGTGGATAAGGGTGATCCAGTTGATAATGATATACTTGCATTTTCAGAAAGCCTTTGTCAAGATCCCTCACCAAAGGCTCTTAAGGGAAAAAAAAGTAATTATGGGATAAGAAGGAAGGTCCTCTCATGGATCAGTAACTGGTTGAAAGATAGGAAACCAAGGCTACAAATTAATAGCCAGTTTTCACATTGGGGAAAGCTGAACAATGGGGTCCCCCAAGGATCTATACTGGGAACTATGCTGTTCAACATACTCATTAATCTGGGGTGAACAGTGAAGTGGCAAAGTTTGCAGGTGATACAAAATTATTCAAGATAGTTAAGTCCAAAACAGACCGAGACATTACAAAGGGATCTCATAAAACTGGGTGACTAGGCAACAACATGGCACATGAAATTCAATGTTGATAAATGCAAAGTAAAGCATATAGGAAAAATAATACTAGCTATACATATACAATGCTGGGTTCTAAATTATCTGTTACCACTCAAGAAAGAGATCTAGGAATCACCATGTATACTTCTCTGAAAACTTCCACTCAGTGTGTGGCAGTGGCCAAAAAGGCCTACAGTCAGTTAAGAACTTTTATGAAAGGTATAGAGAATAAGGCAGAAATATCATAATGCCTCTATTTAAATCCCTGGTACTCCCACACCTTGAATACTGCATCCAGTTTTGGGCACCCCCTCTCAGAAGATAGTGGAACTGGAAAAGCTTCAGAGAAGTGCGACAAGGATGATCAAGGGTATGGAATGGCTTCCATATTAGGAGAGACTTAAAAGACTAAGGCTGTTCAGCTTAGAAAAGAGATGATTAAAGACTATGAAAGAGGTCTATAAAATCATGAATGATGTGGAAAAATTGAGAAGAGATGTATTTACCCTTTCACACAATACAAAAACCAGAGGTTACCCTTATAGGCAACCGGTTTAATACAAACAAGTAGTACTCTTTCCATACTGCCCAACTAACCTGTGGAACTCATTGCCAGGGGATGTTGTGTTGGCCAAAAGTATAAATGGGCTCCAAAAAGTACTGGATAAGTTCATGAAGGATATGCTGATCAAAGGCTATTAGCTGAGATCGTCCAGAATGCAACCCCATACTCAGCATGACTCTAAATCTGACTAGCAGATGCCAGGAATGGAAGACAGGGTTGGATTGCTCTATAACTACCCTGTTCTCTACACTCCCCCTTAATTTCTGGTATGGGCCAATGTCAGAGACAGGATACTGGGGAAGTTGGGTCATGGTCTGACTCAGTATGGGAGCTTTTATATTCTGATGCACTTTCTACATCAACCTGCATATTGTTGACTTTAACTGTGTCATCGTGTATTCATATTCAAATATACTGAAGAAGCTTACAACAGCAGAAACCAAATGCTCTACTTATAGTTTCTGTGATCCTTTATTTCCTGAGCCATTTGCCAAGTAAGGAAAAGGTCCTTTCCCCACCCTTACCCAATGATGTCAGCCTTCACCACAACATATTTTTTGCACCCATTTATGGAAATTTCATCTAATCACATTTCCCTTGTTTGCTTATGAGAATATCATGTGGAACTGTGTAAAATGCCTTGCTAAAATCTAGGAATATCACGTCTACAGCTTTCCCCTATTCACTTGGCTAGTAGCCCTGTCAAAGAAGAAAATTCGGTTGGTTTGGTATGACTTGTTCTTGACAAATCCATGTTGGCTATTATGTAGCACCCTATTATCCTCTAGGGGCTTTCACAAGAGCCACAAGAAAGATTGAAGAATTAGAAAACTTAACTTATAGTGATAGACACAGGGAGCTCAATCTATTTAGCCGAACAAAGAAAAGGTTAAGGGGTGACTTGATTACAATCTACAAGTACCTATGTGGGGAACAAATATCTAATAATGGGCTTTTCAATCCATCGGAGAAAGTTACTATGTTTGCCTTTTTCCAGTCCTCTGTGACCTCACCTGTCCTCCAAGAATTCCCAAAGAGAATTGCTAATGGTTCTGAGATTGCTCCAGCTAGTTCCTTAAGTACTCTTGGGTTAATTTCATCAGACCCTGCTAAGCTGAATATATCTCACTTACCTAAATATTCTTTAACATGTTCTTTCCCTGTTTTGGCTTGCATTCCTTCTCCCTTGTTTCGAATATTAATTGTGTTAAGTATCTAGTCACAATTCACTCTTCAATGCCTATTTTGCTTCAGCCTTCACTAAACAACTGAGCCTTCTTGATATTGTCCATTATTAGCATTTCTGCACTAAGTAGAGGACCTATGCTTTCCCTCATCTTCTCTTGAGCCTAATGGATTAAATGGCCATTGAGTCAAAACACTCCACTGTTTTGTGAGCCATTATTTATTATGTGAATTGATTTAGTTCCTTCATGCCTTTCTCCATTTTGGGGAATAGCAGGGTATGCTGTTCTTACTTCCTTTCATTTTTTCATATAGTGCATTTACAGTTAGGCCCTCTTCATAGGAAGCCCCATTATCTAAAAATATCTTTAGATTGTTGTAGCACTTATGTGCCAGATACTTTCCATGCACAGAGGAAGACTCAGCCCCTGCTCCAAATAAACAGTTTAAGAATTCAGATTATTTTCTTGTGATTTTTTTTTCTCCAAGTTACAGCTCTCATAGACACTTTTCTTTGGTACCAATTACTGTATGACTCTGACTCATTGTTACTCATGGCTACCATTTCAAGAAGATAATTTCTCACCATCTCCATTGCAGAAGTCCATAGGAGGGTTGTAGTAGGAGTGCCATGAGTGCCATTCAAGAATTGATGCTTCTAAGATGGAGAGATGCAAAAAGTGAAACTGAGACCAAAATCACACTTTGCTTTGGCAGAAATCTCCCATTTGTATCATTACACTTTCCTTAGCATTTAGCCTTTTCTTTTACAAATGACAGCTGGGTTGCCAGAGCTTGAAGCCTGCATACTCTCTCAACTTGTTTTCTCTGGAGCAATTCACACTTTTTATTTCATTCAACTCTTTAATGTAATTTAGGATCTCTGCATTTCCTTCAGAAAAATCACATTAGAATAGCCATCAGACCACAGTAGATCATGTAGAAATGTTAGGCCAGATTTTTCAAAGGTGCAAATGGCAGTTGGACACTCAATTCCTGTGGGGTTTCACTGGGAGCGGGACACCTCGTTGACCTCTGGGCTATTGAAAAATCTCCCCCATTGCCCTACAGAGTCTTAAGGTATGTCTTTGCCTATTGACACCTAATTGTGTTGACCGGATAACTTGTTCAATATTATTAAGATACTTTCACTTCTAGGAAGCAACTCCACCCAAGCAGAGGAGGAGATTTATAGGAGAGCATGGCCACACAGCCCTTGCTGGTGTGTGAAGTCACAGAAAACATAGTCATGAAATTTAGCTTCTAGAGAATCGGAAGATGGAGAAAATACTTACATGTTATACCACAACAGTGGTTTATCAGGGAAGGGTATTACTGAGAGTGAAAAAAAGCTGTTTTAGGGATTATTTTATGTTGTTTTGTCTGAGCAAAGTCCAGCAGACATAGAGCCAAGGGAGTAACATCTCTCTTCTTTAAGGATACTTCAGAGTAAGACCATTCTTTGAGGGAAAATGAGGCTTGAGGCCTTAGCCTTTATCTAGTCATGCAAACCTTGTTAATGTGATGTTTGCCTCTAGTTATACAGACAAACAAGACGTTTACATAGCCTAGCGATAAAGCCATCAATACATTCCTATAAGTCTCTACTTAATCACACAACAAGCTGTACTTCTAGAATTTTCCTGTGCATTAATATAGTATCTTGCAATATCAGATGGGCAGGATGAATAGAACAACCAGTCCTGCCAAAACCTGCTCTCTCCCTCATTATTGTAAGCATTAGAAAGAACAAAGTAGCCAGCAGAAATGCAGCTACTCTATTGGCCAGCTGTCCATGGTGCTCGGCTACCTTAGGCTTTCCCTAATTATAAATGAACTGTCATATAGGTCACAACACTGTTTAAGGCGATCATGTCCCCATCTGAGCTTCTCCCGCTAAGCTTTTCAGTTGTTAAATGACATTGCGTTCTCATTTGCAATGTTGCTACCAACCACATGGTAGCAAACACATGATCAAGCATCTACTTTGAGTCAATAGATTAAATCCAGGACTGAGAAAACCGATTGTACGCACGGGAGATCTGTGCGAGCTGGGTGGTGTGGGGGTGAGAAATCCCCCCCCCCCGCCTCATTCTATACATGCTTCACAGTTATTCTTGAGCTCTACTTCTCTGTGAGAATTTTGCAGGGGGATCTGTGTATTCATGGATTCCCTGCCTCCTTCCCCATCCCACCCTGCCCCAAACCCCCTCCTGCATGCTAAGACAGAGGGAGTGCCTACAGATCATAGTTGTATGGCATATATAGGGGGTGTGGACTCCTGTGTGGACTCACTGAATCCAGTTACTTGGCATACTGGCTCTGCTGCACTCAGGGTTTTCTATGGTTGTGGTGTGTGGATGAGGATCTGTATTTGTATAGCCATGATGGCACTGTGTTTCTGAGTTACGGTGTGAAGTGTGTTCCATTTCCAAAATGAACTGTGCCATACCCATAATATACTATTTAGTAAAACTACTAGGACCTTACTAGATTTGCTTTATGCTAGTTTCATTGAGCCTATATTGAAATTACTGAATGATGTTTTCAAGTGGCATCTTCTACTAGTACAATAAAGGGTGACCAATAACTTGGAGAATTTTAATTTGTTTCTTTGTGATGTATAAGATTTTTAAAAAATTGTGGCTATATCAGGAATATCAAGATTTATCTTCCCTATTTTGCTGAAGAACTCCTTGGAAGGTTAGAGAAATAGTGTGGGAGCTGTCTCAGCCCTCAGCTTAAGAGGAGAGGACATTGAATCCTCCACTTAAAAAGCTTTTCTCCTAGAGCTTCAATCCTGTATCTTTGATGACAGACCCCTCTGACCACTTGAAATTCCAATGACTTGAATGCGACACTATGAAAGTTCAGGCATCTGCTTGTATGCATGAAAGTGCTGAAGTAGAGCCTAATTCCCCCCTCCTCCACTCCTGTAGTTTGACTTAAATAGGTGTTAACAGAAAGAAATGAAAAACAAAGATTTCTAAACAGGTAAAATAAAATCCCTTCCCCTCTCAGTTGCTCTGGTTCCAGTATCTTGTCACTTGTGAGGTTGTCATCCCTCTCCTTCTCTATCCCAAGGAAATTAAAACCTGAAACAACTCCATCCTCTCCCCCGCACCTCCTCGGTATTTGTTACATATCACAAATAAGAAAAGGCCACAAACACATTTTTTTTCTCTTTTGCAAGTCACCTTTACAATAAAATTGATCAAATTTTTAAAAATAAAATCCGGGGAACTGTTTTACAATTTAGGAGAGTGAGATATAATTTCTTTTTTTCCCCAGTAATCTGATGGTTTGTACTGCAGAAAAGGTTTTGCCATGCACCTGCTGCAAATACCACCAAATAGTTGAAGTAAATACTGAGGCAGAAGTTGCACTCCTCATTGCTGACAACAGCACAGCCTGCAATTTAGGAAAATCCCACCTAACTTAGGGCTGGTTAATATTCTGATGCTAGTGTGTGGTTTTCTTTTAAGTAACAATGTTGAGTTCTTGTAGACACAGAGAATAGAGGAAATTAGGGATAGGCAAACACATTCAGGTAGAATAAAAAGAAAACCTGAACCTTCATCCAAAACTCATACTAAGCCTGAACTGAACAAAGTCGCATGCCCAAGAAGTTCATTTAACTTTTGGTTCTTGTTTTTCCGTGTACAGATCTCTTTGCACTTCCTGGTTTCAGCCATAACCAGAAGGTGAAGTACTCAATTGAGAGAGAGAGAGAGAGTCTGCCATACAGGTAAGAGTGAGTGTCTGATATACAGGTAATCTGTATAGTGTACTTAGATTTTCAGACAGCCTTTGACAAGGTCCCCCACCAAAGGCTCTTAAGCAAAGTAAACTGTCATGGGATAAGAGGGAACATCCTTTCATGGATTGGTAACTGGTTAAAAGATAGGAAACAAAGGGTAGGAATAAATGGTCAGGTTTCAAAATGGAGAGCAGTAAATAGTGGTGTCCCCCAATGAGTCTGTACTGGGACCAGTCCCATTTAACATATTCATACGTGATCTGGAAAAACGGGTAAACAGTGAAGTGGCAAAAAATTTTCAGATGATACAAAACTACTCAAGACAGTTAAGTCCCAAGCAGACTGTGAAATGCTACAAAAGGACCTTACAAAACTGGGTGACTGGGAAACAAAATGGCAGATGAAATTCCATGTTGATAAATGCAAAGTAATGCACATTGGAAAACATAATCCCAACTATCCATATAAAATGATGGGGTCTAAATTAGCTGTTACCACTCAAGAAAGAGATCTTGGAGTCATTGTGGATAGTTCTCTGCAAACATCCACTCAATGTGCAGCGGCAGTCAAAAATGGGAATCATTAAGAAAGGGATAAAGAATAAGATAGAAAATATCATATTGCCTCTATATAAATCCATGAAACACCTACATCTTGGATATTGCATGCAGATGCAGTCGCCCCAGCTCAAAAAAGATAGATTGGAATTGGAAAAGGTTCAGAAAAAGGCAACAAAAATTATTAGGGGTATGGAACGGCTTCCATATATGGAGTGATTAATAAGACTGAGACTTTTCATCTTAGAAAAGAGACGACAAAGGGGGGATATGATTGAGGTCTATAAAATTATGACTGGTGTGGAGAAAGTAAATAAGGAAGTATTATTTCTCCTTTTCATAACACAAGAACTAGGGGTCACCAAATGAAATTAATAGGCAGCAGGTTTAAAACAAACAAAAGGACGTATATTTTCACACAACGCACTGTCAACCTGTGGAACTCCTTACTAGAGGATGTTGTGAAGGTCAAGACCTATAAGAGGGTTCAAAAAAGAACTAGATAAATTCATGGAGGATAGGTCCATCGATGGTTATTAGCCGGGATGGGCAGGGATGGTGTCCCTAGCCTCTGTTTGCCAGAAGCTGGGAATGGGCAACAAGGTGGATCACTTGATGATTACCTGTTCTGTTCATTCCCTCTGGGGCACCTGGCATTGGCCACTGTCGGAAGACAGGATACTGGGCTAGATGGACCTTTGGTCTTACCCAGTATGGTCGTTCTTATATTCTTATCAAAAGCTTATTCTGGCAAAGCAAGGGGCATACACTTCTGGCTGCTTATCTGAATTGAATCTTCAAACCTTTAGGCATTCACACATCTTGACCCCTATTAATCCCCCCACACACATAACTTTTTACATATTCACCTCAGCACTATACATGATCCATTTGTGTTCATTTTTTACAAACTTCGATGCAATTAGGTTTTAGTAAATGAATATTTACTTGCAAAAAGCAAGTTTTAAATTTGCCTTCAGCAAGCATTCACACTAGGAAGTTAACACATCTTCAGTTGCAAGCTGTAAAATAAACAAAGTCTTGATTAAAAGTTGAATAATAAATGCATTTGGGGTAGGCATTCCATGATCAGAAAAAGATGATGAAATTCATCCAGTAAATAATTAATTATGAAATATCTGCTTTGCTTTTATTTAACAGGTTTCTTGGTATATTTTGGAGTAGTATTTGGGCGGCTAAACTGTAGCTTGGCACTAATGGTACCACAGAATGTATGAACTCCCAAGAACTAAACTATTAGCATAAAGTAATTTGTCTGAAAATCATAGAGTAACTACCTTAGGGAAGTATTAAAACAAAAAAAAGAAAAGAAAAATTATCTGTAGTTTGAACCTTGATGCTTCTCTGACACACCTTTTGGTTTCACAAAAACTAGAGTAGTTTCCAAATGGAGAAAATTGCATTTAACACAGGAGAAGTGAGTCCTGAATGAGAACTGTAAAAACAGGCAATTTTGTCAATTTTGCTTATGTTTCCTACTATTTAGTAGTTTTCAGCCTGGATGCAAACATGGAACCAATCTAGTCCACAGTTACATCACTGTTGCAGCTCTCAGTGCCCACTGTATAAACTGAATTTGAGTTTAGATCTCAGCCAAACACCCTTTCAAAGTAATCTTATATTTTTTATACTTTATAGAAATGTGGCTATTGACACTGTATCATTTTTGGAATCTAGAACCATTTCATTGTTTCCTGACTTTGCTGGAGAAATTTTGTCTCAAAATCTTTTTGATATACAAGTAAAAATACCAATGACAGGCTTTCTAGTTTTGACTGAAAATAGAAAACTTAGATCCCTAACTGGTATAAATCAACATAGCTTGATTAAAGTCAATTGTCATTGCTCTCAGAAGCATTCAGTTAATACATGGAGCTATATAAAATCTATAGAGAGAAACTCTTGATTGACTAACCTTCAGCTGCTGAGTCTAGTTGTACAAAACTACTGTAGTGGAACCTGAAAACAAACAGAAATCAGCTGTGTGAACTTTCCAACCTGGATTGTATTTCAAGTAAGCTGCCTTCCTGCCTCTAATGGCATTGAAAGATTTAGTATTTGTTTGTAAGCCTGAGAAACTTGGAAGGCTTTGCTGGGATTGTTCTTAACCCAAGAAAAACATTGCATTTGTTTTGAGTTTATAGGGTGAGTTTGTGGTCCTTTTAAAACAATTGTGAGACAGAGGCCCATTGGTACAAGCTAGCAAAGGGTTCACTGTTCTGTAATGACAGGTTTCAGAGTAACAGCCGTGTTAGTCTGTATTCGCAAAAAGAAAAGGAGTACTTGTGGCACCTTAGAGACTAACCAATTTATTTGAGCATGAGCTTTCGTGAGCTACAGCTCACTTCATCGGATGCATACTGTGGAAATTGCAGAAGACATTATATACACAGACACCATGAAACAATACCTCCTCCCACCCCACTCTCCTGCTGGTAATAGCTTATCTAAAGTGATCATCAAGTTGGGCCATTTCCAGCACAAATCCAGGTTTTCTCACCCTCCGCCCCCCCACAGACAGACTCACTCTCTTGCTGGTAATAGCCCATCCAAAGTGACCACTCTCTTCACAATGTGTATGATAATCAAGGTGGGCCATTTCCTGCAGAAATCCAGGTTCTCTCACCCCCCTCCAAAAACCACACACACAAACTCACTCTCCTGCTGGTAATAGCTCATCCAAAGTGACCACTCTCTCTACAATGTGCATGATAATCAAGGTGGGCCATTTCCAGCACAAATCCAGGTTTTCTCACTCCCCCACCCCCATACACACACAAACTCACTCTCCTGCTGGTAATAGCTCATCCAAAGTGACCACTCTCCCTACAATGTGCATGATAATCAAGGTGGGCCATTTCCAGCACAAATCCAGGTTTTCTCACCACCCCCCACCCCCCCACACACAAACTCACTCTCCTCCTGGCAATATTGTGGGGAGAGTGGTCCGTTTGGATGAGCTATTGCCAGCAGGAGAGTGAGTTTGTGTGTGTGGGGGGGGTGGTGGTGGTGAGAAAACCTGGATTTGTGCTGGAAATGGCCCACCTTGATTATCATGCACATTGTAGGGAGAGTGGTCACTTTGGATGAGCTATTACCAGCAGGAGAGTGAGTTTGTGTGTGTATGGGGGTGGGGGAGTGAGAAAACCTGGATTTGTGCTGGAAATGGCCCACCTTGATTTTCATGCAGGTTGTAAGGAGAGTGGTCACTTTGGATAGGCTATGTGTGTGGTTTTTGGAGGGGGGTGAGGGGGTGAGAGAACCTGGATTTCTGCAGGAAATGGCCCACCTTGATTATCATACACATTGTGAAGAGAAAAAAGAAAAGGAGTACTTGTGGCACCTTAGAGACTAACCAGTTTATTTGAGCATGAGCTTTCGTGAGCTACAGCTCACTTCATCGGATGCATCCGATGAAGTGAGCTGTAGCTCACGAAAGCTCATGCTCAAATAAACTGGTTAGTCTCTAAGGTGCCACAAGTACTCCTTTTCTTTTTTCTTTTTACGAATACAGACTAACACGGCTGTTACTCTGAAACCTGTCATTGTGAAGAGAGTGGTCACTTTGGATGGGCTATTACCAGCAAGAGAGTGGGTCTGTCTGTGGGGGGGGCAGAGGGTGAGAAAACCTGGATTTGTGCTGGAAATGGCCCAACTTGATGATCACTTTAGATAAGCTATTACCAGCAGGAGAGTGGGGTGGGAGGAGGTATTGTTTCATGGTGTCTGTGTATATAATGTCTTCTGCAATTTCCACAGTATGCATCCAATGAAGTGAGCTGTAGCTCACGAAAGCTCATGCTCAAATAAATTGGTTAGTCTCTAAGGTGCCACAAGTACTCATGTTCTGTAATGGTGCCTCCTAACAGGCCTGACAAACTCATTACACCTAGCACACCACTTTCATGGTATTTATCCATAATTGATGTCATATGAGATCTCAAAAGCCTGTCATAATGATACTCATAATATTTGTGAGATGTATGTGCAGATGGTATTTAAGGAATTGTGTATACATACTTGAAAGCATGTTTTGATGTCTGTGTTCAAGGCAGAAGGGACAAACAGGTCTTTTTCAGATGGGAGGCAAGATGTGTATCTCTCTGACAAATGTAAATTAAGCATTGTAAACCAACACAATGGGAGCCCAATTTACATATGAGATTAACAGGGGGATGGGAAGACACCAGAGACGAAACCAAAGGGGGTTGTCCAGTCTCTGGAGGCCAAAAATGAACTTAGATGAATATAAAAAGAGTGCAAGGAGACATTTTGCTATCCATTCACTGAGGGAAACCCTTACTCAAAGGGGTGTGTCATGAATGCTTCGGCTCAGCTTTGTCTGAAACCTGCTCGCTCTGCAAAACTTTAGGGGGAAATATTGTATATCGGAAAGGTAACCATTGATAGGTGTAGACCCAGGTTTGCATTTTTATTATTTGTTTTTATGTAACCATTTTTGTTTCCCTCAGTATCTCTTAACTCTTAGCTTTTGATAATAAACATATGGCTGTCTTCACTGTAATTATCTCCCGTAGGCACTCTGTGAGCCAGCAACTAAAGGGTGACATCATTCATAGCTGCAAAGCCAGCCCTTTACAGTTCCCCAGTGTTTGAACTGTAACACAGTTTTGAGAACCCAGTTTTGTGCATCCACTATTAATGTCCTTATTAGAGAACAGATGTTCAGTGCAGCATTGTGTGACTTGATCTGTGTTCCTGAAGGGTACTTGCACACCAAAAGACAGCTAATGCTATATACTGGTAGAAGACAAGGAGAACTAAAGTTAAAAGTCACTGGAAATGACCCACAATCCACTTACGTTTTTTTTCTGAGCACTCAGCTTAGGTTTTTCACTCCATAAACTCCCATTTTGCTTTATCTAAGTAGCCTCGTTTAGTGACCTTAGTATCAATCAAATTCTAGAATGTCTGAAGTAACCCTTACTTTTTTATTTCTCAAAGTGATAAAATCCGATTAGTCTCTTTGGAAATGAGAACATTTAACAAATGTGACAAAGAGGTCTGAATAATACGTGGTATTAGAAATCTGATTTCTTTTGGAAAAATGTATAGTATAAATTGTGGCTCACGTGACTATATATTAAGACTGCTATGAAAAATGACAGGAAGCTTCATATCATTTTGTCTTCTGCAGTCTGACATTTAAAAAAACAGTGTTACTCATAATGGCGTGAATATATAAAATGACATTGGTAGCATTCTTTAAAAGGATTAGAAATGATCTTTTAAAAATTACATGTAATTTTAGGAATAATTGTATTAGCCCATGGTGAGAATGTATGAGAGATATGTGAGTACTCTTCTGTGTCTGCGGTATTAATAACTTATGTTCAGTATATACGTTTATATGAATTATATGTTATGTCTGATATTTTTGAAGAATTGAAAAGAGATCAGAGATAAATATAAAGGGTAAGGAGGCATTTTATCAGCTACTGTTCAAGAAATGACAGGAACACTGCAAAGTTTGGTAAAATTAATCAATCTATCCACTCTCCTATCTGGTGTGGAGTTGTGTGGGTATTGTATGTTTCTGTAGGAGATTCAGATTCTTGCTATTTCTTAATTTAAACATTCAGAAAGATAAATACTAGAAATAAACATTTATTATGTTATAGAGAAACCCTGGCTTGGCTGGATGGAGCAACAAGAGTTTAGTAGAGCTAGCATGTGAGGAAACCATAATAATAACTTAATCTGTTTGAGGGCTAGAGTTTCTACTGATTTTAATTGTTTCCTATGTCTATTCATCCTCATAATACTCAGATTACAATCAGCATTAAACAGTTCTGGGAAAGGTCCTCTACTTCTGGCAATAGCATTAGAGTGAAATTCTGCTCTCATTTACATCCATGCAATTCACTTGTATTGGTTACTGTGGGATTGCATATGTGTAACTAAGGGCAGAATTTGGTGTGAAGATGTTTTGTAATTCTATGGATGTAAAGTCATTTCTATTCTAGGTAAAAAAAAAACCCCTTTCATGGTATGCTAATGACAGTGCTCTTGAAAGCAGGCAAAGGTATGGATTTCCATGTTCTAACATGAATATTCTTTATGGGAACAGTAATAGTAACTATAATTATGATTAGTTCCAGGAGGTTTTAACCTCAGTGTAAGCTGAAATTCTGTCAACACATATGGGCATGTTGGAAACCTGACGTATGAGAAGTTAAATTCAAATACATTTTGAAGCAGAAATTTTTTCATTTGCTCTTATATTTTCTATTATCATATACTTCTCATCCATTCCATCAAGGCAATGCTTCATTAATAGAGCAGTGAGACTCGTGTTCAAATGCTCATGAGACCCTGAGCAAGATCTCTGACATGGAAGCGCTTACAGAGATCTGATAACATCATTCTCAGCTGCGACTGTACAATACAATGCACTGATTGTGATGGTGAATATGTTGAATTTGGGGAGCCAACAAAGAATTCCCTAAATGTCTGTAGGGTGTATATTTATGAAATGTTGCTGCATAGTACTTACTAAAAGCATAATACCGCATAAGGAGAAAGTCTGTGAAGAACCTTGGGCACTGACAAAGTTGAGATGGGAGATGGTACAGGTACATTGTGACATTCAGATTGTGCATGCTTCACAGTTAGGACCATGAAAAAATGCTGGCCAGATTACTGGCCACAGGGCAATTTAAGAAAAACAGATGATCTGGGCACAAACTTCAGGGCTAGACCCTCTGCCACACATGCCAAGTACAATTACTGTGCATGAATGTGACCAGGGAAACTTAATTTGTAATCTCATCCTAGCCAATAACACTACACTAACCCTAATATTTTTCAACATTTCAAACAAACCCTCAACCATGCCTTGGTCCACTGCCTCCCAAAACAACCAAAAAGAAGTATGAGCTGAAAGCATGCGCTGAAGTGGACAAATCTATGATGAAGTGGACCAAGTAGAGGAGCACAATCCAGAGGCCAAGAACCCCTCATCCAAAAAATCCTCATCAGACTCATTCCTTTAAACCTCTGAAGGAACCTTCCATTCTGAGGCAGACTACAATTACTATCTAATGCAACACTAAGGCTAATGTATTGTCATAGTGCTCCCCTTATGAAACATCTTATACAGTATGTTAATTAAGCATGCAGAAAATATCCTATCTTTCAGTTTATTCCCAAAATTTGGAGAACAGTGCTTCTGAGTAATACAAATGATCTGGAAGAGCATCCTGGGTATTGATATTCAAATGAATATGCGAAGCATCCCACTCTCTTCCAGAATGACTATATCAACACTGCCTCGACAAGTAGCTCTTGAAGTGGACTTGCTACAGTATTAATTAAGATGATCTCGTAATGCTTGGTCTGAGACAAATTGTACTTCAAGACCAGATGGTGCATTTTGTTAGATTAAGTCAAACACGATACTTGCTGTGTAGGATCAGGTCATGAAAATAATTCATTTTTCACTTAGTCTGTGACCTATCTATAAAAAGCTTTAAAAATAACTCCTAAAGCCAGTGGCTCAGATTCTGGTACCCTGCCTCGAGTTGAGTTGAACCTTATTCCACAGCATACCCAGTAATACCTTACTCTCAAGTCCACATGGACTTGACTGGGATTACTTGTGGAGTAAGGTGATCCTCCATGTGTGAAGGGCTCAGAAATTGACCCTCTGAGAGCATGCATGTAATTATAGATGGAATGTTGGTGTTCACCAGCATCACTGCAGTACAACAATCTTTGTATCGGGGAGAAATCTAAATGAAAAATGTTTCACAGTGTCTTTCCCCTCATCAGCTCCTCTGGAGCCAGAGGATCTCAGCTGACCAGAAGATCAAGTCCCTAAATTGCTGCTCTAAAGAGTGTAAAAACGTGTTTCCTTTTTCTTGTCTGTAAAGTGCAATGCACTACAGAAACAATAACAAATGCCTCTGCATGGTGTGACTGCATGGAAGTTTTTTATGTGTGATCATACAGATGTGTGATCAGATTTTGTGTTTCTAAGAAGCTAGTTAGAAAGGGAAAATGATACAATAGAATTTACTTTGTTTCTCATCCTATAAATGCCGTAAGTACTATAATATATTACCAGTGTTTCAAAGGAGAAATTGCGCTTCCTTTATCAGTAAAAAGGCTTCAGGGGTGTGTTCTAGTACTATTAAGATAAATAGCATAAAGAAACTAAAAGCTAATTTTCATATTAACCATTTTAGTGCTGAACAACATATTTGCTGCATTCCGAAAACATCCTGCAGTGCAGCTAGGTGTCTATGCCATGTATAGTCAAGAAACAGAGAATTGGGTTAGTATCTCTAATCAAGCTTTTTGTCATCCTTACTATGGCATTAAACCAAGTACCATGCAGGTTTTTGGATTATAGTCTCAATGTACTATTCTGCTTCCAGGCCTAGTATTTATATCACATTCAAATCACATTCTTCTTTCCCTCTGTGGGTTAATCAAGATGAAAGTGTTTGTTCTGCTATGGTCACTACAATGATAAATAACTTTTGAGTGGGAACTGCATATACTCCAGAGGGGTCTGGTTTCTCCACTAACTGTAGGGTACTCGTGAATTTCATGCCTTCCTCATCAAGAAATGTTACCCTTTCTTGTTGTTTTCTCAATTCCCCCCACAACATTTTCCCTCTGATCTTGCCAAGAAAGATTTCCCTCTCCTAATTTCAGCTCAAACAAAGTAGGGGTCAGATCCTGAAGTACCTTTTTATGCCTCCCCAGTGGCGCAAAGGGGCATTTAAGCTTCCATAAGGTAGCAGCTGCTTTAATCCCCTAGCACAGAGGAATCCCGAGCTGCACTACTCCCATGCCAGCCTCTCCTCTTCTCCACAGTGTAGGAGGTGAAGGTGGGAGAGTCATGGCCAGCCAGAAGGCAATTCACTTTGGTGATCTTGGCCTGTATATGGCCCCGTGATGGCTATTATCTTTTGACCCAAGTTAGAACAGCTTCAGGCTTCTCTAACGTGCAGAGGAGTAGATCTAGATGAGGGGAAAGTGGCATAAAACTACTTATGCCCCCACTTTCCTGGTGTGCCATAGTGTTGCTTTGATGTCCCTCTAGGTTTTGTCCTATATATTTGTATCATAGCACCCCATAAAAATGATATTTATAAATAGCAGTTCAGATAAGTCACACCTTACTGAAAAGGCTACAAGCTTTGACAGTAGCTTAATAAAGTCCCTAAACCAGAATCCAGAACAAGGTCATATGTTTCAGAAGCCCCCCTTTATACTTGTGAATAATTTAAACAGGCTTTTTTATTACTTCGTCTGTTCATTAAGTGTCAAACTGATGTGTGACCTGAATAAATATTTAGGCATTTTAGCATTTGTGGAAAAAGTCCCATTGTTATAAAATGCTTTTGAGAATTTGCCAGCCATTTCAGAAGAGTAAAAGCAGTGAACTGCAATTGTCCCCAGATTACATTAGTTGCATTACTAAAGAATATTTTTGTAGCTTGCCCAGCATGTTTTGGAATTCAAGAGCTAAACAAATTCTTGATAACTAATGACAAAGTCACACACATTTTATATTGATGCTGACTTTGTTAAATGTCAAACAGGTCCTATAAACCAATCCTGAAAGCTGTAATTTTTAAAATAACCTCATACAATTATGTATTGTTGGTCCAGAAATGCAGGAATTAAGGCACTGCCAGGAACAGGTTTTACATGGCAGGCCACAAGTTTATTAAACTAATGCCAAAAGAGGGGTGGGGAAGGGGCCCCTTTAAATATCGGAAGTTCTGTGGGTCCGGTGGAGTATGAGTATTGCTATCCAATATAACCGAGAAGGAAAGGAGATGACACTCGGTTTTATCCTAAATAGCCCTCAGCCAAAGATTCAGCCCATGCTGGAATCCCTTATGCCCTTCCATTGTGCGGGAATGACACTGACTCATTCTGCACAAAATGTTACTCTCTTCATCCTGCAAACTTTCAGGATTGGTGCCAATACTGTCTTGTCCTGTGCTTAGTTTTACCACAGGATCTGATCACTCGTATTCCAACTATAGCACTGGACAGTAGCTGAAAGTTGTCAAAAGGTGGTTTTAAAGGGTTTTCCTCCCCACACTTCTTTTAACTCCCATAAGTAACTGATCAGACCTCCAGGCTGATGTGAAAATAGCACAAAAAAACCCCCAAAACCCAACCAAAACAACCCAATGTGGGTCCACTCTTGTCAGAGGGCGAAATCCCTTCCAACCCACTGAAAAGGTGGTCTGGCTAGGTCCATAGCATATCACGATATCTAGTTAGGCAACTACATGTGGTAAGGGTGGGATGAGTGGGTGCAATTCTGTGGGCCTTTATTCCCAGAGAAGGTTGATGCAGGACCTTCCAGGCTCTCCCCCCCCGCCCCCCGCACACACATTTTATCCTTGTGCCAAGAGCAGGGCAGGAGAAGGGGTAGGCAGGGGCATTTGCTAGATACTGTTAGGTGGTTATATCTGATTATATTGCTTCTTTACCTAGTTATCTATGAAATGTTTAAAAACACTCCATATTTCCAATTTTCTGTTTTAAAGAATTTTTTTTAAATAATAAAGATATTTTTGCTTGACACAATTTTTCTTTGTTTTTACTGGCTCTGTTACATGATGGCTTATGGAGTTTTGGTTTGGAGATGTATACCCCATAGCACAGCTGCTAATTGGAATATCTATGATCTGGTAATTTGGCTGCAAATGGTGAGAGATCTAGCTCTTTCAAGAGTTTTAATGAAAGTTTCAGTTGGACTGGTTCAAGGGTGTGCTTACTTTATTTAAAATGGTTTGTTCATTGCTAATAATTTCAAAACTACTTCCTTGTCACAATTTCAAATGGAGATTCAAGGGAGCTGACATTTTTGTTTAATCAGCCTTTTTTTTTTAATAAGGAACATTTGATTTTGAAGCAAGATAACTTTCTATTATTGGCATCCTTGGTAGAAACATTCAAACATCACACTTGAAAAGAGGAGCCGCAAAAGTAAATTGTGTAAAATGTGAGGGTTAGTTTCATTATACTATTTTAAACTTTAGTTACTTGTCTTGTATCTCAGCTCATTATAACAAATGATAGTTGTTGGCTTAGTGGAAGCCATTAGAGATGGATCCAGTGAACTATCTGCTCCATTTGTTATTCACCAACTAGCAAGACTCTCTGGGGAAAAAATCTATATTTGCTCTCTGAATCACAGACAGAATATTTAGAAAACCGATGGATAGTGTGCCAAATCCTGCTTGCCATTTGTAATGCTTGTCTGAGTATAGTGAAGAGAAAGTGGCCTGTTACTTGGGAACTAGATGTGGACCATATTGTTTCATGACAACATTAAGTTTCACAGTTCCCCTTTTGTGAAGTGGGACTCCTGGATAGGGTTGCCAACTTTCTAATCGCACAAAACCGAATACCCTTGTCGTGCCCCATGCCCAACACCTTCCTCGAGGCCCTGCCCCAGATCACTCCATCCCCTCCCCCACCATCACTTACTTTCACCAGGCTGGGGTAGGGGGTTGGGGTGTAGCAGGGGATGAGGGCTCCGGCTGGGGGGTGCAGGCTCTGGGGTGGGGCCAGGGATGAGAGGTTTGGGGTGCAGGAGGGAGCTCCGGGCTAGGGCAGGGCGTTGGAGAGTGGGAGGGGGTGGGGTGCGGGCCCTGGGATGGAGTTTGGGTGTGGGAGGGGGTTCCAAGATGGGTCGGGGGTTGTGGTCCGGCAGGGGGTTCAGGGTGCGGGCTCTGGCTGGGCGGTGCTTACCTCAGGCCATTGCCGGAAGTGACTGGCATGTCCAGCTCTTAGGTGAAGGGGCCAGTGGGCTTGGTGCTGCCCCTGCAGCTCCCATTGGCCGTGGTTCCCAGCCAATGGGAGCTGCGGAACCGGCACTCAGGGCGGGAGCAGCGCACGGAGCCTCCCTGGCTCCTGCACCTCTAAGTCAGACATGCTGGTTGCTTCCGGGAGCTGCGCGGAGCCAGCACAGGTAGGGAGCCTGCCCTTAGCCCCACTGTACTGCTGACTGGACTTTTAATTGGATGCCTGGCAATCCTCTTCCCACAGTGGGAAAGTTCAGGGGCATTGGCCAACTTAGGGTATGTCTATACTGCAGTTAGACACCTGTGGCTGGCCCGTGCCAGCTGACTCCAGCTCATGGGGCTCAGGCGAAGGGGCTGTTTAACTGTGGTGAAGAGATTTCGGCTCTGGCTGCAGCCTGAGCTCTGGAACCCTCCCACTTTTCAGGGTCCTCGAGCCTGAGCTCCAGTCTGACTCTGTCTGACTGAGCTGCATTGCTATAAAGGCAGGGGAGAATCAGGAGACTTCTGAAAGCAGCATGCAGATGACTGTATCTAGTGCCTTGAGAGCCGTAGGGATCTGCTGACTTATGGAACTGAGTACACACTCAGAGTTTCTGGTCCTCTGTGCAAATACCTCATAAAAGGGACAATATCGTGCAGTGACATTCTACTTGAGTTACGTAGTGCATGTATGTTCTGTATATAATGTAGCAGCATGAGTAAAGCTGAGTATTAAATGTAGTTAAGCATTCAGCAGCTAGAGGAAAGAATGTTGCCTTAGATCTGTTGCTCAAAATTCTTTGTGAGGAACAAATATATTTTGCCTTTAAGGCTTTGAAACTTTTATTGATTTATTCCAAGACTTGCAGTGCCATAAAGTCATTTCATTTTCTCTTATACACACACATACAAATGAAGTTAAAGTATTTTTACAATTTTTTGTGCACTTTCCTATGGAAGCAAAAACCAAATACACTCGGACATGGGAGAAATAAATTATTTTACTGCATTTTGCTGGAACGTAGATGATAAATGCAAAGAAATAAAAGTGCTATCTCATGCATCTGATAGTTAGTAACCTACTGTCTACAAATATTTAAAGAAATAGATGACTGATGCTCAGTCTAGATGAATCAATTTGTGTTTCTGAAAACTGCTGCTAAGTATCTTGGGTGAAATCCTGGCCCCAGGGAAGTCAATGGCAAAAGTCCCATTGACTCTAAAAGGGCCAGGATTTCACCCCCTTGTGTTCATAAATTCAGGAAAATAATTATATTAAATATAAAGGCTGAGCTTTTGTTATGTTATATTGTATCTGAGAAATAGTATGTGGTCACATAGTATATGAGTCCATCGGTTTTGTCATCCTTTAAGAAACTTGTGCTCTAACGGGTGGCACCAGTCAGAGAAGACCAATTATTGCCTATTATCATTATCATGATTAATGACTACTAGTGGGTGCTTCTGCATTGTGCCAGGGTTGGTTTTTGGTTTTGTTTTTTTTCTTCAAAATTCAATTTTTGGGCCCCAAACAACTAATAGTGAAGTCAAAAAAGTAAAGGAGACATGTATGCAAATGTATTTGGGGTTGATGGAACTGAGTGATACTGGAAAACAGCTGAGTTATATAGCAACAGAAATAAACTTCTGGTCTTTTGTGCACAATTATTCCTTTAATCTCTCCCACCGGATAACAAATTATGACACACACAGCCAAAGAAACACTACATGACAGCATCAGGCCAGACTCTCACTGGCTGCTCTACCATGTGAGCATTACACTAGCAGCTTCTGAAAATGGCCTTTTCCAAATGAACCCATCTATGGGCATCTAACATTACTATGATTGCTTCTTCATATACTACACCAAGTTCTCCTATTGACTACAAGAAGTGTACCTGCTTGAGAAACTCAAGTACCTTAGCATTTGTCAGGGTTCTCTCCCCACTCTGAACTCTAGGGTACAGCTGTGGGGACCTGCATGAAAGACCCCCTATGCTTATTTCTACCAGCTTAGGTTAAAACTTCCCCAAGGCACAAATTCTTTGCCCTTGGAGCGTACGCTGCCACCACCAAGTGATTTTAACAAAGAATCATCAAAAGGACCACTTGGAGTTCCTATTCCCCCAAAATATCCCCCCAAGCCCTTACATCCCCTTTCCTGGGGAGGCTTCAGAATAATATCCTAACCAATTGCTTACAAAGTGATCACAGACCCAAACCTCTGGGTCTTAGGACAACAGAGAAATCAGTCAGGTTCTTAAAAGAAGGCTTTTTTTTTAAAGGTAAAAATCACCTCTGTAAAATCAGGATGGAAAATAACTTTACAGGGTAACAAAAGATTCAAAAACACAGCATAACTTCCTCTAGGCTTAGTTTCAAAGTTACAAAAAACAGGAATAAACCTCCTTCCAGCAAAGGAAAAATTCACAAGCAGAACAAAAGATAATCTAACATGCCTTGCCTGGGTTTTGCTTACAATTTTTGTAATATGAGAGACTTTTAAGATGGTTTATAGGAGAAGGAGTTTTCTGACCTGATGCTTCTCTGCTTTCCAAGTAAACACACACAACAACCCCCCCCCCTCCGAATTGAAAGTATCTTCTTTCCCCATTGGTCCTTTTGGTCAGGTGCTAATCAGGTCATTTGAGCTTCTTAACCCCTTATAGGTAAGGAGGAATTCTAGGCTACCCTTAGTTGTATGGTTATGACAGCATTTTTTTCATTTTTTATGCAGATAAGGCAGGAATTTCATTTGATTACGTCACAGCAAAGTACTTCTACACAAAATAAAGCTGCCTATAATAAGCTAACTATACAAACTTGACATTTCAACTTCCCACACATCCTTTCTGTGTGCATGTTTGCTAGCTGGTTGAATCTCAACTCTCTTGATCAGTGTTGCAGGCTAATAGTTACAACCAAACTCAATCAAAATGCGTCAAACATTATAAAACAGAGGAAGTCATAAGAGAACTTTTCACAGCTGTGTAGGGTTTTATGTTGCATGACCAAAATTGAGTAGGAACTGCAATTTTCCCTCTCTGCTGTAGTTTTTTGTTGCTCTGGCTAGTGTTACTGTGTTACTGAACATCGAAGGAAAACCTCTTGATGAACAGCATAATGTCAGCGCTTGCTACCAAACTAAGGAAACAGTTGGTTGCAAACACCAGTGATGACACAGGTAGTCATAGTCTCCCTTCAAACTTCATCCATCTCTGAACAAACTGATGGAAGCTGCTGTATATTGTGTGGCAGCAGTGCTGCCAGCTGACTGGTGCTCCTTGTTAGTCCCCCAAATGATCCCAGACCTTGCATTTAAGGAAGCACTAAAAGAGGTAAATGGGGGCCAGCTGGGCTGTGTAAAAATGGAGATTTAAAATTAGAAGGAAAAGCTAAGTAGTGGTTTTCCCCCCATATAGTCTGGTGTGCAACTTTTCCTTATCTTTTCACAGCACAGAAACAGGGTGATGAAAGGATGCAGTGCCATTCCTATGAGTTCCAGATCCTTTTCCTGATCAGTGTCTTGAATTTTGAGACTTCTTGGGTATAATTCTTGTCATTGTTTGTTTGGTTCACCTCATTATCTTTCAAAAGGATGGAATTCCTTACCACAGTCCTGAAGTTGCATGGTGGACAGGACTTATGTCATCCCCTCTTGAGTCCCCGTTCCTAGTTTCTAACCTAAGAGCTAAATTCTTTCCCCGCCTCTCCAGTCCAAACCACTCCTCTTCACAAAAAACCCCAACAGCTACCGGATCAGAGGGGGAAAGAGTTAATTACTAACTAAATACACATATGCACGCAGTTTCCACGGCATTCTCCACTGGGGAAAGGAATGGTTTATGGCTATTCACAGGTTATGGCTTTGCAACAGCACAGAATCTGAGGATTCATGCAGACGTTAAGTCCCAGTCCTCAGGGCATATGCTAAGAGAGGTTTCCTCTCCCTGGTCTAACATTACCCTTGGCAGCAGAGCTCCCCAAGGCCACAGTCCAGCAACCAGTTAAGCATGGGTGTAATTTTATTCCCTGAGCAGTCTCATTGAAGCCAATGGGAGTACTCCCCTGAATAAGGGTAGGCATATGCTCAAGTGTTTGCAGAATCAGGATTTCTATGGATATGTATACACTGCAAATTAAAGTATATGCCTATCCATGCTAGCTTTCTAGTGCAGGTAACCATAGTAGTGAAGACCTGGCAGCACGAGCTTCAGTGCAGGCTAGCTGCCCTGGTACAAGCTCGCCAGGGACTCTCGGTGGGCATTTAAGTTCCAGGCATGTTTTGTGGTCTATGCCACCATGTTTTCACTGCTACTTACCTGCTTTAACTTTAATCTAGCTAGCACAGGTATGTCTACCCATGCTACAACTAGGGGAAGGCAGTATAAGAACAAACTGGGGTTTAGTGATAGCTCAGATTGTAGCAATCTTCTTTAAATCTAAAATGCTGCATTCATAGCAGAGTGACAGATCAGTTTTCATCTCTGGAACAGCCTACTCTTTGTATAGTTTTGATCGCTAATACAAAGGAAGTAGAAATATTTTCTGTATACAGTCACACTAGGTTTTAAATAATGTAATTACCTCCATTCCTTCTCTCCCCTTGCCCCCCAGCCAGTGGGGGAAAAGTTTCCTTGGCTTCCCTGTTAATCAAGAAGACTAAATACTCAACAGTGCTGCCAAGCCTTCAGGTTTCTCTTGAATTTTGGACTCATGACTATTTTCCTTTTGTTTCAGTTCCCCCAGTAATCTAAGAGCAGCATTAGCACGGAGGAGTGGGAAGATGGAATAAGCTAGTCATAGAGCACTGTGGTATAATCATGGACAGGGTTGCTGACCCAGCAGCCAATGCAAGTTTTGAAAGATTTACAGTGCTAAAAGAGGGCTATCAGTTGGTCAACTATTTTTAGACTTGTCTTTTCAGTCTCACAATAGTGAATATTTCAGAACATCTTCGGTCTTAGCCTGGGTCATTTGCAACGCTGATCACTTGAAATCTATACACATGCTCAGAGTGCTCCCAGATGTCAAGAAATGTTATGAGAGAGACCTGAATGGAATGTTGAGAAATCAAATATTTCTGCTGAATTAATGAAGGGGGCGTATGGTTTCACAGTATTTTTTGGTGGGTAGAAACCTTGTCTCAGTATTGCACTTCTGAACAGTGCTGTTACCATTTAATCACTTCAAAGGTAAAATGATTTTGTGATCGGCACTCTGTTTTGTTTGGAAGTGTAAGCTATGCTAACAGAAAATATTCAAAGCAGAGAGAGGAGGAGTAGCATTTTAGTGACAGTTCATATGCATGAGATTGTCGTTCCACCTACATTGATACTGCATCTAGATAATGCACTGTTAGTTGACAAACTAGAGAGCTGTAAATAAAAGTATTTAGCACCCTGAGATGTAGAACAGCAAGATACAAACCGGATCTGCAGAGAATGTAAGAGCAACGTCTCTCTGTGTTGACAGCACTAATGTTTGTTCCACTGGTGTAAGACCAAAAATAATTTTTTTTCTTAAATAACACAGACACACTGCCTAGTACTTTGTATTTGTGTCACAGAAATGATGTGACTTACAATTTGTCTTACATAGGCTAATGCTATTTTCACTTATCACTTGCCTGAGCCTGTAGCTGTTCCATGTATTTGCAAACTGTGCCGGATTGCAAAGCATATTTTGTATTTGCTCGTCATGCTAGTACGGTAGTTTTAAAGGAAAAACTTTGACACAGGCCTCCACCTTGCTCCAAATTTATGTATCCAATTTTGTGGGTCCACTGACTTACAGTAGGGTACAAAGATGACATCTATGCACCCAAATCAGGAAGCTTGATGGCTAACCTCCCTGCCTGTCAGTTTGAACAGGACAATATTTTTGTGCATACACCTTAAGTTTTAAGGTATCCCAAAATCAAATGCCCAGAAACATGGCTGCACAAATTTGGGCATGTACATTTGAGTAACAGATTTTTTAAAAAACCTGCCACTGCTTTTTATAAGCAAAAAATGGGGAAACTCTACAAAATATATGGAGTACTTGTATTGCTCCCTTGGTGAAAGTTTGCTGTTTCCAAAACCCTTGGAAAGCAGGAAGCTAGTACTTCATCAACGGCTAATATAATCTGGCAGAAGTGGTATTTCCACCACCTCATCGGATGTCCAAGAACAATGTCCATGTAGGATTAGTGTGCTAAGTAATGGGATCCAAAGAAAAAATAACAAGTTGACTATTGCAGGTATGGTCACTGGCTCATTTCAATTTAGGGCTTAGGTATTTCCAAACAATTCTGCTTTTACTTTATACAATAAACTTCCTTCATTAGTTAAAAGTTAAACCATTATCTTATGGCAAACTACTTTCCAGTAGTATCTGGTCTACAGGGCTGAGACTCTTTAATGATTGGGCATGGCATAAAACCTTTCCAAGGTATATTAAACCCAGCCTCCCAGAAGGACCTCACCCGAAGATGATAGTAAAGTGATGGGAACACTAATAGATTTGGAGAAAGAAAAGGTAGAGGACTCCAAACTCAGCAAGAGTGAGGCTTAAACTATCATGGGGAGAGAGAGAGAGCTTCAGGATCAAGTATCATCTATCATTAGTTTTATAATATAACTATAGGCCAATATTAATCTGTACATAATGGTTCTAGGCTGATTCTGCCAGGAGCTTCTGTGGGGTCACCACATCACATCCCCGTTAGCAAAAACTCCAGAGGTACAGAAATGCAGGGGGAGACAGTCGCAGTGCAATTTACATTAAGGACTAGTTTGTGTATGCACTGCAATCTCCCAATTTGCATTAAAGACATCCACTCTGCAGAGTAAAAATTCACCAGTCTAAAAAGTTTGTAATTAAGAGACTATTTCATACATGGACACATTTTGTTTACTTTATGCTGATAACACTAATCTCTATCATAAGTTCATTTTTCTACAATAACCTCTTATTTTGAAATGTATAGATATTCTTTAACACTCGGTGTATCACCCAAGCAGCTTCATTGTACTATTTGGGTGGCATAAAGATTGCTAAGATTGTACAATGGAAACATCAAACTCTTTGAGACAACCCCACATGTTCATTAATTCCTTCAGCTTTCTGTCTATTTGGTTTAGTGTCTGCAGAAATAGGCTGAAATCCCATGGACAGAAAATGTCCCGCTATGTAAAAAAAACTGGTTTCAGAGTAACAGCCGTGTTAGTCTGTATTCCCAAAAAGAAAAGGAGTACTTGTGGCACCTTAGAGACTAACCAATTTATTTGAGCATAAGCTTTCGTGTCGTGTTCAAAAAACTGTTCAAACTAAGGGCCAAATTAAAGTTGCCTCTGCACATGTGCTCTAGTGAAGATGGGGGAAGAAAAAGATCAATACTTTGTTTAGGAAAAGCAAGACACGTCTTTCCCCAGTGGCCCAGCCATCATTGCTTGGCTATACAGCTGTTCGTGATGCCAACCTCATTCCCACTGCTCCATTGGTTCTCACAACTATTAATAAATAAATGAATAAAAGTATGAAGGCAAGAAAGCCACCGCCACAAAAATCATTCAAGGTGTTCCATTTCTTGTAGATATTCTACCAAATGCTTTGGTAACTATGAACTAATTGTGCAATGCTCAAATATTATTGCATGGCAACATAGCTTTAACAAATACTTCCAGAGGACAATGTGGTAGCTAACTATATTCTTGAAAAAGCTACTGTACCACATCATAGATGTTCTCAGACTATAGAACTTTCTCTTCCATAGTTACTAACCTAAATACTTTGTACCTACAAAGCAAACTACTGTGCTTACTTATACTGGTACTGAGTATAGTTTGCTGTATTTTTGGAAGTTGGTACTCCATACAGAAGATTGCATTCCACTGTATTACATAATATTATCTCATGCAATATGATATGAGCAAAGTAAGCTGGTAAACCATGGAAGCTGAAGTATGTTATATCACTGATTCAGAAAAGGAAACTGAAAGTAGTATACTTTTTTTGGCCTTTTTAGACCACTTTAAAGAAATTATTGGTATGAATTTTCTCATTTATGAAAAAATGGACCAATTCCTTCACAATTCAAATGATTAGAATGAAAAATTAAGTGGCCTTGATAGAAGATAAAACTTCTATCAAGACTACAGGAAATGGTCAAATCAAACATTAATTAAATTAATATTTGGGCTACTTGGAGAATTAAGGTAGAAAATGTGGAGGATACTATGATAAGTTGTAACACTTAAGAATATGCCTTTTGCTAAAGGGGATGCAAAGGGATGGTTGTAACGGTAATATAATGCCATTGCTATGTAGAGTTCTGGAAAGGAAATTTGAATCCCTGCTTTTCTATTTAGAAGGCTGGGGAGCTCAGGAACCCAAATCTGCTTTATGTTTAGAATCTGACCTTTTGACTATATGTTTCATTTGTTTCTGACTGAGATAAAGTCCTGGATGTTGCCACATCTAAGGAAATGCTTCAGGAGAAGTAAATAATTTTATATTTTTCCAACTTTAATTTGAGCTCTGTAGGTTAGACAATGAAATGTGATTTTTGAAACTTGAATGTATTAAAATTAAAGATCTAAAAATATTTGATGGGTAAAAAGAAAAAAGTGACAGATGAACCGAGTAAATTTGTCAATGTTCCAGAAACTATCCCACTTCTAAGGGATAAACTTTTTGGGTAGGAGATATGGGTAATCTCTTTTTATGAAAAGAGCTGAGCTGAAAAGTCAAGGAATGCCATACTGCATGCTACCTTTTTTTTTTTTTTTTAAACATTTCCCTTATTTGTTAGTGGTTTTTAAAGCACTAACAATTAGAAAATGTCACCTCAAATGGTATGGATGCACCTTTGTACATGCAAACACTTCTTCATGAATTTTGAGCACATGCATTTTTGAGCACAATCTCTTGCTCATGCAGCTAATGGAATTCAATTACCTGTATCCATAAGGAAAGCCCTAAAAAACGTATGCACATTTGTTTGGGTGCTCAAATGCACACAAATGGAGATCAGACTGAGACCCCTTTGAAAATGTGGCCTTTTAATGAGATTAGCATGGTCCAAATGCAAGCTTACATCAAATCCAAGTATCCAACTCAATCCTGTTATATCTGTTAGTCTATAAGGTGCCACAAGGATCTTTGCCGCTTTTACAGGTTATAATTGTCTCTCCTGCAGTCCAACAAGCTCTTACATTCTCTTCCTAAAGACTAGAAGCACTGAAAAAGGTTTGATATTCTCTCCTACTTTTCAAAATCACTGGAAAAAATCTAAGAAAAGGTTTCCAATTTGATAGTTACTAGTAAATGTCCACTGGTCAATAAAAGGGTGGGGCAAACAGAACAGTCAAAGGAAGTGGCTTTTGGAAGGTGAGCTTTTTTAAATTGATAATGGCAACTGTGATGACTTCAAGCAGAGATTACTAAAAGCAGTGATCAGTGAAACCAAATTCTTCTGTACTACCATTCAACCATCAAAACTCTTTACAAAGCTTTTCATAGAGCAAAAACAGCTTTTAAAGCATAAACTTACATAAATTTTTTGGTCTGTGACAAACTAAATATTGTTTATAGACTAATCTCCTATTGAAGTCAATAAAAGATTTGCCTACTGTAGGAGTGCAGAACATGGACCAGAATGTAATATTTGCATGCAAATTTACAATTTAAACCAAATTTTGACAGACTTTCAATGTAATGTACTGCTCCAACTCAGATCAGAATCTGACTTGGGTTTCTAGTCTATCTTAGCCACTGAGGAATGCATTTATAATACACCAAGAGGTTACAGTAATGGGACCCAAAGTAAGTAGTTAAGGTAAAATTCTCTTCTCAGATGTGTATGGCAGATCTTAGCTAAAATATTCTGCTCTCTGTACATGCACAGAAACATCAATGAGATCTCAGCATATGTAGGAACAATTTTTATTCTAATTTGATAAAGTTGTTATGCACTAGGAAATACTGAGATTTAGTCCTTAATTGGTTCTTGTGTATTTATCTGAAGTTCTAGCTGTGTTTTGGGGTATTCTTAAACCACGTCTACACTATAGGGACTATAGCAACATAGCTATGGAACAGGAGCTATGGCAGTTTAGCCCTGAGGTGTAGGTGCATCCTACAGAGATGGAGGGGGGGGGGGGTTTCTGATACTGTAGGAACACCACCTCCCTGACCAATGGTAGGTAGGCTGACAGAAACATTATTCTGCTAACCCTAGCTGCATCTCCTCTGGGGGTTAGGTCAGCATAGCTACAGCATGCAGGGTGTATAGTTCTTTCAACCCCTGAGTGCTGTCAACTAGGTTGACCTAGACTTTTTAAGTGTAGACCAGGCATTAGAATAGAGCTCCCCAAGGAGAGGTAACAATTTTTTCTTCCATTGGCTGGTGCTGTTTTCAGACAGGAAAGAAATGATTCCATGTGTCTGCTCATTTTGATATTGAGAGACTCAAAAATAAACTAAAATTAGTGGGATTTTTTGGTGAAAATATAATTCATTCCTGTCAAAACACATCAGAATCTGACAGCCTTCTTCAGTAACACTTACTGTACTTCAGAATTCAAAAGAATAATTTGGTTGGACATCCACCTAGCAATATTTTGGGGGGAATTACGTTGGATCAGTGATTCCTCTATCTTCTTTCCCTCTGTGTCTGTTAATTGCTCCTTGAGGATATTTAGTTCATGATATTATTTCATGTCATTATACTCTTCTTAAAGGCATTATATATATGAGGAATAACTTGTATGGTCTGGCTAAACTAAAGCCTTTTGCATATTCACAACATCGAAATAAATCTGGACAGTAAGATGAGTTTATATTTTCCTATAAACTGGCATTATAACAAACATTTTTATTCTAGATAATAACAATGAATTACACTCAGTTTTCTTTTGGCATGATAACTGTCTTTAACCTTTCAGAGCAGCTGCAAGAGACAAAGTGGTTTTGTTTTCATATCCAGGTACAGCAAAGAAATTCAGTTGGGGGAACACTTAATTGAATTACTTAATTATCTTCCATGATCATGTCATTAAATATTCCTATTAACATTATCCTTGAATTATCCTATGAAATGCAAAAAACAAACAAACAAACAAAAACCCTTTCAACAGTTCTGTCTCTAGTAAAATTTAATACTTAAGGGCTTGACTTTACAAGGTGCTCAGCACTGTGACCCTGATGAAGTGAAGTACTTTCAAGAATCTGAGTAATGTTTTGGTGGATTGAGGGTAGAACGCTCAGAGCCTTGCAGAATCAAACCCTTAAATTGCAAAGAGTTTTGAAGGTTAGTGACAAGCTAGCTGAAACAGATTCCATGGCAGTTTATAATCAATGCATTCTACAGTATGTACTATAATAGACAAAGTGCCATATCTAGTGGTTTGACAGTCACTGGAGGCACATAAATAATCTGAGAATGTAAAAAATAAATAAATTTACACAGCTTCTTTCAATTTGCATGTCTGCAACTGCATTAAAGGAACAAAGCTCTTACTATCATTTGCTCTTTAACATCTTTTTCTTTAAGATGAAAGGCTCTAACATTTCTCGGATGTACTAATGGAAGTTCTTCTTGCTAGGCTGAAATTTCGTTACATTAATAATCAGGCAGAAGCACTTGCTGAAACAATTTTTAAAAACTGCTTCTACATTTTTTAAATTATGGTTTAAACAACATTGTTCCTGATTTTGTTGTTGAAATGCAGAAATATAAAAATAGAAGATCTGTTAGTTTAGCTGTTTTCATTAATGAAACAGTCTGCTGCAACCTATTTAGCTAATCAAGAACTGAATTACATCTATTGCATCACATGATTAGAAATATATATAATTAGCTCATAGGGATTTTGAGTAGGTTTTAACAAACCCTGTTCCTCTGTTCATAAACTACAATCTCTATTTTCAGTGTTCTTAGTAATGTACAAAGATAGGGCCTTATTTACTTCTCCTTACTCCAGCAAAACCCCCATTGACATTATCACCGTCACTCTTTTGATAGTTTTGCCCGAGTATGGAGTTCAGGGCCTTCAAATCACTCCGCTGCAGAGGCGGCTGGGAGCCCCGGGGCTCAGGGGTGGATTAAAGGGTCCGGGGCTCCCAGCCACCGCAGAGCTCCGGGCATTTTAAATCCCTGCTGGGCTCCGGCAGCCAGGCCCCGGCAGGGATTTAAAGGGCCCGGTGCTCCAGCCACTGCGGGGAGCCCCCACCCGAGGCCCGCTGCCGGAGCTCCGGTGGCGCTTTAAAGGGCCTTGGGCTCCCTGCAGCGGCCAGAGCCCCGGGCCCTTTAAATCCCAGCCGGAGCCCTGCCGCCACTACCCGTAGTGCCAGCAGGACTGTGGCGGCGCTGTAAAGGGCCCGGGGCTCGCCGCAATGGCAGGAGCACTGGGCCCTTTAAATCCCCACCTGATCCCGGCTCCAGCAGCTGGGCTCCGGCGGTGCTTTAAAGGGCCTGGGGGTCCTGCCACTGCGGGGAGCCCCGAGCCCTTTAAAGCGCCACCCAAGCCCTGCTGCCAGAGCTCCGGAGGGGATTTAAAGGACCCGAGGCTCCCTGCAGTGGCAGGAGCCCCTGGCCCTTTAAATCATCGCCGGGGAAGCCGGTCCGGTCCAGCACGGCTACTGGCTCTTGCCGGTACACCGGACCGGACCGGCTTACTTTCACCTCTGAGTTCATGATTGTGTCCTTAGATTGAAATGCCCAGCGCATTCATCATTATCGGCAATATGTCTAAGCACAAGGCTAAGGAGCTCAAAAACTTTAGGTATGTCAGATCCTGAGAGTCTCTGAACTCCTTGGGTGGGTAGATACTGTCAACCTAATGGAGATATTAGAAATGTTTTATGCTGACAGTAGAGAATTGCAAATTATGGCTTTCATTGAATGTGATTGTGTGAAGGTAATTACACTTCATCAGTTGCACTGTAGTTTCGCAAGGTGCCATGGTCAGTAGTTTGTCAAAATATATTAAGGAAAGAGATTGTTTGACTTTGCATAATTTGTAAATTGATGGCAAATTACAGAGTACAGCAGAACTTTTGGCTGAAATGTTCAGTTTTTCGGCGAGTTCGTAAATGAAAACCCAGGAGTTGTGTAATTTACTGGAGAATTTGAACAGTGTCAATAACACCAATGGCACTGTAGTCGGTCGTCCTCTAAAGAGTCTAGAGGCAAACTAGAGAAAGGAAAACATTGCTCTCAATATTTCAGGGTTTTTTTTCTATTTTAAACTTTCTCCAGCTTTTGCTAACTAATGGGAGGTATATCTGAAACAAAGCAAAAGAAATAACAATAATGGCAATGATAGAAATAACACAATGCTTCATCTTCAGTAATGGGCCACTGGCGTAGCAATGTGGTTGAGTCACTGCAGTGTCTAGAGGCAAACTACGAAAAGGAAAACATTGTACTTAATCTTTCTCGAATCTTTTTCTTATTGTTGCAGAAGACGGAATATCTGAAAAAAGAACTGAGCTGTGCTTAAGAAGCTGTACCCAAATTTTAACACATTGGGCAGTGAAATCAATTAAATTACTATATAATCATTTGTTTTTGTTGCTAGTTTGGCCCTTACTAATGGTCTTTTTTTCTAAATAAAAGCTAATTAACGAGGATGCAGGCATTGTTTGCTATTTTCTTTGTGATTGAAGTGCTCTTTCTATCTAAAACCTACATGACTCATCTAATGCTATGTTCCTTGTGCAACATAAATTCCCATTAAAGTTGATTGGAGTTTTGTATGTGGAAGGAATCCAGAACTGGGCCTAATTCTGCCTCCTTTAAATACATTGTGCCAGATTCTCAGCTGGTATAAATTGTCATAGCTCATTGACCAAAAAGTGGTTCCTCTGTACTCATGGGAATTAAGTGGTAGGGGAGTAGGAGCTATTCAGGATAGTAGGTGCAGAGATCAGGAAAGAACAAGGATGTGATATGACCAGCAGGAACCCTCTTTATTACAACATCATCAAGAACCAATATATTTTTTTTAAAATTACCATCTGAAGCGCCTTACTAATGTCGTCATCTAGCAATATACTTCGTTTATTATTTCAGAGTTTTCAGTTTAGCTCCTTTTGTGTTTGTTTCCAGTTTTTGCAAATGGTAAGGTGAGCGAAACACACATCTCTTCTTTCAGTCTTTGATGAAATAAACAAATATATTATTAAATCTCAATTCTATACATCTGTGCTATTTTATATTTTATTTTATATTGTTTCCAGTGAACTTGGAGGACTGAGAAATTTTGCCCCCATTTTCATCCTCACTGCACTCAAAAGTGATTTTTACATTCATTGACTTACAGTAAGCACACACCCACACACCTTGTCTTTCATTTATTCTTTGATATACTATACTGCTTTCACCGACATGAATGTCTCTTTGGTGTTTAAAGTCTTCATGAGATTGTACTATAGATTTGTGTCAGTACTTCCATTTAAAACGTTTATTTTCAGAGTTGCTGTCCAAATTGACCTTTAAATTCACACATTTCCATATCTTAACAAATCTGGATTTCTTTTCAGCATAAGCTTGACTCTGCATGTGAAATGCCTGGCTCTGCGGTAATTGCAACATTCCTGTAATATATTTACCTTAAGTTACTGATATGTACTCTCAACCTTAATTCCATTTTAACTTTTTTTGTCTGGCAATTTTCTTGGTCTGTTTTTTTGTTCTTTCATAAAAAAATTATATATAAACACTAGACAAAGTAAATGTTGCTATATAATATTTCTATCTGAAGATGTAAAATATCAAATGTATATCCCTCTTTTTCTTTTATGGCCAAATTTACCCAGTACACTCGGATTGCTTAATGCAATTCTGGAGAAGTGCAATGCATTCAGAGTACACTGACCATTTAAACTGGGTTTACAGCAGCACAATGATGTCTGAATATAGATCTGTTTCTCCTCTCTCCTGTCCTCCACCTCTCCCTGCACACTCACTCCCCAGTTTCCGCCTCCCTATTCTCTAGTTTTCACTCCCTACCCTTTGAAGCCTGGTGCACAGGTTCCATTAGAAAAGAAATATTGAAGGGGTTTCTTTGACATTATGCTTTGGAACTGAACGTTGATCCCTCTGCAGAGTTTAGTGTATAAGAATAATCTCTTTCAGAGAAACTTGCCAAGAATTTCCTTCTTTCCAAAACATCTATTGTTGAAGGCACTGAGGCCCTCAGTTAAGGTGTCCTCTTTCAAAATGGCCACTACCTTCCATACTTTCCAGTGAGAGGAAAGCCAGCAGACACCTTTAAGAGCAGCCTGTTGCCTCAGTCAGACTGGGAGGTAGAAACCCATCTCAACGGTAACTTAATTGGCAAACTAATTCCCATTGAGAAAAATGGGAAATGCCAGCCATTATGAAAGAGGACAATTCTATGCAGAGATGTTGTTTTTAAAAGTATCATGATTTTAAGTCAATCTTATGATTTCCACTCCCCCCCCCCCTTCCCTGGTAAATTCATGATTTTTGAAGATAAGAATGGCCATAGTGGGTCAGTCCAATGGTCCATCATGCCCAGTTTGCTGTTTTCTGACAGTGGCCAATGCCAGGTGTTAGAGAGGGAATGAACAGAACAGGTAATCGTCAACAGTTGACTTTAACAAGCTTCAGATTTCCCATGTAGTTAAAACTCCAGCATGGGCAAGACCAAGCATTCGAAATTAATGAGATTTCCTTAAAAATAACCACATGCTACCCCTCCTCGCCCCTACATACTTGTTCACATAAAAAAGCTATATATTCCCAGGGGTTTCTCAGGGTTCTTTTTCTCACATGCTGCCTATTAAATCTCTTCTTCCTTGTTTATAATTTCTCTTTTCTCTCTCTCCCTGACTTTCTCCTCCTCCATATGTCACCATGGCCATGAGACTGTGCACTAGCCACTCTGCTCTTACTCCAGTGAAGAGCTGAGTCCCTTGTGGAAGGGCAGGCCAGGCTTTATCTGCCAAGGTATTGCGCTGACCTCAAAGCTGACTTCACAGTCCTGGACTTTGTGCTGATATGGTGACAGCACCGCATAGAGATCAGTTGCTGTCTCCCTCCTTTCTCCCAGAGTTGGATGGTATTTTATCCTCTCCCTATTCAACGGAAAGTCTTTTACTAACAGATAATGTGAGAAAGTCACTTCAGCTATTCCTGCTGTCTTGAACAGGGAAGCAGAAAATGTCTCTGGTTTTTAATTTCTCCAGTGTCACTTTAGTTGCACAGTCCTTTCTCTGTGTTTCCACTGTGTTTTGTGTCTCCCATTTTCTTGTTCCAGATTGTGATCACCGAGTCTCTATATTGTATTTTTGGCTCGACTTCATTTTCCGTATCTCACTGTGGAGAGAATCTATTTGTGGGTAGTTCTGGTTAGGAACTTGTGGTAATGCTGCTTCCTTCACTTTTTGATCTCTTCCCCAATAGTTAGTTTATTGTCCTGTTAGACCCGAGATGAGCATTTTGAACAATATTTATTTCTGAGGCCAGTGATGTTACGACCTAGGAGTGCTGCAGAATCCATCCTATCCCAGCAGCCATCCCTGTGTCTGCCACACCCTTTCCCAGCATTAGTCCCACCATGAGCAATGGGACAAGTCCTCACAGCCTCATCAATGTAGGGATTTCTTCCATCTCTGAGACTTCTACATCAGTTTCACAGCACAGGAAAGGGCATTTCCTGTATCTCTTCTTGGGGACTCATCTTGGTTCCTCTTCTTTTCTTTCCATGTTGCCTTGTGAATCTACTTTTAATTTTTTTTTCTCTTCTTCACTTTCCCATGTGCACCTGCAGCCAGGAGACTGCATTAGCTGCTCTTTTGCTAATGGGAACACTTAATAGCCCCTTTGGGAAAGATGGTTGGCATTGGCTCCTACTCAAGCCCAGTGCTCTTCCCCGCTCCAGCTAGTGTGTGTTGATAGGGTGACATGGCAGTGCAGAGCTGAGATGCTCCCTCTGTTGTCTCATTCTTTTCTCTCAGATGAAGCCAAAAGTTTTGTGTATAGGTGTCAAGGTTTCCTCCCACTCTGAACTCTGGGGTACAGATGCGGGGACCCACATGAAAGACCCCCTAAGCTTATAAGTACCAGCTTACATGAAAAACTTCCCCAAGGCACAAATCCTGTCCTTGTCCTTTGATGGTATTGCTGCCACCGCCAAGTGATTTAGACAAAGATTCAGGAAAAAGACCACTTGGAGTCCCTATTTCCCCAAAATATTCCCCCAAGCCCCTTCGCCCCCTTTCCTGGGGAGGCTTGAGAATAATATACTAACAAATAAGTTAACAAAGTGAGCACAGACCAAACCCTTGGGTTTTTAGGACACTAAAAATCAATCAGGTTCTTAAAAGAAGAACGTTTTTGTAAAGAAAAAGGTAAAAGATTCACACCTGCAAAATCAGGATGGAAGGTAACTTTACAGGGTAATAAAAGATTTAAAACTCAGAGGACTCCCCTCTGGACTCAACTTCACAGTTACAAAAAACAGGAATAAAACTACCTCTTAGCATAGGGAAAATTCACAAGCTAAAACAAAAGATAATCTAACGCATTCCCTTGCCTTTACTTACAATTTCTGTAATTTTAGATGTATCATTTCAGGTATCTTTTTAGGAGCAGGTTTACCTGCTTGGTGTTTCTCTGTCACGAGGGGGAACAAACAAAGAGAGCACAAACAAAACCTTCCCCCCCCACCCCAGATTTGAAAGTATCTTCTTTCCCCATTGGTCCTTCTGGTCAGGTGCCAACTAGGTTAATTGAACTGATTAACCCCTTATAGGTAAGTGATTCTATACCGCTGGTCAAGAGGGATTTTATGTTACTGCATACATAAAGGTTGTTACCCTTCCCTTTATATTTATGACAATAGGAAACAACTAAGTGTTCTCAGGGTCTCCTTTTCCTGTCTGCTTTCCGCTATTATTTCTTATACGTGGAATTGGAATACTGCTAATAGTGTTTTTATATGGGAATTTCCTTGTTTAAAAATGGCATACATGATCATTAAAGAAGGAACCCCAAATTAATTCTACCTTTCAGTATTTCAAGTGGCTTGAAGATACATGCTGTTAACTGTAAATCATTTTTAAAAATTTAAGTTTCCAGTGCAGATTCACCAGTACAGCCAGAACTCATTGGCCAGTTAAGCCAGAGCAGTGCTGATCAGCCAGAGTGTATACCGGTAAATCTGGCCTTCAGTTTGCAGTTAGCTTACTGGTTTAGAGGGCTGTGTTAGTGAGACCAGTGATATGTGAGTGCGGCTAGGGAAACCTGAATAATCTTGATAGCTATGGGTTTAAGAGTTCCCCCTGTTCTCTTGCCTCAGTTAATCTGACACTACTACTTTGTTGGGCAGAGGAGCCAGAGCAGAAGTGACACAGGGAACCTTTCAAACTCTGATGCTTAAGCTGGTATCTAGTCCTGGACTCTTTAAAGAGCAGTGAGAGTTGGGCCAAGTAATCTACCACTGAGAGCTCTCGACATATGGCCAGTCTCCCTCATACCACAGAGTTACTACAATGGAATAAGTTGCCCACGAATTAGGTGTCGAGGAAGGTTGATTGATTGAGTTACGCGAGACGTTTCAATAGCTACACTTAAGTTACTTGAGCTGTTAACATGACCCTCTATGTAGCCAATATAATCATAATATACAGTGGTCACTAATTATTTTGCTTAATTACAAGCTAATTTCTTCAAATATAGTCTCTGCACAATTTTTCAATTAATTTTAATTATCTCAAACTTTGAAGAGTCTGAGATGTTTTGTTAAGGTAATTCAGATGAAGCAAACTAACACAGATCCTACATTTCCTAAAGAACCCTGTTTTTTAATTAATTTTACTTCCTCTATATCTAGAAGAGAAACATTATTTTGGTATACCACTGACTGGTAACCATAGGTAAATGAAGAGTTTTTAAGGGTGACCACAGATATGAATCTCTTGGCTATCTCACACATATTCTATAGATTACAAGGCTTATATTTGCTAGATATGAAACAGGAAAAGAACCAGTCCGATCTCTTGATCAGATACATAATTTCAAAAAAGTGTAAATACATATTTAACTGATCAACACAGCTCAGAATTTACAAGTTTTAAGCCTTACCTGAGAAATGAAAATGGCTTGTTTACTCATGCCACTGCACCTCTTTAACAGTTAAGTACAATGTGTCAGCCGTAACGTTGTATATGCTGTCCTTTGTATATTTTCAGATTAATTTTCTATTTTGACTGGCTAGTAATTCCAACCCTTGGTTAGTGTTATGTACAGATATAAATAAAGGACTGGGGTACATTTCCTTGGCAGGACAATTTTGGTGAAATATTTTCAACTCTTGTACAAATGTACCAGACTGTAACATTTGGAGGGTGAGTGTCATGATATAAGTGCATACGTGGCAGACCCTGAAAGTTTATAGTTCCTCTAAAAGAACATGGCTTTTTTTTTTTAAACTTAATTTTCAATGACCTGTTCTCTGGCTTTGCCCTGTCTTATATCATTAGTTGAATGTGGTTATTGCTATTATATTAATAAAAATAGTGTCTATCTATCTATCTCTCTCTCTCTGTATGTGTGTGTGTCTTTCATTACAACATCTCCCATAGAACTTCACAATCGTACACCAATATGTAATAAAAAACTACAGTCTATTCAGGAATCACTGCATTCATCTCTGAAATGAAGCCACATCCTAGGGAAAATATACCAACTGTTGAATGTATTCATTAGATAGAATATTTGAAGGCAGACAGCAAATAAGAATCCAGCTGAAACTGCAGGGAATAATTAGGTAAAGAGATGCTAATTATTCAGAGTAATAATCACTCCAATTGAAGGGAGACTAAGATATTGGGGATAACACCCCACTCTTGCAGAAAGTTCCATATGATCTTTAAAGATCACAAGTTCGGAAAACCTCACTTTCACACTGAAAGGCACCTACAACAGCGCAATACCCCACAGCAACATGCCAAATTATCTTTGAGTATTGACTCAGAGGGAAGGGCACCTCCTACAGAATCTTCAGTGCTACTTTCTGCAGTATTAGAGTTTCCCTTAGAGGTTTCTCACTGAAGAACTGATAAGCCCAACCCAGTGTGTGTTTTGGGCAGACATGTTCCCAAACTTGTATGTCAGATTCAAACAAATTGGAAATTGGGGAAGGAGGGTCAGATTCAAGATTCAAACATGTCTCCATAGTTTTAATTTTGAGCCACATCCAAAATTGGATGTTGCCTATTTTCTCATTTTGGTTCAGATGCTTTCAGAAACGTGCATGAATAGTTCTCTCAACTTTTAGATGGCTGAAATCACACAAGCAGTTGATTTCACTAGATCTTTATCTTCAATCTCTTGAGAACAGCAAATTGGATTTTGTTGCTGTCAAATCTAACCCTGACCCATAGCCCGGATTCTGCCTTGCACCTGAGCTCTAGTTTAAACCTAATCCAGATCCAAATGCTCTTTTTAGCCCATCTTTACTTGTGAGTAGTGCAAGATTACATCCAGAGGGGCAAGGCCTTTCTTTAAATTAGCAGATTTCTTTGCCTAAGGGTTTCTACCTACTTACTTCGAAACCACTGAATTATCCTGGGTTCATGAGGTTCATGGGGGGCAGGGGAGTAAGGATATGGGTGGATTTTCTTCCAAATCACAATACTAAGCCAGTCCCCTTGGAATAAAAACATTTTTTTACTGCATAAATGGGTTAAAATGTATCAGTAGATATGCTCTAATTTTCATTTCACAAAATGTTCCGGAAAACTAAAATGCTATTATACAATGAGATTTAAAAGCACCACTGCTGAGAATCCTGGTGAATTATTACTACTTAAGAAATTAATACTGACATATGATTTTCTAGCATGCAGGAATCTGGCCAATCCACTATTGAAATGTCTTACCTGAAGTCATTAATAGCAAGAATTGTCAACTGAAGTACTTCAGAGCCACAGAAGAAAATGAGATTGTTTTAAAACTTAGTGCATATGGTTTGCTGTTCTCCTAACTGCTGTGAGGATTTGGCTATTACTCAATCTACTCTACTCTCTTCTACTTCAGTATTTCTAATTAATAGTGGGCACATTTCATCTTTCCATCATAAGGAAGGTTGGCTCAAGGACTGCAGGGGAGGGACCAAGATGGCTTTTATACCACCTTCCTCCCTGTCCTGGGCCATGCAGGGCCAGAAACTGGCCACAGTGAAGGTTAGAGCAGCCTGAGGACTGCTTTAATTTTGACGCAGCTGCAAGTCAAGAGTAGCTGGAGTGCAGCAATTCTTCAGCCATGTCCCACCACACCTAGAAACAACTCTGGTATGTCTCTCCACCAGGGGCTCATATGAAGAGTACAGTAAAGCCAGTTATGCTGGCTCTGCATCAGTTCGAGAGCTCCCATCCATCCGAATATTCCCCCAGCCTTCTGCCAGCGTTACAGCCCTTTTATACCAATGGATCTGACATAAGGGCACTGTTGTGTAGGGATGGATTGGGTCCAGGATCACCATGGCTATATACTAAGTATTATTTGTTTGTCTTTTGCCATCATTAAGGGCTCAGTTTTACTTCCACTGAAGGAAGTGGAAAAACTTCCATTGACTTCACTGCGGGGCAGAATTGGTCTCAGTGCAGAATGTTTCTAGAATTTTGGATCATGTAAAGGAACAGGAACACCCATTCTTAATAACTTACAGCATGTACTCTTCCTCCCCCGGCCCCGGCACAGATTCACCTTAGTTTCTATCATCCAGCAACTATTTATAATGTACAGTAATTTCTGAGCTGGTAGTTGATTAAGTCTAAACAAGGAATTTATAGAACTGCATATATTAGGTCATAAAATTTAATATAAATGACAGGTGAATTGTTCAGAAACACTGTTTTAAACTAAGAAACTCAATTATGTTCTAAATTCTGAGAAAACCCAACACCTCCTTTTCTATTAATTACTTTAGTGTAATTAATAAGGACTTGGTGTTTAAGTTCTCTTTATTACATGCTTTTTAAAAATGACAAAAATTAATGTTTTATCTTATCTTTACTAAAATATTCTGCACAACTTCATGTTTTTATGGCCCCCTTGGATTTTCCAAAACCTTCCCCTTTTGAATCTTATGCAGAGCCTGGTTTGGACCAGCCTAACGTGACCAGACAGCAAGTGTGAAAAATCGGGACGGGGGTGGGGGGGGGCAATAGGAGCCTATATAAGAAAAAGACCCCAAAATTGGGACTGTCCCTATAAAATCGGCACATCTGGTCACCCTAGATCAGCCAGCCAGCTCTCTAACACAGGTAGGCAGAATACACCTTCCTCTGGAGCTCAGCAGTGCCAGTCCTAGGTGAGTTGCAGTGGATTGGTCAAACAACCTGACCTACTTCCTCTCCCTTGGTGGCTGAGTGCAGAGCTCCAAGCACTTACGGTACAAGTGGGAGGAACATAGATGCTGGAACTAGGGCTGCCGCACCCCCTGGCTTGAAGTGGTTTCCATCTTTTACAGGGTTTACAGTTTGGTTCAATGGCTCTCAGCACCCCCGCTGTACAAATTGTTCCAGCACCCCTGGGGAAGAAGGATGGTCTTGTGGTTAAAGCTGAAGACTGGGCCATTGGAAACCTGGATTTAATGCCTGTTCTGCTGCAGACATCTTGTGTGTCCTTGGGCAAGACAATTCTTAGTTCCCCGTCTGCAAAATGGGGAGAGTGGTAATTCCCTCTTTCACAGGGGTGTTGTGAGGATAAAATCCTTCAGTGATGGTGAGATACTCAGATACTATGGTGATGAGCTATGTAAGTACTTAAGATTGATGGGTAAATAGATAGAATGGAGCAAGGGTCAAGTCTGTGACTTAACCCCAGGGCCACATTATTTCACCAATCTTAACAGCACAGAGAAGACCCATTGTTGGAATTTACTCCCATCTCCCACAGGTTGTGGGTTGCATTAATTTTTCTGCAGTCTCACTCTTCACTAAGGTAACCCTGTTTTAAAGAGCAGGGTATGGGGCAGCAGCTGGGCTAGTCCTAATTTCTCCACTTCTAATCTCCTTCAAGACTACATCATTGCTCCAAAAAGAAGGACTAGACAGGGTTGTCACCTCTGAGATATAAAAAAGTTGAATGGATAGTCTGGATTGGTGGCAGGATGTGGAGTTTGGTCTCTCTCTCTCTCTTTGCATCCTGCAAGTTCCATCATTTAAAATGGTAATGTGCTGATGTGACAATCTGCATACCTGGGCCTGGCCCTGCTTTCCCCTGCTAAGCCATCGATTAACCTTGAAATCTTCCTTGCCCAGGCCTGAGAAGAATGCCTGGGTCTCCTCAGCCCTGGCCTCCACCAATTCAAGACAGGCCATGCTGCTTCCTACCCCCCGGACACAGACTTAGCAGTGTACCAAACCAAGGGCAGCCCCTTGTACGGAGGGGAAACCAGAGGCAAAGGCAGGCCCAAGGGGTAGGGAATGGGAGGTGCACACAACTGGGACTTTTAATATCTCAGAAAGAACAAACAGATTTCCTGGGGCAGCTACTCAAAAAGGGAATGATCCTGGGAAAACCTGGACAGGTGGCAACCCTAGGACCAAATCTGGCCCCTCTTTTGAAGTAGTGTTGAGTGAGTCTCTCTTTCCAGAACTTGCAGTCATAGTGGCATCAGAGAAACCAATGAAGTTGGGCCTGGTATTGGGATCTGGGGCCATTTTTGAGGGCTTCTTACCATTATGTGGGACACTTGATGCATATCAGGAATTTGTCTGCAGTTACACCACTGACCCCTAGAGACCACTGTTGTGCTGGCAGCATCCTGTAGTTCCTGTGTGTCCCACTCTGTAGAGAGCAAGGGGCCTTGCCCAGGAGGAGAGAGCACCAGGGAGCTGGCTCAGCTCAGCCCAGCCCACTCAGCACTCCTGTCCCGTGATGCTGCACTAAGGATCTGGACCCCCAACCTCTGGTAGGAGCATAGGAGAGGAGTGGGAGCTGAGGAAAAGTGGAATTGCAGGATTTCATCCTTTTTCACAGACACCATTAGCAGAGCAGAGACAGCAAACAAACAAAAAACAACCTCCTGTGCAAGTGTCTGCCATGCTGAGGGGGAGAAAGACTAAGAGGCAGTGTTGGAGCCTGCCAGGGAGAAGGAGCAGGAGGTTGGGGAAGGGGGAAAGGAAGCAGAGGTGCTGGGGGCCTGAGGTTTGAACAGTTCTTTGGTGGAGAGGCCAGAGGAACAGAGGGATAAAGAGTTAAACTAGAGGAACTAAACAAGGAATTAAGAGTTAATTCCTAAGAGTTAAACAAGGAAAGGAGTGGGAGATGTCCCATTTACGTGTGCGTGTTCTGTTTTCTTTGTTAATCAAAAACACACTCAGAACTAGGGCATTCTCTGCTATGGCCCTGGTTCTCTGCTTCACTGAGTATAAGCTCAGCACAGCACAAATGGGCGTGGAGTCTGGCTTCCTGATTCTCTGGGTGAATCTGTGGTGCCATAAGCACCAGCATAACTTAGAGCAGTGTGGAGGCTGCTCTTATTTAAACTATCTAGCTGTGGTCCCTAAGGGACTATTTGCCACTTGAGAATAGCTGGAGTGCCGCATTGTTGGACCCTGCCCCAAATCTGATATGTTCCCTGTGCTGGGGTTGTTCGGGAAGGTAGCACAGGAGCCAGCCTGAGAGCTCCGATATGTGCTGCATGAGGGGGCTTAGACACAACAGAAAATCTGGCACTGTGTGTTTACAAATGGAAGTTAGATTCAAACTGCGTGTTGTTGGGTTTTTTTTGTTTTTTTGTTATTTTTACAACTCTCAGTATTGAAGACATTCTCAATACTTTGTTGGGAAGATGTATATCTCACAGTTTTTGAACTCCTGGGATTGGTGAGGCTGTCTGAGAATGTTTTATGACAGTGTCGATTGCTTCTGAAAGGATACTTTATATGAAGGTTTTTATATCTAGTGATTCTGGTTGCTTGTAAAATTACTGTCATGGAGATATGCAAGAAAGTTAAAAATCACCACCTCAACAAAACTGGTGAGAAGGCATGTTTCTATCAGATTTGCTATAGCAAAAAATAGCTTTTGGAGAAAAAAAAAAGGACCTGGTGCTTTCTTCATTTCCTGACTGACAAGCTAACCAAAATGGAAATGGAAATGGAAATGATTGTGGTGTTACAAAGAGAGGATTATGACTTTGGGATGGTTAAATGACCCATCCAACGCCGGGCTTTAAATTCTGCAACACAAAATAATTGTTGCTGCGTTAGAAGAACCTGTGCTAATGTTATATTCAGAACACAAGAGAAGACATGACCACATAGCAATGAATCTCATAACTGGTTGTTCCTTGGATAATTTCATGGGGTTTTTTTTCTTCAAGTGATTTTTTTTCTGAAGGTCAGGGTTACAAGAGTTGTAACAAATGTCGTTATAAATTAACCTCTGGATGACTTTGTAATTAGATGACTTGGGAAATGCCATCCCAGCCAAGATTAAAACAAAACAAAAATCAAAACTCCTTTCTAGAGCTGTGTACGGTTTTTTCCTCTCCATCCCCTTCACAAAATGCTTGTGGTTCATTTTTCTTTTAATGCTCACCCAACAATAAATGATAGAACCCACCAGACTATAGAAGAATGATTGCCTAACACTTCCAGTGGTGTTCAGAATTTAACAAGGAAATGCAAGAAAATACAAGGAAACTGAATACAGTGCAGCAGGAAACCTGAATACTTGCCGGAGAAGCAGCAACAGAGCTGGTCAAATTCCGGGGTCAAGTGGGGACTCTGCAACAAACTTTTCAACCACTTTGGATTGATTTTTTCACTCTCTTTTTGTGTCAACTTTCCACAGATATTGTTGTGAAGGTGTATATTAGCAGGAATACCCACAGAAACAGCATTTTTTAATTGAATATTGCAGAATACAAATTTGGAATTTGTAACCAAGAATATTCACAATGAAAATCTGTAACAGCTATTCAGTCAATCAGGGAATAGAAATGTACCATGTGTGCCCAATCAAAACAACTCAGACTTTAGATATTCTATATGCCCAAATAAGATACAGGAAAAAATATGCAGAAATGATCAAGTGAATAGTTTTCAATAATGAATACATTTGAGAAGATGGTTACAATTTGCAAACAGAAAAATGGGTGAAATTCATCAAATAAATCATAGAGTCATGATTTGTTGTAAATAATTATCCCAGCTTTAAGAAGCAGTCCTGTGCCAATTTCAACCAAATGAAAATCACCAGGTTTGCTATGGCCATTTTCATGGTAGTCAAGATGATATAGTGTTTGCAATCTGTCTAATGTGGCATATATCAGCAAGTAGCACCTAGCAACAAAGGTAGGGTTTGACTTTTCTACATTTTCAAATTAACTGAAAAGCTTAGTGAGGTCAGTTAGCAGAAGTGGATGAAATTTCTTGAACAGTGCAAAAGGAAAGTTGTAGATGAAAATGTCATGATTTTTGATTGGCCAAGAATTGTTGGATTGTATTTCTGTGGTGGGAGATAAATGAGAAGATGGACATGGGGTGAAATATAGGCCCCATTGAAGTCAATGACAAAACTCCCATTGACTTTAGTGGGGCCATGATTTCACTCAGAGTTTCTAGCCACAAAAACAATTCTCTGAGTTCCTTTGGCTGTTGGAGCCATACAATGCTATTTACGTTACATTTTTCTTCTTGGAACTTGTGTTGATGTGCCTAGAGCTTTGGCTAAGCACTCTTTTTATTTGTATAAACATAAAGAAATAACTAAGTATCTTGGCCACTGTTGCCACAAGATGTTACTTGGTGTAGACAAACCAAAACTGCATCTAAATAGAATAGTTAGATGATATCATGAGGTATCAGCTGCTCTTTCAGGTGAAATGGGTATCTCTTGCTTCCTCCTCTCAAGACTTCAAGAGGTGAATAAGCTTAATTTCCTAGTAGTTGCCGATACTGTACTTGTCTCATATTATTTTTGTAGTGTCTTTGGGTAAAAGCCAGGTGATATTCCTGTGCTTTTGTTTTCCCCTTTGCCCTGCAGCCAGGGATCTTCCTTCAAGGAAAGACATGACTTTGTGAACTGTGGGCCAGATTCTCTCACATTGTCTTACACCAATATAAATCCACTCATTTTAGTGGAGTAAACTCTGGATTACACTGGTGTGAGAGCAAAATTGTTGTCTCTCAGTATACAAACATAGGGGATTGCATGCCTTTAGTTGCTCAAGGCAAGGACATAAATTATTTGTTAGCCTATCAACTTGACTAACTTGTAATATTTGTCGCCTGCTGTCCTTGGTATCCTGAAGAAAAGTTATGAAATTTTCTGAAGAGATGACACGTGCAAAGTTATGGAGGCTGGTGACACTTGATATCTGTCACTTGACATCTCTGGCCTAGCTAAACTGGCTGAAAACTTGAGACCAATTGTAGGTTAACAGTTTGGTATGAATGTAGGCAGCTAATGGCTATCATATCATCTGACTTCTAGCTGGGAATGGCAACGTTTTCACTTACCAATTAATGTTTCTGCTAAACAGGCTGAAAGGGTATGGAATCCTGCTCTGTTCTGAGGTTCCCTGCAAGCTTACAAGAACTTAAGTGCGTAAGCCTTATTAACATTTCTGTTAAAATATGGAGTGCTTTGATCTATTAGTGTTGAAAACACAGCCTCAAAAATACTCACTTTACGCATGTGCAGAAGAGTTTGCAAGATCAGGGCTATGGACTGTCCGTTCTCTAGGATGGGGACTGTCTTTTATTATATGTTTGTACAGTGCTTGACAACAGGATGGTCTGATCCTGAATGGGGCATCTGGGAAGTACTGTAGTCTGAACAATAATAAAAATAACAGGAGAATTTGTCTATGGATTTTTGAAGGAGTACAATGAAGAGACAAAAAAGGAGGAAGCAGGGATGGAATGGGAGAAAAAAGGAGGACTAGAACATTGCAAGAATTGCTTTAATTAAGTTCTGCAATGAGCCTTGATTTCTGTGACTTTTTAAATTGCATTGGGCTGAAATGTAATTTAATTGTGAATGCATTTAAGCAGACCAATCCTTCATGTTGACTGATTATCTTTTGCTTATTCAGAATTTTTTTTATAAAGAACAATTTATTTTGTAGTTGGAAAAGGCGAGTAATTGCTTTTCAACATAGTTTTAATTAATAATCAAGCCAATATCAATTACTTGGTATGAATAGAATGAAACTGTAATAGCTGAGGCAGTGGACATTGTCAAGCCTTGCACTGCATCTGTAACGAGTATACATGAGCTGTTGCAACACATCAGTGAAAATGTTCTGTAACGTCTAATTCAGAATGAACTCTGAATTTTCTTGTTCTTGTGAGTTTAAGTTAGACCTTTGGGGACAAATTGTGCCCTCTGATATATATGTACAATGCGCCTTGAAATCCAGTGGAGCTATTTATATGTATCTGAAGGCAAAATTTGGCTATTGGTGCCTTACTCCTACTTCACACGTGCAGACACGTATCACTGTGTGCATTTTCTCAATAAATTCACAACTATGCATAACTGTTCCCATCTACTGATGAAGGAGAAGAGTGAGTAGATTGTTAAATGCTGGAGCCAAGTTGCAGACATTTTTGAGATGTGGTAAAAGTTTAGAATGAACACTTGAATTTTTGAGTGCTTATCTGCTCCATAACAAACCTCTGAACCTCTCAAGTTTGATCTGTTACCATCCATCAACTACTTGGGCCTTTATTCTTCAATACACAACATAGATACAGTGGGGAGATATGGGTGTAGCCCAGCAAGTGCTCATGCTCGGCTGGTCCACAATGCAGTTAAACAGGCTGGCACCAGTCCTTGTATCCTTTTTCAAATGAGACTATGTCATCATGCACCAGGGCATTTTTTAGTGCATGCTAGCAGAGTCCACATGGACAGTTAGTGTGTGACAAACTGGTGAATAATACCATTTACATCCCAGCTGGTGCATACTAACGCACTTGTGCAGGCCTTATCCAAATACTCCATCCATCCTTTGTTCTCACTAGTTTGTCACAACTTAATTCTAGATTGTAATCTTCTTGGGGCCTTGCCTATATGTTCTGTGGGTGGGAACCAATCAATATAGAGTAATACTAATAAACACAGATTCAGGATAGGAAAAGGATGGGAGATGAAAAAAAGAAATATATCAAAGCAATTTCCTGATGTTCTGTCCCAGTTGTTGTCATAAATATAAAGGGAAGGGTAACCACCTTTCTGTATACAGTGCTATAAAATCCTTCCTGGCCAGAGGCAACATCCTGTTACCTGTAAAGGGTTAAGAAGCTCAGCTAACCTGGCTGGCACCTGACCCAAAGGACCAATAAGGGGACAAGATACTTTCAAATCTTGGGGGGAGGAGGGGGAAGGCTTTTGTTTGTGCTCTTTGTTTACCTGGTTTTTCTCTCTTTGGACTGAGAGAGGCCAGACAGAAATCCATCTTCTCCAACCCATCCTAATCCAAGTCTCCAACACTGCAACCAGTATAGGTAAGCCAGGCAAGGCGGATTAGTCTATCTTTTGTTTTATGTGAATTTCCCCTGTGTTAAGAGGGAGGTTTATTCCTGTTTTCTGTAACTTTAAGGTTTTGCCCAGAGGGGGATCCTCTGTGTTTTGAATCTGAATACCCTGTAAAGTATTTTCCATCCTGATTTTACAGAGATGATTTTTACCTTTCTTTTTTTAATAAAATCCTTCTTTTAAGAAACTGACTGATTTTTCCATTGGTCTTTGATGATTTTGTAACAAATTGGTTAGGATATTATTCTCAAGTCTCCCCAGGAAAGGGGGTGTGTAGGGCTTGGGGGGATATTTTGGGGGGTAGACGTCTCCAAGTGGTCTCTTTCCCTGTTCTTTGTTTAAAACGCTTGGTGGTGGCAGCATACTGTTCAAGGACAAGGCAAAGTTTGTACCTTGGGGAAGTTTTTAACCTAAGCTGGTAAGAATAAGCTTAGGGGATCTTTCATGCAGGTCCCCACATCTGTACCCTTGAGTTCAGAGTGGGGAAGGAACCCTGACAGTTTTAAACTCTTCATTTACAATATTTTGGAAAGCCTGGAGAATTAAATAGATGGAGGTGGGTTGCCTAATTCCCTTTGTTGATTCTTTCTTCTCAGTGTTATTCTTTGTTACGGATTTAAGCTTCTGAAAATTCTTTGTAGGCAGGATTAACATTGGAAGCTTTGAAAATGTGCTAATGGCATCTGCTCTGTGTGTCACAGAAAGAAAATCGGAAATACCAGTCAATGTGCGTTACACCATCTGGAGATTCAAGAGCCAGTCTTCAGACAGATCTAGCCGGGAAGTTGAAGTATTTCAGTTCTGTTTTATGCAGAACTGCTGAGAATCTAGAGATGGTGTTTATGGTGTGAGTGCCAGGATTGTAATCAGAAGGTGGGCACAGAAAGCACTGGTTATGCACATAGACAATCAAAAGAATCAAAAGGCCAAGCTGGGTACATGCAGTAGTGGAGCCGGGAAGGGGGTGGTGATGGCTCGTTGGTGGTGCCACCTTTGGTTATATCTATTGGCTTGAAAACACACCACACATTCACCTTAAGGCCTTGTGGGGTGGTTGGGGGGAGGAGTCAGTGGGCCCCCTCATATCCCTATAGCTCTGTCACTGGGTTCATGTGTATGATAGTCCATGCCATTAAACTATGATGTTAGCATGATGATGATGATATTGAGAAATACCTCAAACATCAGGTGGTTGTTTGTTGCATTGCTCCAGAAAACAACACAAAACTTTCTCGCTCATTTCTGCTGCTATTCTAAACTTGTGTTTGTATCGAGTGAGTTTGCTATTTGTATAATTTAATTTTGCATTTCTGAGACCAACATTGTTGTGTAAAAAAGAAATGACAGAGCTATATTCCCTCACTTCCAATATTTATCCATCAACATGAATAACTGCCCTGGGAAATTGTCCATTTCAGGCAAAAAAAAAAAAATTAAAGTGAGAGAGTTTTCAGGCAGTCAATACCTCGGAGTCTGATCTGTACTCTCATAACAGTTACCTAGTTTCATTATTTCTGTATCAGCTGTCTTCTTTCCCTGCTGGATTGACAGGAACTGTACCTGCTAAGATTTCAAAATTAAATCATGACTTGCTTGCTTTGTAACTCTTTTCAAGAAAAAAATGTTTTTACACGCATACAGACAAACCCATTGGATGGGCTGGGCAGATTGTAATTTTCATTTATATTAAGATTTCAGATTATTTATTTGAAATGTTCATCGTTATATTAAGGCTGCTTCACTTTTGCAATGTAGTTTTAAGTTATGTACTCTAGTTACTATATTCCAGTTGAATTATTTTGCAATTAAAATCACTGCTTCATGCAGTTTTTTATGGAAGATTGCTTTAAAATATTAATTATATCAGCAAACTAACTTCTCAGAAAACTTTGATTCTTGCAGAACATTATCTTGGGACATTGACTATTTTAAAGCTAATTAGCTCCTATGCATTCCCTGTAAGTGTGACTTTTGGCATGGTTAGAATATTTTGTATACTGTGGAAATGAAAATGCGATTAAACCACTTAATAATTTAAAGAGATTCATTTCAATGGATGTCTTTCAAAATATTAATACAATTTCCTCTTTCCTTTTTAAAGTGTAAAAGCATACCTCATCTAGATGTGCAAGTCATTTCAGAAGCCATTGCACATTGATCATTTTGGCATGCCGAACAGCTTGAATGGATGCAAAATAAATCCCAGTTACATGGAGACATGTTGTTTGCTAAACATGAGCAATTTTTTGTCCCAGTGGGAGTAAAGCTATCTCTAACTTAATTTTTTCCCTGAGTTATATTGTTTTACAGGACTTAGTTGCAAAATCTTTCAGAATCTGTTATGGAGGAATTTTATATAGGAACCATACTCATCAGATGACTGAACACCTTAGTTTTCATTTAGTTTTCCTTTTGATTGATATCGTGTGTGTTTTGAAAGGAAAACCCTTTTGACTACGTTGAACATCTCAGATAGTCTGACATTTGTTAGAAGAGATGGGTCTCAAAATGAAATGCTCACATGGAAAAGCAGCTGAAAAGATCCTTTAATCTATTCCTGGCCTTCAAGTTAATTCCTCAGTATGAAAAATAAAATAAACAGCAATACACTGCCTTGGGTTTGTGGCTTATCTGACAGCAGCTACACCTGTGGTTTCTCAGAAGAAAAGATAAGGGAACTACCTTTAGGGAAGGAGATGGACAAAGGCAACAGCAATTACTGATGTCTTTTTAAAAAAGGTGATCAGATATAATGTAACAGAGGGTCTATATAAAGGGAAGCAGTTTACATAAATATTGAGTATTTTAAATGTCTACAATTAATTAGTATGTTCTTTTTAATCTGCATTATAGTGAAGTGAGTTATGCAAATAATTCCACAGAAATACAATAGCCTGAAAAGGTGCTTTATTTTGGACACATTGTGGCATGAGGGTGCACTGGGGAGAGAGGAATCATGGAGAGGCCTTTCACTCTAATCCCTTGTTACTCTAGTGCAGGAAACAGCTATAATGCAGTTGTGTGCATTACTTGAGCCAAAGTGGGATGCCAGCATTGGCAGTGCTGCCAGCCCTATATAGCACAAAGAGAATATTTCTTGGCAGGCTGGGAACAAGCTATCCCAACGCATGAGATAGCATAAGGAATAGTGCATATCTCATCTTTTACGTGGTATAGAAAGTGTCACTCCTGAGAACATTCCCAACAGCAATGTCTTAGGTATGTTGTCCCTCCTTGCCACCTGTGGGGAAGCTTTAGTCATAGACTAAAATCCAGGTTCCAGACATATAGTGATGTACTCCTTCTTTGGCACATTCTGTCAGTTTTAACTTCAAAACTGGAAATAATTTTTGCTCAGATAATATGCAACTGTACCCCGCCTCCCGCAAGTCAGTTCTTTAACCGCCTCATAATCATTAATCTGCCATTTTGCTTCTTTCAATTCTTGGATGAATCATAACTTCCTGATACTTACTGCTTCAAAGATTGATTCTTTTTATCCAGAAGAAAGACTTCTATCATTTCTCTCCTATTCATAACCCTGCCATCATTTACTTTCAATAATTCCTTTGCAGCACTTTGCTACTATTTCCAGAAAGCTTAGATCGTCAAGGACGTCTCAGTTTTTCTTCCTATGTTTCCTTCTGTGTTTCCTCTGTCTAGAAATCTGCCTGTCTCCATTTTCAGGACATTGTTTGGATTTGTTCCTAAATCTGTCTCTGCTGAGATCTTCACTCAACCCCTCAATTCCTTGTGTTAAATGTTTGAATTTCTTATTTCATGGTCTAAGTAAATGACTGCTTGTTAAACTTCAGAGGTCTATAATGATGCTTTTTAATTAAACATTCCCCCTCCAGGAAGCAGGACCTTATCACTTCAATCCTCTCCCATATTCCTTGGCTTATAAATCCTCTAGCCATAATTCTCCATGGGTTCACTGCTGTGGGGCCTCATAGTTAGGGGTCACTCTTTTACCTTAATTGTTCTGTGTATCTGGAACTATTACTTCTGTGCATCTTCCCTAGAAGCCACTGAGACACTTCATGTCTTCAAGTCTCCCATAAAGGTTTCTTCTCACTTTATTCTGTAATTTTCACTAAATTACAATTTGCCTTCCATTCTCCCTTTATTTTAATGAGAAATTGGCAAACTGGCTTACATAAAATAAAAACGGACCTGATCCATCACCCGTTTCAATAAAACCTAAATTAAACCTTCTTTGAGTTTCAGTAAAGTTTAGACGCCTTTTTTATGACCACATTTTTTTAGTTTTGCCCAGCAAGAGGAGTGAAAGTGTAGAAATACCATGAAAGAGTCTGTTCTTGTGGTACATCCCGGTTCAACCAAAATCAAGAAGTACCTGAAATCTCCTGAGATTTTCAGGCCAGTTTCCGGTACAGAAAGATTTTAATAAACATTGGAACGTTTGGATGTTCAAACAAGCCTTTAAATCTTTTGCAGTTTGCTTTCCCTGATTTTAACTAGTCTGCAAGAACGTATCCTTGATTTTTTTTTCTGCTTTTAAATTCAGTTGTTTTCTTTTATCTGAGCTGTTCTCGCTTTCTTTTTTTCCCCCTTTCTGCTTTTATGAGTCACAGTACCGAATTCTGCAAAGCAATGTCTTGCTCTTTTATCTCTCTGTGAAGTACTATGTGATACTTTATATGCAAGATGTTTTATAAAATGGAATTAACTTATTTTGTATTATGCTGTAGACCAGTGCTTCTCAAGCTATCTGATATGGGGGACCGGCAATTTTTTTTCCCAATGTGCATGCAGACTGGCAGCCGATGGCTCGCGGACTGGCACCGGTCCACGGACCACCACTTTGAGTAGCACTGCTGTAGAGCCTTTAGTCCTTAGCTTTCTCTCACCAAACACTATCATCCTTTTAATCCAAATGTCTCTGGGCTGAGAGGCATTTCTCCAGCACCTACAGACTGAGATCAGCCATCCCTGACTTCAGGATGTTTCTCCTGTGAGCATGGTTATACCTTCTGTAGCTTTCATCAAAGATTCCCTGCAGAGTGGAAAATTATGGTTATGGCATAACATAGCAAAAACAATAATTATGGCATTAAGGTTATGGCAGCAGCTCAAACCAGAAACAAATAGATGAAAAGAAATGAAGTCACTGCCTCCCAGGTTCCCATCCATTTTTGCTTCCCTAATTCTTCCCGGTTTATGAGCAGCAGGTCACAAAGAGCTCTGCCCCTAGTTGGTTGCTCCAGCACTTGCACCAGGAAATTGTCCCTTACACTTCTCAAAAACTTCCTGGATTGTCTGTGCTCCGCTGTATTGCTCTCCCAGCAGATATCAGGGTGATTGAAGTCTCCCATGAGAACCAGGGCCTGCAATCTAGTAACTTCCATTAGTTGCCGGAAGAAAGCCTTGTCCACCTCATCCCGCAGGTCCGGTGGTCTATAGCAGACTCCCACCACGACATCACCCTTGTTGCTCACACTTCTAAACTTAATTCAGAGACTCTCAGGTTTTTCTGCAGTTTCATACCGGAGATCTGAGCAGTCATACTGCTCTCTTACATACAGTGCAACTCCCCCACCTTTTCTGCCCTCCCCGTCCTTCCTGAACAGTTTATATCCATCCATGACAGTACTCCAGTCATGTGAGTTATCCCACCAAGTCTCTGTTATTCCAATCACATCATAATTCCTTGACTGTGCCAGGACTTCCAGTTCTCCCTGCTTGTTTCCCAGGCTTCTTGCATTTGTGTATAGGCACTTGAGGTAACTTGCTGATAGTCCTTCTTTCTCAGTATGAGGCAGGAGCCCTCCCCTCTTGTGCTGTCCTGCTCATGCTCCCTCCTGGTATCCCACTTCCCCACTTACCTCAGGGCTTTGGTCTCCTTCCCCCGGTGAACCTAGTTTAAAGCCGTTCTCACTAGGTTAGCCAGCCTGCTTGCAAAGATGCTCTTCCTTCTCTTCATTAGGTGGAGCCCGTCTCTGCCTCGCACTCCTCCTTCTTGGAACATGGTCAAAGAATCCAAAGCCTTCTCTCCAACACCACCTGCGTAGCCATTCGTTGACTTCCACGATTCGACGGTCTCTACCCGGGCCTTTTCGTTCCACAGGGAGGATGGAAGAGAACACCACTTGCATCTCAAACTCCTTTATCCTTCTTCCCAGAGCCACGTAGTCCGCAGTGATCCGATCAAGGTCATTCTTGGCAGTATCATTGGTGCCCACGTGGAGAAGCAGGAAGGGGTAGCGATCCAAGGGCTTGAGGAGTCTCAGCAGTCTCTCCGTCACATTGTGAATCCTAGCTCCTGGCAAGCAGCAGACTTCTCGGTTTTCCCAGTCGGGGCGGCAGAGAGATGACTCAGTCCCCCTGAGGAGAGAGTCCCCGACCATCACCACCCGCCTCCTCCTCTTGGGAGTGGTGGTCGTGGAATCCCCATCCCTAAGACAGCGCATCTCATGCCTTCCAATCGGTGGAGTCTCCTTCTGTTCCCTTCCCTCAGATGTATCATCTAGTCAACTCTCCGCATTAGTACCTGTGGAGAGAACATGAAAACGGTTGTATCTGCATTGCTGGTACATGGACGCTCCCCTTTCTTCTTCTGGAGGTCACATGCTGCCAAATTTCTTCACCGTCCTTCTGTCTCCGCTGCGCAGCCTGCTCTGAATCTTCAGAATGTTGTGTCCATAGAAGCATATCCTGATGTCTGTCCAGGAAACCTTCAGTTTCTCTTATTCAACACAGGATTGATACTTGTTCCTCCAGACCTTGAACCTTCTCTTCCAGTATGGTGACCAGCTTGCACTTTGTACAGACAAAGTTGCTTCTGTCCTGTGGAAGAAAGACAAACATGGCACATCCAGTGCAGGTCACAACAACTGAACGCTCACCATCCATATTACCTTCCTTCTACAAGCTTCCTCAGGAGTTGTAGAAACTACTCGGAGAAGCCTGCAAGATGTAAGCCTCAGTGGGCTCTCCCCAGGCGAACTCCCAGGCAAACTCCCTCTGTTAGCCTCTCTGCTGTTCGCTGCTTACCTGACTGGTTTTTTATAACAGTCAGGCCCACTCAAGGCTCACCTGGAACAAAGCACTCCCAATATAGGTAGCTTTGCAACAAATTTTTAAGAAAATGTTATAGTAATAATAATCCCTAGCTCTTGTACAGTGCTTTTCATCTGTAGATCATAGAATCATAGGACTGGAAGAGACCTCGAGAGGTTACCTAGTCCAGTCCCCTCCACTCAAGGCAGGACTAGATCTGAAAGTGCTTTACAAATTGTGGTCAGTATCATCATCCGCATTTACAGATGGAGAAAGTAAGGCACAAATTGGTAAAGTGACTTGCTCCTGGTCTCCCAGGAGGCCAGTGGCTGAGCTGGCAATAGAACCCAGGTCTCCTGAGTCCCAGTCATGTGCTCTACCCACCTGGCCAGAATCAATATGAATCACTAAAACAACCTTGGTTTTTTGATCATTTGTTCAGAAAAAAATATTTCTCATAAAATTGCTAGTAAGTATCAAAACCTGATGAGACCCTCCCTCCCCCAATCATCTTAAGGTATTTTGGAGAAAGTACATATAAAAGGATACTGTCAAAATTAGAGAGACAAGGTAGGTGAGGTAACATCTTTTATCTTTTATTGGACCAATTTTTGTTGGTGAGAGAGAGAGAAGCATTCGAGCTACTAATATAATGGGACCAACATGGTTACAACACTGCATACAGTCAAAATTGGCAGGCCAAAAACTTGACCTAGCCTTGCTTAAGTACTGCTTTGATTTATTCCAGTTTCCTGCTAAAAATACTGATGGTGGTTAAAGTATTATGAATGTAGCTTTAATTGTGATTGTTCAAGGACAAATAACCACACATTTTCCACATTTTTTCCCTGGGGGTGATGGGGTTCTATGACACAGTTAAAAAGCAGGATTCTTCTAAATATCCATATACTCTCTATTCCTGAATCAGACAGACAAAAACACAAGAAAGATATTTTCATTGATCTGATTCCCTTTCCATTGGGCTGTGAAGTATATAATATGAGAAACTAGGTAACATATAAACATCACTATTAAGAGAGGAGGAAAAAATCCATCAGGCATTTTGGAACCTGCCTGCATTGCCAAGATCTACATGCAACTTACCTGAGTGATAACATGGGCCTAAATTTTCAAAAGTGATCATTGATTTTTGGATGCCACTATTCTTGGGTGCCCAACTTCATATGACTGAATGAGGCCCACTTTTCAGAAGAGCAGGGCATCCACTATCTGAAAATCAGGCCCCTGTCATGTGCATCAAGTTGGATACCAAAATATTAAGATATTCAAAATCACTAGTCACTTCTGAAAAAATAGGTCATGATCTTTTATAGTCACTTCAGTCCTTCACTCTTGATTTCCCTCTTTTTATTTAGTAAACTCAACCTGTTTAGTTAAGATATTTTAATCTGTTGGCTAATACACAGAGTTGAAGTGGGGCCTCCAAAGCTATATGCATGAGTTGCTATAGCTTGAGCTAAAAAGCCAAGGCTCTATGGCTGTTGCAGACTCATATCCTCTGGAGATCAGGTGCAGAGTAGAATGTGTAACACATACCAGTGGGTTGTACGTCACCTAGCACATTTAGGCCTTTGAGCACTATTGATATCTAAATAATAAAAAAGAATAAGTAGTAGAAAATTGAATTTCTATTTGTAATAAACAGCTAATCTGTCCCAGTACACTACTAATACAAATAAGATGTTAATCAATCTGTATAAATTTCAAATAACATACCTTATATTACTCAGTTTCTAACCTCTAATTTTATATTACATTTAAAAACGTAAGAAGACTTAATTATAACAATTTTACTCTCAAGATTAAATATATACTTGCCCAGAGAACAAAAGAGAATAGAATAAAAATGCAGTTAAATGAAATCTAAATGAAATTACATTCAAACCATGTTCAAACTGTGTAGGTAGTTCAAATAATGATTACAAAGTAGCTAGGGTATGTGGTTTGCTGATTGTATTTGTTTTCTTCCGCAATCCAATCTGATATATCCCTTCTGAAACAGCTAAACAGTTTAAGTAATACAGTAAAATTTTGGCTAGATCAACATTTTAGTTTTGACCAATAATTATTTTTAAGAGGGATATTATCAGATTAGCTGGTACGCTAAAAGCAAAATCAAATCTCATTCAAAACGCCGGAAAATAATTGTGCACCTCTATTTCCATTAATGGACTAGAGGAATATGGAGAGCGCTCTGGCCCTGATTCAGCAAAGCACTTAAGCACACGCTTAACTTTAAGCATGTTCTAAAGTTTTTCCCTTTTCAGCAAAGCATTTAATCATATGCTTAAAGTTAAGCATGTGTGTAGGGACTTTGCTGAGCCTCGGCCTTTATTCTGGAAGGTCCAGAATGGCCACAACTCCCATAGCAGTTGACCATGCTCAGGACCTCACAGAGTTGCACCCATAACCAATAAAATGGTGAAGGCAACAGTTTTGCGGAAAGCAAGGTTTTACAGCAGGAAAATCCTCAGTTGCAAATGTCAGGGAAGCCAGGTTGGTGGCCAAGCCTCTGCCCCAAAGTTAGAGGGCCACTTAATTATTATAATTTGGTGATCTAATATGATCACTAATTTGAAAAAAATGTTTAAATCTTTGATGAATCATAAATCTATGTAGATTTTTCTGGAAAAAATAAAATAAAATATGCATGGCACATAAAATATGTGCACACACAGTGGCGCAGAATTCCCCCGGGAGTGTATAGGGATACTCAGTGGCATGGTGGGGAACTGTTTCAGGGGTGTGACCAGAGTTCAATTCCAGTCTTGGGAATTGGGAGACAGACAGCATAGGGCTGCTGGGGGGAATCAGACAGAGGCTCACAAGAGCAAGTGGGGGATGACAGAATAGGGCAGGGGCTGACTGGGAGTGGAGGCAAAAGGTCACAGGGGGGAGGGAGATGCAGGGCCACATGGGCAGAGGGGGAGGGGTAAAGAATACACATCCGCCTAACCTGTTTCAAGAGTAACTGTTTTCCAGCTGCAGTTCCAGAAATGCAGCATAGAGAGTATAAGAGCCAGATTTTCCATCCCTCCAGCAGTGCAAAGGGGACGTAAACTTGCCTTAAGGCAACACTCGGCATTCTGTATGCATAGGGGAATCCATAACTAACCCTGTGTCAGCTGCTCCTGCCCCCTTCTCCCCTAGTATAGGCTTACTCCTGGGGGAATTCTGGGCCAAAAAATTAAAAATTCTGTAAAATTCTGCATATTTTATTTGTCAAAATAACACAATATAATCACACCATTTTCAATTATTTTGGTAATTTATTTCATAATATCTGTCAGCAAGTATGTCTGTAATAATACAGACAACAAAAAAGATTCAGGAAATTTTTTTTGACAAGAAGATTCCTCACTAGGCATATTAATACAGAATAATATGTGGCGCAGAATTCCCCAGGTGTGTATAGGGATACTCAGTGGCATGGTGGGGAACTGTTTTAGGGGTGTGACCAGAGTTCAATTCCAGTCTTCAGAACTGCTCCTTGGGAGCTGTTATCCACCAGCACAATGTACAGAGGCCTTGTAGCGGAGACTGGTTTCATGGAAACCCAGGAAAGAATTTTCTGTAGTATCTGGCTGATGAATCTTGCCCATGTGCTCAGGGTTTAGCTGATCGCCATATTTGGGGTCGGGAAGGAATTTTCCTCCAGGGCAGATTGGAAGAGTCCCTGGAGGTTTTTCGCCTTCCTCTGTAGCATGGGGCACGGGTCACTTGCTGGAGGATTCTCTGCTCCTTGAAGTCTTTAAACTACGATTTGAGGACTTCAATAGCACAGATATAGGTGTGAGGTTTTTTTTTTTTTTGTAGGAGTGGTGAGTGAAATTCTGTGGCCTGCGTTGTGCAGGAGGTCAGACTAGATGATCATAATGGTCCCTTCTGACCTAAATAAATATCTGTGTCGGGCAGACGGACTTGGAAAGCGACTAGTTCCCTCCCATCCGCAGGTAAGGTCTTCTCTTGTGCCCCGAGAGCTCTGGTTCTACAAGTATGAAGGCTGTTTGTCAGGCTTTTAGTCTTATAAAATCTGAGGAACTCTAATTATTTAAGTCAAAGCCTTTGTATTACTTTTATATAATTTTTAAAATGCAATTTTCTTTTTTATTTCATTGGCATTATATTGTCTGCATTTCTTCCTCCCTGGTTTGTGATCATGTCAAACTCTTGTAATCTTGTCAAAATGAGGTCTGACTACTAATTGGATTGGAAGCAGCTAAGGAAAATGAGGTGCTGCAGGGAGTGGTGTTGGTGACTCAGAAATGCTCTTGCTTTTGCTTCAGTACTGACCCAATACTGTGCTGCTTTGCTGGTGCTACTGCCTCCCACATACAATGTATAACCAAGATCCAGACTGTTTGCAGTCATTAAAGATCGGATGGCATTGTTTCCAATATTTATGGACGTTGTCAGCCTTTGTCATTGTCAGCTCCAAAACATTTCTGGTATTGTAGACCTAGCACTCTGCTGTTTGCAGCATGTAAGGCGGGGCGAGGGGGCACAGAAGTTCTGATTTCACCCTCGACAGTAAAACAGAAAATGGGCTTCACAATATGTAGCAGTTTCCAAGTGAGAGTACATGTCGTGTTTGAGTCTCAGTATGTACAATTTAAACCAAGTCACCAGTGGAGTCAGGGAGTAAAAAATGTCAGAAGAATTCTTGTCACTGCTGGCTTATTTTTGGCTTGAGGAGAAGAGTAAAAAAGAACATGACCTAATGAAGAATCATATCTGAAATATAAGGTACAGCTAGTCATTGAATGGTCCAGACAAAGGCACAAAACTCCATAGTTTCAGCCTGAGTCCCACTCCATCTATATTTCTTGCAATAGCCTTTAGGTTCCACTTACTCTTAAATCTGCAAAGTAATATCGAGCACTGGTTAGGGTGACTTTTACTTTGCCTTAACTCAATGCATGATTTTAGGGATGAAACGTTAGAGAGCTGTGGAATTTTCATAACAGAATTGGACCAGGTGAGGCACACTTGCCTTTATTATAAATCCCAATTTATTATAAACCCCAAATTTGCTGGAATTCACCCATCTTGCTGAAATTCACGGAACTGTAGGTAATTTTAGGCTGGGTCTGAAACGTCAACAGACACCATGCCCAGCACAGGGATTCCCTGATAGCCTGGTACTCTCTGGGGAGCTAACATCCCAGAATGAGAAAAAGGGACCTCATAGGCATCAGTGGGAATGGAGGATCCCTTCCCAGTCCCACTACTGCAAATTGGAGATGAACAGAAGCAGAAATTTTCCAGCTACCAGAAGATATTTAATAAATGCAGTGGGGCTAAGAGAGAAGCTGATCTCTTCTGGAAAGCTAGTGAGCTCATCATGCTTGAAGGCACCAAAGTGTAGGGATATACCAGACCATTGGACCTCCCTAAAAAGGAGTTGTCCTCAACTACGGATAGAGGGTGCCCTCTTCTATAGCTTTGTTCTCACAAATGTCCCTAGTTCATGGGTAATCTGTGACAGAGGAAGTGAGAGGAAAGACAGCCAGAGTCTAAGATCATCAGGGCTGGAGTCTGTGAGAACCAGGGAATTGAGTCAATTCTGTCACTTTCATTATGGAACCTACCAAATTTCCCATGTTTGCCCATTTTCATGCAAACCTTTGTCTGGTGATGAACCTTATGCTCAACCAAACTTCACAAATTGCAAAACTATAGCCTAATCCACCAATAACATTCACCAAAATTTGTACAAACCACAACTGGACATTTTTCATGGCTTTGTTTAACAACACAGTGCTGACTGAGATGTAAATATCAGTCCCCAATCTGAGACCACAAACTCATTTCATATTTATCACTAAGCAGATATCAATGGTAACAAGTTCCTGTCACCTCAAGGTGAAAGGCTTACCTGGACATTTCCAGTCCTGGGGACCATCAAACCCCTTATTTAACAATGGTAGTTAAATAGATGGACTGCTGTAAAATCAATGGGGTTATGAACAGGCCTTTTTCAATATATTTTCTTCATTTAAATGTATAACTTCTTATATCAAAAGGATACAAATAACCACTAATTTTATTTACAACTGCCATATTTAAAATTTCTAAATATTTTATATTTAATAAACAAGTTAAACAAATCAGATTTCATGTCTTCAAAAATCAAGAGACTTAAATAGCTTTTAGAAAACACTCTATTTAGATATTTTTCACTCCTGTCACTAATACCACTATTTGCAATAAAAATGAATGGGGGGGGAACCCCAAGTACTCTGTCCTGCACAGCTGTTTCTTTTCTTTTCTTTTCTTTTCTTTTCTTTTCTTTTCTTTTCTTTTCTTTTCTTTTCTTTTCTCTTTTTGCTCTTAATTAATACATTAAAAATCTGGTAGCATGTGATTCCATTTAGATTCCTATTTATTAATGGATTAAGAAAGGTTTGTTGAAGTGAGCAGCCTACATCAGTATACTGTATTTTGTTGTCTGTATGAAAAAAAAATAGAGATACTGTCAGCTTCATTCTTTGAAACTAGTTGATTAAGATAAATCCAGTTTCCGATCACTCTTTACATAATATGTCCTAAGATTTAAAAAAACAAAGAAACTGCTTTAAAAATATGTGATAAGGGTTTATTCCCCCTCACCCCCACCCCCAAGCTGCTGTTTATAAGGGTCTTTCAGCAAGAATGAAACTGACTAAGGGCTAGATCATGCTTGTTGTGCACACTTTTTGGATTCCCATATGAACACACTGACTGCAACACCCTTTATGGTATGCAGCATAGATCCTTCCTCCTCTCTGTGATGGTCCCATTCTGTGAGACAGTGCAGGGTGGTGGGGCTGTGGTCCTGGCTCCTTCATGCATGCTGGGGAAATAGGGATGGAATGCCCTGTGTTCCCATGAGAACTGGGACTGCAGTTCTGCCTGACCCTGCTGTGAGTCACATTGGGTGGGGAGAAAGATCCTTGCATGTTCTCCCCTCCGTGCACCGATATAAGGGGCAAATAGAATCTAGCCTTAAGTGACCATCAATGTGAAACAGTGAAATTAACTATGCACTGTGTCAAATGCACATAATAAACAAGCAAGCTTTTCCTTTTTTCCAATAACTTTCTTATGGCATTACTTGTAAGTGCACTAGGCGAAACACACTCAGATGGAAATTTGATTTTTAAAGTTAACATGGGCCCCTTTTAAGTACAATAAAAATAAATATAGGAAAAATATTCAGCATCTTTATGGCAAATCTGTGTTACATATCTCTTATGGTTTCAGGACTGGCTGCACTTTTGACCTCTCTCTGGTCTATTCAAGTCCACCCATGCAGGTGACAGACCCTGCACCTTCACTTTTCTCAGGATGGAATGCCATGTTTCTCTCTCTCTTAGGCTGGTTCCTTGAGCTGCAGCATCCTCTATATCAGCTTGATTGCTGAGCAAATCTGGCTGGATTTGGCTGCCTTCAGATCTTCCTCTCAGGCATGAGGACTTGCAGCTTGTGCCTTCCCAGTTTCTGGGCAGCTTGTGAGCACAGTTGAGCCACAGCAGGTCCACCTGATTGACTACTCTGCCTGATTGGCCACAGAAGTCAGCAAGTCACGGCAATCGGGGGAGGTCCCGGAAGACTGGAAAAAGGCTAATGTAGTGCCCATCTTTAAAAAAGGGAAGGAGGAGGATCCGGGGAACTACAGGCCAGTCAGCCTCACCTCAGTCCCTGGAAGAATCATGGAGCAGGTCCTCAAGGAATCAATTCTGAAGCAGTTAGAGGAGAGGAAAGTGATTAGGAACAGTCAGCTTGGATTCACCAAGGGCAAGTCATGCCTGACTAACCTAATTACCTTCTATGATGAAATAACTGGCTCTGTGGATGAGGGGAAAGCAGTGGACGTGTTATTCCTTGACTTTAGCAAAGCTTTTGATATGGTCTCCCACAGTATTCTTGCCAGCAAGTTAAAGAAGTATGGGCTGGATGAATGGATGATAAGGTGGATAGAAAGCTGGCTAGATCATTGGGCTCAATGGATAGTGATCAATGGCTCCATGTCTAGTTGGCAGTCGGTATCAAGCGGAGTGCCCCAAGGGTCAGTCCTGGGTCCGGTTTTGTTCAATATCTTCATTAATGATCTGGAGGATGGTGTGGATTGCACCCTCAGCAAGTTTGCAGAAGACACTAAACTGGGAGGAGTGGTAGATACGCTGGCGGGTAGGGATAGGATACAGAGGGACCTAGACAACTTGGAGGATTGGGCCAAAAGATATCTGATGAGGTTCAACAAGGACAAGTGCAGAGTCCTGCACTTAAGACGGAAGAATCCCATGCACCGCTACAGACTAGGGACCGAATGGCTTGGCAGCAGTTCTGCAGAAAAGGACCTAGGGGTTACAGTGGATGAGAAGCTGGATATGAGTCAACAGTGTGCCGTTGTTGCCAAGAAGGCTAACGGCATTTTGGGCTGTATAAGTAGGGGCATTGCCAGCAGATCGAGGGACGTGATCATTCCCCTCTAGTCGACATTGGTGAGGCCTCATCTGGAGTAGTGTGTCCAGTTTTGGGCCCCACACTGCAAGAAGGATGTAGAAAAATTGGAAAGGGTCGAGCGGAGGGCAACAAAAATGATTAGAAAGCTGAAGCACATGATTTATGAGGAAAGGCTGAGGGAACTGGGATTGTTTAGTCTGCAGAAGAGAAGAATGAGGGGGGATTTGATAGCTGCTTTCAACTACCTGAAGGGGGGTTCCAAAGAGGATGGATCTAGACTGTTCTTAGTGGTAGCAGATGACAGAACAAGGAGTAATGCTCTCAATTTGCAGAGGGGGAGGTTTAGGTTGGATGTTAGGAAAAATGTTTTCACAAGGAGAGTGGAGAAGCATTGGAATGGGTTACCTAGGGAGGTGGTGGAATCTCCTTCCTTCGAGGTTTTTAAGGTCAGGCTTGACAAAGCCCTGGCTGGGATGATATAATTGGGGATTGGTCCTGCTTTGAGCAGGGGGATGGACTAGATGACCTCCTGAGGTCCCTTCCAATCCTGATATTCTATGATTCTAAGCTGTCTCATAAGGACAACAGCAAAAACTCATCTCTGGCTGCTCAATGCACATGTGGCCACCTGCAGCTGTGATCTCACTTATGCTTTTCCTGCTTCCCTAGCCTTGCTCCAGCTCTGATCCTGCCTTGTTCCCAGTCCTGCTTCTTTCCCAGTGCACTCCAGCCCTGCTCAGTTCCTGACCCTTAGCTATGACTCCAGCTCTTACCTTCAGCACTGTTCCTGGACTCTGCCTCTGCTTTGATCACTGGGCCTGACAGACAACATCCTGGTTTGTGACACTTCTCTTTGGGAGTGGTGACCATTGGTGAATACAGTGACCCAAAATAGCCTTTTCAAAACACAGTATTTCATCACTACAGCATGAACAAATCATAATGAGAAAAGGGTTTTTAACACAACCAAAGGGCTGCACACACATCTATCTTATTTATAGACTCAGGTAGGCCTAGCTTATCCCAGACACCCTCGCCTCAGGGGACCGAAGTTCAGTGAACTCCTCAGCAGTTTCTGTTAATGCCTCTTGTTTGTCCTTCAAGGACTGTCTTTATCCACTCCAAAGTTCTTTGTTCCAGTTTTTCCCACTTGGGATTTCTCCTCCTGTGTTCACAAGCCAGACTGTAGAACTCACCATGGTCAGAGGTAAAACCTCAAAAGCTAATGACATCTGCATTGTCCTTTAAAGTGGGGCTATCTGAAGCTATTGTCCCCTTTCCTGAGTGTGAGCAAGTAACTCCTCTTAAATTATCCTCTTGTAATCACATAGCAAACACAATAACAATCAAACAAACAGAATGTATAATAGTCAGAAACTATTACAGGTAACTCCCATGCCCTTCATTTCAGAAAAATCACTGGATTTATTATTAATATAATTGTATCTGTTTTTTTATGGTAGCAGCTAGAGGCCTCAAACAGGTCAGGGCCCCATTTCTCATTGTAACTTTAACTTTCCCTTTGATAGATGGAGCTTCCTGTGTCAGGTATTAGGTTGGAGAGAATTGGTACCTAATTCAGGTCTAATCCATCGTGTATAGTGATCACTCAGGGAAGACTCAAACCAAACTGGCAATGTTTACAAGTCTAGATCATTTTCCTACAGAATAGAAAGCACAGCTATTCCAGTGCTAATGGAACAGTCCCAATTTGCAATAGGGGTTCTGATGACAGAACTAATATTACTGAACTGACCTTGGAGCTACAGAACTTGAGGTTATGAAACAATTGGCCTTAATTTTGTTTTCTTGATAGTCTAAAAAGGTCTGAGCTTCAGGATAATGGTGGCATGGGTATAAAACAAAGATTCTGATTATCACCAAATTCATTTCCTTAAAATAAAATAAAAATCCATTCATTTTAAAAACTGAAAACTAAGAGATATAACAAATGAAAATATGACTTGTTTCATTAAAAAAAGAAATTGAATCCATTCCTAAGTTTCAAGGGGTCACAAAATGGACTTTCACCATTAACTGTAAAAAGTAATGTGTAGCATCGTAGCACCAGCAATGTTCCATATTTATTTGCACTGCAGAGTTACACATATCCAGTGATTCAAATTTTTAAAACCCTGATATGCATAGGAAGACCAAGGTTGGCCACCAGTGAGCCTCCATTCTCAATGAGATTTAACAGTCCTTCCAGTTCCTCCCTGGTAATCATGATAACCAAAAGCATGTAAAGGAAATGAGTTATAGGAAAGGAAAGAGCATGAAGGGGAAAAGGGTCAGTAGAGTTTAGTTTAGTAACTATTTCAAGCTTTTCCATCAAGAGACTATTGCACTGTCATAGGCACTGAGTTGTTATAGTGATGAGCACCAAAGAAAGCCCACTAAATAAACCATAGGAAAAACCTCACCACGTTTCATCTGATTGGAAACCTTTTCCTAACGGAATGCCATGGGGATCATGAGCCAAGGAAAACAAAGCACTGTGCTAGAAGTGGGGGCGGGGAACAGATATGGGGCAGTCTTCCCCAGCAAGTCTCTGTGCAGCATGGTGGGGGTTAATGGTGGCGGTTGTGGTCACTACAAAGGCTATTTCCTACTCCAAGCCCCACCTTTGCAGCCCTTCCAAAAATGGCTGCCCTAAAAATCCACCACTCATCCCCCCACCAAAATCTAACTCAGCCTTTTTCTGGGGAAAGGAGGTTTACTTAGCTCTCTTATGCCCTTCATCTACCCCGTAATTACATGGCATGCTGATTATGCTTGAAATTTTCATGAATACATGTCTAATAAAGTTATTCACACAGAATTAGAGCAGGTGCAGTAATTACTTCTGCCTAGTACACCCAATAACCCCCTACAATCTTCTTTTTCTTGAAATGCTGGGCTTTGGTTCTGTTTGCTAAGGAGTAACTATTTCCAGTAATTATATCACTGATCATTAATATGTTTTGTTTGTAAAAGGGCTGGCCCAAATTCTACCGAAAACACTATTTTGTAGTACAGGTTCATTAATTTGTCTTAGCCGTAAAAAATAAAGATATACCAACAGCATATTTAGTCTGTCATGTAAAGAAAGGATTGATTGATTTCATTTAATCATTAAAGGAAATGTCAGTGCTGTAAGAGCAAAAAAAACCCCTCAATTAAGGTTGTGAAGAGTGCAGGTGCGGTAAATTTGACTGATACACATTGTTATTCTCACTGCAAGACTCCATCAATATGATTAAATTAAAAGTGAAGAATTGGACTGAAATTGTCTCATCACTCCTTTGAAACATGAGGGGAAGAGCGTGTGCAGCATGCGCGTGTTGGTGGGGGGGAGTGTATTTGACAACTAAGCAGGAGTTGTCTGTAACAAAAAACAAGGGAGAATTGAAACAAATGGAATCTGAATGAGCTGGTACTCATCCCTTTTGTCTTAATTTTCTTATTAATTCACCGCTGCAGAAAATATTTTGACGTGTGTGGGAAAAGCTATACTTCATAGCAGAACAAGTTTAATTTGTCTCTCATTACCAAAACCAGCACATTTTCTGTCTCATATGGTTTCTAGTTTCATTAGAACCAGAACCTCAGTCCAAGTTTGCTGAAAGATTTGGTGAGGTATCATTCAGGGAACAGTGCCTCCTGGAGCACCATGTGTGCTAAGCTTTCTAAGTATGCAGTGTTCACCACATCTGTGCATGGCGGCTGCTCTGCTGGCTTCTTATGGTGGTAGTGGGGGAATAGGGTCATTGCCCCATGCTTTCTTCTTCCACTTTGGTGAGGTTAAAACCTCCTTAGATGCTTGCACTCTGTGAGCAAAATGAGTCCACGCCCAGCTCCATGTGCCCTCTTCTGCCTTGCACAGCCATGCAGGTCCGGGTACAACCGACCCCTTAACATATTATATAGCTCTGTTATGTGCATATTTTGCCTTTAGCTGACAAAACTAATGTAAGAGCAGTTACTTCAGCACTTAGAAAGTTGCAGTGAAAGAGCTTAATTTCCAATTCAGAAGCTGCACCCATAGGGTTTGCTCAGTATTCCCAGTTCACGATTAGACTGTGACTGTTCTGTGCAATCTGTTTTGACCTGCTCCCATCTGCTTCAATCTGATGCTTTTTTCTGAAAAATGCAGCGGATGGTGTGAGATTGTCGTGAAGGCAATTGGTTACCTAAACTCTAAAAGTCTTCTGCCTGTTAAAGACAGGCAGAGATCATTGTTACCAGAGTGATGCATTTCGTCTGTTCTTTAAAATATTGAGGGTGAATTTACTGTTTATCAACACAAAGGACTAATAGCACTGACCTGAGCTGGCAATAATGCAGGCCACTACTGTACAAGCTTTTCCCCACTGGACAATGGAACAGCCAAAGAGCTGACAAGGGACTCATCCTATTAGTCCGTACCTGAACAGAGTCTGCGTTAGTCACTCCAGATTGTGCAAGGGCAACAGGGCCGGTTTAACCTTTTGTGGGCCCAGCGCCAAACACGTTTGTCGGCCCTCGTGGAGGCAATGGGGCATGGTGCAGGGAGGTCAGTCCCCGGACCGAGGGGCCAGCCAGAGGCAATGGGGCATGGCATGGCAGGGGCAGCCCCGCTCCGCCCAATTTCCAAACTGGCAGTTGCCGGACGCACAGTGGCCTGCCCCTTGGGGGTGGGCCTGTGCCAAGCCACACAGCCCCCCCCCCACTCAACACCCCTGACTCCCTATGGCCAGAGCCCCCCCAGACCCACTATGCCCAGTGCCCCCCAGACCCCCCCACAAATGCCCAGCGCCCTGCACAACAGCACCCCTGCCCACAACCCCACCACAACTGCCTAGCACCCCCCCCGAAACCTCCACTCCCTAATGCCCCAACACACACAGATCCTCCCCACCCCCTCACAGCCCAGCACCCCTATCCCCCCAGACTCCCCACAGACCCACTCCCCCAAGTCCTGCCTCCCGGCCACAGTCACCGGCCTTGCTGGGAGGCAACTGTGTCTGCCGGGCTGAGCCGGCAGTGCAGCCAGTGCTGGTCCGAGGGCAGGGAATCACTCTGTCCCCTTGGGAGTGGCACGATCAGCCAGGTCAGGTCCTGCCCCGGCCAGGCTCCCTCAAGACAAACTTGCCTAGAGGGGCCCAGCCAAGCCCCTGACATTGTCTTCCTGCCCCACCCCCGCCACCTGACTGAGGCTGGCCAGGCTTCTGCACCAGTCCCAGGTGGCTCAGCTCTGGGGAGACAGGCGCTGCCCCACAAATGGTAGGAAGCAGAGACTGCCCAGAACCGGAGGTGCACTAGAGTCTGGCCAGGGGGCAGAGAGGAGCAGAGGGTGGGGCCAGGGGGTGGAGAGGAGCCCTCAGCTAGCTGGCGGGCAGGCTGAGAGGAGCAAGTAGTGGGCGGGGGGAGCCAGCGGGGTCTCGGGGCGCAGTGCAAGCAGAGCAGGCCGGGGCCCCTTCTGAGCATGGGCCCGGCTCCATGGAGCCACTGGAGCCATTGTAAACCCATCACTGGAGGGCAATAAGATTTGGACAAATTCGAACAGTGGTGTGGGATGAGTCCATGTACTTAATTAGTCATTGTGACCTAATGCAGGATTTGAGCAGAGATTGTAAGAGGTAAGAGGCTAATGTCAACCTTAATTACAGTGGAGATGGCTATAATTTTCAGCGAAATGTGGGTAGGTTCTGGGGCCCTCTTCCTCTGTCAGAAGGGGGGAGTGGATATGAAAGCTCAGAGGCATGACAATGGTGTTAGAAGAAGGAGTAACAGTGTTTATCCAGAGCCTGAGAGATGTGGAGAAATCAGACTCAGTCCGGACACGATAAAAGGAAAGTTGACAAGTAGGGAGAAATATCTGGAGAAATGGACGTGTGGAATGACGCTTCCATTGAAGGTCCAACCTTTGCCAGTATGGTGTGCAGTCATACTAAGTGGCTACTCTTGGATTCTCAGATAGTGGGTGTGGCATGCAGACTAGCACGGGTCCTTACCCATAATGAGCAATGCCTTTGTAACCTCCTGGAGGGATTACTGCAATGCACTATGCTTGGGATTACCACTGAAAAGCACCAGGAAACTTCATCTAGGGTCTCTCTTCTGTGTGATGAAGGGCTATGAGTACATTGGATCAGTGCTCTGCCTGTTTGTTTCTAAGCGTAATACAGTACATTTGTTGTACTATATAAATGGCCTGGGACCCTGTCATCTGAGAGATTTGTCTCATTTCTCAGGTTTTGGAAGTATGTTACATTAAGAATTTAAGAGGCAGAGGATGGGAAGCAGTGCACGTTCTTGCAGACCTCTAGATGATTTGTTCTAAAAAAAAAAACTGTATAAAAGGCAAGAACCAGAAAGTTTGACCCCTTTCACTAATGTGTAGTTTAATAAAACTATAACAACAAACTGTTAGCTGGCACTTAAAATGCTGTTCCTCAGAGACCATAAAGCAAATAATCCCACTTTGCCCCATCTGTCACTTATATCTAGGATATTTTCTTTCGGGACAGTCCTGATCCCTTCTGTACACCTGAATTACATGGGTTACGTGCTGTGGAGTGGACAGATAGATGACCAACCAAACTGATGTGATAAAAGTGTAGATTTGCTGTAGAGGTTTTTAGTTACATATTTTTAAAAGTTAATTTTGATTTTTCACTCTGATTGTGTAATCTCTTGGAGGCTGGTACCTGAACTTTTGGCCAGTTAACAAAATGCTACAAGCATCCATCCTGCTACAGATCATGTCTTTTTCAAATGGTAATACTTATATAAATGTAATAGTCACCTGCGAAATTTATAAATATGGACACTGTTTGGCCATACTTATAAGATCATTGATGAAAGGCTAAATTGGCAAATCATGCTTAGACACAGTACCTTTATTTCTTCAAAATCAGAACCTTTTAGTCCAGACCCAAATTGTGATTGTGGAGAATGGAGACTGAATTACAAAACATCCAACTCCAAGGAGGTTCTGTGGATTAATAACATTATAAACCAATAGTTAGTAATCCGATGGTGGGTGTATCTGCTCAGGCTAGAGGCATTTGTATACAGGAATACCCACATGTCATGCTGAAGGCTGCAGCTTGAGTAATTGTTTATCTGATCAAGGGGAGATGGAAAAGTGAATGAATCAGTGCTCTGAATTTTAAAATGTCTAAAGTCTGATTTAAATCTATTTTACATGTTGTTTGATTACAAATGGAATTCTTTGCAGACCTGGCTGCCCAACATAGTACATTAACATTTTGTAATACACACTCTCATAATTTCCATTTTACCACTTTTTAAAAATTAGGATGCATTACTGTAGTTATGTTAATGAAGAAAAATGGTCACTTTATGTCTTAGAGCTGTTCGGTGACCTTAGTCCTCGACAGAAAAAAGCTGATCGAAGCCACCAAAGATGGGATGGAGTGGACATGCAAGAAAGAGTAGAAATGGGGGAGCTGTCTAAGGAGGAGCAAGTGTACTCTCTCCGTATAATTTAAAAAACATGGCTGAGATTTTTGATATAGGTTTCTGTTACTGTTTAACCTAGTTTATATTGCCTCAATTAATGCTGGCTTATTGTTTCATCAGTGTGATATGAAAACATAATTCTTTATCATGTAGTTTAGTTAGTTTGTATCTACTGTCAGTGAGGGGCAGGATGTCAAGATATGGGTGGGAAAGGAGGCAGGATCATGGCCCTATCCCATCTTCCTGCATTAACCTGAAGAGCAGGGCCAGTGCATTGCGGGAGCAAGGAGTGTCCCCATCAGAGATTGTGCCTACCTCAGGCATGATCCACTGCTGTGTTTAGGGTGATACAGATGTATATCACCCTCCATTGAGTGCTTATAAGTCTCATTCTCGCTCTTTGTGAATAAGAGATGATCTGTAACTCTGGCTCCTTGATCTTTGACTATTCATGGTAAATAGGCCAAATGGCCTGTGATGGGATGTTAGATGGGGTGGGATCTGAGTTACTATAAAGAATTTTTTCCTGGGTATCTGGCTAGTGAGTCTTGCCCACATGTTCAGGGTTCAGCTGATCACCATATTTGGGGTCGGGAAGGAATTTTCCTCCAGGGCAGATTGGAAGAGGCCCAAGGGGTTTTTCGCCTTCCTCTGCAGCGTGGGGCACGGGTCACTTGCTGGAGGATTCTCTGCACCTTGAAGTCTTTAAACCATGATTTGAGGACTTCAATAGCTCAGACATAGGTGAGAGGTTTATTGCAGAAGTGGGTGGGTGAGATTCTGTGGCCTGTGTGGTGCAGACTAGATGATCATAATGTTCCCTTCTGAACTTAAAGTCTATGAGAGACAAACTTCAAGATTCTTTCTGCATAACATCTCTAAAGTACGGACTTTCCTATCCAGCCATGAAGCTAAAACTCATCATCTTGCAGCTCGCTTACTGCAACATCTCATTCATCATCCTGCATCATACTGCAACATCCTTTTCTCTGGCCGTGACAAATGCATCTTGCCCCACTCAGACCCACTCAGAATCTTGTTGCAAAGATCATTTTCCTAGCTGTCACTCTGACCCTGGATTCCTTTCTTTGTATCTCACCACTGGCTCCCCCTTCTCTGTGGCATAAAACGTAAGTTTGTTTGTCTTTACTTTCAAGACTCTTCGTGGCCTATCCCCACTCATTTTCTGGGTCTGACTGGCCCATGATGCCGGCCTCCATTGCCCACTTGTTACTTTTTCAACCAAGTACCTTCATGCATTCTTGCTACCTCAGACATTTGAGAAGACCTCCCCATAAGCCTCTGCAAAACTGCCTTATTATCTTCCTTCAAATCCCTCCTCTTTGCCATGATGTACAGTGCTTAGCACAGTGTGATCTTGGCAGGGCCGGCTCCAGGCACCAGCTTTCCAAGCAGGTGCTTGGGGCGGCAATTAGAATGGGGCAGCCGTCCGTGTCCCGCGGTGGTAATTTGGCAGAAGCTCCGCCCCTTTTTCCGCCACCAAAGCTTTTGGGAGGCAGCTCCGCCGCTCTTGGCGTGGCGGCAATTTGGCAGCAACCACTTGGGGCGACAAAATTGCTAGAGCCACCCCTGGATCTTGGTCCATGACTAGGGCTCTTATTATTCATTTGTATTTGGTAATACAAATAAATAATAATATAATGATCACCAATAAAAACACAGTTATGATGTTGTTCCAAAGTCAAAAACCCATTGTGGGAACCGTGGCATCAATTTACATTGCCAGCATCTTCCACATGCCTGATAAGAGTGACATAGCTATTGTTATCCCCAAATGTCCATCCCTAAATAACATTATAAAATGTGTAGACACAAATCATCCATCTATAAATCAAGAAACTGATCTGGGTTTTAGGTAAGGTTACCATATTTCAGGTTCCCAAAAAGAGGACACTGCCAGAGGGAGTGGAGGAGGGGGAAGCAAAGGAAGCAAAGGAGGGGCACAGTTGGAGGTGCTGGAGGCGGTACCTGTGGTGAGGGTAATCACTGGAGGTGGGGGCAGTGTCACTCCCTGTCTTGGTGACAGGGTGACTGGCACAAGCCCAGGATACAGCAACAGCTGTCATTCAGCATCTACCCATGGGACTCCCTCCCCAAGGCTGGGAACCGGGGACTGGGTGGCTGGCATCCGACAGCTGTGGCTTGCAAGGGAAGGGACCAATGAGCTGTGGATGTGGGGGAGGGACCAATCAGGACTCTTTTTGAGCTGCAGGTTTTCTGCTCTGCAAAAACCCTGAATATATCCTAATATTTGAAAAATCTGCCCGGACAGAGAAACGAAGCTCAAAAAAAGAGACTGTGTCTGGGAAAACCCGGACATACAGCAACCATGCTTTTAGGGAGTTCCTAAATAGGGTCCTATTTCTGCTATATAATTTTGAATGATTTGACTTTTAATTATTCTAAAGCAATAAAGCTGAACAAACATATACAATATTTCTAGTGGTGATTCTTTAAAGTTCTATACAGTGCTTATCCTAAACAGTTAATAACTTGTTTAAATAATTTTCAAGGTCTCTGTACTAGAGTGAAAGTTAGTTTTTAAAAATGAATACTCACCCAAGAACACTACGTTGACATTGAATTACTGTCTATATTTTTGCAAGAATTATTTTTTCTTCCCTCTGACAAAACCTCACTTGCTAATTTTATTCCTTTAATCCCTCTCAGCTTCCAATATCTGTGTTTGTTATCATGTTTTTACATATAGCAGTCATTTTATAATTGCTGTATTGAAGTTTTTTTAAGCTTTCTGCACTGATTTTCACTCCTATTTATCTTTCTCCCTCTCTTGCTCCTTTACTGAATTAGACAAACTATGAATTATTTGAGACATAGGGTGATCAGATGTCCGGATGTTAGAGGGACAGTCCTGATATTTGGAGTTTTTTTTATCTGGGCTTCTATTACCCCCCACCCTGTCCTGATTTTTCACACTTGCTATCTGGTCACCCTATTCAGACAGGAAAGGAAGATCCAAGACTTATAACACCAGACGGTGGCACTGGTCTTTCACTTCTAGAAAGTCTAGGTCATGCAGAGAAGCATTAAATGTTTATGCAAGTTGCCCTGAACACCGACTGTTTTTTCAAGCAGCATAGCTGGAATGAGCAAGGAGATGTATTTGCACTCTTATCTTTAGAGAGTGCATGTAGGTTAGGGTTAGGATGTTTTGCTAAAGGAATATAAGGGATAAGCATTGGAAATATCTAAGCATTGCTGATAGCTTTAGTTTCTGGCACTATTATGCCAGTGCAATTCGGAAATAATTTCTGACATAATTGGAAAACTAAGGAAAGAAAATTTGTGGGGTCAAATCCTCATCTGGTATAAATTGTTGTAGCTCTGTTGAAAGCAATTGAGCTATGCCAATTTACACCAGGATCTAGCCTGCAATTTTTAAAAGCGGAAGTGAGCTATATCTGTTTCTGTCTTGACTGAATCTGCAATTTCCAACCTATATGAGAAGCATCTAAAAAGAATCCTTATATTTTTACTGGATGTATTGGGTATTATGTCTGCAGTGGTATCCGGTTGTTATTTACTATTTATTTTTTGAACCAAATAAAAGGTATTATTTGTATTGTACCTCTAATGTAAACCCCTTCAGCGTGGATGGTTATGTCTGTATTTGAACATATAAAATCAGGGGGTTGCACAATTTGTACATTTTGTAGGCTGAGCTCAGTGCACACATCAGGGGCTCCTTGCCTTCCCCTATTCAATCCCACAAACTCTCTGCATGGCACCCTCCTACTCCCTTGCAACTCCCCCAAGTCTCCCCTCCCTGCTAGGGGTTCTATATAGCCACCATTCACCCTTCCCTATTTCCCCCCATGCCCGCAGGTCCATGTCCACCTCCGTTCCCCTCTTCCTTCCCATGCTATTGGCTCTGAGTGCTCCAGATCCCCCACCAGGGATTGTGTGCTCCCCACTCTCCCCTACCCCATTCAAGGAACCCCCATTCTCCCCTCATGGCAGAGGCTCTGTTTGCACACCCAGTCCTCTGTTTCCTCCATACCTGGGTCCTCCTTCCCCTTATAATGGGGCTCTGTGTGCAAACCCATTCTTCCCTCCCTCTGTACCAGGGTCCCTTATTGCCCCTTCTCCCTCCTCACCTGCCTCAGGTCTCTGAGTACTCCTGTCCTGCCATTCTGTGGTCTCTCAACTCCTCCACACCAGGATTCTGTATGCCTCCCTATTCACTCTTCCCCCATAGCAGGCCCCCTCATTCCTCCCACCCCCTTCAAGTTCCCTATTCCCCTTCCTCCACACCATTATTATTTGTTTGAGAGAAAAGTCATTCAGGGTGTGGACTCTGCTGGGAGGAGAAGCCTAGATGAGATAGAGTTATTGTTACGATGGAAGGTGTTAATGGCTGCCATCAACTAATGTGATCTATAGGCAATTGCAGAGGCGCTTGAAGCTGTGACTGTACTAAACAGGTGGCAGGGGCTCCTGTCCCTCCTTTCCCCCCCACTTTTTTTTCCTGGACTTTCCATACAATCAGTAGTGTTCTGGCCATTGATGCCTAAGACATTCTGTGAAATTTTGGAATTGGTTGGATGCAGAGTTCAAAAGGTAGTCTTACAGATGGACAGAGAAATGTCATCGAATTGAGTCTATGGCCTCACAAACTCAGCCAATCAAACCTTGCATTCCGTATGAAATTCTACATTAATAGAACATTATAGACGGAATGGTTTAGTGGGCTTAATGCACAAGCCTTTTACTTTGGGGTTTAAACAATTCATACTGCAGTTCTTGTGGCTATTGGTAAGAAATGTGCCAGGGAAAAAGGCATCTGAAGCTCAGATACCATACTGATGATACCGTACTTGCAAGAAACTCAGTAAGAGGATAAGCTAGCTAGAAGCTAATACAGGGGACCGAGGCACAGGCAGTGTTTGATACTTCACAGAAAGTTTTGGCAGTGTACCACTGTATGGTTGTGAGTTGAAAAAACAGTCAGTATGATGCATCAGTATTTTCAGCCTCAGACAACTGATGTGACACAAACTGTATGGACACAACAGGCTCTATTAGTGAAGGTAAGATTGCACAAAGCCTACTTGCCACCCCAGTGTGGAAAAACCTTCATCACAAACACTGCCATTGTGCTGAGATGCCCCAGAATCTCAACAAAAATAGATTGTGCAGTCTCAAACTAGAATCCCACCCATTGCACCTACATGACCTGTGGGTTATGAATAGCCAACATACATGAGATCAGTTCTCAGTGCAGGCAACACAGGTTAGTGTTAGTATATAGGCCTGTTTGTTAGCCTGAGATAGAATTCTGGGTTTGACTTTTGATACTTTTATATCCTTACTAATATGTGTGAACAAAGACACTGCGTGTTGCTTTTGCCCAGCCCGATGGGTTTGTTAGTATAATGAGAAAAGAGATAAGGGATGGAGGTGAAGTGTTCTAGGGTATGGTAGGAGTTTAATATCTGAGCACACACTGGAAGGCTGCCTGGTTCCTCTCTCAAGCCAAGGTCAAGCAACCAGTTAGGAGGGGCAAGAGAGGATGCGGGGGAGGAGGCATAAGAAACACTAAACGCCAAAGAAAGGCCTGGCCTTGGCCAGAACACATCCTCACTCCTTACCCCTCCCATGGGATACAAAAGAGGTGGCACCAAGACCCCAGACTCACGACCCTCCAAAATGGAGTATGACCATAAGTTCTAAGAGATGGAACCAGGGGCGTGCACTGCAGCTATATTTGAGCCTGTTAAGAAGAAGGAGGTGGGAATAGGAAACAAGGACATGGGTAAAGGCTCTGCATCATCAGAGCTGGGAATGGATCACTGGGAAACAGACTCTGCCAGCGTGTAGAACTATGGATATGCTTGCTTGAAACTAACCACAATAAACATTGCATTGCCTGAACTTCGGACTTCTGATCTTCTGCTTTCTGTCTGCATGACAGGAACCAGGGGAGGGGGTGAAGGGAAAGCCCTTTAACAGTTAGAGCAGCCCAGTTATAGAACATAGGGGGTGCAAAGTTTCTGCCCCCTCCACCGCACTCTTCTAAGTACTCATTAGCTGGACTAGAGGATCTGGCCCACAGTACTTCTGTCCTTGTCTGATTAATGTAAAAAAGTATGATGATTATTTTTTTATTTAAAGTATATGTGTGGACCCACATGTGACCCAGTGTGCTTGGGGCTACCCTTACTGGAAATGCCAAGGTCAGGGCAGGCTGCAAAAGGGAGAGCAGATACTCCCAAGATTGGTGGGTAACACAAAGTTAATCTCCCCAACCAGTCACAAACTGTGCTTCTGATCCCCCACGCTGGTTATCAAGAAGCAAACGAGGAAATCACGCAGCCCCCTTTATTGAATTCCAGTTATCTGGCTCCCAATCAACACCTAGGACCAGTACAGTGAAAAGTTATTTTAAACTCTGCTCACATATACAAAAATGTTCTTCTCACCCCAAAAGGTCAGCCATGTTACGAGGTCAGTATAGGTTTGGATCTAACTCAAAATACCATGCTGCCAGCTAATCCTTTAGGATCTAAAACTAAAGGTTTATTATAAAGAAAAAAGAACAAGAAGAGAGATGTTAAATGGTCACATACATACAAAGACTTCAAAGTCCATATATCAGGTTCCTAGCAGTATTGGTGAGTTTGCTGGCTTGAAAGTCCCTCTGGAACGCAGCCACAGCTTGGATGGGTCATTCAGTCCTTTTTTCAGAGCTTCAGTTTGTAGCAAAGTTCCTCCAGAGGTAAGAAGCAGGATTGAAGACCAAATGGAGAAGATGCTGCTGCCTTTTATAGTCTTTTGCCATGCAGCTTGTGCTTCCTTTGGGCTTGTCTACACTGGCAAGTTTCTGTGCAGTAAAGCAGCTTTTTGAGCTCAAACTGCAGAAGTGTACACGCCACCAAGCCACTTTGTGTGCAGAAACTCCTCAGTTGCAGCTCTGCAAAAAAACCACCTCAACGAGAGTCGTAAGGCTATTTGCGCAGAGGCTCCAGCGCTCTATTGCAAGTGTAGACACTTGATTGCTTTCTGCGCTGTAATTGGCATCTGGAGCTGTCCCATAATGCCTCAAGTGACTGCCCTACTCATTGTTTTGAACTTGGCTGCCCTGGAGACTTGCACCCCTCTCCTTTCAAAGCACCGTTTCTGACAGCCATTGCATGCTGTGCCGATCTGCTCCGGGACACAAAGCAAACCATGAATGCGGAATGCTCATGCTGTTGAACACAGAAGCAGGTGTGTGTATGTGTGTGTGAGAGAGAAAGAGATTGCTGTGCAGAGAGCCCCAGGAGGGAGGCGGGGGCTGATGTCGGGGTTTCACCCTCCCCCTGCCTCAGGACTGGTTCTTCCTGCTGCTGTCTGAACTTACAAGACAGCATGCTGACACACTCTCTGTCCTCCAAAACACAGTCTCTCTCCATCTCCATACACACACACACACACTCCCCCCCTCACACACACACTTCAGTTGAAAAGGAGCTGGTAATGTAGTAGGATGCCCATGGAACAATGGGATTGGGAAACCTGCATTGTGTGATGCTGTGCCTGCCCAATGAGGCATTGCAAATCCTTCCCAAAGCACTCTACAGCCAGTTGCACTGTGGGATAGCTACCACAATGCACTGCTGTCTTTGCCGTTGCAATTGTGGATGCGCTCCAAGGTCACAAGGAGCACAGTGTGGACACACAACAGTGGTTTAATTCCAGTGTTTTAATAAAAGTGATATAACTTGTGGTGCAGAAACTTGCCAGTGTAGACATACCCTTTGTCTCAAACACAAGCTGCCCAGCGCATGGCTTGGAAGCCTTTTCTGTCCATAGGCATGCACCTGCATGCCTTGCAGAGTCATAAGGTGTATTTCTTGCCTGCTCTCAAAGGGTCAGTTGTATAGCTGATGGTTCTTAATGGGCCATCACACAGGCAAGGCAGTGCTGATGCCAAACTATCTGGGGGTATCACCCAGAAGCATAGCACAAGTTTAAAATACAGACAGACCTACACATACATAACTATAACTCATAATACAAAGGTGATACAAACATATAAATGGGATTATCATATCTGGCAAATTGTAACATTTTTGCAGATGATATCTTACATGGCATATCTAGCATAACTCATTGCAATTTTACAATATTGGTATTCATAATATCCTAAAGTGTCCCCCAGATTCCATACAGTGCCACACCCCACACTTCATTATCACAGCCAGATTCTTGATTAAAGTTTCCATTTCATTATTAAACATTACCCTCCTATTTTAGCAAATCAGCTTCTTTCATTTTGATTTAAAGTTCTTTGTTCTCTGCCTGAGTTATTGAAATTTTCCATAGTCTAAAGACCACACAGAGAAATATTTATCATTGAAGATGGACTAGTGAGGGTTAAGATGTCTTCAGAGAAGGATTACATTAATAAATGAACTCCCACAAAACAAAAATACATTCTGACTCTTAATCACTACCTTTGTACTGCTCAAGAGACACAAGGTTTCTTTTCCTAGAAGAAAGTCCCAACACAGCAAGCAAAATGTTATTAATTATTTGCTAAAATTGTGATGTCTGGTCTAACAGCAATACTGTATTTTGTGTTAGACTCCCACAGGATTTGTTTTAGTAGCTATCATACACAAAAATTTGTTTTACAAACTTGAATGCTGTCAACACATCCAGTCCTCAGACACACAAAATCCTGACAAAGTGAAAGCAAGCTGAATTGGAGAAATTCAACCACTATGGGTCTCATCCAAAACCCATTGAAATCAGTGGAAAGGCTTCCACTGACTTCCACAGGTTTTGTTTCAAGCCTTTATACCCCCTACTAACATATCAGGCAAGGAATAAAGCAATTGTGAATGCAAAGTTGTGATGCTTACCTACTTTCTTACATAGTCTATGCCCTGTAATACATTCTTTGCACAATTAAACTGCCATTGACCAAGTGTTAGGTGAAAGAAAACAATGTACCATAAATAACAGTAATAACAACATAAGGGAGAAAGAATGGGGTTATTTCCAATGGTGGAAGATGTGAAGAGGAAATATAGTCTGAACTTGTTTCATGTGTCTCAGTTAGAGCTGTGCAAATAACTGATTTTTCAGTTTGTTGGCAGTTCCAAAAAGAAATGGTCTTGGTCAACTTGAAACTGAAATTTTTCAGAATTTTCAGTGAATCAAAAAGTTGGGAAAAATTTAGTTTTGGATTGAACAAAATGCTTCACTTGACCTGAAAACATTTCATTTTGACTTGGGGCATCTTTAACTGTTTGCTTTTATTAATAAATAAATAGGATATGTGGGGGGAAAGGGCTAGTTTCACAAGGGGACCTAAGAGACGAGGAGGAGGTGGTGGTTCCGCTGCTGCCACCCCCCCGATGCCTAATAGCCTCGTAGTTAAGGCACTCACCTGGGATGTGAGAAACACAGGTTTATATTCCCACTTTGGAGCAGGGACTTGAACCCAAGTCACCCCTATTCCAGGTGCATGCCCCAATCATTGTGCAGTGGCTGTAAAAGCTCCTCCTCCTTGGTTTTGTGACCGGCATCTAAGTCCCCTTGTAAATCTAGCCCCCCTAAATAGAATATTTTGTTAATGTCAAAATGACATGTAGACATTTCCAAATTGTTTTCAACTGAATCAGTTCACCAAAAGAATTTGCAAAATGCTTTGGTCAACCTGAATTTGCATTTTTTGGCAAAAAAAGTTTTTGATGACAAAATTTTTTTTTCAGTGCATGCAAACATTAAGTGTGAAATCCTGGCCCATTAAGTTAAAATTCCCGGTGACTACAGTGAGGATTGGATTTCACCCTACTGATTTACTTCAGAAAACCCAACAGTAGCATTGAACTACTGTTGATTAGCGTGGCCTGAGCCATCCACATATGGAACTCGACAGTGGCTCAGAAGTCTGTGGTAGTAGGTCTCAATGTAGGATAAGGTGGGGCAGCATTTGCATTTTTCCCCCAAAGACAGATGTTTTTAAAATCCTCCTGGGTATTAAAATATATGAAAGTCCAACAAAAACTGTAGACCTGACAAATATTCTTCCCTTAAAATGGAATGTTGGCTACCTCTGCCAAGTGCATGCCAGGAACTGGTTGGATATTTTAGTATCTTTTCAAATATGTCTTCTAGATATAAGTTTCAATCTGAATAACATATAGGCCAGGGGCCAAAGTAGAGCCAGAAGGATGCTTTGTAAATTATAGGATGTCCATATACCTACTGTGTATTTTTCAGTTGTTGGAATTGAAGGCAGCTATTACACAGATCTATTGTTTTCCCGCATCAAATGCCATTTTGTAGAGTTATGCTTTTGAGAGTTGAGAAAGTAGTTTTTTTCATGTTCCTGCCCCCCTTCCCTCAATTGTTTTGTCCTCCTGTTATCTTTTGTAATATACTAGATTGTAAACTCTTTGGGGGAATGGACTGTCATTTTATCACATACTTCGGCAGCTGTCTCAGTTCCAGAGTTAACTGCACCTCTCGCCCCTTCGGGCCTGCTGAGGGGCACTCAGGTTTCAAGCCTCTAGCTGTTCCCTTTCTTGACGAGGGAGCTCACAATCTCCTCCCTCCACACTGTGGATTTACGCCGCAGGCTTGTACAATTCACTGTGATCAGCTCAGCAAGTCTGAGTGTAGTTCAGTACCCGAAGGTCTTTCAGGAGCAATAACAGGATTAACCAGAGACCAGACGTTCATAAAACAAAGTACTGTTTATTCAGAACAAAAACATTACAGAGAAAGCATATAAAAACAATAAACAGCTTACATACATTTAGCCTCTATTTTCAATTGAATTGATAGTCCTGTGTTAAACTGTAGTGTCTCTGGGGAGTGAGAGCCGCTCCTCTGGTGCTGCAGTTTTTCGATTGATAGGATGAAAGTTACCCTTCATGATTCTTTTAGATTGGGAGACTCTTAGGAGTGCACAAAGAATGAATGCAGTGACCACAAATACAGTTACAAGTAAAAAAAACTTTTGTATTATGTTACACGCACAAACACATCTACCCAACCTGAGAGAATCCAAGTCATAGCCAATGCCATTTTCATACTCATATCCAGAGATGATATAGAGTCTGGTAGATCACTCAACAGGTGGTCATTGATAGAGGGGTGCTTCCTGCAGGGGTCTTGCCAATGAGGTCTCACTCACAGTCTTCACATGTTAGCCCAACCAAGGAACCTCTTTTATCTTGTTGTTCTGACCAGGCCTAACACCTTATGCATATGCATGAGGGTTCCAACCCCCCTTTTACTTTTCTGTACTTCCACATCCCATAAATATTTCAGAGGTTGTTTTCTTAGTTTCCTTTTCTATTATTAGCATCTTATTAACATTTACTTCAACCTGTTTCCAGGGTAACCTATGGTTAGAACAGAAATGTCTGTGATGTTACAATCAGATGTCTGGCAATCTGGACAGGTACATTGATGGAGTGCAGCAGAGCTACATCCCCTATTTCACAGCTGCCTCAGCTAGTGAAAGCTCTGTCATTCACACCTCTACCCATTGTCCCTTCCATTTTGCCTCCTGCCCCCCCCACCATGGTAATCTGCTGCAGATAACCTCCCTCCTACTACATCCGATCAGGATGTACTGGAGGATGTGGCCCTTTAGTCATGCAAAAAGAACAGGGGTCCCAGAATTGCAAACTCTGTAGATTATCTCCTAAATATTTTATGGTTATTTACAGTGAACTTCTGTATCGGAAAAGCTATGGCACAGCAGTGAAAACTCATCAGAAAATGTAGCACAACACACACATAAGGTATTATATTTTAAAATGTTAGGAATAAAAAAACCCTGACACACTATTTGTCAGTGCCCAATTTAATTTAATTAAATGGAATTATAATCAATAAATGAGACCAGTCATCCAAAAATGGTGTAGTTAACTTTGATCCCTGACTCATGAGGCACAAGTCCTAATGTTTTTCACTATTGGAACTTTGTTAACAATAGTTAACCTCTGGGTGCAAGTATCCAGACCTCTTATTGCTGTTGCATTAGTATTTAGCATCTGGAAATCTTATTTGCCTTTGCAGTCAGAGTGTGCTGGTGGATCTGACCTTAAAAATTAACATTAAACAAAAAGGAGAAAAAGGATTTCAGTTTATACTAGATATCTTCCAATTATTTAAAATATCACATGGTAATTCTCTCTTTGGATTTCTTCTTTACTGTTCATGTATGGAATTCTGAATAATTTTTTGAAAGCAAGGAGATTCTAGAAAAAAGCTACATATAGATGGAGTTAAATTTGAGCATATCTGTGTAATTTGGGTTAAACAACATCAGAAGGATGCTGTAATTATCCCAAATGCACATGTTATAGAGCCTGAACATTCAGGTAAGATTAAACTTAAAAGAAACCTAGACATGTTTAATGTATGGAAATGCACACTTAGGGCACCCAAACTACCTTAGCTCTGCCCGGTAATCACACCATGAGAGGAAAAAAATTGAACAAAAAAAAAAAGTCTTTAAAAATCAGTTTAATATAATCCGGGACAACATATGATATTAATGCATAATTATTGTACACTCATTACAGGGCAAAGTTAAGGCTCTTTGGGTACTTTAACTATGCATTTCTGGGCCTTAACATGTTTGGATTTATCAGAGAATAAATATACATCTATTAACCATATTACTACAACACAAATTACATAAGCAACACTATTTAAGATAAGTCTTTTGTCTGCTTTCATTTGTGTCTGTTAGACATTCCCCAAAGAGGTAACAGTTATTAAAACACTTAGGACAAAGTCCTTTTTTGGATTATCCTATGGTTATCTTATTCCTATTTGTAACACAAAACCCAAGTAAAATCATTTCTGCAATTTTGAGCCTATTTACTGATTATGTTGTTTGTGTTGTCTGAATTAAGAGTCTTTATCACCAAAGATTTTCCATGAATCATAGCAAGACCATGACAAAATTATTGCTATTTCTTTTCTAGAGATTTAAGAAAAATTAAAAGTATCTGAGAGAAAAAGCATGAGAGAGAAAATAAGTTGTTAGGTCAGAATCAAAGTTGTTGAGCAGTAGAGCATACAAAAAACCCAACCCAAACCAAACCAACCTCGTGGCTACCAAAAACTAAAACAACCCTCGCCCCCACCCCACATACACAACCAAAGCACACCCAGCAAATTTTGGGTTCTTTTACAGCTAAGAATTAATATGATGGTGTGTGGCATTTTGCAAAAACAAAATACAGAGCAAACCAATGTGTTTTTTAAGGAGCAAAGCAGTTTTTATTATCACGGAAAAGAATTAATCAGTGGAAAAAACTACTCAAGCCACAACCGTATAGGATTTGTAGAGATTGATCCCAGCATTAACAAAACAAAAAAACCTCACGCCTCCTGTGGGAGGCCTTGAGTCTGCTAGACTAGAGTATTGCTACCCTGAAGTACTTTTCTGTTTTTTAGGTTGATAATCCCCAGTTGATTTTATGGAGTCTCATGAACTCACCTTCCATATGGTGATCTTCAAAGGATGGAGTAGTGTAATGTAAATTGAATTCCCTTTGCCATCAGCTACTAATGCTGCAGTATTGGGGGGGAGGGGGAGAATGAAGTTGTCCCCAGAAAACCTTTTCTGGGACAGGAGTACTGGAGGCTGATAGGACTTTTAGTATGTTGACCTGTGCAAAGAAATTCACACTATTGGCAAAGGGGCTGAAAAATCAGCTATTCTGAGAGGAAAAAAAGATATATCACAAAGATATAAAAAATGGGTGCTGTGATATCGAATTTACTATGGTGGAAGTCAGATTAGGGGAAACCTTTAAAGGTTTAGCTGTGGAAAAACTGTGGCTGATAAAGGATAGGATTTTTCTTTTAAAGGAACATTTTTAAAAGGTTAGTCAGGCAGAAAAGTGGTGCTTTGTGCCTGCTAGGCTGATGTTCCCCAACTCCCCAATTGTCCTATTGCATCCCTTTGCGTGTCCCAAATGTCACCTAAGTCATTTGAATGCACACCATTCTTCTGGCTGGTGTACTGCTTGGCTCAGAAGAGAAACATAAGTGCTCTTTTCATACAGTTAGGAAGCTTAGTACTATTGTCACTGTGGGAGTCATGTGCAACCTCCCTCCTGGTTACAAATCACCTTATTTCAGTTAACCAGTTGTGGTCTGATGCATGCTGATTTATGCCTTGTGAACTCATACTGACCATCCCTGGAACCAGCGAGGTTCTGTGAGGTATAAGTCAGCACCTCTTTGGTCAGTTTTACTTTCTCCTTGAATGGAAAAGAGTTATATGGAGAAGCTGAAGGGGAAGTATAAAAATGATGTTAAATATGAGTGGTTCATCTGCCTAGGATCAGTATGGAGATAACAGGGCCTGCTGGACCCTTTCTGGGTGTTTCCTTAAAGGTAGTGATTTTGGAGAAGGGATGAGATATGAAAAGACTGTTGGGAGCTGTGAAAATCAGCGGGAGTGGCGGATGGAATTGGAGAAGGGATTGTTAGACTTGTAGACAGAGGGGAAGGAGGTGAAGGCTGTTGAGGTAGCTAGTGGAATGATGGAGATGGATGGAAATACAAAGTTTTGAAAGTTGATCATGTGACTGACTGAAATCTGAATAGGATGAATTTTGTGGTATTTGGCTGCTCACATCTGTACAACAAACTTTAGAGTCCCAATGCCCACACCGCCCAAAGATGATGGTTATAACCCTAGATTTTCAGATCTAGGGTCCCACAGATCCTGTTCCCAATATTATCTTCCCCTACTGCTTGTTAGTACCCACAGAAACAATAGAGGGCAGATCATCTGCTGGTGTAAACTGAGTCCATTGACTTCACTGGAGTTATGACCATTTGCACCAACTAATATATATCCCAAGATCCTGTGGATATTTACCCAGGTTGTTGTACGTACGACAGATGATGTACTTGGCATCCACAGTGACATTGCAGAGCTGGCAGGTGATGCCCAAGATGCTTGAATTCTCCCTCCCACTTCTGGGACTTCTCTGAGTTAGATTGAGCCTGCTAAAATATTGAGCAATAGTTATGATTTAGCTTCTGACCTTAGCTGACTCCCTCTATTGTGACACACACTTGCACTTTTGATAAATACAAAGCAGTTTCACTGGTGAAAAAGCTTATGGTAAAATTTAAAATTAAAATATTTTCACAGAATTGTCAAAGCCCCAGGATTTTTTTTCCTGTGTGAAAACACTTCATATAACTGCAGTGATGTATCGCATCCAGGGCTCTACGATGCCTTGAAGTCACAGCCCTTCGGTGAATGTAGTGATGGAGGTGAACTGGGACTAATTTGGTCTGATTCTCCACTGTCTCACACACTATGTAATTTACAGCTCTGTTAGGTGGAGTGAACAGCTGCCATTTTTATATGGTAGTATTTTATGCTCTACACGCTTATAAATGAAAACAGAAAGTTCCAGGCAGTGTAGGATCAGTCCCAGTGTGCATGAAGCAATACCTCTCAGAGTTCAGGGAGTACATCTTGGTGTACCACTCTGCTGCAGCATGTACTCTACCTGCACCAGCCAACTGTGCTGGTTGATATGGAGGCCACTATGTGTGCTAATGTAACATAGACCAAGAATTATGACTGTGTTCTCTCTCTCGCCACTTGCTCACAGTTACACAAAATCTAGATTAAAATAATGTAAATATTAAACAATATATTCTAATAAGAGTAGGAAAGGAGAGTTGAGACTGTCCTTCTCAGTCCAATATAAACAAACAGGGTTTTAAAAGATATTATTTACAAATCTGCACTCCTTAAAAAAAAAATCCTTTAAAAGTGGCTTTTGTTAAATAAGGTATAATCACCACAAAACGATTCCAGAAGAAGGTTTTACTATCACTACTTACAGGTTTTGGGGATTTTTCTGGTTTTTGGGTTTTTTTTAAACAAGGACAAAGGAATTTGTAGATAAAAGGATTCTTCAAATAAATGTTTTCCAACTTTTCATTCTTGGAAATGGAGTATCAATTACATTTCTAGTAAGACAGACAGACATTCTTTTTACTAAATTGAAAGAAGACTCCCTTTCCTATAGCTAAGATTCCCAATATCATCTAGCACCTTAGAATTTAGTCTGAGGGAAGGTGTGTAATATAAACTAAGTTTATCACAGACTTCTTATCCTAGAAACTCCTGTATGTAAAATAATGCATATGTGCAAATGGTTATGGAACCAGTTTGGAATCAGACGGCAAATAAATAACAAGGCCATTTTTTTTTCAAAATTACCTCTGATTTTTGGTTTCTCCATTGTTTATGTGCCCAACTTTTTACCTTACGCGTGCACTCACAAATAGAGGTATTCCAAATCAGAGGCTAGTTTTGAAGATATTGGCCTTAATGTACACTGTAATTAATTATATTTACTACTCAGTGTTTACTTATGCTGTCTGAGTATTGTTCTGTTACTTTGAGAGTGGTTTAAAAATGCAAAGCATGGCAATCTGCCATTCTGAACATATGCCTTAGACCAGAGAGAGAAATTACTAAAAGTCTGTTGAGTGCAGATAATAGCTCTGCATCTATTGCTAATAATAATTTTTATTACTTGTAATAGTATACTCATTTATTGCCAGAAGTTACCACATTAAATATATTTGCCTAAGAATATTTATTTCAGTTTTAAGATCCTAAGAAATCCAATTCTTAAGACGTATTATACAGAAATCAGTTGCTCTTTTTCATCTTGTTTCAGACAGAAGCATAAAAGGGTTCACTAGAACAAAGACAAGATCAATACCTTTGCAAATTTTAATTGGGCCTTTATTTACAATTGGCAGAATATCTTGAGTGCTTTTAGCTCTGGAACAGTAAAATTCAAACTATTGGGCTGCTAGTGATCCTCAGATTTCCAGATCCAATCCCAGTAGCCATAGTTGCAGGATTTACTTTGAATAGTGTATGAAAAAAAGAAATTCGGTTCTAATTGCCATAATATTTTCCATGAAGCTCAATCTTTTCTTCCACTTTTGTTTTTAATTCAGTGAACTTATTCAGCTTTGCCTTTTTAAACTACTTATTCCTCCCATGTTGCCCCTATTTATAATTTAAGCAAGTTTCCTTCTGTCTTTATAGTTCCAATTCCTTGTTTCTCCGTACAAATACACTTTGTATCTCATTCCATTACAACTTCCCCTCTATGCTCAACAGTTGAATAAAATCGCATTCTCCACACCCATTAGAGCCTTAAAAATCCTCAGAATCCTAGGTTTCAGAGTAACAGCCGTGTTAGTCTGTATTCGCAAAAAGAAAAGGAGTACTTGTGGCACCTTAGAGACTAACCAATTTATTTGAGCATAAGCTTTCGTGAGCTACAGCCAGCCAAAAATCACTGAGAGCTGAAATCACTAAAGAGCTGAAGTTGCCGAGAGCTGTGTTAAGTAGGGGGAGGCCTGAAGACAAGTTGGTGAGGGGACAGCAGGACGGCTAGTGCAGAGAGCAGAGTGGATAGCTGGGTAGCTGGCAGAGAGGAGCGGACAGCAGGACAGCTGGTGGAGAGGAGTGGGGAGCGGAGTAGAGCGGATAGCAGGGCAGCTGACGGAGAGGCGTGGCTGGTGGGGAAGACTGCAGCAGAACCCCATGGAGAGGTGTGGTACTTGATGCCGACCTGAGCAGCGGCGCATATAAGATGCCCCCCATACCTCCCTCCACTTCCACCAAGGCTGGGAGGTAAACTCTGCAGATGAACTTCTGAACTCTGGAGGCCTGCACTGACTAAGGACAGAAACTGTGGGGGGAGGGGGTGACTATTGGGTTGCTGGACTTAAGACCCTGAGGGGAAAAGGACACTGCTCAACTTACTTGGGGGTGGGTCTTTTGCTCATGGTTGGTGTTATGAATCCTGTTTGTGGTGTTTCCTCAGCATAATGCCGCACTGTTTCCCTCCTTTATTAAAAGGCTTTTTCTACACTTAGATTCTGTGCTTGCAAGAGGGGAAGTATTGCCTCTTAGAGGCGCCCAGGGGGGCAGTATGTAATTGTCTGAGGTTACTGGGTGGGGGCTTGAGCCGGTTTTGCATTGTGTTATGGAAACGGAACTCCTAGATACTGAACCCGGCCCTTGTTGCTGCCAACTCTGACGGGCAGCATGGTTACACTCACAAACATCTTCTTTTCAGTCCTCACTTTTATTTATCCTCCCTTTAAATTTAAAATTATTTAAGCAACTTGTTTTTTTACCCCTACACCAAAGTTTTTTCTGAAACTTCCTTTTAAACATGCTGTGTTGGCTCCATCCTGTATAGCTCCTCAGAGCTGTCAGAGGCATGTGGTTTTGTTTTTGTTTTTTTCTTAAATCTCCATTGCACAACTTTTGAAAACCTCCCCCAGTGAAGCAATTCCATCTTTATTGTGTGCCCTGCAGCAATTTAGTGACACACCACCTCCACAATGTAAAACTTCCAGGGATGGTTACCTAGAGCCAGCAGTTCAACAGATCTAGCCATTCTGTCCAGCTTAAGAGCACACCTGCTGTACTCATGATGTTCATATTTATAGTCTTCATGGACTGGAAGAGTTGGGAGCACTGGCACTCGCCCTGTTCTACATATCTAAGAACTGTTCCAAGCTGAGGTGACCCTGAAAACTCCAAGAGGTGGTTTGTGTGGAGGTTATTTTATCTATGTTGTCCCCATCCTGCAGGTTTCCCCATTGGGCAGGAAGTTTGGCCCTTTATTATTATGTGTTTTGTGGTAGCACTAGGAAACTTCCATCAGAGACCATGGCTAGGCACTGTATTGACACATAACAAATACAATAACAAAAAAGACAGTGCCTTCCCTGAGGGGTGTGTACCTCACACTGGTACTGAGAGGGTTAATGGGGGCTTTCAACTCAGTCAACCTATCTTTTGGCATGTGGTGGAGGAGTGTTAAGTAGGTCATTTAGCAGGCGCTGTGGAAAGGAGTCAGGTTTCCTTAAGAAACTGAGAGCGCTAAATTGGAGGAAGACCTCAGGAAAGGAGGCTGGGAGCTCCTGTGTTCTGAGAGTGGTCTGAGAGGGAAGGAGCAGAATATCAGGGATGACCAGGGATGGGCTGAAGTTCAAGCTGGGAAAGGGCTGAAATGATTTAAATTTGTAGTTTGGTTTGGTGATTTGTTGGAGAACTCCTGGGAAGAATCCTGTGAGTCACAGCCATGAAGGAGGGGTGATGTCTGAAATCTTGGAGAGCCTGAGAGAAACATAGGTACATAGTGGGCCCAGGAAGAGGCTGTGGGAAAGGCATATTGACAGGCTGAGGTAGGAACCTGTAGTGAGGCAGCAGGACATCAGTCTGACTGTACACAGACCTTGCCTGCTAATTGTAGTGTCCCTGGGCTGGAAGTCAGAGGACAGGGAGGGCCTGGGTTTTTGTACCAGCCACAGGGGAAGGTGGTTGGACCTTCCCCTCCCCCCTTGAAAGAAGGGAATAATAAAGACTGACCACTAAGAGAAGGGTATGAGGAATTGGGGGCTGAAAACCTGATGTAAGGACACTGGATTTTATTACCCAAGTATGGATGGAAGCAAAACGTGACCTAGCTGGAGGGTTGAGTTGCGAGGAGATCACGTCAGATCTGGAGCAATATTCACAAAGGATGCTAGACGAGAGCCTGTTTTGCTACACCCAGCAATGAGGGGGTGCACCAGCAGTGAGTCAGTACTTCCACAGGATCTAGCAATGTAGATATGCTTTATCTCATTGTTTTTTTCTTTTCTTGTATTCATAATGATGTTGGTTTTTGAAGTGAAGACATTAAATATATTGAGTTCAATTCTTCTCACAGTTTTACAGCACTGTAATTTCACTGATGTCACTGGGGCTCGTTTCCAATTTACACTGGTATGAGAGGGAAATCAGGCTGATTATCATTCTGGTATGTAGCCAAAGAGGACAGCTTGCAGCCAGACTGTTTTAATATTGAGATTTTGTTCTGTGTCTGTAAGAGATGTAATGCAGAACTCATGTTCCAGGTGTCAGGCGCTGCCTCCAGGTTGGAATGGAGGTTGACATTAAGTGTAGGGTCGGGAGTAGGCCAAGGTGGGCATTGGAATTTAGATCTGGGGTCAGAACTGAGATCAGAGTCTGTAGACAAGCCAGACTCAGTACCATAGCTGGAGTCCAGGTGCAAGCCAGGCGTTGAAGCTGGGTGGTCAGAGTCTCGGGACGAACCAAGTCAGTACTGCAGCCAGAGTTCAGGTGCAGGCCAGAGGCCAAAGCCAGGTAGTCAAGAGTCTGAGAAGGGTCAGGCAGACTTGAGTGGGGTCAGAATAAAGCAAGGACAATGCTGTGGTAGGGACAGGAACTGGATGAAGAAGCAGCCTGGGAGTCTTGAGAGGGTTTCTGGCTGGGTGGTGCTGTTGCACAGATTGATCTGCAACTCTGGCGGGGTTGGGGAAATATCTAACCGAGGCTCAGCTCAGGGATAAGTTGCCATACGTGTGAGAGCTGAGTCACTGCAGGCTCTGTTTGGAGGGCAAGTCAGAGCAGCTGTGTTGTGGCAGCAGGACTGAGTGATGACTCCCTGCAGCTCTGTTGGAGGGGTACCTGAGCTAACAGTTCTAGTTTGGCTGTAGAGGTTTGCCTCACACCAAGGCGATAGAGGGCCATGGTAACTTCAAGCCATTTGTGTACCCTCCTGATCTTGGGTTGCTCTGTGGGTTGAACAGGCTCCCAACATAATGTCGACATCCTGGAATGTGACTGCCCCATGGGTAACACTACTGCCTGCATTCTCCACAGTACTAGGGCCTGTGGTCCTGTCCATGGACATGCATCTGGCCCCCAACTCTGCCCTGGAACATTTTACACTTGAAAAGGGATCCTCAGAAGACAGCCTAATGGCTGCACAGGGCCTGCACTGAGAGAATTCTCCTCCAGTTGGAACCAGAGCTTTTAGGGCACCTTTATGCCATTCCAGGCCTTTTACCTGATCTAAAGGTATGTGGTGGGGCTGTGTGTGTGTGTGTGTGTGTGAGAGAGAGAGAGAGAGAGAGAGAGAGACATGATCTAATGGAGCTGGAGCAGGTGAGGCTCTCATCCACTATCTTTTGATTCAACTCTCTGTTGAGGCTTCAGACTCAGTGCATATAGCCAGCATGGATTTAGACAAAAGAGCTCTAGATAAGCATTTACAGTTTTAGAAGTTCTCAACTGAACTGAATAGGCCTTACAACTTTTTGAAGCTCACACATCATTAGAGCAGATTTCTGATCATCAGAGAACATCCAAATGCACAACAAATCACTTCCTCCTTCCTGCTTGGCTTAACAGTGAAATCCTTGCTGATCTTAAACACAAAAAAGAAGCTTACAAGAAGTGGAAGACTGGACAAATGACCAGGGAGGAGTATAAAAATATTGCTCGGGGATGCAGGAGTGAAATCATGAAGGCCAAATCACACTTGGTGTTGCAGCTAGCAAGAGATGTTAAGAGTAACAAGACGGGTTTCTTCAGGTATGTTAGCAACAAGAAGAAAGTCAAGGAAAGTGTGGGCCCCTTACTGAATGAGGGAGGCAACCTAGTGACAGAGGATGTGGAAATAGCTAATGTACTCAATGCTTTTTTTGACTGTGTCTTCATGAACAAGGTCAGCTCCCAAACTACTGCACTGGACAGCACAGCCTGGGGAGGAGGTGACCAGCCCTCTGTGGAGAAAGAAGTGGTTCGGGACTATTGAGAAAAGCTGGATGAGCACAAGTCCATGGGGTCCCTGAGGGTGCTAAAGGAGTTGGCGGATGTGATTGCAGAGTCATTCGCCATTATCTTTGAAAACTCATGGCAATCGAGGGAGGTCCCAGACAACTGGAAAAAGGCTAATGTAGTGCCCATCTTTAAAAAAGGGAAGGAGGAGGATCCGGGGAACTACAGACCAGTCAGCCTCACCTCAGTCCCTGGAAGAATCATGGAGCAGGTCCTCAAGGACTCAATTCTGCAGCACTTAGAGGAGAGGAAAGTGATCAGGAACAGTCAGCAAGGATTCACAAAGGGCAAGTCATGCCTGACTAATCTAATTGCCTTCTATGATGAGATAACTGGCTCTGTGGATGAGGGGAAAGCAGTGGACGTGTTGTTCCTTGACTTTAGCAAAGCTTTTGATACGGTCTCCCACAGTATTCTTGCCAGCAAGTTAAAGAAGTATGGGCTGGATGAATGGACAATAAGGTGGATAGAAAGCTGGCTAGATCATTGGGCTCAATGGGTAGTGATCAATGGCTCCATGTCTAGTTGGCAGTTGTTTCAAGCTGAGTGTCCCAAGGGTCAGTCCTGGGGCCGGTTTTGTTCAATATCTTCATTAATGATCTGGAGGATGGCGTAGACTGCACCTTCAGCAAGTTTGCAGATGACACTAAACTGGGAGGAGTGGTAGATATGCTGGAGGGTAGGGATAGGATACAGAGGGACCTAGACAAATTGGAGGATTGGGCCAAAAGAAATCTGATGAGCTTCAGCAAGGACAAGTGCAGAGTCCTGCACCTAGGACAGAAGAATCCCATGCACTGCTGCAGACTAGGGACCGAATGGCTAGGCAGCAGTTCTGCAGAAAAAGACCTAGGGGTTATAGTGGACGAGAAGCTGGACATGAGTCAACAGTGTGCCCTTGTTGCCAAGAAGGCTAACAGCATTTTGGGCTTTATAAGTAGGGGCATTGCCAGCAGATTGAGGGACGTGATCATTCCCCTCTATTCGACATTGGTGAGAATCATAGAATATCAGGGTTGGAAGGGACCTCAGGAGGTCATCTAGTCCAACCCCCTGCTCAAAGCAGGACCAATCCCCAATTATATCATCCCAGCCAGGGCTTTGTCAAGCCTGACCTTAAAAACTTCTAAGGAAGGAGATTCCACCACCTCCCTAGGTAACGCATTCCAGTGTTTCACCACCCTCCTAGTGAAAAAGTTTTTCCTAATATCCAACCTAAACCTCCCCCACTGCAACTTGAGACCATTACTCCTTTCCTGTCCTCTTCTACCACTGAGAATAGTCTAGAACCATCCTCTCTGGAACCACCTCTCAGGTAGTTGAAAGCAGCTATCAAATCCCCCCTCATTCTTCTCTTCTGCAGACTAAACAATCCTGGTTCCCTCAGCCTCTCCTCATAAGTCATGTGTTCCAGACCCCTAATCATTTTTGTTGCCCTCCGCTGGACTCTCTCCAACTTATCCACATCCTTCTTGTAGTGTGGGGCCCAAAACTGGACACAGTACTCCAGATGAGGCCTCACCAATGTCGAATAGAGGGGAATGATCACGTCCCTCGATCTGCTCTCTATGCCCCTACTTATACATCCCAAAATGCCATTGGCCTTCTTGGCAACAAGGGCACACTGCTGACTCATATCCAGCTTTTCGTCCACTGTCACCCCATGTCCTTTTCCGCAGAACTGCTGCCTAGCCATTCGGTCCCTAGTCTGTAGCTGTGCATTGGGTTCTTCCGTCCTAAGTGCAGGACCCTGCACTTATCCTTATTGAACCTCATCAGATTTCTTTTGGCCCAATCCTCCAATTTGTCTAGGTCCCTCTGTATCCTATCTCTGCCCTCCAGCGTATCTACCACTCCTCCCAGTTTAGTATCATCCGCAAATTTGCTGAGAGTGCAATCTACACCATCCTCCAGATCATTTATGAAGATATTGAACAAAACTGGCCCCAGGACCAACCCCTGGGGCACTCCACTTGACACCGGCTGCCAACTAGACATGGAGCCATTGATCACTACCCATTGAGCCCGACAATCTAGCCAACTTTCTACCCACCTTATAGTGCATTCATCCAGCCCATACTTCTTTAACTTGCTGACAAGAATACTGTGGGAGACCGTGTCAAAAGCTTTGCTAAAGTCAAGAAACAATACATCCACTGCTTTCCCTTCATCCACAGAACCAGTAATCTCATCATAGAAGGCGATTAGATTAGTCAGGCATGACCTACCCTTGGTGAATCCATGCTGACTGTTCCTGATCACTTTCCTCTCATGTAAGTGCTTCAGGATTGATTCTTTGAGGACCTGCTCCATGATTTTTCCGGGGACTGAGGTGAGGCTGACTGGCCTGTAGTTCCCAGGATCCTCCTTCTTCCCTTTTTTAAAGATTGGCACTACATTAGCCTTTTTCCAGTCATCCGGGACTTCCCCCGTTCGCCACGAGTTTTCAAAGATAATGGCCAATGGCTCTGCAATCACAGCCGCCAATTCCTTTAGCACTCTCGGATGCAACTCGTCCGGCCCCATGGACTTGTGCACGTCCAGCTTTTCTAAATAGTCCCTAACCACCTCTTTCTCCACAGAGGGCTGGCCATCTACTCCCCATGTTGTGATGCCCAGCGCAGCAGTCTGGGAGCTGTCCTTGTTAGTGAAGACAGAGGCAAAAAAAGCATTGAGCACATTAGCTTTTTGCACATCCTCTGTCACTAGGTTGCCTCCCTCATTCAGTAAGGGGCCCACACTTTCCTTGGCTTTCTTCTTGTTGCCAACATACCTGAAGAAACCCTTCTTGTTACTCTTGACATCTCTTGCTAACTGCAGCTCCAGGTGCGATTTGGCCCTCCTGATTTCATTCCTACATGCCCGAGCAATATTTTTATATTCTTCCCTGGTCATATATCCAACCTTCCACTTCTTGTAAGCTTCTTTTTTATGTTTAAGATCCGCTAGGATTTCACCGTTAAGCCAAGCTGGTCGCCTGCCATATTTACTATTCTTTCGACTCATCGGGATGGTTTGTCCCTGTAACCTCAACAGGGATTCCTTGAAATACAGCCAGCTCTCCTGGACTCCTTTCCCCTTCTTGTTAGTCCCCCAGGGGATCCTGCCCATCAGTTCCCTGAGGGAGTCGAAGTCTGCTTTCCTGAAGTCCAGGGTCCGTATCCTGCTGCTTACCTTTCTTCCCTGTGTCAGGATCCTGAACTCAACCAACTCATGGTCACTGCCTCCCAGATTCCCGTCCACTTTTGCTTCCACCACTAATTCTTCCCTGTTTGTGAGCAGCAGGTCAAGAGGTCTCATCTAGAGTACTGTGTCCAGTTTTGGGCCCCACACTGCAAGAAGGATGTGGAAAAATTGGAAAGCGTCCAGCGGAGGGCAACAAAAATGATTAAGGGACTGGAACACATGACTTATGAGAAGAGGCTGAGGGAACTGGGATTGTTTAGTCTTCAGAAGAGAAGAATGAGGGGAGATTTGATACTGCTTTCAATTACCTGAAGGGGGGTTCCAAAGAGGATGGATCTAGACTGTTCTCAGTGGTAGCAGATGACAGAACAAGTAGAATGGTCTCAAGTTGCAGTGGGGGGTGGGGGTGGGGGGCTTAGGTTGGATATTAGGAAAAACTTTTTCACTAGGAGGGTGGTGAAGCACTGGAATGCGTTACCTAGGGAGGTGGTGGAATCTCCTTCCTTCGAGGTTTTTAAGGTCAGGCTTGACAAAGCCCTGGCTGGGGTGATTTAGTTGGGGATTGGTCCTGCTTTGAGCAGGGGGTTGGACTAGATGACCTCCTGAGGTCCCTTCCAACCCTGATATTCTATGATTCTATGATTCTCCTAGGGGAGGATTTAAAGGGAACTCAAAGTTGCACCTAGCATGGTTTCCTGAAGACTGGAGTCTTACCAGGGTAGGAAATAATGTGGAACTTTGCTGTAGTTTGTGAATATCATCATCTTTTAAATGCTAATGCATCTTTCTTCAATGCAGTTTCACCAAAAAGTGAAACTGAAACCTCTGATCCGGTTGCAATTTGAACATATTGACAGGTCTTAAATGAATCAAACAAGTTGCTCAGTTCATTGTTGAAGTTAACCATTGTGAATATGTTTTGGAAAAGAGAAGTTTTGAGAAAATGGCTAAAGGTGCATGTTGACAATTATGTATGTAACCCCCAAGGAGATGACCTAGATTCCTGGCGCTCTGTCTGCTAGCAGCTCAGGGAGAGGCACATTGTCCCTGGTAGGGAGGGGGAGAAAAGGCAAATTCAGAGTCTGCCCGGCAACGAATAGGGAGTGAGATGCCCCTCCCAGGGGAGTTCAGAAAAGGGGAGAAGCCATTTTTGAGTCAGTCTGGAGCCAGCCAGGGCAAGGGCAGGACTGGCTGTGTGGGGAGCTGGTGAGTCCCAGGCCTGTATGCAGGGTTCCCCCTGAGAACTGGCCTCTAGGGACCTGTAAGCAAGATCCCTCAGCTGGACTTTTCCTTTTCCACTGATGATTCCCAGTTTGTAGAGTTTTGCTTCCCCAGCCAGGCTGAGTTAGCCTTCCAGCTCCCTAGGTGAGACCAGTCACCACATGGTCAGCTCTGCTCAGCCTGCTAGTTCAGGGCGGCTGCCTGCTGTGTCTGTGTCTAGATGCTGGGTTAGGAGACTACAGTTTGGATTTTAGTACAGTTCTGTAATCCGCACCTTGAGCCCTGCACCCCTTTATGGTGAGGGGAAATCCTGGGGCCGAAGCAGCCTGATTCCTGCCTGAAGAGGATCCCTGCCAGCAGAGATCAGCCCCTCTGCAGTGGCTGAGGAGTCCAGAGTAATCTCTGAACCTGAGGATCATTCACGGAGTTTGTGAGTGCACCATCTTTTAGCTAGTCAGCCAGGGAATTTGTTTTGGGGACCCCCTACTCTCTGACCTGTGTCCTCAAGCTTGGAAGTAAGGGTTTGGGGATTTTATAACCTGCTGCATATTAAACCTGTGGAGGGATTTACCACCTTCTCCCACTTGTGAGTCCTTTGGACTGTACTGAACCCAGTTAGCCACACTGCTAAATCACTGCAGAGGAGAATCTTGTCGTCATAGGTCATCAAGGGACCCAACAAAGTATGCATACCAATGGGACACTAATCTTACCTTTGCTACATTGAGTCACATGACTGGGAAAAGTCACAGGTATTAGCAGCGTGGGCACCAGTGAACCTAAAAATAGTGTTTTACCCTCTTATATTTGTCTCCTGTTTAATTATTGTGTTGAATATATTGTATATGTTAGTATTATTTCTTGGAAATCTCCAAGTCTCCAACTATCTGGCAAGTAAGTGGGGATTACCCTGTGGTTAGAATTTTCCTCCCAAGCTGCCCTGGTGACCCAGCCAAAAAGGAGCAAGGGGGGTGGAGGCACTGCCAAATAAATTTATAGGAAAAAATAAAGATACATGCTGCTGAGTGGGTGGCGGGATCCAGAAGAACCCAGACCTGTCCATCAAAACCTGTAAGCAGATTGGCATTAAAGAAGGTAACTGGGTGGAGAGGGGGTGCTACATGTAAGTGGCATAGCTCTAATCCTTTCCACCTTTTTAATGCCCTTATTCAGTGTTGTTTTTGAAAGGATTCTTCCCAATTAGCAAGAAATAAAAACTCCACATATCCCTTAACTCTCTTAAAATTTCCCTAGTCAATCCCATTTCCCTGTCCCACCACCTCTACTCTTGTTTCTCAGTATAACTAACTCTTTTAAAAGTTCTTTGAAAACAAAATTAAATGTAAGAAAGTCTAACTCAGGTGGTTTGCACTGTGCTGAACGAGTGTTAGTGTCTCACAAAGTGTACTCCTCCTTTTACAGCTTACCTGCACAGCAAGCTATACCAGTACGATTATATGGCTATAGGTAAATCACTATAGTTAGACTAATATAACTCCTCATGTGGACATTGTTGTTCTGGAATAAGAGTAGCTTTATCTTGTTTAGCTTAAACTGCTTCCTACCAGAATAATGGTGCTCACATTGGGAGTTATACCAGTGTACATATAGAGGTTTAAATTCACACCTTACCTTAGGCCACATCCACCCTACGAGTGCTTTGCCAGTATGGCTATACCGGTATGCTATATTGGCACTGGCAAACCGCTCCTAGTGTGAATGCAGCAATAGCAGGAAGCTGCGCTGTTGCTTGTTCAGTTATTCTGGCCCCCCGTGCAAAACAAGCTATAATGGCAATAGCACTGAGTTGTTCTGGTGTACTGTGTCTACACTAGGGATTTTGCCAGCACAGCTATGTTGGTCACAGATTGCTCCTCTTCATATTCCTGACCAACATAGCTATGCCAGAATAAGTCTGTAGTATCGACATTGCCTTTAAATTCTTCCCTGCTTTTAGGTGGATGGTGCTGAGTATAGGAGTATTACTGACCACCACAACATGTGTTGCCGCCTGCCTAATACTTTTCACATTAAGCTTTTATTTTACCCTGACACACACAGTTCATTTTCTGGAAACAGTGAGTGGCCACTGGTAATTCTTGGAAACACAGTGATGGAAGAGTGTTTAGTTTGTATGTCTGTTTTGCCAGCATTTCCTTTTGCAAGTTCATATCTACTCTGCCACCCACTATCACTCCAAAGCCTCCTTTTGCATTAATGTTTCTCAGTTCAAGGCATCTCACTGAATAGCTGCATTTCAGGTTATTTTTCCCTAGATTCATTTGACAAGTTTCAGGCTATCGGCTCTCATAGAGTTATAAACCTCTTAAAATAGGGAAAGTGCTGACACAGCCTTAAATATACTGTGGCAAATGTTATACTATAATTACCTTTATCTACCATCCAGCTTCCTTTCAGAGATCTGGCTGAGTGCCTTGGGCCTACTGATGGAATGTTCAATCAGGCAGATTTTTTTTCATGGAAAAATCCTAAACCCGAACATGATAAAGTACTTTTATAACAGTCGTCTCAGGGCAGTGACAGACTATTAAAGAGTAGGGAGCAGAAAAGATACCAGACCAGCTATTGGTGAGTCTGAGTAGGAGGAATGATGATGGGAATTATTGGTAAGTCTGTAGGAGGAGGAGAGAGAGGATGGATCTGACTAGTTTTGAACCATTTTGTGCCTGATGCAGTCAAGAAGTAATCTGCAGTGGGGAATTTTTAGGTCCTTAGAGTCAAATTCCAGATTTTATGCACAATATTGGGCACACTGTTTCTAGGCTATGTGAGCTTGGCTTTGCCAATACCCCATATTTCAGCAAAAGTAAAGGAGACAAGATGTTATACTGGGAAAGATTTGAGAAGGACAAGATGACCAGTGAGAAGGAATGCATGGATAGATGTTTCCATGAGGTGGTAGCAGAACAGGAAGAGGCTCTTCCGCTAATGACAGAGATGTGGATGTGGAGAACCTAAACTGTCCTGGAGCTGAACAAAGAGGGAGAGCATAGTGGAGCAATGTTTTTGTCATGCAAAACAGACAGTATCATTTTGGGCTAGCTGGAATATAGACCTTGCCTTCACTGCATGCTGACCTCATGCTCAACCATGGTTTTCTCCCTTAATACAGTACACATTCACACACTGCTATCAGAGCTATATGGCAAGGTAGCCATCATGCTGTGAACTATAGGGCAGAACACAAGGTTGCTACATGACAATGCGTTTAATGCAGTGAATACTTGCCACTATGGGCACCCATAACTGAGAGATCATGTTCCTTCAAATCCTTCCCATAAGCTCATTGGTTACCCATACCCTTGTACTTACTGCCTTACCATCTGCCCATGCTAACTGTGTGATGACCCCTGACTGGAATAGTCTACCTAGTTATCCCTTTCTTAGTGTTCACAGTCCCATCCTAGTTACAGTTTCTCCAGTCTTCTCCATCTCCAGTATTGGAAACAGCAGAACAATGGCCCCTGATAAGCTTGTCTACCTATGCACCCACCTGGCCATATAAACATACCAGAATCTTGGTGCTGGTTTGGGCTCAAGTGAACGAGACCCATGTTTTTAACGGTACGAAGAAGATATATTGAAGAAGCTGAGGGAAGAACACTGGATTGAACAGACTGGACAGCAATGGAGAGGGAAGACAGAGGGGCTGAACGTGGGCTACTGGAAGGCCAGGTCTAAGAATAAATGACACAGTGGTGCCCCAACAACCTGTTGCTTTTATGATTAATTGGACTCTGTTCTGAGCACCCACCTGAGCACAAAGCCCCATCTCAGCATGGACTCATCTGTGGAGCTGGAACAGGTGTGGGTTTGGAACCTGGATGACTGTGAAGATGCAACACAGGCTGCACTGGGCACGCAGTAGAGACAGGTGAAAGAGATGGGGGGTCGCCCTAGCCTCAGATAGGAGCTTATCCCTGAGTCACAGGAGCTGTTCTTCTCTCTTTCTGATCGAGGAAGAGCACAGCATGGTGGACATTTCCAAAACAAAGAAGCAGGGGAGGAATCAGGATCTTAGGCTGGTAAAGTGGAGGCTGCAGTTTTTGCTGTTGTAATGAAATATTTGGGAAGGTTCTTAATCTGTAATCCTATCTCCAGTTGAGGGTGGATGCATCACCATTGTATTTGCCCAGCTTCTCCTGCCCCACCCCACTCCTGATCTCAAACACTGAGTTCAAAATTGTGGACAAGCAGAGAAAAGTTTTTAAAGCAGCAGTTTCTGACAGTATCACTTTTGCTTTATTTAGCCTATAAACTTAGCTTGTGCTTCAGTTGAGGGCAGATATAGTACCATTATGCTTGCCTCCTGCCCCCATTCCTCTTCCCCAATCCCAAATAATCAATTGAAATAGTGGAGGAAAAAATGCAAAGCTTTACTTTACAGAAGCTGATTGCAGTATCTTTTTTTAAATTAAAAAGCATTAATATAAATGCAGCCAGGTCCCAGCCAAAATTTAAATGGGCATAAAACTATGCCTAAAACACTTGCTACCGTCTTAAATTACCTACATATTAAATCACCCTGCCACTAGTACAGTACCCAGTTTATTAGTGATCTGATTTTGATCCATTACTGGAGAGTAATGAAGCAGATTTTTTCACTCAGTAAAAATTCTAGGTGGTCTCTCAGATTTCTTGTTAGGGCAAGCCGCTGTCTGCCACAACCGTTACTTGCAGTCCTTGTCCAGTCACTTATCAGTTCATCTGTCAACAAGATCCAGAAAGATTTCCTTTGCGTAAATGGATGGTCTCATCCCCGATGCTTGGAATAACTGTTCTTTCTTCCATGCTAGTATCTGAAGCCACATGACATCTTGGACGGTTGCTGCACCTGCAAAAAGATGCAGCATAATCCACCGTTGCTGCTGTCCCTTCAAGTAACTGGTCCCTTCCCTCTCTCCAAAAGACCATTTCTTCTCTTGGGATAACTCCTTGAGAAAAGTTTTCAACAGGCAGGATTTTAGTGGCAGAATGAAAAAGCCCAGAGAACAGGATTCTTTTGAGGTTAAAAAAAAATTACTTTTCAGTTGCTGCTGTGTAGAAAGAATAAAATTATACGAACTCAAAAACTTTTTAAAAATCTATCGGGAACAAGTGCAGCAGTATTTGCTCATCAAGGGGTGGCCTGACAACTAGAAGACCACTCTGTATCAGGGAAACGATTCTGAATTTGGGGATAAAGTGGTGGATGACGAGGGATAACTTGATAATGGAGGTGAATAAGGCATGCTCCAGGAGGTTGGGAGAGCACATGGAGTTGGAGAAGTGAAGAAAGGAGGAGGAGGAGAAGTGTAGGATGGAGGACAGGGAGGCCGAGGAGGAGCAATGGAAGGAGGAGAAGGAGCTGCATTAAGGTATCTCCACTGTAATCGTGAGATGATAGAATGAGCCATGGAGTTTCAAAACAGGACCATGTTTGAGAGACTATTCAGGGTCATGAGCCATGGGGGCCAATCCAGAACCCATGGAATCTCCTCCATGTTATCATGTACTACAAAATACAGTAAACAGTTCCTGAGAGCCAGCCAATACCCACGAACCACCCTGCCATCAGAAGACAGAGTTTTGCTGTAGACATGCTTCAGGGCACCAAAAAGAGAACAGATGTAAGGGTTGTAAAAATCATTAGTATAAGGGACTATGTTTTGTGTGGTGTTTCACATACTTTCACCAGCTTACGGCAACTCCTATGGCCATGTTTTTAGCATCAGTGAATTTCAGTAAAGTTGAATTGAAAGGAATCTTTATTTCCATATTGTTTGCATAAACACTACATCTAAAAACAAGGCAATAACCTCAATGCACTATACAGCAGTCCAACTATGCCATGTAAGCCTATTATGTAGCCCCAATGTACTCACCATGTAGCTCAACTAAGCGAGCCCATGCAGTCTTTGTTGGAGAAGACTCTGCAGCACTAACAGGTTCATATGGTCTTTAATAGTGTCTTTAATAATGTCCAAATCATAATTGTTGACAACCCAGTCCAGCCCAATGTACTTTCCCTTAAGCACACATTATGTCCCAATCATGTGTATGGCATTAAAAACATTACAGTCCAAATGATTCTGTAAGCAGTGCCATTAGTGTGACAATGTTAGCCTGCTGCTAACATTGACAATGTGGTCATGCAGTAGCATTGACTAAGACATGATTACTTACACCATGGTTAACATGCAGTGAAGATAAGGCCATAGTGAGAAAACAGTTGGATAGATCAGCAAGTAGGATATAACGTTAATCAAGATGAGGGATGATTTGAGCAAGTAAAGCATTGAAATAAAAGAAGGATTTATGGGCAATACTGCACAGCTATTTAGGGTTTTTAACACAAGAGTCTTACTGAATTACAATATACGTGTTTGCAGTCTGTCTGCCATGAACTCCCCCTGTAGATTCATGTGGATAAGGAATTCTTCACTTTCTATTTTCTGCTATTTGATGAAACGTTACAGCCCAGGCCTGCATTCAAATACTGGATAGAGTTAATACTGTCTTAAGTGCTTGGGAACCTTCCATATTTGCTATGTAAATAAGTCTAATGTATTTTAAGTATGATGGAGAATGAATAGTTTGGGTAAAGGAAGACATTACAATTTGTGGTCCATCTGGCTAGTGAGAAAAATTAGAATCACAATGATGGTTAAAGAAAATGGTTTTATTTGCCTCGTTAATTACATTTACATTAGCTTGTGGGATTCTCTGTTTCTCACTTGTTGAATGGTTCATGTGCTGTTGCCCTAACCCCTCCTCTTCTGCTGACTATTTTAATACCCTTCCTTGTTCCTTTTAGCATATACTGTAGATATGCTTTTAAAAAATACAATGTGACTCAAACACATTGGTCCTGAATCTTGAGCAGTTACTTACACTTGTGCAAAGTGGGTGTAAAATGTTGTTGTGATTTGGCAGTGTTTCATATCCCCTTTGACTCATTTTTCAGTAGTGTAAACAACTACATTTCAGTGAAAGAGGGAATCGGGCCCACTGTCTTCCACCATCATGTTGTGGCAAAATGGTGTATATATTAAACAAATACCTTTATTTCAATAATTCTGGGATGTAATTGTACAGTAATGGTTATCTTCCTTTAGTTCCCCCCTTCTTGAAGTATTTACGCTAGACTAATAGGTGCTATCAAACTGCATGCATTAAGAGCAGGAACTTAACTGCTTGTGTTTAAGAGGGATAGCCAACTCAAATTCAGTGACTTTCTTTTGTGTTTCAAAGCAGCTATGGACAGAAGAGTCAAGGCACATATCCAGTTCCAGAACCATATGGCTAAAATATGCTCAGCATTTAGAACATAAGAAAGCTAGAAGAGGATTGAAAGCTTTTGCAATGGTGAGCCAGCTGGAACAGTTTTTGACAGAAGCAAAAGGAGCACAAACTGATCGGAGTCTGAGATGAAGGTGCTGGTTGGAGTTCTGAATCAGGTGCGTTACCTTTGGGAGTTCTAATTATATGTTTGTGTTTTCAGTCTGTGATCACTGACTGCATGTGTAGACGAGGGGACAATAAATATCCTGTCATCTCATTCTTCTTTTGGGGCCACATCCTTGCCCCTTTCTGTCCCTTTGTTTTACCTTAACAAGGCAGCTGGGGATTCATTTTCAAATGCACTGTACAGCAAAGGGCAATCTCTGAGGGCAATGGACAAAAATTCCAAAGTATCAGGAAAAAGACCATTCTGTGACAGTATTTCCTACCTGACAGGGAGGAGGTGTACTGGAAATCTTGCTAGCTCCACTACTTTTACTTACACTCAAACTCTCACTCACACACTCTCTCTTCTCCTCTCCAATTCTGGAGATCCAGAAGTCTGGATAGTTAAAATTAGTAATGATGATGCATCTGAATTTTGTGTGTTAATCTGAACCAAAAAACTCCACTGCATCTTTTGAAGTTTGCCCATCCTTAGTGCACACTGCATTAAGAATGTGGGAAATTGGAACTCTTTTCTGGTGACACCAATTGCATGCTGACACCAATTACTGCAGCTGAAGTCTAAAATGGTGGACTCATTTTGAACTGCCACCATCCATATTGAACTTACGTAGTCTGGGCCTTCTCCAGGAAGAAGGGATGGGAAATTAAGGAGAAGTGCCTGTGATTCACACATACTTAGGTGTAGTTGGTTTTAAAAATAAAAGTCTTATCAGCTTTCTGTAGTAATCAGGTAGAAGTTATATGCTAAACTATTAATTATAATTTGATGTTAGCCAGGATAGGCAGGGATGCAAAACCATGCTCTGAAGTATCCCTAGTCTCTGATTGCCAGAAGCTGGGAATGGGCGACCAGGGATGGATCACTTGGCGATTACCTGTTCTGTTCATTCCCTATGAAGCTCCTGGCATTAGTCACTGTTGGAAGACAGGATACTAGGCTAGATGGACCATTGGTCTGACCCAGAATGGCTGTTCTTATGATATGTTTAACCTTCAACATCTGTAATAATTCTAGAAGAACTGTCCTACCATTTCTCAAACAAGTTAAAAGCCAAGTATTAAAGTCTTTTTGTCACAGAACAGGCAATCTTGTGAATTGTGAATATATCTCTTGTGAATTCTGACCTAATTTAAAATATATATAAGTAGGACTAGGGTGGTGATATACCTGAGTTATAAAGTCATATTTAAAAAATGTGACTGTCTCAATGATCAGACCTGTTACTTCAAAGGAGACCGTGTTTTCAGAGGGAAGAATAAAGTGGTAAGGGTGTTCTGAAATGGTCACTTGTAATTTTAAAAGCCACTTTTTATTTTGTGCAGAAAAGGGATATGGGAGCTTTTTTTCAACTGTTGTCAGTTTGTTACTCCCACTGTCAGTGTAACTGAAGAAGCAAAAGCTTTTTTTTCCAGACACAGTTTCCAAATACTTTCATCCTCTTACATTCTTGGTTGTATCACTGATTGACATTTGAACCCCCTGCCATTGAAGGACACATTGTGCTATTCAGAAATCTTTGCTTTTATTCTGGACTCAGCTGGGTTTGTTGTTCCTATGAAGTACCCAGTTTTTCAGTAGCAGATCTAAGGTTTTGCAATGGGGGAATTGGAACTGGTGCATGAATAAGCAACTTTATGGGAAGGGTAGTTATGCAAATTTGAGGCATCTCTATGAAAGGCAATGACTTGCAAGATATCTAAAACTACACAAACAATCTTTGAGATCCTTCCCCACTGACTGTAGTCACAGCAGTATCTTTAGTAGTATGTGGCCCTTGCAAAAGATTGAGTTCATTGAACCAGACTCTGTAAAAGATATTGTGACAGATTCTTAGCTGGTAAAAATGGTCATAGCTTCATTTGGAGCTATGATAAATGACAACACCTGAGGATTTGCCCCACTAGTGATAGAATTTTCTTTTCTAGTATCTCCTCCACTGCAGGTACTCCATAGAGACAGTGACTTGATTTTCAGAGTCGAGTTTCTGTTGACTTCAGTATGATCATGCCTTCATGAAAACTGATATCAGTGGGCGCTGCAGGCTGAACACCCTGGAAAATCAGGCCATTTTTAATAGGTGCACAACCTTGAATTTAGGTATTTAATCTTTTACAACCAAGTTTTTAAATGTTGGTTTTGATATTTATCGTCAGGTAAGTATGGTGAGTAGTAGCTAACTGATTGTTCCGGTTCACTGTCCTTGTACTTGCAGAAATAAATAGGCAGCAAAGCAGTAAAATTGGAACCAATTTTACAGTCAGCTCAAAATCTGTCACAGCTGCCTGAGCAGATGGAAGAAATAGAGGACCACTATAATATTACTTTACAGTATTTGATGGTACATTCTGGCTGGGGTGTTGTCACTTAATGATATGAAGCACTAAAAACTCAACCATCTTCACTTCCAGTTTGTTCGGTTTTGCAGTTAGTTTCTGGAATTTGTTCTCATTTTAATGCTACCAAAACATACATATTTACTGCTACTACTGTTTGTAAGCCAGTACTGGAAACTCCATTTATAATTTCGACATAGTTGTTGGTCATAAGAAGGAACAATTACTCGGTGGACATCCTCTGGCAGGGAGCTTCGGCAAGTCCCCATAAGTGAGAAGGTCCTCCACTTGTTTAATCTGGGCAGAAGCTTGGGACTGAGAGAAGACGCATACAGATCAACCATAATTGTTAAGAAAGGACATAGTATATATTTCAGATCACTGATTGCTCACGGACTGGGGCCTACAATGTGAAAGGATTTATTTTGTTGTGGTGGGAGACACTAGCTGGTGGTGCTATACGTAGGTTTACAACTTCTTTTTCCAAGCGTGCAAGCAGTGTACAGTCTTTGAAAAAGTGCTGTATTATTGCTAGTTTTTTGCTGTGGAGATGCTTTGGGGGAGCTGTGGCAAATGTTGAACATTTGCCCTCTGCCTTCATACCTCTGACTAAAGTAAATTCTTGATGCAGCATTGCTTCCTGTGAACTGGGCATTGGTATTGGACTTAGAAATGACTGCATGTTGTTTGTGATCACCTCTGTTCAAGGAGTGGTGATGGTAGTATAAATAAACAAATCAACTAAGAGTGATGCAGAGTCTCCTGTTGGCAGAAGTGTGACAACATATGTTAGCGGATACAAATCAATGACTCATAATATCTTTTATTTTCTATATTGTAACTGTATTACTGATATAGGAGACAGTATGATCCAATATACTGGACACTTGGCTCAGATTCATGAATCTTGGTTCAGTTACTGTCTCTGCCATGGGAGTTTGCAGTTGTGGGTCTTTGTGCAAATCTCATTTCACTTTGTACCTCCCTTTTCCTATCTGTAAAATGAACAATCCTCCTTTTTAAAGTGTTGCTAGAGCCCCAGGGGAAAAGCACTATATTAAGGCTAAGTATATTAATAATAAATTTCGGACATGTAGGCATATTTTTGTTTAGTAAGACTTAAGCTTGAAAACTAGCAAGAAATATGTGCTTCTCTGCTTAAACATGTTTTGTCATTGTTTAAATGTAGTGTAATTGTGTATATGTAAGTGAATTTGTTAATAATACCAACCATGCTCTATTCACATTCACTAAGAGAGTGTTACCCAATTTGTATTTATCTAACAGAGAACACAGAGAAAACTAGTGAATTGGTCTGTGCATCCCTCATCTTGAAGAATAAAAAAAACCCCTGGAAGTTATATTTGCAAGTACAATCTCTTGAGAAGTCTGAATGGGCTAGAGCAACTTGTGGAGGTGAAAGCATTGACAGACAGTGGGCTAATCTCAGTAGTGTTTGCATATGGAGGTGTAAATTACACCATCCTGCCTCAGATAGGCCGCCTATGCTCCAGGGCGTGATTCAATCTGAATGAGAGCAGGCGTTTCTACAGGAGGTGAGGGGGAGATTTTAAGATTACAGCCAAGTTTGAACAGTTAAATCATTGGCTGAAATATCCAATCGGCGGCGTCTCAATGGCTCCCCACTTTGAGAACAACAACAAGGATGTTTGGATCCAATGTTAGTGAGATCTCAGAGTTTTTCTCCCACATTTTCAAATGCCATGTATTTCACACTGGTTCTTTTCAAGGAAAAACTGATACGGTACAGTGAGCATTTTGATTTTTCTTTTATCTTGCAGAAAATGAAACAAGTATGTTGTTATGTGCATCCATCAGCCTTATACATTGTCATACTCTTTCTCTGCATGCAGAAATATTTTGTACTGCAGAGCTATGGGAGTTTGGATGGAGAATGAAGCTTGCTAGGAATTCAGCAAATTTTATGTTGGTTGAGAGAATAAGGTTGTTTTTGCTCTGCTCTTGATACCCAAATCCATCCATAATAAAGCAGGGTATATATTTAGCTTTGTTTACATGGATTTAGCTATTCTACTCCCAGAAGCATTTACAGAAATACAAAAGGCAAAAATCACTCTCAGCCTATTAAAAACAACCCCTGTGTTTTGTAGCAGAAAACAGATGACGTTTTCATTTGGGGTAAGTTGTGGGAATCCAAAAAAAACCTGTACATTTTTAGTTAAATAGCATAATGTTTGGGGGAAAGGACAGAGAAGCTTAAGGAGAGCTGATGTGAACTAAAACAAAACTGTTTAAATAGATAATCATTGCTAACGTGCTACTGCTGTTACTGTATGTTAATGGCAATATTTGGTGCTTTTCAAAATATACCCCACAAGCAACTCTGGATGTTTGTTTCTAAATTCCTTATATTTGCTGCTTTTGAGAGTAAATTTACTGACATTAAAAAATAGCTGAAAATCAGTCAGCAGTTTTTAAATGAATAAGCCAAGGACTTCTCAGTAGGTGACCAGCCAATAATAGTTTGTATGTTCTTTTTTTCCTTTTCAAACATTGTTTAACATCCCATTGAAGTCAGATGGAAACTGTGTTCAAAGTAACATCTCCTGAAGAGTTAAAAAAAAAAAATCAAATGACAGAAATAAATATGGGACCTGATCCTGCTCTTTCCTGCAAGGGCTTGTCTACATGAACACTTAGTCCATGGCAAGCTGGGGTGCTAAACTATCCCACACTAGTCTGCCGTACAATAATGGTTCCCCAGTGTACTTTAAAGCACGATAAAACCAAGTGCACTTGGGAACTATTTGTACATGGAAGCAGGGTCCACGTGGGCTTAAGGTATGTCTACCCTGCAATGTAAGCCCAGGGTTAGTAATGCTCAAGTTAACAGACCTTGGGTTTATTAACCTAGGGCTTGAGCATCTACACTCATTTGTAACCCCAAGTTCGGAACTGTTGAACCCTGGATCCCAACCTGAGGCTCCATCGTCTACACTGCATTATATGGGTCTGAGTCCAACTACCCATATCCCAGACTTCCTAGGGCCGTTTCCAAATTTGGCTGCTGTAGCCCTTTGTTCATGGTGCAGTGTGGGAAAACTTGACTGTCCACCAAACTTGACAAAGAAAGTCGGCCTGGGGGATTGTGGAATACTTCTGACAGACTCCTAGAGCATGAGTCCAGTGGGCCCAGAGCATGAAAAGCAATAGGGCTTGAACCCCGAATCTAGTCTTGACTTAAGCTCAGCTCATACACCCTTGTGGGGTCCTGGGACACTGGGTCCAATCCTTGGGTCAGCACAATTTGTGTGTAGACAGGGTGGGGGGAAGGCCTGAGCCTGAGATTGAACCAAATAAATTTATACCCCAGTTTGCCAGCAACTAAGCGTTCATTTAGACAAACCCTGAGTTGCTAAATTCCCATTGACTTTGAGTATGTCTACACAGGGATAAAACCCCCGCAGTTGGCCTGGGTCAGCTGATTTGAGCTTGTGGGGCTTGGGCTCTGGGGCAAATTTGCTGTGTGGACCCTCAGGCTGGAACCCAAGCTCTGGAACCCTGCAAGGTTGGAGGGTCCCAGAGCTTGGGCTCCAGTCCAAGTCCGAATGTCCACACAGTGATTTTTAGCTGCATATTTAAAAATACAGCTTGGGAGTGACTATTGTACACTTTTTAGCAATGCTGTATCAAATGCATCAAAAGAGCTACGTAACTATTTTGTAGGTCCATTACTCGTTAAAGTAGAGAGCGGTCATCTAGGGCGACTTTGGCTTTGATGAAATGATTTTAATCAGTAGATCTCAAAGTGCTTTACAAAGGAGGTCAGTAGCATTCATAATCCCCATTTTACGGCTGGAGAAACGGAGGCACAGACAGGGGAAGTGACTTGCCCAAGGTCACCTAGCAGGTCAGAGGGAGAACTGGGAGTAGAACCCAGGTTTCCTGAGTACCACTTCAGTGCCCTGCTTATAGTTACAAAACAAGGCTCCAATTCTGTGTTTACATGTGTGCATTTGCCCCCATAGAGGTTATGCAGTCTGTCTGTCTGTGCATTTATTTATTTGCAGCACTGGAGCTGAATTCAGAAAAAAAATTGTATACAGACCTGTGTGTGTGTGTGTGTGTGTGTGTGTGTGTGTGTGTGTATGTATACACACACACATACCACTAAATCAGATTGACAAATTCTCTTGTGTTAAAATTCATTCTCATTATAAGATTGTCTTCTCCTCCCCACAAATTAAATAAAATTACATTAATGCATTTTATATTACTATTCCTTAGAGCAACAGCTGCTTTACATCTATCAGGTGCTGTGTCTGTGTATTTTTTGCAACATGTATGTAGAAACATTGTTCCACATTTCATGCAATTTGCAGCACAGACCATCCTGTGCTTTTAGTCAAATTCTGTCCTGTCTTGAGTAAAGTAAATCACATATTCATTCAATGTGGTTAAGATCAGAACTCGGCGAGAAAGGAGGGGGTATGCCATCCTAATTAGCTCTCCAGACAGCTCTTTTTTATTTAATTAACCTCTCAAATCATGTTTTGGTGAATTATCCTCTTGATAAATGAAGTCAAGTGGTTTTCTGGAAGGGATTTTATTATGCACAAATATTCCATGGGATTCACTGTGCCTTCTGATCTTTGATTCCTTCACTGTTCTTAATTTTTTAAACATCATGGCCAGAAATGCAATCCCAAATCCAACATGAATTTCCTTTATGCTTCCTCATTGGTACTGTACATCTACTTTTTACTACAGGCAAAATATTCCAGGAAAAGTCCCTTGTGCCTGTTCTTATTTGGCTTATTTTCCTTATCTCTGAGACAAAAGGGGTCTGGCTTTGTTTTTTACAACATCCAACCACCTTTTACTCTATAGGGAAAAAAAAACCTAGTCTCAGATCCTTCAGTGCACCCTGAGTTGAATCTGGTTGCAGTTTGTCTCATTCTTTCCTATGCCTCCCATTTCACTATCATCTGCAAACTTTGAGAGTTGAGGAAAGGGAAGTACTGTTTCCCGGGGATCCTGCCCCTTCCTCCAAAGGGGTGGGTCAGCTGTCTCTGAGGCACGATTGCTCCCCCCCAGTACCCTCATTCCCATCTTCCGGGAAAGCCATCCAAGGGCCCAGGTGCAGCTCATTGGGCAGTCGTACAAGGGCTGGGAGGATGTATGTTTCCTCCCATCCATACCACGCCACATGAGGGGTTCATCAGAAAGAATATAAGCTGAGACTACTTTAACATTACAGCAATTCCCCTCCAACCTGTGGAACCTCTCAAATGGACTTTCAGGGGCAGCTGCAGACAGGGAGTCTGTCATATTTTGGGGTGCAATCCAGAGCAGTGAGGGGTTCTCACTAACTGCCCTGCAACCTTGGTTGCCTCAAAATGTTTTGCTGTTGTAGCTCCCAACCTAAGGCTCTTGCAAACAGCCAAATAGCATTCAGGCCACACCCTAGATGTCTGTATATATAGCTGCAGCCGTGATCCAGCCACTCTGACCCCATCAGCCTGTCAGTAACACATTAGCCACACTCTGGCTTCTAGCAGCCTTGGTTACTGCTTACCGGGTGACCCCAACAGACTCCCAGTCCTGCATTTTCCCCAGGATGTGTGTTCTGCACTGTCCAGCCCTCTCTTGGGCAGTTCAGATATTGGAGGTCCATTGCCCCTCAATATGAAAGAGTTTACTACTTTAACTGGAGTAACCCAAACAGATCAGTTTAAACACAACACTGGATTGGATTAGAAATAACACCACTTTATTTAACTACAAAGAGACAGATTTTAAGTGTGTACAACTATGTATTAAAGTCAGAAATGGTTACATGAGAAATAAAGATAAAACACTTTCTAGTAGCTAAAAATTAACCAGCTAGAGCAGGTTCAAGGTAAACTCCTTATCACATGTTCCCAGCGACAGTGCTGACCAAATTCTCAGGTCGGGACCCATCCCAGAGTCAAAGGGCTGGTTCCTTTGTTTTCTTAGGTAAGAGAGAGATAGGGAGAGAAAGATAACTTGAGGTGGTTTTGCCCCTCGCTTCTGTAGTCCAATCACCCTTTGAAAAGCAGTTTCCTGAGGCTTACCCATAGATAAAGTTCTTTCCAGCAGTGAGAATGGAGACATGGAGTATTGTGCTGAAAGAGGTTCCATGTTGTTGCTTGCTAAAATGCAGATAGATCTGTTCCTGCCTTCCTTCATTGCCAAAGAATGGCCATTTGACCAGTGATTGCTTTGATGATACCTGGCTAGAGGCATCAGCTTGTCTTTTGTCTTTGAGGAACACGTTTTGTCCCAATGACCTTGTTTACTCCTTATATGTAACTTGAGGTAAACATACATTTCTTTAGTTTGGATAGACCTGTTTAACAATTTCTGCCTAGGGCTATGTGGGTTCGAACATGTCCTAACAACATCGTACGTGGCAATTCGGAACTTTCCATATAATGTTACTAAATACATTTCACCATGATATTATTGAACATTGGATTATTAGTTTTCAAACGTTACCTCAAAGGCATATTTTGTACAGAGATTATTACAATAGAGTGTAGGGCGTGGATATTTGCACAACTGGAGGAAAACTGCCTGGGACCTCGATTTATATGGCCCGAGAGCCAAAGGACCTCTGTGCATATAAGTCAGTGCCTCTAGTGGATCCCCTGAGATTGCAGGTCCTGGAGGTGGAACAAAACAATTTGGGTAAGACTGCAATCAGAACCTTCCAGAGTTTTCCTGTCTTCCTCAGGGATATACTGTACTAGGGCTTTGGAGATCGGATCCTCCCACTTTGTTTTTAATACTTTGCTCCTATAATATGGACAGAAAAGATACTAAAAACTGAGCCCTGGAATACTATTTATTCTCCTACCGTATCTAACAAGAGAAGTTTCCACTTCATAGAATATGCTAAGTCATTTCTCTACAAAGCATCATATTTTATCTCCTTTTCTGTAACCCTCTCCTTTAGCTATTAATCTCTGATATGAAACCTTGTCAAATGCAGTTTTGAATATCTAAGTTCACTGTATCCATTGAATTTCCCCTCCTCTATTATTGCAGTAATATTTTCAAAGAACTCCAGCAGGCTAGTTAAGCATGTCTTCCCCTGCCAGAATCAATGCTGCCTATCCTTAATCAAGCTGTGCTTTCCCATGTCAGCTTTCCCATTTATGCCTATGAAGATGGTTTCCAATATTTATCGCACAAAAATATGAAATAAACTGATTCAGTATCTGAATTGAATATTTGGGAGGGTGACAAGGATAAAGTCTTTCTGGAAGGTCTCAGAAAGCTATTTAATGCAGTCTAGTTCATTCCAAAGGCCAAGAAAAAAAATTGGTCACCAAAAGCATTTTTATGGCCAAAGGTAAATCATCCCTGACAAGAATTTTTTAGACGTATCCAGCATGGAGGAGACTCTTCACTGGAGGTGCCTTCATTTGTGGTATACATGTAGAATACGTCTCCAATTCATGCTATCAGTAGTTGTCAGGTAAATCACAGCCACACATTTGGCTGTGATGGACTGAATTGGACAGATTTTTAGACTTTTCCAAATAAATTTTCTGTGTTCGCATACAGGTAAGTTTAACTGTAATAGTTTGTTTAATGTCCTTGTATTTCCCATCAGTCTGTATCCATCTGCTGTCTCTTGCACTGTAAAGTCTTTGGGGACAGGAACTGTCTTTTTGCTCTGTGTATGTGCAGTGTCTAACACAGTGGGGTCAGGTCCATGACTAGGGCTCCTAGGCATTACTGTAATAGAAATAATACGTATTAATAATTACTGGATAAGCAAAGCAAAAGATGGGCTTATGCTTATCCTTTCAACATAAAACAGTTCATATAGGCACTATGCAGGACATTAATGCAGTAGCTAAAAAGTTGATGATCTTTGAGTCTCTTGCAGTTGGATTTATTAGATCACCACACCTTTAACTTCCTATTGGCCTTAAGGGCCACGGAACAGTAAAAGATACTATATGATTGGACCTAACCTGGGGACAATTTAGCATGAGAGCTGTTTTGAGCGCTACTTTCTGTGCAGGTTAGGTGGCTGTTCAGGGATCTTTTTGTGTGTGTTTTTTTATAACAAGAAGTATAAGTAAAAATTTAAGTATTTTGCAGGGTGAATTGATTTAAATAAGGGCAATTTAAAGAATGATTTAAATCACCAAGTGGAAATCCTCAGTTTACAGCATCAATGTTAATGAACTTTTCCGTTTGTACTTTGGTTATTTTGTAAAGAAAGGTGCACTCTCATTGGTTGATATAACCATTAAAACACATTGATTTACCGCTAAACAGATCATTTATACTATGTTCAGTACATCTTTTCCCTACCAAAGAGGATGTACTATAACTATATACATTTATTTAAGTAATTATATAGCTTCATATTTTCAGAGTCTTATTAATTATAATTCACCATTTTCTAACACTAAAATAACAGACTTAAAGGTGGCAATTCTTCAACAAAAAAACGTCAAAAACAGACTTCAACGAGAAACTGGAGAACTGGAATTAATTTGCAAACTTGACACCATCAAATTAGGCCTGAATAAAGATTGGGAGTGGATGGGTCACTACAAAAATAATTTTCCCTCTGTTGCTACTCTCACCTTCTTGTCAACTGCTGAGAATGGACCACATCTATCATGATTGAATTGGCCTCATTAGCACTGACCCTCCACCCCACTCAGGAAGGCAACTCCCATCTTTTCATGTTCTGTGTATTTATACCTGCCTACTTTATTTTCCACTCCATGCATCTGATGAAGTGGGTTTTAGCCCACGAAAGCTTATGCCCAAATAAATTTGTTAGTGTCTAAGGTGCCACAAGGACTCCTCATTGTTTTTGCTAATACAGAATAACACGGCTACTCCTCTGAAACCTAACACTAAAATGTATATTTTGCTTATTTACTAGATAATTAAATGTTTGGTCATGATTTGTGTCAAGTTGCATTAGGATGGTAACTGGAATGTAATTAAACATACAAAATATCATATAAAATGTATTTTTATTAAAAACAAGTGCTTACTATGGTACATTAACTAGTTTGACATATTTATAAAGCTTGACCTCAAAAGTTAGATGTTTCCCCCAAATTCTTTTTTTATATAGAAAAACTGCCTTTAACTCAAAATTTTTGATAAAGGCTGATGGATTCATCTTATTTATTTTCTATTTAAATATTTTAAGAGATTATAATAAATTTGGGCCTTAACATATTTTGTATTAAGTTCAGATTTCATTTTAAACAGCTTTATTTTAAAAAGTACTAGAATTGAAATAAAATCCAATTCAAATAAAAATAATTTAAATTAAAAACGATTTAATTTGAAAAAAAACCCAATTTTTATCCACCCTTGTTCTCCAAGTGGGTGCTTTCAGTACAAACAGGCATGATTATATTGTTGCTGTGTGGAAATCAAGGGGGGGGGAGGTGATATTTCCTGTCACTTCCAGCTTCTTATCCACTGATTGTTAGTTCTTTTTTCTCTTGGGAATTTTTAACTTACTGTAATTGTAGGTTTGGTACCATTGATGTTGGTGTTCCAGATGTCTGTTTTTATTTCTAGATCTTCAGTCAGTTTTACGTTTGTATCCTGGTAATGTTTTAGTGAGAATTTCTATGGGATGCATTGTGATAGGAAGTGAGGCAATGTGATGTGTTTCATTGAAGTATTGCAAAAGAACAGGGAAGCTAGAGAGATGGTAGGATAAATTGTGTAAATTATACATAAATCAACACTAAAAAAGGGGGTAGCAGATATTTAATATTTCAGTTGACTGTTAACAATTAAACATAAATCCAAAACAAGAAGAGGTGATTCCACCCAACCACCAGGAATCTCATCCACAGCAAATACATATGCTTATGGTCTTACCCCCTCTATTGAATCCAATAACTTATGTCTGACTATAGCATATTTTCCAGAAAGGCGTCTGGTCTTGCTTTTAAGACTTCAAGAGATGAAGAATCCATCACTCCTCTTTGTAGTTTGTTTTAATGTTTAACCACCCTCCTTATTTAAAAACGTGTGTTCCTTATTTCTAATCTGGCTTTACCTTCTACCTTAGTAAAGATGATCATACTGTTCCAAACATCTTCTTACTAAACTTATCTATTCATTTCTTGCACATTCACCAAAAGGCTACTTATTATACAGTTGTGTGAATTTTGTTGTCAGTATCTTTAAATTGTTGAAAATGTGTTATCTGCAAATTGATCATACAGCTAGTCTCCTTAACCATATGTTCCTATTGCTGTAAGATAAATTTTGGGAGAGGGATCACCAGTCAATGTTCCCTTCTTGGTTGTGGAAAGAACCTTTCAGTAAATTTCTTGAACACGGTGAATTTTTAGCACTCATTCATGACAGTCATTGGGCTTCTCTGCGTTACATTGTCTGGAGCAAAATGTGATCATTTTCATAGCTGCATAAAAGTGATCATTGACAGAAGTGTTGACACTTTGCCCTTTCAAAGTTGTCATGAAAATGCAGTTAAACTAGTGGGGTGTGGAAATAATTTTTAAATGATGAAAGAGTTGGGCAGGGAAGGGGAGATTTGGAGGGCAGGTTAAACAAAACTGGAAACCACAAAAATTTGAGTACCCATCCCATTGTCTCTTTTTTGGTAGATGGGGGGAGAAAGATGGAAAGAATAAAAAGCTAAAACTGAAAACGTTTTGGTTTTCAATATCCATAAACATTTTCATTTTGTAAAAATGAAAATTTCCATGAAAACGGTGTTTTTGTTTTGTTTTGTGTGGTTTTTTTTCCAGGAAACACATGGTATTTTTTATCAGCTCTACTATAAAACAGTTGTTTTAGGAGGAGGATGTGATAGAGATAACATGTTTCCATGCTGAAAGCTGTATTGGTTTAACAGTGGGTCACCCTAAAGAGCCATACTAGGCTTGATGTTGCATAATATATTAACGATCTGGAAAAGGGGTAAACATAATTTTCAACTAATACAAAATTATTTACAGTTGTCAAGACTAGAAGATTGTGAGGAACTTTGGAAATATTTAACAAGGGTGGGTTATCAGTCAGTCAGGATGATGTCAACGTGAACAAATGCAAGATAATGCAAGCTGGAGGGAACAATCTGAAATATTTATACACATTGATAGGTTTAAGGAGCATTACTGAAAATATGTAAATGACATTTAATTATGTCCTATGCTTAAACTGTTTGGTGCAGGGACCGTCTCTTGTTCTGTATTTGTACAGAACCTAGTACAACGGGGGTCCTGGGCGCTACCAGAGTACAAATAATGAGTAATCATACTAAATTCAATTTTGTTCAACTCTTCTCCGAAGGATACTATGGAAATAGAAAATGTCTAGGGAAAGGGCATTGAAAATGATTAGAGGCATAAAAAGACGTGAATGTGAGGAGAAAGCAAAAGTATAAGACAATTAAATTTAGGGAGGAAACTAACAGATGACTTGATAGGTATAAAAAAAATGAATGGAATAGTGGCGGCCAGTTGTGTGCTCCTGTTTACCATTTCTTGTAATACAAAAACAAAAGGGTATCCATGGAAACTGAACGGCAGGCAACTTTTTTTTATAACAAGAATTAACCGGTGGAACTAACTTTCACAAGGTACTGTTGAGGCAAAGAATGAGGCAAAGTTACAAAAAATTGAACATTATCAATGTCAAGATTAATCATCACTTAGCTAGTTTCAGAGTAACAGCCGTGTTAGTCTATATTCGTAAAAAGAAAAAAGAAAAGGAGTACTTGTGGCACCTTAGAGACTAACCAGTTTATTTGAGCATGAGCTTTCGTGAGCTACAGCTCACTTCATCGGATGCATAGCATATTGTGGAAACAGTTTCCACAATATGCTATGCATCCGATGAAGTGAGCTGTAGCTCACGAAAGCTCATGCTCAAATAAACTGGTTAGTCTCTAAGGTGCCACAAGTACTCACTTCATCGGATGCATAGCATATTGTGGAAACAGTTTCCACAATATGCTATGCATCCGATGAAGTGAGCTGTAGCTCACGAAAGCTCATGCTCAAATAAACTGGTTAGTCTCTAAGGTGCCACAAGTACTCCTTTTCTTTTTTCACTTAGCTAGTGTAACTGCAGATGATAAACGTGTCTATCGGATGTCTGACCTAATACTTCAAGACAAAGTCAACTACTGACTGACTAGAGTTAGAAATAAATTTCCCGAGAGGCATGTTACTGTAAAGTATAGTCCATACTTCTGAAAGGGAGATGTCTGCTCTGAAGCAATTTATACATTTTTTGCGGCTTTTGCGGGTTTTTGCGGAATTTTTTTGTATGGACATCTCCAGGATTAGTATGGGTGATTGACACTCTGATACTGTGACTTCTGAAAGCTATCCTTATCTCTTCTCAACATACAATAGATAAAGTATATTTTGGGCTTCTAGTTTGTTCAGTAGGAATTAGTTTAGCAGGCTAAGTAGAACAAGAAAGTAAGAGCAAACTGCTTTTTCTTTTAGCTCTGTGTATATGAAACCTATTATTCTTTTATCATGAAGCTAAGAGAGCGGTGACCCAAAAATATCCTTCAAAACAATTTTTGGAAGCTGCCATAAACAAATAAGGAATGGCAAAAGCAAAGTAACAGGTAATTTTAATAGAATACAAGTAGAGTTTAGTATTGTTACGGCTTTTACATAACTAAAAGATAAAATCCATTTTCTGAAATGTGCTTCATTATCATTTTTATTGTTTGCCATCTTTTTAAATAACATTGCTATGTACCACTGAGTAAAATTAACAGCTTATTAAAAAATGTTCCAAACTTAAATCATGGGCAGTTTGCTGTAACGGGAATTATCAAATCGCTAAATTTCTAATGACTTTTTTTTCATACTGTGGGGAAAAATGCTTCTGTTTTAAAATGATGGAACTGGGCAAAAGGAAATTTATGATCTGAACTTGCTGCAAATCATTTGTATTGATCTATTTTGTTTCCATTCTGCTGAAGCTAATGGAAATCATTTGTTACCTGACTTGTCCCAGTTGATTTGAAAAACCACTGTATCATTTATCAGACCAGTTGAAGGTCTGGTACAAGTGTGCTTATGTCTGCAATCACAAAGATATATTTGACTCTGAGCAAAGTAAAGGCCATCAAGTCAGAGCATTCTTTTTTTTTTTCCAACAGATTTAATACACTCTGTGCTTATTCATATCAATATCTTGATGAAACTGAATAAGTATAAGCATGATATTGTGATCCTGATTGGACTCATCTTACCTGTTCATTTCTATTAAACATTTAGTGCCAGGTCATCAGCTGCTCTAAATCATCATAGCTCCATTGATGTCAATAAGGCTCTAGCCCTTGAGAGCCAGAATTGACATTAAGGACTACGTTTAATGCTTAGCTACAAGTCTGTGGAAAGAGTAGTTTCTAACTTATTGCATTGCTTGCTTGAGGTGGGAGGCAAAGGGTGGGGGACAGAATAATTTGCTGCAGACCCTTAACAGATAGTGTATTCTCCTTCTCATGCTGGCTCAGCTTTTCTGGTTGTGGAACACAAGTGTGGCAGAGTGAATGCTCTACCCATTGATTACCACTCTTCCTTGTGTGGGAGTGCAGTGGCCATGTGGAGCCTGCTTTTACCCCCTACACTGGGAACAGTTTGTGGGGTAGCTTTACCTATTCCAGTACTTACTTATCCTTATAATCAGAACATTTTTTCCTTATAATTAACCTAAATCTCCCTTGCTACACATTAAGCCTATTACTTCTTGTGCTATTTTCAGTAATGTAGTAGGAAGAGAGCCTAAGACATAAGCCCTTGCATTGGGCAAGAACAGGGTTAATGGACATGGAGAACAATTGATCACCATCCTCTTTCCAAGTCCCATAACATATCTGAAGTCTGATCAGGTCCCTCCTGAGTCTTACTTTTTGAAGATTCAACATGTCCAGATTTAAAGCTAACGCCTCACCAGCGTTTATCAGAGCAGAGCAGTTACCTCCCATTTCTTACATACAATGTGCTGAGATTGAATGTGGGACTCCTACATCCCAGATTCAATCTCTGATTTGGAGTAAGCGCTTGAACCTGCCTTCCACATGCCAGTGTTCTAATCACCAGACTATCAGCTATTCTGTTTAATTAGTGTGGCGATAGTGTGGATGAAAGTGAGTGGCTAATAGCAGTGGCTGTGGGCAAATATTATGTAAACTTCCCAAAGCAGCGTTTAGTAGTGCCAATTCCAAGCATTAAAAAATTATAAGTCAATAAAAATATAAGAGATTTTAAATAAGACACTTGGGGTTTTTTTTGTTTGCCTTCTTGTATTGGAGCCTTTACAAGTCATGTTTCCAAGCTTTTTCTCTGCAACCACAAGGGCGAGAAAGACTACTTCTTTAATAATAATTATAAAAAAAAGAAAGCAGAGCTCCTCAGGTTGTAAGCTAATTCTAGGAGCTCGGGCTTTAAATATTATGGGAATCGTAATAAAATGTTGAGAGTTGTCAACCGTGAACTCTACAAATGTAATTGGATTGTAATTTGCTACTCCAGTCCTGGGCTTCTGTTAAAATGAGATTACCCGAACTGCTCAGTTGTTCAGGGTTTGGGTCATGTAGCCCACACAAATTGAAGCCTGCTTGGTTTGCAGTCCCTGCAGATTTGCTCAGTTCAGGTTTTTCAGAAATGAAATCTCTATGGAAGGCTGCCTCCTTCCACTAAATTGCTCTTCCAGTCAGAGCATTTGCTATCTACTCCCAAAACTCTTTAAACTCAGATTGTGGTTCCAGTCTGAAATGGGTATGGAAAAATAGTGTCTTACTCATCCAGAGTCACAGATACTCAGGTCTCTGTACTGCAGTTGGATTCATGTGGGCAGACCCTTGCAGTTGTGTAGACACTGGTTTACTTCAATAGTGTTCCATGTGGACTCTAGGTTCAGTTCCTGTGGATTAGATTTCAGGTGCTGTGTCTAAAAGTACTACTTTTTGCGCCCAGAAATATTGCAGAGTCAACATATCAGGCATGTAAGCTGGGTTCTGTTCTGGTTTTCATATAAACAATAGAATTGTTAAAATATTTTCAGTTATGCAACAGCTAGAAGGAATCTGGTTTGTTTTACGTATTTCAAGTTTATTTTGCAGGGCTGGTGATTAGAACAATTTGAACAGATTAGGACTGAGACACACATTTGGAACCCTATAAATTCATTGGTATGACTCGTGTGTCAAAGTGGAATTGTTGTTTAAGTTGCCTTAGGGCCAAGCCTGAGCAGCTTGGCTTCTGCTTTTGCAGGTGCAGTTTTCCACCCACAATTCGTTACAGACACAAACATTAGTAGATGTCTGACTATCTGATTCAGGGGTGGGCAAACTACAGCTTGTGGGCCGTTTTAAGCCAGCCCCTGAGCTGCACCAAGCGGCTCGACCCCGCTCCGGCCGGGGCGCTGGGTCCAGGGCCGCACCACACGGCTTGGCCCTGCTCCAGCCGGGATGCTGGGTTGGGGCCGCACCACATGGCTCAGCCCCGCTCCAGCCGGGGCGCAGGGTCAGTGGCTGCACGCCTGAGACTCTCCCCACACCCCAACCGCCTGCCCCAGCCCTGATCCCCCTCCCATCCTCTAAACCCCTCGATCCCAGCCCGCAGCACCTTCCTGCACCCCAAACCTCTCATCCCCAGCCCCATCCCAGAGCCCACACCCCCTCCCGCACCCCTACCCAAATTTTGTGAGCATTCATGGCCCTCCATACAATTTCTATTCCCCAGTGTGGCCCTTGGGCCAGAAAGTTTTTGCACACCCCTGATCTGATTTGTGAGCACAAACTTGTATCTGTTAATATTTGTGCCTATAGTTTACTATTCATGTAAAAATATCCCTATTTTTTTAAAAAGCCACTTTTGAACATCTGGATCTTAAACCCTAAATTCTTAAACCTCTTTTAAGTTTTAAAATGTCATAAGCTCTTAAATCTCTTTCAATCCCTAAAGCGGTTTAAGGTGTTAAGATATTGTAATAGAGCAATGCAAACTGTCTCATCTTTCAAATGCATGAAAAAACTTGTACAGATACAGACAGACATCATCTTCCTTTCCAAATGCAAACAGATGGACATCGTACCAAAAGGACTGAAGGTAAAAAATCCATTACAATCTACATACCACACAGACTATGCTGACAGCTTGTGCCACACGCTCTCAAAGAAACTGCAGAACTACCTGATCAACATCCTCTACAGCAAACAGGGAAAGATTAAGAATGAGCTCTCAAAAATGGATACTCTCATAAAAAACCAACCTTCCACACAAACTTCCTCGTGGCTGGATTTTACTAAAACTAGACAAGCCATTTACAACGCACACTTTACTTCTCTACAAAAGAAAAAGGACACTAAACTTTCTAAACTACTACAGGCTACAAGGGGCCACAGCAATGGTCCCCTCAACCCACCCAGCAATATTGTTAACCTATCCAACTATACTCTCAGCCCAGCAGAAGCAGCTGTCCTATCTCGGGGTCTCTCCTTCTGCCCCTCCACCCCCTCGAACATGATACAGTTCTGTGGTGACCTAGAATCCTATTTTCGACGTCTCCGACTCAAGGAATATTTCCAAGATACCTCTGAACAACATAATGATCCACAGAGGCCTGCCTACCAACATTACAAAAAGAAGGATTCTAGGTGGACTCCTCCTGAAGGTCGAAACAGCAGACTGGACTTCTACATAGAGTGCTTCCGCCGATGTGCACGGGCTGAAATTGTGGAAAAGCAGCATCACTTGCCCCATAACCTCAGCCGTGCAGAACACAATGCCATCCACAGCCCCAGAAACAACTCTGACATCATAATCAAAAAGGCTGACAAAGGAGGTGCTGTTGTCATCATGAATAGGTCGGAATATGAACAAGAGGCTGCTCGGCAGCTCTCCAACACCACTTTCTACAAGCCATTACCCTCTGATCCCACTGAGAGTTACCAAAAGAAACTATAGCATTTGCTCAAGAAACTCCCTGAAAAAGCACAAGATCAAATCCGCACAGACACACCCCTGGAACCCCGACCTGGGATATTCTATCTACTACCCAAGATCCATAAACCTGGAAATCCTGGACGCCCCATCATCTCAGGCATTGGCACCCTGACAGCAGGATTGTCCGGCTATGTAGACTCACTCCTCAGGCCCTACGCTACCAGCACTCCCAGCTACCTTCGAGACACCACTGACTTCCTGAGGAAACTACAATCCATTGGTGATCTTCCTGATAACACCATCCTGGCCACTATGGATGTAGAAGCCCTCTACACCAACATTCCACACAAAGATGGACTACAAGCCATCAAGAACACTATCCCCGATAATGTCACGGCTAACCTGGTGGCTGAACTTTGTGACTTTGTCCTTACCCATAACTATTTTACATTTGGGGACAATGTATACCTTCAGATCAGCGGCACTGCTATGGGTACCCGCATGGCCCCACAGTATGCCAACATTTTTATGGCTGATTTAGAACAACGCTTCCTCAGCTCTCGTCCCCTAACGCCCCTACTTTACTTGCGCTATATTGATGACATCTTCATCATCTGGACCCATGGAAAAGAAGCCCTTGAGGAATTCCACCATGATTTCAACAATTTCCATCCCACCATCAACCTCAGCCTGGTCCAGTCCACACATGAGATCCACTTCCTGGACACTACAGTGCTAATAAACGATGGTCACATCAACACCACCCTATACCGGAAACCTACTGACCGCTATTCCTACCTACATGCCTCCAGCTTTCACCCTGACCACACCACACGATCCATCGTCTACAGCCAAGCTCTGCGATACAACCGCATTTGCTCCAACCCCTCAGACAGAGACAAACACCTACAAGATCTCTATCAAGCATTCTTACAACTACAATACCCACCTGCGGAAGTGAAGAAACAGATTGATAGAGCCAGAAGAGTTCCCAGAAGTCACCTACTACAGGACAGGCCTAACAAAGAAAACAACAGAACGCCACTAGCCGTCACCTTCAGCCCCCAACTAAAACCCCTCCAACGCATTATTAAGGATCTACAACCTATCCTGAAGGATGATCCAACACTCTCACAAATCTTGGGAGAAAGGCCAGTCCTTGCCTACAGACAGCCCCCCAACCTGAAGCGAATACTCACCAACAACCACATACCACACAACAGAACCACTAACCCAGGAACCTATCCTTGCAACAAAGCCCGTTGCCAACTGTGCCCACATATCTATTCAGGGAACACCATCACAGGGCCTAACAACATCAGCCACACTATCAGAGGCTCGTTCACCTGCACATCCACCAATGTGATATATGCCATCATGTGCCAGCAATGCCCCTCTGCCATGTACATTGGTCAAACTGGACAGTCTCTACGTAAAAGAATAAATGGACACAAATCAGATGTTAAGAATTATAACATTCATAAACCAGTCGGAGAACACTTCAATCTCTCTGGTCACGCAATCACAGACATGAGGGTCGCTATCTTAAAGCAAAAAAACTTCAAATCCAGACTCCAGCGAGAAACTGCTGAATTGGAATTCATTTGCAAATTGGATACTATTAATTTGGGCTTGAATAGAGACTGGGAGTGGCTAAGTCATTATGCAAGGTAGCCTATCTCCCCTTGTTTTTTTCCTACAAACCCCCCCCCCAAGACGTTCTGGTTAAACTTGGATTATTGCTGTGCACATTGTAAGATGAGCTATTGCCAGCAGGAGAGTGAGTTTGTGTGTGTGGTTTTTGGAGGGGGGGGGTGTGTGGGGGTGGTGGTGGTGAGAAAACCTGGATTAGTGCTGGAAATGACCCACCTTGATTATCATGCGCATTATAAAGAGAGGTTTCAAAGAGGGATGGGCTATTACCAGCAGGAGAGAGAGTTTGTATGTGTGTCTGTGGGGGGGGGGGAAGGGTGAGAAAACCTGGATTTGTGCTGGAAATGGCCTTCCTTGATGATCACTTTAGATAAGCTGTTAGCAGCAGGACAGTGGGGTGGGAGGAAGTTTTGTTTCATGGTCTCTGTGTGTATATAATGTCTTCTGCAGTTTCCACGATATGCTATGCATCCGATGAAGTGAGCTGTAGCTCACGAAAGCTCATGCTCAAATAAACTGGTTAGTCTCTAAGGTGCCACAAGTACTCCTTTTCTTTTTTCTTTTTACAAATACAGACTAACACGGCTGTTACTCTGAAACCTGTCTCATCTTAGGTCTGTTGAATGTTTATAGATGTGGTATATTTTCAGGGTCATAATGGGCAAGAAAAATGAAGTTCTAATTGTTCTTCCTTCTTTATACAATACATGCTCCATTTTCTTATAATAATAAGACACTCCAGACAATATATTTGAGACTATTTACTTAAGTAAAGTCACTCTGCCTCCCTTGACCCTACTTCTCAGTTCACCATAAATTACTTTTTATTGTTTAACTAAGGATACTTTAGTTTATGGGATCATAGTTTGTATTTTTCTATTATAAAAAAGTAACAGTTTTTCCATTAAATAATGAAAATTGAAGAGTAGAAAAAGGATTAAAATTCAACAAAACAAACAAAAAACACCACTCTTAAAAACCAACAGCATGAATCAAGCTCCATGAAATTTTATAGTTGATACCAATTCAGTGTGATAAAGCTAAATCTTGTGCTGCTTTTAAATGTATGAGAATATGTGCCTAACAGCATAAGAATTTTGTTTGTCAGACATTTCAAAGTACAGTAAAAGCTGTGTTGTCTGGCACTTTACCAACCTGAAAGCTCTAGAAATTGGCATTTCAGGAGAGGGTGTGGGGTACTTGCTCTGGGAGGGAGTTTGGGTGCAGGAAGGGGCTCAGGGCAGGGGATTGGGGCGTGGAAGAGGTTTGGGGGTGCCAGATCCAGGCGGCACTCACCTCGGGTGGCTCCCTGCAAGTGGTGACATGTCACTGCTGCTCCTAGGCAGAGGAATGGCCACAGGGGCTCCATGCACTGGGGAGCTGCGGGGGCGGCGCCTGTGAGCGGAGGCAGGGGACAGAGGCGTCTGGCTGCACCTCCGCCTAGGAGCCAAAGGACATGTCACTGCTTGCAGGGAGCTGCCCGAGGTGAGCGCTGCCCAGATCCGGCACCCCAAAACCCCTCCCGTGTTCCTGCCCCAAGCTCCTCCCACACTCAAACTCCCTCACTCTTAGTTAACCGGAATTTTTGACTCACCGCCAGACAGAGGGGGGACCAGGTGAGGAAAAAGGCCTGAGCAATGCGGGGGGGGAGAAGTGGGGCCAGGGATGGAGCATGGGCAGGACTTCAGGGGGAGGAGACTGAGCAAGGGCGGGCCTCGGGACGGGGCCATGGTCCAGGTGTGCACAGCCTCCCCAAATGGAGGAGTAACGCACCACTCATGGCCTTAATTTTGTGCTGCTATGGATCAGATCCCTGATGCCAGTAGCCTGCTCACAAGGCAGAAGGTCTCTCCTGCCTTCCACCAGCCTAGTTACTCCTTGCATAATGATGCCATCAGCCTTTCGAATTCCAAGTCTTCCCAAATCCATCCTCCCTGAGTTTTTAACTAGCAGACACTCAGGCTATGTCTTCACTAGCAACGTTAGTTGCGGCACCAGCGCTGGGAGAGAGCTCTCCAGTGCTGTTAAAAAAAACCTTCCACGAGGGCAGTAGCTCCCAGCACTGGTGCACTGTCTACACTGCCACTTTACAGCGCTGAAACTTGAAGCGCTTAGGGGTATGTTTTTTACACCCCTGAGCGAGAAAGTTGCAGCGCTGTAAGCTGACAGTGTAGACAAGGCCTTAGACTTTTCCCCTCTCGTTTCATCACCCCCAAGGTATGAAACCAGTCCCCCACTTATCAGCTTGCACACACCATACAGTTTGCACAACAGGGACCTGCTTGAGGTAAAAATAAAACAAAAGGTATATTTAATAGAAAAAATGACAGATTCAGAGATGAAATAGTAAGGGAGAACAAACACAAACAGGTTACACAGTAAATAATCATAAAGGCTCAACCTTAGGATTTACACTTCTATGTTAGATAAAATCCCTTTTCGAATAGAAGTTACCTATTGCTCTTGAACAGTTTCCCATTGTACCCCCTAAGTGTAAGGGTGATCCAGTATTTCACAGACACCTTCCCACTGTCCCTCAGTTTCTGGATGAAAGTCTCAGATTTAAGTCTCCTTTTTAAAAGGCTTTCCGCCTTGTTTTGTCCACTTCTGACATGGTGACTCATGGTTATTCAGAGTGGGGGAATTCCTGTTGTCTCAGTGTCTTTCCATTAACTTTAATAGTCCATCATTCCCTTTTCCTGGACTGAACAATGGATAGGTATTTGAAACTGGTTTCATTTGTACAACTGGCCTGGGAGGTTCCTCTATTTGTCTGATCAGTCGCTATCCTGCTGGGAGGTGATGCTAAAGTTGCACCGCAGTTACAATTTTCAATATGATTATGAATGTATGTTTGTGTATGCCATCTGTATACATATTTCATAATGACTACCAAATTCAGAACATTACAAGCTGTCATAAAATACCTTAACATATTCTTATAGTACAGTGACCTAGTATGCAATCAGTAGGTTCAACTGCTTATTCTTTGGGGTTCAAACCCCCTGTTCTTCCCTTGGGGTGTTCTTACCCTGATTGTCACAGGTATCCAAATTATTTGAGCCCTTTGGGTCTGCAAAACTGGCCTGAAAATATAACAAGGATCTTCTCTTATTAAATGTCCAATATTTATTTTCTTATCACTACAACTATATCTCAACTGTTTTGGATTTAGTACTTTTGCAATTCTAGGGCATTTGCCACAGACAAACACAACATACAGGTTGTCAGATTTGTAAGAAAATTGCAAAAAGGGAGAAAGAGAAAAGATTTGATTCAGTTTTATAACTAAAATGTATACCATGGAAATTTAGGCCCAATTTTTAAATTTATTCTATAGGGAAGGCTTTTGGATTTTAAATATATAGGGTTTCATCCTCTCCTTCCCCAAATCTAACTCTCCAACATCAAGTAAATACCCCATAGGTCAGACTAGGTGATCACAATGGTCCCCTTCTGACCTTAAAATCTATGAACAAATTTCCTTCAAGAATAATTCCAAAACACCTGTTGTTCTGTGACAGAGTGTACAGAATAGCAATCCTTTATGTTCCCCATACAAAATTTCAATGGAAAACTAACACAACAGACTCTCAGACCTGTACTGATCTCTTCAACAATGCCTTTGTACAAATGAAGTTGGTTTTGTGTGGTGAGGAGCTATATAAAGTGGAGTAGCCTTTGTTTAATCATAGCCATGTCAAATTCTAGCTCCATTTAAAAATGAATCAATGTTTACAAAACGGAAAAGGACAAAGCAGCAGTTGAAAGTTAAATGTCAAGCTTCTACGAAGCTATTACAAACAATGGTCTGTACAGCAGAAAGACACACAATTAAACTATTAAAATGAATTTAAAATGAACTTTTAATTTGATTTGAAAGTTTGCGGACACTCATGGAACTCTCCACATTCTCTATTGTTGCTGTGTATTGAGACTAGCAAACAAATGTGAAGCAGATTTATGTTTTTTTCTTCACTGTCATGAAATATTTTAGGATCCCTAAAATTGTAGTATTTAGCTTGCTTTCTGATCTCCTTTAGCAGAGGATATGCAGTGCAACATATTGGCTACCATTATGAAGGTCACACAGTTCAGATGCCTTTGCTCTGCCAAGCTATTTAGCAAAAAAACTTGGCAAAAATTGCACTTGGCAGAAGCAGAGCTATTTGATTATAAAAGCAAATGGTATCACTGAAAATAGGATTATTGGGGGGTATTCCAAAGCTCTCTGGATCTATTTTTCTTCCACTGAATATATTTATGTGGCAGCAGCTTAGAGATCTGGAAACAGTAAGAGCTGTAAGGGAAAGGGAAAAAAAACACAAAACAGCTAAAGAAGTAAAAGATTCTTGTGTCATGAATTAGGAATGAGCTTTATAGGAGCTGAGGCATCCTATGGTTGCTGACACTGCTAGATATGACAAGCCTTTCCTTTCTGTAAGAATTGCCGGGTTACTCTGGCCTATTTTCCTTAACATACACAAAAGTACAATTTAGGAGAGTGTGTGTGTGAATAGCTAGCCTTTCCCTCCACTAAAATTCATTTTTCCAGTCAGTGATATGAGTATCAATTAAAGTACAGTTGCAACAAATATTAAAATACAGGGAATTAAAGTCAAATTTGTCTCTGTCAAATGACAGAGCACACTTTGAAATTGTACTGAGTACAATTCCCCCTCTCTCACACACTATTTTCTATTCATAATTATGCACTGCTTTGTTGACACTCCATTACGCTGCACATCTACAGGAACTGTAACCCTTATTTTTATTTAACCCTTTGTTTTACCCATAGAACATTACTATTGCAACAGCAAGTTATTCCTGCATTGCTGTAGACTGGTAAGTGTGCATTTTTTTAACTGTGTTTTTAGAACATGTAAGTGCTTTCAGTTGTTATGAGAAGTGACAGATTTACAATCCAGGAAAGAAAAGCTATCAGTAAATCCATAGAGCAGGTAGGACGCTGTCAGTGGCAGCACAAATTTCTCTCTATTTCCCTATCTACAGGCCTCAACTGTGAAGGCCCCTCTCTAGGAATGAGAGGGTAGTTTAATCTGTGCATCCACTGAACCCTTTGTGTCCCATCATCAGCCAACAAGGAAGTCAAATAAGACCTATTGTGAGGTGATTAGCTCTGTTAATTGAAGTTTGGCCAAGGATTATCACTAGGACATCTCCATTTCCTATGTAAAATATTAATATACAAAAAATTGTTGTGAAAGAATTAAGCTTGTTACACACACAACATAGCATAGCCAGCACTACAATACAAAGGCAAGGAAATAAAGAGTTATGCCACCCAGAGGGGGACATGCTTACTGCTAATACAGCTTCACAACAGCACAGGCCATATTCTATAACAGGGGTGGCCAAACTGAAGCTCGTGACTCGCAGAGCCCCTCCACATTCTTTGCCTACCGGACTGGGGAGAGGGAGCTCAGGGCTTCTGCCCTGCAGTGGGGTGGTGGGGCTAGGAGCTTCTGCCCAGTGGGGAGCGGGGTCTAGGGGCTTCAGCACCGCGGGAGGTGCCTGCTAGAGCTCAGGGCTTCAGCAAGAGCGGGGCTGAAGCCCCTAGCCCCACCGCCTTCCTGCAGGGCAGAAGCCCTGAGCTCCGGCAGGTGCGTCCGGCTCTTGAACTTCTGAAGATTATTGTATGTGGCTTGGAGGGTCAGTAAGTTTAGCCATCCCTGTTCTATAACATTAACTCTGCCCACAGAGGTGCCAATTTTCCAGGACCCCCTTTACCAGCCTACTTCTACTCCACCAATGCTTGAATTTGTGGATGTCCACTGTGGTGTGCTGCAGGGGACAGTTTGGTGATTTTTTTAAAATACAAACTCCCAATGGTACCAAATTGGATTAAGAATCACTTGTTTTTCCCAGCTTCATGTTTCTATACTGGAAAATATTGGAAAACACGTTCCCACATAGCTGAAATTTTCCAGAGGAAAACCAGAATTTCCCAATGGAACATTCTGAAAGGTGTTTTTTCACACAAATGCTGATGTACCTAGCAATCGGTACATTACACTGAGAAAGGAGAACTAGAGTTGAAGAGCACCAGTTTTGTGTATATGTAGGTTAATCATCTTTATCTAAATTTCCAGAGACCATTCTTATTAATTGTGCCTGTAAAGAGAAAACGTAGCTACATTTACAATAAATACAAACGACAACGATAATACTTACTGAAATAGATAAGTACCTAAATCTGGTAGAAACAGTTGCCTCCTTCTCCAGTTATTTAAATGCTGAATTATTTTCTTTCCATCCTACTCAATGTCATTTCATATTGGTTTGCAGCAAAAAACCAAGCTTCGTGTTTGTTTATTTAATGTCAAATTCAAATACTAATTCTGTTGTTTTTTAAAGAAAAGATTATAATCTGATGAGACTTCAAGAAAATACAACACTTTCCCATTAATAAAATAGACCTGCAGTTGTGCCTTCAATTACTGCCATAAATGAAATAAGATACTGAACTGCTGTTGTGGATTTTCTTGTTACTTTTTAACAGGTAGCCCTAACAGATGATTGAGCAGGTTGACATTGTGTGAATATTTCAGTTTTACTAGCCATTTAAATATCCCAATCTTTCTCTATAACACTCAGCCTAGGTGGATTATCAGAGCCAGAAAGGTGCATGACATGCTTAGCATTTCACTGATATGTGTGCTACAAATTCTGTAACTCCCTTCCACAATTAGAATAAATAAATTCTTGGGCTCAATACAGGAGTAACTGTGTGGAATTTCATGGTGTGTGATGTACAGGAGGTCAGATTAGATTATCAAATTGTTCCTTATTGGCCTTAAAAGTATGAACCTATGTTCTGATGTGCTCTGTTATACATAGGGCCCAATCTTTTTACCACTGAAGTAAAGGGCTGAAGTCCAATGTACAGGCTTGAGCTTGTTGCTATTCTAAAAGACATGGCCACAGTTTCCCTTTAGATTGCAAAAAACATATGGGGATGAGAGTGCATTTCATTCTGTGTCAGGACTATAGAATTTGTGGCATGTTGAGCTTAAACACTACTTCCTCCCCTTCTCTCCAAACTGTGCCCCTTTGTAGGAGTCCATTTGCCACAATGCAGGGGTTATGTACAGAAGTCTTGAGTAAAGCTGGTTAGAAATTTTTGGGTAGAATATTTTTCCATTGGAAAATGCCTATTCATTGAAATAGACACATTCCCACAGAATGTGTCTATTTCGATGAAATTCAGATGGCAACCAGGTGGTTGCTGACAGAATCCTGCCAGCCAGCTCACCTGCCTGGCTGCTTGGCAGCCCGGGCTTCCAGGGTTTCCGGGCTTCCAGGGTTTCCAGACTTCCAACTCCTTGACAAGCTTGTAGGGGGGAGTTTAAGGGGGAGCGGGAAGCTCAGACTTCTCCCTTCCTGGATCCGGTTTCCTAAGACTTCCAAGTTCTGAGGCAGCTCAGGGAGCAGGCTACCTCTCAGCTGGCATTGCTAAGGCATCCAGGGTCCTGGTTCCTTGGAAGCATAAATGCCCTGGGGGCCCTGACTCCCCAACCTACCTGGCTCCTCACCTGACCATGATCCAGCAAATACTTACGAATGTGCTAAACTCGTAACAAAAAAAAAAAAAGTGAGAACTCATTGAGTTCAAGAGGTATAGTCATATTTCTTCTGCTTGTGTTGCTTTTTGCAAGGTGGCTGATTAAACAGAATAGCTATGCATTATGGTCTTGCAGTAATGAGACCATAGTTAAGGTTTCATCAGAATTTTCTGCTTCACAGGGTTTGTATCTCTGTTTCACCTGTTTTTCAGAATCTTATATTGTAAACATGCCATGGAGAATTTGAATCAAATTTCAACCACTATTTAAAGTGTGTGGAATGATGTCCAGTGTGTGTTTTGTGTCTTTAGGATGATTCTTTTGGTGAAATATGGAGCTTCACAAAGATAAAAGCAGCAACAAAATATACATTGAAGACAAATGTGAAAGTGCTGTATTATTTAAAACGCACATATATAAAAGATTTTCTTTTTATTACAAATAAGGAAATATACACACCCCACTAATGTTCGTTAAGGTTGTTTTCCTCAATAAACCAAACCGTAAAAATAGGAAATACAAAGATGAGGACTACAACGTTGCAGTGTCAAACACTCAAGTTAGAAAATGCCAGAATGAACATCACCTATGCAACCTTATGATACAATCTTTAATTACATGATCAAAGTCCCCTCCCCACCCCAGTCCCCCAGGTCCCCTGCCTCTTTCAGTGTACAGGATGGATTTGTTATGGGGATAAATTGGGGTTGTGTGGTGAAGGAGTCTATTATCTGTAGGATCCCTGCCTCCTTTGTTGCAGAAGTTGGAAGGTTTGTAGCCAATGAGGTAGGGGATTGTAGGAAGAGAAGGGATGGCCTCTTGATTAGAACTGAATGCTGCCCTGGACACTTGGATTCTATCCCTGTCTCTGCCACTGACTTCCTGTGTGAAGCTTGGCATGTCATGCCCACCAAACTTTTCATAGCTATTCAGTTTTGCTTATAATTAAAGGCTGTATATGTATATGCACAAGGAGGCAAAATTTAGATTGTATGGACAATGTTCATTTCAGCATTTCCTAACCCAAGAATGTATGACTTTGCAACGTTTTTGTCCTTGACTTTGTATTCCTATTTTTTATGGTTTAGTTTATTGATGAGAGCAACCTTAACTAACATTAAACAAAGGTTTTGTTTGCACATATAAAAAACAACGGATAAAGGAACTGCAATAGTTCTAGATAACCATAATTTTAATCTTTTGGGAGGACTGTGCTCTGTGTGTTTTGAATGAGTTATTTACAATATTCCTCCTGTAAATTGCACCATCAGATTCTTGCACCATCAGGCCTTACAAGGAAGAGATGCTATTATGACACAAAGTGGGAGAAGGTTCTCTGGGCTGTTAATAGAGGCCTACTAAATGTGCTTAGAATGGATTTTTCAATTACCTAATAGAACTGGTTGAAAAATTAAATTTTCCATGGGGGGAGAAGAGATTTTTCAGCAAAAATTCAAACACTGAAACAGTTTGGCCAAAACCCAGAAAACTCTGATTTGGAGGTGTTGCAGTTCTGGTGCATCTCTCATTGGATGAAAAATTGAAATTTTAGGTAGAGAGGAGACAGTTTTCATGAACTTTTTTCCACTTAGTTAAAAATCCAATTTTCCTTCAACAAACAGTTTTGACAGGAATTTTTTGACCAACCCTATCATTTAAAACTTTTGGGGATTCGTTTCCCCTCCCAAAGGTCGTGGATTAATTTACTCAATAGAATTAATTACATGTAGAGTTTGGAGAATTTTTGAGTTATCAGTGAGCAAAGAAAATAAATTAAAAAAACAAACAGCTGAGGTGATTTCTCCCCCTGCAAATTGACCACAAGATGAGAATGTGGAAAATGGGGCTAAGAAAAGTCATGACATATCATTAACATAATGATCATTCCCAGGTGATCCCTATACCAGTTCTGAAATGTGCTTTCTGTCATGCCATCCCTATGTTCTGATTGGCTATTGCTTTTCAGATCTGCTATCCATAAATTCAAAATAAACGTGACAGACTGAGCTTTTGATTCATTCCCCACTACTCACCTCACTAATCTGAGTCTTCTCAAAATCTCTCCTATGCCCCTCTTTCCTGGCTCAGAAAGGCTTACTCTCCCTTTCCGAACCCAGTGAGTAGTTTATTTAAAATAACATTGTATTTAATATCTAGGATTAAGTGGCTAATGGAAGTTTCTTTTGCTATACATTTCTTTTGGTAGGTCTGAAGGCAGAAGCTAATGAGAGTACAAGCGTTTTCATAGTTTCCTTAGTTTTGCAGAAATAAAAGAATACAGCCAGATACACTCAATTGAAGTCAGTGGAGCTGTGGAGATTTAAACCATCTCAGGATCTGCCCTATAGTAATTAAGCAGATCCTATGTTCTGATTAATAATGGCCCTCAGAGCTCAGGGATTTGCATACTGTAGTGTTGCAAAATAACTGTAAAATCATTATGTAAATGAGAATTTCTAGGGATAATCAAGCCATTGGTCAGTAACTGAACAGCAATCCTGCATTCTGATTGGCTACAACATCTCCACTGCAAAATAATACGCCTTTCCATGTTAAAGCAAATCCACCTGCTTGAGTTTTAGCCTGAAAGTGGAAGTGTCAGTGGTTACATCAATCTGAAAGCTGGATTTGAGCTAGATACAGATTATGATGCAAAGTACAGTGTACTATGAATATAGGATTGTTATTCATTGTTTTCTAATTTTGAATTCAAATGGGAATGTTGAACATCTCAAATATAAACATGGAAGGGTTCCAGAACATCTGCTACTAATTTCTGCCAGATGAACGTGATAATGATGATGAATATTTTTGTTGATTATGCTGGTACATTGGCCTAACTCAATTCTCTTGCAGGCTGTGGATATTTGATTGAAAATACATGATTTGTAACACCAGCTTGTTGACTCAGTTCTCGCTTACATTTTAAATTGTTTTAATTTGCCAAAGAGTTTTAGTTTACAAGTTTAAAGAAAAAGTGAAATAGCAAAATGAAATTAGGCATCTTTAATGGGCTAAATAAGGGTATAGTTATATCAACCTATTTAGTGTGTACTTGCTTTTTAAAAGCATGATATGGTGTCTGAGTGTCTTTAGGTAGTAGATCAACCATTAATAGAGTGGTGTTAAGTGGTTTAGTACATAAAGATTACACTCAGACAGAAAGGTGGATAAGCACAAGGTGTGAAATCCTGTCTCCATTTAAGTCAATGGCAAAACTCTCACTTTAGTGGGGCCATGATTTCACGCACTGTTAGCACAGAATTACCAGTCTAGTAGACTAAATGCGCTTCTCCCTTCTCTCCAGCCCTTCATGTATTGACATAGAACAATGATTCCTGTCTAGAACAATGAGGATGCCCCGAAGACATAATTTTGAGGTACCCAGAGACAAGATGTCAATTGTTGTATTCAGACCATGCTGGGGCTGATGGTAAAGAAGTGAAAGCATCCTCATACTGCTATGGCTTTGTTAAAGATGGAAATGTAGCTAGAAAATATCTTCTTCCTGGGGATGCTACTGATTATTACTCTAGCAATCTTCATGAGAGCCTGGATGGTGAAGCTTATATTGACATAGACAAGACTGGCTGTTTTTCGCAATTTGGAACTTCCAGACCAGAAGCTGAGACACTGGGATGCCTTTGAGTTTGCCAGGGCACAGTACTGGTAGCTGATGTTGGGAGCTATCTATTCTTTGTGTGCTATGGAAGAAGACTCACACATTAATTGACTTTCACCCAAAGAACAGAGGATTGATGTCTTTGTGAGGATGTGGAAATGCCCAGACATCGGATGTGGGCATCCTTTGCAGTTAGTGATATGGCAGAGAAAGCGTATGGCAAGGGTAATTCAGCCAAACATATTTGCATTAATCAAGCCTTCTTATGCAGACATTGCAAAGCTTGAGGCTCTCCAGTAAAATAAAAGGTAGCTTGTTAGGTTAATGTTAGTCTCATGAAAATTGAGAAGGTAAAATCTACCCTTTGTTCTCTTGTATGTTGTCCAGTTGTGAATGGGTCCCATTCTTTTAAATGGGCTGTTAAATTATCATTAGGTTTCATCATTGTCTCAACATTAACTATTTCAGTGCTAAGAATTTCAGCAGAAGTAGTATGATGATATGCTCAACCATCTTTTTTGATGGCAGATATTGTGGTGGCCTTAGGGAAGATAAGTGTTGTCTATGTAACAAAATGTTACAATGTTCAAACTCTATTATGAAGATGCAAGTTATCTGAAGAAGAATGGTAATGTGTTCAGGGCACTGGACTGGAACTCAGAAGATCTGGGTTCATTTCCTGGGGGAAGGGAATAGGCGAGAGCAGAGATCTATCATAATACCTGTCTTCAGGAAAAAGCAGTTGCAAATAAGTAATTTCCTCTTTTTCTTAACTAATCTATTTTTTCCCAATAAAAGCTGAATTTAAGATACCTAGTAGATCAAATGTGAGTGTAATAGATATATATTAAGTTTTTATATTTTTTTATAAATTGATTGAGATGATTCCTATGCTGTCCCATTTCTTTTCTCCCCTTCCTTCCTCTTTCCCTCAAAATAGGAATTTAGGTTCTGATCCAAAGCCCACTAAAGTTTGACTTCAGTGGTCTTAGTATCAGGCCCTTACAGAGGGAACATTCTTAATGTGGCATTATAATTAATTGCAGTGATTGATCCCCATTTAAAAATAAGATGCCACAATCCACTGTACCATAGCAGGGAGACCTACTCTTTTAAATAATTATTATTCATGCTAGCACATCTTTCACATTAAAATATTCTCTATCTATGTGCCCAGTGATGTATAACTAGCAAACACAGATGTATTCTGTTTCACTTGTCTGATTTGTTATTAGTGTAATTATCAGGGAAGTGACTCTGTAAGTACTGAATATGTTAGCGGTTTTCTTAAAAATCTAATGTTACTGGTCATTACTGCAGTAAAATACCCTATGATAATTCTCCTATTTTTCTGCCCCCATTCATCAGTTTTATCCTTTAAATGCTCATTTTGTTAATGTTGACAACTATATTTAACCATTAAAATTATACATACAGGGACTATCAAATAATATAATATATTTTATCAGATTAAATAAGTAGGTGATGAGATAGCCTTGTAATATGACAGATGCTAGATAGTGATGTACATTTGTGTCACACTATTTTAAAAATAAAGTTTGTGAATCAGGTAAGGATTGGTCAAAATAAAAGGATTTCCCACTCCCATCTACGCATAACATTTTCACATACTCATAGAAATATCAATCATTATTATGGGATTATTAAGGTTATTCTACAAATAACTAAGGTGTTAACTTCAGAAATTATATCAAAACAGCAGCCAGTCAAAATCCCCATATTATAATGCCTTCCAGAAAGTAAAGCTTTGGTCGGCATAACCCCACCACCACTATCTCAACCTCTCTTTGTAAAGGCGAGTCAAAATAACCTGTTCTATCTTCTATTTTATGAGCACTTTAAGATTTTGGTGGTCGTGGTATGTGTTAGGGAGTCCCAATATTATTCTGTTTGTTCACAACTTTACTATAAAGTAAAAAGGAAATGGCTGCCATGTTACATCAATGTCAGTGTTACATGCAGAGAAATTCCAAATAAACTGAGCTTCGGTGTATGCTCACAACAAATCAGAATTATACTAGCATTTTGTTTTACTTCTTAAAATAGTCTTCTTGAAGTTGATGTCTTACCTCCTGAGTTTCAAAGAAAAAACATATTCCTCTTCTTCCTGCTTGCCACTCATGTCTACCCCAAAGACCATTTAAAAAAAAATTTTTTTTTAAGGGACATAGTACTGCTCCCTATGTAGATTTGGTAGAAGCTCTCTGTTTTAGGAGGGGAGTCACTGATGCAACATGCTAAAAGGTGATGGGTGAGAAACTGATAAGGTGAAGTTCTAACAGACCAGAACCTTTGTAACGGGTTTTGCAATAGCTCTTGCATTACATGTTAAGGTATGCAGTAACTTTAAAATAAAACTTAGAGATTTTTCTATAACACTCTCCTAAAAGAGCCTTCAGTGGAGAGAGAGCTGATTTTGAAGTTTGTTTCAAGTCTAAAATGAAGCTTTGCACTTGTTCCTATTCCCCAGATAACTTAGTTTGAGATGTTTTGATGGAGTTTTGAATATACACTCAATATATTTTTACTTGTGTTTGAAATTCTCACTTCCTTTACTTTCATATTTTTCCTCCCATGGTTGAAATTCTATCCCCTAAGCTTCAGACGGGCCTGCCGTGGCCCCATGAAGGGGTTCCCAGCCATTGGATCTGTGTAAGTCCTCCTCTAGACCAGTGTTTCTCAATGACCTGTCCGTGATGCCAGTCCCTGAGATCTCCCTGACACAGTTTAGGAAGGCAGCAAGTCAGTCCCTGGTATCAAAAAGGTTGAGAAACGCTGTTCTAGACCAATGTTTCCCAGAGTAGGCTGTGGAAAGGGTCTAAGACTCTAGGTGGCTCATGTGCCATGGATGTACTCCTCTCTCTGCACTCTCACTTCCTCCAGGCAGCAGAAGCAGCAGTGTGGAGGAAGTGCCTTTGGGGCACGCGCAGGGCAGAGACAGGCTGCTGAGTGTCCGGTTGCTGGATCCATCTGCTTCCTGCATGCTGCTGCTCAGATCCCACTCTCGTTTCCCCTGGGCAGCAGGCAGTAGCACAGAGGAAGTGACGAGTCAGCATGTGGGATAGATTGTGTTTGGACTACATGCTCACGCTAAGGAGGGAGAGGAAATTAGAATTCTCCTCATCAGCTGCATGGGCTATTGGACCTCGTTAACAGAAAGATTAGATGTAGAAAACCAACCTATAGCAGGTAGTATAGGCTCATTTGGGCATGGAAGACCTGAAGCATTAAATGTAAACTGCAGAGTAGCCATCTTCACTGTCAAAATATTTAAATACTATTATCAGAATAGATCAACAGCACAACAGAGCTGATAGCTTCTTCATTTCATGAAATTCCAGCCACCACCACTGATTTCAGTCTAAACAGTTGCACGTAATGATGCTCTAGCACCATCTAATTAACCACCCAAACTAGTGCAAAACAGAAACATCTTAAAATAGTTCATCTCAGCACTACTTCCATATATGATACTGGGGCCTGCAGTTTATCTCCTCTGTAGTTGTTAGTCCACTATCTGGAGCATACAGGCTGGTGCAGGAGACATATTTTTTGCATATAGGGGGCTCTATGCTGGGCCAATCCTATGAACCAGGAAAGGCACAGAAGCCCCTTACTGCTGTGGACATTTGCTGGCTATGTCTTGGGCTGACCAGTCTTGAAGATGGTGAGATTCAGGGCAAATACAAGAAGTCTGTGCCCACTTAGTAGTAGGTTGTGCAGGTCCATTGTCACCACCTCCCAGAACAGTCCTTTGTGAATGATATCACTTCCTGTTTTTCAGTGTGGTGCCATGGGGGTTACTGCAGTCCTCGAGCTTAATAAACCCTCCAGGTGCTCCCACATTGTGGGAGAAAGGGACCAAAATCAGACCAGGTTGCAAAACCCTCAATATTCACATTTTTACCTTTTTTGGAGTCACCTGAAGAGCTAATTTCCCCTCCCTGTCTAATTACTGTGGAAGGAGGTCTTCATCAGGATGGGGCCATTTTTGTGGCCTGCATGCAGCTTGAAAATAAATTAGAAAAGCACTAACAGTGGAGGAATTATAATAACCAGAGTAGAGAGTTTTGTATACTCACTGTTTGGTTTTTGAGAAATAGGAACTCTGAAACAATGGGAATCCCTGTATTCTGATTGGCTGACTGTTAGCCAGTAAAAGTGTAGGCATTTTTATGTTAACAAAAATCACTGAAAAATTACCTTACAGTGATCATTCAAATCAGATATCAGGGACTCAGGGAAAAACTGTACAGTTGAGAATTAATAATTAAAGTAGGTTTCAGAGTAACAGCCATGTTAGTCTGTATTCACAAAAAGAAAAGGAGTACTTGTGGCACCTTAGAGACGAACCAATTTATTTGAGCATAAGCTTTCGTGAGCTACAGCTCACTTCATCGGATGCATAAAGTGGAAAATAGTGAGGATGTTTTTATACACACAGACCATGAAAAAAAGTGAGGATATTTTTATACACACAGACCATGAAAAAATGGGTATTTATCACTACAAAAGGTTTTCTCTCCCCCCACCCCACTCTCCTGCTGGTACTAGCTTATCTAAAGTGATCACTCTCCTTACAATGTGTATGATAATCAAGGTGGGCCATTTCCAGCACAAATCCAGGGTTTAACAAGAACGTCTGAGGAACAGTGGGGGGGAGGGGGGGGAGGAATAAACAAGGGGAAATAGGTTACTTTTTATAATGACTCAACCACTCCCAGTCTCTATTCAAGCCTAAGTTAATTGTATCCAATTTGCAAATTAATTCCAATTCAGCAGTCTCTCGTTGGAGTCTGTTTCTGAAGTTTTTCTGTTGTAATATCGCAACTTTCATGTCTGTAATCATGTGACCAGAGAGTTTGAAGTGTTCTCCGACTGGAGTAAAGTAGAGTATTCCTGAACTGTGACAAACGTTCAGTTTCAGTATTGTTATTAGTGTACTCTGATAACATCTTATTGTAGCTTTCTAGAAACATACATTTGCTTTCAAAAGTTTGAACTCTATGTATTGGAGTCTGATTTGAATTGACTTTTTTTCTTTCCTTTATTTTTTTAATTATTCCTCTGTGTCAGTTTCGTAATCTCATATCCAAGGTCTAGAAAAATTGGATTTTGAATAATCATTGAATCCATAAAAACAAATGTAGCATTACGCCTTGATATCAGATTAGTAGAGCTGATATAATGTACTCTGAGGTACCAGTGAAGTGGTTACATTGCTTATTCTGGGGGAAAAAAAAGAGTTTGAGAGTGCAGTCAATTTATGTGCAACTGCTACAGGAAATAACTTTTTCTTTCTGGGAGTAATTAATTTGAATAATTAGGCTTTTTGCAGGTAAAGAAGGGGGTGGAGGGCTGTTGGGGAAGTGAAATCCACCCCCAACTCGGGGCCAAATCTGGAGTCTACAGTGTAGCTCCCCTGTAGGTGATACTCTAGCCTACAGTGAGAAAAAGGGACAGAAGACCTTTGTGTGGTGCTAGAACCACTACTTTACAGGCTGAACATTTGGACTCTCTGCCTGATCACCTTCCACATCAGTGTTTGTGACCAGTTTGGAGACCTTTGCCCTTTTACACAAGGGTGAGGAAGGTCCTTCCGTGTAGCCCTTACATGGGGCTTAAAGTGAGGATATACTCTAAAAAGTGACAGTTAAAAGTGGCATTGTAGGAGTTCCATGTTTGTTGCCTCACAATGATTCCCTTATCAGATGTGCTCTGTTTAGAAGTAGAACAATGTGTTTTTTCTAACTGCCTGTGCTACGTATTTACCCTGGCATCTAAAAGTTAAACTGTGCTCTTCTTCGGTCATGTCAACGCCAGGAATAACAATTCTGCAGGCCAAATTCTATCCTCAATAACCACTGTGCAGTCACATGGCCCTGCAGTTAGAAATTAGTTAACAGTTGCATTAATGATAGATTAGAATCAAATCCTGGTAATTCTAACTTATTCTCCCATAGCTGTGCTGACTTGGCAGAGCTAATAGAAGTCAAAAGCATTAACAACTTATTTTTATCACTATAACAAGTACATCAGACACTTTATACATACATACATGCTGTGTAAGAACATGCCAAGTTTATATAGTCACTTTTCAGAGGAGAATCATACTTTAAATAGTATGGAGGTCCTTATTCTCTTCCTTTCTTCCTGCATGATGGACTTTACCTAAAATGCACTAAACTCAGGAAATTCAAACGTTAAAGTTCCTATAGCAAAGTCATTTTGACCAGTGTGAATGTATTATTTCTGTTAAGGTATGCACTTGCCAGCGTATACAACCACATGAAATGCACATAGCTCCAAAGATAACTCTGCCATGGGAACCTTAATTTTTGGATTTCCTGGTTTCACATGTATTTAATATCTCATGTATAACATTAAATTAAAGTAAGTTTATTGCACTTAAAAAAATGTGTGGTGAACCATATTTTCAGTTGCTTTCACCTACTTGGAGAAATAGAATACTTTCAGCAGTGTTCACAATCAGAATTCGATGTCTCATAGTCAGCTGCTACACTGATGTTTAATGAGTGAGTGGACACATTATTAGACAACTTGTTGAAATTCACTTTGATGGAGAAAACCCGTGGAAAGTTCTCTACACTATGTGAGCTCCCTATTAGGGCTGTAGAAAGGAACTTGGTTGTGGTAGCTACACAAGCAACAACCCATTTGTGCCATATGTAGCATGCATGGGAAGGGGTATGGGATTAGGGGATCCACATTTATGTGCACCCATAGAGCATGTCCACTCACTGACCCTGGGTTGAGGTGGTGTGGATTTCACCTTACAGCCTCTCTACGCATCTCCCTCATAGAGCCTGTTGACTTGGTTTGTGTGTGGGTGGAGTGAGTGGATGTCCTCTCTTCTGAATAAGCCTTTTCCATGTGATATGTTGAAACTGTTCAGGTGTCATTTTTTGTTTCTGTTTTTTTTTCTTTACACCAGATTTCTTGCTCCCTTCATGATCCAGATCAGAGGCTCTCAAACTATGGTCCTCGGACCACCAGTGGTCCATGAGCTCCATTCAGGTGGTCCGCGATAGTTCCCTCTAAAGGTGCATGCCTGGGAGGCCGCACACGAGAGAATGAAGGGCCACCCACTTAATTAGTGGAGCTGTGCATGCGTGGCTCCACTAATTAGGTGCCTGGACCCTGGAGAAGACACTCATGTAAGGTGAGGCGGTGGCCTTGAGGGGAATAGGGGGTACGTGGGAGGGAGCAGTGGGGTGAGAAGAGGGGTGGGGGGAATTTCAGACGCGCAGGACTGCAATGGCCAGAAAAAGAATAGACTTTCCCCCGCTCCAGGGCTGTGACTGCCAGGGAGAGACTGTCCTTCTTCCCAGCTTCAGCTCTGTGGCGGGGGAGAGACCCCCGCTCCTTTGCAGCCCCAGCTCAGGGGCTGCTGTGGCGGGGGCAAGAGGACACATCCATCGCATTAGACAGGTAAGACTACTGATATTAAAATATGAGTTGTGTGCTTTTATTTGTAGAACAAAAAAAGTTGTTTGTTAAGTTTTTTTATATAGCGCTTTTATCCAAAGCGCTTTACAATAGTTAGCTAACAGTACAAACATTTGTGTTAGGGGGCTTATTCCTTCACCCACTTACTTCCCTGGTCCTTCTCGCATGAACAGAGAGCAACAATACCCGAAGTCCAAAGGTGCAAACAATTTGATGTTTATTGCGGTGAACTTCCAGCAAGCATGATTCCAGTTTCCTTCCTTAGTGTCCCCCTTCCCAGCTCTGACACTACAGAGCCTTACACCTATGTCCCTGTTCCCATTCCCCCCCAGCAAAACATGATTCCAATTTCCCCACCCCCATTCCCTGTTCCCATTTCCCCCACCCACCCCACACACCCACCCACTTCCTGATTGACTGCAGACTATATAGTAAAACTTGAGTTCTGCTTAGCTATACCTTAACCAATCATTTTCCTGAAATTTAACTAACCAATCCTAACATATTGTAACATGATTATGTAACCAATTATATCCCACCACCTTAATTAGTTTACACCCAGCAAAATTAATTATACTGCAGACAGAAACAATCACAAAACCAGACAGAGATTATACAGACAAACAATAGGGAAATGGGGACTACAGTGATAGAACAAACACAGAAATGAGGATTTCACATCCCAGCTATTGATAAGTGAGTTCTTGCCAGACAGGATGCTATCAAACTAAGTTTCCTTTTACATCTTCTAGGTGGCACTTCCCTTTCTTTGGAGGTGATAGGCATTATCAGGACAGGATTGTATTCCTAACAGCCCAATAGCACCTGATTTCAATGTGACGAGTTTCGAATGTGAGGATGTGACCGTTCACTTCCCAGCTTATGGCTGCCTCTGCTGCTTAGCCAAAGGCCTTAGCCTAAGCACAGGGCCTCAGACTGTCACAGTAAGAGAAGGCCCTTACACCGGCAGACAGTGATTTTGATTCTTTCTTTTATACCTCTATAACTAGCTAAGTGATAAGAATACACCTAAATTCTTAGAGTATAGGCCTTTATAGACAGGCCTGAATATCTATATCACAACAATTTGGAAAAATTATTAAGTGGTCCGTCGATACCCACCAAAGTGGTCTGCGAAAAAAAAAAGTTTGAGAACCACTAATCCAGATAATACTTCATACAGAGAGGAAATAGTTGAATTCGCTCCAATGAGAATTACTGAAGCCAACAAACAACTTCCCATTTACTCTAATGAGCTTTGGATCATATCCAAGCACAGCTTGAGGTTTCTATAGTGGTAAAGAAAAGAGCTATCCCCCTCCCCCAATGTAACTCATAGACTCTTAGACCTTTAAGGTCAGAAGAAACCATCATGATCATCTAGTCTTACCTGCTGTACATTCAGGACACAGAACCTCACCCACCCACTCCTGTAATAGACCCATAACCTCTGGCTGAGTTACTGAAGTCCTCAAGTGATGATTTAAAGACTTCAAGTTACAAAGAATCCAATATTTACATTAGTTTAAACCTGCAAGTGACCCTTGCCCCATGCTACAGAGGAAGGCAAAAAACCCCCACAGTCTCTGCCAATCTGACCCGGGAGACAATTCCTTCCCAACCCCAAATATGGATATCAGTTAGACCCTGAGCATGTGGGCAAAATCCAACAGCCAGACACCTGAGAGAGAATTCTCTGCAGAAGCTCAGAGCCCTCCCCATCTAGTGTCCCATCACTGCCCGTTAGGGATATTTGCTGCGAGCAGTCGCAGACTGGCTACATGCTATTGTAGGCAGTCTCATCATACCATCCCCTCTATAAACTTATCAAGCTGAGTCTTGAAGCCAGTTGGATTTTTTCCCCCCACTGCTCCCCTTGGAAGGCTGCTCCAGAACTTCACTCCTCTGATGGTTTGAAACCTTTGTCTAATTTCAAGCCTAAACTTGTTGATGGCCAGTTTATATCCATATGTTCTCATGTCCACATTGGCACTTAAATAACTCTTCTCCCCCCGGTATTTCTCTCTCTGATGTATGTATTGTCTTGCACAGAATAATTATAAATATTGCATTATTTATAGAATATAGCTGAGCTGGACAATACATACAACTTTTAAATATTGAATTCTAGTCTCAAGTTATTTGTGCAAGTGTCTGCACTTGATAATGCTAATGAGTTTGGAAGTTAATAGCTGATCTTCCTAGCGGGTTGACATAAAATTGGGGGGGAAAGCTATTTTGATTTGATAAGATGTATTGTAATGGCAAACAAATTGTACCATATTTGTTGTTCTTTGTTTTGACATTTAACAGCTGTCCTCATGGAAAGAATAATTGATGAGATAAGCCTCTCTGTCTCACGCACCCAGCAAAAAAGACATGGTTAATTTGTTAAAAGTCTGAAAACAACCAATTGCATTTTTCAAACATGTCATAATATTATGTCTATAGAGAGACAATGTGGGTGAGGTAACATCTATTTGGTTTGTTTGCAGGGTAGGGGCTAGAGCATTGAGGCAAATAGTCAAATTTTATATAAATTATGCCCTGTAAAATCTTTCTCTTTCCTATGATGCAGATGGGAATATGCTAGGCTTGTATTTATTTGCAAAAACAAACTAGAATTGTAAACCCATCTGTCGGGTATGCAAAACATGTAGCTGAGAATATATTTAACAATCTTTTGGTAGAAAGCTGCACTATATTGTTTTGAAGGGGGACAACCAAGTATCAGCATTGCAAAATTATTGCTCTCTTTTCTTGTCTGTCAAAATTATATGGAGAAATTCAGTCTCTTCTTAAGTGAGGCCAAAGATGCAGCGAGAGTATTCTTTTATATTAATATACCTCATCAGTACAGCACTGTGGTGAAAAATGGGGAAAAATGCATCTTATCAAACTGAATGTGTGAATAAAGGACACCGCTGACAAGTCTTTTGATTTTACATGGCCGGTAGATTTTCAAAAACATAGGAAATTTAACTGCCACCTTTCATCACTAACTAAATGAAAACAAATTTACATACAGAGAGAATACACAATTATGTGATATCACAAGAAGTTGCATTAGCATGAGTTCAGGATGGTTGCATTACTTACAAGAATCATCCAATGTCTGGAGCTGTCAGTCTTACAGCTGCTTGGTGTCTGTGGAGGGCAGAAAGTAGATGTAGTGTGGTGGTGAATCAGGCCCTAAATCTGGAATATTGAACAACACCCATCTCTAGAAACTGAGTTTAAAAGGCTACAAACTGTGGCTAAAAGGGCAGCTTAGCACTTTTTGGGCAGGGGCTACTTTTAAAACAGTCACTTCCTCCATCTGCCTTTCACCTTTTTTCTCCACTATGCTTCTCTTCATCCCTGCCTCATGTCTTTCTCACATCATTGTTCCCTTATTTAACATAATGGATTCAGGGATGTGTTGTGTGTAATTAGTGAAAAGATTCCAACTGCACTATTGAGAAATGGGTGCACATCTGAGACATCAAAATGATCCAGTCAACAACACTGAGGCTTTAAAGACTCATTTTCTGTACCCTAATGGATTTTTTGGATCATTTGAACAAAGCAGTTCCAAAATGTACATGTTCTTTAAAAAAGATGTTTTTTGGTACACAGATGTTATGGGGATGCCTCAGACAAATTTAGAAATAAAAAGATATCCTAGAAAGTTTACTTTGGCTTCACTTTGCTGTGTCATCTATAATAATTGGTTTTCACACTGTTAATCATATTCCAGATTTTCTGATAATTTTGCTCATTAAGTTGTTGTCTCATATTACAGAGGAGTAAACAGGGTTTAATAATGATTATTCATGTCTCGTTAAATCTGTAGCCTTAACATAGGCACCACTGACAGACACATAAACAGCTTATTTTCCTTTTATCCAGGATCTACAAATGTTTGTGTTCATAATCCATACTGAGCGCCGTTAAATTTCAGAGTAATTTCTAAATTGATTAAGCTCTTCATATAACAGTAATTTAAAGTTTAAAATTAGAACATGCTATGACGATCAGGCTTAAAAAGTCTACAAATATACACTGTGGAACATGCAAATATATACTGTAAAAACTAGTAATGGTTGCTAAAGCCATTGCAGACTGTTTTTGTGGAATACAACATCATCTGCCAAACTAATCTGTAAAGGTAATTCAAGTGGTAAAAGAATATAGTTTCAACAAGATTAGCTATTTGGTTGGAAGGCACTGTGCAGCACAAAACTGAGATCTTATAACATTTTCAGTCGATTAATTACAAAATGCATTACTGGTTCTGTCATTAAGATAAGATTTATGCCCTCTAGTTAATTGCTTTCACTTATTATTTTAAAGGCCATGTAGTGTATTAATCAGACTGTTTGAAACTTAAACATATTCAGAACCTCCTGTTTAAGATATAGGGAATTCTCTCCCCGCCAACCCCCGGTTAAATTAGATGAGAGAGTTCAACCAAAGGGTTTAAGTGTGTGATGGATATTCCATGAAAAAATCCATACAGTTTGTATCAATTTCACCTTGAAGTGTAAGGACTGGAATCAAGTAACCATGAAGGTTGAATTGTTTTCAGATAGCATGGTTATGGTGAATGGCAAAGTACTGAAGATATGCTCACATTGTGACTGTCAGCATTATTCCAGAGTTGCTGTTTAGTAAGAAAACAGTTTAAAAATAGTTTTGAAACATGTGCAGTATTTAACCCTAAATTACATAGGAAGGACAAGGATACCCTAATTTTGCAATTGTGCATTTAATCAGTCAGTCAGATGGACAACAGTGATATTTATTTGACAAATTCAGAAGCTGTTCTATAACTACGAAAACAAAAACCTGGTTGAGAAGAATAATGTAGTAGGATATCTCTTTACAGTAATGTGTTGCATGCCACAGATCTATACTTAACCCATTAAAATATATACTCCAATGTGAAATATGATTGATGGGGGGAGATTTTCAAAGACCATCAATGGGAGTTAGGTGCATAACTGCCACTTGTACCTTTGAAAATCTCTCTCTAAATACAAAATACAGAAAAGTGAAAAGAATCCGTGAATACACAACAATACCAAGTTTCAGAGTAGCAGCCATGTTAGTCTGAATCTGCAAAAAGAAAAGGAGTACTTGTGGCACCTGAGAGACTAACCAATTTATTTGAGCATAAGCTTTCATGAGCTACAGCTTATGCTCACATAAATTTGTTAGTCTCTCAGGTGCCACAAGTACTCCTTTTCTTTTAACAATACCAGGGACATTATTGAAAATTATTCTTTTCACCAGAATGTAAAGGCACATGTTCCAGTTTCCTTCCTTGAAGTAGCTGTCAGGATTTATTTTTATTCTATTTTTTTTTAACTTTCTCCTCTTTGTTTGTGGTGCTGGTGTGGCCATGGAAAAGCTATGCTGAAGTAGTGAGTTTCCCACTTTGCTCTGAGAGTGGGGAAATTGGTAGTTGTTCAGACCTCCATCAGAACTGAGTTACAAAGTCTTGGTTAAGCAGCTGAGAAAGTTGTGCCTCTAACTTTCACTGGTTTCACCATACTGTTGACCATTTCATAGTTTAGGAGGACTGTAGTTGTTTTACGGTTTTTACTGTAGCGAGAGAAGGCCGTTCCTTAGTTAGCATGGATCAGTTCTTTGGAGATACTTAAAAGTTAGTACCAAGTCTTGAAGTCTGACCCAGTATTTTGTGCAAAGACAATATAGAAAGTGAAGTGTTAGTGTAACGCAGGGGTGGCCAACCTGTGGCTCCGTAGCCGCATGCGGCTCTTCAGAAGTTAATATGCGGCTCCTTGTATAGGTGCTGACTCTGGGACTGGAGCTACACGTGCCAACTTTCCACTGCTCAACCCCAGGCCCTGCCCCCACTCCTCCCCTTCCTGTCTCCTCCCCCCTCCACCCCCGAGCCTCCTGTACACTGTAAAACAGCTGATTGTGGCCGGCAGGAGGCAAGGGGAGGGAGGGGGAGGCACTGATCGGCAGTGCAGGAGGTGCTGAGGGTGATGGTGGGGGGCTAATGGGGGCTGCTGACATATTACTGTGGCTCTTTGGCAATGTACATTGGCAAATTCTGGCTCCTTCTTGGGCTCAGGTTGGCTACCCCTGGTGTAGCGTGTTCTCTCTTGGTGACCACTATTATTGAGAAGGTGCACTACTACGTTTTGACCCACAGAAAACTTTTTATAAAGTTTGAGTGCTCATTCCTAGATATAATGAGTTCCTGTGATCCAGCCCTGAGACACATAAAGAGATATGAGAAATAAAAAGCACACAAAGAGAATGAAGTGCTTCTAGTCTGTGAGACTTTGATTTTTCGCTAGTGAATTCATCTCCCAAACCACCCTAGGATCCTAAGTCAAGCTGTAATATGTTCTAGTGATGACTTACCAGTGGTACATACATAATATAGCTGTCCATATCTGCACAAATGACGTTGAGATCTTACAATATATGCTATAGGCTATGGTACCTGGAGCGAGATCTGCAGAGTCAGCAGAGGTCAAGACTAGCTCTGCAAAAGCAGGATGCTTATGTTCACTGCCACCAATTATAATGACCTTCCTTGATACTGGGCTCAGTACATGAGACAGAAAACTCACTCCTCTCTTTCCTTCAACCCTGAAGCTTTAACAGCCCTGACTTTTGTTTTGTTTTAAAACCTCCACTCTCTTTTTTATTTGTTCAAAATGCAAATAACTGTTCCAAAAAACTTGTACTCATTATTACTTATGGGTAAAAATGCTATAATATATATTTTAACCTAATTTGAGGGCACAAACACATACTTAGACGTCTGAATTAGAGTATTTATCTGAATTAGAGTATTTTCAAAAGCAGGCCCTACGTCACTATGAGATTTGTGAACCATGTCGATAACTGTCTGATGTGGTTCATGCTTGCAGTGGAACTAGCACAAAAAGCATTTCTGTCACACTTCCCTGTGTGATGGGAAGTAGGGGACAGTACATAATACTCCTGCATAACAGACATTTGTGGTACAACACAGTATTCATATAATTTTATTGTAAAATGTGGTTCCAGACTAAGTGAAAATGAGAGATCAAAATAAAAACAGAGAGGATAATTAAAATATAAAGTGTGTGCGTGTGTGTGTATATATGTGTATATATATGTATATGGTGGCAATCATATCTATATGAACACACCTAATATATATATTTATGATGAAGAAAAATTGTCAATAAAACTTGAAACTTTTGCTTTTTCTTTGATCTCATTGAGCCTTGAAAATCAAGCCAAGTCTGAAAATTACAGGCCTGATTCTCGAATGCAGCATAGCGTTTTATGCTGGTGTCATATATAACATTGATTTAGGATTGCCAGGTGTCCGGATTGTGACCGGAACATTTGGTCAAAAAGGGACCCTGGCGGCTCGGACTATTAAAAGTCCAGTTGGCAGCGCAGCGTAGCAGGCAGGCTCCCTACCCAGCTCTGTGCGGCTCCCAGGAAATGGCTGGCATGTCCCTCCAGCTCCTTGAAGGAGGGGCAGCCACGGGGGCTCCGTTCACTGACCCTTCCCCGAGCACTGGCTCCGCAGCTCCCTTTGGCTGGGAACCACAACCAATCGGAGATGTGGGGGCAGTGCCTCCCCCCGGCCACCCCTCCGCCAAGGAGCTGGAGGAACATGTCGACCACTTCCCGGGAGCTGCCTGAAGTAAGCGCTGCCTGGAGCCTGCACCCTGAACCCCCTCCAGTGCCCCAACCCTCTGCCCCAGCTGTGAGCCCCCTCCCACATCCAAACTCCCTCCCGGAGCTTGCACCCCAAACCCCTCCCATGACCCAACCCACTGCCCCAGCCTGGAGCCCCCTCCCATACTCTCAGAGCCACCTCCTATACTCCAAGCCGCTCATTCCTGCACCCCCAGCCAGAGTGCTCACCCCCTCCTGGACCCCAACAACCTGCCCCATCCCGGAGCCCCTTCCTACACTCCAAACCCCTTGGCCCAAGCCCAGAGCCCCCTCTTGTACTCTAAACACCTCATCCCCGGTCCCACCCCAGAGCCCTCACCCCCTCCTGCATCCGAACCCCCTGCCCCAGCCTGGAACCCCCTCCCACACTCTGAACCCCTCGGTCCCACTCCCCAGCCTTGAGTCCTCTCTGGCACCCCAAACCCCTCATCCCTGGCTCCACCCCAGAGCTTGCACCCCCAGCTGGAGCCCTCACCCCTTCCTGCACCCCAACCCCAGCCCTGACCCCGCTTCTGCACTCCAAACCCCTCATCCCCACACCCCCAGCCAGAGCCCTCACCCCCTCCCACACCCTAACCCCTTGCCCCATCCTGGAGCCCTCTCCCACACTCTGAACCCCTCAGCCCCACCCCAGAGTCCCCTCTTGCACCCCAAACACCTCATCCCCAGTGCCACCCCAGAGCTCTCACCTCCTCCCACACTCCAACCCCTGCCCTAGCCCGGAGCCCCTTCCCACACTCTGAACCCTCTACCCCAGCCCGGAGCCCCCTTCTGCACCACAAACCCCTCATCCCCAGCTGAGCGCTCACCCGCTCCCGTACCCCAACCCCTGGCCTCAGCCTGGTGAAAGTGAGTGCGGGTGGGGGAGAATGAGCAACAGAGGGAGGAGGGATAGAGTTAGCAGAGGCGGGGCCTCGGAGAAGGGGTCAGGCAGGGGTGGGGCCTTGGGGCAGGGAGCAGGACAAGGGTGTCCGGTTTTCTGAGATTAAAAAATTAGCAACCCCACCTTGTTTACAATGGCATTGCATCAGCATGAGCAGTATGCTGCAATGAAGAATCAGGGCCATAATTTTCCGACTTGGCTTGATTCTTAAGTATCAGTAAGCTCTATTAAAAAAAAACATTTGAGGAGTGGGTATACAGTTTCTTGTCTTCTATAATTATCTGAAAGGACCAGAATGTGCTACAAGGGAGAGCTTAAATGTAGGCACTTCCAGGTCAGGAAGTTCTGTAGTTGCCACTTAAAGAATATGTCTATATCCTCACACTACAGTTATTAATCCTTAAATTCAGCAAAATAAAGCTTTATTCAGCTGAATATGTTTTGCTGAGAATTTTGGCAGTGATCTCTTGTCTGAGATTCAACATGGAAGATATAGCCCAAAAGTATTATTTTGCCAAAGTTATGTACAACAAAAAAAGATGTTGGAGCATGAGCAGGTTGACCCAGAGACAGATTGAGTAGACGGGCTTCTTTATTGCAGTACTTGTATCCCATGACCCAGTTGTCGAGGAAGCACTGAATTAGTTACTGCGCGCTCTTTTTATCTAAATTTGTATGTAAATATCCACATTTACTACAACACCCCCAAAACCCTTATTGAGTAATATAAATGTCCATACAATTAATGTTAATAGCTATATACTGAATATAATTATCCCCACCCCTGATTACTGTTTACAGCATAAGCATATTCTGCAAATAACTTTTACTTTGAAGATACATTTCTTTACAATAATTGTGGTCACAAATTCCCTTGATCAGCAGTTTGCAGGGAAGGGAGGAAGGGGCCATGACCCTGACCTCGTTTATGTAGCTGGGAAAGGAAGGGAGGGGGAGATAACACTGCTTTACCCAAAAGGTATTCTTTATATCCCCACATTCCTTATGCAGCTGCAACGCTTATCAATCTTTAATGAGGAGAATGGAAGGGAGAGGGGTAGCACTTTATCAAGCGCAGAAGTGGTGCCTGCTCGTGCCTCTGCTCCCTAATACCATGTCCGCACACCAGCGGTTTCCCAGGTCTCTGCTTAACCCCTACATATCCCAACAAAAATGCTTTCCAGTGGCTTCATTACAATTATAATCTTTAGCTTGGTGAGATGCTGTCTCCAGCTCTGTTTCTGCTGAGAGTCCAATGTACCTGAATATTTCACAGTGTGTGGTTGAACCTTTCTGGCTCAGGGTCTCTTTGTGGGTTAGTTCTGTAGCTAGTCTCTTCCTTTCAGATGTCACAGCTTTTTTGACTGAATTACTTTCATAGTTGCATCTTTGCGCTATATGTATTCTGACAGGATAACCCATAATTCATGAACAACTTCTCACACAAAACCTTTGCAACTATAGGTCCATGTTGATCCTTTATGGGGTAATCTTGCACAGTCCTTGTGAAATGGTCTCTGATGACCAGGATGTTCCTAATGCTCTTAACTGTCTGTTTCTGAGAGATGAAGTCTGTACAGATTAGATGTATTGGTCCTTCATGGGTGATATTGATGAGGGAGCCAACTCTTAGGAAGCGTTTTCCTTTGCACATATCTCCCACAGATCTTCACATAAGGTTCTGCTTCTGCTGCCAGAAGAATGTGGCTTTGATGAGCTCAGCATTTTTATCTAAACCACAGTGTCTCATGTCAGCGTGCAAAGATACAAAGCACATTATGGGAACGACCAACTGAAGGTTGGCTGCAGATGGGGTTCCTACAGGCAGTTCATGTCTCAGGCATTGGAGTAGGTAAGTACTGAGGTGTTTGAGGGTTTTTCTCCTCTCTGGAGCCTCCAAAATATCAGGGCACATACACACACTTTTGCAGGGTCTAGTTTTTTGTATCCTAGCATACTTCTCTTTTTTTCTATAAATGGTCTGTCCGTATTCCAGACTTAAGGAAATCAAGACACAGGTCCCACTGCAGTGATGCATCCAGAAACAGTTATGTTTAAAACAAAAGAAAAGAGGAACAGGGAAGGAAAGAATAGAAACAGGAGAGGATAAGATGGCAAATGCTAGAATAGTATGCACCCTCTACTTTCTCTCAGTTTAGATAGGACCAAAGCCTTTTTTTCTTGGAGCTCTCTGGAAGGGGGCATTTCAGGTCCCTCTTCACTAATCCCATATTGCATGCTGCAGGTTTGTAGTTCTTGATATTATTACAAGAGCTATTGGTTTTTCTCCTTTAGTAGTTTGCTCAGTGTAAAATGAAGTGGAAGAATCTTACATGCAGAGACACCATTGGAGGTGTTCAGAACTACAGCATTTTCTGAGGTTTGGCAGCCTGCACTGACAATATGCTGTTCTGTAGGTGTTATTTTGATGGATGATATCCCAGTGACTACACAGAACAACATTAGCAAAAGTGGCAGCCTGCTGTAGTTTTCCCCGTTGGGTAGATGTACCAGAAGAATATGCAGAGCCTTTGAAATTAGGGTGCACAGGGGCTAATACGTATTTTCAGCCATCCATTTTTATATATACAAATACAGTTTATTATATAAAACCCACCCAGAGAAAATATATAGGAGCATTTGAACACATTAATATGTTAGGATTTTGAGATTCTTTTTTTTTTTTTTTTTAGATTTCTGCCTGAGATTTGTGATTCATAGCTTTGTTACAGAGCATTGGCCTGTGTTCTGTTTTATATGGCATTTTCTTCTTAATTACATGAACACATTGGCTTGTTGCACGAACAACCTAGAGAGGCCTGGTCCAGTGGTCTGAGCACAGAGCTGGTAGCCAAACACAACTGAGTTCTCATTTTGGCTCTGGCACTGTCTCCCTCAGTGGGGCTGGGAAAATCACTTAACTTCTCTGTTTTCCCCATCCGTGTTTAAAAAAAGGAGGGAGGGGGAATGATACCATTTCCCCCTCCTCTTTCTCTGCTCATCTATGTAAATATTAGATTCTGCTCCCTACCATAAGGGAGACAGTGCGCTACAGGGGAGAGGGTGCAGAAATAGGACTTGGGAGACCTGGATACTTTTCCTAGCTCTGCCACACACCTGCTGGGTGACCTTGGGCTAGTCACTTCACATCTCTGTGTCTCTATTGGGCAGTTGGAACTTGGGGGTGGAATACATTGATTTCAAACCAAGAGCATCAGGCCGGGCCAGCTGGTTTGTAAAAAGTTGTGCCAATCACACATGCGCTAGGAATCTGCACTGCTGACCTCAGCTAACGGGCAAGGGTAAAGGCGAAGTGAGTGTGCTCAGCATCGTGTAACTGCTTGAAGGAGTGCTATGTGTATTATTTAATTAATAATAACTGAAAAATGCTAAGTGAGTGAAAAGTATTACTAGCATACTCATGAAACCCACAGCCTTTTATAAGGTATGTAGTAGTAGGGTTGGTTGCAATTTTTTTTTTCTGAAACTGTTTTTCAATGGGAAAATATATATATTTTTGCCATGAAGTTGAATTTTCTGTGGAATATATTGTTAAAAATGATTTCTTCTCCACATCCTCATCTAAATTTTCAGTGGGACAGCAGACAGGAAGCCCATACCTGATCAGCTCTAGTGGATAACGTGTCTTGCATAGCTGCACAAGGTGATTCCAAAGTGGGCAAGGTCTTTACTTCCAAATTAGCTGCTATTAAAGACCAACAAAACCACTTCCTTTTCCAGTTGAAACTTGGGCATACAATATCAAAGCTGAGGAATTCACTTTTATTTTGCCAACACTTTGAGAAGTTCTCAATTATTTTTTAAGTAAATGGCCCTTTTTGTATTAAAGAGCAAAGTAAAAGGGTCTACTTGCTAATGTGTGAAAATGTGTAGTATTTTTTCAATATGTTTTATAACACACATCAGTAAAAGCACCTAGAGTCTTTATTAATTTTTGTGAAGTGGCATGGGGAACCAAATCTGGGTGGATTTGGTCCCCAATGGCTTCATAATATGGACCAGATTTTCAAATCCAATTGGACTCCTTTGAGGCAATCAGATTCTGACTAGAACAGGCCGGTTGAGAACTTACATGTTGGAAGAAACGCCCAGCTAGTTTAAAACTGGTGGAGTTGGGTCCAGCACCAACCTTTCAACGGATTCCTAGCATAGGGGGCATGCTAGGGGAAGGGAAAGGGAAGGCATGCTAGCGGAACTCTCCTATGTTGACCCTCGACTGGGGTAATTGAAAACAGTCCCTATGCTAATCTAACTCATGCCAGGGTTGGCATGGACTGGCTCCCAGAATCAGGGAGACAGAACCACCTCCTTGATAGAGCCTCTCCCCCACCCATCAACACACACATGCTGCATGGATCCCAGAACCAAGAGAGAATCAAGCCCCATGGGTTTATGATTGGCCCTGTAAGCGTACACAAAATGGCATTGTTGGGCCCTGTTGTGGTCTCACTTACAATGGTGCAAACCAATCACTGATCCAAGGGATGAGAACTTTATCCAGGGACTTAACAGTATAAACATGTTCTAAAAACTTGTCGTAACATGATAAGCTGCAGTGACATGAATTAAGTTATTGCATGTTCTTATGTTCATCTGGAAGAGAGCTGCTTTTCTCAGTACTGCTGCAAGAAACAAAAGAATAGTGAAAACATTACAAGCTAGATTCCCAAAAGGAATTTTTGAATTGTAGTTGGTGTCTAGATGAGGCAGTATAGATAGTGTTTTGATATTGTGTAATTGATAAGACCTCTACAGCATCTCGACACAGTGGAGTGAACTAAAGTTGGTATGCCAATGCACTGAACTAGTCCTCAGTAAATTCCTTTGTTTCAGTGGTTTTAAATCAATGTGCTCATACAATTTAATGCTATTGTTGCTAATCTGGCTCGAGCAATTAGCCAAAATGTGGGGCCTTGCAGTGTGTTTCATTTGGATGAGAAATTAGTGAGATGGATCAGGTATATTCTTGGTTTAATCTTGTTTATTCACAAAAAAATTTACACAAGGTACTGTTTCCCTGAACGCAGAGGAAACAAACAGTACCCAGTATACTTGCTTAGAAATCTCCCAGTCTGCCACTCCATTGAACTGTGTGTCAAGAAGCTCTGTCTCTGCTTCCTCCTACTTTTGGTTTGCTCTCTCCAGCACATATAGACTCCAACAAATAAGCTAGCTCATGCATTTACAGCCAGATAAACTGTGTTATCTCTGTCCTGGTGGTGTGCATTGTATGCAGCTCTTTTTACTACATAAAGGGGCTTGGTTGCTCCTTCTGCTGAGCCTAAAGGAGGGTACGGTTATTGGCTTAAGAAGGTCTGTGATTGTCTTTGGATCCAAGACCCCCTGACCCTGGTGGAGGTGAGTAGGATCTTTCAGCAAATCATCCTCTTTAGTCTCCTAATAATAATGGTGATCTCTTATTGAGAATAACAAGATCATGTATTCCAGTAACACAACCTGCCATGAGATGCCATGAGAAATCTTACAAAAACTTAGAGGTCAAACAATTTTTGCTGTCATCACTGTAGTTTTCTGGTAGGTTATAGAAAGAATGGTGTATATGTTCTAATCTCAGAACTTTCTCTAACATTCATAGTACATGCATTGCCTATTATGTCAAACAATCCAATGGCACATACTGAAAGGTAAAGGAGCATGTTCAAGAGTGATTATTGCCATTCAAACCTGAATGTAGCATAAAAATAGTGTCCTTGAAAGAATAATGAATTATAGCTAATACCAGTCTTTCATCCATAGTCAGTTTTCTTATATGTTCTTCCTGGGATGTAATTAATCTGTGGCATCCACAGGATACCATAATGATCACTAGTGGTAAATGTGGAAGTGAAAGTGGATGCATCCATGTGTATTTAGAATAAGAACATATGAATGGTAGGATCTACTTAGCTAAGAATTACTTACCTACATCATTGACCATAACGTAGCAAATTCATAGCAAAAATCAAAAGCCACGTCCCCAGAGGAAATTCAGTAAATTGACAGAGTGGCAGGAGAAAAACAGTGGTAGGTTGGTTATTATCTGTATCTTTGCTTCTCTTTGAGACAACCTAGTTCATTAAAAATCTTACAGGTGTGTTTCTGGCCATTAATTGGGGATGAAAAAGGGAAAGTATTTCCTAATGATATTTCGTCATGGGGATTTGAAATGCCACCAGAAAATATTATTGCCTTAAATTGGCTCCTTTGTTTGAGTTACTTAAATTGGATTTCAAATATTGGGCCCACATGATCGTACCCCGGGAGTAAAGTGAATGTATTTTGTTGTCCTTTAACTGGAAATTTTATGTAACGATTCACTGGGGAGAGGATAAAAAGTCAAATATTTCAATAGAAGGATCTCCTAACACTGTACTTTACATTTCCCTAATACAGTACCAGTGGACACTAGTACTATCAGCATGTGTTTGGTTGTAAGATATAGTCTTGGATGATGATTTCTCCTGTGTATTTGTAAACTGGTCCTGTTTATCTCAATTTCAGTTGTTTGGATTTTCTTTTTGCATCTTATGACAACTCTAAATTGATTCTAGATAGAGCACACTGGAGAGATATTTAATGTGTTAAATTGTTTTTGTGCAATCATGGGCAGAACATTGATGTGATGAAGAGCTCATGAAAGAAGCCCCATGTCAAAAGTCTGCCACAAAACTGAAAGGAGGGTTGGGGTGATTTCTCTACCTCTGATACAATTCACCCCTCTTTGGATGCTGCATTATCAGACCTGCCAGAAGTGACTAGCCCTGAAAAAAATAAAAATGATTCTGAAGAGCAAATTTCCAGTGAGCTGCACTTAATCTAAGTTTTTGTCAAGTGGTATTGACTCTCTCCTTGAGTATAGTTAGAACAAAACATTTATCTTTAAATAGAAAATCAAATTGGTTCCCCGGTCACTCTTTGTTTCTGTGATCACAGGCACCCCATGAGTTGATACATGGGTTTATCATGGACAAAAAGGAGATCATTTTTGTGGGAGCCCCTTGTTAAGATATTGATAGTATATAACTAGGACAGAAAGATTTCTGTGTAGCATGATCTTTATTTCAATAGTGAAAATTGTTCATTTTCTAGCCTCTAAATTAAGTTTTACCTCCTTGGCTCCCATCTGTGTCAACTGATCCAAAGTCCACACATACTCGATCAAATTACCAGGGATAAATTGATTTATATTCTCGGACTGTTCTCTCCTCCAGCGGGATATGAGTTATTTCCACTCGCTTTTACTTGTGTCCTGCAGGGGTAGAATTGGGCAACAAATGACTCTTCCTCTTAAGAAATACTTATTCACTCTTGAGATGACAGGCACATCATATTCATACACTATATATATTCTGTGTAGGGTGACGATCATGGAAGGGGATGAAGTGATCTTGGGAAAATATATTAATCATTATTAATAAGTTTATCCTGATTTGAAGGTCCCAAGAATTGATTGCCACCATCTGCGTGGTTGGAGTACCCTTCTCCAATCAGAGACTACAGTGATTGCGATCCTCCATTGCATTAGGAAACCTGTGAGCTAGGCTATTACTGGCAGCAATGGGCTATACCAGGGCATTTTCTTCACTTCTTTCTCTGCAGGGTGTTGTCCAAGAATCGAAACTCTTTGGATGGTACAGGAAATGGAGGAAATTTGGCCAACAAGTTAGTGGAGCTTACCCATTTCAGGGAGATTGTTACCTTGATTCTGAATGATGGCCATTGTGGAAAGAGGAAAAGGGTTGTTCTTAGCCAGTCTCTATCCAAGGCTACATCTACTCTCGAGAACATCCATAGGTAGTTGTCCATGTATTGCTAGGACTCATATCCCATAGCTGTGCCAAGTGTCCACATATGCTGTGCTGGGCCTGGGTAAATGCTGTGTACACGTGTATACTCATGTCTACATTAGCCCATGTTGGTACATGACATTAGCACTACCATTTCAGGGGCAGTATCCCAGAGTTCTGCGCATCACAGGAGACACTCTAGGAACCACCTTGCTGCATGTTCATGGAATTGTCTGCCATCTCTACATATTTGCCAATGTCAGCTCCCACTCACCTCTCCCTTCTGTCAGAAGACATGGAACAAACCCTGGGTGATGTGGTTCTGTTCCTGCTACTTGTAACAGGGAAAATGTTCCTGAGGTGCAGTACTCAATTTCCTGTATACTAGACGGAATAGGGCCAGAATATTTTGACATGCTGAAGATGACTGACTGACAGAGGGTGAGTGACAAGTTCCATGGAATAGATTTTGTTATTTTGGTATTGGCACAGTATGCCTATGGGTGGACTACTGCTTCTGGTCCAGGAAAACCAGCACTTTATGGTGGGATCACATAATTTTGGAAATCTGGGAGGACAACCGGTGGCTTCATAATTTCTGAATGAGGAAAGAGACCTTCATGCAACATGTGCTTGCATCAACCCTCCAACTCCAGACCACTCATTTTTGGAAAGCCATACCAATGCAGAAGTAGATGGCTATTGCTCTTTGGAAGCTGGTGACACCTGACAGCTACTGGTCAGTTGCAAACTACTTCAAGGTTGGGAAGTCCACTGTTAGTGTGGTAGTTGTACAGGTTTGCCAGGCAAACAGTACTGTTGTCTATTCACAGGGGCTTGCCATAACCCAAGTACCAGAAATTATAGCTGGATTTCAGAAGGTGGGGTTTCTGAACTGTGCAGGGGCCATCGATGGCACCCACATTCCCACAGTTTGCCCACCTCAAGACATGAGTGAATATGTGAACTGAAAAGATTACTATTCGCTTGTCCTGCAAGGCTTAGTGTACCACATGGGGCAGTTCATGAATACCAACTTTGGAAAAGACAGGGCAGGTTCCTGAGGTGAGGGTCCTCAGGAGACCAGGGTTTTGCCTGATGGGGGAAGTAGGAACTTTATTCCCCAGAAATGATGTGGTTCTGTATGATGTGTCAATGTCAACAGTCATACTTTGGCATCAATGATCCAGACAAAAGGGAATGGAACAACAGACTGAGTGGCTGCAGAATGGTTGTTGAGTGTGTGTTTAGCCATTTGAAAGCTTGTTGGTGATGCCAGTGCAACCACCTGGATGCCAATATGGCCAACACGGTTTACATAATTATGGCATGCTGTATCCTTCAAAAAATATGTGAAGGGAAAGGGGAATACTTCCTTATGAAGTGGACGCAGGGCAGCTCAAGTTTGCAAAGCTTGTATGGTCTGCCATATCCCACTCATGTGCACACTGGTCCTGGTGTCCAGTGGACAAGGCTTGGCTGCAGACATACAGCACAAGAGGAAGAAGGGATATTTGCAGGGAGGGTAGGAGGTCCACTGTAAAACTTATCAACCTGGGATTCTGCTTCCTGCTATGGTTTGGGGTCCTCCTTGGTCTTCTCAGGGGAGGGGGTTGCTCACCTACCTCCACTGGGTAAAGATGCAGAATCACATTCTCCACTTTCTCCAAGTCTCCAGGGGCTTCCTCTGAGGTTCATGCTGCCTCTTCGCTCTGCTCCTCGTCAGCATCCTGTCATATGATGAGGCCAGCGGGATTGAGGACGGGGTCAGGAGCCACTTCAGACTTTGTACAGGGAGCCCTGAAAGCATCCGGTCCAGCTTGTCATTGCATGGGCATGTATGAGGGTCCCTGTCAGGGCTTCCTCTTCCTGTACTGGAACCTCAGGTGCTTCATGGGAGTCTGGTGACTGCCTGCTGCTTCCAGCCTCTGTGAAATCTCCCAACAGAGGTGAATGTTCCAGCTGCTCTGGGCAAAGTTCTGGAGGACAGCATACTCTGACCAAACATTAATCAGCCTCCAGATGTGCTCAGTGGACCAGGCAGCAGCTCTGGGAACAGAATCCATGATAAACTTGTATTGATCAGAGCGTAATGGAAAACTGTTCTGACATGGTCAGCACATCTCTCTACTATTGCTGACAACAGGTGACCAGAGACCTTTATACACGGGGTAAGGGTCAGGCTGGAAAGAGTTTGATTAATTGTGGGAATGGGCATGAGGCCTATTGAAATGCGGAACCTGTTGCATGCTCCTTACCCTGTCCATACTGCTCTGTAGCAAGGATATGGGGCCATGCACAGAAGAGGAGTGTACATGCCCACACCTCTCATGCATGCTAGCTTTCTTGCTGTGTGCTCTCCATGATGCATGTGCTTCATGGATTCAGATGTGGATGATAGGATGGTTATAACACAACAATGTACACGTAGGCATGTACAGTCATTAGTGCAGACGACCACCTGAGAAAGGTGGGAAAGAGCGTGGGGTCCTTTAAACAGTATTTTCCCAGAACGGATGGCTTAGACTTGATTGTGGGAACTAGGCGAGGTTTTAAGCGTAATCTCCAATGGTAAGAGATAGGGCCCAAGATCTGGATATACTTCAGAACTCCAGACAAACAGCATGTCAGTAATGGAAATGAAGTATATAGTACCTTAATGCATTTTGTATGTTGTTCTGAATATTTGTGATATGGACTAAACTAAAGATTTTTGGCGGTAATTCTCAACAGTCTTGAAACTCATTTACATCCATATAAAGTTGGTGTAAAATGCTATCAGTTCATAATGCATGTGTTTTATACCCATTTTTCAAAGATATAAATGGGTAGGCAAGGTAAAAGAATAATAGAGAATCGGGCCCTTTTATTCCTGGAATTTTGGTACAAATGGACATTGAAGTCTTCCTTTCAATGTGTACCCACCCTTTTACTCCTATGTGCTTTGGCAGTTGTCATAAACAGGATTATGTGTGTGTGGTATCTGTGGTTGCTAAATGACAATGGGGCAGATTCCGACAGTACTTTATTGACTTTAGTGGAGATACTCTGGCTGTAACTGCATTCAGAATCAGGCCCCATTACTCCACTTCTGGAAGTTTTTCTTTACATCAGATGTATTCTTCTGGCAGCTTGGCATTTCAATTGTCAGTACAGGCAAGAGTTGCCTTTAAAAGCAGAGGCAATTTAGATGGTTTCAAGGATATTTGCTTCTCATTTCTGGCAATGATGATTAGTTTATCTCTTCTTCAGTATATGTTCACATTATATGACTCTGCTTGCATCTTTCCTTATTTATTATGTGTTAATGTAGTTATTTATATGCAGGAATTCCCCATCCCTTGAAATATTTATTACTTTTACACCTTCAGACCAAGTTTCGTCTCTAGAGTTTATTTTTTTATTTGTGAAATTTATTTCTGAATTTTATTATGAAATTTTCAGCACTAGTTATTCCTGGCTTTATCTTGGGTTTTTTAATTATTATCTTAAAGGCATACATTAGCCATCACACTGCAAAACTTTCACCGTATTTGATCATTTTTAATAAGATTTTTCTCCTCAAATGGCAATGTTGCTAGTGATTTATAATCCTATATTAGGTAGTTCATTAGAAGATAGAATCATACTAAACTGAAGGAAAAAAATTCTTCTCAGCTTTGTCTTCTATATTGAATATTTCTAGATTAAAATTGTATTTATTTCAACATATCAAAAACATCTTTCACTCCAGATGTTGTTGTTGTTGTATAGACTGGCCGTATAAATCTTCAAACAGCTGCTCCGTCCCTCTTTCTACCTCTTCCCCTTCCCATCTATCAATGTTTGCTAAAATCCTATCTGGCCAGTTCTTATTTGCATCCACTAGGCAACCTGGAACATTGCTGCTCTTGCTCTGCATTTTCTGAAATGGCACATGGCAGCATTATCTGTTAACAAACACTGGCAGGAAGGTTTGCCTTCCAGGCAGCTAATTTCTGAGTGCGGGCTCAGCAAATCTTCAGTGGCAAGGTGAGAGACTTTAATCATTGTGACAATCAGGGGCCAGTCACCTCAAGGGAAGAACATAAGATTTAAACCCCCCCAAAATGAGCAGTTGAACCAATTGATTGCATAGTGTATTGTTGTACTATAAAAGTATATTGAAAAAGTATATTTTATAAAAAGGAGGCTTGACAATGAAGTTTTCATCCAGGAAGTGAGGCACAGCCTCTAAGCAGGAAGCTGTCTGTAAGATCCTGGGCAGTGGTTTTCAACCTGTTGTCGGCAGACCTCTAGGGGTCCACAGACTATGTCTAAGATTTCCAAAGGGGGGGGCCACACCTACATTCAAATTTTTTTACGGGTCTGCACATAAAAAAAGATTGAACTGTTTTTGGACGTACACTGGGAAACTGCTCAAGGGCAATAGGTAACTTGTGTTAGAAAAGAGATTTTATCTAATATACAAATATATGAAGCCTGAGGTTGCATCTTGATGTTTATTTTCTGTGTAAGTTATATATGTTCTCCCTTATTATTTCATCGTTGAATCTGTGTTTTTTCTATTAAATACACTTTTTCTTTATTCTAAACCCAAGCAGTTCTCTATTGTGCAAACTCTGTGGATTATGTGTGCCAAAGTGAGCTGACAGCTGGTTTCAGACCTTGTGGGTGTGGGTGGGTGTGAGGAGTGTGTGGGTGATAAAGCAGAGGGGAAAAGACTGAGTGTCTGGTAGTTAAAAACTCTGAGAGGATGGATTTGGAGAGACACAGGACTGAAAGGACTGATTGTGTCACCCTGCTGGAAGACAGGGTGAGTCCTTGCATTGTATGGGCAGGCTGTTGGTGTCAGGAATTTGAGCCTGAGCAGCACAACATTAAGGCACTGTAAGGTTACAGGGTGGGTGGTGACAGAACCCCTTACTGGTCTGGGTGACCCAACTATTTATCATTTCTTGATGTCCCCTCAATGGAATGAAGGTCTTCTATGTTCTCACCTCTGGTCCCTCCAAGCTTTATAAATATGGTTTCATCTATGGGTGAAACAGTAGAGGGTTATCGGAGATTAATGGTTTGATGACTGAAGAGAATCCCAGAGGTCTGCACACAAGTTAGTTACTCTCAGGGCTTTTTGTTTTAGTGTTTTACTCATTTGTACTTAAAAATTTGTGGGTTTCACAAAAGTTACTACTTATTTACCAATTTTCACATGCATTGTGGATCACTTAAGAACTTGAAAATATTGATTATGTTAAGAAAACTCAAGAGACAAGGTGGATGAGGTAATATCTTTTATTGGACCAACTTCTGTTACTGAGAGAGACAACCAACAGAAGTTGGTCCAATAAAAGATATTACCCCATCCACCTTGTCTCTCTAATATCCTGGGACTGACGAGAACACTGCATACAAGAAAATGTAATACATTACATTATATAAATGTGTTTATATTAATAATATATTACTGTTAGTGTATATGCGAGGCTGTGTTAAAGTAAGAAGATGGAATAGAAGATACAACCAGACATATACACACATGCACTTCTGTATGTGTACTTCAGTGATCAAGTCCTGAAAAAAGATGTGCCAGAACTCCCGAGACCTGGGTCTCCACTCCAGAAGGAAAGAAGATGACTCAGTAACCTGAGTAGATACCAGGGGAACCCATGTGGTTCCCCCTCTCCCATACTGGTTCCCTGCTCCAGAAGGAGAGATGGCAGTTTAGTAGCCTGGGCCACGGAGCTGTCATCTCCCCTTCCAGAACAGGAAGCCAGGTGAGAAGTACTCTTACTTTTCTCTATTTCTTGTTTTTGCTGTCCTTCCATCCCCCAATATTTACCCAGAAAACTGCAAAGTTAATTTTTTGCACCAATTTTCACTTGTTTTTAATTTTTGTAATAAATATTGATAAAATCATGGTAAATTTTAAACAAAATAAAAAGTGAAAACAAAGGGTCTTGATTACTCTTTAGTCCCAGCAGCCACTTTAAAACTCAGTGATTTGAGATTTAAACGAATAGTGAGATAAATATATGAAAAGAGAGAATTCTTGCATTGATTTGTGAAAACTACTAATTTTGCCGAACAAAATATACAGGGTTTTCATTTTAAAAGGTCCTTCATGCATTGTAACTGAAAACGACATCTTTCTTGAATTGGATTCCATATTGTGGAAGATAAGAAGGCAGTACTAAATCTGCCTGGCTTAATAAATGCTAAAAGAAGATAGATGAGATCTGTGTGTGAATGTGCTTTTGAACTTTCAGATGGATTCAGCAAAAAATCCAAAGGAAAATGAATGGGGGAAAAAAAGTGGTTAAAAACAAAACTTAAACAATCAGGAAAATTAAGAAGTGAATTAATTGGGCTATTATTTTATCAAGAAAAGAAATGCTGAACAAAGAGAAGGGAAAACTAATTTTGTTTTGGTACAAATGCAGCAAGCATACAAAGTAAGGCTGTAGAGCTGCAAATATACATTTTGTGCTCAAAGAGAAATATGATGTAATTGGGGTAAATGAGGCTTGGCTAAATAAAAAAAAACTGACTAGGATATTAAAACACTGCAGCAAAGTTTATAGAAAACAAAGATTTCATAGACTAGGTTGCAAAATAATACATGACAGAGGGAGGACGCCACAGATGAACTAAGAAATGTTAGTGTAGATATCTTGTAGTTGTCATGATGACTCTTCAAAAACATAGGTGCAGAATGTCAAACTGCAACTAAAAATTCATGATATTATATGACTGACAGGACATCAACAGTGTCTCTATTACGACTATTTGATATTAAATCAATGGTATAACAAAAATATTATAATGTCCCTGGAACTCTCAGAGCACATCATCTTAGTGGTGGGTTGCTTCTTAATTGTACATAGGAAATAATTAAACACAGGGGTTGACAGCATTTCATATACAAACAGTCCATTTGTGTGTATATTTAGGAAGCACAGGGACCACATGCTATCATTGTTTGATTTCTATCATCTCTTCTAACCTAAATCTTGTATCCTAAGCGGTGAAAGGCCATATTTTTAAATGTGTTTAGACACCTAAAGAGAGCAGATAGGTACCTAATGAGATTTTTCAAAAGTGCCTAGGCACCTAGCTCCCATTAGTTATTTTTGAAAATGAGACTTAAGCTCCTACTTCACTTTTGAAAATTTTATCTATGGTACTTAAGGTGGAGTTGAACAACTGGCGAAAGAGAATAAACTTATTCCAAAGCCTATCAAGCCTGGGTGTGCAGATGTAAACTCTTCAGTGCAATATCCTCTAGAGCAGCTCTTCTCAACATTTTCCAAAATATGATTGTGATACAAGAAAAAGTTTTGTGCCCTCTCATTCCTATATAACCACAATAAGAGGGAAGGTGGTCACAACCACCTTTGACTTATTTTTGACCTCCATATTGAGAGCTGATACTCTAGAGGCAACACTGAGGAAGAAGGAATTGGAGACAGCTTTGCCAGTCTCAGCTTGACAGCCTCTCAGAATGAGAGGGCAAGGATGCTTCCAGGTGGAGGGCACCATTCCTTCCAGCAGATAATTAAAGTTGTGTGGAAAAGTTCCAGTGAAACAGTTTCTTATCAGAATTTTCTGATTCACTGAAATCAAAATGTTTTGTGGAGACCGTTTGATTTTGGTGACGTTCCCCTGGAAACCAGGTACATTTCAGAACCCTGCCTACTTTCTGCCAGCTTGCCCAACTGGCTCCTTGGCAATCCACCTGGTCTGCTGCTCGAGAGCCCAAGCTTCCAGGGTTCACAGCTCTGGGACGGCCTACCAAGCAGGCTGTCCAGGGACAGGACCTTTTGACTTTCAGGGTATGCAGCTACAGGACATTCCACTAGGTGGACTGACACAGATCTGAGGCTCCATCCCATCACAGAAAATTTTGAAAGTTTTGGGTTTTGTTCTAATCAGAATGAAATTAAATTTCAAAATAGTGAAAGGCTCCATGAAACAGAATACCTTCCCTCCTCCCCTCCCCCAGTTCTACTGACAATCCTTGTTGAACATCCCCATTATACTTGGGACAACTCTGGAGAATTTTCAGTCCATCCAAGGCCTATTATTTGAATCCCAGAGGTGCAAGGGTGGGAGGAATGTGTCCGTCATATAGAAAGAGATGTTTGAGAAATGTAAAAAAAATATGCTGTGGGATTCTGTGAGAGAAAAGCTATACATTGCACACAGCTGTAGCCTGAGATCCTTATGGCTTGTGTTTAATTGCTTTCTTTTTTCAGCTTTTGATGGAATTTTTCTTTTAATGAACGTTTTGAAGAAAAGGAAAATCTTTCTTGAGACAGCTTTTTTTGGAAACCTCCAAATCGATTCTCAAAGTATCTGTTGGTTTTGTTTGATGCTATATTCCTAGGATAGAAGAAAAAAAATCTTTTCAGCTCAAACTATCCAGCTGATCACTTTACCTTCTGGAGTCAGCTGGGGGCTCTGGGTTTCTATTCTGAAATAGCAGCAAAGAGTCCTGTGGCACCTTATAGACTAACAGATGTACTGGAGAATAAGCTTTCATGGGTGAATACCCACTTCGTCGGATGCATGTCCACATGGATGTCACATGAATCCGACGAAGTGGGTTTTTCACCCATGAAAGCTTATGCTCCAATATGTCTGTTAGTCTATAAGGTGCCACAGGACTCTTTGCCGCTTTTACAGATCCAGACTAATATGGCTACCCTTCTGATATTATGGCTACCCTTCTGATATTCTGAAATACTCATCCTTTAAAAATATTAAATTACTTAGGGATAAACATTCAGAGCAATGTACAGAAATAAGTTGCCATGACATTCCCATGAATGTTAACATTGATGACAGTCATTTAAAAAACAAAAAGAGAAGACATAGCTTCTTATGTATGTCTTTGTCTTGTGGAGGATTTCAGGCTGAGGTATGTTCTGTAGGTCTGCACTGCATTATTGCTATTGCTCTTTTGACTGCTATGGTCACTGCTGTTTTATCAAATTTTCATCACCAGAGCAGTTGAACAGCTGCACATACCTTGTGGTCCAAGCATCATTCAGATGGTAGACTACAATGCCCTTAAAAATATACCCAGTCCCTGACGAGAGCTGTCACTCAGTACTAGTGTGACAGCTGGCAGAGCGGTAAAGTGACATCAATGGCTCTGCCAGACATTTTTTCCCCTCAACATTAAATACAGTTTCTCAGTAATTGTTGCACAGGGAGGAGGCACCATAGGTTCCCTTCTTATTAATTACAACAGTGAAAACTAAAATAAGATGAACCAATAATATAACTTTTGTAGATCAGAAGAGTGGTTCCAAGAGAGGGGAGAATGAGTAAATGGGAAAAAAAAATCTGACTGTACCTCTTCCCAGCTGCCAGAATGAAGTTTACTGAAGTGTGGTGATCTATTTATTTAGATTTAGTAAATGTTGAATTGAATGGGATATTAGAACTGATCTGGTAGATCAGGTCAAATTGTAGTAGTGCATTTCATGGATGTACCTACTGCATCATTCATTATTAAAAAGTTATCCTGGTATAAATCGGAGCTAAGGTTGCTGGGGAAGCAAACCATCTCCGTATGCATTTTTGGCACGTAATCCACTACCTTATGAAGTATTTTATTTACTCTAACACCTTAGTGTTTCAAGTCCTTTTCAGTAAGGATCAGAACCTGATGGGTTTCTGTAATAATTTAAATGACCTGCAAAGAGGAAAACTGGGTTTGTGCACTCTTAATACTTTATGATATATGCACAAGTCTTAAAAGTATTTTTCCTCCTTGTTGCTTACATTAGGAATTCTGGTCTTGTCTACTTTGTTTTTCACTTAGTTTCTTTATGGGTAACTGGAAAACAGATAGCTTTATGAATTCGAAGATGTCAAGGAAATGAAACTTGATCAACTGAGAGAGAAAGTGATTTTTATATAGACTATTTAAATCTTTGCTTTTGTCAGACCTATTTATCTCAATTCCCTAGCAAATGGGGGAAAAGTATGTTTGTTTAAAGGTTCAGTACCTCTGCCCCTTAATGTTAGATTTAAGAAAACTCCTAATTCCTTTGTCAGGTTTCTCCCAAGTGCAAAACCAGGGGAGACAGGAATTGATATTTCTAAGGTAGAAAATAAGCAAAAAAGACAATTAAGTTTTAAGTTTCCAAAGCAGTGCTTGTAATGGAAAGTGTAGTGCTAAATCTCCTGCACTACTTTGGAAGTCTCAACCAAAGGGCATTTTTTGTTAAGTTTCTTAAAACAGTCAGCATTTGAGTATATCAGTTACACTTTGCATAGTGTACGAAAGTAATCAGTGGGTGTTGTGCATGTGAAGGGACTGTAGTAGTATGCTCTAAGAGTAAAATTATTCATTATTTGTGAAACCATCCCATTGCAACAAAGCCCTATAACTTATAGGTAAGCTGGTGGATATGACCAGTGAAAGTTCATTTGGAACTTTACAGCTCTATTCCTATCTGGTTTCTATCTTAAGATAATACTTCAGTAGTTATCTTTAAGAACAATCTAAGTACTGTATTATAGTCATTGCATCACACTTGTGGCCAGATTTTCAAAAATGGACAGATTATTGAATAAGGATATGCTCTAGGAAATACTCGGGAAGTTCTATGGCCTGTATTATACAGGAGATCAGATCAGATGATTACAATGGTCCATTCTGGCCTTGGAATCTATATGCTTGCAATAATTTGCATAATTTTTGTGCATAATTACTGTGTCTCAATGTGCAAGTCAGGTATCTGCATGTTCAAATGACCAGTTATCACAGGCAATTTGTACAGGTATTCATTGTAAATTCACAGTTGTCCGCATGCATTTTTGAAAATCAGGGCTTTATCTTTATGTTGTTCAATCCATTTTTAAAACATTTTTCTTACCTCGTGTTGTATTTTAGCAGTTAATTTTGGGGATATAATTACAGCCACTTACTTCAGCACACAGCATCCTCTTCTTTTGTCTGGGTGCTTAGGTCAAGGTATATAGGGAAACCGAGGGGAAGAAAGCATGTGGGATCACAGCAATGGCTTGAACCCCAAACTGGAGAAATGTTGTGTTTGTCTTCTGGCTTATTTTCTCTTATTTTTGTAAATGCAACCCTCTAACTCTGAAGAATCAATTTTGAGGAAGAGACATCACTGACTAAGGTCCGTATTTTAAGGTATGTATCTGTTGCCAGTTGTGAGCAGAACAATGCCTAAATACCTTTAAAAATCTGGTCTAAACTGGGTTGTTTTACTACTGAACTATTCCACGAGAGCACCACAGTATAGTGGCATCTCTTTTGTATTAACATGAGGTAATTTATTCAGCTGAAGATATAGCAAATAAAATCTCTGTGACAACATAATAACTCGATAAATAAACGAGGACATACTCTGCCATCAAAAGATTTTTAACCATAGTAAAAATACCCTTTCCTAAAATGTGCAATTTTTGTTACATAGAATTAAAGGCATGCAACAGGTAAAGATATTCACAGATGAAAAAGACAGAAGGGACCATTGTGGTAATCTAGTCTGACCTCCATCTTAACACGGGCCATATGTTTTCCCTTAATTAATTCCTGTTTGAACTAGAGCATATCTTTTGAAAAATACCCAATCTCTTTTTAAAAGTTTATTTGAGCATAAGCTTTCGTGAGCTACAGCTCACTTAGCTCACGAAAGCTTATGCTCAAATAAATTGGTTAGTCTCTAAGGTGCCACAAGTCCTCCTTTTCTTTTGCGAATACAGACTAACACGGCTGTTACTCTGAAAACTTTTTAAAAGTTGCCAGCGATGGAGAATCCACCACTAACCTTTGTAGGCTGTTCCAATGGCTAACTATCCTCATAGTCTAAAAATGTGCACGTTATTTCGAGTCTGAATTTGTCTAGCTTCAACTTCTGGCCATTGGATCTTATTATATTTTTGTCTGTGAGATTAAAGAGACCGGTTAGCAAATTTCTGTTCTTCATATATTGTGTTCAAGTCACCCTTTAACATTCTCTGTTAAGCTAAATAGATTGAGTTTATCACTATAAGGCTTGACGGTGGGAGGGAGGGGGCAAAACTGGCTGATTGGCATTGTAATCTGGTGCACAGGGGTCATGGGGCCAAACCCAAGCAGTGCTGTGACCCCTTAAATGTGGCCCTGCTGCCCCATGGAGCCAAACTGAGTGGTCAGTGGGGTGGCCAGTGCTGCTCTTCCTCACCGCTGCCAATGGTATGCCCGTTGCATAATGCGTGTATGACTGCAGATGCCACTGTCCACAGTGGAACAGACATTGGGCCAGAGAGAGAGAGTGAGAATGACTCTATAATGTAGGGGTTCGGGCACCCACCTGGGAGATGGGAGACCTCAGGTCCAGTCCCCCTGCTCCAGCTACCCTTTCATTATTTATCCAGAGTGCAAGAGCTTAAACAGGAGAAACTGAGGGAGGCTCACATCAGAATATCCTATAGCTCAGTGGTCACAGCACTCTCCTTAGAGGTGGGAGATCCCTACTCAGATCTTTCTTCCCTTCTGACAGAGTGGGGGGAATTGAACCTTGATTTCCCACATCTGTGGCAAGTCTTCTAATCACTGGGCTAAAAGTTATCAGGTAGGTGACACCACCACCCCCATCTCTCCCATCCATTTTGTGTGAAGTGAGGCAGGTGCCCAACTTTTTCCCTTGAGTATCACTTAAGCTGCCTGTACTCAGGTGCTGGGTTCCCATTTGTTGATCTCTAGCAGAGACAGGCTGAAGCCTGGACTTAGACACCTATCTCAGTGAGAGGACTTAGCATACACTCCTCTCATCAGCACCTTTCACTGGCTAGCTTAGGCAGCTCTCAGCCCATCTTGCTTGCTTTTCTGGATTGCATCCAGGGAGCTTCCTTCATTCTGTGGGAAGCCTAGGTGCCTGCCTCGGCTTTGTGAATCACAGCGGTGTTCCTGTGATTTTCTAGGCCCATAAAAGTTAGGCTCTGTGACACACCATGTTACAACAGCTAAGTCCCTTCATGGATCCCACCCTAGGTTCCTAAAGAGGCAGATTGGTGTCTAGGAGAATTTTCAAAAGTGCCTAGGTGTCTAACTCCCATTTTTAAAAATGCCTAAGTGCTTAACTCCCATTTAAATGGGAGTTACACAACTAGGCATTGAGAGAGATTTTCAAAAGTGCCCATCTGCATCTTTAGGTATCTAAATACCTTTGAAATCTGGCGCTGGCACTCTAAGGGTATGTCTACACAGCTCATGGTAGCACGTTTCACAGCCTGGGTTGAGAGACTCGGGCTTGTGCTAGTGCTTTAAAAATAGCTATGTAGACAGCACTTTGCAGTTGTACCCACCTCCCTTCCTAGGCATCAGAGCGTGAGCTCCAGCCAAAGCCCAACTTCAAAGTGCTGTCTACGCTTCAAAGTACTGCAAGACCTGCTAGACTGAGTCTATTAACCTAGGCTGAGATGCTTGCTGCTGCAGGCCATACAGACTTGGCCTTAATTTCTTAGGCAAACTCCCATGAAGTCAACTGGCATTTGACTGAGTAAAAACTGAAGACCAAAACCTGCTCATCTTATGGACATAAGCAGTGCTTTGCCAGCAAGGGGACTACTAGTGAGTAGCTGGTGGATCTGTCCCTCAACAATGTCTTCAGGATTTGCACTACTATAGGACTCTTTCCTGCTTTGGATGGGGTGTGGACTAGGTGACTTCAGATATAAATTCTGTAATTCTAGGTTTGGTTGGTTAGACTTGAAACCACAGCTACTAACAAGAGGCAGGGATGTTGCTCATGAAAGTCATTCAGTGCTGACCATGAATAAAAGCAGTGAACATGATAAGAAACAGAAAAATAGATTTTATCTCCTTTCAGATGCTACTCAGACTCCTCCTCATATGCTTTCAGATCAGGCAATTTAATCCAAGCCCATTTCTAGTACGAAGTTGAAAAGCCAGTAAAGAACAAGATGCTGTACAGTACATGACATTTAATTTCTAGGTAACTAGAGGGTTTTGCATAAGCTTTATCCTTCCAGAATTAAATCTCATGTGCAGCATGTATACTTCATCACTTAATTCTTGATGTGTTTCTTGTTTCATAGTTTTAACATCAGGCATACAAAATCCTATAATCCAAAATAGGTATTAACACTTTAATTAGATTGCATTAGACAGTTCTAATACACATATCATTATTGTAATACGACTATATGTTTTGATTTTATTGCCAGTTCATCTTTCAATTTGTCCTTTTAATGATTGTAGACTAATTTACAGTGTGCCTGCAATGCTAGTGGGTTTCAGAATAAAATGAAAGAAGGTAAACCGTCCCTACAGTGAATTATTTATGCAGTGGATGAAATGAGACTTGCAGAAAATGTGGAGTCTTTTATATTAAGGATAGCCAACGAAGAACGGTGCCTTTGTATTTTTTTTCCTGTTAAATCCAAAGTGTACAATTCATTTTTGACTAAGAAAGAATTTATCACTAAAAAAAATCCAAACGTGTCTTCTCTCAAATTTGTTAATACGAAGTCTTGAAGTTCAAGTACAGAGGTGTGCTGGGACTGAGGCAGCAATATTGATGGTAATTGTGAGTTTGCTTTCGCAACAGACAAAAGTATGATTTTTCTATAGATTTTTAAAATCTGCTCATATTACTATTTTAATTGAAAAAAGAAGAAATGTTCAAAGTCCTGGCTGATACCTGTACTTGGATAAGAACATAGAAGGCTCTGAAATGGAAAGCTACACTATGGCGCATGTATGGAGTCTTTTTTTTAATTGACCAGTTGTACAGAAATGGATTAATTGCATATGTGACAAAGCTCTGTCCTTGCCTCCGTGAGTCCCGCGTTTCCTGGCGGATTTCGCTAGTCTCAGAGGCTCACCGTGACCCTCCACGTAATCCTTCTCTCTCTAGAGACAAGGGTCACAGTCTACTGAGCCATTTTCATCATAAGCCAGCAAGGGAGGTGAGGAGAAGTTATCCTTCCTTGCACAGTCTCTGTCGTCTCCCAGTCTCAGTGATTAATCAGGGGGCAAAGGTCGGGGGGGGGGGAAGACCGGGCCCACCTTCTACTCTGGGCTCCAGCCCAGGTACCCTAATAGTATGAGCTATGGTAGCTGACCTTTTAGAAACATGACATGTAGAATTCCCTGGGCTACTTCCCCCACAGCAGCCCTCACTTCCTCAAGCTCCACTTCACCCTTACCTCAGGGCCTCCTTCCTTGTGCCTGATATGGTGTGTACTACTCAGTCTCTCCAACAGCACAACTTCCTGCCACAGCTCCTGACATGCACACCCACCTGACTAACTGGGAGGCTTTTAACTAGTTTCAGCCAGCCCCTGATTGGTTTCAGGTGTCCCAATCAACCTAGCATTCTCCCTGCCTTCTGGAAAGTTCTTAATTGGCCCCAGGTGTCTTAATTGACCTGGAGCAGCTGCCATTTAACTTATCCTGGTACCAAGGATTTGTTTAGCCTGGAGCTAAAATATCTATCTCCCACTACTTTTCTATAGCCATCTGGCCTTGCCCCATCACATATCTCACCCCACCTCAGAAGCATCTGTTTGTAAAATAAATTCCCTGTTAAAGTCCAGGGCTATGAGTATGGGGTCGTTACAGAGGGCCGTCCGAAGGTCTGTAAATGCCCCCTCTGCTGCGTCGGTCCACTTCACCATGCCTGGACCTTGGGCCTTCACCAGGTCCATTAGGGGACTTGCTCTAGTGGCGAAGTGGGGAATAAAACGTCGATAGTAGCCTACCATGCCTAGGAACGCACGGACCTGCTTCTTTCGGGTCGGCCGGGGCCAGTTTTGAATTGCCTCTAGCTTATTCGTTTGGGGCTTCACTATGCCCCTTCCCACAATATATCCCAGGTACCTAGCCTCTGCTAGCCCTATGGCGCATTTAGCGGGATTAGGAGTGAGGCCAGCCCGCCTTAAGGTGCACAGTACTGCCTCCACTTTCTCCAAGTGGGTTCCCCAGTCTGGTGAATGGATGATGACATCATCTAGGTATGCAGCTGCATAACTAGTATGGGGACACAGCAGCTTATCCATGAGGCGCTGGAATGTGGCTGGGGCCCCATGTAGCCCAAAAGGGAGGACGGTGTACTGGAATAGCCCATCCGGGGTGGAGAATGCTATCTTTTCTTTAGCTTCTTTGGTCAGAGGAATCTGCCAGTACCCTTTCATCAGATCCAGTGTAGTCAAGAATTGGGCACTACCCAGTCGGTCAACCAGTTCGTTGATGCGTGGTATGGGGTATGCATCAAACTGGGATATTTCATTCAGTCGGCGAAAGTCATTACAGAATCTCATAGTACCGTCAGGTTTAGGCACTAGAACAATTGGACTGGACCACTGACTGTAAGATTCTTCAATAACCCCTAATTCTAACATTTTCTTTACTTCGGCCTTGATTTCTTCTCTTTTGGCTGCTGGGATTCGGTAGGGTCTCAATGTTACCTTTGCTCTGGGGATCATGCGGATATGGTGATAGGTCTCAGTCGTCCACCCTGGTTTTGTAGAGAACACATCTTGATTGCGATTAATGATGTCAGCTGCCTCGATCTTTTGGATCGGCGTCAAGTCGGATGATATCCTTACTTGCTCATGTAAGTTCTCCTCCTGGGGAAGGGTCTCCTGCATGACTAAGCATGCCTCTCGATCGTGCCAAGGTTTTAGAAGATTGATGTGGTAAAATTGCTCTGATTTCCGGCGGCCTGGTTGCCACACCTTATAGTTCACCTCTCCCACGGCTTCGATTACTTCGTAGGGTCCCTGCCACTGGGCCAACAGTTTACTTTCTGCTGTGGGCACCAGTACCATCATCCGATCCCCTGATTGGAACCGTCAAAGCTTCGCTTGGTGGTTATAATGGGTTCGTTGGGTCTCCTGTGCTCTTTCCAAGTGTTCCCGTACAATGGGCGTAACTCAGGCTATCCGATCTCTCATCTGCAGTACATGCTCAACTATGTTCCTTCCGGGATTTGGCTCCTCTTCCCAGGCTTCTCTGGCTATATCCAATATGCCCTGTGGGTGGCGCCCATATAGTAGTTCAAATGGAGAGAAACCCGTGGAGGCTTGCGGAACCTCCTGGATGGTGAACATGAGGTAAGGCAATAGGGTATCCCAATCTTTCCCATCCCGGCTCACCACTTTCCTGATCATGGCCTTGAGGGTCCTATTGAACCTTTCCACAAGGCCATCTGTTTGCGGGTGGTATACAGAGGTCCGTAGGGCTTATACATGGAGCAATGAACAGAGATCTTTCATCAACTTGGACACGAAAGGTGTCCCTTGATCAGTCAATATCTCCTTGGGTAGCCCAACCTGGGCAAAGATCTGTACTAGCTCCTTAGCTATTGTCTTGGAAGCTGTGTTGCAAAGGGGAAAGGCTTCCGGGTACCGGGTTGCATAGTCCAGTACAACAAGCACATGTTGGTGGCCCCGAGCGGTCTTCTCTAGGGGCCCTACCAGATCCTTGGCTATCCGTTCGAAAGAAACCTCTATTATTGGAAGAGGTATCAAAGGAGCCCGCAAGTGTGGGCAAGGGCTATGCAACTGACACTCCGGACAAGAGGTGCAGTATCGCTGGACATCTTCATGTACTCCTGGCCAGAAGAACCTCCGCAGGATCCGTGCCTGGGTTTTCTCTACCCGTAGGTGTCCTCCAAACAGGTGACTGTGGGTGAGACTCAATATGGCTTTTTGATGTTTTCGTGGCACCAGAAGTTGTTGTATCTCTTTTTCCTGCATTTGTACCACGCAGTACAGGAGATCTTTCTTCACTATAAAGTAAGGTCCGGGACCCCGGACCTTCCCATCCACGGGTATCCCATCGATCGTGGCCACCTCTTTCCTGGCATTATCATATCTGGGGTCCTCCGCCTGGTCCCGCCCAAAAGTCTCTCTCCCAGGACTAACCTGCCCAAGCTTCCAGGGTCCGGCTTCTGCTTCTTCCAACGGCTCGCTGCCATCATGGCTGGGGGCAGCCTCTGGCTCACCTTCTGTGGTGGAAGTTTCTCTGTTGGCTGCTCACGTCCATCTGCCTGCTAGGGAGGTCTTCTGGCCCTGGGTCAGGATCCGGGTTCCCAAGGCCTTTGCGGCCTTCCTCTCTTTTTTTGTCGTCCAGGTCTTTCAGGGGGCTGAGAACAGATCCTGAGAAATCTCAGCGAACATTGGGGATTGACATTCACCTGGTGACGAGTCGCTGTCCTCAGGGTCCCCACCTCCCTCCAGCCACTCCGCGGGAAGTAAATTATCAAACCCTGGATAGTTCCTCCCAATGACTACAGGATATGGGAGTTTAGGAACTATGCCCACGGTCACCTCAATGAGATTTCCCTGAACCTCTATCTCCACTGGGATGGTGGGGTAATGGCTCATGGCCCCATGCATGCGTTTGGCTTGTAGCAGCTGACTGCTTTTTACCAGCTTACCCGCTATGAGGGTGATAGCACTCCCAGAGTCCACAAGCGCTGTAGTCTCTGCTCCATTTATCCTCACTGGCCTGGTGTAATTATGTGGGGCTAATGTGAACCCCGCGAAGTGGATAAGGGAGCATGGGACCTCCCAATCCCCCAAGTTACATTGCATAGGCTCCTCGGTGCTGGGACACTGTGCTGCTATGTGTCCCCACTCCCCACATGCATAACATCTATAATTGCTTTTAATCACTCCTCTCTCCTGGGGGTTAGGGGGTTTAGTCCCGGGGTTCCCCCCACTCAGGCCAATCCTTTCCTTCTGGGGTCCCCGCTGGTTTTCGGCCCCCCCCTTCTTCCACCTAGGATTCCCCGGTGGTTTGGCTGCCAAACCTTCCACGGTTGGGGTCGGGTGCTTGCTTCAAAAGGGGCCTTCCTTGGGTAGTCGGGTCAGTTCCCTGGCTGTCATCCGTCTTTCTACCGACATGATCATCTCGTCGTACGTGGATGGAACGTTCTGGCCTACCCATTTGCGGAGATCTGGCGGCAGTCCCCGCATGTAATGGTCTGTGATCAAGGTCTCTAAAATCTCCTCCGGCCTGCACACCTCAGGCTGTAACCACTTCTGCGTGAGGTGTATGAGGTTAAATAGCTGGGACCTCGGGGGGCTTTTTCTCCTGGTATTGGCACTCATGGAACCTCTGGGCCCTTACCGCTGCCTTTACCCCTGATCGTGCTAGGATCTCTGCCTTCAGACGGGTATAGTCAGTGACATCTGTGGCAGGCAAGTTTTTGACAAACCAATGGTAGATAATTCAGTTATGGACAAACAAACACAATGTCAGTTTATGAGCACAATAAGGTGAATGGAAGCTGCGAGTATATCTGGAAATCAGGACAATTTTAGTTAGGTTCCTAACTTTAGGCCCATATACTGTTGGTGGGGGAATCCAATGGAGATATGGCTAGTTAGTGCCACCACAATAATTTGGTTTGTCTGTCCAGGTTAGTTCACTTGTCCGATTAGCTTTGATACGCTTTGTACGTGTTTCTGTTACTTTTACAAGTAAAATAAACTGGTTCATCTGTCCAAATTATTTGGAGCTTAACATCTTCTTCTTTATGCCACTACACATGGTTACCCAGAATCACAAATACAAATATTTACAGGGAAAGAAAACACCAGCACAAAAATAAATGTCAAAAGTTAAGTAAATACAGAACCTCTACAAATTTCAGATGGTGAATTGCAAAAATCAAGTCCTTACAATGGGCAGGCTGAGACACATAGAATAAATTACACTGTGTCGATTTTTAAAAAATTTTTTTCAGTGCATGTAATTACAGAAGTCACAAAAGCAGCATATTTAGTACAATATGAGCTATCTGCTTATGTTACTTTGTATATTAGTATGATAGCATGACATATTTTGTTTTGCCATGTCTTCTGTGCCAATAGCAACTTCCATCTGACAACTTTGAGAATTATTAATTAACCTTGGAGAGGAGGGTGAAATGAGACTTCAACAAGATGTGAGAGACAGTATAATCCCGTGGATAGGGCACTGAGTAGAGATGGGTTATATTCCCAGCACTGTCACTGACTTGCTGTGTGACCTTGGGCGAGTTACCTTCACCTCTCTGTGCTTCAGAGCTCTGTGCTTGTATGAAGGAATTTGGAATTGATCTTGACCAATGGGAAATTTTGGCAAGTGATCGTAATGAGTGGCGCCATTGTCTCCATCAGGGTATCAAAGTCCATGACAGAAGCTGGGTCCTACAGCTTGAAGAGAAAACAGCCCGTAGAAAGCAAGCAGCTCCCAACCAAGATACATACATTTGCAATAACTGCCAAAGGCCTTGCAAATCTTGGATTGGACTATTCAGTCACATGACATTGCAAACCATCTTACATCATAAGTTGCAATTCCCACCATCTCTCGCAGACGAAAGGACGCCAACAACAACAAACTCCTCTGGGGCAGGGATGATGTCTTACTGTTTGTTTGTACCGTGCTTAGCACAGTGGGACCCTGATGTCCATTAAAGTCTGGAGTTGCTAATACTAGTATGTTGAGAATTACTTGGAATACAGACTGTTCCTTCTTTTCTATTTGGAAAGTGCCTAAGCATATAGGGGTGCTACCAGAAACCATAAATAAAAATAAAATTTCACCTCTGCCCCATCATTGCTCATTTCTGCTGTGGTTAAACTACTGTGTTATTCTTACAGACCTTGATGTGTACCAGCCACAAACAGGACTTATTCCAAATTTTAGGAAGAGGAGCAAATTAACACTATCTAGTCTATAGGCACTATACTTCAAGGGAGAATTATATGCTTTTCCCAGATTTTGATCAGTCCACAAACTGGAGGATCTGGAAGTTACATAACTTGTGACATCAAATAGCATTCCAATTTGTGCATTTGGTGAGGTGAGGAGGTATCACTGAGAATCATGACAATGTCATCCTCCCTTTTAGCCAAGGAAAATAGCTCAGCTCATTTAGAGCCATGATTTTGGTTTTTTTCTGGATGTGAGTATAGAGAGACAGAGAGAGGGTCAAGTCATCTTATCCAGGCTGAAAACTACCTTGAGGCCAAACATATACAGTTCAAACTAAGGTACCAGGTGAAACTTAGGCCATGTCTACACAACAAAGTTAAGATGACTTTATGTAAGTCAACATCAAGCCTCCAATTTAAGCAAGTTGATCTTACGTGTCCACACTACGCTCATTGTGTTGGCGGAGTGCATCCTCACTAGCAGGGCTTGCATCAACACACGGAGCACTGCACTGTGGGTAGCTATCCCATAGTGCACATTGCCGAGTGAAATTTTCGGTTGGGTTTGCAATGTCTTATTGGTGTGGGTGGTTATGGGAACATGGTGTTGGCCTCCCATGACGCACTTAGCTTCCTCCCTTCCTCCCTCCCTGAAATCAATGGCAAACAAACTAAGGCTTTTTCGCAAGCTTGGGTTACCTGCACGGACGCCATAGAACAATAAGCATGGACCCAGATCAGCTGTACACTGTTGTTGTGAGCATTACAAAAACCTTGTGCCTTATCTTGCAGTATTTACACGGCTGATAAAGGAGCCACTGCGCGGAACAATATGATGCCATGCAAAAAGCCCTGCTGGAAGACATAGAAGAGAGCAATTCGCAGTCACACATCACTTTGACACAGTTGAGTGCCTTTTCTGGGCCCGGGTAACAAGCACTGATTGGCGGGACCGCATTGTTATGGAGCTATGGGATGACGAGCAGTGGCTACAGAACTTTCGAATGAATAAGTCAACTTTTCAGGAACTGTGTGAAAAGCTTTCTCCAGCCCTGAAGCACAGCAATACTAAAATGAGAGCTGCTCCAACCGTGGAGAAGCGAGTGGTGATAGTTCTGTGGAAGCTTGCAACACCAGACTGCTACCGGTCAGTGGGGCATCAATTTGGACTGGGTAAATCTATAATGGGGTCTGTTCTGATCCAAGTTTGCAGGGCCATTAACAGACTTCTGCTAAGAAGGGTAGTGACTCTGGACAACGTGCAGGACATAGTGGACGCTTTTGCCACGATGGGGTTCCCTAACTGCGGTGGGGTGATAGATGGCATATCCCTATCTTGGCACCAGACCACATTGCCAAAGAGTAGATAAAACAAAAGGGATACTTTTCAATGGTGTTGCAAGCACTGGTGGATCATAGGGACCATTTTACCGACACCAGTGTGGGATGGTTGGGAAAGGTGCATGATGTGCACGTCTTTAGGAACACGTCTTTTCAGAAAGCTGCAAGCAGAGGCTTTATTTTCAGACTGCAAAATAACCACTGGTGATGTTGAAATGCCAATTGTGATCCTGGGAGACCCAGCCTACCCCTTGCTCCGATGGCTCATGAATCCGTACACCGGCAGCCTGGATAGCAGTAAGTACCAGTTCAGCCATAGGCTGAGCAAGTGCAGAATGATGGTGGACGTGCCTTTGGATGTGAAAAGGTCGCTGGTGCTGTTTTCTTACTAGGTTAGACCTCAGTGGAAGCAATATCCCCATTGTTATTAGTGCCTGCTGCATGGTCCATAACATCTGTGAAACAAAGGGAGAAAAGTTTTTGCCGGGGTGGGAGATTGAGGCAGATCTCCTGGCAGCCAATTTTGAACAGCCAGACACCAGGGCAATAAGAAGAGCACATCGAGGGGCTCTACATCTCCGTGAGGCTTTGAAAACCAGTTTCAGCAATGAGCCAGAGTAACGCGACACTTATCTGTGTTTTTTCTTACCAAACTGTCCCCTCCATTGCATTTTCTCCCCTGTAAACTCCACTGCCACCAACCACCATGTGTTGAATTAATAAACAGCCTTTTCTCCTCAATCCATTAAGTTTTATTGTGCACACAAACACACAGAGACAGCAAAGAAAAGTAAGATAACCTGGGGCAAAAGGGCTGATAACATTGTGGGGGGAGAAACAAGGAAAGCTTGCTTACAGATGCATTGCCATAAGAATCAAAGGTGTGGGAATGGGCACCTTCCGTCCTTGTACCCTCCTGTAGTGTTGAGTGCAAGGGATACCAAACTTTCTCCCCACCCCCATAAGATGTTTTGCGGGAGGAGGATGTCGAACTGAGCGATGATGGCAGCATGTTCAGCATAGGCTGTAGAGGGACTCTATCATCTAGTTGCCTTTCTTGAACCACAACCAGATGCCTCAACATGTCTGATTGCTCATTCATAATCTGCAGAATCTCTTCCTGAGTGGCATGCTTTTGTTCCCTACATGCTCTCCTGTCCTCCCGGTCCATGTCCAGGTTCTCAGACAACGTAATCCTCCATGCTCTGAGCTCCATCTTGTCACTCTCAGAGGCGCGCATTAACTCACTGAACATGTCCCCCTGAGTCTTCATTTTCTGCCTTCTAATCTGGGAAAGTCTCTGTCTTGGTGTGGAGGATGTACTGACAAAGTTTCAGCTGCAAGGAATGCAAAGCACAAGGGTAGCATTGCCAGTGCTTACATTGTTTCTGGTGCAAGGTTATAAAAAACACCTCTCAATACACTTCACTGCAAGCCATAATGTAATCACAACTGCTGGCTATTGCAAGAGTTGGTTTGCTACTCCAGCTATGGTGAGTAAGGCCACGAGGCATGGGCGAGAGGTCTTGTGCTGCTGCTTTTGTGAAGACATCCTTGTGATCACAGGTTGGCACTTGAGAAAAGGCCTCTTTCCCCTAGCAACCTGGATGGTGGTTGAGGACAGGGACCAGTGTAAAGCCCCCCAAATAGTTTTTTACAAAAGTGGCACCAGGTTGGAGGGGAAGGGAAACAAACAGGAAGCTGCCACGCCCACCATTTTTTTTCAATGCTGGTTGCAATACATGGTGATCCCTTCCAACCTCAACCACGGCACATTTGGAAAAGCATGCCGGGGGGCGGGGATTACTTGTTGAATTGTTTGCAGTTTAAGGACTAGCATTGAAAACTTCCCCCATTTTCCCTAGGTGACCCTACGCGATATCACTTCCCCGAGGGTAACATAGGTGGCAAGGGAGCCGATGCTGCAAGTGTCTGGGTACAGACCTGGTGCTTATGCTGCATGCTGTGTGCTGCAGTAATGCTAGCAGAGTTAATACTGGAGTGGCGCAGGAAAGTGTCCTCCCATGGTGGACGAAATAAGGCAGCCCTCCCCAGAAACCTTCTGTAAAGGATTGCAGAGTACCTCCATGAAAGCTTCCTACAGATCTCCATGGAGGATTCCCGGGTCATCCCTGTGCACATAAACCGTCTTTTTCGGAAAGCATCCTCTGCGTAGCTGGTGTGGCCACCGATACCCACTGCACCTACCTTTTTGTTCAGATTAAACACAAAAAATAATAGCATGTAACCCCTATAGTTTGACTGAAAATTTTTACTCACCAGAGGTGTCTTCCCCGGCATCACACTCCACTACCAACTGGTCCTGTGAAGGGATGGGCTCCAAGGTTAAAACCAGTTCTTAGCTGTTTTGGGAGAATGGAGTCTCCGCTTGCCTGCCTCACTTTCTCCTCCTGCTCTTCCTTGTCAACAATGTCCTCCTCGTTGCTGCTTGAAATTGCCTGGGGCTCCTGGACGGTATCCATGGAGCGTTTTGGGATAATGGTGGGGTCGCCACCGAGAATCGCATCCAGCTCCTCATAAAAGAGGTATGTCTGTGGGGCAGAACCAAAGTGATTGTTCACCTCATCTTCTTGTATGCTTGCCAAAGCTCCTTTATTTTCATGCAGCAGTGCTGCGTGTCCCTGGTGTAGTCCTTCTCCCTCATGCCCCATGCGATCTTGGCATAGATGTCAGCATTTCTTCTGCTGGATCGGAGCTCTGCCTGCACGGACTCTTCTTCCCACACAACAATAAGATCCACCACCTCCTGTGTACTCCATACTGGAGCGCATTTGCGGTGTTGAGTCTTCATGATCAGCTGTGCTGCTGAGCTCTCCATGCTGATCAAACAGGAAATGAAAATTCAAAAGTTCCTGGGGCTTTAGCCAGCGGAGCATCCATCTCCTGTGTATCTGGCTGACATGCAGTTAAGTTGAAAGTGCTCTCCAGAGTGGTCACAGCAGAGCACTGTGGGACACCTCCTGGAGGCCAGTTCATTAAAATTACACAACACAGTGTCTACCCTATCCCCAGGTTGACCTGTGGATGTCAGATCAAGCTCTACACTTCTCATGGAGGTGGAATACAGAAGTCGACTCTGCAGGACACTTAGGTCGGCGGAAGGAACTTGGTAGTGTAGACACATACATAATTAGATCAACTTAACATGGCTTATGTCAACCTATGTTTGTAGTGTAGACCAGGCCTTAAGGTTTCCCATTGCAATCCTGTGCAGCTTCTTGCCTCATCCCTCAAAGAAGCCAATTTCTTCTAAAGTGAGGTTAGCTGTGCTTAATACAGAATGACTGGATGGACGTTTTTCTGTGTGATGAAAATTATGATTTAGTTCCTACAATTTTGCTTTGTGCCACTTCCTGTCTGAGAATGGGCTTTAGCTACACTCTCATCTTACCTTATTTTGCTCCTTTCAAGCTGCACCAGAAGATAATTTTTTCTGTTCCCTGCCTATATTGTTACTACATTATCTTCAGTGTACACAGAGGCATAGCAGGCCAACTGTCAGGAAGAAGGCAAGTGGATAGAGAGATATTTTGTCGCATACCTACTGTAAAATGTTAATTGAGTTATCATCAAATATGTAAAGTTTGTTTATTTTACATATTAGTCTTAATGAATTTGACAGCATGGTTTTCGTTTTCCACTCTACTTATCCAGAACAACTTGTCCAGTTTTGGGAGAACACTTCATCCAGTTCTCTGGGATTCAAAAAACCCCTCAGACTCCAGCTTGTCACTCAGGCATGTAACAGCTCTTTGTCCACACGAGACGTGCCCAGACTCGGGGGGTTTAGCTACAGGGTGATTCCACAGTTCTGATTTATGTCACACACTACACAGTTTACACACATCTTTCCTAGTTACTAACATCTATACTTCTTGCATGTAAAGACAAATTGCTTTGCAGATTGCATATGGTAAGTTTATCAGTTCAGATTGTTTCTGCTGACTTTGTGTGCTATAAACATACCCACTATAGTTAGTTGTTTCAGCAGTTACTTTTCAGGCTGTTTTTTTTTAACTTGGGCCTACTTATGTCAGCTAAATCAGTCTACGTTCCACTCCTTTTTGTTGTCTCTTATATTAGCATTTGTTTCAGTTGCATCATATTTCTCTTTGTGCTTGCTTTTTCAGTTCAGCAGCATATTTCTATGACCAAAATAGTTGTTTTTATTTGAACTCTTAAGACTAAACAAAGTACACAGCATGGGGTGCAAGCTCCCCCATGCTGGTATGTTTCCATAGCCTGTGCAGCATTGTTCCCAATTTGTTGTTGCTCAGCAGTCAGTTAGTTAATGGGCACCAATTGCTCTGTTTCTCATTACTACTCTGTGTTAATGGACAACAGAGGTATGGGTACAAAGATATTAGTCACTAATGATTCCCATTCAGTGTTGTCCAACACTGTGCACATCCAGCTTTTCTAATCTGTTCAACTCAAAACATTTTTGTTTCCAAATTGCCAGTGAAATGAAAAATCTTTTATTCATCCAGCTCTACTTGGAGGCACCACCTGTTTTCACAGTGCTCTTAACAATAGTTTTATATATAGATCCATATCTGCCAGTGACACAAATCCATTGTCAATAGTATTGAATCTTTGTTAGTTGTGAATTTTCATGTTATGTTGTATTCTTTTATTTCACTGTTCTCCTCAATCCCTACATTTAGCCATAGGACCTGGGTCCCAGTCTGAGTCAGAGAGGTGAGGTTTAGGCAAAACCCAAATGGGTTCCCCTGACTTGGCGTTGTCCTAACAGAAAAGTGGGCTATCCCACTGCATACACAGTGGCACCAAGCTCTATCACCTTTTTCATTTTCTCTTTGGTGACTAGTTGGGCCCAACCTCCCTCTGAGGTAGATGGCTTCTCTTGTATTGAGGATTCACGGAATCACCTATGCCAGGTTCTTTGACAACATGTGATGTTTATCCCTTGTTGTGAACTTAACACTTTGATAGTGTTGTATATGTGTTCCATTCTCAGTAGTACCCAATATACTCAATAGTACCGTTAATATACACTAATTCTCTAAGACTCCCTGTCCATCTGGGAATAACAGTCATGATTGGCACAGTCCCATTATTAATTTCATGTGGTGCCCAGGACCTTCTAGGCTTGCAAATCGCAATTTTTCTTCCCCAGTATTATAAATTCCCTTTACCAAATCAGTGTTCTGTTTAACAATCTCAACCCTTTCCCCTGCTTTATTTCGTCTATCCCCTAAATTAAATGCATTACAAATTTAGTACCAAATATGCTGCAAGTAACCATTTCTTGCTTCTTTCTTTACCAACCTTTGTATGCTGTAAACTGACTCTCATTGACTCAGTTTTGTCCTCTATTTCTCAACTTCAACAAGTACACCAAGGGGCCAAGTTGATCCAGCAGAAAGTATGGACTGTGCCACTTGACCTTCAGGAATGGGTGGTCTGTGGCCTGAGCCTGCATTACGACTTTGGAGCCTACCTTATGTTTGGGCAGGTCCCCCTTGGTATCAAACCGCACCTGGGTCTTCTGCACTCTTTTTGCAATGGTAAAATCTGCTTCTGCAAGTCCTGTACCCAGAACTCGGACAAAACTGCTGTAGCCAGATGGCCTTGTGCAGGGTTAATCATATACTCCCACAGTATCACTGGTCTCCCCATTAAGCCTCGTAAGGGGAAATTCATTCTCTAGCTCTGATGCATACTAATCCCAATTACTACCTGTGATGTTTACTCCCTTCATGAGTTCAGTTTTAATGGTTCAGTTCCTTCTTTCCACTTGCCCCACTGCTTTGGGATGATAACCAATGTGGAATTTCTGATCAATGCCTACCCATGTGCTGGTGTCCCTAGTGTCTGTTTGCCAGAAGCTGGGAATGGGTAACGGGATGGATGGATTAGTTATGTTCATGGTGGTTTTTCCTCAATTTTTAAAACTATTATATTACACAAGGTAGAAAAAAAGAGTTAAACCCACTTGGAAATCGGACATGACACAGCTTTGATACACTGTGAGCTATAGTTCAGTTTCTTTCACTTTTGGAATATAAACTGAGTAGGTTACAAGTTAACTTTTTTGGGGTCAACTCCTCCAGTACTTATTCAGCCATCATTCGTATTGGTCTGTGAGGGTTTTGGCTGAGCAAAGATTGCAAGATCAGGCCCATAATGATTGTGTGTGTAATCAGCACTTCCTTCTTTTGACTTACATACTTTGTGCTGTTTACAAAATACAGTATATCCTTTAGGTCCCTTCCTAAGTGCATGTACAGAATTTCTTAAAGCCCAAAGCATCATAGCAGAAAAAGAGTACCCTTCGGGATAAGTAAAAACTATATATTTGTGACATGCTTTTTCATTAGTGAATGGGGCTACAAAGTCTTTTCAAAATGGACTGCAATTGCTATTGACTCTGCAAAGAGGCTGGTGCTAAGAAGGAAGAAAAGTTCTTTTGCCCTACATACACCTGATTGGTATGTTGGCATGGCACATATTACTTCATAGTATAATCTCATTTATAAGATATATTACAAAATGTAAGAGTTTTATATATTATTATTCCTTCAGATTTATCAAATCTGGCTATAGGTGTCAATCCTAAATTTGGGGCATTTATCCCGAGGCTAAAACACACTAAATAATACATAGGACTACCAAAGAACATAACCACACCAAACCTCAATCCATTTGCTCTTTAGTAGCTTCAGAAAATAATTTAACTCTTATGAAAGAGAAAACAAACATGCCATGGATGGGTTCTCTCTGCCTGATTCTGGGGAGGAATTTAAATCCACATCTCCTACCTCCCAGGTGAGTGTCTTTTCACTGAGCTAAAGAGTCTTTCTCACACACTCTCTTGGTATAAATACATAAATATTAACTGGCCAAAGTAAAACAGCTTCAACAGAAAAAACTGGGAGCAGAATAGTCTCTAGCCTGGTGGTTGGGGTACTCACCTGGTGGGGGGGGGGGGGAGACCTGAGGTCAAGTCCCTGCTCCAGTGAAGAGTTATTTATACATAGTGGAACAGCTTCAACAGGAGAGAGTGAGTGTAACACACCCCAAAATACTCTGTATTCTGGTGGTATTAGGGTACTCACTTGGGAGTGGGGAAGATTTGAGTTCAAATCCCTCTTCCACAGTATGAATTCAAACCTGAGTCTCCCACATCCCAGGTGTAGTAGGAAGAGGGCCTGAAACATAAGGCCTTCTATTAGAGGCCTGGTATGAGGCCTGAGGCCTGGGCTAAAGTAATGGTCAAAACTTGCTGATATAAAACAAAGTTAAGCTGTGAGCCAGAGGCAGGCCCTGCTCACGGAATCTGGCAAGAACAGGGCTGATATTGCAAAAACACTTTCCTAAGGAGTGCTAGGCATAAAAATATATACACAAACACATTCCAGAAAGGTGGTACCAAAACACCTTGATACCAGCACATTCCCCAAACATAACAGGAACACACTAACCCATCCTAAAGATAAGAACAGGAGGACAGCATAATGAATATCAATGTTTTAATCAAACCTACAGGTACAAGGCAATGGGTGGCACTCTAATACGTCAGAGGGTGGCACCCTAATATGTCAGGAGCAATACATAACTTGTTTGTATTGGTGTATAAAAATGGATCTTAAAGGGCGTGTCTTCGGCTAGTCTAAAAAGCAGTGGAAAGTCCTGCCACTGACTGAGCTGCATCCATTGTTCTGGGCATACATGTCTTAGAATCCTCGTAGAGTCTGCCAGGTGCTATTACCATGGTTCATCAACAAGAAACTTGGCCGGTGCCTTCGCACCTTAACAAATGTTGTGATCATTGGGCGGTTCGCTCAAGGTCTGCTGTGCCAGCTGTCTGTGAAGAGCTGGAACAGCACACAGGAAAAACACACATGCAGCCAAACATCTGGTGACATTGGTGACCATGACGTGAGTCCTAAAGTGTCCTAAATTAATGGTTATAAGGCATTCAGTCCTTATTTTTCTGAAGTTGGTCCTGACAAGCATTTCCCCAGCCAAAACTATTTGGATCAAACTCACAAATAGTTTCAGGTTGACAGAAACTTTATTTTTCAGTGAACAAACTATTCATCCCAAAAATTTCACCCAGCTCTAATTCAGAGGTGTTGTGGAGAGGAAGTCATGTAGCAAAGCAGGACTTTGTGACAGATTTTCTAAGCTCTTTAAATGCAGATCGATACCTAGTGGGATTTTCAAAAATGCCCATGGAGGTTAGGCACCTAACTCCCAATGCTTCAGTCAGGAACTTCCATTTACTAGTACATGCCAAACATGCATTTAGGTTCTTAATGCTAGGCAAACTGATTTACATTCAGATTCATCAAAGCTCATGCTGGGAAGAACAGTACATTTTATATGGACAATTTCAGATATACCCCCTTGATATTACAGCAGCACATCTGGATGTGAGGATCCTCACTGAGTGGATAAGGCATAAGCCCAAGTGTAAGAGAGCAGGGGGCTCTACTTTTGAATTTATTTTGGTCTAATTTGTTTTGATTTAAGGGAAATGACAAATGCCCAGTTCAAGGATTTGTAAAATATTACAATAAAACAAGTGTTGGTAGACAGCCTTAGTTAATAACATACTGTACCACAGTGTTTGGATGAAATTCTGGCCCTGTTGAAGTCAATTGGAGTTTTGGTATTGACCTTAGCGGGACTTTAATATCAGCCTGTAATCCTTGCCTATGACTTTCTATATTGGAAGTAGAGCAAAAATTTTGGGCAAAAAAATTCAGGTTTGGCAACACAGAAATGTTTCTCAACTTTATGTTGACTTTCCTGAATTGTTTGTCAGAAAGAAAATCCCCTCTCCCCCCAAATCAATATTGTTGTTTCAATATTTTTTTAAATTAAACCCCAGCCTCGTGTCATCTGCGAACTTGCTGAGGGTGCAATTAATCCTATCATTCAGATAATTGGTAATCACGTTGAACAAAACTGGCCCCAGGACCAACCCCTCAGGCACTCTGCTTGATACCAGCTGCCAACTAGCCATTGAGCCGTTGATCACTATCCATTGAGCCCAACAATCTAGCCAGCTTTCTATCCACCTTATAGTCCATTCATCCAATCCATACTTTTTAAGAATGCTGTGGGAGACTGTATCAAAAGCTTTGCTAGTCAAGATATACCACATCCACTGCTTTCCCCATGTCCACAGAACCAGTTATCTCATTATAGAAGGCAATCAGGTTGGTCAGGCATGACTTGCCCTTGGTGAATCCATGTTGACTGTTCCTGATCACCTTCCTCTCCTCCAAGTGCTTAAAAAATGGATTCTTTGAGGACCTGCTCCTTGATTTTTCTGGGGACTGAAGTGAGGCTGACCGGTCTGTAGTTCCCCGGGTTCTCTTTCTTCCCTTTTTTAAATATTGGCACTATATTTGCCTTTTTCCAATCGTCCGAGACCACCTCCGATCACCATGAATTTTCAGAGATAATGGCCAATGGCTCTGCAATCACATCAGCCAACTCCGTCAGCACCCTTAGATGTATTAAATCTGTACCGATGGACTTGTGCACATCCAGCTTTTCTAATCTGTTCAACTCAAAACATTTTTGTTTCCGAATTGCCAGTGAAATGAAAAATCTTTTATTCATCCAGCTCTACTTGGAGGCACAACCTGTTTTCACAGTGCTCTTAACAATAGTTTTATATATAGATCCATATCTTCCAGTAACACAAATCCATTGTCAATAGTATTGAATCTTTGTTAGTTGTGAATTTTCATGTTATGTTGTATTCTTTCATTTAGCCCATTTTTGCATGGCACTGTTTTCATGATAGCAAGATTATTTGGTGTAATCTTTGTAGGAGTGTTTTAGTAGTCTACTATAGATCTGGAAGTAATGATGGAAGTGTTATTCTCAAGTACACATTTATGTTATAACTGGGCAGAGTTTAATTCATTGTTATTTTTGTACATATCTTTAACTTCTAATTATGAACACACTTCACACTTCATTTCACAAAATCATTATTCTACAGTCATATTAGTAAACTAGGATTTCCATAATGGAGCATTTAAGTTCATTACAATTTTCATTTTCTACTGTTCAATGTTCATTTTCTACTGTTTCCACTGTTCATTAGTATGTTCTGTAATACTAAAGTTAAGCATTTAATTCAGTGATCACATAATATATATTATTATTGCTTGTACATTGTAGAATCAGTGTTTGCTCTAATTTTATATGGGGATGGAAAGATGCTCTATTATTTCATAAAGGTGTATAATGAAGTTGTGTTACCCAATCATGCAACATAAAGGGAGAACAATAAGACCACGTCTGGGCACATCAGTGTCAACAACTTAATTCCTCGGATATCATTGCTCTATAATAGTTAATTAAATGATAAATTCAGCGTAAGTTAAACATTTCTCCACCTGAAGTTTTGGTATACATTGCGTTAAAGAAAGACATTTGATGAAATATTCTTTTTTTTAATTCCTGCTTTTCTCAGTAGCATTATTGGAAAGGGACAGCACTGTTGGTTTCACAGCTAGGAAGGTTCACTAGCCATTCTCCACTGAAGATTGCTTAAAACAGAAGCAATGTAGCCTCTTTTCCACATTGTCCTTATAAAAAATCCTGAGTGCACTAAAATGGGATGTACCCCTTAAATGGGAAAGCATTTTGCCTCATTTCATTAATTTAATATTTTAACACCAGTAACCTTTTATTTTCCATCAAGGTTCTGGTTTTGCTGTTTAATGTACCATATGCTGGGTAATAACAAAGTAATAATAAAGAAGATTCCTTGCTTGTAAAACTAAACTGGATTTAAGAGAACTATTCATGGAGGTGCTGTAACTGCAGCTAATAGCATTCCAGCCATGTGCATACAGACTAACTTCCTGGTTCCTCCGGCAAAGTCTACCTTCCTGTAATCTGTGCTTCTCCCTTCAAATTCCATGCAGGTTGTTACATTTGAAAGTGTAGTCACCATTCATACATCATGCATATATACCATAAATATAAGCTTTAAAGGCCTTCCATAACATTTCTTCTTCTTGAACTGTTCCCTTGTTCGCATTAAGGACATGATTCTTCAATACCTCTATGGCTAAGCTATGGAATGCTACAAAATAGACTGCACTTTTCCTTTCTGTTGTACAGACCTCTCCAATGGACAGTATTCAGATAGTGTGAGAACAACGCTGAGACTGATATGGCACCAATGATTTTTTAAGACAGTAATATTTAGCAATTAAGACAAGATCAAGACAAAATAGAAAATTGTGCACTGAGAAATTAAAAATATCTCTGGTATTCTGATTGTGTAACTGCCAGACATCTGCTCATTTATCATTCATAATCACATTAACTTTGAAATGATTTTGGTATGTCTTTTTTCTGAGACAGAAATCCATGGATATCACAAATACCAGTTAAAATCAATAAGTCAAATGATTTATGTACCTTTTGTTATAGACGGAACTAATTCCTTGTTTCTGAAGAGTTGATTATTCTTTCAAAGAAAATATTTAGTTGAAATAACAGTTAATGTTTTGAACACAAACCTTAAACACAAGGAAGTGTCCAGATAAATATCCAGCCTGCTTTAACATGCCTTAGCCCCAACCCATTACGTTCATCACTGTCACAGATAGAATCCATCCCGTGTAAGTAAGTCCTGCAACATATACAGTAACATATATTCTTCACAATCATGCTACAATGTAAAACGTTAACTCCAATGACATCAACATACATGTCTCCTGGATTCTGTGCTCTGGTGGACTGAATGATGTGTTATTTTCCTATAGGGAAGTATGAGATTAGAGTCTGCCACTGGGACAAGTTAGAAGGCTGCTTTCACTTCCATAGAAAAGGCCAGAAGGGACCATTGTGATCATCTAGCCCAAATGCCTGCATTACGCATCCAACTCCCTTGAATTAATTCCTGTTTGAACTGGAGCATAGCTTAAAAAAACTCCAGTGGAGATAGGAAACCATGTTACATATCTGCCTTTGACTCAAACACAACTTTCTGTTCCATTATAGAGCTCTTCTATCAATGACACTATCTTCCTGCTTACTACAAATGATGTATATCCCTGAGGGTAAGTGTATTCCAACCTTGTGAATTCATTTTGTTCTCTTCAAATATTTATTTTAATTAAATATGTCAACAAAATCAAAGCATTAGTGATTATCACTGAATTAAAATGAAATAAAGTCAAGCGTTGTGTTTGTTTGTAAAAATAGACAAGAGCAAACGTAATCCATAAAAAGATAAATACATTTACATTACTTTTGTAGCATCATAATATACAACACTGTGTGGGCCAAATACCGAAGTCTTATGTTTGTGTAGGTGAGGGTGGGAGAAATGTATTCTTAGCAATGTATTTCCTTTTGTGCAGATTCGTTGCAGGGCTTGAGGGGGAAGGTCATAGGGTGGGATGGCCTTTTAAGAGGGTTTGGGCTTAGCCCCCCCCCACCTGTGACTAACTAGCAGCCTCTCAACTGGTGAGATAGAAGGCCAACAAGCAGCTCACTTGATGAGGGGGTGGAAGCGAGGGGGTGGAAGCGAGGGAGTGTCCCAGGGTTGTGAGTTCAATCCTTGAGGGGGCCATTTAGGGATATGGGGCAACAATTGGGGATTGGTCCGGCTTTGAGCAGGGGGTTGGACTAGATGACCTCCTGAGGTCCCTTCCAACCCTGATATTCTATGATTCTATGATTCTGAGATCCTGGGTCAGGGAAAGGCTCTTGAGACGTGTCAAAAGTGAAAGACCTGGCTGTAGTTACCTGCTATGTTGGCATTAGCAGAAGCCCACTGAGGCAAAGGTCTTAGGAAGAGCCAGTTGACACTGCTTGGTTTACCTGTGTTGAATTGTGTTTGAATATTAAATGCATCCTTTGGGAAAGGAACTGATATACCAATGCTAGGGAAGCCTCATTAATGCACTGGCCAGTGAGTTGGCCCACCGACTTGTGAGAGAGGGGAAACGGAGGCAGCCAAATCTGGGGAGACCTTGCTGTGTGGAACAACACTCTGCCCTTGTGCCTCTAGCCCAACTTTTCTATATGCGTGGATTCTGGAGAGCCCTCAGCAGGGTGCTAAGAAGCAGGAGACAGTGATGGTAGAGCAGATTAATTCCTCCACCCACATGTTGGATGGGAGACCCACATGCAGCAGGCCCTCTCCATGGCATGGATTTGGGAGAATGATCACACTCTCAAAACTTTTTACTTAGTCGTTATTCACATGAACTTCCATTAAAGTGGTAGGAATTTGGCATTTGACTAAAGAAACACTGATTTAAAAATCTGAAATATGCTCTATTGAATCCCACCTATATATATGTATGTATGTGAATTTTGTTTTGTTCTTTAAGGTACTAATCAAAGATGGAGTATACAGATAACAAAGTGCCATGTTGACCACCTACTTAGCAGGTGTTGAAAACCTAGTTCAAAGTGGCAGAAGTCTGCTGCATGACTGACACATTTGTTATTTTAACTCCATTCTGGATATAAGGAAGACGAAAGTGGCTCCCAAGAAAGATGGAGATGAGAGAAAACGGGATCTAGGATTGAGAAGATCTTGGAAGAAACCCATGGGACAGTCTGTCTTAGGGAGGAAGTTTAGGTTGAGGTTTGTGTTAGCAGTAATGCCGCACTTCAGGAAGGAGGTGAGTTTGGATGCTAAATTAGGATCTACATGCTCTGCTGAGCCTGGGATAGACACTCAACCTGGTCACTGGCCACTTTTACAATTGAGTATTCTGCTCTATTCACCCTAAGTATATGGAGAAAGGTGAAGAGATATGAACTCTGTAACTGATATTACAATCTTAGTGTCCTCTGAGTAAGCAAGATATGCTCATGCAGCATAGTTGTAGCGGTGTCGGTCCTTACCCACCTTGTCGCTACAGTATATGCTCATGTTATTTTTGCCTGTTTCATTTTCTTTCTGGATGACTGGTATCCTGGAAAGGTGTGATTTCCACTTCCATTTAGACTAAGAGTCAAACTTCTCTTTGGATTTCTATTTCACTTTTCCACTGTTGCTTTTGTACTTCAAGGAACAGAAAACGGAGGAATTGCGTTTCATTATAATTCTCTAGCATGCTCTAATTTTGTCAAGACGTAACTTTTCCAGAAACTAATTCTGCTTTATGTACTGTGGGTGTTAAATTAGCACTACATATGAATTGATCCACGGTTAATTTAAAACAGTGCTTTTAGCAGATACTAATAACTGCTGGTTATAGCATCAGATAGCAAGAGGAGTGTTGTGAAATTAGAACAAAGTGTCCAGTCAGTAAAAGTCACATTTTCATCGTATAGTTTGTCTGACAAATTGTTATCATATAAATGTACACATCTTTCATTGCTTAATGGTCCCTGATTCCTACTGTAACAGATATTTGTACTTTAATATGGCAGTCCTGGAGCTGGACTCTCTCACAGGCATATTGAACAAACCATATCATTAGTCATGGTGTTTCAAGAGCAGCCCCTTTTTACAATTAAATGGTTGCTGCTAAGTTGCATGGCCACTTTCTTACTACAGAGCTTCCCCAACTCCTGAAAGTTTTTGCTGACATCAGGATCCATGATGCAACAAAGATAAGGATCATTGTGATTTTCATTGTTTACTAGACATGGACATATGATACACTCCAATGCTCTGAGCATCTGGATATGTCCACATGGTAGTGACCCATTTAACATAGTCCTGGAGCACATATCACTTGGTGGGGAAGACAGTGTTGCCTAGTGGATAGAACACATGACTGGGACTAAGGAGAGCTTAGTTCTGTTCATAGCTTTGCCACTGGCCTATTGGGTGAGCTTGGGCAAGTCACTTCACCTCTCTGTCCCACCGTTTCCTCATCTGTGTAATGGGGACCATGATACTGAGCACCTTGTAATGTGTTTCGAGCAGGAAAAGTGCTGTGTGAGGTAGGTATTGTTATTAATTATCATGACAAAGGTTGCCTTTAACATCTTTTCTCTCCCAGAGTACTGTATAATGGGAAACAAATGGTGTAATAATGTCTTCATTTGAATTGACATGATGCATTGCTAGAGGACATTTCTTATCAAAAATCAATAGAGAAGTGCTTAGGAGATACATTGAAGATGAAAAATGAATGCAGATAATTTTTGCTTTGGCTTGATAGACTACAGAGACTGATATTGATTATTTTAAATGGTGTATTTTTATTTGACTCTTTATTGAATGACTAAAACTTCTTTTCTCTGTGGAAGAGTTGTGCTAAAGTAAAATTAAGGTTTTTCTTTTAAATTCCCAGAGCAGCAAAGCAGATGTTGAAATTCCATCCTTCACCAACTCTTGAAGTTGGAGAAGTCTCTGTGAAGTAGATAATCCTGCGTGTGTGGCTTTACCTAGACATAACTAATGTGAGAGAGATTTCTAACCTAAACCTCAGAATACCTTTGCTTTGGTTGGATTTACATGGATGCAGTATTGTGTTAATGTATTATCATTTGGAGCTTTTCCCACCACATGGCTACAATATATCTACATCAATATCTGTAAAGTGGGTTTGGTAATATTTACACTGCAGCAGCATCAGTGTTCAGGAGAGGAGCGGTCACACCAATCCAAGGCGCTCTCACTCTCTTATTTTCACAAAGGCCATCAGCTAGCCAGCATACTCCATAAGTAGGTAGTCCAGGTCAGGGAGATGTCATGGGGAATGTGCTGATTAAGTATATCTTGTCCGCTCCCTATTTATCCCCCAACTGCAAACTAATTTGCCCTCCTCCTCTTGTTTGGCACTTAGCCTTCCCTGCTAGCATGGGGGTGTTGGGTGTTCCGTTTTACACATCCCTGGCTGGACATCTCATTGAAGCAAGGTTAAAACAATAGTAAAGAAGTGCTGTGGTGTGCTGTGAGTAGCAGCTGGTGACTGGTGATGAATGCTGCCAGTTCACAACCCCATGGCCGGCAACAAAGTCTGGAAAAAAAAATTAAACTTTAACCGTGGAAATGTTAAAAAACTGGGACAAAATCAGTGTCAGCAAGGGGGCATAAATGATTTTATTTTAGGGCTGTCGATTAATCACAGTTAACTCACGCGATTAACTCAAAAAAATTAATCGCGATTAACAGCAGTTTTAATCGCACTGTTAAACCAATTGAAATTTATTAAATATTTTGGATGTTTTTCTACATTTTCATATCTGTTGTATTCTGTGTTGTAACTGAAACCAAAGTGTATATTATTTTTATTACAAATATTTGCACTGTTAAAATTATAAACAAAAGAAATAGTATTTTTCAGTTCACCTCAGACAAGTACTGTAGTGCAATCTCTTTATCATGGAAGTTCAACTTACAAATGTAGAATTATGTACAAAAATGCATTAAAATAAAACAATGTAAAATTTTAGAGTCTTCTAGTCCACTCAGTCCTACTTTTTGTTCAGCCAATTGCTCAGACAAACAAGTTTGTTTACATTTGCAGGAGATAATGCTGCCGGCTTCTTGTTTACAAGGTCACCTGAAAGTGAGAACAGGTGTTCTCATGGCACTGTTGTAGCTGGCATCGCAAGACATTTACATGCCAGATGCGCTAAAGATTCATATGTGTCATGCTTCAGCCACCACGCTAGGGGACATGCGTCCAAGATGATGATGGGTTCTGCTTGATAACAATCCAAAGCTGTGTGAACTGATGCATGTTCATTGTCGTTATTTGAGTCAGATGCCATCAGCAGAAGGCTGATTTTCTTTTTTGGTGGTTTGGGTTCTCTGGTTTGTGCGGTGTTTCTGTTCTCTGTTAACAGCTGTTGTGGAGCCGTTGTGTTCCTTGTGGTGGTCCGCGCTGCTGCTGTTTTCCATCTAGCCCCAGATACAGCCTACCTCCCAGGAAGCGGTGCATAAAACATACAGCTTCCCCAAAGACAGCTATGCCTCTTTCTTTTGGGCATTTCTTCTGACTGTCTCCAGCTGGCACCCAAATCAGCCCTCTGGAAGTGGTGTCACTGTGGAGCCAGCAGAGGTTTTCTGTCTCCAGGTCTCACCTATCTGATGTGTGTACCCAAAGTCTTGAAGTTATTCCTGAGTATATTGAGAGGAGAATGTGAATCTTACATTTATCTTCTCTCTATATATACATGTAACTGTAACATTAATGGAAGAGGAGAATTAATGTTTACTTAATATTTCATACTGCAGCTTAGTATTTATTTGACAGAAGAGCTTTCTAATTTTGTATATATCCAAAATTGCATATGATATGGGTGGGAATGAGTTTGCTTTTTTTTTGGGGGGGGTAAACCTGTCAGATTCATGAGCCCTGCTTTGCATGTGACTGTTTCTGCAGCTCTAACAGTTCTATAGATATTTCAAAAGGTGACCATATTTTGGCAAAAACAATGTGGATATATGCATGTCAAGCTAGGGGGGCAGAAACAGCACTGGTTATGCTGCCAGATGTAATAACCCCTAGCTGGGAAGTGAAACAGCAGCAACAAATTGTAAGTTAAGTCTTTGTCTGGTCTAAAACAGACTATTAGATTTATACTGAAGCCTTAAGCAAGGATGATGTGGCAAAATGTTGAAGACAGATTTTTTCAAACTGTTTTGTAATGATGTGCGTTATAGCAGTAAGGCTTTTCTTTAGTACCTACTGGTAGCTGAACTTTTCTTTTTTTATATTAATAACACTATTCATTAAAAAGAACAGGAGTACTTGTGGCACCTTAGAGACTAACACATTTATTTGAGCATAAGCTTTCGTGAGCTACAGCTCACTTCATCGGATGCATTCATTAAGCATTGCGTTGACTTCAGTGGAAACTGAGGGCACTTCACAAGATCAAGCCCAAAAACTTGGAATGTACTGATGGATTAGAATATTATTCCTTATTTGCAATGATGCACACTTTCATATTTCATTACTTGTTGAAATTAGTTCGAGTTAGCTGCAAAGACTACGATTTTTGTTTCAAAAGGATTCCTGTGTATCCCAGTGTCTCATAATTGCTATATGAGAAATTAGATGGCTTATCCAATGAACTGAAACTCAAGCTGAACAAAGAGGAATGTTTCAAGTTTCTTTTACAGATGGTCCTGAGCCAAAATCATGGATACAAAAATCTCCAAACTTGAGGAAAGTGTGGTTCTCTAGTTTCTATGAAAATCTACATCACAGCTAAAAATCTTTAAACCAAAAATTTGGGGTCTTGGTTAGTAGTAGACGCCCAAGAGAAAATGTAACTTAGTGATTTTGTTTGCTATATGTAAAAATTGTCTTATTTTAAGAATACGCAATATAGATTGAGTCATTGATTTTTTTTTTCATTTTTATTTTCATTTCATTTTTTAAGCTAAAACCCCCTTCATTTTTTTGCCCTCAGGAAAATAAAACAAACCACCAAAATATAGTGGCATCAGAGCAAGGAATGCTAATTAAATCTCATAGCTAATGATTTATTTATTCAGAAGACTGTGAAATCAGAACAAGATATGAGCCAGCTGCAGCACAACTCTTCTGTGTTTTGCCATGGGTAGGTAAGGATGACGAATGATGATCTTGTGTCAGATGTCATGTAGCTGTTTCATGTGTCCCTAGTTGTTTCACCTAGCTAAAGTCAGAACTAATGGAAATATTATTATATGACAGAGCTCAACCAATTGGAGTAAGCGGGAGGGTTTTCAGACCTTCACTCAGTATGGATAAATGACTTTATTGGTATAGCTTTCATTGAGTGTTGCTTAAAATGATTAAGAAGATTTAGTTCTTCCTCCCAGCTACATTAGGGGATAGAGGTATGTTTAATTAGTTCACCAAACCTTGAAAAGACTCTTGCATATATCCAGTAATGTCCTAGTTTATGTCAGTAAGACAAGACATGAGACATATTGATATGCTAGTTCTGGTATCTCCATCACTTACTATGATTCATTAGCTTAACCTGCAAAAGACATTTAGTGTCCAATCGAATTTATATACAATATTATTTGGGTGGGAGAAAATAAAACTTACTGAGCCTCCTACGGATGTTTTTAAACCTGCCATACATTTTCCCTAAAAAACCGACTGTAATGTTTTCTATTTTGTTTCTGAGGGCCTGATTTAAATACGGTATAATTACATTCAACCATTTAAAACTATTTATTGCAATGTAACCTACGCTATGTTTCTTGAAATGTTCAAGTTATCCATACTTTGATCACTCTAAGAAAAACAAGGCAACAAAAATGTCGCTAAAGCAGGATATTATATCTAGGGCTGTCAAGCGATTAAAAAAAGTAATCATGATTAATCACGCTGTTGAACAATAATAGAATATCATTTATATAAATATTTTGGATGTTTTCCACATTTTCAAATATATTGATTTCAATTACAATACGGAATACAAAGTATACAGTGCTCACTTTATATTATTTTTATTATTAATATTTGCACTGTAAAAATAAGATAGTATTTTTCAATTCACTTAATACAAATTCTGTAGTGCAATCTCTTTATTATGAAAGTTAAACTTACAAATGTAGAGTTATGTACAACAAAGAGCTGCATCCAAAAATAATACAATGTAAAACTTCAGAGCCTACAAGTCCATTCAGTCCTACTTCTTGTTCAGCCAATCACACAAACAAACAAGTTTATTTACATTTGCAGGAGATAATGCTGCCCACTTCTTGTTCACAATGCCACCTGAAAGTGAGAACAGGCGTTCTAATGGCACTGCTGTAGCCAGCGTTGCAAGATATTTACATGCCAGATGCGCTAAAGATTCATATGTTCCTTCATGCTTCAACCACTGTGCCAGGGGACATGTGTCTATGCTGATGATGGGTTCTGCTCGATAATGATCCAAAGCAGTGTAGACCAACGCACATTCATTTTCATCATCGGAGTCAGATGCCACCAGCAGAAGATTGATTTTCTTTTTTGGTGGTTCGGGTTCTGTAGTTTCTGCATCGGAGTGTTGCTCTTTTAAGATTTCTGAAACCATGCTCCACACCCCATCTCTCTCAGATGTTGGAATGCACTTCTGATGCTTAAATCTTGGGTCAAGTGCTTGAGAAATTTCACATTGGAACCTTCTTTGTGTTTTGTGAAATCTGCAGTGAACTTGTTCTTAAAACGAACAACTTACTTGGTCATCATCCGAAACTGCTATAACATGAAATATATGGCAGAATGCAGGTAAAATACAGAGCAGGAGACATACAATTCTCCCCCAAGGAGTTCAGTCATAAATTTAATTAACACATTCTTTTTTTAATGAGCATCATCAGCATGGAGGCATATCTTCTGGAATGGTGGCCAAAGCATGAAGGGGCATAAGAATGTTTAGCATATCTGTCACGTAAATACCTTGGAATACTGGCTACAACAGTGCCATGAGAACGCCTGTTCTCACATTTAGGTGACATTGTAAACAAGAAGCGGGAGCATTACCTGCCCGTGACAAAGTTCCTCCTCTGCCTTGGTGGGTCCTGCACTTTTTGGCAGATTTGCTCGCCTCAGAGGTTCATGGCAGCCCTCAGTTTGGCCGCTTCTGCTAGAGGCTCAAACCTGCCATTCACTCAGCTAACCTCATCACTGGCCAGCATGGGGGAAATGGAGAACAATCCCCGCAGTCTCTGTGTCCCACCTACTGGGTTGGGGACAGGCCAGATCCCTTTCCAAAATTAGACCTTCCCTGCTGGTGTTCCTCACAGACCAGGTCAACTCCTCCTTTGTCCGATCAGGAGTTGGAGGGATGGAGGGAACCCAGGCCCACCCTCTACACCAGGTTCCTGTCCAGTGCCCTGTGGACAGCAGCTGTCCACAATGTCCCCTGTATCAGCTGTGTGACAGCTACAACTCCCTGGGCTACTTCCCCATGGCCTTCCCCCAGCACCTTCTTTATCCTCACTGCAGGATCTTCCTCCTGAAGCCTGATCACACTTGTACTCTTCAGTCCTCCAGCATCATGCCTTCTTGCTCCCTGGTCCTTGCGCGCCCCCCACTAACTGATGGGAGGTCCTTTTTAAACCAGGTGTTCTGATTATCCTGCCTGCCATAATTGATTCTAGTAAGTTCTTAATTGGCTCCAGGTGTCTTAATTAGCTTGCCTGTCTTAATTGGTTCTAGCAGGTTCCTGATTGCTCTAGAACAGCCCCTGCCCTGGTCACTCAGGGAACAGAAAACTATTCATCCAATGGCCAGTATATTTGCTTCTACCAGACTCCTGTACCCTACTGGTCTGGGTCTGTCACACTCCTATAAATGTAAACAGACTTGTTTCTCTTAGTGATTGGCTGCACAAGAAGTAGGACTGAGTTGACTTGTAGGCTCTAAAGTTTTACATTGTTTTTGAGTGCACTCATGTTACCAAAAATAAATCTACATTTGTAAGTTGCACTTTCATGATAGAAATTTCACTGTACAGTACTTGTATGAGGTGAATTGAAAAATATTATTTCTTTTATCATTTTTACAGTGCAAATATTTCTAATAAGAATAATATAAGGTGAGCCCTGTGTACTTTGTATTCTGTGTTGTAATTGAAATCAATATATTTGAAAATGTAGAAAAACACCCAAAATATTTAATACATTTCAATCGGTATTCTATTGTTTAACAGTGCGATTAAAACTGCAATGAATTGCAATTAATTTTTGTAATCGCAATTAATTTTTTGAGTTAATCGCGAGAGATTAATTGACAGCCGTAATTATATCTGATACTAGAAGTACCAGATGTGTGAATGATGCTATTTTATTTGTATTAATAATAAGTACAGTTTCATGTACATATGGTGTAAAATCCTGGTTCTACTAAAGTCAATGGCACAACTCCTTTTGACGTCACTGGGATCAGGATTTGACCCATTATGTCTGATAGGTAGGAACTAATTGAGCACGAGTGGGACAATCAAACGGAAGTTTAGAAGTCGTGACCATAATTTAGTTGAATTCAGCAAAGTAAGAAATGTGTTCAGAGCCCAGCAGTAAAAGGGCTTAAGAAATTTAAGATGGAATTCACCCCAAAGCATAAGTCCTAAGCACCACCCAAGCCCTACATTCTTGGCTAACATGGGATTTTGAGGGCACATCGGGGCCTTGTTGATTAAATAAGTACTGAGAGGGAAAAAATAGCTACATCTGTAAGGCCAGGTTATGATACTCCTCACACCGGGTAGAATTTTTTACTCTTTTGCAGTCCCACTGAGGTTAATGATGAAGTAAGAGGCTATTAAGCATATGTAAAAGATGGGATTAAGCAATATGTTCCTTGAGCATAAGAAGCATGAAGCTAAATTGGTTTCTGAAGAATAGATCTTGCCAGATAAACCGGACTACTTCTTTGATAGTTACAGAAATTAGGCCTGAATCAAAGCCCCATCTGAAGTCACTTGAAAGTTAACTTCAGTAGTCTTTGAATCAGGCCCATAGTAAATAAAATAAAGTTGTGAATATAATATGTTGGGGTTTTAAGAAAACATTTTCTGTGAGAAATCTCACTGTGAGTTTAATTTAAATCAGTTTGGAGAAGAACATTGTCACATGGAATGAAAACTGTCTACAGCAAAGGGTTGTGATATGGGTTTATGGAGAAAGCCTTGAATGTTTTAAATGATTTGGCAGGAAAGCCATCTGCTGCAGGTGCTTTACCTGAATATAAATCTTGAATGGCCCTTGCTGTCTCTTGACCTGAAATGAGATTTTTTTCTGACCAATCTGATCAGGACAAAAGGAGTTGGAAGCTACACACTCAAGATTCAGATGAATTCTCCTTTGGTGAATGTTATTAACACTATTATATAGCAATTCATAAAATTATCTGACTTGGTAACATTTGGGGCTTGATTTCAAAGTGACAAATGCTTTGAATTATAAAGGAGAGGTTATTCTTTGTCTTGTCTGTTTTTGACTCATGTTGACAAAAGCTTTCTGGCCTTTTCACTACTTGCAGTATCTGTCCCTGTCTGATCAGTATAATAGCTTTATTTTTTTCTGGAAGATGTTCTATTTTATCTATGCTTTGCATTTATATGAGTTCTTAGTAGATGTTTATTTCAAATAATCAAAAATCCAGTACTGCCACCCCCATCCCTACCTCATGAAGATCCCAGAGGGAATTAGCAAACTGCTAGGAAAAAACAACAATAACTAGAGTTGAGGAAGGAATTTTAACTTCAGAAAATGTGAGGTTAGCAAATGTGTAAAGCCCTATGTTAAAGAAGTATATGCTTTTTCTTAAAGAGGTAACTTGTGTTGTCACTCTTACACCTGGTAAGCTAAGCCAAAAGAGCACTTAAAGTGCATGTTAATAAAGGTCTGACTGATCAAATGTCATTATTTTGGTGTTCTTTGCATTTTTACTTTATGAAATGATTTTTTTTGCATGTACAGCAGTTAGAAAAGGTGCTTTATGGCTGCAACAACAGTACAACTTAATATTTAGGAAATTGGCAGATCATATTATATGGTCTTCCTTTTAATCTTTCAGTGTAGGTCCAATGCATGTTCGCAAGTTCACTAGATCCCTCTCAAACTGTGTGCTGTGTATACCGCTGTGTATACCTCAATAGTCTGCTACTCCCATATCATTTACGTATGATGATTTCACAGCAAACTGACGTAGGTTTTCTCACATTCACAGAAGACCTGATAGAACTAGTCATACGTAGTCAACCTTTCATTCATGTTGCTTGGCAAGTACATCTTAATTTATATTTATTTAAGCTGTTACAGAATGTCAGGGTCCTGTTTGGAAAATCAGTCAGTGTAAGACACATTTACCGTAACAACATTATGTAACAAGATCTGAAATTCCTAAGCTCTCTCTAGCATTAGGTGGCACTATTTTGTAAGCTTGCTTTTCATAAGAAGGCTGAGAAACTGAAATCTAAACTGAAATGCTATCTCCCAATGGAGGTTTCAGTATATTTACCATAAGATAATTTAATTAAAATGTGGCCGAGTACAATAGAAATGTAGTGACTGCTATCAGTTAGAACTATATATGTTTTCAAAACCAATGCGGTTACAGTTTTAGGTAAATGATGCATCCCCTCAGCATGCCAGGGTTCTTGTTAACTCTCTAATGTGGCTTGTTTAGAATGGGTTTTGTGTTTAAATTTATATTACTACAGTTGTTATGGCTGACAGTAGTGATCTGATTTATTTGTAGAATCAATGCAGTGCATGGTGCACATGAAGTGGTGGTGGTGGTGGGGCAGTGATTTCCTGCATGAATTTCGGACATGTTTCTGTCTTCCCTAATCCAGGGATGACCGAGGCTGATTTGGCCCTGGGTGAAATTTAAAGCAATGTGTTGTATCAGCTTGCATTAACTGCCTAGGAGCATTACATCAACAGGAATCAACAGCACACTCTAGGCACCTTGTCATCCCACCTGCACCAGGAGAAAGCAAAAGGGGTTGATGCAGAGTGGGCTACAGCATTATGCCACTTTCATAATGGATTAATCCCCACTTGCTCATTTAGGGCACCTCTAACTACCTTTTGCACTGTTGTAGGCTGTCCTATATGTTTCTTAACCCTCAACTTTGTGTTTAATACTAAGCAATATAAAGTCTCTTTGTAATAGTTGTGTGAAAGACTGCATCCTTCACTGCTTGCATGCTTGCAGTATCTGTGTAATAGCATAGCAGCTTGGCTCCAATATGCACATTTCAACATTGCTAGATGGAACTGCAGAGTAACTCTGCTGTGGGTAACTGAACATTGACACAATGCCCCTCTACATTCAGCAACATGGGGATCTGCTTTAAAGCCTCCCGAAGTCAAATATCAGAATCTCAGCTTTCATTTAGAAAAACCTTATTTCTAACATTCATTAATGCTAGGAAAAGCTTGGAAATGTCAGCTGAATTTCACCAATGCTGTGATGTCTGCCCAAATCTGCAGATAGTCTCCAGAAGCAGCCACTAGAGCCAAGGAAGAAGCCACCTGGCTTCATGCTCACCACCTGACCCGATCCCTGCTGCCCCGGCTGTAGGGCTAATGGTTTCTGGACTTGGACGCACTGGGTTCTCTGCAATTGGCTTCTCCTTGGTTAGGCTCAGGGGCACTTGAGGGCTTTTCTCCAGGTTTCTGGCTCCAGAGATCAGACTGGGACAAGAAAAGTGGTGGTTCTTTCCCATCCCATCCACTTGTGGCACCAAACTTGGATGTCAGCTACAGTTCATTGTGCAGTTCTGTGATCCTCTCTTTTTCCATGTTCTTTAATAGCAGTGAAATAATCATCATGTAGGCACTTGAATTATCACCATTGGGCGTCTTTCTGAGTTAGCCCCTTTGAGATGAGCAGGATAGTTCAAACCTGACAGAGCTATTTTTCCAGGCTCTCTGCAGATGCAGGCAGGTATAACTGCCATCCCACATGTCTCTCAGTAACCAAAGCAACAATCTTGGCTTATTTTTGGTAATACTTTGATAGATTAGATGAAAAATATTTCTGTCTGTATAATGTATGTGGTTTCTTCACATACAGATTCCGTTGCAAATAGTATGGGAGCATTTATGGAGGACTTTATGAAATTTGGCCCATTATTCTGCCCTGCCACTACTTCATTCCTTATTACTCAGGAGAAAAAACTTGGTGAAGCCAACAAAGCCTTTGTGCTCTGCCCCAGCAAAGCACCTTAGACACATGCTTCAATCTAAACATGGGAATAGTCCTATTGACTTCAGTGGGACCGTTCATATGATTAAAGTTGAGCATGTGTTTAAGTGCTTATCTGAATTGGGGCCTTGGTTATTGGGAGTGAAGGTTATGATGAGACCTTTCTGCTTTAGTGGTCTGGGGAAAGTGCTTGCTTGTTATGTAGCATGAGATCTTAAACGCCTAACAATGGAAATGAAGGACAGCTATAACCCTGAATTCTTTAGTGTGCATCAGAGAGTCTAAACTATAGCATTAGAAGGGTTATGGTACTTGTTACCAATGGCAATAGTCAAGGCAAGACTCATCAATGAGGATGGTACAGCAGCAATCAATTTAATTTTCTCACAAATCAGAGGAGTTGGCTAGATGGCCTAATAGAGGAACATTTTAATCTGAACAATTGTGATTAATTTATAATGTTTAAAATTGAATTTTTTGTACAGTTAACTTCAAGCTGACTGGTTAATTGTAGTAAACAACATTACTGGAGAGGCAGCAAAATGTCTGACATTTTGTCATGAGATGTGGTCGTGTAACTTTCGTAATAAGGGGCTTATAGCATTTAGCCTTGAATTCCATGTTATTTCATGGTTCTGCCCACACCTGATCTAGACATACCCATATGTATTACAGAAGGAAATATACTGGATGGAAGACAGTTAAAAATAATAAAATGCTGACATAGAGGAAAACAGAAAGTGGGGTAATACGTGTGACTGTTTTTCTATTTAATGCTGACTTTGGGATTTTTTATCTTTCTTTTCTAATGAAGCGAAACACAAACAAGACTATAAAGGATAAAGAGAAACGTAACTTAGAACAAATGAGAATATGATCTAAAGATAAAGAGCCAAATGCTGAAGTCCTTTTCTTGGGTAAAACCTTCACTAATTGCAGTAGAACTTTGGCCTGAATAAGGCCCACTCTGCTTGTAGGAGCCACTCATGTAATTCAGATCTGGATCCAAACTTTCCCGTGGTTCTTGAGTATTCGGATAGAGTGACTTTGGTTCAAGAATACCTGTAATTTTAAGATTCAGCATGACATTGTCCTCTAAATATACAACAGAAAGTTTTGTCCTTATAGGTCCTCCTTGATCACAAGTTCCGGAGAACATTAGTTTCATTTTTGATTTATGGGAGAGAATTGGTATTAAAAAATTAAATTTATAGCTGAGGAAGGGAATGCTGTTGTCTCTTCCCATCTGATGAACTATAAATTTACAGTTCTATGCAGCAGCTTTAAAATATTTATTATTTAGGGGCCTGTTCTCTGCCCCCATTTACTTAGTCCTGCTGATTTCAATCGGACTACTTTTGTAGAAGAAGTATGTGAGTACAGAGAGATTTAATGATAGAGATTGGAAAATATCGGCAGGAGCCCACATTAAATGTTTTAGAAGAAAACATGCATTGGATTTATACCAGTGGTTAATTTACTATGTGTACTAAAGCATCAGAAAGGATATAACCGAAGCATAATGATCTATAGTACCATTTATAGGGGCATTCTGGATAAACAGAATTGGGATTTAGACTTAAATTTAGACTTATCTGCATGGTGCATTGGTTTGCAGTAGAGGGGTGTACATTCTACTATGTGCCAAATGTTGCTCAATAACTGGCTCTGCTGGTGCACACTAGAGTACATTTATGTAGTACTGTTTGAAACAGGAGTACCTTATCACATACTAGGGAACTTTTAGTGAATGCCAACAGAGTTCACAGGGACCAGTTAGGATATGTCTACACAGCACAGTAAGCCAATCCAGCAACATTTGTAATACCCATCACCTTTGGGTACATCACAGTCCTGATTGTCTCACAAACCTCTGTCACAACGAGCCCAACAGTTGATTTGCCAATTCCAAACTGGTTGGTCGCAGACCTGTAGCAGTCTGGGGTAGCCAGCTTCTAAGTGGCTATAGTGAACCATTTCTGGACCAGCAGGGCCTCCCTTATGTGGTTGTCCTGGCACTAGAGGATAGGTGGAAACTGATCAGGAATGTGTACTACCACATGCAGAAGTTCTGGACCCACTGTAGGTCATTCCCAGTCTGCATGACAATGTGATCCCAGTCTGTGCTTGTGGCCCTGCTTCAGAAGCACTGGTCTACATTGGGGGAATCTGTGGCTAAGGCAACAGGCATGAGAAGCATCAGCTGCTTTGCAACTGGCATGTCAATATCCTCCCCCACCCCGAGAAATGACTTCGGCAGTTCAAATACTGCTGCCAGAATGTCCAGCAGTGTCTTGCATATGCTCCACCTGTTTCACAAAATATGACTGATAGCATGAGGTGGAGAAGTTCTTCCACCGGGTCACGATTCATGTTGGCACTGGCTGCTCGGAGTATGAAAACACAAAATGGCTCAGCTTGATATGTTTGCAGGCTAACACCACCCAAAACACTGCTGGGCAGCTCCTTTGGGACCTACAGACAAATTCTCTCACAACCCAGTATAAACCATGCCCTGTAGCGCTTCAGCTGGTGAGGGTGCTAGGAACCTTGGGATACGATAACATAAGCTGACGTTCTGACTCAGGTCTGCATAATGCAGTGTGGAAATGCCAGTAGGGTTACAAGGCTCAGATTTCCAGGGCAGGGTGGCTGCTCAAGCACAGGCTTGGAAATGCTGAGTGTGACGTACTCCATATGATTTATGAAAATATGCTAATGAGTGTGAATATAATGTAACTGGAATATGCTTCATGCAAAAGGTCTCTTGTAAGGTATCATTACAAAGCTTATAAACTACCGAGTGTGGTCATCCTATTTGTAAAAATGTATCTTTCTTGTATCTGAAACTATAAATATGAAATTAACTCTAAGGTCCTATTTTAATTATGCAAAGTGTGGGCCATTAATGGTGGTTTGGAATCTTGATGACTCTGATCAACTAGGACAATTGGTTATAAATGGCTGTGTTTACTTGCAAGTCTTCCTGTGAGTCAGGCCAGGAAGAATAAAGGCTTGGGGGTCTTACAGGACATGTGACCATGTCACCTGGTACTGGAAACTATCTTAAACCTGGGGCTTCTCCATTTAGAAGGAGGGGTGGGGACCCAGCGAGACAAAAGATTCCCACCTTGTTCCAAAGCTATATAAAGGGGTGGAACAGAACAAAGGAGGTTCCAGTCATGAGAAATCCCCTAGTTACCACCTGAGCTGGAGCTAACAAGAACTGTACCAGGGGAAAGGATTGGGCCCAGACTAGGAAGGAGTCCAGTCTGTGAAAGCAGCTTATTGGAACGTGTCTGTGGGTGAGATTTTATCTGTAATCACAAAAAGAAAAGGAGTACTTGTGGCACCTTAGAGACTAACACATTTATTTGAGCATAAGCTTTCGTGAGCTACAAAGTGAACTGTAGCTCACGAAAGCTCATGCTCAAATAAATGTGTTAGTCTCTAAGGTGCCACAAGTACTCCTTTTCTTTTTGCGGATACAGACTAACACGGCTGCTACTCTGATATCTGTAATCAGTTTCTTAATGTATTAGGTTTAGACTTGCGTGTTTTGTTTTATTTTGCTTGGTAACTTACTTTGTTCTGTCTGTTATTACTTGGAACCACTGAAATCCTACTTTTTATATTTAATAAAATCACTTTTTCTTATTAATTAACCCAGAGTAAGTAATTAATACCTGGGGGAGCAAACAGCTGTGCATATCTCTCTATCAATGTTATAGAGGGTGGACAATTTGTGAGTTTACCCTGTACAAGCTTTATAGAGAGTAAAACGGATTTGTTTGGTGTTTGGATCCCATTGGGAGCTGGGTGTCTGGGTGCTAGAGACAGGAGCACTTGCTAAGCTGTTTTAAGTTAAGTCTGCAGCTTTGGGGGCATGGGTCAGACCGTGGGTCTGTGTTGCAGCAGATTAGCATATTTGGCTCAACAAGACAGGGTTCTGGAGGCCCAAATGACAGAGAAAACGGGCTCAGAGGTAGTCTCAGCACATCAGATGACAGTCCCAAGGGGTTTCAGAGTAACAGCCGTGTTAGTCTGTATTCGCAAAAAGAAAAGGAGTACTTGTGGCACCTTAGAGACTAACCAATTTATTTGAGCATAAGCTTTCATGAGCTACAGCTCACTTCATCTGTGACCGAACCCATCACACCAAGTTTTCAGGTGCCGGTCACACAGACCTGGGCTCAGTGTGCTGTGTGGACCTACCCTTAGTGCACAGCATGCTGATGCATACTAGAATTTATGACCCTCTAGTGCAGACTAACGCACCATGTAGACAAGTCCTTAGAATATTCGACTGGAGATTTTACTGCTTTATAGATCAAAATCCGCCCTCAGATATGTGAGTGCACTAATCCCATTGAAATCACTAGCTGAGGGCAGAATTTGGCCCTTAATAAATAAAAATTATATGGAATAAAAACTGAGAAACCCAAATATATCGAACTCAGTATATTTCTGTCTTGAGATTCTGGTAGATAAAATGTCTTGTGGTTTGATTACTGAATATGTGCAGCTTGCACTGGGAGACTTGTATAAATTGAAAGTATATCCAAGGTCACGCTATATAACTGCAGGTGTCTGAATCTAGGTCATAAGTACATAACACACACTTGTCACACTGTATGGACAACATTATCTAACTGAACCCATGGGGCTGCATCTGCAGATAATTGAAGTCATAATTACAATGTTGTGGTGCTTTTACAGAGTGTAGCTGTCACCTAGGAAACTACTGGTGTTCAAAATTTTAAAAAAACCCACCCCTGTAAAATACAAAATTGGTGGGATCAGGTATCTGATAACACATTTGTGCTCTAGGTATAAATGTAAGGGTTCAAAGATTTCTGGTATGCAGTCTCTTTAAGGCATTTTTTGAAACGGAAAACTTCATCTTTAAATTAGTCTCATTATTTCTGGCAGTTTTTCACCACATACTGTGAACTGAGCTAGTCTTCTGAAGTAATGATCTCATTCTCTCCCCCACTTCCCTCCCTACCTATGTCTTTCAACCCAGCAAGATCAAAAACAAAAGAGAATGCTTGAGTTAGGGGAGTGTGTTGCCCATGTTGCAGCTGACTGGCAAAAGATGTGATATATTAATAAATCATGTAGTTACTGGTGGCTTGTTGTTTGTTTACAACAGAAAAGATCTATTAGAGGCCAAATGAATTCAGAGGTATAACAGTAACCTTTGGAATTGGTGGATTCTGGGTCCCTGTCATACAACAGGCATATTGAACTTAGTAGTAAAGTTCAACCCAGGAGAGGTGACTTGGGCTAGGGAAAAAAATCATTTGTTTTCTATTTGCCCTCATGTGTTGAACATTTATTACAGAGAATTTCTTGGCTGAAATGTGTCAGCTATCACATTAACAGGGGACACTCTTGAGTAGTGGCAGTTATTTATCAACATTGATGTCCTTTTCACCTCGGAATGAGGGTGGTATAAGAACTGTCACACCATCTCTTTCTCAGGTCTGCAGCTCCTCATATCCCAGGAACTGCAGCGTCCTTTTTGTGACTCAGCCATATGGCTAGGTCACTCAGTATTTCCCCGTTTCTGGGGTATAGTCCTTCAGCTCTCTGTCACTATCAAAGTTACCCAGGCAGTCTTCCCATTCACTGCCCTGCTGCATGTCACGCCCTTGGTGGCTGGTAGGGGTACCTGAGCCTGCCCACTACTCTGGATTTCAGTCCAGGGATCCTACACCCAGCAGTTCTGGGCTTTCTACTCCCAGCCCTTCCCTGGGCTGCTTCCTACAACTCCTGGTTCCCCTCCTTACTCTAGGTGTACCAGCTCCAAACCCTCTTCCCAGGGAGTGAGTGCCCTATCCCAGCAGCAGCCCCTGTCTGTTGCCAGCTTCTGGCTTTGTAGACCCTGCCTATTCCTGCACAGCTGAACCTTCTTGCAACCAGTTTGCGGCTCCTTGGCTCTTCCCCCAGGTGCAGCCTGTGGAGTTAATAAGTCTACCAGGCCATCCTGTGTGGGATGAACACTCCATCACAGCAAGAACTTTCTTGTACTTACACAATGTAGCTATCTCTCACCAGATGTTTGGAGGAAGGGCGTTGGCGAAGGCTGGAAGCCATGGACATGGAATGGACTTCACGGTGCCAGTTACAAGTCTCATAGATACATTTAGCTGGATATTGACAAGATCTGTGTGTGAGTTTCTTCCACAGACAGGTGTGCAGTACTCAAGCATGTAATAATCTAAAGCCGCTGATAGCATTTGGCATCATGACTCCAACTTGAACCTGCTAGCTTTTGGATGAGATTGATGTGACTTAATTTGATGGGCAGGCTTTGACACAAACAGGTACCTCATAGATGATCCCACCATCAAACTGCCTGGTTTCTTGCTCCACTGAAGACAGTGGATGACCATGAGTCATATTAGGATGCTACATGGAAGACGTGTACCTGGTGCAAAATGAAGAATCAAGGATTTGCCACAATGCGAATGCAGGGAGCACCAAATCATCAAATACATTGTGAATGAGTGTCCCATTTTTTCATTTCCAGGAGGTGTAGAAAAGGTGCACTCTGCATCTCCTGGAGCTGTCAAATGGATTTCAGATCTTTCTATTAACTTGTAAATTTACTGTTTCCAAATAAAAGAAGACTACCACGGGCTTTCTGGTGCTCTATACAGCTATCTGACATAGACAGACTGGACTCTCAATTAATTTATCAGTCATGTTTCTGAAGAGGAATTGCTAAAATTTCTTTAGCAAGGCGAACCTTAGAATTTGACCTTGGCATGAAATAGCTCATGATTCTGTCATTATTTAGCAATTAGCTTTGAAGAAGTAGAACTAGATAGAAAGATTACTACATAAATGTACTTATTTTCCTCAGTAGTGGAAATTATTAATATAATATTGAGGGAGTGGTATTCATGAGTCCCTATAACCAAAGAACTGGCTGTAGATGTGACATTTAAAAAAAAATTTGTTATGGACCACCGTTGTCATGATAAAATGGTACAAGATATGAACATGAATCAGTTAAAGCTTGTGTTGGTGTATTTGCCTAGATGGGGGAGTAAAAAGAATATTGGATCCATGTTAAGAAGGCTAAAATGAAAAATTTAACCGTATTTCTTTCATACAATATAGGATTCTTGAAAGTACAACCATATGTGAGGTCTAGAGATGTGCAAAAAGTTAGAATAATTATATATAACTAAAACAGCAGGGAGATGAAATGTTAAAGAGGCAAAGCATCTGTTATCCAGATATTAAGGTAAAGAATCAGATGCAAGAAGCAGTGAATTGACCCTGATGATCAAATATCAGAGGGGTGGAGTAAGAGGGAGGAATAATGGCTGTGTGGTTAAGTCACTGTACGAGGCCTCTAGAGATGTGGGTGCAGTTCCCATTTCTGCCTCAGACTTTGTGGGCCATATTATGGTAGCGCCCAAGAACCTCAGCTGAGATCAGGGCCCCATTTGCATTGGGCATTGTGCATATACATAGCTATTAACACAGACCAACAAAAAACTAGTAGATTGAAGGTGTGTAAATGGAAAGTGGATGAACTGGAGTACAAGGTGATTTTGTGTGGGAACCTCCAGCTTCTGTCCCCTGTGGTTGGAAGAGGTGCCAGTTCTGTCACCCAGACAGTAATTCTGTATCACTATACCCCAATCCCTCCCAAAACTGGTCCCCAATTAATACTGGTCTCCAGCACACATACAGCACCTGCCTTCTACCCAATTTATTCAGTGCAGTTAGGGGTGATGGAAGAGGCAGGCACTGGCCATCACTGCAGTCTCTGTACACAGAATACAGTGGCGGCTTCCTCTTAGTACCACCTATGGCTGCTAACTCTCTCAGAAAGGGTAAGGAAGAGGAGAGGGATGTGCCCCCAACATCTTCTGCGTTAGAAGAAATAACAACCACAAAGAGGAGTGGTTGCTGCATGTCCTTGAGGATTATGACAGCAGGTGTGCTCTCGCTGCATGTCTTGAAGTGTGGGGAGGCAGAGTGCTCATATTACTATGGTGGAGATCTGAACCACACTTGCTTGTGAATGAACCTTTAGATACTAATATTTTGTGCAAAACAAGTACATGCATGAATTATATTCCAGTGTAGAATAAGTAGTGAGTAGTTTTCTGACTTTAAAATGTTTTGGAAAAAATTTACTAGTGAGAGGTACCCTCTAACAATACTTAGCAATTCTCTGCATGAGAGCAGTGAGACATAAGACTTAGCAATTTAAATACATTCTACACTATTTCCCTCAAATTACAGAGCAATTAACTCTGGGCAAAGCTTGGTTACAGCAATCACACTGTCCAGGTTCCCCCACAGCAGACCACTTATGTCAAATAGAGAAATCACTACTAAAAATTCAGTATTTACCAGTGGACCCTGTACTACACTGGAACATCTGAGATCCATTATTTCCTGTTCTAAATATCAGAAAATAGTGATATGACATCTCAGCCATAACTGTAGCGTTGAGCCCTTGCATAGTGTACACATTGTTTAATGTGTGCACAAATATGAATCAAAACAATGTGTGGGTTTGTTACAGATAATGTTAAATACTAGATATAGTACTCTACACTGAGCAAATGTCTCAAGCCATTTTAGTGCCTTCTCTCTTACGCTCAAGACCAGAGGGTAAAAGCAGGGCAGATTAGGGGCAGAGAATAGGTGTGTTTCAGGGGACATGAATTCAAATATAATCTTGTGTATGCAGATGATATGCTTAGCTGCCCATTTCCTTCTAACCTTCTAATAGGCAGGAGTAACTTTGTGATTGCCCAGCAGCACTCTAATCAATGAAGGATCAGGTCCCCTACAGCTATTAATCGTTTTTATTGTGCACATATATACACAACATTCCACCCCGGCACTATGCAGGATCAATTTCTCTATGGTAACTGTTGGGAAATGCTGAGTTCTTAGTGGTAACCAGCTAAATTAATCAACTGAATACAGCATTAACTATCTGAATGAGTTAGTCTTAGATTTCAAAATACATTGAATTAGTAGAAAGCAATTTTAGCAAGAGTAATTAAGATAGCAGTTGGTGTATCTTCAAGCTTTTATTAATTTTATATAGTTTGTTAATAAACATTTGAAAAGCTTACTATGAATCAACTGGAAGGGCAAAATACAAAGCTAGTTTTGATAGAAATAATGTTATTACCATGCTAGCTGTCAGAAATTTGTGAAGCCAGCTTCATTCTGTAAAAAACCACTGTCCTGAAGGCATTGCTGGCAGTCAAATTATCACCTGTAGTCAACACCTTAATGGTATGTATACAGTCTTATCTTCGAGTGCTATTTTCAATTCCACATCAAAGCAATTACATAGTTCGTTTCCATCACTGGAGAGTTGGCCTCCATTGGGGGGGAGGGAAATCAGGAAATCCCTAAGCAATTGTCAAAACCTTAGCTGAATAAAAAAAGATCAGTGAATAAAAATATATTTTCTACAGTATCTTCACACAAACTTCCACGTAAACTTTACTAAGGGGTGGCATAAGAAAAAAGCATGTTAGCACAATGGTACTAGCTACTGTACTCTGCTCCCATATAGGTCCATATGTACCATTTCTTCATAAAAGATTGAGAGGGAAATGTAGTAATAAATCCCACCATTTTATGTTTGCTCAGATTTTGGGCTGCAGTCTCCACACCTATCCTTTGGAGCAGCAAGGGTCTGGGAACTAAAAATGGAAGCAAGGGACCCATATGAAAATATGACTGCCACAGAGCTCCAGCCAGGCTTTTGGAAAGACTATCCTCAGGTAGTACGGTAGTTGCTTCTTGGCTAGGCCTGCATTCTGATCACGACCTGATCAGTGAGCACATCAATATTGAGTTAATGATACTTCGAACAAAATAAAGGAAGATATTTTATATTTACTCTTGTTGTCCTAGAAAGGAGTTCCTTTTCATAGTTCTCTTCATTCCCCTAGCCGTTCCTTTTTATGTGCGTGGCTCATGAGCTGCAAGGATTATCTTCCAGAATGGCTAGAGATGTCTACCCAGTGTGGGGCAGTACATCCAGCAATACTGTCTTTCACCCCTGTTATAGTTGTGCTTGCCCTCCATGCTACATTGTAGTGGTTTTGTTGTTGATAGTCTCATGACTTCAGTGCAAGTTTCAAGATATATGATATCTTTTATTGAAGTCCCAGGTCGTAGAGTCATGGAGTTATGTGAGAACCTTGATTAAAAAATAAAACAAAAATCTAGCTCTCATGGTTGTAGAAAGAAGCTTGAAAACATGAGCACAGTCTAAAGACTCAAAAAACAGAAGGCCAGAAAGAACCACCCCAAATTTATTAAATATTTAAAGCTCATGATCTTTTTCAGGGGTGGGGACCTGACTCATGACTTTTGAATTCTTGATCCACCTGCCTTTTGTGTTTTTCATCTGTGTGTTTGAAAAATACAGGGTGTTAGGTTTGCTGGTATGAATATATGGCTTATTCCAAACATTACTGATATGTTGATAATTTCATGCAGTTAATGACACATCTCAAAGTATTTTATGGTCTACCCATTCTTCTCCCACAGCATAGCTAGGGCTGTTTTGCTGTAAGTGACAGATGTGTGTCCCTCTTTACATTTAAAAATTCAGAATTTTTCAACCAGCTCTAGCTGTAAGGGGCATGTGTTTTACCTAAGCCTTACCCCTTTTGGTGCTTTAACAAAATCCTTTTTCTCTTTCTCATATATCAGTTTCTAGGTGGGATGTAGCTGCTCCAAATTAGGTTTGCTCTTTCCCTTGCTGCGTTCACAATTCTGACTGCAAGCATTCCAACAATATGGTATTCTCAGAGAAGACTGAAAACAATTCCTGTTCTTAATGGTATGCCACTGATATATTAAGAGCTAATAATGTAGGTAAAAATGAGGCTCAAACTTACTTGTCAGGTTTTTTTTTCCAGAATCAGTAATGAACAAACAAGAGGGTCAAACAACCACAATCAACACGAATGCCATTCATTCAAAACATCAATAGGAATAACTTCTTTAAGCAATATTGTGTGACTGTAGTTTTTTGCCCCTACCCTTCTGAAATAGCTCAAACTCTTGAACACGCCTTTTCTTTTTTGTTTTGTTTTTGTTGGCTTGCTTTTGCATTGTCCTGTTAATCAGGGTTGGTGGCTCGTATTCTTCATAGAATATTAGGATTGTAAGAGACGTCAGGAGGTCATCTAGTCCAATCCCCTTCTCAAAGCAGGACCAACACCAACTAAATCATCCCAGCCAGGGCTTTGTCAAGCCGGGCCTTAAAAACTTCTAAGGAAGGAGATTCCACCACCTCGCTAGGTAACACATTCCAGTGTTTCACCACCCTCCTAGTGAAATACTGTTTCCTAATATCCAACCTAGACCTCCCCCATTGCAACTTGAGACCATTGCTTCTTGATCTGTCATGTGCCACCACCGAGAACAGCCTAGCTCCATTCTCTTTGGAACCCCCCTTCAGGTAGTTGAAGGCTGCTATCAAATCCCCCCTCACTCTTCTCTTGTGCAGACTAAATAACCCCAGTTCCCTCAGCCTCTCCTCGTAAGTCATGTGCCCGAGCCCCAGATCATTTCCGTTGCCCTCTGCTGGACTCTCTCCAATTTGTCCACATCCCTTCTGTAGTGCGGGGACCAAAGCTGGACACAATACTCCAGGTGTGGCCTCACCAGTGCTGAATAGAGGGGAATAATCACCTCCCTCAATCTGCTGGCAATGCTCCTACTAATATAGCCCAATATGCCGTTGGCCTTCTTGGCAATGAGGACACGCTGCTGACTCATATCCAGCTTCTTGTCCACTGTAATCCCCAGGTCCTTTTCTGCAGAACTGCTGCTTGGCCAGTCGGTCCCCAGCCTGTAGCAGTGAATGGGATTCTTCCTTCCTAAGTACAGGACTGTGCACTTGTCCTTGTTGTATCTCATCAGATTTCTTTTAGCCCAATCCTCCAATTTGTCTAGGTCATCTCCAAGTGTTCCATTGAAGTCTGTGTTCCGAGCTGACACCGAAGTTCATGTCCTCCTTCAGCATTTTGAACCACCTTTTTCTGTGTCCTCCTCGTGACGTTTGTCCTGTAACTACTAGATCTCCTACTCTCTAACCAATACATCCCACATCTCATTGTCTCATATGATCAAATCATCTCAGCTGATACTTCCTCATCTTTTCTGTCGTATGGGCTACCTGCATCATGGCTTGTACTGTTTAAATTGCGTAACCTATTAGGTCTTGTCTCATCCAGTAACAACCTGAGCATTCTCATGTTTGTAGTGTGAAATAGTTCTTGTTCTCTCTTCCTCATTGACCAGCATCCTGACCAGTATAGCATGGCTGGTCTAATCATGGTCTCATACACTTTGCTATTTATCCTTATTGCAGGAAATTCCTGTCAACTCCCTCCATTTACATCAAGCGCTCTTCATGTGATTCTTAACATCTGTGGTCCCATCACAGCTCAATACTCAACTGAGGTACATGAATTGTTGCACAGACTTTAACTGTATATCATCTAGTTTCACTGGTGGCTTGTTGTCCCAATGAAGCATCATGTATATGACGTCTTTTGTTGCTGACACATAAACCATTTTCTTCTAATACAGCCCTCCATTGTTCAAGGTCTCTTTACTGTTTCTTCACAAAACAATATAATGTCGTTGGTGAAAAGCATGCTTTATGGAGCTTCTCTCCTAATACGCTGCATCAAGGTTCCCATTACAATCACAAGTAGGAATGGGCTTAAGATTGATCTTTGATGTAGACCTATCCCACAGTGAATGGCTCACTGCAGCTGCTTCTCACTTCTGTTGTTGTTACTCTCATGTGTGTCCAGGATAGTCTGAATGTATGTTCTGGAAAATTACACAGTTGTAGGCACCATCACATCTATTCTGTAAGAACTTTGTCATAAGCCTTCTGTAAGTCCACAAACACTTAATGCAATTCCTTGCGTTTCTTCCTGTACTTCCACTGCAATATTTTGGCTTCAAACAATGCATCCATTGTTGATCTTCCTGGCATAAACCCAAATTGGTTGTCACTTACTTGGTGCTCCATTTCCTCATAAAGTCTTTTCTCGATAATTCTTTCCTAACATTTCATCATGTGATTCATTAACTTGATGGGTTGGTAATTACTGCATTCTTGCACATCACAAACAGGGCTCTCTCTGACTACTTATTAATTTAACATCATGCCAAGGCACAGCTGGAGGTCACTTCAAAGCATTGCCTGATTTTTGTTCAACTTTTACATGAATATTGCAAGATCCATTCAGTTCTCTCAGTGCTTGGGTGAGATTCCCCAGAGTCAACCCACCGCTTGTTCCTAAAAAGAAAACAGTGCAAAAACATAGTAAGTGTTGTAAAGCAATATGCCATGCATGGTTGCTGTGGTACAGCAATATATTGCAAAGAAAATTATAGCCATTTCTACTGAGAGGCTGTAAAGTCCATTTCTCCACTAACTACTCAGGGTAGGAGGAGACTATATATGAGGGTAGAGGACTGCTGTGAACGTTCACCACATAACCTGGGAAGATACACCGGGGAATTAATATATTTGTTGGGATACATTAAAGGAATCAACCTCCCTTCGTGCCCTCCCTCCCAAAATGGGTCAGCAATGGCTGTGTTGCTTCTTGCACAGGCAGAAAAGTGACTTGTTTTAAACACTCCTGACTGATAAAAAATGTACAGGCTGTTATTGAGATGCTACTGGCAGCCTGTGTGAGAAAAAATAAGCAAGTATGCCTGCTGCCTGCAGTATGCAACTGGTTGCCTCAGTAATAAAGCTACTGTTCAACTTTAGTGCACATACACAGGTCAGCTCATATCTGTCTGGGGATGCATGTAGCAAGCAAAGGGAGCAGGATCATAACCTAGTATTCCTAGGTGGGGAATAGAGGAGAAAGAAGCAGACATAAGTGGTTGTATCAGTTAGTCAGGGTAGGCACTAAAAGACCAATAAGTGCAGTTTCCATAAATATTGATTTATAAATGAACAAACACAACATTCAAGGGCACCCACTGTACCCCCAGAGAAAGGCATGTTGCATGAAAGGAAAAAAAAACAGTAGCAACTAACACATACAGATACCAGTCATAAACAAGAATGTGAATGAACTTGAAATCCAATGCAGAGGATTAACGATCATAAGAATACAAATACTGAAAAAAATCACTTTACATATGTACGATGAGAAAAAATGAAGGGTAACTTGGGGTCTTGTGATGTTGAAAAGAAGAAAGTCAGCAACTTGACTATGAAAACCTGGTATACAATAAAAGGATGTTATGGTCCAAAAGTGACTCTCCTACTCTTCAGGTACCAGAAGAGATTGTCAACAAGAGATGTTATATTTCAAACAAACAAACAATTGAAGCCTTGCACTGCATGTATTTCTTTCTTCTGAAAGACAAAGCATCTGTCTTCTTTAGGTTTTGCTATAGATAATTTAGGCTTCCTCATGAAGGTAATAACAAATCCACAATCTTGTTGAGAACAAGACAATGGGACTTGAAATTTATTTGACTCTTCTACCAAAATGCAGGCACAAATTGAAAGCCACATACTGATACTGAGAATGTACAAAACAGCCTCTGTTGCTAATGTCTTAATAAAGACAAATAATGTACATTTGTACAAAAAATGTACAAATAACCCACACAGTCTGTTTTCTGTGAGAGAGATGGCTACTGAATGAGCAGTTGCAATTTCCAGTGTTCTTTTTTTCTTTAGTGTCTTGACTTTTATTATTTGTATTGGAATGCAGTTTGCTCAAGTAATCCTGTATGGGTCAGATTCTCTTCAGCAAGTAGTGGTGAGGAGAACTGCTTCTGTGGGTATGCCAAGGATCATTGCCTCTTTGAGGTACAATACCTTTAGAAGTGCAACCATGGCTATATCTTTTTGAAAGGATACAACATGCTTCTCTTCAGCATCTAGTGTGAGGATAGTTTGCTTCATACCCCCTCTCCATTTACCTACGGAGGGCTACTTGTTGGATCTGTTAGACACCTGTACTTCTGCTTCCTGAGCACAAATACTGTGACTATGTCTTGGCCCCGTGTGCCAACTCAGGGCTGTACACGTTCGGCTTGCCATCCCCGACGCCCTCACTGAAAATGCACTTGAATCTCAGGAGTCCAACCCAGTGAGAAAAATGTTAAATGGTAGTTAATTATAAACATTTATACACATTTGTAATTTAAATGTTAAATAGCATAGATTAGGACAAAGATAACTCCAGCCCAATATTGGCAGACAGTCACGCAGGTTATTTCAGTTGCTTTTATTTTTTAATTACAAGATTAAATTTGAAGTCATCAATTTTATTCACATTCTTTCCTCCCCTCCCTCAAGCTGGAATACGATATTAATTAGCTGCATCTCTTGAATATTGAATAGCGTGTAATGTTGAATGCATTCAGCTGCAGAGCATTCTAACAGCAGCCTACACAAAAATCCCAATCCAATATCTGACCTGTCTCTCTTTTCTGGTAGAAAGAGCCAAATAGTTTTATAACACATATCAATATGTAGGTATAGGACTGACTTCAGTAGGACTCTACATGGATATAAGGTTCCACAATAGCAGATCGCAATGCAGAGTTGGAGCCTAAAAAATAGAAATAACATCCAGTTCTACCAGTTTCTCCAGTTCTGCTGGTTAAACAGAATTTGTTTGTGAAGCTAGGCTGTACTGTAGCTTCATATTGCTTATATAAAAAAGCAAAGCTTGGCTTGTCCTATTGGAGGAGCCTGGGTCCTGTCATCCTATTAGAGAATGATAGCTTTAACAGTAGGGTCTTGAGTGCTAGGTGGTTGTCTACACTGTATGTGGGATACAATTTGATATTCAGAAGACATTGCTAATGAATTTAGTATTCCACCTTTTGGAGTGAGGGAAATGTGAGTAAATTTACTGACTTTGAGTTGTGAATGTATGCAACAGTTGCTTGGTAACTAGTGCAACCACTTGTGCGTAGCGGGGAGTAGCCATGTTTAATCCATTCCTTCACAATCAGGTTCCAGAAACGACCTTGTAAAATGTCATATCTTAAGATACAGTGTTATTGCAATAGAGCCTATAAAGCTTGACACAGACATAAGGGTTCACACCAGCAAGTCCTGATGCAAGATCAGAGATTTATTTTGTGTCAGTACTAACTAAAAAATCCAAATATGGAGGGAAAATACAACCACAATTGAGTCAATGCCTAAGAAAATGTTAAGATGATGCAACACAGCAGCTTAGCAAGAGAGCACAACATTGTGCATTATGGGAAATATGCTCCGGCCATGGAGCTCTGCCCACAGAAGAGAACGGGAATGAGGAACCTGAATTACAGTTCTCATGAAGCACTGCAAATTTCCAAATCAAAACTTTCATTTTTTGGTCAATTTTTTTTTTAATTTTGAAATTTACCATAGTGGAGGGAGAAATATTTTGCAAACAGCTCTGGGAGAGGACAAAGGATGGAAGTCATTTGCAGCTCAAAGCCTAACTTCATCAGAGTTTCCTGTGTACCTATTTGCAAAAGGAATGGGGAAGGAGATATTTGGAAGGTGTAGTGAAAAAGCAGGAAGGTAGATTTAAGGTAAACCATATGATGAGTTTTTATTAGGTCTTTTATGGAAAGGCTGAATTATCACATTTGCTGTTGGGTATTTATTGGAATGGGATGAACACTCTATTCAAATTGTGACTTTTTTATACAGGGACATTTAAATTCAGTAAAAGCACTCAAGGTTTGAGATGGAGGGCTTGTTGATGTTGATATAAAGTTCAATAAAGCTGCTTAAATGGAGTGAACATGTTGGTACCTCTCTCTTTCTAAAATGCTAATATCCCTACTGACCCTACCAATTATCCCATTTTTTCTGCCCTGGAGGGGAGTGTGAAAACATAACACACTTCCCGGAGCCTTACATCGCTGCTTATTAAAGTGAGTCCCTGAAAAGCAGCAATGTATTAGCACAGACATCGTGCTCCTACTAGCAATGTGAAATCAATAATAATAAAAAGTACCACTTCAAATGACGAAATAACTTTCCAGGCAGTTCCAAGTACCATGCCTACTCTATTTGAACAAGCAGGATAATGGCACTAAATAAAATGATCAAATACCCTGTGCAAGTTAAAAATCATTTAGCTAAAGAAATTCACATGGATTTGACTCGGGGGAAAAAAACTTAGCTTCTAATTGGTCTTCCTCAGTTCCTTTAGGTACTATGCACAAAGACGTTGGGATCTGGATGAACAATGAGTTGATCCTTTTTGAAACAGATACTATTACATTATTTGCATAAATATGTTCTAAGCTTGGGCTTATTCCCAACTATCTGCATTCCTCACAGAGAATTTCTTCTACTGAGCTTATGCTAAGCTGAAAAGAAATACTTACATTTTAGAATATGTTGGAAAACTGACAAAAGTGTGGCTACAAAAAAAGAGTACTTGTAAAATGTTTATTCTACACATATGCATTGTTGCTTGTGACAGGGTCAGGCCAGATGGCTACAAGAGAGTGGTTGAAGGTAGATACATTAGTTCCAGATTAAGCAGGTCCCTTTTCTCTGGGTAAGATAACAGGGACTATTCCAGAATACTCAGGAACTTTCTAGAAATAATTAAGGCAGGCAGGCAGGCTAATTAGGACACCCGTAGCCAATTGGGAAGCTGCTAGAATTAATTAAGGCTAATCAGGGCACCTGGTTTAAAAAGGCTGTCACTCCAGTTAGTGAGGTGTGTGCGTAAGGAGCTGGGAGTGAGAGGATGTGCTGCTGGAGGACTGAGGAGTACAATCATTAACAGACATCAGGAGGAAAGTCCTGTGGTGAGGACAAAGAAGGTGTTGGGAGGAGGCCATGAGGAAGTAGCCCAGGGAATTGTAGCTGTCGCGCAGCTGTTCCAGAAGGCACTCTAGACAGCTGCAGTCCACAGGTCCCTGGGCTGGAACCCGGGGTAGAGGGCGGGCCTGGGTTCCCCCCAAACGTCCGCACTCCGGACCCAACACAGGAGGTTCCACCAGAGGGGAAGGTCTCTGAGCTGTTCCCCGACCCACATGGTGGATCTGCAGAAACTGCGCGGATGGTTCTTACTCTTTTTTTCCCCATGCTGGCCAGTGATGAGGTTATCCTAGTGAAAGGCAGATTTGAGCCACGAAGATGGCCAAACTGAGGGCTACTGTGAATCTGTGAGGTGAGCAAAATCCGCCAATAAGTGCAGGACCCAAAAAGGTAGAGGAGGAACTTTGTCACATGCTGTATAGAGTATGTCTTCAAATACCAAAATCAAAAAGTCATTGCTATATACTTCAAGACATATTCATGAAGTCATGCAGCAGATTTAGGAGGCATCAATTTCTTTGCTGTATGTATCTGTGTTGTGTTTGATAAGCTTTGATTAAACCCTTTCTTGGTTTTGATCATTCCTTGTCAGCTATAGCCAAGTGAAGATAGTTTAATGGAAATAATCCAATCCATTTTGGTGCAACACTTTGTATATATATATCGGGGTAGGTGTATATATATACACCTCTACCCCGATATAACGAGACTTGATACAACACGAATTCGGATATAACGCGGTAAAGTAGCGCTCTGGGGGGCAGAGCTGCGCGCTCCGGTGGATCAGTGCATCAGCGTGTCTGGCTCCGACAGGCTGCTCTGAGCGGCATGGTAAGGGGGCCGGGCCAGGGCCGAACGGTTGGATAAGGAGCAGAGGGTCTTGGGGGGTGGTCAGGGGCAGGGTATCCCGCCCCCAGGGTCTGGGAGGCAGGAGCTGTGGGGGGCAATTTGGGGGCCCCAAAGGCCCAGAGTGGCCCAGGTGATTAGCAGGGGGCTGGGAGCCTGCTTTGCTTCCCTTGCCCCAGCTCCAGCCGTGTTGTTTGGGGGAAGGTATCCCCCCCCCCGCACTCACTGGCAGCAGCGGAAGTGGAGCAGGCTGGGACAAGGAAAGCGGAGCAGGCTGGGGCCGTGTTGCTCCACTTTCTGCTGCAGGTGAGTGCAGGACCTTTCCCTAACCCCCCCACCATCCCAGCGACAAAGCTGGGGCCGGGGCAAGAAAAGCGGAGCGGGCTGGGGCAGTGTTGCTCTGCTTTCTGCTGCAGGTGAGTGCGGGGGGCATCCTTTCCCCAACCTCCCTGCACTCACTGGTGGTGGGAAGCGGAGCGCCGCGGCTGGGAGCTGGTGGGAGCTGGTGCTCCACTTCCTGCTGCTGCCGGTGAGTGCCTGTCAGGGGGCGGGGGTGTGGATAGGGGTTGGGGCAGTCAGGGGACAGGGAGCAGGGGGGTTGGGTGGGATCCTGGGGGTGATTAGGGACGGGGGGGTCTCTGGAGGGGGCGGTCAGGGGACAAGGAGCAGGGGGGCCAAAGCAAGTTTGATATAACATGGTTTCACCTATAACCCGGTAAGATTTTTTGGCTTCCGAGGACCGCGTTATATCTGGGTACAGGTGTGTGTATGTATACACACGCGTGTGCACACACACACACACACACACACAGTTATTGCTTGTGAAAGGTGCAAGATTCACATGCCTTCAGATTGAAATCCTTAATATCCACATACAGCAGGCATAGTATGGATTATGCTAATTTCCCTAATGCCACCTCAGCAATATGCCTCAACCTTAAACCAGAGGGATCACTCCAGGAGATTCAATTTAATTCCCATTTCAGTTTTTGGCTTCTGTATTGAAGCAGATGACATGGACAGTTGTAGTTTGTAGTGGTATTTTTTCTGATGTGGACCCTTGTGTATGAGGTACTGGAATGAGCTTCATTTTACATAAGCCGAGAGATAAGAGGCTTTGGGCCAGGTTCCCTGCTGCATCCAGTTTATGCTGTGTAGAGCAGAGAATTGGAGGCTGTCAGTTAGTTGGCTAGGATTCCCCAATTCTCTACCCCAGCCTTGAAACAGTTCAGAGCTGCTCTAAATTGCATCAGTTGGCTCTGGTCCCCTAGGCAGGGCTGGCCTTACCATGAGGCGAACTGAGGCGACCGCCTCAGGTGCCAGACTGTGGGGGGATACCACTAGGACCCAGAGTGTAGAAAATTGTGTCTGCTGCTGGTGCACATATATTCTCTCTGCTCTAGATGCACAGAGATGGTGGAATACTGGGCTGGAGGAAGGAGGGCACAAGAGACATAACAGGCGGGCAGGAGAAAAGGTGAGAGGAAAAAACATAAAGCAGCAGGAGCTTCAGGGAGAGAGAGGAGGAGGAGGAGCCTTTTATGTACCTCTCTAGCACCCCCAGGAGCCTGGACTGATTAACACCAGCTTCTCAGGGAGCTTCCTGTTTCCTGCAGCTTCCCTGAACCCACTTGAGGAGAACAGTCAACTGAAGTAGTAGGAGCCAGTTAGGCCCTTAAGATGCTGATATCTTCCCTCACTCAGGCCCTGCTACCAGCCTGCTCGTTTGTCCCCTTCAACTGAGTGTTGAGAGCCACTCTAGCTGGCACAGAACAACAGTCATGAGTGAAAGAAGAAAACACCCCTCTGGGGCAGCATTCAGAAAAAGAAGAAAAGCTTCCTTTGCTTTCTTATCTAAGCAGGAAGGAGCTCTCCTGAGATACATAGACACAAATGTTCACGGTGAGCCTTCCGGCCCCAGTGAGGATGTGAGTGGTGAGGAGATGCCTGATCTTCCAGTTCGTCAGAGTGCAGGTGACCTGGCAGCTACTGCAGCATCCATATCTCCATCTCAAATGGATGTAGCCATGCACATTCCTGAAGAAAAGTGTAGATCAGAGAAGAGTGTGGTGGAGGTACAAGAAACGGCTGCTGCTGAATTTAGTCCCTTAAGTCTAGATGATCCAGGACTGTGGACCCACTTGAGCAGTAGCCTGAGGGACTTCCTTGTATTGCATGGGCCACAGCAAGTGAAAAACTTCATGTTCCCCAAAGACAATCAAACTAGAAGTTTCCATCCAACACATTACTGGTGTGAAATCCCCAGTGGTGACAAAGTGGAGAGGCCTTGGCTTATGTACTCAAAAACCCAGAATGCTGCATACTGTATTTGTTGCAAACTTTTCCAGTCTAATGTTCCAGCCACATTGGGTTCTACAGGAACAAAGGACTGGAAAAATCTGGCTAGAAATCTGGCATGCCATGAGAAGGCAGCAAATCACCAGAGAGCATTCCATAGATGGAAAGAGCTTGAAATGAGACTAAAGTTAAAGGCCATCATAGATGATCAACATCAAGAGAAGATTGTATCAGAGTCTCTTTACTGGCAAAATGTTCTGAAAAGACTCATTGCCATTGTGAGAATGCTTGCTACCCAAAACCTAGCACTGCGTGGCACTTCAGATCAGCTGTATGTGCCAAACAATGGAAACTTCCTTAAAATTGTGGAGCTGATGGCTGAGTTTGATGCTGTACTCCAGGAGCATCTAAGAAGAGTCACCACCCAAGAAATATACACACACCGCTACATTGGAAAAACAATTCAAAATGAGATCATACAATTACTGGCAACAAAAGTCAAACCGAAGATTGTGGCAGATCTGAAGTCAGCAAGATATTACTCTGTTCTTCTGGACTGCACACCTGATATCAGCCATACGTAACAAATGACTTTAATGGTGCGTTTTGTAACAACAACAGAACCTAGTGAAAATGTCCCTGTAGTGGTGACTGTCAGAGAGCATTTTCTAGAATTTATTGACATTGATGATACTAGAGGAACTGGTATGACAAATGTGCTTCTTAAAAAGCTGGAAGATACGGGAATTGCGATAGCTGACATGAGAGGTCAGGGCTACGATAATGGTGCCAACATGAGAGGAAGGAACAGAGGAGTGCAGACATGGATCTGAGAGTTAAACCCTCAGGCTTTTTTTGTCCCATGCAGTTCTCATTCATTGAACTTGGTGGTCAGTGATGCAGCATCAGCTTCTAGTGAGGGTGCTGAATTTTTTAATGTAATTCAAAGCATCTATGTATTTTTCTCTGTATCTACTCATCGATGGCAAATTTTGAAGCAACATCTGGGAACATCCTCTCTGACACTGAAACCACTGAGTGCCACACGATGGGAAAGTCGAGTGGAGGCGATAAAGCCTATCGAACACCAAATTGGGAATGCCATAGTTTCCATTATGGAAGATAATGCTATGACAGGAACTGTTTGTGGGAGAACAGTGGCAGAGGGAAATGGAGTCACCAGAAACATACATAGCTTCAAATTTCTGTGTGGCTTAGTGTTGTGGCATGACATGCTGTTTGAAATAAATGTTGTAAACAAGAGACTCCAAGGTGTTGACCTTGATATATCTGGAGCAATGGACCAACTGGACAAAGCAAAGTCATACCTACAGTCTTACCAGTCAGATGAGGGATTTCAAAACATTCTGAAGAGTGCACAGACGTTGGCAGAGGAACTTCACACTGAAGCTATTTTCCCACCCATTCAAGAATACAAGAGTCACCGAAGAAGATGACATTTTGATTACGAGGCACAGGATAATCCCATGAGACCCCAAACAACAATTCGAAGTTGAATTATTTACCCAGGTGCTAGACTGTGCAATACAGTCAGTTGAAGAATGTTTTATGGAGCTTAAGGAACACAACAGCATATTTGGGATGTTGTATGATATTTCAACACTCCTCACTATACCCGAAGAAGACCTACACCAGCAATGCAGGGCACTAGAGACAGTGTTGACACATGATGACATGCGCAATATTGATGCGAGTGATTTAGGTGATGAACTGAAAGCCCTTTCAAGATACATTTCAGCAGGATCAACTCCAAAGGCTGTTCTGGAATATATGTGCACAAATAAGATGACCACCCTCTTTCCAAATGCTTTTGTTTTTCTGCGCATACTTCTAACACTTTCTGTAACAGTTGCCAGTGGAGAACGCAGCTTCTCCAAGCTGAAGTTAATAAAAACACAACTACGCTCCACAATGACACAGGAGAGGTTGGTCGGCCTTGCAACCATCTCAATAGAGCATGAGCTGGCCCAGACTGTGGACCTTCAGGAAGCAGTTCAAATCTTTGCAACCAAGAAGGCACGGAAAACACCACTTTGATTATTCAAACAGATAAAAATGCCAGTGTTTACTGTGCAGACAAGAAAGTTACATTTGCTGTTCAGGCCTTGGAAAGTTAAGTGTTACTTAAAATTTTTGAACAAGGCATTTTAAGTTGTTAGTTCTCCTTTATTGGGGTAGGTAGCAGAGCAGTTTCATGAAAGGAGTAGAACAGGATAGCAGAATTGAGACCTTTCAAAGTTTTGGCTGAAGCGAGGGGGAATGGGGGCGTCATTTGAGCTCCCTGCCTCAGGTGCCAAAATGTTGTGAGCCGGCCCTGCCCCTAGGTACCATACACCATCTGCAGGCTCCAGGAACACTTCTCACTCCAGCCATTCTCCCTGTCCACGACACAGTTTCTGTACTAGGGGCTGCAGAGATGGGGGCTTAGGAGCTAGCACTGTTGGCTCCCTGTGGACTCTCCCATGCCAGGAACATCTTGAGCAAAGGACTTAAGGGAGGTTTCCCTTTGTGCTGCCTGAGTGATGCAAATTAACTGGAGTGTGTCAGCTAGTCTTCAAATGAGTCTGTGTTTAAAGGATCAAAGTCAACATTTTAAACCCACCATTTGACCTCCTTTATTAAAAGTCTCTTCCAGACACTTAAGATTTTTAAATGTTTGCCTTCATTTACATTTCCAAAGAGCTATTTCCCATCCCCAACCCCTGTCCCCACAGGTGTAGCCTGGCTGGCTTAGCGCCCACTTTATGAATCTCATAATATCTTATTGCAGTAAAATTTCCTTGGCTTCTCTTCCATGTTGGCCCTTGCCTGTTTTACTAACCTTTGCTCCATTTTGGTATTTCCTGGGGTCTTGCTAAGTCCTCCATGTTGTTATCTTGATTACATTTTGTTGTCTTCCATTTAGATGTTTGCTTCAGCTTTATATTTATTATGCTTCAAAGTATATAACTTTGCTTTTTAAGGTCTGATTCTGCAGTCTTTAAGCATCCAAACTTTCCAGAGCTTCTTAAACCAATTTCTTGCTATTGTTATTTGTAGCTAACCTTTTCTTAAATTTGGTATGTACTCAGATAAGAGATTACTTAGGATCAAAAAATTAAGAGTGATTTCTTTATATACATATGAAAGATACAGCCTGGCAAGGAATCAGTAGAGCCATTAAAGGACTTGAGAGAGAAGTTAGTGACAGATGCTTATGCTTTTATCATAAGCATGAATTAATTCTTTGTCTTAATAGTATAAGGACCCATACTTCGGACTGGAGTCTCTTCTTAAATGACGGGATAGAATATTAAACCATTTTTATCATTATGTGAGAGGAAATAATTAGGCACTTTCAACAGACAAACTCAGTACCAAAGGAATAAAATATGACCTATTTTAAATAGGTTGCTTAAATGACTTGGGATGTACCAGAAGGCAGAAATGCAATTCTTATATTTCCCATACTTAAAAAAGGTTTTTTAAAAAAACAAGCCCAAATGAAGTCAGTCTGCACTGGGAACTTCTGAATTTAAAATGGATAACTTATTTAAGCTTAGTTAAGTGAAAAGAGAGATAATACCAAATGGGCTAGAGTCACTGGATTTTTTTTTTTTAAAAAAAAGCAATTTGAAGAAGTGGAAATAACTTCCTGTGTTGTACCTGGATAAAAAAAAAAAAGCTGCACAAACCTGGATTTAAAGAGAGTCAAGCAATGGCAAAAACTGAGATATGATTAAATAGAGTAAATCAGCAGCACAGACAGAGGAGAGAGAATATGTTAGAAGTTCCATGTGAAGAAAAGCAACTTTTAAGGAGATCAATGTCATGTGATATATCACTGACAATGTCTGGTTTCCTTAGAATCTAGGAAGCTCTTTATCATGTCCTACAAGTTCTGGTGCACTGTGAAGGTGGTCACTCACTGCAGGCACTGCATAGTTGGTCAGGCAGAGGCATAGCAGGCTCTCTTTTTGGAATCCCTTGTCGACAGCTGCTCCAGCCCTGCAGTGGTCTACCCCTTTAGTGATTCAGCCCTCCGGCCAGGCCATGAGTTATGTCTGCCACTCTCAGGATATACAAAGAGTCCAACATAGGATAGCCCCAGAGTCAGGCAAGGGGTTCCAGGCCTCACCAGGCCAAGATCCCAGCATCATAACTTTGCAGGTTATATGGTGTTCTGAGTCCACATTCTTTTATATCCAGGGTAGGATTTTCACCTTCAGCCCCATCCAGAGGTTGGTAGGGGAGCCTTTCTACCACGCTCCAATCCAAAACCCTGTAGTAGGCGGCAAGTTTCTGCACCCTCAAAAAGTGCTCCAGCACGACTCACCTGGATTGCTTCTTACCAGTCTCCTTACACAAAATGACAAATCAAAGCCACATAAAACAAATCTAAGGATAAATCCTAGATTTTACAAGTGTCCAGAGTCCTTTTTCTTCAGCTGGTCAGGACTAAGTAGATTCTCAGGGGCCCCAGGCAGCTGGATCTCCCATAGCTTAGCTCCTTCTGAGGAGCTAAGACTGTATGTCCGTTCACCTCTACTGGTGAGCAACTACTGAGCTGCTCTGCTCCTCTTTTAAGCTCCTCCTCCAGCCCATGCATGCTTTGCAAGTGTGGTGAGGTGGGGCTGCCTGGGGCAAAAGTAGCTCTTTAACCACTTTCTTTCTAGAGCAGGGTTTGTACTTCCCATCACATGCACATATCAGAAAGTCTTGATTTATGGTTTTTGAACTTGAACTTGATGAAATAAGTTGTAGTATGACCAGACATCCCGCTCCCATGCACAAACTCGGTGAGCTGGATTCTTTGTTTTTCTTCACAAAGTTAAAATCTAGCTCTGGCACATTCAACTAGTGCACATGCTCTCAAATGCATGGAACTTAAGTATGTCTTCTCTAACATAGAAAATATATTGTTAATATATTTTTAATTCTTCTTGCAAAATCATTAAAAAAATGAAAAGTATAAAATTTTATGGTGTCTTCATATCCTTTAATAATGTTCTGAGGTTAGAGACCAATCACCACCATAGGATGCAATCCAAAACACAATGCTTGGAAGCAGTAAAGTACTATTCAGCATTAATTAATAAAGCTGCTATAATATTTAAGATACCTTTAGAACAACATCTGAATCATCCTAATTTGCACAACAAAACTCCACTGACAAACCCATTGTCCAGAACATTTTAATATAAGGTGGATGGGACCACCAGCAGGGCAAGACCCAAAAAGATGTCCACCTGCTGCTGATCACCAAACTTAAATTGCCCAGGGCCATATTTTTAAACTTAGAAATTGGTGTGTGTGTGTTTTTAGTTATGAATCCAATATAACTTGTCTCAGTTAAACATCAGGTTATACTTTTGGTTATTGCTCTGAATTACTTTAATCCTGAAATCTATAAATCAAAATCTGATTCTACGTCAACACACCAAAATTGTCCTTCATAAGATAGATTGCTCAGTACTGTGAAAAATACCTACTGACAATATATGTATAATAAATTAGATTGAATTGGTTCAGTTCAACTTATGAAGAAACTGTGTGCGCATATTATATGAACTAAATTCAAATGTATTTTTATGTTTTGCCATCGCAGCATAAATTATTCAGTATTTGCTGCAAAGATATAATGCAAATAGTTCTGAAATTAACAAAATGTAAATTTGGGGGCTTTTTGTTATTTAGAATCGTCTACCTTAAAGGCCAAACAAGACTTGTATGTAAGAATCACTGGGGTCCACAAGCATGAAGAACATTTTTTAAAAAAAGTCCTTACACTGTACTGGAAAAGAGATGGGGTAGTTCCTTTCACCTAAGTATTTGGGCACCACAGATTGGTTGGCATTTCTCTAGGATGGCTCTCTGATACTGTATACACAAATATTAACTCCTTGGTTTATATCTAGTCATTTTGGCCCTTCAATCCTAGGGGTTTTCATAGAATCATAGAAATATAAGACTGGAAAGTACCTCAAGAGGTAATCTAGTCCATCTTCTCATGCTGCAACAGGATAAAGTATATGTAGACCAGCCCTGGCAAGTTTTTGGCTAACTTGTTCTTAAAAACCTCCAGTGAGCAGGATTCCGCACCTGCCCTAGTTACTTATTTCAGAGCTTAATCTCTGTAGTTAGAAAGATTTTTTTTTATAATATCGAGCCTACATCTCCCGTGTTGCAAATTAAGCTGGTTGCTTCTTACCCGACCCTCAATGGACATGGAGAACAATTGATCACTGTCCTCTTTATAACAACCGTTTAGATATTTGAAGACTGTTACTCCTTTCCCCACCTTCTCTCCTCAAGACTAAACAGGCCCAATTCTTTCAACTTTGCCTTATAAGTTGTGTTTTATGAACCTTGTGTTCTGTCCTCTGGACTCTCCAGTTTGTCTACATCTTTCTTAAAGCGTTGTGCCCAAAACTGGACAGAATACTGCAGCTCACCAAAGCCAAGTGGCGCAGAACACTTACCTCCCATCTTTTACATATGACACTCCTGTTAATACACCCCAAAATAATATTTGCCTTTTCCACAACAGTATCACAACAGCATCATGCTGTTGACTCATTCAGTTTGTGATATACAGTAAACCTCACATCCTTTTCTGCAGTACTGCTGCTAGCCAATTTTTCCATATTTTGTATTTGTACATTTGACTTTCCCGTCTTAAGTATAGTGCTTTGCACTTGTCTTTATTGAATTTCAGCTTTCTGATTTCAGACCAGTTCTCTAATTTATCAAGGATATTTTGAATTCTAATCCTGTTCCCCAAAATGCTTGCAATCTCTCCTTGTTTGGTGTTATCTGCAAATTTTATAAGTACACTCCCCACTCTATTATCCAAGCCATAAATGAACATCTTGGATCAATATAAATATATAATATGTACATATAGTATATATTTATACTTGAGCCAAAGTATATGTGAGTATAATCATCAAGGTTATCTAAATTTGGTGAAGTTGCATTTTATTGGTGAGCTCCTGTGTAATATCACCACTCCCAGAAATTACCCCACAGTCTCCAATCCTGATTCTGGGAAGTCATTACTTTTTATCTCAAAGAGTTTTTGTCGCTTCTTCAATTAACTTCTGGGTGATGCTGAAGATACATAATGACACTATAACAGGCAGAGTTATTAAGTTTCCCTCTTTACTTAACATCTCATTGCTGTCACACATTGATATTATTGGCATTAAGATCACTGGCATTATGCTTGCTACTGATACAAAAATATCTCTGCTGAAGACGTAGGAGCATCTACCCAATTGCTAAATACACTTGTCCTCAGTTTTTCTAATGAGGAACATGCACATTTTCTTATTCATAAGTCATTAAGAATATTTCCATATGCTTCATCTTTTGATTGCCTCATGTTAAGACTAAACTTCCCATATTTATAAATGTCCATGCATTTACATTACTAATGCTATTTACAGCCTGGTTTTTTCCCCTATCACATCCATTAAGTGTAGTAAAAGCTGGTTTGCTTATTACAGGTCATGGTCTGCGAGAAGTCAATAAAACCATTCATGAGCCTTCACTAACCACACCAAATTTTCTCCTTCTTTAATATTTCTTAAAAATGTAAATGTATTTTAAAAAGTTTAGAAAATAAGCTGTACTTATTTATGGAGCGGCAGAATCCTCTCCATAGATAATTTGAAACTAACTTTCCATTATAACCTGATTTTAAGCACCTCTCCCCTAACTTTCACAACCAGAAACCAATCCCTCTGAAATGTTACATGCCATCTCTTCCTAGAATTCTTTTTTTCTGAAAAGTTTGGGGAGCAGGAGGGAAATCAGAAAATACATTTTATTCCACTCTCCCCATATATGCCACTCAGATGTAAACACACACACGCCCCTCTTATGGAGTCCCTTAAAATCTGCCAGAGAAGAGTTCCTGTCCTGCAGGCCCTATATGCCAATCTGATTAAAACTTTTGTAGCTCAACCCGGAAATTTCCCACAAAATGCTTATTTAAGAAGATGAAGACTTTGGGTGTCAGCTGAAAGTGCACCTTAACTACTAATATTGTTTCTTTACAAAAATTTAACACCTTTAAACAAGGCAAAAGGCTAAAAAGTCTGGAAATTAACAGTTAAGATATGCAGCAAATGCCTCATTTTCATATTATCCCTTCTTCATCCATTATCACTGCACCCAATTTACACCGCTACCCAACCCAATTTTTACCTATTAAAACTTGACAAAATAGAAGCATAGGTCAAAATAATTTATAAAAACCCATTTCCTATTTGAGCATTCCATTTCCAGTGTACGATAATGCAACACTACTCATGCAAAAGTCCTACATATGCTGGTTGCTACATAATACAGTTAATATCCTTAAAATTCAAGCCTTACCAATACTTGACTAAATCTACACCGCTATATAATCAACATTTTATAACACCAAGTAGATCAATCATTCCAGTTCTGTTCATGAAAGGATTCTTTTACTTCACCAAAATATAGTGCTATGAGCAAACGTATAGAACTCTGACATAATTTAATGTACCCTGGCACTATATGCATTTTACTATGCATTTAATACAAATAAATAAAATCAATAAGATATATCCAACAGAATATTTTCATTACAGAGCAAAACAAAAGGGAAAGGTTGAGGGGGATATTTATGGCAGGTAGTGTGACAAAGGATTTTATGGCAGTGTGGAACTGGCTGGGTTATTTAACTGTTTGTTTCTAGTCATGTAAAGATTTGTAGAGGGCACAGGGTTTTTTTTTTCTTTTTGTTTCTTTGTTTTTAAAGTATAGCTATTTAGATTATAGCACCAATAAATATAATTATTGTACAGGATTCTGTGAAGACTTTTTTGGAACTTGAGATATTAGAGAAAACAAAATTGGTGAATTTTTCAGGTGCTACATAAGACTTTAAAATAGCCACAAAGACTGCAGTGTGAGTGTAGGTCTGCAGAGATCCAGTAGTATTCTCGTGTGTTATCTGTGTTGTGAAACCAAGGTGTAAGGCTACTAGTTAAAGAGCAACAGCTGCCTTCCCCCAATTCTAAGTATAGTGTAATAATATATTATGTTTTATTATTGAGAAACATCAGTAGGATACTGCCAAATTACTTAGTCAATGTAGATAGAAGGTACAAAATAACTTTTGCTTATAAAGAAAAAAAATTGAGTCAAAATGATAAAGTAGCTAATAATCCATTTCTTCCATTGGGATAGACCTACAAACACACAGCACGAGATGGAGATGTTTAAACAGCTGTCAGATAACTGAAGGAAGTATTGAGGGGCAGTCCTTTAAAAGGTAATACTCCCTTTGACTTCACTGGGACCCTTGCCTGAGAAACGACAGAAGGAATGAAAAACTGTTACCTGCTTATGAAGATATTAAGGTGAGGTACATTAAATATATTGAACACACTCCCAGCTGATATTTCAGTCTGTTATCTCTTCAACTTGATAGAACTTTGGATTAAATTCCTTGAATACTGCTGTACATGTAGGTTTATATTCAAGACAGTACTGCAACTGCTGAAAAAATAATACAATTAGATGTGGGTTTGTAACTGCCACAGCATGAAACAGACTTTGTATGCTGCTAATTTATTTTTATTTCTGTATAATTCTTCTGAATTCTGTTCCAAAATCCTGCCTTTATTGAATAGCTATACTTGCTGGTACATCATAAGAATTAGTACAATTTTACAAATAGAAAAAAGAAAAGGAGGACTTGTGGCACCTTAGAGACTAACCAGTTTATTTGAGCATGAGCTTTCGTGAGCTACAGCTCACTTCATCGGGTGCATAGCATATCGTGGAAACTGCAGAAGACATTATATACACACAGAGACCATGAATATATAATGTCTTCTGCAGTTTCCACGATATGCTATGCATCCGATGAAGTGAGCTGTAGCTCACGAAAGCTCATGCTCAAATAAACTGGTTAGTCTCTAAGGTGCCACAAGTCCTCCTTTTCTTTTTTCTTTTTACGAATACAGACTAACACGGCTGTTACTCTGAAACCTACAATTTTACAGTACAGTGGTAGAACTTTTATAGAAAGTTGTTAGTGCACAAAATATTTTATTCAATGAATCATAATCAGATCACAGCAGTGATTCTAAGATGGCTGCTGTAGCTCCTCCAAGTGGACTGAATCAAGTTTTGTCTGGATTCAGAACTTTGGGTCTAAATGCCCACAAGTATTGGGAAGTTGGATACAAAGTTACAGGGTTCGGCTAATTAATTTGCCATGGTCACAGACTGAGTTGGCACTCGAGCCGGAAATAGAACCTCTCAGTAGAAGTGGAGACTTCCATTCCTGACACATCTCATTCTCCTTTGAAAAAGTCTGAACATGTTGTGCTTCTGGAACAGAAAACCCTGGGTTCCATTTCCACACTAAGAGTTGGTCTCTTTTTTTGAACACTTCATTAAGACATCTAATTGAGGTCCTTCCTACCAGTCTCCTGCAATTCAGGTGGAAGTTGAATTTCCCAGAGTATTTTGAAAAATAATAGTATAATGGCTGGCCATTTTATAGGAACCTTTAACATAGGCAGTGTTATCCTTGATCAGATCCGTGGTCCAGTATCCTGTCTCTCACACTGGCCAGTAACAGATGCTTCAGAGGAAGGTGCAATGGACCTTACAGTAAGCAGATGTAGGATAATCTGCATTCAGGGAAAGACTCATTATCCTCTCTAATTATTAGAGATTGGCTTAAGCACAAAAGTATGAAGTTTTATATCCCTTCTAAAATTTTTGTTAGCGTATCTAGTAATTTGTTGTTATAACCCTGGCTATTCCTACTGTCCATTTAAAGGTCCAGTCCATCTATGAACCTTGCTAAATTCTTGGTCTCAGCAACATCCTATGTCAATGCATTCCATAGTCTAATTATTCCTTATATGGAAAAGTATTTCCTTTTATCTGTTTTGATTTTGCTACCTTTCAATTTCATTGAATGTCCCCTTGTTGTTGAGTAATGAATCAGGGAGAACAGAAGCTCCTGATCTTTCTTCTCTGTTACATTCATTATTTTATATACTTTTATTATGTCCCTTCTTATCAGGCTACTGGTAAACAATCTTAATCTTTTTCTTTTCAATATGAGGGTTTTTCCATGCCCCTAATCGTTTTCATTACCCTACCCTGAACACACTAATTGTGTAATATCCTTTTTGTTATGCGTGACCATTAGTGCACACAATATTCCAGAAAATCGTGAACCTTTGATTTATATAGTGGAATTATAATATTTAGTGTTATTCTTAATTCTATTCCTTGTATACAATAACATCTTTTTTGCCATCTTAACTGCAGCTGCACCTTGAGCAGAGGTCGTTATTGAGCAGTCCCCAATGAGACTCATGTCCCTTTCGTGAGATGATAGTGTTAATTTAGAAGCCTATAAAATGTATGAGTCGTTCAAGTTTTTCCCTACAATGGGTATTACTTTGCATTTCTCAGTTGCCAGTGTGTTGTCCATTTACCTAGTTTGGTTAAATTCATCAGTCTTGTCTGGACTTGTCTAACCTAAATATCTTTAACAAAATTTGAAGATGCTACCTCACTACTCACCCTCTTTTCCGGATTGTTAATAAATATATTAAAAACACTGTGTCTAGTACAGAACCTTGGGGCATCCCAGTGTTAACCTTTTGCCATGCTTAAAAACTGACCATGTATTCCTGCTCTGTTTTCCGTCTCTTAGTAAGCTTTTGATCCATGGCAATACTTTTTCTCTTACCCATCACTACTTTGCTTCTTTAGTAGCCTCTTGTGGGGGACTCTTTCAAAGGCTTTTGAAAGTCTAAATAAATTTTCAACTGATTTCCCTCTCCCGCCTACCCCACATCCACTGGACTCATCATGTGGCCCTGGAATACAATTACCCCTGGGGTACAACATGATTCAAGGCTCTCCCAACTCCCAGGGTAGTGGGAAGGGAGCAGAGAGAGAGAGCCCAGCCAGGCTCCCTCATAATAACCCAGGGCCCCAAGCGCCGGAATCCCATCTCCCACCCAGGGATGCAACCTGAGGAAGCTCCTACCCTAGGTTGGATCCTAACTCCTAGAGCTGGAGAGAGAGTAAGAGAGAGAGACTCCATTTATAAACTCGTGGTCCCAGCAGCCCATGTCCCACTTTGAGAAGACCCCTTCTTCTGCTCCAAGCTGATGTAGTCCTGAATCTCAAATGGCAGAAGTCCATGCTACAATGCTGAAGATTCAGGGCCCAAACCCTGCATGATGATGCATGGTGTAGAGGTTGTTACAGCTGCACTTAATATAATCTGTTTGCCCATTTAAAAAACAACAACAAAACAATCTGGGGAATTATATACCAAAAAACATTAAAACATTAAGGTTCCAAAGTCAAGCATTCAAAAGTTAGGAAATGTCAGATTTGCAGTTGCCCATGCAACTTTAATTCAGCCTGCTTGTGTGTGAATTATCAACTTTAATTACATGATTTCATATATTTCACACATGCGTGCATGCACACACACAATATCTCTGCCTCGTTCAATGCATGTGTGGAATGCACAAGGCGGCCAAACTAGTGTTGCATGGGCAACTGAAAATCTAGGATTCAAGTGCTTCACTTTGCAATCTGAATAATGTTCTCTGAACATAGTTTTAGTATACGTTATTGCATAGATGGATAGCAATTTAGTGTGCTGTTCAGTGTTATTGGTTCAATGTTTTTTGGTTTTGTTTCTTAAATTAAGATATCATAATAGAAAGAAGCATGAAGGCTGAATAAGAAAAGGGCCTCTATTTGTTTAAGTTAAATGTGTGAAATATGCTTGCTATTTGGCATTCTCCATTAAACTATTAATCAGTGACCTTGGTGTTTACATTTGAGCTATGTGATCATAGCTTGCTTGCAACAATAAGAGGCCATGACATGTGTTTAACAAAAAATTTAAGCTATTTGTCACTGACTCTTGATTATATAATACTCCGTGGTTACAGAGTTTAAAACACTTCACTGTAAGATTAGTTGATGTTTTTAATAGGATTGTATGCCTGAGAGGGTGCGCCTGTCCCACACTGGCCTGAAAGGGGTTAAAGCAACCCTAGGGAGGCTGTGCAACAGGCAGCCAATTGGAGAGGACCTTAGGGAGGCTGTGCAGGAGACAGCCTATTGGAAAGGGGCTGCGAGGAGCAGCCAGTCAAGGCCAGGCAGGCCCATATAAGAAGAGCTGCAGGGCAGAGCAGGTCAGTCACTCCCTGAAGCTTGAGGAGGGAGGAGGACTGGCTGCCTTGCAGGTGGAAGGCAGCTAGCACATTGGACGGAGCAGTAGTAGGCAGGATCAGGGGAGTGAGAGCGAGCTCCTGGCTGACTGCTGACATGCTGAGGTCCTGAGACAAGGGCACAGAAGGTTCTGGGGTGCGGGGAAGTGGCCCAGGGAACTAGACTGCGAGGTTGGAGGGATGCAGCACATGGCTGCCATCTACAGGGTCCCTGGTTCGGGACCTGGAGTAGTGGGTGGGCCCGTGTCCCCCTGCACCCCCACTTGCCACGAAGGAAGTGGCGGGACAATGGACTATGGTTCCCCCAGAATGGGGGAGAACAGAATGTGACACAGCCAGAGGACTGTGTACTGAAGCGGCTGCTGTGTTCTTTGGGATGACACGCTTCCAGGAGCAGACGTGACAGTGGCAAGGCAGCACCAGACGAGGACACACTGGTGAACTAAGTTAATTTCCAGGACAGCCAGCAGGAGACGCCACAGTGGTGAGTCGAATGCCATCACAATGCCCAAGATTGTAGAGCGCCTCCACATCCCCTCTCTGTCCCCTTTTAAGTGTTGACTACAAGCTCAGTCCAAAGCCCATAGAAAAACTGAATGAATATCATCCCTATTCAGAAAGAGGAATATATCTAGGTATCTCTGGGAACCAGAGAGGTAAGTGATTTTTTTATGGTCAGGCTTAGAGCAGGAGATGGGGATTCTGTTGGTGATGAAGGTGGAAGGGAGGAATATAGAGATGCTGGAGACAAATACACTTATTGCTTTAGGCGTAAAGATTCCAGTCCTACAATCGTTGTTCACAGTGGTTCAATCGAATTGTGAATGTACGTTACCTGCGAAAATCAGGTCACTTCTTTAGATTCCTAGACATGCATCTAAATACCTAACTTTAGATGTTCTTTAAAAACAAAGCCTAAATTTCTAAACAGAACTTCTGAAATATCTGAAGTTCAACCTAATTACTTATTTTAAAACAATACTTTTCCATATACTTTTCCTGGAGTCTTTAAAATAAAGTATATTTTCCTTTAAACTGTGAGTAGATAGAAATTATGTTAATTTGATTTACAGCCAAACATATGCTTAGCAGTACCACATCTGAGTAGTGGTAATACTTTATTCTTCTATGAGATATGTCATCTGAAGTTTGCAAAGCACGTTACGTGCATTAATTAAGCCTCACAACATCTCTAATGTATATAAGGATCATTTCATTCTCCATTTCATTAAGCCCAGTTCAGCCTATCCCTGCTTAAAATATCTGTCGCAAATTAGATTTTAACCTGCTTAGAGAGTGCGCAACTATTGCAAGCTTTATAATTGTCTGCCCCACTGTTACCTCCTGATGAGCTTCAAGTCTGTGGTTCTGCCCATGAGGAATTTTTTCCTGTCCTTTTGAGGACAAATGCTCATCACATTACTGTAAAGAACAACTTGACATCTGGCTCATTTTGTCTCAGGAAACTGGCCACCTGAGTTTTATATCTGATTTCTTAAGGAAACTGGAGTGCTGAACTATAGTACGCTCAAACTCAGCCGCTGTCTGTCTATTTTTATTTCATTCTTCTTGTAATAGAAACGTCAGTTTGAGTGCTTTACATACAACAGGATAAACAGAATGGTTAAAATTCGATATAGGCAGCAGCAAACAATTCCATCATCTTGGCAAACATAGCCTTGCAATTTTTTTCTTAGTACAGTAGGTAAAATAAGTCTACACCTGAGAACTTGGGAGATCTGTAGGTAGCAAAAAGTCTCCATAGACCCTTGAAAATTTTAATTTTAAATTGTTTATATCTATCTCTCTATCTCTCTATCTATCTATCGAGAGAGAAATGTATGCTAGCTCATTTATTTCCATAGCTTGTGAAGGTTGACAGCCCTGGAGATTGAAATCCTCTGTGTATATACTACCTCTTGAATGTGTCTCAGCTCTCTTCTGCAAGGATCACCACTGGGGTAAGGATGGTAGTTACAGCTTCATGCTATTCAAAACTTGGCTTTCTGCTTAGTCTGCCAGTTATGGTGATGGTTTTGTGGTGATACACCTAGTCAGTGGTAACTGGTAGAGCTGGTTGAAAATCTTCCTTTGATGTTCTTCTATGGGTATTTTTGCAAAAAAATAAAATGTTGTTTTGGCAAATGTGATTTTACCAAATATTCTTCTTAGAGTGTCCTCTGCATATTCCCTCTCATGGGGTGCTCTGATTAGTGCAGCCTGAATGGTAGATTTCATCTGCCTCATGCTCACGCAGCTCCCTCACTCCTCCCTCTGGTGAATGTAAAAAAGTTCCAGGGTGAGGATATAAAAGGGACATGGCGCTCCAGCTGTTCCAGTTCCTTCCAACCATGACAAGCTGAACCGTTTAGGAGATGCTCCAGGGTCTTCCTGTATCTGTACTTTGCTATCTATTTATCTATTATAATAGTACTCCTTTAAATAGTGTAGATAGTTGAACTTGAGATGGCAAAACAAAAGAATATACCAAAGAATAAAAAACCTGGTTTCAAGAGATGTGTATCATGTGCATCTGACACACATGCTACGCACCTGGCATACTTGGGAGAGGAACACTCACCCTTGAAATGCTCAGTTGGGTTAACTTCTACAACTTGAGCAAAGAGCGAGACAGAGTAGACCTCAGGAGATTTTAGTACAAGAAGCACTGTCAGCAAAACAATCCAGAACTGAGAGAGGACAGGGTTTGAGCAGGTCTCAGAGACCAGCATCTCTCAGTGAGTCTGCTGGGAAGAAGGACAAACCCTCTTCCTGAATATCCAGTACTAAAGGATCCAGTAGTGACAAGGATGAGAAGAGCAACACTACTGGGGTGTCAGCCTCTGTTTCCAGAGCCAGTCCTGTTAGAAAGGACTCAGCTGTTATGACAAGCATGCACATGCAATCCTCGATGGTGTCAGCCTCTTTACAAAGAGCCAATCTACCCAAAAGACTCATCTAACCAGAACTCTTCAAGGAATCCATTCTGGATACACATTCTCATAGTAGAATTAGGAGACTTTTTTTTTTTTTTGGAACTGATAGTGTTGGATCAGGATGAGCTGGTTCCAAAAGCAAGAGCTAACAAACATATATGATGAGGAAATGATAGAGGCAGTAGCCAGTATCAAAACCACACTGCAACAGATAGTCAAGGCACAAGTTCATTGATCAAATCTGTTGGTGATCGAGACAGGTATAGCAATTAGGAAGGAGTTGGACATATTGTTACAACCAATTCAATTACGTGTTTTCCCAGGGAAGAGTGGAGGAGTGAAAGAACTTAGGATCTCTCCTCTACTTCCTTCACCTACGTCTCTTTCTGGGTCCCCAGAGGAGACTTTTTCTCCGCTGTCCTTTACTCAATGAAGGAGATTGTTGTCTCTGTTTTTTTCTGAACCAAGAATATACTCTGATCAGAAAAGGAGTACAGATCATGAATTGGATCCAGAGAGAGAGAGAGTACTTTAACATCCTCATTCACATACCCTCGATCCATATAGACAAAAATATTTCCAACTGGATCCGAGTATGGTTTCTGGCCTGACTGGCAAGAACCCCCTTAGGTTGAATGGTCACATTATCAAGAGGTCTCTCTGTATAAGAATAGACCTTTGCCAGTTTGGTATTGAGAGGATGTTCAGTTATCAGATCCAAAGGATTTGGATCTGGCAATGCATCTAAGTCCTGACAAGTATCCTACAGTAGTAACAGATTTGTTATCAGAGAAGAAAGCATTAATGGAGTTACAAGAGTTGGATACAGATTCTGGAGGGATACCATCTCCAAATGAAAATGTTGGTGACACCTTAGCATTGTTGCCATCAGAGGATTTGGTGACCTTCCATGGGCTGGTCGATCACATGGTAAAGATATTGATATTTCCTCAATTTTGGTTGAAGAATTGTCTCATCCTGATTTTAATATTTTTGGGCAATCTACCAGAAAACAGGTCTCACTTCCCTCGTTGGAGGGATTGTTTCAGCCAGAGAAAAGGGTTTGGAAAACTCCCTCATTCTTTCAGCCTTTATATAAAAAGAAAAAAAAAGCTGACAAATTGTATCAGTTTCCTCAGGAAAGCCTGGTTGTGTTTCATATCCTCCCATCTCCTAATTTGTTAGTGATAAAGGTGACACAACAAAGATCAAAAGATGCCCAAGTTCACTCTACTCCTTCAGATAAGAAAGGAAAAGACTGAGGGTAATTGGGAGAAAAGTGTTTTCTTCATGGATATATCAAATTATGAAGCTGTCATGACTAGATAACAATACCACTTATGGGGGAAAGTGCTCCATTCTTAAAAGCTGTGCCAGAAAAGCATTAAAAAGTTAGTGAAAGCCCTTCTGATGGAGGGGCAGAATGTTGCTAAACTTCAGCTAAGAGCAGCTTCTTCAGCTGCTTTTGCTAGGGTAAGAGCTTCAGATATCACATTAAGAAAACATGCGTGGCTGAGGTTGGTGGGTTTCCCTCAGGAGACAATGATGAGGATTGAAGATATTTTCTTTGAAGGAGATGGTCTGTTTAGTGTGCAGACTGAAGAGGTGCTGGAAAAATTAAGAATGTAAAATCTACAGATAGATCTTTGGGTGTCTTTATTACAGCAAAGAGATCATCATTGGCTCCACTAGTCAGATACCAAAGACAATACCCAACTTCTTCAGCAATTCTTTACTACTATCAAAGAAGGAATAATTAACCACCAGCCTTAGCATCATACTTCCCAGCATCAACACCAAAGAAAAAAGTCAATTTGTAATAATAGGGGAAAACTTCCAATTCTTCATCTTCTGTGATTCCTGCAAGGTCTCAGATTTGACATAAGAACACAACTTCCAAAGAAGTCCAGTTAGACATCTTTATCCCTCTGTTTGGGGGCTATTTGTCCCACTTTTATCATCAGTGGGAATTAATAACAAACGGATTCTGGAGGTTAATGCATGAAGTTATTCAATACAGTTCAAGAACCTTCCTCCCAACAATTCACCAGTTTCATTTCGGTCCGGGATCCAGTTAATCTCTGTCACTGTTCAAGGCAACTGCACCTGTATTTCACCTAAGTAGTTCAGGAAGGACACCCACTCTTGACTTCCAGGTCCTCAGCTGTTGCATTTCTGGGTGGAGTCCCTTGTCTCTGTATCTTTTCTGACTGGGGGGCTCCCAGGCTGCACTGTGTATTTCTCAGCAAAGAGACTGCCTAACCAGGCCTGCTTGCTTTCTCATCAGAGAATGATACAAATAAAGGTTACCTCACATTTCTTTCTAAGCAAGCCTCCTTCATCCTAAAGGTAAAAAGCATTACAGAGAAAACAATAAATGCACACATGCTAATAAGCTTACCAAGCAACACCCCACCTAGGGTTTTTTTTTCTGGTTACAAGTTCATCACAGCTTCAGCTCAGAATAAGCTTAAACAGTTTTATGAGGCCTTCCATAAGGATTGGGGCCCTCTGTGGACCAGGAGTCCTGCCCTTTTGTTGGATCAGGAAGAAGGCACTGAGTCGGTTTAAAACCCAGGCTTTGATCCAGAAGTCTTTGCTTTATCGGGTCTCTGGAAAATCCAGTTTGAACTAGTATATGCATATCACTCCAGGAGGCTTCAAAGGCTGATAATAGAGGAAGTTCATTAGCATTCCCCCTCCCTACTAGAGAAGGTACATACTGTGTCACCACAAATACATACATATTTGCATTTTTAATACAATGTTCCCCAAATATATTAACATAATTCAATAAGGTTTAATTTATTCAGTAAAATTTATCTTAATTCCCTGAGGTTTATTCAGGAAGTTGTCAGTCTGTCACAATCTCAATTTGCTCAGAAAAGAGGTTCAATCTCTATTGCAGTCAAGAGCAAAGGAGGTAGTGCCATGTGATCAGAAAACAAGGGGTTTTTATTCATGTTATTTTCTAATTCCAAAAAAGGATGGGGCCCTCCATCCTACTTTGGATCTTAGAAAATTAAACACCCTTAGAAAAAAATTTCATTTCTGCATGTTATCTCTAACTTCTAGAAGCTCTTCTCTCTCTTCAGGATTAGTTTGCCCCTCTGGATTTAAAAGACGCATATTTCAATAAGGCTATGTCACAAAAATATCTGCATTTCATGGGTGGAGGGGACCATTTTTCAGTACAAGGCCCTCCCTTTTGTGTTACCACAATTCTGAGGGTGTTTACAAAATGCCTGTTGGCAGTGGTAGCATATCTAAAGAGGCAGGGGAGGTATGTGTTTCCTTTCCTAGGTGACTGGCTAATGAAAGTATCGTCAAGGGAGAAAATCCTCTTACATATAAAACAAATGTTTGCTTTTTGTCAGTCTGGGATTACATGTGACCTGAGAAAAAATGGTCCTAAATTCAACTTGGAGAATCCCTTTCTCCCAGAGGAAAGGTTTATAAAAATAAAAGGGTCAGTGTTATTTCCTTCTCCAGTTCCCGCAACAGCCAAACTTCCCTTCCACCTTCCATTTTGTCAATGGGTCTGTCATAAATATAAAGGGAAGGGTAACCACCTTTCGGTATACAGAACTATAAAATCCCTCCTGGCCAGAGGCAAAACCCCTTCTTCACCTGTAAAGGGTTAAGAAGCTAAGATAACCTCGCTGGCACCTGACCAAAATGACCAATGAGGAGACAAGTTACTTTCAAAGCTGGGGGGCGGAATAAAGGGTCTGTCTGTCTGTGTGATGCTTTTGCTGGGACCAGGTCAGGAATGCTCTTCAGAACTTTTCTTAAGTTAGTAAGTAATCAAGCTAGAAATGCGTTAGATTTCCTTTTGTTAAATGGCTGGTAAAATAGGTTGTGCTGAATGGAATGTATATTCCTGTTTTTGTGTCTTTTTGTAACTTAAGGTTTTGCCTAGAGGGATTCTCAATGTTTTGAATCTGATTACCATGTAAGGTATTTACCATCCTGAGTTTACAGAGGTGATTCTTTTACTTTTTCTTTAATTAAAATTCTTCTTTTAAGATCCTAATTGCTTTCTCATTGTTCTTAAGATTCAAGGGTTTGGGTCTGTGTTCACCTATGCAAATTGGTGAGGATTTTTATCAAGCCTTCCCCAGGAAAGGAGGTGTATGGCTTGGAGGGATATTTTGGGGGGAAGACGTCTCCAAGTGGGCTCTTTCCCTGTTCTTTGTTTAACACGTTTGGTGGTGGCAGCATAGAGTTCAGAGACAAGGCAAAGTTTGTACCTTGAGGAAGTTTTTAACCTAAGCTGGTAAGAATAAGCTTAGGGGGTCTTTTATGCAGATCCCCACATCTGTACCCTAGAGTTCAGAGTGGGGAAGGAACCTTGACAGGGTCTATTGGCATCGACCATGTCAGTGACACCATATGCTTGTCTTCATCTGGGTTAGCAAAAAATTCAGTTCAGTTCAGTACTGGTTAGCAAAAAATTACAAACTAGGTGTAGACCGCATGCATCGCAAACTGGTAATTCCATAGTAGGTGTTAACATGGCTGGTGGACAAGCACTCCAAATGTCATGACGGGTACACCTTTCAGTCTTCATTTGCCATCAGTAATACTTACTTCTCATGAACTTACATTGGGATGGGGAGCCAATTTAAAGATAAATCTGTTAGTCAGAGCTCAGTGGTCACCAGAAGAAAATAATCTACATATGAATATCTTAGAGTTGAGCACAATCAGGTTAGCTCTAAAGGCATTTCTGTCTCAGGTCAAACAAAGGGCAGTTGAGGTGGACACAGACAATAGGATATGATTACATTATCGGAAAGAAAACGTGGGGCTCATTTCCCTACAATTATGCATAGAGACAAAGCATTTTTGGGAGTGGTGTATAGATGTTCACTCAATAGCAACCCATGTATTGGAGGGGGAAACAACACCCTTGCAGCTTTTCTGAGCAAGTTGACTTTTCAGATGCACAGCTGGTCTTTGAAAGACAGGGCAGTAGCACACCTCTTCAGTTTATGGGTGAATCTGATTATATATCTTTTTGTATCCAGCAACAACAGGAAGTGTCAAACTTTGTTTGAGAGCAGAGGGACAAAGGGACTCAACATCAGATGTATTTCTAATGCACTGATGTCGGGGCTTAATGTATGTTTTTTCCTATTTCCCCTCATTAAGAGAGTGATAAACAAAATAAAACAAGGCAAAGCCAGGGTAGTTTCGATAGTGTCAGCCTGGGCCAGACAACAGTGCTAACTAGACTTAATTCAGCTGGCAGGGGTTAATTGAGCTTCTGCTATTAGTACTGGACTTGTCACAACAACAAGGGCTGGTTTATCACTCAGATCTTCAGTCTCTTCAGCTAATGGCATGGGGAGTATGACCCTGGGATTGTTAAAGAATCTTGTTCATTAGATGTGCAAACTGTTTTGATAAGTTCAAGAATGAGTCCACAGAAAACTTATACTTATAAATGGAAAATATTTTTGTTGTGGATTTCTATGTATGATATGGATCCATATACAGCTCCAATTATATTAGAATATTTATTGTATCTTAAGAAAGCAGCTTTCACTATCTTCAGCGAAAGTTCACCTTTTAGCCTTATCAGCATACTCTATACCTGTGGATGGTAAATCACTTTTTACTAATGATACAGTTAAAAGTTCTTAAAGACAGTAACAATTTATATACTCTAGTAAGACACCTTGTGCCATCCTGGGATTTGAATTTAGTGCTATCACAGTTGATGAAGCTTCCCTTCGAACCTTTGGGAGATGGTGCTTTGTTCCATCTGTCTATTAAGACAGTATTTTTGAAAGCTATCACTTCTGCAAGGCATATAAGTAATTTGTTCCTTCCTCAGGGAATTATAACAAATTCTACTAGATCAGACAGGGTATCTATGACTTTTTCTATACATATTCCTTTAATACAGAGATGTAGAACAGCAAGATGGAATGTTGTCCACACATTTATTAAACGTTACTTCTTAGATTTAGAATCTAGATCTGATGCAAAATTTGGCAAGGCATTTCTGCAATCCTAATTCAATTAGCACTGCATGGTCCCATCCTCCTGAATCAGACTACTCCTTTTAATCTGTCCTATAAGTGGGAATATGCAGAGAATGCCCAAAGAAGAAATGAAGGTTACTTACCTGTAACCAGAGTTCTTCAAGATGGACTCTTCAAATTCACTTTCCTCGAAGTCCTGCTTACTAAAGGGTTTGGTGGCAGAGGAAGGAACTGAGGTGGCTGGATCACCATACTCCTTTTATACCCTCGTCCTGGAATGTTTGATGTTCACTAAGGGGAGGGCAAGAGAGGTGCGTGAGCGCTACTGTGTTTACTGCTAGCTACAATTCTACTGTTCAGACTGCACCAGTCAGAGTACCCCCTGAGTGGGAATATGCAGAGTCCCTCTTGAAGGACATCTGTCACAAGTAAGTAATCTTCATTTTTCAGTTTTAAATGAAAATATTAGAAAATTTCAGTGGGAGATAATCACTTCTGACCAGCTCTGAAACTCACTTGTTTCCTATACTTTTATCCACCGAACAGTCAACACTTCACAAATTTAAGATATTATCAAGCTCATCTGGATTTGAACTGGCAACCCTAGCTGTGAAAGCCTTTGTAGCTCATTATAATTTACTGAATCAATATGTCCTCTTGCCAGGATCATTTTAACCAGTCATTAATAGTATGTATGATTTGGAACAGCGTGCTTGCTGTGCTTTTTAAATTTCCATGCAGTTAATAGCTTCAATTATTCAAGTACTCTTCCAGTAACTATCAAGAAGACTACATGAGCTGAATATTGTTGATGGATGACCGAATTAGTTTTAAATTAAGCAGAATACATTTTATTACCTGAATCACAGACTGTGACATCGGGTAACCTTAGAAGTATGACAACTTCTCTGATAAAGGCCAACTTGTCTTTTAGCAGACATTTGAAGGCTCGTTCACTTGAAAGTGGTACTTGAACTACAGAGGAAAGTATTAAATGTATCAGAATCAGGGCCACTGCAGGCTGGAAGTTGGAATGGGAGTTAAGTGAGCCTGTGCCAATGAATAGATAAAGAGGACTGTTGCTGAGCTTGAGTAGCTTTTCTTTTTAAAGCTGTTGCTTGCAGAAGGTGTCTGAAAGACTGACTCCTTGCACTCCAGTATCCACATCTCCTCTCGCCTGCTCCTCTGCCTATGTTTCAAACAGGCAAAGAAGGGCCTGAGAAGGCAGGGGTGGAGAGACAGGTGTGGAGGGCCAGTGCTGAGCTCTGCATGTCCAGTGTTCAGCTCTCTTCCATGGGCAAGGAACTAAGAGGGGAAGATCCAGCCCCAGTAAGAACTTTAAAAAAAATCACAAAACAGTCACATGTAAATAAATGAAACCCACAACCAGCGCAGTTCAGGAAACACTAGACTGAAACACCATGGTGGCGTTGGAGGATGGGTTAGGTACTGAACTTGAGCCAGAAGGTGTCAGTCTTTCTGATCCTGAGCCCCTAATCAGAAAGGAAGAAATCATCTCATAAAGGTAGTCAAGGGAAGTTTCAGAAATGCTCTATTCCCTTGTTCAGTGTCTGCCTCCTGCTACAATGCAGTGACAGAAGGTGGCTCCTGAGGCAGTCTTTCCTTTACAGTCCCCATGGTCCTCCACATGTGCCATTGTTGAGGTGAACAAAGATGGAGTTGGGGAGAAAAGCAAATTATTCCTTCATCTGTCTGGTTTACATTGCTGCTAATGCTAGCAAAGCTGACAAGAGATGCCACTGAGGAGGCTGCTTCTGAGGAAAGACTCTCCTCGGTAGCCATGGATCTAATTAGGCAAAAATAAACAAGCAAACACATTTCAAAGACCTGCTGCAAACCATGTAGGTGTTGGAGCACTGCACAGAAGCTTGCAAGATTTATTTTTTATAATGAAAAATGTTATGTAAGCTAATCATAGGGGTTGCTGCCTATAATAAATCATCCATTATGTGGGGTTGGGACTTCAAGCAAACTTTTTGTGCAAGAGATTGCATTTCTCATCACCCAGCAGTGGAGCAGGTGACTTCCCACTTGACATGCCATTAGTTTGTGCAGCGTATACTTCTGGCAGTAATATTTTTATATATTTTTGAATAACTCTTGGAAATTAAATTACTATGTGTGCTGTTTCCATTTGCTTTCATTGTAGTTACTGCAAGTGGTGCATAAGCTAACTTTCTTTCTATATTGTATGCTGGTACAGTAGAACAAAGATAACATGCATCTAAAAATGTGTAGTAAAATAACCATAATAAATATCATCCCACTCCCTCAATACAGAGAATGTGATAGAGGAATTTATGGTTGACTTTGTGGTGATGAAATAACTTTGCTTTCTGTGAAAGCTGTTTTGTCATTGTCAGCTCCCACCATTTTGTTTTTTACTTTCACATATCAGCTATTTTTATTTTGAGATTATGTATTTTTTACAGTTGTAAGGGAAACAACCCTATGTCACCTTTGCTGACTATTTTTCTTAGTTTACCTTGTCACTGGAGTATTAACTCATTTTCAAATATTTTCTCTTTCCAGTAAATCAGTATCAGCAGAATGTTGTTCATAATTTATGATGCTGTGTGTGTGTCTGTGCCTGTGTGTTTGGTTCCCAGAGACATGTCAGCAAGCATCACATCTCTGGCCGCAGTTTAGAACCCTACGTGACAAATGCTACACTTAATGGAATATTCTATAAATAATTATAAATATTATTATAATCTTATAAATTATAATATTATTAAATATCTATTCTATAAAATACAGATGGGGGCATTATTTTGGTCATAAGGAAACTGTTTGTGAATGAATTTATTTTTCTTAGGAAAGGAGGTGATTTTTATGGTAACATTTATTTTTCATGTGGTTGCTGGTATTAAATATCCTCAGTGTAACTACACTAGAATGATCTTTAGGTGTAACAGAATGTAGTGTCTGCTCAGGCCTCTGCTGACCATTGCAGCTTGATCAAACAATCAGAAGTTCATTCGATAATCATATAAAATCACATGAATGATCCCAAGTGAGAGATTTGTTCTCAGTGCAGGAAAGTAACTGATGCCCTCTGAAATGTCAGTATTGTAAAGATTTCACCTGATGAAGACTGAAAGCCTTGACTCCATGCTTAGGGGAACAAGAGAAAAGTTCCGCAGTAACACTGTTGGAAATTTCCATCTAACAATCTGTTGTCAAAAGCATTGGTGTGAGGCCCCAAATGTTTCCCAGGCTGCTTGCTCCAAAGACAAGAGCAACAAAGTACTCATTTTCAATTACCATGGGACTTTAAAATATAAACCATGTTCCTCTGCTGTCAGCTGCTCCGAAAGCTGGAAAAGAAAATCAGCAACATCTCTGTTGTACTGTTAAATTGTTTGATTGCTCTCTTAGTTCATATTTATAGCCCTTATGGTTAACGTAAGTAAAACATTTTACACTCACAATATTGCCTTTAATGTAAACAGTATAAAATATTGGGTTCTAATAGTATTGAAATATTTTTCTCATCTTTACAAAAAGAGTGAAGAATCTAATCTATCTCATTAATTCAAGACTCACCTAACACACAAGTAGATATCGAATAACCGAATAGCCATCCAATACAATTTCTAGGCCTACAAATTCCAAGTCTTTATGAGTATGGTGGTTGGATTATACTTCAGGTCTCTGGATCAGGAAAAAAGATATTTAGTGTGAAATGCTGAAGCTGAAGATGAGGGGAAACAGAATCAAATAAACCAGTAATAATTGGTGACTTAAACAGAATATAAATACTGTGACAGGGTCAGGCCAGATGGCTACAGGAGAGTAATAGAAGGCAGATATATTAGCCCCAGGTTAGGTAGGTCCCTCTTCCCTGGGTAAGGTAACAGGGAAGGTTCCAGAACAATCAGGAACCTTCTGTAGACAATTAAGACAGACAGGCTGATTAGAACACCTGCAGGCAATCAAGAAGCTGCTAGAATCAATTAAGGCAGGCTAATCAGGGCACCTGGGTTTAAAAAGGAGCTGGGAGCAAGAGGTGCTTGGAGCTGAGAGTGAGAACGCATCCTGTTGGAGGACTGAGGAGTACAAGCATTATCAGACACCAGGAGGAAGGTCCTATGGTGAGGATAAAGAAGGTGTTGGGAGGAGGCCATGGGGAAGTAGCCCAGGGAGTTGTAGCTGTTGCACAGCTGTTCCAGGAGGCACTTTAAACAGCTGCATTCCACAGGAACCCGGAGTAGAGGGCGGGCCCGGGTTTCTCCCAAACCTCCCAACTCCTGGTCAGACAAAGGAGGAGTTGACCTGGACCGTGGGTTCATGAAAACGGCCAAACTGAGGGCCCTTGTGAAGCTCCACGGCAAGCAAATCCGCCAATAAGCGCAAGACCCACCAAGGTAGAGGAGGAACTTTGTCACAATACATTAGGTCAAAGTTTAGGGAAGCAATTTCCCAATGCCTCAAACAATTACTGCTTAGAATATCTAGTTACAAAGCAGATGAGAAGAGAGATTACTCTCAGGTTAGTTAGAAATAACACAGAAGGAATTGATTCAGGAAGTAGATGCAGTAAGTAAAAGTGTCCATAATTATGGTGAAGTTCAAACTTTTAATGCAGGAATTATGACAAAAATTGAACAGCGTTGGAGAGGGGCTAGTGGACAAATTGGACCACTCATTTGACCCAACGTGATGATTTATATTTTTTTTATTTCAGAATTTCACAGTGTATTATAAACTCTTCAGGGCAGGGACCATCTCTTGATATTATGTTTTACAAGGTCTAGCGCAACTGGGCATCAAGGTGCTATAGCAGTATAAATAAAAACAAAAATAATGAAGAAACCTACAGGGGTCATCATTAACATATTCTCATTTACCAGGAGTAAACACACAGTGGTATTTCAGATACTGTACTTTTTTCTGATTCTAAGTACATTATGATGGGGTGGAAACCCCACACTAGCACTGAACGTGTTAGCAGTGGCCTGAGGGCTCAGTTAACCCGGTTGCTGGCACCTGGAGGGGCATTAAGTTGGTCAATTAGCTGATCCACCTGGAAAGGAGTCAGGGTTCCTTAAAAGGACTGAAATCTCAGCTAGGGAGAGACCCTAGAGAGGAAGCTATGAGTTTCTGTTCTCTGAGAATGGTCTGATAGATGTTCAGAGCAAGGAGAACTGGGAAAGGTCAGGGGAGTTCACTCCTATGATGGGTCTCAAAATAGGCAAAAGGCTCCAGAGAGGCAGTTCTAGTGTGCCACTGTTCAGCTAAGGAGCAGAGTAGTTGGGGAGATTTGTGAAGGACTAAAGTTCAGGCTCAGAAGGAGTGGAAGTGAGTTCGTACTTTTGGGTTGGGATTTGTTGGAGAACTCCAGGGAGGAATCCTCTGAGACACTGCCCTGAAGGAATGGTAAAGCATGACAGGAATTCAAGTGCACAGTGAGCCCAGGAAGGGGCTGGTTGGACAGGCCGGAAGACAGGTTGAGGTAGGAGGAAGTCCAGGAAGGAAACAGGGGGCCTAAATATAGAGCTCTTGACTATTTATTATGTGGTTCTGGACTGGAACCCAGAGAAAAGGGAGGGCCTGGGTTCCCCTAGTGGGTCACTGGAAATGGTGGTGTGAAGACCTTGGAGACCAGGATGGAAGAACTATTGAGTCAGGTCTCAAGCCAAAGACTGCAAAGCTTTGGTTACCCTGGAAGAGGTGAGACTTGAAAGTGACCTGGTTGGATGGCTGAGTCCCAAGAAGAAGCCAGCCAACAGAAGGCCCAAGGATGACTGTCAGCATAGGGCACTAGATGAGGAAAGCCTGCTATGCCACATCCAGCCATGACAGGGCACCTCCAGGTGTGAGTCACTTTTCTATTTACGTTTAAATTTTTTCTAGCAATTTGAAAGGCAAGACTGGGTCTACTGATGTCCCCTTAAGTGAGATTTCTTATATTTAAATTAAATGTAAGAAACTTCTACAGTGCAACCACTGCATAGTGAAATACTATGTTTCATCTTACTGTGTGGCAAATGTTGACTTGAAAACTATTCTCCTTCCCTGAAGAGAGAGAGACTAATTAGCGTTCTAGGATTATATGAATACACTTTCCAATGCCCACACAGCGCAGACAAATTCTCCTAAAATGCATTGTTCAAAAAAGAAAAACAAAGTTGATACTGACAGATCAATTTAATAAAAGAGGACATTAGAAATCCAATTTCTAAACTAACATTTGTGGCTAAATGCTGAATACTCTTAATCTGAGAAACCTTAGTGTATTTTCAAGAGTCACAAATCTCTAAAGTGGTTTTAAAATACTTTATTTGTTTCTCAACACCATGCCATGTCAATGAAATAAGATAGTTTAATGTGGCAGCAAGTTATAATTAATGACTGCAAGGCATTTGAATCAGAAAATCAAATTTTCTAACTTGGTTGTTAAATGGCTAGCATGCTTGATGCTAGATAAATAATAATGTTGTCAAACCTTCTACTTTGAGAGGTTTATTTTTTAAAGTTCATGGCATATTCTGACCTCCTTTCAAAAAATACTTTCATGAAATATTCTTAAAGGTTATGCTTTAAATGTTAAGGCTCAAAACTTGACATTAGATGACTCCTATATATTTGTACTGCAGCCCCAAACAGTCACATTTTGATGCACCATGTCATTTGCGTCTCTGTGTCAAGACATTGCATCACTGCACAGTGACATTGCATCCTTATGTTCTGGCAGACTGCTCATCACATATTTCCATAATATCATAAAATTCAAAATCAATGTGGGATGCTCCCACTATAATGCATTCTTTGCTTACAGGATCTAAGAGAGACCCATGAAAGCCATAACCGCCCTATGAATTTAAGAGGTTGCAAAACTAAAAGGACCAGTCAAGGTTGTTTACTTTTGATTTCATTGGCAACTAAGCTACCACAGTTATTAACACTAACATTGGAGGCCTGAATGTGACTAGAAGAGAAAACAAACTTGTGATGTGCACTGATGATGCTCTGACTCTGTTCCTCTTCCTCTTGACTCTTCCTCTTGACTCAAATCTAATCCCTTGTAGGGGACAGATGAACATGGGTTAGCCTTAGAATTGAAACATGATCATATTAAATCCACAATGCCACAACTTATAAACATTCGTGATGTAACCAGAAGCCAGAGTAGAGGTCTCCTTTTCAGTGGGGCTAACGAAGACGACAGAGGGTATTTATGTAACTTTTCCACTTCACAATTTGAAGACCTGAGCTGAGTTCACTTTTTTCTGTATTACCCAGCCTCAAAAAGGTGATCCTGGAGTTAGCTGAGATGTGTCTATATATGCCTTATTTTACCCATACATAGTATTGCTGACTTTTTACCAATGTGAAATAAATAGACTATTTGGTCCTTTAATTTAGGCTTTTAAAGACTTCCCATCAAATATCTTGAATAATTTGAGCACAGATTCCTGAAGAGAATATCACTTCTAGAGCTGTATTGATGCTGTGATCTGCTTTAATTCAATAGTTTAGTATTAATTCTAGGCATATGGTTTGGATTGCCTACAGAGCAATAAAATTGTGATTTTTCTGCTATTGAGAGGTTTCCTTTGGTTCACACTTAAAAAAGCTATAATTTGTGGCCAGTAGAGTAGCCAAAACAGCTACAGAGAACTTTTTAAAAAAAAAGCCACTTGAAATTGGCCCAGGATTTGAGATCTAGTGCATTCCAAAGCCTCATTCCAGGTTTTTGAAGGTTTGGCAAACTTGGGTTGAGGAAGGTGGCTCATGGAGCTGTAAAGCTGTCAAACCTCCTTCACCCACCAACCACCTTTTCAGTTTCACCACTTAACCACAACAAGCTTCCGATATATTCTGATGATTCTAAGGCAAGAAGAGGGGAAATCCCAGAGTTTGTGGAGAAGAATGGTGGGAAGGTGGCAATGGGAGGAAGTAAAAGATCGGTTATTTTTAATCTACCAAGTAATACTAATCTCTGGGCATGTCTAGACAAACCGTGAGTGTGCAGCAAACTGCAGTGTAGATCTTAAAAGCTCCAGCAGGCCATGCATTAACTATCCCTGTGCTGCTGCACACTAGAAATTTCCTATTTGTAATGCACAGCAGCAGGGTTCACAGGGATAGTTAGTGCATGGCACACTGGAGTTTTGTAGACTTACACCGCAGCTTATCGCTAATTATTTGTCTCGACCAGTGTTTCTCAACAACCAGTCCATGGACCGGCACTGGTCCCTGAGATCTCCCTGACACAGTTTAGGAAGGCAGCAAGCCAGTCCCTTGTATCAAAAAGGTTGAGAAACACTGGTCTAGACAAGCCCTCTGTCATGTGACAGATAAGATACACATTTGACCTCCTACATGATTTATTCCCATGGGGGTGAGATAGAGTTGCTATGGGGGTGATTACCTCTTCCCCTTTCCCCAAAGAGACTCAGGAGATGGGGATGGTTGGTTACCTATACTTGCAGTTTCCTTCACCATGACCTAACGGAGGTACAAGCAAAGTGCTCTTGTTTATTAAGTGTCACCCGCTACTTCCTCCCTGGCTCCTACAGCTTTAGGAAGGAACCTTGTTGTCAGAAGTTCCCCCGTCTCATGCTGCCCCTCGAATCCTTCCTTCCTCTGCAGTAACTTGTGCCACTTAGTCTCACAGGACTTGGAGGTGAGTGTACTATGCAGACCAGTCAGTCTTGTCTACGCTCAACCATGGAGTAAGCTTCATGAGGAAAGACTTCTGCAGGATTGGGGGAGCATGCAACGGGGCTGCCACTATTTCAGTCCATGCTTCCTCCGACTCAGATCTCTGGGTTTCAGCTCCCCACAACTTACATAAGCAAAGGGAAACTTTGGGGTCCTTGACACAACTTAAGGTGGACTGAATGGTTCCCTTCAGTTATGGACCTCTGTCATCTGTCTGTGAGGAAGGTCATGCAGCGGTAATGGGAGCTGCTGGAAGCGGTGCGGGCTGAGGGACGTACTGGCTGCCACTTCCAGCAGCTCCCATTGGCCTGGAGCAACGAACCATGGCCAGTGGGAGCTGCGATCAGCCGAACTTGCAGATGCGGCAGGTAAACAAAGTGGCCCGGCCCGCCAGGGGCTTTCCCTGCACAAGCAATGGAACAAGTTTGGGAACCACTGCTTTAGAGGATGATATATCACTGTGGAACTCTGCAACTAAAGTATATTCTGCTGTAAGTTTAACAGCGGTTGCACAAATCCAGATGTATTATATGATTCAATTTTTTTTCCAACTTCAGGTTCGTGAAAAATTCTGGACTGAAATAAATGTTAACTAAACTCTTCTACTACATTACAACTTTCTGCATCTCTTTAGGTTTAATAAGCATGTGTCAGGATTCTCTCCCCACTCTGAATTCTAGGGTACAGATGTGGGGACCCACATGAGAGACCCCCAAAGTTTATTTCTACCAGTTTGGGTTAAAAACTCCCCAAGGCACATATTCTCCCTTGTACCTTGGATTAGGTAATGCTGCCACCACCAAGTGATTTAGGCAAACTCAGGGAAAGGACCACTTGGAGTTCCTACTCCCCCCCCAATATCCCCCCAAACCCCCGCACCCCCTTTCCTGGGGAGGCTTGAGAATAAACAAGATGACCACAGACCAACCTTGGTTTTTTTTTAGGACACTAAAAAAACCCAATCAGATTCTAAAAGAAACAGAACTTTATTATAAAGAAAAGAGGTAAAAGAAGCACCTCTGTAAATTAGAATGGAAGATAATCTTACAGGGCAATCAGATTCAAAAACACAGGATTTCCCTCTGGACCAAACTTTAAAGTTACAAAAATAAAACCAGGAATACACCTTCCTCCCAGCACAGAGAAAATCACAAGCCAAAACAAAAGTAAGCTAACACATTCCCTTGCTAGTACTTACTAATTCTAATGGAGTTGGATTGCTTGCTTCCTTGATCTGTGTCCGGCTAGCACACAGAACAGACAGACCAAAACCTCCCCCCCACCCCAAGATTTGAAAGTATCTTGCCCCCTTATTGGTCCTTTTGGTCAGGTGCCAGCCAGGTTACCTGAGCTTCTTAACCCTTTACAGGTAAAATCAGGGGCGCCTCTACCAATTTTGCCACCCCAAGCAGTCACTGCCGAATTGCCGCTGCCGCAAGAGTGGCGGAGCTCCAGCCGAATTGCCACCACGCCCAGAAGAGCGGCGGAGCTGCCACTACGGGACACGGACTGTCGCCCCATTCTGAATACCGCCCCGAGCACCTGCTTGGAAAGCTGGTGTCTGGAACCGGCCCTGTGTAAAAGGATTTTGTGCCTCTGGCCAGGAGGGATTTTATATTACTGCATACAGGAAAGTTGTTATCATTCCCTTTATATTTATTACAGCATGTTTCTGAAAACTGATTATAGGGACAACTTTAATTGTTTATCAGCAAAATATTGGCATAATTTCATCCACGATATGTCTTAGTATCCATGTGCTATATCTTTTTTGTATAGTAATTCTTCTCTCACAGTTTAGAATCCTTTAAATTAAGTGTAACTGACATTTCTTCAAAATCCCGAAGAATCATCTTCAGAATTATCTTCTGAGAAGAGTTCTGAGTGAATGAAAAGATTGAGCTCAGGAAAAGAACTGTATTAAGCTGCTTATTATAATCCTTCTGAAATCATTTAAATGTATGTATATTTGCATGTGAAAGCTGCTGAATTATCATTCCAGTGGAATTGTTTATACAAATGATGCCAGTCACTGTCTATCTTGTATTTTATTTTTGGCTGGAAAAACTTCTGTTGAGAAACACCAACTCATCTTTAATTGCCTTAGTATTTTACAGACGGATAGGAACCCGTTAATGAATCATGCTTTGTTGTGAACTGATAGGATTGCTGAGACTACATGTAGTCTAAAATTGCCATATTAGAAAACAAAAAAAATACAAATAAAATTGACTAATATTTTCATGCATTGTGGCTGTTATATAACCAGGAAAACTTTTACCTTATTGAGCAACATAAATGCAGAAATTTGGCTTTTAGAATGAGAGACATGATTTTTGTAAGGTTGTCAAAAGTGACTGGTGATTTTGAGTGTTGGAATTTTTGGGTGCCCAGCCTAAGACCCCTTTAAAGCTAGAGAAACATGCTGGTCTTTTAATTGAATAACTCTGGAAAGAAGAGAGTGGGTTAGAGTAAAATGATAAATACAAATGTGTTTGGACATAAAATCGGCTTTGCAATCCCCCAAACAACTTCAGAGGTTGAGATTTACAGCTGGCCAAACTGTGGCATTAAAAGCTGACATCTCCCCAGTGCAGAAATCCATCATGAGCTTGCATCAAGAAGGGCAGTAGAAGAGAGCAGAATTTACTCTACTGAAGGCTCTGGTAATGACCTAATATATGGAGAAAATAAAGTGGCGGGGGGTGGGTGAAGTATCTCAAACACAGCTTGAAAACAACTCTGTAAATAGAATCCCAGAAGGCTCTCAAAAAAAAGGCTATATGGTGGATTTTGTACTAAACTTCCTTAAAGGATTATTGGGTCAAGATGACTCTCTTCCTGTTCCTGCTGCATGTAGAACAAAGACAGAGGGCTTACTGAAAAAGCCTAAAATGAGAGCCGCAAATCTTAATTGCAATAACACTGGGACATTCAGTCCCAAGTTATACAGTGAGGGAAGTCAAGAAAATTGCAACATGCACTGCTGTCCTGATACTAAACTATAAAGGGGAGACAATATTCTCTGACTCTGAGCAAGTTATGGAGACTCTTGAAAAGTATGGAGTTGGGCCTGGGGTCTCCATGATTGTGAATTCTGGAAGGCCCTGATCACCAAATACATACCAGCTTTGTTAAGTGACACCTATTCACTGTTTACCAAAATTGTGACTGATCTGGACTCTAATTCTTCAGGTGAACTGTGCGTAAGCATGGCTTCCAGACTCTAAGGGCCTCATTCTCCTCTTACTTATGCCAAGTTTTGCAGCATTGCAATTGTAGGGCAGTTACTCCTGAATTAAACTAGTGTTTAAGCCCTTATCTGAGAGGAGAATCAGACTCTCGTTATCTTTTAAAGCAAACAATTGGTTTCTTTGGCCAAGGCTTTTTTTTTTTTTTTTTTTTTTTTAAGGGTTGCTGAAGTTCAGTCTCTGGCAAGCACTTTTGTGCTCTCTCCCATGCTGTCTCAGATGAACTGTAAAGCTCCTAATCAAAATCTTTAAAGCTGTTAACTTGTTCCCTTCTAACTGATTCCTCAAAACACATTTCATCCATAAAGCATTCAGTGAAGTATACCCATTACTGGTAGACAGATGGAGAACTGTGTGATCATTACAACTGACTGTCTGCGAATTCCACCCATCTTTGTATCTCTCACCGCACCCTGCTCCTGGTTTGTCTCAAACAACAATTATGTCTTCTCTTAGACAGTAAGCTATTTGAGGTAAGAAGTGTCATTTAGTGTATGTCTGTACAGCATCTAGCACAATGGGACCGAACCTGATAGTAGCTTTTAGATGGTACTGAAGTATGAATGTTTAATAATCAATATTTAGGCACCTAAACAAGTGGCCTGACTTTGAAAAGTGTTAAGCATCCAACAACTTTTTGGGCTAGACATCAGTGGAGGGGTGTAATGACAAAAGTAACTCGGTGTGTGGCTGACACACTTGGTTTTGCTACTAAATGTATTTTCTCTGCTTATATTTTAAAACTGGGGGCGGGGGGGTGGGGGTGGGGGGGAGTGAGAATGGTTCCATCTCCTGTTTCAAAATTAGACAGAACTGTGACCACCCACTACCATTTCTCACCTGTTTATGGAGATCCCTAGAGATAACTTGCCCTTCATATTAGCTCCAAATGCTATCTGCTAGTTAGGAATTAAAATATTGAAGTCTGCCTGTTTTATTCACAGTAAATTACTTCCTTCTTTTTCAAAGTATGACTGACGATCTGAACCATTAGTAAAGACAATTTGTATCCTGGAATGCCTAGGTAAATATTAATAAAATGAACGTCTGATCAAAAGTTAATTATCCCGTCCAGGTTATGCACATTACTGCATGCTTTCCCCCTCCTCCTCCTTGAGCTTGAGGAAAATCTACTAATGAATGTATTTAAATTAATGGCCAAAATTAGCCACATACGTCTCTGGCAAAGAAAAGAGAACAGGCACCTCCTTGCCATACTTAATTTTGTTATTGTTGGTTTTGGTCCAGCATACACTGTAACAAAATGTGCTGGCAAGCCCTGCCAGCAAAGCGGCGACACTAAACAAAAAAAAAGCACAGCAGGTGAGAATCTGGCCTTTCTGCTAGTGTCACTCACTGTTGAGGGTGTATTATGCGTCCTCCTCTGTACCTAAATCACCAGAGGATGTGAATGTTACAAATGCCAGCTGTGGAGTATGGTTCTCTAGCTCAAGCTGTAGAAACTCATGCTTTTCCCCAGGGTGTCACCAGTTCAATCTCCAGTGTTGGCCAAGATGGTGGCTGTCAAACTTGGATGGGCAACAATGAACAACTGTGGTATTTTCTTTGTTGTCTATCTGAGGACACTATGAGCAAATGAAAATGGATGTTCAGAAAGGGAATTCTCACAATCGGTATAATGTAGCAACCACTGTGCTATAATAATTCTGGACTCCTTGGGGGTTTGATAGTCAATATAATTTATTGAAATAGAAAGCTACCCGCAATAATGCTGCAATGGCAATTTACTATGCCTTCTATTTCCCCAGTATGTTTTCTTTAGAGAGTGAACAAAGTATCTCAGCAGCTTTATTAGTGCTTATTGATGGACTGGTAACTTCATGCTTTGCAGCATTTTGTTTTATAAATGGCTTAATTTTTGACAGTAAACCCTGGAATAGATCTGTTACTATTTGTTCAGTCAGCCCCAAAAGCTGCAAAATGTATTTCTCAAAAGTTTCTGATATAATGGTAATTTCTAAAGAGACTTCCACAGGCTAATTTTCTGTTTGTGAATTAGACAATTAGGGGTATCTGTATTTTTCAAAGCCAACATTTTAGGAATTATCCAAATTGGTACTTTTTGTGCCGGTATTTTGTATGGAGACAAAGGTTTGAACGCACAGAAATGGCAAACTAACATCTTAAATTAACTCTGGTTAATTGAGGCTATTTTTAAAATTTAAATCAGTAAGTCCTAGACCATGTACACAGAATTAAAAATAATTTTTAAAAGTGTCTTCTCATACAGCCTGCCTGTGAATAGTTAGAATTTTTACCATGCCCTTTGAGTTGCATTTTCTTTCTGGAGGTTCTTTTTCAGTCGGGATGTTATTTTTCCATCTCTTAAGTTCATCTGCCAATCTCCACTTGTTTTTAGTGTAGTTGTCTATCAGGCTCACATTTATGTAAATCTCAAAATCTAACACTAGCTATTGGTGAGGAAAACATTTTGGCAACTAACTTCATTTAGACAATGCCAGCCAACTCTTCATATAAAACTTACACAGAAACTTACACAGGGCTGTTTCTCCTAACATTGCGTACACATGTCCATGTTCTCTTACCATCCATCTCTTGCTTTGTTAAATGTTCTAAATTGTAACTTATGCTTTGAGGAATTTCAGCACTCCACGTGCTATTTCCCTTGATTCAAAAACCCAATTTATTTTAGGTCATGAGCCATTTCTGGAGGAGTTAATAATATATACAGGGTAGTGTGGTGAATTTGTGCATCTACTGAACAAATGGAGTATTAGATAGTAGCCAGCTCTGTTTCATGTCTTAGTTTAATTTCACTTTTTTGTAAAAGTAAAGAGAGTTTAAGAAATACTTCATTCTGATTGGCAGAACTGTTTTTGCATGTAGATATTTCCCAGTGTGTTTATTCCGGAATTCAGTTCCATATGTCATTGTGAGATGACACATGGCTCACTTGATGATGTCCGATGAGGAGAACAGTTGATGCATTGATATTTCTCATGTGTTAGGGTCCTCTGAGTTAACTCCATGTGGCGTTGTAAGATAACATAGAAGATGTGGTAGAGTGGAAGGGGTGAAAGAACTGTTTGTATACCTTCAATGCATCAAAAATACTGAGGTGCAGTGGTAAGGAAAGTCCAAATACCCAGCATTTAATTCTTTTTTAAAAAAATTATAAAACAGTTGTTTAAACAAGGTGCTCTGAGGGCAGCACATTAACCCAAACTAGTACAAATACTTTGTGATGTCTGTCAGGTTCAGTTTTACTCACTTCAGAAAAGAAATCCAACAAATGGTTCCTAAAAATAAGATAGTTTATATATTCTTTGTTTTCATAATGCACTATTACAGACAGAAGAAATATTTTGGTCTGGCCATTTTTGTTCTTCTAAAGTGTGATTACAATTCACTCATCTGCAAATAAATGCTGTGTGAATTTCAGCTAATGACACAACAAAAAAGTAATGTTTGTCAACATTTAATTTTATGAGAATAAGGGCTTGTCTACATGAGGAAGTAATGCACAGTTAGTTAGGCTAGTTCACTAGTTACTCTGGGCTAACTCCCTAGGTGGACACTCTTATAGTGTACTATAAACCACGTGGGTTTAGTTCAATTCAAAGTACATTAAGCTACTGCCTACAGGGGCGTTCTTAGTGTGCTGTAGGAGTGTATTGACCCCCTATGTAGATTAAATATAAACTGCATTTTGCAATGTTAGTGTTACATTTTCTAGTTCATTCTTTCTGTGGAAGCGAACAATGTTTACAATGAACTAAGCTGTAAATATTCTCTTTTATTCAAAAGTGAAAGTATAATTACTGTGAACACTATTTTTGATTAAATGTTTGTTTTACCTGTATGTGCATTTATATCCGATCACTCCTCTGATGTAGGTGGAATTAGTTTAGTAATTCCATTTCTGTTGACTAGCAGAATAACTGTTAGAATAATTAGTAAAGTAATTATTCCACCATAGACTGAGTGATCACTGTAGTGAAAATCCATACAAATCAGCAGATTAAAGTTCAGGAAGCCTTTCTAGCAAACTAGTTGACACCCAAAGCAATTAGTTCTGAAAGGGGTCCTGTTTTAGGGGGTTGAATCTGAATTGTAGCCAGGGGCCCTATTTCAGTGCCACCCAACCCCTCTGTTTAATTTAGATTTCTTGTTGAGGTCAGGGAGGACTTGTTAAGCATTTATGTGCGCTAAAAGTACAGACATTAAACATACTGCAAACTTCATGCCTTTGGGAGTGTTGTATGCTCTACAGGTTTTCAGAAACTCATTATCATTATAAATGAAATACATTTTTAAATGAAGAGGGTCCAACATGCCATCCTATATTCTTTATATTAAATGCAAATATTATACTCAAAATAATTCCACAAAAAACACATTTTTAACATACAAGTCCTGACATTCAAAAATCAATGTGCCCACTACACCGCTGAGCATTTTTGGAATCCTTTGCATGCTTTTGTCAAAATGCCTGAAAGTCTAAAGAAAATGTTTCATTTTGACATTACTGACGTTTTTGGTTCCGTGAAGAATATTTGACCAGCTTGAAACAAATAGTTTTGGTCGACCTGAAACTGTATGGTTGAGCAAATTAACTGTCCAGAATTTTTTGTGCCACTCTAATCATCAGTCCCTCTAAGTAGGAGGAGAAAAGCTGGGGTGAACTCACGATCAGGATTCTCTCTTGTATTTGCTTGTATAGCGACGATCACAATGGCGCCTTTGCCTGGTTGGGGCTCTGGATACTGCTATACTAATAACAATAGAGTGACCAGATGACAAGAACAAAATATCGGGACATATGGGGGGGCAGCCACAAGCTCACCCCCCCCACCAGGGACAGCTCTAGGTTTTTAGCTGCCCCAAGCAAAAAAAATATATATATATATATATATATATATATATATATATATATATATATATATATATATATATATATATATATATATATATATGGGCGGAGTGCTGCCGAAGCAAAAAAAAAACCCCAAACCTGGAGTGCTGCCGAAGCAAAATATCGGGACAAATGGCGTCCCGACTGATGTACGGTCGGGACACGGAACAAACAACTAAATATCAGGACAGTCCTGATTTTATCGGGACGTCTGCTCACCCTAAATAACAATGACATTAAAAAAGCTGACCCAAGGGGGTTCAGCAGTCCAACTGCACAGCTGTGCAGAGTGTAGCATTTCCACCAAAAAGGCTTTGTTCACCTAGACGCTTTCTTTGAAAAAGCTGTCTCCCTGCCAATGCAGAGAGGAGGGGGGAAATACCCTGCCATGACTCCGGATTTCATAATTAGAACACAATGTGACTGGATAAGGGCCTTTTTCCTTGAGACAATCCAGCTGGGTTTGTGTGATTATGGCTCAACAGTTTTGCATAACTTGGAAGGCACATAGAAAAGTCATTTTAACATTTAACATGGCCATCTTCTAGGTGTGAACAGTTGTTCCAAAATTGCTAATCCGTAAATAAAAAAGATAGGTACAGATCTATCTGTTACAATAAAGGATGGACAGAGGTGTTGTCACCTGTCATAGTGGTACTAGATGAAGCTCCTATTACTTGATTTTAGCCTAAGAGTATTGAAAGGAGATTCTACTTGTTGACAATACTTCTCTGAGCTAGTTATCTTTTAAAGGACAGTGTAGTGAGTGTACAGAATTATCTATTTCACATGAAACTATTTTCAATTATAATTTCTTTTCCATTACATTTTCTTGGTGTTTTAATGAAAATATTTTTAGCATTCCAGCTGGCACTTCACTCAGTGACACATACATTTTGGGTAATGTCACACATGTCATTTTGTGGAATGCAAGCTGACTGATGCTATTTACATGAAGAAAAGGAGTACTTGTGGCACCTTAGAGACTAACAAATTTATTTGAGCATAAGCTTTCGTGAGCTACAGCTCACTTCATCGGATGCATGCAGTGGAAAATACAGTGGGGAGATTTTATATACACAGAGGACGTGAAACAATGGGTATTACCATACACACTGTAATGAGAGTGATCAGGTAAGGTGAGCTATTACCAGCAGGAGAGAAAAAAAACCTTTTGTAGTGATAATCAAGGTGGGCCATTTCCAGCAGTTGACAAGAACGTAATGAGGAACAGTAGCAGGGGAAAATAAACATGGGGAAATAGTTTTACTTTGTGTAATGACATATCCACTCCTAGGCTTAAATAAAGACCTGATCACTCTCATTACAGTGTGTATGGTAACACCTATTGTTTCATGTTCTCTGTGTATATAAAATCTCTCCACTTTATTTTCCACTGCATGCATCCGATGAAGTCAGCTGTAGCTCACGAAAGCTTATGCTCAAATAAATTTGTTAGTCTCTGAGGTGCCACAAGTACTCCTGTTCTTTTTTGCAGATACAGACTAACATAGCTGCTACTCTGAAACCTGCTATGTATATCGGAAATGTAAACACATTATTTTAATATTTGGCACAAAAGGTCTGCTGAAAAGAATAAAATAAATCCTCTATGATCATTTTTAAAGGTCTCCCAGTTGTATTTGTGTCAAGGATTTGCTTTTTGAACCGTGACAAATTAAGGGTTGTAGCTAAAATACTATCTGAAGTATCTGTGGACTGATGGATAGCTTGGTATTCGTATGAAGTCATTTGAAAAGGTTCAGGGCACTAGGCGGTGTTAAGGATGTATGAACAGATTCACAAAAAATAATGTTACCTGAATTGTGGCCTTCCAATGTTTCCAAATTGCATTTGGACCTTTGTAAAGCAGACAATCCAGATTTTTGAAGAGAATATGTATATCCCGCTCGGCTCCACTTTCATATGCAATTTTTTCCCCCCACAGAAACAACAATCCTATTTCCTTTCAGCAATAAAATGAATTGGGGATGTGGGAAGACTGCCTGGCTTTTTATAATGGTGAGGCCAGAGCTCTTCAGATTGTCTGATCTTGAGAGGTGCTGAGCATCTAAGACTCCCTTGATGATGATGATACCATATTTGAATTATTTTTCATGATCAAGGTTCATTAAATGTTAGTGCTTGAGGAAGAGGTACTCTGTTATTTATACCATATGAATTAAATTAGTCACTAATCTGCTGCATTAAGATCTAAAGCTGCATAAGAGCACAATAGAATAGATGTAGGAAAATCCTCATAGTGACAGTCCTAGCTTACAATTTGTAATGAATGTTGATTCTTAAGAGTTGTCAGTTCATAAGCTAAAGTATTTATTACATTTTGTATTATTGTTTTCACTTGTAATTAGTAGTAGAGCAGTGAATGCCATAAACATTTAACTATACTAAAAGTTCATAAGTTGATTCAAATGGGTGTTATTTAATTATTTGTACTAGCTATTATAAGGCATAGTGTTTCAAGGTGCTCTGCAAGTTTCCTTATACTTTGTCTTGCAAATACACCCTCTGGATTCTTTTCCCATTGTTCTAAGTCTTTTATATACCAATTACACCAAAGTGTAACAAATTGTGTGGTAGGTTTATGTAATGTAATCAAATCAAAAGTGAAAGACTAACATTAATTTACTATGATGGTTGGACCCCAGATATCACAGTGACAGAGCTATATGGAAACCTAAGGTTATTGAAAACCTTAATTCTCTGAACACCTTTGGCAGACCATCTTCTGGTATAAACTGGTGTATTTACACCAGGTGTAGGAAATTGGCACCATGTCTGTAGAGGAGCAGAACTTGGCTTTCTTCTCACTTACACACATATAAGTCAGGAATAAGTGGTGTTACACTGGTGCAAAATGAGTGTTTGAACAGAATAATGCCTCCAGTACCTGTTGCTGTTTATACCCGGAATTTGGCTGATCTCACTGAGGCTGGATCCAGTACTTGGCACGTTTCACAGGTGTTCTATTCTACAGTTTCTCAGGGTAATTTATAGCATGTCCACTAAGTTTTTATTATAACTTTTGCTAAATCATTGTTTAAAGATAAATCCAGTAACTACCAGGACACAGTTCTATAAGATTAAGAACCTCTGTTTAGTTGATGTACCATGATTTATAGCAATAACCTGATGATCAGACCTTTTATAGATTCCCATAATAGTTTGTGATGAACACTGATGCATAACAATAAATGACATGGATGTTTCAATACTGTGATTTTTTTTCTTTTTTGGATGGAAACAAGATTACCTGTCTAAATCTGATTTTTGCAAGACCTGTAAACATCAACATAGTGAAAAGACACCCAAGACATCCATTTTCTATATAAATATTTATTTTAATACACTATTTTCTTGAAATATAGTGGACTTTATTTTTCCATACAGAAAACTGTAAACTGGCATAACAACGAAAATTATTGTGGCTTATTTATGGGCTGATATGAAGTAGTTCCTATTGGAGGAAATCAAGACAATCACGCCTCCATATTTTCTACTACAATCTTTCTAATAACTTACAATGTTCACGCAGTGATAATTTAACAGTTTCCCACAGGAATTTTTTGCTTGAGTTTTCTCTTGGCCTGTATGTGTGGGTGAGTGTAGGGTTGTATACATGCACACAATCACACTGGTTGTTTTAAAGGATGTGATTCACTATACTTCAGATATGGATATGGAGAAGAAAGGAAGGGGAAGATTCCTCTGTAGAATATTTTCCAGCCCCAGAGGGCTATTACTGTAAGCTGGTACAGATATATGCAGCAAAGCCCACACCACGACTTGATGCCCTAGAAGAGTGATTTAAATGTCATCGGTTTCCAGCTTCATCAGATTATTCTCTACTGGTTTGAAGGGGGATCAGGAATAAAACATATCAATGAATACAGTCACCGTGTGCAGCAGAAGACATCCCTTCTAACTTTCGCTGGCAAAAAAACCCAAACTAAAGTAGATTTTAAATTTGCATGAAATTCATGATGTTTTATGCAAATTCATAGAACTCATTAAACTGCTTGCTGATAGTACATAGAGTTCTAGCTCCTCTCCATTGATGTGGGCAGTGGTTTCAATGGTATGGGGAGTACATGACAGCTCCTCTCCCATTGGACTTAGTACAAGGGTATGACAGGTCTCAAGGCACAGGGATCCCTGAATGAGAGTGGTTTGCAGGACACCCTGAGTCCCTTCCCTCTGATTGACAGTGGCAGATGTGTGCTGTCTCCGCATCCCTTTATTCCATTTCAGACTTACTCTCCTTTTAAATGATAAAATATAGAGTTTGGGTGGGGTAGCAGGAAGGAGAGTTGATCTGGGGAGAAATGGTGACTGGATTTTTGAGGTGGGAGGGAGGAAGTAGGTTCTTTTGCTGTTTTCCCTTCTCCCCCTCTCCTTGAAATAAAGTTGTCTCTGTTGCAATGCAGTCTGGCTGTTGGTGGCAATGGTGTTTTCATTTACATTAAACATATACTGTGAAACCCAAGAGAGAGAGAGACACTGAGAACCAGAGACTAAAAAATGAGGAACACGGGCACAATATACCAATACAACACAAGCAGGAGACAGCCATGGGAGTGCTGATGTCTCATTTTGATTTACCTGAGACGATGAGACCACAGCCCCAACACTGAGACAACCATGGTTGCTATGCAACAGCCAAATTTGGTTCTTAGCTCCTTGTGGATAAGGGGAATGATAAATCAAAGCCTATTTTTATTTCTTATTTTAGTCACGTGGAGCAGTGGGGCTACGGTGTTACTTGCCTAGATAACTGAAGACAACCTATTTACTCGTATTTATTTCTTTTACTCATAACTCCTTAACAGAAGAATAACAATTGTGGGGTAAGTTTCAGAGTAGCAGCCTTGTTAGTCTGCATCTGCAAAAAAGAACAGGAGTACTTGTGGCACCATAGAGACTCATAAATTTGGTAGTCTCTAAGGTGCCACAAGTACTCCTGTTCTAATTGTGGGGTAAGTAAATGGAAGCAAGTTAATAGATCTAGTACAGAAAGACCTAGAGACTACAACATAATGGGCAGCTCGTTGAAGGTACATATGGAATGATGCAGACTTAATTAGTTTTTGTACAAGGTATCTATCAGTTAAAAGTAAATGAGTCTAAAAGTGTGTGTCACCAACTGATGACAAAACAGCAAAAGCCTTGAATGTGTTAAATGCCAATTACTGTCTCACAAGAGTTGAGTGGTTTTAGCTTTGATGGTTTTATTGCATCCATTTTTGTTACACGACTTGCATGTAGTTTTCCATTTGCTACTTAGTCCTTGATCCTGCTCCCACGGAAATCAAATTTTGCCATCAAATTTAATGGGGGTGGAAATGGACCATAAGCACTTATTGAGAAAAGCTCTTTATGTTCTCATTGAATTAAATGGGATTTAAGCATATGTTTAAAGTAAAGCATATTAAGTGCTTTCCTGAGTACCGATGCTTTCCTGAACTGGGTTCTAAGTTGGAGTGATAGATACATCCCTGAACTAGAAGAGATGTCACTAAGCAGACAACGTTCTGAGGAGCAGAGAAATACCTCTGCTTTAAAAGTCTGTGAAAGTCCTCTTCACATTATCTAATTAAGTATGGGCCTGAATCAAGATGCTGGATCCAAACTCTCCCCTAATTTTGTCACCTTTGAATTTAAATTTAGAGCTAAATTTTGTGGCTCAGATGCTTCTCTAACAATAAAAGATTTGTTAACAAATAATATAGAAAATAACATGACCGGCTTGGCTCGGCTCCATTTGATACTATGCTGCATCTACTTAATCAGAATCCTATTTGATAAGGTAGCATATCCACTGGGGATATCTGAACCTGCCAAATGTTTGGCTTTGATTGGAATCAAACTCAATTTACTTAATGTTCTAAAAGGCTTGTAAGTTCAGCATTAAATCGGAGCTGGTTTTACAGTGTGTTTGCAGAAGACTGATTTATTTTGAACAGGTTTGCAGAAGCATAAAAACTAGTAGGAGTGTGAAGTATCTTGTGGGCTCTAGCAGTCAGCAAAAAATACTGCCCAAGCTTGAGAGGCTGTTGTTGTTGTGTTTTTGTTTGTTTGTTTTTGGTTTTTTTGGTAGCACCTCTCTCCATAGTACCTAAATTCTGCACAGATAGTTTGGTCATTTTGCAGGAATTTATACATTTTATATTTCAGATCCTTAGTCTTGCTTTTATCTAATGATTCATAGTGGCTCAACCTGGCAGTGTTCAATTTTTTATAGTCTAAAGTCATCCCTAATCTAAATAACTTCTCTTCTGTAAGAGTATTGGGAAATTAGGAAAACTCTCTTTATGATGAGCAATATATATATATATATATATATTGGAATGGAAGTGAATAGTCCCCCTTGTAAGGATCATTCAAAATGCCAGTTCAGTCTTCAGATTAATAAGCCATAAGGCAACAGGATCTCTGAAATTAATAATATGCTTGATATCCCACTTTTGCCTTATTGTTAGAAAATAAGTATTCATCTGTTTTACATTCCATGTTTCATTGGGAAGATGGCCAGAGTTCTCACTAGAATGCCAATGGAACATTTTTACCAACCCAAGAGAGCTATAAAAAGGATCAAAATCTATTTTACATCTGGAACTAATATTTAGAATTTTTACATTTACATTTTACACATAATCAGTTTTAATAAAAGAGAAATGTATGGTTATAGGTGTCTCAAACGTCTGTTTTCACTTACACTGCTGCTTAATATTATTGCTGCTAAGCATGGCTGTTGCACAGGTACTTTCAGAATAAAGGTATTTTTTCATATTGAAACCTTGTTAATTGAAAGAACACAAATAGCTATCAGCACATTAGCACCATTGTCATAGGATATTCATATATGCACAGATTTTAAGGCCATTATAATCATCTTGTCTGACCTCTTGCATAACGCCACACACACTGACCTATTATTCTTTATATTTTATTTGTACTGGTATGGAATGGAGAAAACCATGCTGTGGGAGGGAAGAGAACAGACCACGGATGAATGATTTATTTTAATGTATGCAGCTCTTTTTAAAAACAAAAACACCAATCATTCCTACAGCTTTAACACATGATATTTAACATTACAGAAGAGGGAGTGCATTGAATCACTGCATGCATGACACTTGGCCAGCACGTATATGGTAATCCTTTTACGGTGTTCACTAGTACAGTGAAGAAAGTTGCATAAGAGCTAGTAGAACTGACAAAATACTTGATAAACTTGTGCAGCCCTTTCCCAGGTTGCACCATAGCAAAAGCTTACACTTACTTGCATGGATTCAGCAGGATTGACAGACAATCTAAGAGATGTTTTACTATGGTCGTGGGTCTTGTACTATATAGGAAGTATATAGAAATCTATTTGCTGTAAATGAGCAACATGAGTAACTATACATCAGTAGAGCTTAAAAAATTACAAAATCACTGTTCTTCCATATCGTCTAGCAAGCAGTTTCTGTCCAATGCAACTCACCTTCACATTCTCAAAATCTCTCTAGACTGTCATTAAATGTATTCCTGCAAATTAGACAGCTACTGTACTCTCCCACCACAGATGTGCATGCACAGATGTTGTATTCAAATACATCGTGCTATTCCTCCCAAGGTACTACCCATTGACCTAATGTAATTGTACTTTCTTGCATTCACCTGTTGGAACCAATCTCCATACACACATGGGTGCATCCATTTCAGTTACATACTAATAAATATGGAAATACCGACAGCTTAACACTATTCAGGTTGGCAGTAAACAATGCTGCTTATTATAGAAAATCCAATGTCCTCATAATATCATACAGCATGTTGTAATTTCATTGCATTGTGCCAACTTTCTACCGAAGAACCAATCGTTTTGTGCGGGAGGAGAGTCTGCAAAACAGCCACAAGGTTAGTATGGATCTGTAGATCCACCACACTGGAAAGATGATACAAGACTGCTGTGCTATTGGGGTATAACATGAGTGTGCAAGAGAGGGTTAATAATGGATCTTTAGGATTTGGACCCAGTGGTTGGAGATGGCTCAGTCCTAGCCAAATGCAGCAGCTAGTAGCAAGTCAGAGCACAGTAGCATGGGGTTTGCCTCACCTGTGCTACTGACTGGCAATCTACTGCTAAGAGGTCAGATTTAGTACCCAGATGATGGTGGATGGAGCAAAGCTATTTCTCTCCATTCTCAAACGTTAAGGCTGACTCTAGGAGGGGGAGCTTTGTTTATTTTAATCAAACAGTTCAATTATTTCACAAAGTCTATATGTGTGAGTTAAAATGAGCAGGATTTGGCCGTGATGCTGTCAAGTACGGGTAGGATTTTGAAAAACACTTACAGGATTTGGGAACAAAACTCCCATTGGCTTGCTATATGACTGGTGCTCCTAAATCACACACATGCTTTAGAAAATTTTCCTCACATTAATAAGATGACAAGACCGTGTTTTCCCAATTCTCTTGAAAGATGTTGGCTCACTTTTTTTCATATTTGCCAATACCACAAAAAAGCCTAACACAAAGAAACTTCTTATCCGCATCTTCCTGTCCTGAGTTGGAACCTTTATAGTAAAATATGGCTACCCAACATCTCATTAAAACTTTACAGAAGGTAAGAAACCCACAACTGTAGGCTCTATAATCCTAATACTCAAAGAAAAAACGTTTAAACGTTCGTTTAAAAAGCAAATGATTGTCAAGGCAGATATAACAGGTTAACAAAGTGTCTGTTTTACAGAAAGGTTTTTTTTTTAAATAAACAAAACCCTAGGCAGTTTTCTATCATTTCAGAAACCTTTACACTTCTTGATCCATTTTCCCATATTTACCCTTTATCTCTTAGCCACTCTGATTGTGTTTTAGCTGATACCTAAGCTAGTGGTTGAGAATCATGAATTCTTCAAATTCAGACCAGAAAAGCAAAATATTTAACTGCAGATTCTCTCCATATAATAGAGCGGTTAAGTCCTTTACTTATACTTTCAGTTACTGAAAAGTCCTGGCAAGTTAAATTCCAGTCTTTATAATAATATGTACAACTTCTATACTCTTACTTTATGTTTCCCCTTAGGAACTTCAGTTCTAGATTGCAGAGACCTCTCCTACTAGTGATAAAAGGGGATCAATCCACTTCCTCTTAAGACATGGGGGTAGGGGTGGTCCTCCAGAGATGACTCATCTCCAGCCTTCTGTGGAGGAGTCCAGGCACTGAAGGTTGGCTGAGCTGTGGCAGATGTTTTTATGGGACCTTGGTCCTATTGCCAGTGTGCCTGTGGGAAAGAGAATGTATCCAACTGGGCTAGCAGCCTCCTCTTTTGATGTATGGCAGAAAAGACTTTAGAAGAGCTGTTCTGTGTGCGGGAAGGAGAATAGGGAACTAGAGGCAGCTTGCTGAAGCTATGGATAGAGGGCTGTGGTAGGCAGAAGGGATGGATTTTGTACTGTCCAGTTCTAAAAGTGTGTGTTCAGTATCATCTAAAAGGATATAGTAGCAGAATGTTCAAGTATGTGATTTTTAGTTGTTTTAGACAGTCCATATTCTTTATCGCCCCGATTCAGCAAAGCACTTCAACACATGCTTAAGAGCTTTGGTTGATTGGGGCCTATGAGGGGTCCCAACTCTGAATGGTTCACTCAAACAAAACTCCTGTTGACATCAATAGGAATTTTGCATGAATAAGTAGTAAAAATCAATACTGCGGTTAGTATCAGCAATCTGTACAGATATTTCAAGGAACATAGAGAGCTTTCGAATCTCATTTTCATTTTATTGAATCACAGAAGTAGGTCTTGGGAGAACAGATACAGGGCCAGAGAATTATCACTGTTAGATATTTTTTTAATGAAGAACCAAATGTACCAGTCTGATTGGGCTTCTGACACAGTCACCTTAAAAAGTGTGAACAATGTGAAAAACTCTATATTGAATTTTTAATATCATGCATTTTCTTATATGTAGGAATTTTTATCACATGGCAATTAGCTCACAAAATTCAATCTTTATAATGGAGTAGCATGGGTATATATGAGGGCACAGTTTGGCCCTTCTTACTTGTAAACAAATTAGATGAAATGCAAGGTCAGTGAGATTGGCTTTGAGAGCCATTCGATGAGTAGGAGAGTCCTGCGTGTAAGGAAATTTAGATTTTAAAGAAATAAATTCAGCATTTTTCATATTGTTCACACGCTTTTGAATATGATCTTACTTATTCCACTTAAAAGCCTAAAGGGCTTGATTCTGGCCTCCTACTCTCCTCCTTTCCACCCTACTGAGACAATGGTTCAAATTCACCTTTGATGCAACTACGCTGTACTCTAGGTGTTATATCAGGACTGTGTTTTGTTTTCATTCTTTGACTGGGTATAATGGAGAGCAGAATTTGGCCCAGTGTTCATTCCACTTACTGTTCTCCATGACGTTGTCCAGTAAGAATATACAATACTAATGGCAACAACATAAAGATGAATGATCCTTGAAAAGCTTGTTCCTTTTCAGGAATAGTATGGAGCTTCTAAGGAAGTTTTTTTTGCTCAGTGAATCTATAGATTGTTGAATAAACTGAACAGAAGTTCTATAAAATGAGATTCAAGAGAATGTTTCCTGGAAACCTTCACAACATAGTGACTGTGGATGATTCAAACAATAAGAACTATCCCAGACCTCAAACCAAATACAAAATTTTGTGTTTCAGAAAAGTTTCACTGATTTCCCCGCTACTTGAGTAAAGTAAAGAACTAGAAATATCAAAATTATGAGACAGACTAACCCAGCTGAAACCAGAAATATTGACATGTTTGAGAGATCCTGCTCTTCAGACTTCTGCCTAATGACCAAAACAAAATCGTTCAGATAAGCACCCAGACTTTTATCTAGCATATTTTTATAATTATGGCGGTCGTGAGAGAGCTTTGGAAGCGTAGTTTAAATGTGAATCTCCCAATACCATTCAAAGGCACTGCATAATAAGTTGTTTTAGGTTAATGAAAACAAACTTGCATAAGGATTGATGCCTTTAAGGTGCCTTAAGTTGTAGTTATTTGTCTCTTTAAAAAAGGTGTAACTTAAACATAGTATCATAGAAAATTAGGGTTGGAAGAGACCTCAGGTGGTCATCTAATCCAACCCCCTGCTCAAAGCAGGACCAACCCCAACTAAATCATGCCAGCCAGGGCTTTGTCAAGCCAGGCCTTAAAAACCTCTAAGGATGGAGATTCCACCACCTCGCTAGGTAACCCATTCCAGTGCTTCACCCTCCTCCTAGTGAAATAGTTTTTCCTAATATCCAATCTAAACCTCCCCCACTGCAACTTGAGACCATTTCTCCTTGTTCTGTCATCTGCCACAACTGAGGACAGCCTAGCTTTATCCTCTTTGGAACCCCCCATTCAGGTAGCTGAAGGCTGCTGTCAACTCCCCCTTCATTCTTCTCTTCTGCAGACTAAATAAGCCCAGTTCCCTCGGCCTCTCCCCATAAGTCATGTGCCCCAGCCCCCGAATCATTTTTGTTTCCCCTCCAATGGACTCTCTCCAGTTTGTCCACATCCTTTCTGTAGCGGGGTGGGGGCCCAAAACTGGACGCAATACTCCAGATGTGGCATCACCAATGCCGAATAGAGGGGAATAATCACTTCCCTCGATCTGCTGGCAATGCTCCTACTAATGCAGCCTAATATGCCGTTAGCCTTCTTGGCAACAAGGGCACACTGTTCACTCATATCCAGCTTCTCGTCTATAATCCCCAGGTCCTTTTCTGCAGAACTGCCGCTTAGCCAGTCGGTTCCCCTGCCTGCAGCAGTGCATGGGATTCTTCCTTCCTAAGTGCAGTACTATGCACTTGTCCTTGTGGAACCTCATCAGATTTCTTTTGGCCCAATCCTTTAATTTGTCCAGGTCACTCTGGACCTTATCTCTACCCTCCATCTTATCTACCTCTCCCCACAGCTTAGTGTCATCTGCAAACTTGCTGAGGATGCAATCCATCCCATCATCCAGATCATTAACGAAGATAAAAAGAAAAGGAGTACTTGTGGCACCTTAGAGACTAACCAATTTATTTGAGCATGAACTTTCGTGAGGTACAGCTCACTTCATCGGATGCCTCTGATGAAGTGAGCTGTAGCTCACGAAAGCTCATGCTCAAATAAATTGGTTAGTCTCTAAGGTGCCACAAGTACTCCTTTTCTTTTTGCGAATACAGACTAACACGGCTGTTACTCTGAAACCTGTCATTAATGAAGATGTTGAACAAAACTGGCCCCAGGACCGACCCCTGAGGCACTCCTCCTGATATCGGCTGCCAACTAGACATTGAGCCGTTGATCACTACCTGTTGAGCCCAACGATCTAGCCAGCTTTCTATCCACTTTATAGTCCATTCGTCCAATCCATACGTCTTTAACTTGCTGGCGAGAATACTGTGGGAGACTGTATCAAAAAGCTTTGCTAAAATCAAGGTATAACATGTCCACGTCTTTCCCAGTATCCACAGAGCCAGTTATCTCATCACAGAAGGCAATTAGGTTGGTTAGGCATGACTTGCCTTTGGTGAGTCCATGTTGACTGTTCCTGATCACTTTCCTCTCCTCCAAGTGCTTCAAAATGGATTCCTTGAGGACTTGCTCCATGATTTTTCTGGGGACAGAGATGAGGCTAACCGGTCTGTAGTTCCCCAGATTCTCCTTCTTCCCTTTTTTAAAGATGGGCACTATATTTGCCTTTTTCCAATTGTCCGGGACCTTCCCCGATCACCATGGGTTTTCAAAGATAATGGCCAATGGCTCTGCAATCACATCAGCCAACTCCCTCAGCACCCTTGCATGCATTTCATCGGCCTCATGGACTTGTGCATGTCCAGCTTTTCTAAATAGTCCTTAACCTGTTCTTTCACCACTGAGGGCTGCTCACCTCCTCCCCATACTGTGCTGCTCAGAGCAGCAGTCTGGTGGCTGACCTTGTCTGTGAAGACCAAGGCAAAGAAAGCACTGAGTACTTCAGCTTTTTCCACATCAGATTCCAGTCACCAAAATACTAAGACTGAAGGTAAAAGAAGAAACCTAAGAAGTTAGGATCGGGAACACAGGCTGCATTGTGCCCTAACTTGGTATCAGGAAAATAAAAGTTGATCCTTTTTGTGAGAGGGTGCCTGGAACCGTTGTGTGTAAACTGGGGGCGTTCCTATCTGCACTTTGATATTGTATTTATTGGATGATAACGTCAATACTCAGGGTTGGAACTTGAGGTACTGAGCATCTCCTGCTAGGAACTCAGTAAAAGTAAGCATTGCCTCACAAAACTTTCGCTGAGGTCAATGGGACTTCTTTGTTCACAGCAGCTTCAAAATTGGGCCTTTAATCTTTGTTACGTTACTTTTGTATCACTGGTTTTGGATGGATTGGCAGGATCCCATTAAATGGTACAAATTAAAGATCTTGTCAAGGGAGTAAACAGAGGTAGCTGAAATATTTGTTACGAATATTTATCACTGATTAATTTGCATAACCCATTTTCAAATTGTAGATTGTACATTTTTTATTTTGCCTGTTTGCTATTCATTATTTGGAGCTGCACAGCTGGTCATTTAAGTCATATGGTATTGTTTCTGTTCTCTGATTAGATGACCAAAATGTTAGCCACAAAATATCATAGAGCAAATAATGAACAGCACAGTGCTAGCACCAAATACTTGTGTTTATACTTGTTAAAGGTTTGGGATTCATGGGCATTTTCACCAATACCAGGCAGTTATTTGAATACTTGCAGGTAATAACTAATATGATCCCAAATATGATAGTGAACTAAACATAGCATTTTATATGTGAAAATATGAGTGAATCATGGGTGGTTGTTTATTCAACTAGCAATAAAACTGAAGCAGAATTTCATAAAAACACATGGTAGTCTGGCACAGAACTAACAGCACTAGCAAATAAAGGCTGAATGCAGCAACTAGGCAGGGAGTCAGTGAGGACTCATTTTAAGGCAACATGTGGTATATGGTGCAGGATAGGACTGGCAGCAATTGTTGAATCTGGCGGATCAGCAGAGGCACCTGGTGATGTGATGAAAGACCAGTAAGGCCATCTCACTAAATTAAGGACTATAAAGCTGTGTGGAAGATATTCTTGCCCCTTCTGAAATATTGTGTGCTCAGGCTCACACAAGTAAAGCATACTTGTTTCTGCTTCAGGAAAACAAAAGATGGACTTTAATATATGCTCGAAGTGTGGAAATTCATTTTATTTGTTACATTAGCTCATTGCTATGGGAAATAATGGAACTGTGTTCTAGATCAAATGCATGAAAATTCCTGGAAAAGACCATTTTAGTTTAACATGCTTCTAATGAGGAATCTTTTTGGGAGAAGGGCTGGGAGGAGAAATTCCCCCCACACCCATGAACCAGGACATCTGCTGGGTTTGATTAATGGCCACAACTAACCTCTCCAGGATGGTTGCACAGGATATGGGGACCACGGGATGCAGATCCATAGCCACTTCCTTAGCCTACCCCCAAATTAACTTTCTGTGCTAGCCGCACACAGGCCAGTACAGAGACCAATTCCATGATTCCTTGAATGACCCCGCATCCTGCTGCCCTTTCCCCAGCCTCCATGCTCTCTATGTGGGGGGTTAAATGGCATGGAGGGCCTTGGACTGGTCCTCCACACTGGGAAAAATTTCAATCAAGGAGCCATTGTGTCACATGAAAGTTTACACAGCTCCCGCTTGTACTGTGCCCCTAATAATACCTCACTGTCAAGAGCAATAACACTCAGCTGGTAAACTGAGTCAGAAATAACCAGTGTCCATCAAAGAAAAAGAAACAAAAAATGTCATCTCCCTAAAGAGTTCTATAAAATAAAGTCCAGGGGCTAGATCTTAACCTTTTATCTCCAGGTTTAAAAATAATTCTGGCTATTAGACCAGCAAATACTTTCTATGTTAGAAAATCCTCTTTAGTAATTTTATTCAAGATTGTCGTTACTTTGATGAATAACACAGGTATTTTTCTCTATTGTTTAAAAAATTTCAAGATCTCAAGGCTAGACCCTGGCCCATAATATGGCCCCTTTGCACCTCCAGGATAGCACAAAACGACTGTAAAGCTACTCTAACTGGGTAGATTTCCTCAGTATGGGAGTTTCCCTGCCTGGTGCTTTAGGGACATATTGGGGAGACATGTACAAGGACAGGGGACGTGGTTAGAGTGGTGCTACACTCTGAACCCCAGCTGTTAGAGCAGCTCTGAGGCTACTCTTACAAACACTGGGGCCAGTCCTTCTCCAGCAGTCCGGGAGAGTGGGGAAGTGGTGCAGGACCTAAAGGGCAGTTGTATATTGAGGTCATCTTGACTGGACCTGTGGATCAGGACCTCAGCTTTCAATTCCAGTATTCATGATTATTTTTTAAAATTCTATTTATATTTTCAGAATGGATCAATAGAACTTGTGCATAGATTCATTTAGCATTAAAATTCTGAGAATTATTAGAACTGATACTGCTCTTTTCATATTAGCATGGTTCTCTCTTTGACTGATAGGAAGCGTTAATTGCATTGTTTTGACACGATCCTGTGAGTCACTGGGACATGTTCTCAGAATCTAATTTGGGAGCTAGAGTAATATTTGCACCATGTGGTTTCAAACTCATTTTTAGTTTTTGGAGTAAATTTCACTTTAATAATTAAAAGAAGCATAAAGGCTACAGGTTCTTGTCTTTTTTTTTTTAATCTGGTGAGGTTACCAGCATCATCCACCATCATGTTGCTTGCGTATGTAATACTAATTCTAACTGAGGTAGGGACAAATTCCCCTCTGCTACACTAGCACAAGCCCACTAGCTTCAGTGACTAGTTTAACACAGATTTGTTCTTTCTGCAAACAATCTTCTACAGTATGAAATGGGCCCTTATCCCAGTCACTGGAATTTGGTGGTATACCCATCCTTAAAATATTTTTATACGGGAGGAAAATGGATTTTCCCCTCCATTAAAAAGAGAGTGCCAGAGGGGATTACAAACTATCTAGGCTGTTTACCAAGCCGATAAAAACAGAGTGCTGTGCATCATCATCCAGTGATTAGCACAGGCTAATCATATCTGAGCCACCCTAGTGCTAACATGTGATATGTTCACGGAGCAAAAGTCAATAAACTTAAGAAATCAAAGCCCATGTTTCACATTAAAAGCACACCTGCTTTGATAACAGTGGTATAAGGGTACTTCAAGAATAGGTTAATTAGTTCTAACTTTCAGCTCTTGCACATATTAGGGCAACTTTAGTGAAATGAACAAATTATCTAGAGCAACAGGAATAATTAAGAAGCTTTGCCAGTTTTTAATTGAACATGGAAAAGATCTTAAGGTCTATTAGCTTAAGATATTGATGTTAGAAGTGTGTAAATTATTCACAAAATATCTAAAAGCAAATGGTGAACTGCAACAATTAGGGAAATGGAAGAAAATATGAAGAACAATGCTTGTATAAATATCTGTGGAGTGATTACCGTTATGCCTGGTCCTGGGTTTCACAGTACGTATGCACAATAATGTCTGCAGATTCCCATCCACCTCCCTCACCAACCTGAATGGCCAAATGCCTCTACATGTGTATACCCAAGATACTCCTTCCCCCAGCTGCTTCCTGTCTGATATCCTTTTTTACCTACCAGGAAACTGGGCCAAAGTGTATTTTTACAAACTTAGAGTAGAAGAGTCCTATTGGGAATTCATTCTTACTGCAGCCTATCAGTGTTAAAGTCAAGTTAGACTGTGATCAGAGAGTTAGCAATGCTCTGACTGAGTGGGTCAGTTTTGTGAAACTGCTGGACGGCTAATTTAATATGACAATCTAGGGCTCAAGTACCCTGATTGCGATGACATACCTGGGACCGTAGCAACAGATGGGGTGGAATCCAATGACATCAGTGTGGCACACTTTGGTGGGTAGGGGAGAGTTTGGTTTGGCTTTGACTTTATTGTGAGGAGGAGTTGTTAGAGTGGAAGAGACTTGAGTGTGAAGCTGCTGTCTTTCTATATGCAATGTTATGAATTCTAATCCTTCTCCGAATGAGCAGCTCATTCTGGTATTATAAGAAGTACATGTCTTAAGTAGTGCCTTGTTTTTAATCATGTGCAGATGTGGCCTGTATCGTGTGGGAGACATTTATGACAAATGTTCAGCTTTTTCTGTTTGAGAACTTTAGTTCTTCATTTGCTGGCCCCTAACATGTGCACCCTGTGCACCTGAGCTAGGAAGATTTTTTGGTAGCCGTCTTCATTGGTCTGAACCTGCACCCTTCCTCTCCTCCTGCTGCAAACCAAGGGCATAAAGATGATGAATTGTTAAAAAGTAAGATCGAGACCTTTGTTATTTATACCTTAATTTATAATTATGGATAGTGAATGAGTTTAGATGAAAATAATGATTAGGCCAAGGCTTTGCCTGGCATATGTTGCTTTGTCATTTCTTTTCCTTTTTATATAGATTTGTTGATATGCTGAACATGATATTTTTCCTGACAAGACAAAGGTAATATGTTGTGCAGGAAGTTTTGAGGTTAACTCCCCCCCCCAAAAAAAAAACCCCCCAAAAAAACAACATCCCTGTAATGACAAAAAGCCCTTTTTATTGCAAAAACCCAGAGGCAGGATAACATGGAACAGACTCTGTCAGGGCCAGGGCTTACCTCTCTCAGGTCAGAATCTGATCAATCAATGCAGAAAGAGCCCATAGACTTCAGCTAATTTTTGTCTAATCCTCCTAGGTCACAAGAAATCCTGTACTTACATGAGACTTTTGGTGAGACTTTGACATTGCTGTCTACAGGTTTGGCTTTGGACAGTATCCATGCAAAGCAATATCATAGGGCCAAATTAGTCAGACTGTGGGACTGTCTTGATTGGAGAGCAGGGCATATATGTGCATGGGAGTTCCCTTTACACTTCCCCTCACAAGAAAAATTATTAATCAGATGCCTGCCTGTTAGGATGGGGTACCCAGCTGGATGAGCATACGGCACAAGGGACATGTACTCCCTGGGAGTCCTTGATGCACAAAAATCTTTTAGAACAGAGAAGCCTGCAAAAGATTCTTACTGCATATACAATCCCAACATATTCAAGTGATGTCAGACAACATGGCAACATTGTTTACATCAGCAAGCAACCAGGAGTGAAATCTCCCTCCCTCCCTTTGCTCAGAAGAGTTCAATCTTTTGAACCGGTGTCTTTGTCACTAAATAACCCTATCAGCAGTCCACCTCCAGGGATACACTAGTGGACAGACTCAGCAGGAGCTTCTCCAATGACCACAAATAGAAGCTATACAATTCTGTAGACAGATGCATATTCCAGTATCGGGGTCTCAGTCTTGCAACCTGTCTGACTCAAGAGAACAGAAAATGCAAGATGTATTTGCTCCAGGGGGACTCAAGGTCAGGACTCCAGCAGAGATGCCCTTCTAATAATCTCATGGTCAAGATACTTAAGGTATGCCTTTCCCCCATTCCAATCTTTCCTTGAGTTCTAAGGAAGGTCCAGCTGGATGAGTCAGTGAGTGTCCTCGTTGCTCCCAGATGGTTGTGATTCCTGAGCCTTCTCCAGATGTTAACTCATGCACCCATCAGCATCCCCCAAGCATCAGCATGACCAAGGACATGGGTGAGTTCAGACATCCCAATCCAGACTCCCTCCATTTCACGGCATGGTGGTTGGATGGGTGTTAAACCTAAAACAGAGTGTGGAAGCCATTCAAGATGTCTATAACAATAGCAGGAAGGAATCCACCAGAAAGTGCTACTTTGCCAAGTAGAAGCATCACAGTCCCTCTATTTTTTAGACCATCCATTTGCCTTGAGGACCTCAGGTCTGCTTCCTGTATGTACACTTGGTGGCTAACAGCACCAGTCACCATCCAACTGGCAACCACTCCATTTCCACCCATCCAGGAACTGTACATCTTCCCAAGGGTCTACTCAGAACCTTTCCTCCAGCAGGAACATTCCAACATGGAATCTTAACTTGGTCCTCTCAAAACTGATTCCCTGTTGACCCTTTAGCAACATGCTTGCTGACCCTTCTATCTTGAAGGTTGCCTTTCTAGTGGCCATCCCTTCAGCAAAAGGGTAGGGGAACTAGAAGCCCTTATGGCTGGTTGACCATACACTTCATTCCTTAAGGATAAGGTTTCACTGAGACGGCACCCCAAATTAACTCCCAAAGCAATGCCAGACTTTCACGTGAATCAGAAACCTTGTCTCTTATCCACTTGCCACTAGTGAGACTAGGAGACTCCATTTCCTGTATGTATACAAGGTGCTAGCATTGTATCTCCAGAGAACAAAGTCCTTTAGGAAATTGCCTAGACCAGTGGTTCTCAAACTTATTTGATTGGCCCCCCACTCTTTGTGCCCGTAGTCGTTTATGCCCCTGAAGTCCATATACCGCCACCCAGCTCTCAAGGCAGTGCTGCGCCAGCAACAGCACTTTTCACAGCAGACTTAGTGCCCCATTGCCACGCTTGCTTCTGCACTGCTGCTGGGGCTAACAGCTGGAGCCTCACTCCTCCAGGTAAAGGATTGGGGGTGGGGGGAAAGGAGAGCCTGAGCCCGGGTGGCAGGCCTCTGGTTGTCCCCTTTATCATTGCCTCCTGGGTGTGCACGGCCCAGCCAGAGCCCTTAAAAAAAAAACAAAAACAGCCCACCTCATAGTTTGAGAACTGCTGGCCTAGACCAAAGGTTTTTCAAGTGTGGGGCCCCTCCCCCTAGGGGGGACATAAGGACCTGATTGGGCCGCACTGAAGGGCTGGGGTTTGCAGGGGGTTCTGTCTGGCAGGAGAAGTGGACAGGCCCTTTGCAGGTGATCTGTGCTGTCCGGCCAGGACTCTCTTTCTGTCTTGCTCCCCTACTGCTACAGCTGCCCTACCAGTTAACCTCATCTGGTTGGAGGCTGGCAGGAATTCTGTGAGTGGAGACCCGAAGGCTCCCTGAGGAGTACTGTCCCCTTGCTGGACATAGCCCTCTGTTGACCCTGGCCCTTCAGCGCAGCCGCAGGGCACAAAGCCCCATCTGGTTCCCCTGCAGACGAACCTGCCTTTTCCCTCCTCTGCTGCTCTTCAAATAATGTGTTTCATTCTTTCAGTCTAGTGGGTTTTTTTCCCCAAACAGGTAAATTTTAATAATTGTGTCAGTGCCTGCCAATGTATTTGGTAAAACCACTCCCTTTCTCACAAAGTATCAGTGGCTGCAAAGCTGCTGGATGCCGTCTATTGCAAGATCTGGATAAATAGAACCCAATTTTGTGGCTGTGCATGATTCCTTCCAGTAGAACAGATAAAACAAAGCATTTTTTTATTTTTGTTTTGATCTGCCAATAAGAGGATAATGCAATATTAAAAGTAGCAGTAATTTTCCAACTTGGTGCTAGGCAAAAACTCTAATATACATGATGTGTGTGTCTGTCTGAGAGCACCTCCTCACAAGCAGGGCTGCTCTCTGCCCTGTTATTAAGGTACTGGAGCTGGCAGGTTCTTTTCATCTACTGGATACTATTGAGTTTAACTGTATGCACAACTGGTTGCTACTGTTCACAAATGCAAGAGGACCAGTGGAACCAACCCAATTCAGTGCTTGTATGCACTTTCACTCTCCTTTAGCCCTGGTCTACACTAGGACTTTTGGTCGAATTTAGCAGCGTTAAATCAATGTAAACCTGCACCCGTCCACACGATGAAGCCCTTTTTTTCGACTTAAAGGGCTCTTAAAATCGATTTCCTTACTCCACCCCTGACAAGTGGATTAGCGCTTAAATCGGCCTTGCCGGGTCGAATTTGGGGTACTGTGGACACAATTCGACAGTATTGGCCTCCGGGAGCTATCCCAGAGTGCTCCATTGTGACCGCTCTGGACAGCACTCTCAACTCAGATGCACTGGCCAGGTAGACAGGTAAAGAACCTTGAACTTTTGAATCTCATTTCCTCAAGAAAATAGGCACGAAACGATTGTCTGCTGCTGCTTTCACGGAGGGAGGGAGGGAACAGGGGCCTGACGATATGCACCCAGAACCACCCGCGACAATGTTTTAGCCCCATCAGGCATTGGGATCTCAACCCAGAATTCCAATGGGCAGCGGAGACTGCGGGAACTGTGGGATAGCTACCCACAGTGCAACACTCCGGAAGTCGATGCTTGCCTCGGTACTGTGGAAGCACTCCGCCGAGTTAATGCACTTAATGCACTTAGAGCATTTTCTGTGGGAACACACACACTCGGATATACAAAAACGATTTCTAAAAAAACTACTTCTATAAATTCGACCTAATTTCGTAGTGTAGACATACCCTTAGACTATACTAAGTGAAGTGTGGCCTTTGGGGTTTTGCTGTGTTCTATTTTTATAACTGAAATTGTTTTGAGAGAATTAGGTAGACCCCAAATCAAACAATGGATCTTTCTATGGTGAAAGTAACATACATCAGCATCCAATCCTTTATCACCCATAAATCATGATTCTGCTCACTCTTACTCTCTCTGCAAGTTCCTTGAAATATTCCCATGGCTACAAGCACAGTGATAGAGATGGACATAGAAGGAAACACTGTTTAGGAAGAGAGCTAGAGGGAAGGCTGCTGCTGACCTTGAGGAATATCTTGCTTTAGATGATGCTGGTGATGATGGCAGGCAAGCAGTACAGAGCAAACAGAGACTGACACTAGTGTACGTGATGAATCATGCTAGTCTGCAAAGCAAAGGAAGTAGCAAGAAACAGATGGTAGGAAAAGACCACTGGAAAAGACCAAAGTTCAGCTTGTTTCAGAAATCAAAGAAGAAAAGCCCCACCTCCCCCCATACCACATATGTTTTAATACTCCTTGCCTCTATTTCCCACATAAACGAACAGCTTCTGTCAGATCAGAATCAGCCTGCATTTTCTGTAGCAGGAGTGCAACATTAGCAGTGTTTGGGTCACTCTTAGAGCACCGAGGAGCCTTGCCATGAGGTTTGTGTTTCTTGCAAAATATTCATAATTCAAGGGAGAAAAGTGACTTAGTACATAGTGACTTGTGCTGCTTCTGAAAAGAGACCTGAAGCTGAAAGACAGCAAATCAAAAGCTTTGTGAAAAATAGAGAGGTGTAGTTAGAGAAGGAGGAATTGCTGCTGTTGCTTTCCTCCATAAAAGTTTCACAGCATCTACTTCAATTATATGTCTACCATCAGTCCTCGGAGGCACTCCACAAGCACTTAGCATTAGTACCACCACAGCAGAAAGGAGCTTAGTCTCAGAAATCTAGACAATTTCCTTACCAAAGTAAACTGAAGCAGGCTCAAAATCATCCCACTAGAGTAACTGTGAACCAGAAAGCTGCAGAAATTATTGCTCTTAATCTGCAGCCCTGCTAGAGCATACTAGCTTCCAAAGCCTGTTATACAGCCATACTGTTCCTTCCCAAGCGGAAAATTTGTCTTTGCCATTGCTATGATTTGACAGTTTATAGCTCAAATTAAGCCACGTTCTCAAAGAAGCAGAGGAAAAATGCATAAAGTTTATCACTGAAATTTGAACAAGCGGCCAAACCATTTCATAGTAGCTTGTTGAGTTAGCTTTGGCAACACCACCTCTGGGATAGTCTCTTCCAGAACTAGACTGTAGAAGCCCACACAATAGGAAACAGTGGTCCATTTCCCTCACTCACATGCCTCTGGGAACATTCAAAAGCAGCTGCAATACCTGGTTTTATGTTTGGATCACTCGAAGGGCTTCATATATTTTTCTTTCCAGACAATGATGGTAACTAGAAATGGGACCAAGCTGCAAAATTTGGACACAGACTGCAATTCCCTTTAAGTTGTGGCTGTTGGATCTTTACTCCACCAGTGTAAAGTTGAATTGACAAGCAGCCTGGGTGCTTCCAGGTGCTTCTGAGCACCAGGTCCAAAACTGCACAAGAGCAGAAACTTCCTTTTTGAAGCACCTCTGTAGGATAAGCACTAGCAGCTGCACTTCAAATTAAATTTTCTATGTCATCCCGCAGCCGGGTTGCAGTGTTGAGGAACAGCTGGAAACAATCTGGCTGCTTTTCCATTAACCTGTACTGTGATGGGAAAGAAATAGAGGAGAGGGGGGATTGGGCGAGGACAGAGAAGAGCACACTGAGGAGCCTGTGAGGAAGAAAAAGTCTGGCAGAAGGAGAGAGGCCGAAGGGTGATGACTATCTCTGACTGTCTACAACCATTGTGTAGGATGGCAGGGGAGGGGACAGAGAGAGAGCTTCTCTTGCTTGCTCCCACCACCCCATTTATTTGACAACGGACATAGGGATATTTTTTTCCAACTATGACTGCTGGGAATTCTGCATAACTAAACCAAGCTAAGTAGCCAATCAGAATTTGGCTTTGAACAATCAGTGCCCCAAACCATCCTCCAGTGGTGGTTGTTCAGAATTAACTTCAGCTTCACCCTGAGCGGAGGAACAACCATAATGTAACATTTGCATTCTTAGGGTTTTTGATTTGTGGAGGATGTCCCCCCATGAAAATGTATCCGACAGAACTGAAGACCTTACCAGATAGGGCTGGAGCCAGTACCCATCAAAGTCAATGAGCTTTAGATCAAGCCCATTGTTCGTCCCAAGTTCTCTACCCTGACAAACACATGTAACACCGTTGCCAATCAGTGGATTATCAGGCTTGACTGAAGTCAAAGTTATTCTGCCTGGAATATCTGATTTACCAAACTTCAGCAGATTTAGATTCTTTGACAGAGTCTCATCACATAAATGCATAGCATGACTTTAGATTGAGTAAAATGTGAGTAGCAGAATATTTCTCTCACAACGGGTAAAATAAGCTAGTCCAATCTGCTTGTGTTCACCACTGTGCTACATTTAAACAGAAAAATAGACTTTCCTTACATAGGAGCCCACAAGATTGGTGTGGCCAGTGTGACTCACACCACAAAGGTCCTACTGGAGCTATTTTAGATCATATACATCTTTTCTGTGATAAGGCCAGGCAGTTACTCCCTCATCCATACTTGTCTAAAGAACAATGAAAACAAATGACAGGTTTCAAGGATGCACGACAGTGTTCGCAAAAGGCTGTTCTGTAATATGATTAAATGCAAGCTAAAGAGGATTGAGTGAAACAAACAAAAAAAACCCTCTATCACCTATCCTCATTAAAGACCAGTTTAGTTTTATGCTGACAGATAAATGTAGCATAGCATTTTGCCTCCCCCCCTCACCCAAAAAGCAGCTTCATCTGATAGACAGTTGCATAAAGAAGGGTATAAAGGTTGCTCTGCTTTCCTTCTCAAGCATTATGTTTAAAAAACCCCCACAACCCTCTAATACTTAATTTCAAAGTGCAGTTCTTGTTTCTCATAGATCTCATTCCTCTGCAGCTGAAAGTTAAACACAAAAATAGTATACATTTGTTTTGGAGGGGCTTTAGAAAATGCTTTTCTCCCACTAAATTTGCAAGCAGGTGAAAGGCTTAAGGGTTTGTCTGAAGTAGATTTATGCATATTGCTGCAGGCAAAAATTTGTTTAGCAGTTTTGCTAACAAATCCCTCCGTCCCCTTTCCAAACCTCTCTCTTTCTCATTGAGTGAAACTTTAAATTGTATCCCAAGAGGAGGTAAACTGAAGGTCAAAGAGAAATGTGGCTTGTTTAATCACATGGCTTAATTTTCGCAAAAGTGAGAGACCTCTGTAAAAGTGAGCAGAAAATATTTGGGGGTGAAAAATCAACTTAGAAGGTAAACACTTTCTTCCAATGCCATATTTATGTGTTTTAAGGTAAATATGGGACAAAATCTAGATGACATATAGAGATCAGTGACCTGCCTGCAGGCAAATACAGCAATATATGAAAGTTATGCTACTATTTAATCATCTACAGTGAAATTTATCCACAGTGCAGAGGGCCTCTGAAAAGCACTAGGCACCTAGGCGCTGAGCAGGTGTCTGCTGGAGAAGTGTCTGCACAGTATTTCCTGCATGCATTCCCTGATTTCTGTAAAGAGTCTCCATGCCAACTCTACATGAAAGCCCAAAGTGGCAGAGGTGCAGCAGGATCCAGGTTTATGTGAATCCACTCGCCTCAGTCCTTGCACCACTGTCATGGTTGTGCTGCAGCTGCTATTCCAGCCCATAGGAAAAAAAGTTCAGCTGAAAGTATTTGCTGAATTTCACCCAAATTTACAAATGGCTGTGGGGCCCTGAGAGGTGCGCTTTTCTGTGAATGTACTTTTGCCAAATAAATCACTCAGTTCTACTGGAGGATTTAGAGGATCTGGCAGTCGGTACAGGGACTTGGAGCAATCAGGCAGGATTGGAGGAAGAAGAGATAAGGGCACTGGTGGACAGTTGGTGGTTTGAGTTGTGGGAGCTGAACAACATTGTCTAAGGTTGAGGCACTGAGTTCAAGGAGGAGCAGCCACATTTTGGAAAGAAAAGCAGATTGTGGAGGGATCAAGAGCAGGAGGTGGATTTAGAGCTGGGAAAAAACTCTGGGTAGTACTTTAGCCTTCTCCTCTCCTCCAACAATATGAAGGGGGTTTGGGAGAGGGAATGCAGTTGTAAGCTCTTTAGGGCAGAGACTCTCTTAGTATATGTTTTTGTTAAGTTTCTTGCACAATAGAGTCATACACTTGGTTGGGATATCTAGGCACTACTGTAATATAAATACCAATAGGAAGTAATGCTCGCCTCCTGTGTGTCACTTATGTATTATTACTAATAAAGCACTTATCTCGCTTGTAACCATACTTGCCTATCTATACTGTATTTCCTCTGTGCGTGACAATACAATAGTCTGTAGAACAGTGACACATCTATTCTCCCCAGTGTCTTAGCATTCAGAATTTAAAATTCAGTGCAGATTCCCTTGCCACATCATTCCTCACAGGCAGGCAATAGAGAGATGAGTTAAATAGAACACATGCTATCACTCTACTGTGTTTTGTAACTTTTCAATTTAAAAGTATGTCCTTTTTAGTGGTTCACTTAGCCCTGGTCTACACTGGGTGAGGGGGGGATTGATCTCAGTTATGCAACTTCAGCTATGTGAATAACGTAGCTGAAGTCGACGTACTTAGATCGACTTACCGTGGTGTCTTCACCATGGTGAGTCAACTGTTGCCGCTCCTCTGTCGACTCTGCCTGCGCCTCTCGCAGCGCTGGAGTACAGGAGTTGATGGGAGAGCGCTTGGGGGTCGATTTATCATATCTAGACTAGACGCGATAAATCGATCCCTGCTGGATCGATCGCTGCCCGCTGATCCAGCAGGTAGTGAAGACATACCCTTAGCAAGTGTTTGTTTATATAAAACACTCACACAAATGATGGCAGCTGTATATGAGCAGGCCCTGTAGTTAATATGATGTCATGTGCTGGAAAAGTACTTTTGTCTCAAATTAATGCTGTCTTGAACTAACCAGTTTGCATTCTACTCTCTGGGAGGGGAAATAACCTGCTTCACTTTTGATCAGCCTCCTCCCTTTCTGAACAAATGCAAATAATTATATTGAGAAAGACACTGAAGGATGGGCTCAGTCTGCAGACTTATTTGAGGAGGAGGAGGGGGTAAATGAAATGGGAACATCCTGACATTTTAAGGTCAGGCTTGACAAAGCTTTGTCTGGGATGATTTAATTGGGGATTGGTCCTGCTTTGAGCAGGGGGTTGGACTAGATGACCTCCTGAGGTCCCTTCCAACCCTGATATTCTATGATTCTATGATTCTATGATCCAAGTCCTCCCCTCCCACTGAACCTCCTAATGGCAGGGAAAGAAGTGTTGCTGGGAATGGGGACCACTAGGTACTATTATTTGTATTACATTAGCACCTGTGAACCTCAGTTAAGGATCAGAACTCTACTGCATTTTGCTAGGCTCTGTCCGGGTAAATAACAAAGAAGGTCACCCCTGCACAAGAGAGCTTCTTTGAGTGCTTGTGTATATCCATTACACTGTAGGTGTGTGTGTATCCTGTGCACTGGTGCTGGAGTTTCCTTAGCAGTACCAATAGGTCCTGCCTCTATCCAACCTCCTTGTGTTTGGAAGCAAGGGTATAAAGGGCATAGCTGCCTCCCCCTAGGGTGACCAGACAGCAAGTGTGAAAAATCGGGATGGGGGTGGTGGGTAATAGGAGCCTATATAAGAAAAAGACCCACAAATCGGGACTGTCCCTATAAAATTGGCACATCTGGTCACCCTACCTCCTCCTTCCCCCCCCCCCCGACCCTCCTTCAGCTCCTTACCGTCCATGGTTGGAGTGTTTTGTGTTCCCTGTGAACAAAAACTTCTCTACTGAGTTTCTACCTAGTAATACACTCTCTCCCCCACTTGACTCTTAAGACTTTTTCATTTGATTCTGTATTTCTTATTTTATTTCAGATTTAGGTCTTTGGTAATTTTTTTTTTCAGTCAGGCAGTACTGGTGTAGTCCATGCCAAGGCCCCCAGCTATCAACCCGGAGTGGGCTGCAGAAAGCCTGTGCCTGCCAATGACCCGCATTTGTGCTGTTTCAAGTGCTTGGGTGAGGGCCACGTTAGATACAGGCACTCTATTTGTCACAGTTTAAAGGCCAAGATCAAGAAGCTGACGGAGGATCACCTTGTGTCCTGATGGAGACTGTCCTTAGACTGGGGTTGGAATCCCAATGTTTGTCCAAGGGAAGCTCTGTAAAAACTCCTTCCTGTAGTGCCCTCCCACCCCAGCATCAGCCATGCCTGCAGAGAGAAGTGACTCGAGCCCAGAAATTTAAGAAGAAGTTGTCACTGGTCTCTTTGAAGTCCAAGGTGCAGGACTCTTCCACAGAAGATCATTCCAGTACCAATGGTAGAGCACACCCTTCAGCATGCCACTCCCTGGTACCAGCTCATATAGATGGACTAGAGCTGTAGACTCCAGTGCCCTCCCAGGGACCCTTGAGATGGGCTAAGTCCTCAGCTGAGACACAGCAAACTTCCCTGATCCTGGCGTGACAACCACCCGTATCAATACCGATAACGGCAGAGGCTCATGCTGCAGCAAGGGGCTTGTTATGCTTATTGGTGCCACTATTGCCATTGCTTCAGGGCAAAGACTCCCATCCAGCACTGCTGCTGGTGCTCAGATCGTTGTCACCAGGCAGTTCCGTTCTGGGGCCAGCAACTTCAAACTTTAGGATTGGTACTGCCTCCTTCGACTTCCCCAGTACAGGTACCAGCTCCTCTGTGCTGCACGTTACCAGCAGCTAAGAAGGTGTCTATGAATCCTCCAGTAATGCATTCCTGGCATGGATCTGGATCAGAATTGCAGAGGATCCCTCCGGGCACTGCACTCCCCTGGCTCACAGAATACTCAGACCGTTCCTTGGACTCTGAGATGGGTTCTCAGGTTTCATGATACCAAGAGTCTCGAGTTTCCTTTCAGTCCCATTCCCAAACTCCTCATCATAGGTCTGAGAAGAGAATGGCCAGAGATGGGAATACTTGGGCCAGACTGTACCAACCCCTTCATTGGCCCTATTGGATGCCATAGGGGATGCCCCTCGGAATCCAGATCTACATTGCCAATATCTTGCACAGGTAGATCCCCAAGGAGGAAATCTTCTCCTGCTTGTACCAAGAGACTGTGATGATGGTTGCTACTGATCAGCCTTTGGTCTCTCAAGTATAGGACTTGCCTCATCCTGCTCTGGAGCATCAGCCCGCCCCGGTATTGCAGGACCAGTCTTGGGAGCTCTCCCCTTCAAACATCCACCTCATCACCTGATGAGGTCCTGGCACTGGAAGAATCCTCTACCATACTGGATGACTTTATGGTGTACCAAGAGCTGCTCAGGAGAATAGCAGCCTCTCTCGGAATCAAGTGGAACTAGTGGAGGAGAATACCCACAAACCGATATTCTCTAACCCACTTCAGCAGGAAAAGTAGCTGTGCCTATACACAAGGATATTATGCAACCAGCCAAAGTTCTGTGGCAAACCCCTTTCTCCATTCCACCTGTGGCCAAGCAAACTGAGTGTAAATACCAGGTTCTGTCCCAAGGGTTTGAGCAGGTTTACTTACATCCTAATCCTAGGTGTAGCCACAGTGAATGTGAGAACCCATCAGGGTTGGGCTAAGACAACAACTAAAGAAAAAGATGCTAAGAAGCTGGACCTTATGGTAAAGACTTGTTCTACAGCATATTCTTAGCTCTGTATTGCCAGTCACTACACACTGTTGGTAGGTATGACTATTCTAACTGAGAAGCAATCTCTCAGTTTGGGAATAAGCTGCCAGAGGGTTCCAGAGAACAATTTCAGTCCCTTGTTGCTAAGGGCTGCCTTGTCTCTTGATCCGCTCTGCAGGGCTCCTTGGACCTGGCAGATTCTGCAGCCAGGGCTATGATTATGGCAGTCACAATACACCATTTTTTCCTGGTTGCAGCTCTCGAGGATCCTTGTGGAACCAACAATTGAGGATCTTCCTTTCAAGGGCTGTGCCTAAAACAGGTGAGTCATTGTACACGCTGAAGATCTCTAGCGGTGTTGAGGTCCTTGGGCCTCTAAAATCCAGCTACAGAGAGGACAAAATATTGTCCTCGTTACCAGCCTAAACAGCAGTATTATCTCTTCTGTCAGGGAGACCGATCTAAGAGAAAGCAGAAGTCTCAGAGGAGAAGGTTGATGGCTTCTAATTCCGAGGTCTCTTTGTCTAGACTCCCGAGGCTCAAAGCAGTTGGTTTGACTCTTACGTTGAAGACAGCATACTATGAGACCTGGATCTCAATGGTCCTTCTGTCTCCTTTCTAGGACAGATTGTTCCATTTTCTACATGCCTGGCTGTCCGAGTGGGTGCTAGCATGGATATACCTTCCATTTTCTTTCTATTACTCACTTCTTCCCGCCGTACCCAGTCACTCTTCACAAGTCTGTATTAAGGCAAGAAGAGCAGACTGTACATTCCTTGGGAGCCATAGAAGAGATCCCCTTCTGCATTGGGGCAGGGAGGTTCATTCCCACTATTGTCTAATATCCAAAACAGGGGAGGTCTCAGACCGATCCTAAACCTGCAGAACCTCAACAAATATATAAAGAAGATAAAGTTCTGTGTGGTGTCCCTGTATATGATTATCCTTCCCCTAGATCTGGGAGACTGGTATGCTGCCCTCAACTTACAGGATTTTTACCTCTTTGTGGTGATCCATCCTGGCCACAGGAAGTCCTTGAGGTTCATGATAGGAAATGATAATTACCAATTCACTGTTCTGACATTCAGCCTATTATCAGCGCTGAGGGTCTTTACCATGGTGGCATGACAGTGGGAGTAGCCTACGTCTTCCAGAGAGACATCCATATGTATCTTTAGAGGGATGTACTGGTTTGGGGGTCACTCCAGAAACAGGTGCATGCCACAGTCCATGAAACACTGTCTGTTCAATGTCCTGGACCTAAAAAGTGAACTTTATCGCCTCTGCAAGAGCAGAGTTCATAGGTGTGGTCCTGAACTAGATCTCTGCTGAAGTATTTCCGCATCTTTCCAGTTTCAGACCCTACGGAACCTAAATACATCCCTCAAGGATCATCCACAGACCACTGTGAGGAATTGCCTCAGACTCCTAGGTCACATGTCCACATGTACATACATGACTCCTTATGGTAGGCTGCACCTCGGAGCATTGCAGGCATGGTTATGGTCAGTCAATCACTCTAAGTCACCATCTAGATAAGCAGCATGCATCCTGGACAAGGTATTATCATCTCTGAGCTCGTGGATGAGCCAAGACAATGTGTATAGGGGAGTGCCCTTCTTTCTACTGCTCCCTTCCACGACTTTCATAAGAGACTCTTCAGCCATGAAGTGGGGAGCACATCTGGGCAATCTTCAGGCTTAGGGTTTGTGGACAACAATACCCTTGAGTTGTGTGCAATCTTCTGTTCATGTCAGTGGTTCCTTCCTGACAGGATCAATATCCAACACTTTTCTGTTCCTATGGGATAAGGACCTCCTGTAAGCATACCCACCAGTGCCTCTGATTCCCAGAGTCATCCTGAAGCTCAAACAAGATCTTGGCACGATGATTCTCATAGCTCCAGCTTGCCCGAGACAGCCATGCTACTCAGACCTATGCACCATGTATACTCAGGAAACCTTCCCATTACCAATCATCTCTACTTACAAAGTGGGCATTTCATTAGCTGAAGATTTGCAGTGTCTTTCCAGGGTTAGCTCCCTGTAGAGCTTATTGCAATAGTCCAGTCTGGAGGAGATAAAGACATGGATAATTGTGGCAGTATCTGATTATTTTACATTGGAGAAACATTATGACTAAGCCTATATGAACTGAAAAGTACTTGCTTATTTTTGATAGAATATTACAGAATTATAGGACTGGAAGGGACCTTGAGAGGTTATCTAGGCCAGTCCTCTGGACTCATGGCAGGCCTAAGTATTATCTAGTAGTAGTGCGATGACATTTCCATTTTTAAAGGCTGTTGAAGTTGGATTAAAACTCAGAATGAAAACGCTATTAACCAAACAGAACTATAAAACTCAGAATGAAAACGCTATTAACCAAACAGAACTATAAAACTCAGAATGAAAACGCTATTGAATCAAGTGTATGTTCCCAGTGAAAACCAATAAACAGGTCACAGATTAGAATATATCTAAACTTTTTTACATGCAGGATGCAGGAATGTTTGCCTACTACTGTCTAGTCACAAACCTTCCAAGGTGACTAGCAGGTGGTGGTTATTCAAATGTAGGTGAACTTAGACTCTAGCAATATTCTGAATAGGTTCTGACCAGGGTTCCCGCATTTTTCACACCCCTGAGAGATGTAGCTAGCCCAATGTAAATTTTGTAGACCAGCCTCACTCCATCTGTTCTGATCTGACTTGAGTTTATGTGAGAACTCACTTCTCTCACACACGCATACCCTACGCAGAACAATGTTCTACCAAAAGTTCCTGGGTGGGTTCATACACACCTGCTGTCTTAAGTGGGGCTTATGCTTCGTTATGTTAATTGACCGCTGAGTTCACACCTACCAATCTAATTGGGGTTTTAACTCAATCCATCACAAGGTTTTGTCCAGCTCATAACATTATTTTACCCTGAGTTAGAAAGTATCTAATTCAGTTTTGTATATACATTTTACAACATGGGAGACAGGATCAGTTGTTGAGGGACATCATATTTCAGATTCCTTGGTGATGAAGCAACTATTCATTATTACTGACTGAATTCCTGGAAGCCGCCCCAGTCTCACCAGGAATGTCTCAGTCACCAGAGCAACAACCAAAAATCCATACCCCTGAGAGATGTAGCTATGCCATCCTAACCCCCAGGCTCTGTCTACAGTGCAACTGAACGACAAAACTTTTGTCGTTCAGAGGTGTTAAAAACACACACACACCGAAAGACACAAGTTTTGACAACGAAAAGTGCTGGTGCGAACAGTACTTTGTTGGCAATAGCGCTCTCCTGCCCACAAAGCTACTGCCGCTCAGGGGTGGAAGATTTTTGTCGGTGGGAGACCTCTCTCCCGCCAACAAACAGCAGCTACACTGCGCACTTTTTAGCAGCACGGCTGTACCGGCACAGCCGTGTCACTAAAAGGTGCATAGTGTAGACAAAGCCCCAGCATAGACAGTGTTAAGCTGACAGAAGAATTTTTCCTTCAACCTAACTACTACCTCTCAGGGAGGTGAATTAACTACAGTGACAGGAGAACCTTCTTTAGTGTTTTAAGTACAGAAATACCCTAAGAGACGCAGCCTGGGGGAGCAGCTAAAAAGAGTGTTGGTGACCCTGGAAGAGGCCTGGGGAGAGGTTTTTGTGTCAGCGATGCAGGCTGAAAAAAGTGCGGTTAGCACTGTGAGCAAAAGAAGTTGTTTCCTGCTATTGGATTTCCTCTATGTTGAGACATATGACTTTGTACATTCTTTGTAAATAAACAAAATTGCACCAAAGAAATACCTGACTACCACCAATTTTTACCAATTTGTACTCCCAACTAGAATGCCCTAAATTTTGTCTAGCATCTCGGGTCAAAAAAGTGCAACAATACCATCAGTGTTCTGATGACACTGACAACTATGTAAGTTTTGTTTCTGGGCCCCACAGTTTCCGTCTCTGTTCTGGAAAAATGCTTTTAATAATACTGTTCTCTGGATGCACTGAACCTGCTTCATCCTCCACTCTGGAAGTGCAAAGTCTGGCTGTTGTATATGAGGAAACTCACTCCTCCTAATCCCCACTCAGTGAGGGGATTTATTCTGATGCAGTGAGTTAGGTTATGAATGTTAGCGGCACTTCTGAGCATGTCCTTTCTTTGGATCTCTCCCATGTATTGGATGTGGTTCAAAAGTGATATTTATTTATGTTCCTGTGCCTTCACTTTTCTCTTGAAACGTCAAGACATGCTCTTTTGCCCACCAGGTTCATTTGTTGTAATACACTTTTTGTGGTGCTTTTAGTAGGGCTACTTCCTCACATGAAGCTTATTCAGAGTGAAATAGCATGGTTTGAGCTATTGTGATCATATTGGGCTGATCCAAAGCTTACTGCAGTCAGTGGAACTCCTTCAGTTGACTTCAGTGGGCTTTGGCATAGAGACATTGTGCACATCCTAAATTATTTGTGTTGTCTGCCTATGCAACCACTGATTCATTTGAGTTGGCTCTATTGGTTTTTAAACTCCTTAATTTGGTTGGCTCTGGATATATTTAAATCCCGCACCTTGAGTCTTGTTTTGAATGATAATCTGAACTCATGTGCCATTCACGGCTTTAGGAATCCACCATTCTGCCTGTGGTGGACGGGGAACCTGCTTTTGCTGTGGTGTATGCTACTATGTGGAAATTGTACCACCTTTGAAATACAATGTATTGTATTCCTTTTCATTAAAAACAAACCACACCTATTAGCTGTCCATTGTTTACCCTCCATAAAATTGTTTAAAATGGCTAGTTTGGGAGCTATATTTATCAGCTTCCCTTTCCTTCCCACTTTAAAATTAGACCAGTCCCTTATTTGTGTTTCAAGAGAATGATATTTTATTTGTTTTTATTCTGCTGTAAGATATCCACGCAAATTGGCAGGAGGGAAAGGGAATACATAAGTAAAATTATTTGTTATAATATAAATCAGAAATTTCCCAAGAATTGCTTTAATGTGTTTTACATTTAAAATTACTCTAATTTTTACACTATTGAAATTTTCAGAAATTCAGTTTCTGAAGAGTTTTTATCATAGAATCATAGAATATCAGGGTTGGAAGGGACCTCAGGAGGTCATCTAGTCCAACCCCCTGCTCAAAGCAGGACCGATCCCAGACTAAATCATCCCAGCCAGGGCTTTGTCAAGCCTGACCTTAAAAACTTCCAAGGAAGGAGATTCTACCACCTCCCTAGGTAACGCATTCCAGTGTTTCACCACCCTCGTAGTAAAAAAGTTTTTCCTAATATCCAACCTAAATCTCCCCCACTGCAACTTGAGACCATTACGCCTTGTTCTGTCATCTGCTACCACTGAGAACAGTCTAGATCCATCCTCTTTGGAACCCCCTTTCAGGTAGTTGAAAGCAGCTATCAAATCCCCCCTCATTCTTCTCTTCTGAAGACTAAACATCCTCAGTTCCCTCAACCTCTCCTCATAAGTCATGTGTTCCAGTCCCCTAATCATTTTTGTTGCCCTCCGCTGGACTCCTTCCAATTTTTCCACATCCTTCTTGTAGTGTGGGGCCCAAAATGGGACACAGTACTCCAGATGAGGCCTCGCCAATGTCAAATAGAGGGGAACGATCACGTCCCTCAATCTGCTGGCAATGCCCCTACTTATACATCCCAAAATACCATTGGCCTTCTTGGCAACAAGGGCACACTGTTGACTCCATTCCAACTTCTCGTCCACTGTAAGCCCTAGGTCCTTTTCTGCAGAACTGCTGCCGAGCCATTCGGTCCCTAGTTTGTAGCGGTGCATTGGATTCTTCCGTCCTAAGTGCAGGACTCTGCACTTGTCCTTGTTGAACCTCATCAGATTTCTTTTGGCCCAATCCTCCAATTTGTCTAGGTCCCTCTGTATCCTATCCCTACCCTCTAGCGTATCTACCACTCCTCCCAGTTTAGTGTCATCTGCAAACTTGCTGAGGGTGCAATCTACACCATCCTCCAGATCATTTATGAAGATATTGAACAAAACCGGCCCCAGGACCGACCCCTGGGGCACTCCACTTCATACCAGCTGCCAACTAGACATGGAGCCATTGATCACTACCCGTTGAGCCCGACAATCTAGCCAGCTTTCTGTCCACCTTATAGTCCATTCATCCAGCCCATACTTCTTTAACTTGCCGGCAAGAATACTGTGGGAGACCATGTCAAAAGCTTTGCTAAAGTCAAGGAACAAGACGTCCACTGCTTTCCCTTCATCCACAGAGCCACTTATCTCGTCATAGAAGGCAATTAGTCAGGCATGACTTGCCCTTGGTGAATCCATGCTGACTGTTCCTGATCGCTTTCCTCTCCTCTAAGTGCTTCAGAATTGATTCCTTGAGGACCTGCTCCATGATTTTTCCAGGGACTGAGGTGAGGCTGACTGGCCTGTAGTTCCCAGGATCCTCCTTCTTTCCTTTTTTAAAGATGGGCACTACATTAGCCTTTTTCCAGTCATCTTGGACCTTCCCCGATCACCATGAGTTTTCAAAGATAATGGCCAATGGCTCTGCAATCACATCTGCCAACTCCTTTAGCACTCTCGGATGCAATGCATCCGGCCCCATGGACTTGTGCTCGTCCAGCTTTTCTAAATAGTCCCGAACCACTTCTTTCTCCACAGAGGGCTGGTCACCTCCTCCCCAGGCTGTGCTGTCCAGTCCAGTAGTTTGGGAGCTGACCTTGTTCGTGAAGACACAGTCAAAAAAAGCATTGAGTACATTAGCTTTTTCCACATCCTCTGTCACTAGGTTGCCTCCCTCATTCAGTAAGGGGCCCACACTTTCCTTGACTTTCTTCTTGTTGCTAACATACCTGAAGAAACCCTTCTTGTTACTCTTAACATCTCTTGGTAGCTTCAACTCCAGGTGTGATTTGGCCTTCCTGATTTCACTCCTGCAAGCCCGAGCAATATTTTTATACTCATCCCTGGTCATTTGTCCAATGTTCTACTTCTTGTAAGCTTCTTTTTTGTATTTAAGAGCAGCAAGGATTTCACTGTTAAGCCAAGCTGGTCGCCTGCCATATTTACTATTCTTTCTACACATCGGGATGGTTTGTCCCTGTAACCTCAATAAGGATTCTTTAAAATACAGCCAGCTCTCCTGGACTCCTTTCCCCCTCATGTTGTTCTCCCAGGGGATCCTGCCCATCAGTTCCCTGAGGGAGTCAAAGTCTGCTTTTCTGAAGTCCAGGGTCCATATTCTGCTGCTCTCCTTTCTTCCTTGTGTTAGGATCCTGAACTCAACCATTTCATGGTCACTGCCTCCCAGGTTCCCATCCACTTTTGCTTCCCCTACTAATTCTTCCCGGTTTGTGAGCAGCAGGTCAAGAAGAGCTCTGCCCCTAGTTGGTTGCTCCAGCACTTGCACCAGGAAATTGTTCCCTACATTTTCCAAAAACTTCCTGGATTGCCTGTGCACCACTGTATTGCTCTCCCAGCAGATATCAGGGTGATTGAAGTCTCCCATGAGAACCAGGGCCTGCGATCTAGTAACTTCTGCGAGTTGCCGGAAGAAATTCTCGTCCACCTCATCCCCCTGGTCTGGTGGTCTATAGTAGACTCCCACCACGACATCACCCTTGTTGCTCACACTTCTAAACTTAATCCAGAGACTCTCAGGTTTTTCTGCAGTTTCATACTTGAGCTCTGAGCAGTCATACTGCTCCCTTACATACAGTGCAACTCCCCCACCTTTTCTGCCCTTCCTGTCCTTCCTGAACAGCTTATATCCATCCATGACAGTACTCCAGTCATGTGAGTTATCCCACCAAGTCTCTGTTATTCCAATCACATCATAATTCCTTGACTGTGCCAGGACTTCCAGTTCTCCCTGCTTGTTTCCCAGGCTTCGTGCATTTGTATATAGGCACTTGAGGTAACCTGCTGATTGCCCCTCTTTCTCAGTATGAGGCAGGAGCACTCCCCTCTCACGCGCTCCTGCTTGTGCCTCCTCCCGGTGTCCCACTTCCCCATTTACTTTAGGGCTTTGGTCTCCTTCCCCCGGTGAACCTAGTTTAAAGCCCTCCTCACTAGGTTAGCCAGCCTGCTTGCGAAGATGCTCTTCCCTCTCTTCGTTAGGTGGAGCCCGTCTCTGCCTAGCACTCCTTCTTGGAACACCATCCCATGGTCAAAGAATCCAAAGCTTTCTCTCCGTCACCACCTGCATAGCCATTCGTTGACTTCCACGATTCGACGGTCTCCACCCAGGCCTCTCTATGCTGTCTTTTTCTTTCATGTGCCAAAACTATTTTATTTAAAAGTCTAAAAAGATAGCATAAAACTGTTTCCTAGCATCAGGAATATAATTGAAGCAGAAAATACAAATTTTTCTCCTTAAATATTGTGATTCTTGCATGATATTGTTCAATAACTAAATGGAATTTTTATTTAAATGTAATAGCTATTTTTATAAACTTCCTTTGTAGCAGTATTTGCTAAATAATCCTTAATTCTTAAAACACATTGTGGTTTTATTCACTTAATGGGTTTTAACCTAAGAGTTTTTCTGTTTATTAAATTCACTGCACTATCTCATAATTACTATGAATAATGAAAATTATAAATGATCAAAGAGAGTAATACCAAATAAACTAGCCTATATCTAAAATATAAATGTACAGAACAATGTTAATTAGCCACTTATATGTTCATAATCTCAATATACTTTTAAAACAAAGTCATAAAGGTCCAATCACACTGTTTTGTAATAATAAATTTAAACTCTCTCCTCGGTCTTATCTGTATATTGGTAGTTTGTTCTATACACCAATCACATTCCCTATGTGCTGTTTCTCATCAAGACATTAGAGGAGGTTTAGAGATCACAGGGAGATGTTAGTTAGAGCAGCATATAATGATTCTCAATTAGTTCAGGTAATGGTAAGTATCAGCATTTTGCAGGAAATGGAGCTTGAAATGTTTTTGGAATGAAACGTGAATAGGATTTCTCCAGATCCCAGACACTTGCACTGAAGTTCAAGGGACAGATGAAATATGTGTTGTGTTTATCTATTCAGTCAGACACAGTAAAGGATATTTTTGGGGGAAAATTGACAGATGGTTATTGTGCATCTTTAAAAAATCAAAACATTAGAGTCCTTAATACTTTACTTTGGTTATACAGCATATGCATCTCTTAATATAGTGCGTAACATTTGTCTAAATCATTTTGCCTTCTTATTGTAACTTTATGTTTTCTCAGGAATGAATCATTTCTGTGCTATTTATGGTTCTGCTAGTCCTAGGATTATCATAACTATTCAATTTTCTAATCAAATAACAGTTTATGAAAAGTATTTATTAGAGAAGAACTATCTTCTGGAAGTTGACTTTCCCATATCATAGAGTATTTTTGTGATACACATTTCAAAAATACATAGGTTTAGAAGTTCTCCCATGGCAGGCAATTATTATAATTTGTTTCACTGATATTGGACCTTTATCCAAAAAAACCTCAAAGTGCTTTACAAACATAATTATTATTCCTTATCTGTATTGCAGTGGCATCTAGAGCATCCAAATGAGATCAGTGTCCAGCTGTACTAAGCACTGTGCAAATACATAGTAAGAATGAGTTCCTATCCCAAAGATTTTACTATTTAAAATGCAAACCCTTATACATGTACTTAACTGCACACATGAGTAGTCTCATTGACTTAAAGGCAAATCAATGCATAAGTATTGGCTGGATTGGTGACTAAACAGACAAGACAGGTAAAAATAAGTACTATTATCCTTTTTTAAAGATGGGGGACTAAAGCACAGATTGATTAGGTGGTTTGCCTAAGGTCACCCAGAAAGTCAGTGGCTGAGCTCTGAAATGAAAATGTATCTTTTGAGTCTGTCTAATATTTTAACCACAGCACCACGGTGCCTCTCAATGACCTTGTGGTATGTTTTTATGTGTAAGCAGAATTCTATCTATCTATTAGATGAGTACACGGAGGGACAAAAGACGGAGTGATATGTCCAAAGCTGCACAGTGAATTCTGACCGTCAGTCCCTTGTTCTAACTATGGGGTGATATAGAATGCAGTATGTTGTATCAGATACACACTCATCATAAAAGGACAAAAAAAATTAGGAAATAAAATAATACACCCCATGATGGGCTTACCTTCAAATAAGTGAAAGGTGCCATGCCAGTATTATGTTTTCTTAGGTGGCTATCTGCTGTGGTTGTCAAATGAGAGTAGATAAATAAAGTTGTTCATGTTAATAGTAGAGCTGTGTGACATTTGAACAATTTCTTTTCATCCTGAAATAGGATGAATAGTTGAAATTTTGAAACCTTTTACAGAATGTAAATTCCCAAAAATTTTGATTAGGAAATGTCAAAACATTTTGTCTTGATACTTTCAATTGAAATGAAAAAAATTGACAATCAGAATGCTACTCATCTTTCCACAGGATTTTAGTGAGAGTTGGTTGAATGATACCACTGAATACAAAATTTGGTTTACTTTTCCTGGAGGTTTGAATCAATCTCATAGTTTGCAAACCTATTTGATATTCTGGAATATTTGAAGAAAATCATGAGTGGAAAGATACCAGTCCATGATACATTCACAAAGTGTTTATCAGTCACCCAAATATCTTAGTGGGAATATGACATTAAAAAAATGCATTTACAACATACTGGTTTTCTGCTGTACATCGACCAAATCATACAGACAAGTTTGGGAATTCATGAGCGTTAAAAGCTGATGTGTCTGTACTGAGACAAAGCTCCCTTGGATATTTTTCTCCCCACCAGCTGTGGTGTCAATCTTTACAAATGCACTATGCCGCCATTCAACAGTTAGAATAGTTAAATGTCCTACACTCAGAAACAAAAGACAATTGCAAAGAGGTAGAGGCATACCAGTGTTTCAGCCGTTAGGCCTTCTTTGTCAGTTGTTATCTCCGTAACAGACAGAGTAGGCCTAAGAGTTGAAATATTGGTGTTTCTGTCCCCTTCTTTAAGCTTCTTTTGTTTCGGTGAGAAATATTTTAATGTGCTAACATCAAAGGTTTTGATATCCAGTACTTATTCTATATGCTGAGAGGGACAATAAAAAGAGAAAAGTAGGAAACGCTACAATATTGTTTTAAAAAAAGCTTTCACTGCTGCTTCAACTCACTGGCACAATTCATGCTGGGAACTCAGTGAACATGCAAACAAGTAACTTCATGGACATATATAAAGAAAGAGAACTGAAGGACAAAATGTTTGCTCATTTGCTCGCCGATGTTTGTTTGGACATCGAGCACACTTTTAGTAAGACTCGCACATTGTTGTTTAAAACTTGGCAGTTCAGCCATAACCATCTGTCTTTCTATTTGGTTTGTTAAACATTTAGGGAAGGGGTGTGACCAGCCATACATGGATGCACAATTTGAGAAGGGAGGATACAAGGAAACTCCCCTCTGCACTTCGTGCTTCTGCACTGGGACCTAATTCTGTCTATGGGTAAAGGTGGTGGAGTAGCATTATATATTAATAATGAGGTAGACTGTAAAGAAATTAGAAGGATGGGATTGATAAAACAGTCTGTTTGGGCCAAAATCACTTTGGGGAAGAAAGCGACCAGGGTTCCCATGGGATAGTGTTTGCAGTATGCTACAGACCCCCAGGATCTGATCTGGATCTGGAAAGAGACCTTTTTAATGTTTTAAATTAAATAAATGCTACTGGAAATTGTGTGATTATGGGAGACTTTAACTTCCCAGATATAGATTGGAGGACAAGTGCTACTAATAATTGTAGAGCCAAGATTTTCCTGGATATAATAGCTGACAGATTTCTTTACCAAATAGTCTCCAGGCCAACAAGAGGCGATGCCATTTTACATTTGGTATTCGTGAGAAGTGAGGACCTCATAGAAGAACTGGTGGTAGGAGATAACCTTTTTCCAAGTGGGATAAAAAGTTTTGCTGACCCTGGAAGAGACCTGGGGAGAGCTAATTCAGTTTAAACTAAATGGAAGGATAAACAAAAACAGATCAGCAAGTAGGGTCTTGATTTCAAAAGGGCTAACTTTAAATAATTAAGAGAATTTATTAGGGAAGTGGACTAGACTGAAGAATTCAAGATCTGAATGTGTAAGAGGCTTGGAATTACGTTAAGTCAAAGTTGCAGAAACTATCCTAACTCTGCATCCCAAGCAGGGGGAAAAAAGTGTAGGGAAGGGTTGCAGACCAACCTGGATGAGCAGGCATCTCAAACAGGTGATTAAGAGAAAGCAGAAAGCCTACAAGGAATGGAAGATGGGATGAATCAGTAAGGAACGCTACTGCTTGGAGGTCAGAAAGTGTAGGGACAAAGTGAGAACTGCCAAAAGCCATGCAGAATTGGACTTTGCAAAGGAGATGAAAACCAGTAGTGAAAGGTTCTATAGCCATATAAATAAAAAGACAACAAACAAAAAAGAAGTGGAACCACTTAACACTGAGGATGGGGTGTAGATTAAAGATAGTCTAGACATGGCCCAACACCTAAAGAAATACTTTGCCTCAATTTTTAATAAGGGTAATGAGGCGCCTAGAGGTAGTGGCAGGATGGCTAATGGGAATGAGGATATGGAGGTAGAAATGACCACATCCGAGATGGAAGTCAAATTCAAACAACTCAGTGGGACTAATGGGGGGCCTGGATAATCTCCATCCAAGAATAATAAAGGAATTGGCACATGAAACTGCAAGCCCAATAGGAAGGATTTTTAATGAATCTGTAAACTCAGAGGTCATACCCTATGACTCAAGAATTTTTAATATAGTACCTATTTTTAAGAAGGAGGTGGGGGAGTGATCCAGGAAACTACAGGCCTGTTAGTCTGACCTCAATTGTATGCAAGGTCTTGGAAGAAAATTTGAAGAGAAAGTCGTTAAGGACATAGAGGTAAATGGTAACTGGGATAAAATACAACATAGTTTTACAAAAGGTCGATAATGCTATACCAACCTGATCTCCTTCTTTGAGAAGAGAACTGATTTTTTAGACAAAGGAAATGCAGTAGAACTAATCTACTTGAGATTTCAGTAAGGCATTTGATACAGTTCCACATGGGAAATTATTAGTCAAGTTGGAGAAGATGGGGATTAATACAAGAATTGAAAGATGGATAAGAAACTGGCTAAAGGGGAGACTACAGCGGGTCATACTGAAAGGTGAACAGTCAGGCTCGAGGGAGGTTACTAGTGGAACTCCTCAGGGATCAGTCTTGGAACCAACCTTACTTAACATTTTTGTTAATGGTCTTGGCACAAAAAGCGGGAGTTAATAAAATTTGCAGATGACACAAAGTTGGGAGATATTGCCAATACGGAGTAGGACCAGAATATCATACAAGAAAATCAAGATACAAGGATGATCTTGAAAACTGTAGTAATAGAAATGGGCTGAAATTTAACAGTGCAAGGTCATGCATTTAGGGACTAACAAGAATTTTTGCTATAAACTGGGGGCACATCAGTTGGAAGAGACAGTGAACAAGGAAGACCTGGTGTATTGGTTGATCACAGTATGACTATAAGCTGCCAATGTGGTGCAGCCGTGAAAAAGGCTAATGCAGTCCTAGGCTGCATCAGGTGAGGTATTTCCAGCAGAGATAGGGTAGTACCATTATTCAAGGCACTGGTGAGCCCCATGTTTAAAGAAAGATGAATTCAAACAGGAACAGGTACAGAGAAGGGCTCCTAGGATGATCAAAGGAATGTAAAGCCTACCTTATGAGAGGAGACTCAAAGCTTAGCTTGTTTGGCCTAACCAAAAGAAGTCTGAGGGGAGATATGATTGCTCTCTACAGATACATCAAAGGGATAAATACCAGGGATGGGAAGGAGTTATTTAAGCTAAGCGGCAATGTTGACACAGCCATCAATAAGTTTAGGCTTGAAATTAGATGAAGGTTTCTAACCATCAGAGGAGTGAAGATCTGGAACAGCCTTCCAAGGGAAGCAGTGGGTGCAAAAAACCTAACTGGCTTCAAGACTGAGCTTGATAAGTTAACGGAGGGAATAATATGATGAGACTGCCCACAATGGCACGTAACCAATCTGTGACTGCTAGCAGCAAATATCTTCAATGGCTGGTGATGGGACACTAGATGGGGAGGGCTCTGAGTTACTACAGAGAATTCTTTCCCAGCTGTCTCACTGCTTGGTCTTGCCCACATGTTCAGGGTCTAACTGATCACCATATTTGTGGTGAGGAAGGAAGATTGGCAGAGGGTTTTATCACCATCCTCTGCAACATGGCGGACATGCAGATTTAAACTAGTGCAAATGATGGATTCTCTGTAACTTGAAGTCTTTAACTCAACCAGAGGTTATGGGTTTATTGCAGGAGTGGGTGGGGAGGTTCTGTGGCCTGCAATGTGCAGAAGGTCAGACTAGATGATCATGATGGTCCCTTCTGGCCTTAAAGTCTGTATTTTTATCATCTGACCTCCCCCCTGCATAGTATCAGAGTATTTCCCAGATATTTCAAAATAAAAACGACAGAACCACATTCTGTTTCTTCATTTCCAGCCTGTAGGAATGAAGCTTGATCAGTTTTACCGAGTGTTTTTCTTGGTGTGTGTGTGTGTGTGTATGTGTGTGTGTGGGAATTATTGAGAAAAGCTAAAATGAAAAATCCCAGACCTCGTGGTCAGAGTGTAGGAACTGCTAGCACCCACTGACGTTTTCTCAGAATGACAACAATCCTTCTGTCTTCACTTCTGCTGTGATTACTAATAAGGGAGTCAGCTGTGGTGGTGGCTTTGTAATGTAGATATCTGAACAGCAAGGAAGAGAAACAACTATTGGATGGTAACAGTTATTGGCATCAGTGTCTGGGGTGGAATTGAAACAGAAATCGATGTGAAAGCTCCATATCTCATTAGTTGTCTCCTGAGCTATTCAGCTCCTTATACTCTTAGGTGTGTTGATGATAGCAGTGGTATAAAAATGCAGAGGCTAAAATTTTCCAACCTAGGTGCCTATAGTTAGACTCCTAAAATCATATTTAGGCACCCAAATAAGTGACTTTTCAAAAAGCTGAAAGAATGAACTATTTGTAGGGTTTAATACTAATAGACCATGAGGGGCCTGGCCCACATTTTCATAAATCTATAATGGTCTAGTGCATAAGACATTCAGAAGATGGGGGTTCCAATGCCTGGTTCTGCCACACACTTCCTGTGTGATCTTGGGCAAGTCGCTCAGACAATGTGGGGCAGGATCTGTCTCAATGCCCCATCTATAAAAAGGGGGAATATAACACTTGTTTTTGCCGACCCTTTGTCAGCAATTTAGACTCTGAACTCTTTGGACTTGGGATTGTCTCATCTCTTGCTATTGCTATATAGAACACCCAGCACAATGGGATCACATCTGAGTTGAAAGCTCTGGACAGTACAGTAATACAAATAATAATAAAATGTAACAGTGTCCTGAAATTCAGCTATTGTATATGCCTGCTGAGGAAAATCAGTCATCTAGAAAAATGAGAGTAACTAATCGCTGGGCATCACAACATGGGGAGTAGATGGCCAGCCCTCAGTGGAGAAAGAGGTGGTTAGGGACTATTTAGAAAAGCTGGACGTGCACAAGTCCATGGGGCCGGACGAGTTGCATCCGAGAGTGCTAAAGGAATTGGCGGATGTGATTGCAGAGCCATTGGCCATTATCTTTGAAAACTCGTGGCGAACGGGGGAAGTCCCAGATGACTGGAAAAAGGCTAATGTAGTGCCAATCTTTAAAAAAGGGAAGAAGGAGGATCCTGGGAACTACAGGCCAGTCAGCCTCACCTCAGTCCCCGGAAAAATCATGGAGCAGGTCCTCAAGGAATCAATCCTGAAGCACTTACACGAGAGGAAAGTGATCAGGAACAGTCAGCATGGATTCACCAAGGGTAGGTCATGCCTGACTAATCTAATCGCCTTCTATGATGAGATTACTGATTCTGTCGATGAAGGGAAAGCAGTGGATGTATTGTTTCTTGACTTTAGCAAAGCTTTTGACACGGTCTCCCACAGTATTCTTGTCAGCAAGTTAAAAAAGTATGGGCTGGATGAATGCACTATAAGTTGGGTAGAAAGTTGGCTAGATTGTCGGGCTCAATGGGTAGTGATCAATGGCTCCATGTCTAGTTGGCAGCCGGTGTCAAGTGGAGTGCCCCAGCGGTCGGTCCTGGGGCCGGTTTTGTTCAATATCTTCATAAATGATCTGGAGGATGGTGTGGATTGCACTCTCAGCAAATTTGCGGATGATACTAAACTGGGAGGAGTGGTAGATACGCTGGAGGGCAGGGATAGGATACAGAGGGACCTAGACAAATTGGAGGATTGGGCCAAAAGAAACCTGATGAGGTTCAATAAGGATAAGTGCAGGGTCCTGCACTTAGGACGGAAGAACCCAATGCACCGCTACAGACTAGGGACCGAATGGTTAGGCAGCAGTTCTGCGGAAAAGGACCTAGGGGTGACAGTGGACGAGAAGCTGGATATGAGTCAGCAGTGTGCCCTTGTTGCCAAGAAGGCCAATGGCATTTTGGGCTGTATAAGTAGGGGCATAGCGAGCAGATCGAGGGACGTGATCGTTCCCCTCTATTCGACATTGGTGAGGCCTCATCTGGAGTACTGTGTCCAGTTTTGGGCCCCACACTACAAGAAGGATGTGGATAAATTGGAGAGAGTCCAGTGAAGGGCAACAAAAATGATTAGGGGTCTGGAACACATGACTTATGAGGAGAGGCTGAGGGAACTGGGAATGTTTAGTCTACGGAAGAGAAGAATGAGGGGGGATTTGATAGCTGCTTTCAACTACCTGAGAGGTGGTTCCAGAGAGGATGGTTCTAGACTATTCTCAGTGGTAGAAGAGGACAGGACAAGGAGTAATGGTCTCAAGTTGCAGTGGGGGAGGTTTAGGTTGGATATTAGGATGAAACACTGGAATGCGTTACCTAGGGAGGTGGTAGAATCTCCTTCCTTGGAAGTTTTTAAGGTCAGGCTTGACAAAGCCCTGGCTGGGATGATTTGATTGGGGATTGGTCCTGCTTTGAGCAGGGGGTTGGACTAGATGACCTCCTGAGGTCCCTTCCAACCCTGATATTCTATGATTCTATGATAATCACAACAAACTAATCACAACAAAACAATCAGAGTCCCAATGTTGCTTTCATTGTCCTAAAGTCAGAGATACACTATTCTCATTGTTCTTTAGTATAATGGAATTTAGTGAAGCTATTCATCCTTTGCACACAGTGAAAGGGGATGGTGTAAAACTGAGATAGCTGTAGTTTAATAGCTTAATAATTCACCAAGAAAAATGGATGTGCAAGTGACCCATGTATCAGGCTTTCTGTGGTGCTTATGGTAGTTCATCAATTCTTGACAAAGACAGGCATGGGCTTTTGGGACCACCTCTTTTAAAAATAAAATGGCATAGTAGCCAGTGGTCATGAGGGATTCGTGAAGAATGTTGTTCTCAAATGTAATTTGTATGCCAATAAAGAAAAAGGACCTCCCAAAAGGACCCCCCCAAAACAGCAAGTAATGATCAAAAGCTAATATGTAAAAACTACATCCTTAAGGACCCAAACCAACCATTTCTGTGGCAGCCTGACTCTAGTTTATATTAGAGACATTTCAACACCTGCCGGCTCTATTAGGATCGAGAGCAACAAGGAGCCAGGTGCCTAAGGCATTTGGAATCATAATTCTTAAAGTTGGCATCTAGGCATGTACATGCCAATTGGATCCCATAGCTTTTGTGTCTATCTGCTCTTTGAGAACTGTGTTCAGTCAGTGGCACTCCACAATGAACATTTATTGTTTGACTGTTGCACTCCAACATAATAATAATTTTTAGCCGTGCAACAAATAATTTTTAGCCGTGCAACACAACTGATCTGAAAATGCTTATTCTGTAGCCATCTGGGCACTTATTCTACTAATAGGCCATGCTCCAATAACCTTCATTAATGAGAAATAAACGTAAATAGATAGGACTGGATTGTAAGTTGCTAATGCAGAGGTAGGGGAAGACACAAATGAAGGGCTAGTAACAAATGCAGTCTTGGACTTTCACTTGAACATGACAACTCCTGTCTGTTAATGCCAGCTCCACAAAAGGACCACACACTGGCCAATGCAGCTGTCTCTCTACAGAAGGGAGTGCAGGGTACACCTTCCCAAGGGATATCACAGAAAATGGGTTTCCCCCAGGTGCTGGGGGTTATGGTGCTTCCCTGAAAGGCATGGCTCCGCAGTGCCCTCACCCTGGGACAATAACAGACTGCCAGTCTGTCTCATTTATTATGAGTAAGTCAGTCATGCCAAAATGTAGATTAATAGTTATTTCAGTGGTAAAAACATTTCACAACTGTATATATTTTCAACCTAAAGCTTCATACATAAAAAGCATATTCAAATGTTTAGGGACCAGTTGAGAAAAAATACATTTGCAACAGATTATCTCGCTCCTGTTTGTGTAATGAAAGTCACTGATGAATAACTACTAAAGCCATAGATCACTGTAATAGCCAATTAATCTATGATGGCCCATCAAGTCACAGTGCACTTGCAAAGCAAACTAAAAAATATAGTATTGTATGGTTTATCTTTTAATTGCACAGAAATGGGATGTACAAACTGCAACTTAATTTTATTTTGTCAATTTAAAAGGAGGCTTCATATAATGAAAATATAAAACAGATTTATGCATTCAGCAGGTCAACATAGATTGTCCAATTTTTTCTGTTTTATAAACAGAATAATTACACATGTATCTCATGGGTCACACATCAATCTAAAAATGTAAGTGATTTACTTTAAAGCACTGTTGTAAAAAGCTATCCATTCGGTTTAATTACAAATTATTTGTTTGATTTTGTTTAAAAGCAATCAAACTAGAAGGCTAAAGGGGTATCTTTTGCCATCTATTTTAAGCAGAACTCCCCACTGAAAGCAGTGGGGAGGTCAGAATAAAAATGTATGGGACAACCAACTCCAAATCTTGGAATCAAGTACCAACTGCCAAAATTCTCTAGAAGGTTATTTCCTTTTTCCTGAAAATATAAACGCCTATAAGGCTTCGGGCACCCTGAGGGAATACAAAGTTGTTGGGTGATGCCTTCCTACTCCTAAATGTCCAACGACATCCCTCTACCAGATGCATATCTTTGCTCCTAATCATGTTGTTGCCAAGTCCCATTTCTGGTACTTTGTGTCTCAGCTGAAGAAGATGAAGAAATCTTCTGGATAAATTGTGTACTGTGGACAGGTATTTGAAAAGTCCTCTTTGCAGGTGAAAAACTTTGGTATCAGGCTACGCTATGATTCTTGTAGTGGAACCCACAACATGTACAGGGAATACAGGAACTTGACAAGTGCTGGTGCCCGCCATGATGCCCATGCTCACTCTATTCAGGTCATGAAGGTTGAGGAGATTGCTGTTAGCAAGTGCCGTAGACCGACAGTCAAGCAATTCCATGATTCAAAAATCAAGTTCCCTCTGCCACACAGAGTTCTGCGTCATCAGCACAAACCACGTTTCACCACCAAGAGACCAAATACATTCTTCTAAATGCAAGAATATTCTGTTTGCTCTGTGTTACAATATAATTCTTATTGGAAAACAAACAAACAAGAATATATATTCATTAGAATACTTTTGTCCAATATAAAATGACATAATAGCGTTATAAAAAACATTCAGCTAATATATGCTACTGGTTTTAAGAAGCGATCTCTGTATTCTGATTGATTAATTTCTTAATCAGTAGAAAAAAGTTAATAGAATCAATGAATATTAAAGATTTATTTGTATTAATACAATGACGAATATAGAGGTCATTACTTAGGCAAATTTCCATTAAAGTCAGGAGTATTTTTTTCCCAAGTAAGGGACTGAATAAAAATTGAATGTGCACAGAGAAAAATGTCACTATCAAAGCTAATAGGTAAAAGGGTATGGGTAAGTTCTTTTGAGAGAGAACTTTGAGTGAATCTTTTCAACAAGGTATATTTTAGACATGCTGAGATGTTTTCACAAAGATCTTTTTGCATGCTGGTGAATTTAAGCAGGGAAATTTTATAGGTGAATTGACGTGCTTTTTTTTTTTTTTTTTTTTTTTTGTATGGATGTGCTGAAGGTCCCCATTCTCCCTTTGTACCACACTCCCTCTCCTCTTCCAAAACCAAATCAAACCTAACCTATGGTCTCTGGTTCACATTCCTCTTGCACTCTAGGCGTGCTACTCAGCTGCTCAAAGACAGTTATGGAACTTAGATGCTTGGTGCAATCAGGCTATATAATCCTTATAAGATTAGAATCAGTCTGTGCTGAGCTTTCAAGCACTACATTGACTACAGCAAATGAAAGAAAATGTGGTCTGGGACTTTATGCATACTTTTTGGACTGAGAGTTTTGGGTCAACTGATGGAAAAGATACAGTTCAGCTCATGAAGTTTTGGTACATAAGTACTTATGTCCTGAAGTGTTTGCATCCAGTATTAGACATAAGTCTTTATGCAATGAAAATAATTCAACATTATTGTTTTGTACAATAGCACTTTATATAATAAAAAGACTTCAGAACATAAAAATGTATACATAGACTAGCTAAGAAGTCTGAAGATTTATGAACAGCGTGGTGTCCAGTTCTCCTTTCTTCTCTGTTCCCGTTGCTTTTTCCTGCTGAAATCAGGTCTGGGTGCTGATTTCATAACTTACAGGACGTAGTATAGTTGATGAGCTTCCAAATTCCAGTAAAGCATAGTTTAGAAGCAGAATCTGAGACTGGGATTGCTGAAAGAGAATGCCAACAAGCAATTGCAGGTTCATTTTTGATCTGGAGAGAGATGCAGGAGCTTTGAGTGAGAGACCTGGTCAAATTTCAAAATGTAACTTTCTCTGGAGAGCAATTTCAGGTTTTCAGGAGTCTTGTAGCGAGGAGGCGCGGCCTCCCACCCCGTCAGAAGAGGAGAGACACGCGCACATCCCTACTTGAAGTCTTAAAGCAGCCAACATGTATGTTTTAAGTACATCTTACATTTCTTTAAAAAAGCAACAATCAAACAAACAAAAAAGAAATATTTTAGATGAAGAAATTTGTTAAAGGTAAGATTGTATTTATTTATATTTCTTAGCGTCAAACGTTGTTAGTTAAAACACCCCAAAAAATCTAGCAACTAAATTTTATGATAAATTAAGGTAATCTACACAAAGAACTGAATAGTGTTATAAGGCTGTAATGATAACTCAAAGGTGCTAACTCCTCTTCATCTCAATGGGTTGTTAACTCCAAGACACAGTGCTCTGGGCAGAGCAGAGGACTGTGGGTGTGGCAAGAGGACAATGGCCAGCAAGCCTGGCTCACCCACCCAAGCAGACCTATCTTCTGGAGGGGGGGAGATGCTTCTCCTGTTATCCTGTTCCTGGGGGAAAAATGGGCTTATCACCACTCTAACAAAGAGGGATATGTCTATACTGAATTGTGAGTGCAATCTTGAATGCCATTTTGTTTCAGGGGCTCCATGCTGTATTGTAGCCTGTCACAGCCCGAGTCAATCTCTTCCGTTCTGACTGTAGTTAAGAAGTTCCTTTTCTAAGCCTGTGTTCCTTCCACCCATGGAGAGGGAGAAAGTATAAGCAAATGGGGCCTCAGGGGCACTGAGGCACAGGTTTCAGAGTTCAAGGCAGCTGAGCTATAGAACCTCATGTTCCAAGGGAAAGGCAGTAGATGTGGGAGTTTGCCTTAAAGATCCAGAGCTAGGAACATTGATCCAGTTCCATCCTGACTTACAAATCTTAGAACCACATGGGATCCAGTGGTTGGGTCCACTCAAAACAGACTAGTATCCTTGTAGAAGGGGACTGGGACAAGCTGTGACAACCAATACTCCAAGTGGAGTGTGTGGCCACAGTATAGCGGTGGAGCTATGGAAGTGAAACTACAGGAGCCTTGAATCATGCCTAAGACCTGGATTGCCTTAACTCTAGGGTGACTCTAGGCCCACAGTCTCTGTTCCACCAGTGGGCCTAGAGTCACCTGAGTTCCAAAAGTGGCTTTGGGAAAGATGAGATGTGGACATTAATCTCTCTGAGGTAGTTTTCACTTGTCAATGGCTCCTTGTGAACACCTAAATAAATGTAAAGCAGCTTTGTTCTAGTAGACCTCCAGAAGAGGATGGATACCAGTACCCCAATGACCTCCCCTGAGATTGAGCTGGAGCTGATGAAACAGGTGGTTCAGAGTATTTTACAATTTTCTGGTAATAGCTGCCCCCCTAGTTGCCATGGAGTATAATTTAGAACAGCTGAATTGTGAATCTAGTACAGATTGTGTAATATTTTGTTAATCCATCAGCCTCTGAAGATATCGGAAGAAAAGCTTCCACATGTGAATGTGAGTAACTATTAAAAGAGATAGAAAAGAAATATTTCAAGTTCAAACACTATGAGCAGCTGCAGCCCTAAGTAGAGTAAAACAACAATACAATAAATCCCTTATCAAAGATGTGCAGATCCCAAAAGGCTGCTCTTCTAGAACAGGCCATTCCAACCAACATGTTACTCAAATGGGAACATTGATCTCGAAAACCTCAGATGGTTCTATGTGAAAGGAGAAAATAAAATTTCTGTAATAATGTGGTATAAATAGGGTCAAAATTCAAGTTAGAGTATATTCTGCCCCATTGGAAATATGTATGATATGGGATGGTGCTGTTGTAATATTGTAAATACAGAGAAATGTAAGGCATGGTAACCTAAATACAATAGTAAAATAAAAATAGCTGCAAATCAATAACACAGAAGATGGCAAATGAGGCAAGTACAGAACACCCAGTTACAGTGGGAGCTTAGTCCAGAGTCCTGGAACAGGATCTGCACTGAAGGCAATGGGGCTCCATACACAGTCCTCCCATGCAGATGCAGTAGTAGCATCAGGAAATTAAAGAGTATACATTGAATTACTATCTGGGTATAAATCCTATAGATAAAGAATGTCATTAATTGGGAGAACTCTTTCCCCCCCAAAGAAACTTCACCAATAGAAAGGCTCAGTACAGCGAAGACTTGTTTGCATCTCTGCATTGCTGTCATATTTCATGAGGCACTTTACTGTTTGGCTGAATGTAACATAATGCATTATCTCTGAGCTATGAAAGGATTCGTAGTGTTGCCTTAGATTATAAAATCTCAAAAGAAAATTATATTGCATTTGGCTTGTTGCACTGTGCTTTACAATTTTTAAAAAATCATAAGTGATTAAAAATAATCAAATAGAAGTCAGAGATCTAGGGTGAGATCCTCACCACTGCTTCAGCCAGAGATTTAGGATGAGATTTTCACCCCCGCTTCAGTCCCTTTATGGTGTGTAAAATTGCTGGAGTAACGTGAAGGGACTCTAAAAGCTCTATATCCAGCATTCCCCTGGTGCAGACACAGTGGAAGGTAGCCACAAGGCTCCCTCCTGAGAATCCCCTTGCAAGCCCAGGCATAGAGGGTGGGGCTGGGGGTGGGAGAGGCATGTCAGGGTGGGGTCACAGCATTCAGTATTGCGGAGATTCTGGACAGTCCTGAAGCCCACAGAGCTGCCTGGGGAGGCTGCCGTAACTTAGACAGTCTTGGGAGGAAATCTTAAGTTACACTGGGGTTTCTCCAATGTTTGGAACAGCTGAGGATCAGGAAGGCACAAAGGTGGCGTAAAACTACCATTAATCCCTGCTTCACTGGGGCTGTGAATTCTGTGCTGCTATGCGTCTGAGTGGCGCAGTACAGAATCTCCTCCACAGGGTTCATATCCTGGTAGCAGACTTCTGCGAGGCACAGTTCATCAGCTTCAACCACAGTATCTTAAATGGCAATATGAGTCAAGCATTAGAATCAGTCTTAAAAAGGAACAGGAAGAGAGAAAATTATGTAATGCTTTGCAATCTTCAGCTGAAAGGTTGCCCCAGTAATGAAGTGAAAACCTTCTGCTGAGGCCGAATAGGGACAGTGTAATCCAACTCCCATTGAAATTCAAGTCTTTCCATTGACTTTAATGGGAGCTGGATCAGGCCCTAATGGCACTGAAGCACTTAGTACTGGACTGATAGAAGGGGGGATATAAAAATGTGTACCTCGTTTAATGTGTACCTATGAGCCACTTTTGATGCAAGTTGTTGATTAAAGAGGAAGGGAGGATGGAAGGGGAAAATAGTAGCTTAAAAGTGATTTTTTCCCCTCCCAGCCCATTCTGGGCCAGTTTCTTTTCATTGTTTGAAATGATCAGCAGAAGGCAAATGTCAAATCCAGATGCCTGGGGCACATACAAAATATATTTATCTAGCAAAAAAAATTAGCTTTAGATTAATCGGTGCTGCCTTAAATCTTTTCGGCTTCTCCTGTGGTGCCCCAGGGACAGGGCCGGCTCTAGGATTTTTGCCGCCCCAAGCAAAAAAAATTTTGGCCCCCCCTCCAGCCCCAGCTCCGCTCCTTCCCCAAATCCCCAGCCCCGCCTCCTCCCCCGGGCCTGCCGCATTCTCCCCCATTGCTTCCTGTGGCTTCCCCCCACAACCCTCTGCCCTCGCTCACCTCCGCTCCGCCTGCTCCCCTGAACACGCCGCCGCTCCGCTTCTCCCCCCTCCCTCTCAGGCGAGGGAGAGGCAGCGCGTTCAGGGGAGCAGGCGGAGCAGAGGTGAGCGAGGTTAGGGGGGTAGAGGAACCGCTCCCCGCCCCAGCTCACCTACGCTCCACCACCGCCGCCTCCCCTGAGTGCGCCGTCGCTCGGCTTCTCCTCCCTCCCTGTTTCACGCGCGGCAAGCCTGGGAGGGAGGGGGGAGAAGCGGAGCAGCGGCAGCGCGCTCAGGGGAGCAGGCGGAGGCGAGCTGGGGCGGCAGGGAAACATTTCTAGGGGCGGCATGGCCGGCGCCGGAATGCCGCCCCTAGAAATGTGCTGCCCCAAGCACCTGCTTGTTTTGCTGGGGCCTAGAGCCGGACCTACTCAGGGAAGCACCACAGAATGCAGGATCTCAGCACAGGGGCTTGAGGCAGTGGCAGGTTGGGGCAGTTGTGATGTTCTTATGAAAATAAACTGAGTTTTAGGAATTATAATTAGTAGGTGGCCTCCGAAGAAACGTTAAATTTGATTTCCACGAGCAAAGCCTCATCTTCTTCCCCAAGAGTATCCCGGGTTACCTGCACTGTTACATTCTTGCAAAATCAATCTTATTTTGAAATCCACATGATAGAGATGAGCTCTCTTTTCAGAGTGTGAACATCAGTATGTGGTGTTTTCCTACTGAACAAAAGGAAAAGCTTTGGTCCAGTAAAAGCAAAGCTCAGCAAGATAGGATTATGCTGTACTTTTCTGTACCTGTTGAGCATGTGAAGGAAGCTTAGGGAGCAAACGTTCATTTTCTTTCTTTCTTTGGGTAAAGCTGCCTCTTTCTGGCATCAAACGAAGTGAAAGCTTGGTTGACATGCAGACTAGTCAGTGCTCCTATCAGAAAACCTGGACAATGAGTAATGTTTGTGGTTTGGCTTGTTCAAGGTCCCTTTGCGATGTCTGGTTTCTCATTGAAGGAGAACGGTGAGCTTGAATAATGTGGCCTGGATGCTTGAATGATGTGGCCTTAACATCACCTTTGCAGTCCACACCCTGATCCTTTTCCACTGAGTGCCGGTCCGGTCCTAGGTGCAAGTTATATAGCAGCATGAGGGCTGCTTATGTTGTGCTGGCTGCCTATGGCTCCAAGGACCTGTTACAACAGCCTGGGATTACTGAGGTATATGGAGGCCCCAATCACGCCCAATGCATTGCATGCAAGGAAGGGGAGGATGTTGTAAGGGCCACGATGGTGCTTCAACACTAACTGAAGACCCACCCAAATGTGGGAAATCCAAAAGTGGGTTGAATTAGGAAGCTGTAGAGCAGTCTTGCACCAGGGAAGGGGCACCAAGATGCACAGCTGAGGATCTGAGCCCACAACAGTTTTTCAGTGAACTATCAAAATAACCCATCTTTGGACCTGATTCTTTAGTTAGGGTGAGGTGTTTATTGATAACTAGTTCATGTTTATGGCTTGAGGAAAACACAGTTTATATTTGCTATATATAGTTATTTCTATGGATCAACATTACCAAACCTGGGAAACTGAAGTTAAGATGCTAAATCCATTTTTATGAACCTAAGTGGCTTTATTTGAAGAGTGGGAATTGTGGGTGCTCAGTGTGTTGTATTTACACACACTTAGATAACCGGCACACTGTCCCTTTTGAGACACAGTAGGGGACTCCGTTACATGGTTTCTCTTTCTTTCTGTGAGTGCGCTGCTGAGAGCAGTGTGTGTAGTGGAAAAGCCTCCTTAATATAAAGCCTTTTAAATTTACCCTGTCCTGTGTAGATCTCCATTTCTATGTACAGTCTAAATGAAGGCACTTAGCATCTCTGATAATCAGGCCACTTTATTTGGGTGCCCAAGGGCAGGTGTATACTGAAAATGCTGTAGTGCTTTAAAGAGGATGCTCTAAACCAGTGGTGGGCCACCTGTGGCCGCGGGCTGCAGGTGACCCATCAGGGTAATCCGCTGGCGGGCCGCGAGACAGCTTGTTTACAAACACATGTTTATAAACACTGGAAAAACACCAGAAAAAGTTAAGTGTATCTAAGGACTTGTCTATACAGACCAGTAATGTGGACTACGGGGATGTGATTTCTAAACCATGTTGTTCATTAATTGGTCCAGGTAGACTCTGCTGGTGTACACTAAAGGTTTCCTACTGAGCTTTACCATAGTGCTATTTAAAACAGTACCACCTTAAAGCACACTTGGGAAAATTATAGACAGGTTACTCATTACAGTATGTACTACTGTCATAAGCAATTTATATAACATACATTGCTCATTACAGTATATGCAAAGAGCCTGGAAAAACACTGATTTTTGGACATCTACATATAACTCAAAAATTGCTATAAAATAAACTCATAAAATTAAATTAACCCCTGAAAAAGAGAAGCCCTACCTATAAGCAGTGGCATTTCCTCCATCATTATTAGTTTCTTCTCATACAGAGACAAATGATTAACTATGTTCACGAAGGAAATATGAGAAGGATGAAGGAAAGATGCCCTCTCAACCGTCTTGAGAGTATGTATTAGTCAGTATGACACATACCAAAGAAATCTTGCATTATAAAGACAAGATCTTAGCTTCTCAAAAATATCTAATACAAACTATTGAAACTGTACAAAAGTTAAACCTATATACTGAAAAGTGTACTGGCTCAGAAACCTGTGCTTCCTGCCATGTACCATAATTGTATAAAGAAGACATCTGCCAGTGGGCAGGCTGTAGTTGTAGCTTTTCCTGGCTGCTGAGACATTGTGCAAATACCATCTGGGAAGCATGAAATTGCAAGCCTTCACAAAGTTATTACTATAGTAACTATATTAGAATCTAGTATCAATAATATTTCTGCCTTTTAGTACTAGTTATATGGAACCTGGTCTTGTTGTGCAAATAGATCTAGTTATATTTGGAAGAAGCTAGAAAATACTCAGGAGGATTTACACAGTTATCTCAAACATAGTCTATGCTGAGCTGATTATTTTGAGATATTGGTGCAAGATAGTGATCCAGAGTACATTTAAAGAATATGAGTTTAGGCCAGTCTGGATATATTTGACATTTGGGAAACAAAAAACAAAACAAACAAACAAAACCCTACAGTATCCGTTCTTCTTTAAATTAATGATTTGCTGTCCCATTCCACTACACTGGGATGTTTCCTGAGACTCTTGTGACTTTAGCATTTCTAAAGGAAACCTTCTCTTTATCAGAACTATTGATTATATACCACTGAACAAAATAATTATTTTTAGATGGACCAGTTGACCAATATTCATAATCAAGAATGTCTATCCATTATTCTATATGTGAAGTAATATGATTGAATGCTGAATGATATATAACAACTTCTGCCTAAAGTCCAAGTTTACTGAAATAAGAAAATATATGAAAGGAAAATGATTACAAATCAATATCCATTTGAATGAGTAACATTCTCATATTTGAAGCACTCCTTTTTCTTTTATTGCAAGTTACAATACAGCAAGGGAATTCAGCCCTGAGAGTGGGAGTCACTATTCCTTTCAGTTGTAGACAAGATAAGCACTTGTAAAAACTCAGACTGCCTTTTTAAATGTCTGTTGTTAAAGTTTTCAAGCCTCTTGTCTGGGCTTTTCCTACTGTATTAGAAAAAACAATTCTAAAATCACTTTCCTCTAACCTTTATTGAACATCTTAAGCTGCTGCCCTTTTAACTTACAATGTAACCTGAATAACTGATCATTTTACATCATAAAGCTAGAGTATGTATGCTCTAGTATACTTTACTGGCTCCTTAAAGTTGATCTGAGGCTGGGAACCCCAGCTTACACTGGGTTTTTGCAGTCCGGCAGCTTTTACCTTGTGGGGTAATCCTAACAGCTGTGGTCTCCTTGGCGCTGCACAAGAAGTTCCTTTTTCTTGGCAATGGAGATAAATTGAAAATAAAGATCTTTAGGAATATGAAACCTAGACACCAAACTCTCTCATTAGTTGATTGCCAGTCAGAGGTTTAGTCTTTAATAACATATCAACCAGATCCACTCTTCAATCCAGAGTAGCTGCAGTCCCCCATCCCCCCATGGTGTTTTCCAGTCCTAACAGATTAGCAGTTTATCAAACTGAATGGCCAGACATAATTTTTTCTGAGCTTTACCAAATAAATGGTGAAGAGAAGAAGCTGCCATGGCTGCTGATAATTGGAAATCCGTCTAAAAATAAACATGCCGGAGGAATTTGAAATGAAGATGGTGAAAAAGGTGAATCCTGAAGATAAATGCATTAAGCCACCGTCCATATTTATAACATTTCTGGCCATTCCATAACACAAGTGTTAGCATCAAGTCCTGAAGCCGTCGCACCACAATAATCTAAGATCAAAATATCCTACAGAACACTGTCTTTAGCTAGCCAGAAATATTGCAAATAGGTGAAAACATTACTTGGGTTTTCATGATGTGGAGTATCCATGATTCTACAAAATACCAAACAGAAACCTTCCTATGTATTCAAACTCTTATTGATTTGGAAATAGCTTGCTGAAGTATTGTTTTAAACAGACATGCATAAATATTATTTTTAAAAAGACTCTGATAGGCGTGCATGAAATACATGAAAGGAAAAATTGTTATCAATAACCATTGACTTCTCTTCTGTAATGCAGAGAAAAGATTCATATTAAGACCAGCAAATCCATTGGAACACAAAGACCTAGCCTTAGAAGACCCCACTGCAACGTTTAGTGAGCACTCAGTTGGCACAAACAGTTAGATGGCCTCAGAATGTGAAGATGGCCTCAATTAAGGACAGACAGCATCTCTTTCAGGGAGGGCACTCAAGCACATGCTTAAGTGATTTCCTGAATCAAGGCCTAAGGCTTGCAAGCTGATCTATGCTGGCAGCCTGACCTCATATGGACATGCCGAAATCACTCTCTGAGCTTCAGTAAACCAGTTCTTCATATCCCAGTCTCTGTCAACCACTTTGTCATGCATTCTCCATGGCTTGATTGGATAAGGGAGACAGCAGCTGGGAGTCATTCATGTACTAAAAATAAATGTTCTCCATTTTGTTGTGCTATCAACTAAATAAGAATATTGTTAAAATGTGCCAAGAATTTATAGAATCTTTTGTGGAGACCATCAAAATTAATGACAGCAATTTAGATTAGGGGTAAATGTTCAAAAGCGCCTGGGTGCCTAAGTCCCTTTTGAAAATGGGACTTAGGCTCTTAAGTCATTTAGGAACACTAGAAAATTTTACTCTAGCTGTCTTTAGTGCTATAATTAACATTGAAGAACCTGTGGATAATTTTCAGGTACAATTGCAATTATTAAAAAAAAGATGAAATCTGATATGAAAAAACGGAGTTGTCCATAGTTCTCTGAGGAAATTATAATAATGAATCGCCTAGAAAAGGTGATACTCTAGGAAATAATTTATTTAACTAAAATCTATATATTTGAGATTTATTTGAAAGGACTCACTTGTGGGGAAAATCCTATAGAATTTAATGAGAAAAGGTAACCTTACTGTGTGTTTTGCAAAATTAAAAGATAACTATATTCCTATCAAAGAATTTTATAGGCTTTGAGACATCCTATAGAACAGATATTCTCCATTAAATGCTTTATATTTTTAGAGTATCTTTCCTTGGAATCTTATAGGTTTCTTCCCTGTTAGATTGTATAGGACTTTTCCATCAAGTATATAGATAGTAATGACCCCATGAGTAAGGATCCCTGGTTAATTTATGAAAATATTTTATCCCCAATCCAAATTAGTAGAAAACCCTTTTATGTTTCTAATAAATGAAATGAAAGGGAATATATTGCCTTTGTAGCACTCATAAGTTAGAATATGTATGCTAAAGTATTAATGTCAATGTGACCTTTTTATTTGTTGGGTAAGAACTGGATGGAATGCCAGAGCTATATATTCCTGGGCTTTGTCCCCTTAAGGTTTGGAATGGTGCTAAAGAGGTCAAACAGGATACGGCTTTGGGAAGTAAAGTGTGGTCAGAAGAGTTTGGTGCTCCTGGAAGACTTTCCACCAGTGGGGCTTATGCAAGCTGTTTCTGTTGGATTCAGACAAAAGTTTTAATGAAATGCTCCAGTTTGAAACAGGAGCCTAGTTGAGGGTGCATCAAATCTCCTCTGATCTTGGCTCTGGTAAGAGTAATATATTAAAGCTGATGAAGCAAGGAAAAAAAGGATTATTTAGAGAACAGAATTCCTATCTTCTCTAATGTCAGAAAAGGGATGCTACCTAGGAGATGCAGATCTGAACTGCTTGAATGAGAATTTATATATAATATAGGAGAGAGATCCTTTTGTGTGTGTTTTTTTAATTCCATGAAGTTGCGGATGATCTGTGACTGAGATTTTGTTCTATACTAATGATGAAACCAAGAAGTTTTAAAAGAAGCCAAGTTAGCAATCTTCCAAGCACAAGGGGATTTTAATACTGATATGGATTTTTCAAAAAATTGTTCTTAGCCACAATTTGAATAGCTCTCTCTCTCTCCTCTTGCTTTCCTATTCTCTATTGATCAGTTTTCTTGTACATAAAATATGAACATTTTGGAGAAATCCGTACATAAAAATATGGATCTTTCAGTTATTATTTTACAGGGAACCAGGAGTGTGACATACAGATGTTCAGCTGATACCACCCTCTCCTGCAGGGTCTTACCTTTTTTTTAAACCGAGATGCTGTGGAAGAAAATATCATTTAAACATTTTACACAAATTAGAACACAATGTTCTCTGATTTTTTTCCCTCCCAAAATATTCAAAGTTTTAAAGTTTTTAAAGACCCTTGTCCACTGTGTCTGTGATATGCTAGAGTTTTGAAATGTTATGTACTAAGAATAGTGAGATAGGTAGGGATAGTCTGCTGTGATTCCCATTGAAGCTGCTCATTGCTTATCTTTCTGGTTCTTTCAAAATGACTGCTGTGTTTCAGCTTATTATCTTTCTGTGTGAGAAACACAGCATAAAAATAGTTGTCTTTGAAAATCTGTGACCAATTCAGCAAATCTGTCAAGACTAAGAACATGAAGTGACAGCTGGTCAATAACTTGCCTAAATGTGAAATGGGGAAGGAACTTGCAAATCATTTAAATTCCAATTACTTGATACAGTACTTGAGAGATTTTTAAAACAGAAAGCTGGACATGACTGTGAGAACAAATAAGATGGGCAAGACTAATGATTTTACCTCTGTTTGCTTTAGTCTGACAACTGTTTTTTAAGTTGTGGTCATAAGGGAATTGGTAAAATCAATGGATTCTGAAGTTGGTTGTGTCAAATTAAGTTTCCAACTTTTTTACCACATTTGAACAGTCTACAACAAAATACGCAACTCCTCAGCATAATGGCTGTATTTCTGGGTGGTTATGTGAATTGGATTGAACCTTTGAATTACATCTGGTCCAAAACTGGGATAACATTTTCATAAAAATGTGGTTGAATTTTTTTGTCAAAATTGTGAATTTTAATAATCTTCCACCAGCCCTGATTTTTTTTTAAGGCTTGTTCACAATGAATAACCTGTCAGAATTCTTGGGAAAGCATATGCTTGGGAACTTACATCTTTACTCAGCAAAGCTGTTATATATGTGTTTAAGTGTATTGCTGAATCAAGGCCCAATTCTCCTGTTTTATTGAAAGTTCTGATAATGCAAGTAATCTGTATTAGGCTATTTCTCTGAAATTCAAGATATAATACTATTTCTCTTATTCTGAAGAAAACACCATCTGCTTGTAACAAATGAGTAAATATGACTATCGGTGGCCATTTAAAAATTTGGACAAAGTTTTCCAAAATGGCTGCTCAAAGTGAGGTTCTTAAATCTATTGAAGGCACCTACATCAGTGGCATCCGTCAGCCCCCATAGAATTTTCCTAATAAACAACCTAAATCTCTCTTGCTGCAGAATACTACTTATCCTACCTTCAGCAGACATACAGAACAGTTGATCAACATCCTCTTTGTTACAGATTTTAACATATTTGAAGACTATTATCAGATTCCCCCCCCTCCCCCCGCACAGTCTTCTTTTCTCAAGATTAAACATGCCCAGTTTTTTTAACCTTTTCTCATAGGTATTGTTTTCCAAACCTTCTATCATTGTTGTTGCTCTCCTCCGGAGACTCTCCAATTTGTCCACCTCTTTCCTAAATTGTGCCACCCCAAACTGGAAGAATATTCCAGCTGAGGCCTCACCAGTACTGAGTAGAGGGGAACAATTGTTTCTCATGCCCTACATATGACATTTCTATTAATGCATCCCAGAATGATATCAGCCTTTTTCACAACTGCATCACATTGTTGCCCTGTATTCAGTTTGTGATCCACTGTAACACCCAGATCCTCTTCAGTACTAATGTTGAGCCAGTTATTCCCTAATTTATAGTTGTGCATGTGATTTTACCATCTTAAGTGTAGTGCATTCCACTTGCCTGTCTTGAATTTCATGATGTTGATTTCAGACCAATTCTCCAATTATCAAGGTCATTTTGAATTCTAATGCTGTCCTCCAAAGCACTGGCAACCCCTTCCAGTATGGTGCCATCTGCAAATTTTATAAGTTACTTGATGGCCTCCTTTGGAATTGAAGTTGTTAATATTGGCACATAAAGCTCTATGTGGTCTGGGACCTGGGTACCAGAGTGCCTCTGTCCCGTTTCCCCCTATAGTACTGCTGCAGCTGAGGTTAATGATGAGCCTTGAACAGGAACCCTTTCAATATAAGTGAGAGGCAGCTAGTGCACTGGTGTATTACATTGGGGAACTTGCTCCCCTTTAGTCAGGCAAAGCCTGGATTTGAGTGTCTTCTGTGCACAGTCCAATGCCCATCTCCTTTCCCAAAGTTTTGGGGAGTAGTTGTTTTATATTGTGTCAATTTATGGGGTGACCATCCAGAGCAAGGAATGGGAGATGAGATTTTTTAAAGCAAATTAATATATGAATCTAAGTTTATAGAAAAGGTACAATAATATATTATTTGAGAAATAATAAATTGTATTCTAATTCAGTTACACATTTCCATACACGCAGGCCCCAATTCAACAATCCATCATTAGTCAGCAGAGCACTTAAGCATGTGTCTAACTTTAAGTATATGAGAAGTTTCAATGAAAGTTGAGCATGTGATTAAGTGCTATGCTGGATCGGGGCCATAGGGCTGAAATGCACTCCATCTGCATAATGAACAGTGCCAGAATATTTGAGCTTTATGCAGAAAGACTGTGGAGCAACTGAGGGAAATGAAACACACCTCTGTAGCTCAGGGATAGGGGCTTCTACAGTCAGCCCCTCCATAGCAGTTGCAGTGGCTGCTGGAGGAGCTGTCTGTTTAAACATAGATTTTCTCCCAAAGCGTCCTTTCACACCGTCCTGTTCCCGTGCAGCCCTTATATGAGTTGTAAGTGGAGTGAAAGGTCTTACAGTGTCCCTCCCACATTACAGGTGAATTTCACTCTAAATGCAGATTATTTTGGTTATGCTCATCCTCTGATCCACTTCCGTCCTATTATTTATTACACGCACTTCTTGCATCTTGTATTGTATTCTTTTGTAAAGTCTTTGGGGGAGGAAGTGTGCCATCGTGTGCTCTAGTAGAGAGACCAGAACAATGGAGTCCTGATTCCACTTAGGGCTCTGAGCACTGACTCAACACACATTATAAATAAAATAATAAACTGTGTAATGCAATAAATAATTATTGAGAATAGCACATCAATAAATGATGTGTCATAACGTAAAGAAACAAGAGGGCGGAGTTAAGGTTAAATGTTCAGCTTTTACTTTCACATTTTGTATTTCCTGACTCTTGCTCATTTACCAGTGTACATGCTTGTATTTTAAGACAATTGTATACCAAACTCTGTGAAAAAATAGTTTTTAGTTCAATTAGTTTTAATATAATTATCTCCATGTTTCTAAACCAGTTTTGTATTTCATTAAAAACCATTCTAGTTTCTTAATCTTATTTCCATTTCTTTTGTCAACAGTTTCAGTGTAATTATTTGTATTACTAATATACTAAATGAGGTAACCACTATCTGCATGAACCACTGAGCAGTTATAGATGCAATTGCACAGGTTTAAATATGAATTCTAGTTTTTCATGTTTGAGGAGAATTAATGTTTGGCACAATCAGGCCAGGATAATTTCTTAGTCAATGCATTTTAAAATCTACCCTTACGAGAACATCCCTAGGCAGAATGGTTACAATGATATATTCTCTACAACTGAAGACTGATTTCCCTTGGTTGTAAATGTGTCCCCAAACTGATGTGGTAGTAAAACACCCTCTTCTATCATGCAAGGGCATCACTTCTGAAGCATGCCAGAGGCAAGAAGAAATTCTAAATGCATTAAATTCTGAAGTAAATTATGAGCGGCATGATTACAAAAGTTAAGTGAGTTAAATTATTAAACAATTATTCAAGGATAAGCCATCTATGTGAATAGTCACTTATTTTATATGTGAACCCTTCTTGCTAAAGTCAATCTCATGCATAATAAACTTTTTAGGGAACAATCAATGTAACAAATTGATATCCTGTGGTATTTAAACATACTAAGAACTCAGAGAAGTAGCCCTAACTTACTGGAGAGATTTTACTCTCCATAGGATTGGTGTAAATTCTGAGTAACTCAGCTGAAATTCATTTAACTAAGTGAGGAAACTGGCCCATAAATACTGTTGGGGTGGACATAAGGCTTTGTGTACATCATTCTTGGGTACAAGTTTTCTAATAACTGTGTATTTTATGTTGTTTAATGACAATATTGTTGGAAAGAGAATATTAAGTAGCTTGATATCAGGTATAAGTAACATATCAAACCTACTAATTTAGTTTGTTAGCCTCATCATAGAATCATAGAATATCAGGGTTGGAAGGGACCTCAGGAGGTCATCTAGTCCAACCCCCTGCTCAAAGCAGGACCAATCCCCAATCAAATCATCCCAGCCAGGGCTTTGTCAAGCCTGACCTTAAAAACTTCCAAGGAAGGAGATTCTACCACCTCCCTGGGTAACGCATTCCAGTGTTTCACCACCCTCCTAGTGAAAAAGTTTTTCCTAATATCCAACCTAAACCTCCCCCACTGCAACTTGAGACCATTACTCCTTGTCCTGTCCTCTTCTACCACTGAGAATAGTCTAGAACCATCCTCTCTGGAACCACCTCTCAGGTAGTTGAAAGCAGCTATCAAATCCCCCCTCATTCTTCTCTTCCGTAGACTAAACATTCCCAGTTCCCTCAGCCTCTCCTCATAAGTCATGTGTTCCAGACCCCTAATCATTTTTGTTGCCCTTCGCTGGACTCTCTCCAATTTATCCACATCCTTCTTGTAGTGTGGGGCCCAAAACTGGACACAGTACTCCAGATGAGGCCTCACCAATGTCGAATGGAGGGGAACGATCACGTCCCTCGATCTGCTCTCTATGCCCCTACTTATACATCCCAAAATGCCATTGGCCTTCTTGGCAACAAGGGCACACTGCTGACTCATATCCAACTTCTCGTCCACTGTAACCCCTAGGTCCTTTTCCGCAGAACTGCTGCCTAGCCGTTCGGTCCCTAGTCTGTAGCGGTGCATTGGGTTCTTCCGTCCTAAGTGCAGATAAAACTTTAGAATATTAAATACACCAGTTTTGATGAGAAATAGAAATTAAATTCCTTATAGTTTCAGAATGGATTTATGGCTTAAGAGAAGATTCATATGCTGCAAAAATTTTAAGCATGTTAGTGACATAGTGTATACGTTGTGCTTCACAGTGTCAACGTAGTGTAGGTTATTTTCTACAGCCTCTGAAAAAGTCACACAAGTCACACACTTAGCACAAGTACTAATTACAGTAAGTTTCTCGATCTGAGAGAATCAGACAAGGGTTATTGAGGTTGCCCTTGGGGGAGGAGAAATCCATAAGGAGACAATTGTGAGAATTTTTTCTGACTGAGCTGAAATGCACCATGTTGTTGAAAAGCAATTCAGATTCCCAGCAAGCTGAATCCTACTTCTTTCTGAACATAAATGATCAATCGAATGAAGCTGTGCTTACTCATTTCTTAAGATAACCAAACATTCTGGGTTTTCAGCAACATTTCTGAAATGTAATACCTGAGTTTCTACTTATATTCAAAAGGTTAATTGCTTCTATCTTCTGTCTTATTTAGAATGCTGTGGAACCTCAGGGTTTTGTTTTGTGATGTTCCCATGTGATATTATTTTACAATAAATTCCACGATGTCAACAGTATCCAAAAATCTACATAAGTCACCTTAATTTTACCAAAGGCTCTAGGTACCTTTGTGGTGGTCTTGTTTGTTTGTGTTTTGGTTTTTCATTTTAACTCTACTTAATTGCATTTTTTCAAGCCAGTTCCGTAGGGAATATGTGTACATTTTTAGTGGTACTTCTGTTCAGACAAAAGTTGTAATACATACATGAGTGAATGTTATTTGGGTTTCACTAAGCACTTTATTAGCCTTGCATGTATGGCTGGGGATTTCAAATACAGTGCAGTGAGCAAACTTGGAAATATCAAGGCTAGAAGTGTACAACTCTAGAGTTGGAAAGTTACAAGAATGGGATGGAAGAGAATAAAGTGAGATAAAGATGCATTCTAAACAGATGAGAAGATTACTTTTGTATTTAAGATAAAGCTGAAAATTATATGATTTCTCTTTAATAGAAAAACAGGGCATATGTCCATGATACCATATGCCAAGTCCTTCCTTCTTACTGAGAAGGAGGAAACATTCCCTTCTTACCTTTCTAAATCTCAGCCCCTTAAGACCTCTATTCAACAAGGTAAATAAGCATGTGTAGAATTAAATTAAAAGGGGCCACTTGTACACTTAAAGTTACGCATGTGCATACGTACCTTGCTGAATCATGACCAAACATTTGCATTTCTGTTCTTTATTTGAAATACTACCTGATAATACTTTTTGTTGTGTTCATACAATTACATACTATTTCTCAAATAAATTGTACTTTTTCTAACTTTGGATTCACATTTATTTAGATTTTTATTTAAAAAATCCTCTGGGCTCCGATTCTTTGCTTTGGATGCTCAGTCCATGTATTTTGTATTGTGTATATTAATATTACAGCTTGGACTGGTGCCTGGGCTGTAAGACCCTGCAAAGTGGGAGAGTCTAGAGCTTGGACTGCAGCCCAAGCCTGAAAGTCTACACTGCAGTTAAACAGCTCCTTTACCTGAGCCCCATGGTCAGCTGGCATCGGCCAGCCACTGATGTCTAATTGCAGTGTAGACATACCCAGAAGTACAGTTAAACTGAGTTACTATAGTGTTTTTCATGTTCAGTTGAGCATTAAAAACTAGTTGTTTCTTGCACTGAATGACTTATGGAGCTGAATAAGTGCTACTTTTTTTTCCATAGTGAAGAATGAGAGGAAGGGGAAGGTGGTCACTGGGCTTCTTCCATAGAGTTGTCAGTTATCAGTGGATGCAAGACACTGTTTAATGTATAATAAGACGAACCTAAATTATGTTGTAAGATTCCGGGATTCTGCAATACACACTTGCAGCAGAACAAAAATTCTGGAACTGCTTTACTTAAATTGAAAAACATGGAGGTCTCAGTATTGAATAGTACATTCAGTATCATAGCCCATGTGTTCCATACAAAATTCAGTGTATTTAACATTGGTCCTACACTTTGTTTGTGATATGTCACAGATTTGTGCATTGACAATGCATAGACATTGCCAGGAGCAAAGCTTTGGTAGCTGGGCAAGTAGTGGATCAGTTGTTTGTAGATATTGCCTGCATCTCTGCTATGAAGGTATGACATTCTGGGTGCAATCCAGACCAGTGAGTGGATGCATAACCTCTGCCCTGCAACCTTGGGTGCCTCGCAATTCTTTGCTGTTGTAGCTCCCACCTATGCCACTCACAAATAGCTTGCCAGCATGCAGGTAACACCCTGAATGTCTGTGTATCGCTTCAGCACACTCCAGCTTCTACCAGCCGTTATTATTACTTACACAGTGACCCCAGCACCCTCCCTGTCCTGGATTTTCACCAAAAACATGTGTTTAGCACTATTCTGCCTTCTCCTGGATAGTCCAGATATAGTGGGTCTGTTGCCCCTGTAAGGGGATCAAGGTACAACAGCTTTCCACATTAAATAGAGTTACGCACACAGTTCACAAACTGAATTAATTTTGATTAAAGAATAAAATAAGTTTAACTACAAAGAGATGTTTTAAGTGATTACAAGTATTAAGGCATAAAATCAGAAATGGTTACAAGAAAATAAAGATAAAATACTTCCTAGTATTAAATTTAACAAACTAGACTTGGTTTCAAGGTGAAATCTCTTACCATATGTTTCCAGTAACATTGCTGACCAAGCTCTCAGGCCAGCATCTGCTCCCAAGATCCAACGGCTGTTTGTTTTGTCTCCTTAGGTGAAAAAAGACAGATGGACAGGGAGAGATAACTTGGGGTGTTTTGTCCCTCACTTTTATAGTCCCGTCACCCTTTTGAAATCCATTTTCCTGAGAGTGACCCTTAGATAAAGTTCTTTCCACTTGAGAGCAAGGAGATATGGAGTCTGGTGGGGAAGAGGTGTTATGCTGCTGTTTTTCACCTCTGTTTGCTGAAATCCAGATCTGTATATCTCTTGCCTTCCTCCCCACTTCCATGTCAAAGGTAGGTGATGGTCCATTAGCTTTGATGACTCCTATCTAGGGGCATCAACTTGTCCTTTGCGAAACAGGTTTACTCACTTCCCAGATTTGTCTGGTAAACATATTTCAGTCATGATTTCAGTTTATGTTCATAACTTTACACATAATGCTGCCACATGCATTTCACCATGATGTTACTGACCAGCAAGTTATTAGTTTTCAAATGATACCTCAAAAGGCATATTTTGTACAAAGACTAATACAATTGTGTGTAGGGCATGAGTACAGGGGTGCATTCGGTCACACAAGGCTATCATCTATTGTGGAGATCTAGCAAATACAGTACAGTGCCAGATTCTGTAGTCATTAGTAAGACCAGCCAGGGCAAAACTCACACTGAAGCTAATGGGAGATTTGCTGGATTAGGAAGTATGAAATTTGGCTCACAGTAGATCCCATCAGCCACACCTGTTGTAGTAAGGCTGAAAAATTTCCATATATCTGTTAGAGGCTGGCTGGCAAGCTAGGCTGAGCCTTGCATGTGACAGATAGCTATCTCCCAGCTGAGTGTGATGGAAACTTAAACAAAGTATCTGATCTCAGCTGCAGGAAAAAGGACTACTTAAACAGAGCTGTGAACTGAGTCTAGAGAGGAGATCCAGGAGAGCTCCCTCTCTGGAAAGGGCTTCAGGAAATCAGTCTGGAAGAGACCTATAGGAGGAGCAGGTTAGGCTCTTGAAAGGGAGGTGGCCTGTAAGATGCAGGACGGTCCCTGAGGGAAGCGGTCAGATTCTCTAGTGTCAATAAGTGTGGAGGGGGGACCCGCTGGAAGGAAGCAGCATAGGAGAAGCTCTACAGGACCCAGGAGTAGGGGCCAGGAAGCAGAGGGTAGCCTAAGAAGAGCAGAAGAAATATTTAGATATTTATTTGGACGTAGGACCTTTTGTTACCTTGGAGGGGGATTGAACTTTTACATGGCCTGACCAGTGTTGCAGTGGTAAGAGCAGCTGCTTACTATCAGACACTTATGGCTAGAGTCTTAGCTCAGTTACACTAAGGTAACTCAGCTGCACTCAGGAGTTATTCCATATTTACTCTGGTGTAACTGACATCAGAATCTGGCTCTGAATTTGAGAATGTTTCTATCATCAAGGCAAAAGTACATTTTTTTTTCTCCTCCTGTGAAGGAGGAAAAGATAACAAGCTCTTTTAACGTTGTTGCTTTGTAATGATCACTGTTTTCTGAGATGGCATTCACTGCTAATGCTGGACCACATAGTACTGTTTTTCTGAAGGTATGTTTCTGATGGTTATTTAAGAATAGGACTGACTGTTAGAGCAACAGCAGTGGAAGAAGGGGTTGTATATCCTTCTGGCTCAGGCTTGTTTGAGGTTGCAGAAACCGCAGAACCTAGACAAATGGCTTTAGTTAACTTTTCATGCATTTTCTTTAATCATTTCATTCTTCAAAAAACTTAGGTTCCTTGCAATTCAAATTCAAAAAGTTTTGTTCTTTTACTGGCTTCAGATATATTATAAAACAAATCTGCAAAGAAAAAAAATCAGTTTTCCTGCATATCTGAAAAAGGAAAGATCAAATGTTATGCTGACTTTCTCTTTCTTTTGATTATAACATTACTAAAACAAACAAAAAATGCTGTTTTTGGAGTTCCTCTTCTTTCTCTTTTGCAGCTCAGTCTTTCCATCATATTCACCAATCCAACCCCACTTCACATACCATCAAAAATACATACTGAGGACACTTTCAATTATTTCATTCTAAACGTGATTTGGTGTTGTAGTATTTCTACTATTCCCCTTCTCTCCATCGCATCACACACTCAGAGTGCACTTCTTTCAGTGGTATGATATTTTAATGCTTTAAAAGCTTGTTCTTCATACATGTGTTCGGGCTTATGATGAAAAGTGGACATGCTGTGGCAAAAAGCAGTCAGCTTTGAAAGTGTTGTTCACAAAATGGATAAACACTCTCTGTAGGTGTAGTTCTAATTAATGGATAAGTGGGCTGAACTGGAAAGTGACCTAGAAACATAATGGCAACTATGACTTCCCTCTAAGCTCCCCCCCCCCCCCCCCGATGTGTACCTTTCATGTGGTGATGAAACTGAACTCGCCACCAGGAATTAAGGTTATTTATAAATTTCTCATGCTGACTTCTGTGATGTCTGTGTCTATGGGGAGGATGCTGTGTGGTAAGAGTAACTCCATAACGTATCTTTTATTATTGATTTTATTAAAATAAAAGTGTGTGTATAGAATGAGAATTACAGGGGATAAGATCACTCCCTGGCAAATGTGACTGTCAGAAATTGGTGGGGTGCTCAGAATCGAAAAAAGTTGAGCAGAGGACTTGGCTGAACAAGTAAACAATTCATCTCTTTTTCAAAACTGTTTGACTACTCCTGGCTTGAGAGCCTGGAAAAGACTAAAGTAATGGAGAAAACTACTTGAAAATGCTGTTAGGGATTCCCATTCTCTGCTTGTTTCCTCTTCCACCTACACATGCTGATATTATTAGAATAATGCACTCACTTCCAAGTGCAGTTTTGTTTGCTCACAAAGCACTCCTCCATTATCTTATTTCCACTGCCAGTTTTTGTCACTTGAGAAGAAAAAAACCTTTTAAAGGGCTTTATAGCTGCACCTTCCCCACCTTTTAACCTTTCACTCTGATAACTCATCTGGCTTCTGGATGTCCCCACCAACTCAAAAACAAAAATCTGAAGAGACTAAGTAGCTGTATAAGGACTAGCTTTGACTTATGTAATGTGAAGGAGACACTGTGACATATGTTGGTCTGGAATATAATTTTTAAAAACATGCTTAAATGCACTCATTCTAATCTGTTTATCAACCATGAATGAGTCTAATGTTTCTCTCCTGTCCGAGAGCTGACAGATTACTAATAAAGCACTGGGAGATAGAGGCATGGGAGCTGGATTCAGAATACCTTGTTTCTATTTCTGTTTTTTTCCTTCTGAATGATCTTGGACCAGTCACATTGTGTCTCGGTGCCTCAGTTTCCCTGTCAGTAAAAGTGGGATAATATTTACCTCCTTTGTAAAGTGCATTGAGAGCTACAGTGAAAAGCTCTAAATTGTACAGTCATATATTCCAGGGCCAGAAGGGACCAGTGCCAAATACAGAAGTAAAATAACCTCTTTACTCCTACTTGAGACTTCCCTGTTTATGCATCCCAGGATTGCATTCTCCTTTTGGCCACAATGTTGCATTGGGAGCTCATGTTCAGCTGATATCCATCCCTCTACCCCAAATCTTTTTTAGAATCACTGCTTCTGTGGATAGATTCCCCCATTCTGTAAGTACGTTCTTTATATCTAGATGTAGACATTTATGTTTATCTGCTTATCCCCGTTTACCAAGTGATCCAGATTGTTCTGAATCAGTGACCTATACACTTCATTATTTACCACTCCCCAAATTTTTGTATCATCAGCCAACTTTATCAGTGATGATTTTGTTTTTTTCCAGGTCACTGAAAATAAAAAGTTAAATGTGTAGGATCAAGAACTGATTCCTGTGGGACCTCACAGGGGGAACACCCATTTAATGATGATTCCTGGTTTACATTTTGCAACCTATCAGAGCTATGTCTTAATATTTCCTGCTGGAAACTTGCTTACGTAGATTACATCGAAAACATATCTGACCAGTGAATGCATGATAAAACTGAAGACTTTCAAAGTTGTTAGATAAGTTCTATTAACTTTTTTTTTAGTCAGATAATAGAACTTACATTATGGCAACTTTGAAAGCTGTGTGTTTAGTGATGCATTTAAATTGGATCTGCATGCTCCGTGTCCTAATTTACATCATGACACTTTGTCAAGCATAGGGTGAAAAATATTTTAGGCAATGAGGTGAACCCTTTTTATAAACAAAGGGATGCTAGAGTGAAGGTCACATAGCCTTCATCCAACATTTATTTATGGAGTCAGTTGATTAATCACAAAATGAAAAATAAGGTGGCATGATTCCCAGGAGATAAAAACATAACCCCTAGAAAGATAATAGTTATTTAATGATGGTATGATATGCATAGGAAGTCTTTGTATCGAGTCATGACTTTTGGAAAGGGATTCCTATGGACATCCTTAGAGAAGGAGTTCCACAGACACAATTCTTGAACTGAGAAGGCTCAGACCACAGCCTGAATGAAATGGTCCCTTCAGACAGGCACCAAGGATAACTCAGGCAATCTCAATTACCTTGGTGGGATATAAGGAAATAAAATATAATATAGGTACCTTTTGGTATTAACTGAGAAGTTTATTTGAACTGGGTCCAGTGGCTTACTGGCAACCCTTCCATAGTGCAGTGAGCTGACAGTAGTGACAGTAGTGCAAACGAGCAAATAAGCACCTGCATTCTGAAATTACTATGGTTTTCAGAGCTGTTTCATGGGGAAACACAGGAAGGAACAAACTACAATAATCTAATCCCCTGGTGGAGGCCTGAATGTTATGAGGTCTGCGGAAAGATGAGCTGAGTAGCAGTGGCCAGGAAATTGATTTTTTTCCCCCTGTGAAAGTTTCAATGTGTCTGTTAAAATGTTTCTATCCAATTTTTTGGGTATGTGTTGGAAAAAACAAAACCTCATTTTTCAGTTTTCAGCAACTGAAAAACTGAATCTTCAGTTGTTAGGGTAAATATTTTGGGTTTACTGAATATTTTTGCCCTCCTGACCAAAAATGTTTCATTTTTGGGTGCTGAAAACAAACATTTAAAATTTGATTTTGTTTTTCATTAAAACCCCATTTTTTGTTTAACGATGTACATTTCTTGTGGAAACTTCTGTTTTCATGAAAAAAAGCCATTTTTCATATACAGATTTTCAAGACAATGGCAACTCACAATACGATATGAGCAGGATATAGGCTTCCACGTTGAAAAAGCAATTCAGAGTAACTCTTGCATTCCAGAGTTGTTGCCTGTGCAGTAACCTCACGACTTGGTGTTGGGCGGGGATGTCTGTTTTCTGCCCATTGAAGTCAATGGCAAGGTTTCCACTGAGTCTAATAGTGCAAGATCAGACCTTAAATAACCCTCTTCACTGCATATTTGTGGAGAATGGCACTGTCAACTCCACATGGATATCTAAAAAAGTCAGGCATAAAGTTACAATATGTACAGACAATTGTACACTGTGTCTCACCAGGATATATATCTTCTACGTAATGACAATTAGAGAATCATGGTGATAAGTACGTGAGATAAACTATCTTCATATTTCTCCAAAGAGAACAAAATGTAAGGTGTCGTCGCAGCAGACTGAAACATCAGCAACAGACACAGTACGCAGGCAGCTGTGTTGATGTCTTACCATTGGGTGAAGGAGGAAACAAAGAAAAAAAATCCGATAAAAGGAACAGCCAACATATGGTAAGCATCAGAAGAATAAAATATCACAGCTTGAGAAGAATGCAATAGTTGACAACTAAATATTAATCAAGCTGAAATAATCACAAAAAAAAAGAAATTCAGAGATGAGGTTTTCTATACGAACTGTAAAAAATGCCAACTTTTACAAAAGTACAGAGCAGTTTCAAAGACAATATGTTTGAAGACCTTCAGATAATCATGTTAATCATCAAATGTGATCACTGTTCCAATTATTATTAAAATATTTTCTCCAAATGAGAAAAACATAAGATTTTGTAACATTAAAATTATACCACATGATAGAGGAATGTACAAGTTGAACATATCTATAAACACATGATGTGTTTAGCTACATAGGTAGAGCTTAATTTGACTGTCTGGGTATACCTCACCTAATCGATTCCCTGCCATTGATGCAGCCTCAGGAATTGGTGGCACCTTGGGGTCTCCTGTGCTCTGCTTGGGGCACAGAGTTTAGCCTCCTGCAGACTGAAATGACTTAGTCAGTCTAAAGTCTTTCGGCTTAATAGAGGAGTACCTGGATTAAATTTAATGGTCTGTGATAGGAAGGTCAGACTAGAAGATCTAATGGTCCTTTCTGGCCTTAACTCTGAAACATCTTTGTCACTGTCCTCTGAGTTTATGCTAGCTTGCAAAAGATATATTAAGGGACATAAGATGGCAAAATGGAAGGGACCTCAAGAGGTCATCTAGTCCAGTCCCCTGCACTCAAGGCAGGACTGAGTATTACCTAGACGATCCCTGATGGGTGTTTGTCCAACCTGCTCTTAAAAATCCCCGATGGAGATTTCACCACCTTCCTAGGCAATTTATTCCAGTGCTTAACCACTCTGACAGTTAGGAATTTTTTTCTAATGTCCAACCTAAACCATCGTTGTTGCAATTTAAGCCCATTGCTTCTTGTCCTATCGTCAGAGGTTAAGAAGAGCAATTTTTCTCCCTCCTCTTTGTAACAACCTTTTATGTACTTGAAAACTGTTATCATGTCCCCTCTCAGTCTTCTCTTCTCCAGCCTAAACAAACCCAATTTTTTCAATCTTCCCCCATAGGTCATGTTTTCTAGACCTTTAATAATTTTTGTTGCTCTTCTCTGGACTTTCTCCACATCTTTCCTGAAATGTGGTGCCTAGACACAATACCCCACTTGAGGCCTAATCAGCGCGGAGTAGAGTGGAAGAATTACTTCTTGTGTCTTGCTTACAATACTCTTGCTAATACATTCCCAGAATAATGTTTGCTGTTTTTGCAACAGCATTACACTATTGACTCATATTTAGCTTGTGATCCACTATGACCTCCAAATCCCTTTCCGCAGCACTGCTTCCTTGGTAGTCATTTCCCATTTTGTATGTGTCCAACTGCTTGCTCCTTCCTAAGTGGAGCACTTTGCATTTGTCCTTATTGAATTTCATCCTATTTACTTCAGACCATTTCTCCAGTTTGTCCAGATCATTTTGAATTTTAATCCTATCCTCCAAAGCACTTGCAACCCCTCCCAGCTTGGTATCGTCCGCAAACTTTATAAGTGTACTCTCTATGCCATTATCTAAATCATGATGACCAAGATAGAAAAAAAAAAAACACGAGGAGAACTTTAAGTAGCAGCAATCAGAAAAGGAGAGGTAAAATCAAAGATAAAGAAGAATAGAACAAGCATATGTGAAGGAAAAAAAAATCAGAAGGACAGCCTAAGGAGGACTTAGGGATGACCAGGTAAATCACATTGTTGGATGCAGTGGAAGAGCAGAGGGTGGATCATAGAGAATAAGAACATAAGAGTTACCATACCAGGTCAGACCAAAGGTCCATCCAGCCCAGTATCCTGTCTACCAACAGTGGTCAATGCCAGGTGCCCCAGAGGGAGTGAACCTAACAGGTAATGATCTAGTGATCTCTCTCCTGCCATCCATCTCCACCCTCTGACAAACAGAGGCTAGGGACACCATTCCTTACCCATCCTGGCTAATAGCCATTAATGGACTTCACTGAATCACTGAATTATGGAGTAGGTATCAGAACAAGAGTATTAGTAAATCAGGAGAATAGCTGTGATGGGGTGTGCACCCACACAAGACTGGAAGGGGTTAAGGTGGCCAGGCAGGTCAGGAGGAGACAGGGAATTGATTAGGCATGAGGCTCACTGGGGCAGGAATAGGAGGAGCTTGTATAAAGCCCAGCAGCTGAAAGCAGAAAGGGGCTGCAGGACAGTAATCTGCAGTCACTCCCTGAAGAAGTGTGGTGTGTTGGTGTCATAGAGGGTAGCCTACAGTTACTCCCTAGTTTTACAAAAGGCTACATAAAAAGCACTAGCAAAGTCAGTACAAACTAATATTTTGTACAGACAAAATGAGAAAGTAAGCAATTTGTCAGTAAAAGTGTGCTGTGACACTTTTGTATTTTTATGTCTGATTTCATAAGCAAGTAGTTTTTAAGTGAGGTGAAACTTGGGGTTACACAAGACAAATCAGACTCCTGAAAGGGGTACAATAGTCTGGAAAGGTTGAGAAACACTGGTTTAGGAGAGGTTTAGATAAATGAGCCAACAAAATAATAATTCAAAACACTGACAAATTGATCCAAATATATGTATTACTGAGCGGCAAAAATGATAGAGAAGGGAGAACTCTATTTCTGTTGCTCCTTACGCAGCTATTCCAGCACACTCATTTCCTATAGCATGTTCTTTAGATAAGAATAACTTTAAGTACAAATTACTCCAGCAGCCTACTTATTTTGGCACTTTTTGATTATCTATCTGTTCCTTCACTTCCATCTTCAGAAAGTTATCTATGCATAACCATACTTGTAGCACCAAAAACATTTTTACTCTTGTTACAAGTGGTTTTAAAGTCGTTCCATTTGCCTCAGAGAACAGGTTCTGCAGTTGCTTGTTCCAGTGCTTAGAAACTCTTAACAGCAATCTTCTGTGTGCATTTATTCGATGCAAGTTCTGTATGGTGCTGATCTCATAACACAGCACAAAACAGCAAATGTGGACAAATCAATTAAGCTGACATTCATCCAGATCAGGGCTGGACAAATGGTGTAGTTAACCTCCTGCAGGGAAATTCACAAGTCTTCACAGACCTGAAGTTGTTTTTTTTCACCTAAGAGCAACTAGAGGCGTTTTCTGTCTATTTGCCTGGAGACAAAGGTGTTAGGGTTTTTTTTAGGATTTTTCTGTAGGCTGACAATCACTATCAGAGAACATAGGTATCCAGTTACAGCACAACCTATATATATATATATATATTTTTGACAAGCCAAGTTTTTTTGTTGTTTGTTTGTTTTATTTCTAACTCTTGGGTGTAAAGTTAGTTAAAAACAGAGAGGCTAACATGACAGAAACCAAGGCACAACACAAATTGGAGTTAACCAGACTGGAGGCAGCAAAAGAGGCAGAAAAAGCCCGAGAGGCTGCCCACAGGAGAGCTGTGGAGGCAAAGAACAAAGAAATGGATGAAGCGAAAGAGGCAGAAAAAGCCCTAGAGGCTGCCCACAGGAGAGCAATGGAGGCAAGGGAAAAAGAACTGCAGAAGGAAAAAGAGAGGAAGCATGCACTGGAGATGGAGAAGGTAAGGGCTGAGCGGAATCTACTGGATAACCCTAACAATCCTTCCCCAACAATCCACAAATGGGAGCAACTATGCCCACAGTATGATGAATCCCATGATATTGCTGAATATTTTCTCACCTTTGAGAGACTGTGCACTCTCCATAAAATTCCTGAAGCTCACAAGATGACCAGATTGGTCGCAAAATTGGCTGGAAGAGCTCTGTACATATTCAATAAGATGCCTATTGATGAGGCTTCTGACTATAATAAGTTCAAGGATTTGGTTTTAAGCAATTTCAAATTACATCTGAAACGTACATAGTAAAATTTCAGACCCTTAAGAGAGGGCCTGGACTAAGTAATGTGGCTTATCTAAACCAGATGAAGGATCTCTTAGATAAATGGCTCCAAGGAAGAGGTGTCGCTAGCTTTAACGGAATGTGTGATTTGATAGCTCAGGACCAATTCCTCAATATGTCCAAGGAGGAAATAAAACAGTGTTTATGGGATAAGGAACTGGACTCAGCAGAAAGTCTTTCTTCTTATGCTGATAGATACGAGCAGTCCCAGACCGCCAGAGAGGTGGGGCAAACCAGAATAAAACGGATGGAGGGAGGAGAGAGGAACAACCCTGGTCGCAGCGGATATCAGAAGGGACACCCTCAGAACACCCCCTACTACCGGGGGCAGCCCAAGGCCCCAACTACACACCAAGGAATACTCCAGACACCTTATCGTCCTGCCACACCATTCTCCAGCAACCCACCTCGCCCCAGTGATCCGTCAGCTGGACGATGTTTTAAATGTAACGAGCTAGGGCATGTGAAGGCCAACTGCCCCAAGAACCCCAACAGATTACAGTTCATTGCAACGGAATCACACCAGAGGTCCTCAGGCCCAGATACCTCCCAGATACCCTTGGAGCAGAGGGAAACTGTGAGTGTGGGCGGGAAGAAGGTCACCGCGTGGAGGGACACCGGAGTGCAAGTGTCTGCTATCCATGCTTCCTTAGTGGACCCCACTTTAATCGACCCAGAGATCCAAGTGACAAGTCAACCCTTCAAATCCAACTCTTGTAATTTGCCTACAGCCAAGTTGCCTGTCCAGTACCAGGGCTGGTCAGGAACGTGGACTTTTGCAGTATATGATGATTATCCCATCCCCATGCTGTTGGGGGAAGACTTGGCCAATCATGTGAAGCTAGCCAAGAGGGTAGGAATGGGCATCCGCAGCCAGGCTAAGCAAGCCGTTATGCCTAGCTCTGTTCCGGAAACTTCTAACAGGACCCGGTCAGAGGTGATGAAACCGGACCCCATGTCAGCGTCTGTAACAGCAGTAGTGGATCCAGTCCCAGAGACCCAGACAGAGCCAGTCCCAGAACTGGAACCAGTGGAACAAACAGCACCAGACCCATTGCCAGCACTGAATCCAGTACCCTGAATACAGTACCCTGAATACCCTGAATACAGTAACCCTGCACAAGAGGCTCAGCCAGAGCCTGAAACCCAACATAGTGCACCAGCGGAGAGTGGTTCACAGTCAACGGAAACAGCCCCATCCCCTACTTCGCTTCCAGAGGGACCAAGCCTAGGTCCACAATCCAATGAGGAACTGATGTCTCCAGCATCAAGGGAACAGTTCCAAACTGAACAGGAAGCAGATGAATGCCTCCAGAGAGCTTGGACAGCAGCACGGAGCAACCCTCCGCCTCTCAGCTCTTCTAATCAATGCAGGTTTGTTGTAGAAAGAGGACTTTTATACAAGGAAACTCTTTCTGGTGGACACCAGGAAGACTGGCATCTTCAGAGACAGTTGGTAGTTCCAACTAAGTACCGGGTAAAGCTCTTGAGCTTAGCCCACGATCATCCTAGTGGCCATGCTGGGGTGAACAGGACCAAAGACCGTTTGGGGAGGTCATTCCACTGGGAGGGAATGGGCAAGGATGTTTCTACCTATGTCCGGTCTTGTGAGGTATGCCAAAGAGTGGGAAAACCCCAAGACCAGGTCAAAGCCCCTCTCCAGCCACTCCCCATCACTGAAGTTCCATTTCAGTGAGTAGCTGTGGATATTCTGGGTCCTTTTCTGAAAAAGACACCCAGAGGAAAGTAGTACATACTGACTTTCATGGATTTTGCCACCCGATGGCCGGAAGCAGTAGCTCTAAGCAACACCAGGGCTAAAAGTGTGTGCCAGGCACTAGCAGACATTTTTGCCAGGGTAGGTTGGCCCTCCGACATCCTCACGGATGCAAGAACTAATTTCCTGGCAGGAACTATGGAAAGCCTTTGGGTGAATCACTTAGTTGTCACCCCTTACCATCATCAAACAAACGGCCTGGTGGAGAAATTTAATGGGACTTTGGGGGCCATGATATGTAAATTTGTAAATGAGCACTCCAATGATTGGGACCTAGTGTTGCAGCAGTTGCTCTTTGCCTACAGAGCTATATCACATCCCAGTTTAGGGTTTTCACCATTTAAACTTTTATATGGCCACGAGGTTAAGGGGCCATTACAGTTGGTGAAGCAGCAATGGGAGGGGTTTACACCTTCTCCAAGAACTAACATTCTGGACTTTGTAACCAACCTACAAAACACCCTCCGGACCTCTTTAGCCTTGCTAAAGAAAACCTAAAGGATGCTCAAAAAGAGCAAAAAGCCTGGTATGATAAACATGCCAGGGAGTGTTCCTTCGAAGTAGGGGACCAGGTCATGGTCTTAAAGGTGCTCCAGGCCCATAAAAGGGAAGCATCATGGGAAGGGCCATTCACGGTCCAGGAGCGCCTGGGAGCTGTTAATTATCTCATAGCCTTCCCCACCTGCAACCGAAATCCTAAGGTATACCATATTAATTATCAAAAGCCCTTTTATTCCAGAGAATTAAAGGTTTGTCAGTTTACAGCCCAGGGAGGAGATGACGCTGAGTGGCCTGAAGGTGTCTACTATGAAGGGAAAAGTGCTGGTGGCGTGGAAGAGGTGAACCTCTCCATCACCCTTGGGCATATGCAGTGACAGCAGATCAAGGAGCTGTGCACTAGCTACACACCGACGTTCTCAGCCACCCCAGGACTGACTGAACGGGCATACCACTCCATTGACACAGGTAATGCTCACCCAATTAAAGTCCAACCTTACCGAGTGTCTCCTCAAGCTAAAACTGCTATAAAACAGGAGATCCAGGATATGCTACAGATGGGGGTAATCCACCCCTCTGGCAGTGCATGGGCATCTCCAGTGGTTCTAGTTCCCAAACCAGATGGGGAAATACGTTTTTGTGTGGACTACCGTAAGCTAAATGCTGTAACTCGCCCAGACAACTATCCAATGCCACGCACAGATGAACTATTACAGAAACTGGGATGGGCCCAGTTCATCTCTACCTTAGACTTAACCAATGGGTACTGGCAGGTACCGCCAGATGAATCCGCCAAGGAAAGGTCAGCCTTCACCACATATGTCGGGCTGTATTAATTTAATGTACTGCCTTTCGGGCTGCGGAATGCACCCGCCACCTTCCAAAGACTTGTAGATGGTCTCCTAGCGGGATTAGGAGAATATGCAGTCGCCTACCTTGACGATGTGGCCATATTTTCGGATTCCTGGGCAGAACACCTGGAACATCTACAAAAAGTCTTCAGGCGCATAAGGGAGGCAGGACTAACTGTTAAGGCTAAGAAGTGTCAAATAGGTCTAAACAGAGTGACTTACCTTGGACACCAGGTGGGTCAAGGAACTATCAGTCCCCTACAGGCCAAAGTGGATGCTATCCAAAGGTGGCCTGTCCCAAAGTCAGAGAAACGGGTCCAATCCTTCTTAGGCTTGGCCGGTTATTACAGGTGATTTGTACCACAATACAGCCAAATTGCTGCCCCACTGACAGACCTAACCAAAAAGAAACAGCCAAATGCCGTTCAGTGGACCGAAGAGTGTCAGAAGGCCTTTAACCAGCTTAAAGCGACACTCATGTCTGACCTTGTGCTTAGGGCCCCAGACTTTGACAAACCATTCCTAGTAACCACAGATGCGTCCGAACGTGGTGTGGGAGCAGTTTTAATGCAGGAAGGACTGGATCATGAATTCCACTCTGTAGTGTTTCTCTGTAGTGTTTCTCAGTGTCTGGGAGGGAAAGCAACTGGTCAGTCAGTGAAAAAGAATGTTACACCATTGTCTTTGCTCTGGAAAAGCTACGCCCATATGTTTGGGGACGGCGTTTCCACCTGCAAACCGACCATGCTGCACTACAGTGGCTTCATACCGCCACGGGAAATAACAAAAAACTTATTCGGTGGAGTTTAGCTCTCCAAGATTTTGATTTCGACATCCAACACATCTCAGGAGCTTCTAACCAAGTGGCTGATGCATTCTCCCATGAAAGTTTCCCAGAATCAACTGGTTAAAATCGTCCTTGAGATGTGGAAAATATTGGTAGTCTTTTATACTTGGTAGTATATTTAGAGGTACACGTGTCTTATTAACTCTGTTTTCTCCTAGAGCTCCAGGAAGAAATCACAGCCAGCATTTCACCTTATCTGTGATTTGGGGTGGCGTGTCATAAATATAAAGGGAAGGCTAACCACCTTAAATCCCTCCTGGCCAGAGGAAAAAACCCTTTCACCTGTAAAGAGTTAAGAAGCTAAAGATAACCTCGCTGGCACCTGACCAAAATGACCAATGAGGAGATAAGATACTTTCAAAGCTGGATGCCGGGGGGAAACAAAGGGTTCTCTCTGTCTGTGTGTGTCTTTTGCCGGGACCAGAGCAGGAATGCAGGTCAGAACTCCTGTAAAGGGTTAATAAGCAATCTAGTTAGATATGCGTTAGATTCTGTTTTGTTTAAATGGCTGATAAAATAAGTTGTGCTGAATGGAATGTATATTCCAGTTTTTGTGTCTTTTTGTAACTTAAGGTTTTGCCTGGAGGGATTTTCTGTGTTTTGAATCTGATTACTCTGTGAGGTATTTATCATCCTGATTTCACAGAGGTGATTCTTTTACTTTTTCTTCAATTAAAATTCTTCTTTTAAGAACCGGATTGCTTTTTCCTTGTTCTTAAGATCCAAGGGTTTGGGTCTGTGTTCACCTATGCAAATTGGTGAGGATTTTTATCAAGCCTTCCCCAGGAAAGGGGGTGTAGGGCTTGGGGGGATTATAGGGAGAAAGTTGTTTCCAAGTGGGCTCTTTCCCGGTTATATTTTGTTAGACGCTTGGTGGTGGCAGCAATAAAGTCCAGGGACAAAAGGAAAAATAGTTTGTACCTTGGGGAAGTTTTAACCTAAGCTGGTAAAAAAAAGCTTAGGGGGTTTTTCATGCAGGTCCCCACATCTGTACCCTAGAGTTCAGAGTGGGGAAGGAACCTTGACACTCTTAATGCTCATTTTCTAGGCAGGCCTCAGGGTGTGTTCTCCCCATACCTCTCCACACACATACTTTAGTGCAGTAGTCCTTAGTATCTCTTCAGGTGTATCTTTCCGCTCTACCATTTTGAAGTCATAAAGGTGCTCTGGAACATGTGGTGTGGAGTGCAGCATGATATAGTGTAACACGGTTCCCTATTCCTATAAGCACCACGATCCTCATGGATATTGAGGGAGAGAAATCATGATGCATTCTACAGGGTAAGTTTTAAAGGGCTTTTCAGACTTTTAAGGTGGCAAAATAAGGACCCAGACTAGGTCTTACAATGTCCCAGTATCTGAAAAGACTATTTGAGAAGATATAAGGGAAGCAGACTGACCTCCGAAGAGGTCCAGTGATGTACTGGACTATCCAGTCACCCCAGAAAAGACCCCAATATTAGAAGGGGTAGCAGTAAATGCTGTGTCTTCCAGGTCTCCCCAAGAAGACAACATAGCAGGTAAGAATGACAGATAGGGTGGAAGAATTATGGGTAGGGTTCTGTCTATTTTAAAGCAGTCTATGGCCTTGATATCTAAGCACCAAACTTTAACTGAACTCTTCAGCACTTCAGGACAGTCAGAGGATTGGTTCAAAAGACAGGTGAAAGTTCAGAGATGGAGGTTCTTTTAACCAAACCACTGTGGTATTAATTTTTCTTTCTGGCTGATACGGATGAAAACCTCTCCCTTAACAAAAAATTTTTACGTAAACAAAATAAAAATTTATGAATCTATCTAATTAAAACAAGTCACATGTAAAGACAAGCCCAGTCAAGTAATTAAAATGCTAACATGTAATATCAATGCTACCTTCCCCACAAAAAATAAGAAAAGGCGGCTCACTTCAATGTCACAGTTGCACAAGACACACGTTAGCTTGGACCCAAAGAGGTGTAATCAGGCCTATTTGCATCTCCTTTAAAATTCTTTCAATAGTTAGCCCTTTTATTGTTTTGGTAGACATCACAACTTTATAATGTCAACCTTTTCTTTTCATGCCCTGGCTGCTTTTTTTTAATCTCTTAATTTATTTTGATCAAATTATGATATATAATACTTAGCTGCTATTTTAGAAAACTCTCACAACTAGCTCAAGCTGGTTAGGATAATAAATTTAGCTATCAGGACTTCAGCTGCTCCTTTTGTGTATGTTATTGCCATGTATTTCCTACTTCAAGGCAGGCAAAAGGCACAGTTGCTGCAGTTATGCTAATTTTGTTCCAAGAAAAGAAAGCCAAGTTCAGTGATACAAAAGGTCACCTAATAAATAAAAAGCCGGAGGTCTGAGGTAGTGCAAATGATGCAATAGAAATGAGAATTTTTTTAAAAAAATCTGAAAATATGCAAGCATAAAATGTGAAAGAACTATACCTGAATTGAAAAACCATTAAACAGTAGAGGAAAAATAGGTCACTGGTTCCTACTCATGCTTAGCCCTTGTCAGTAGGGCCCTTTCCTTAAATCAAAAGTGCAAGGAGAGGCGATAGAAAGATTATAAGTAGAGGGAAAACTAGTCAAACAAAACCATACTAACAACGATGGTTTTGATTATTTCTGAAGCAGAGTTTGATCAGACACTTTACAAGTATCACGAGAGGCTTATTGAAAGAATGGAATATTGAAAGTTCCTTTGGAAATGTTTGCACCGAACAACTACCAACCCGAATCCCCTTCTTTTTAAAGCAGTGCTTTTTTTTATAAAAAACATTTTCTAGCCTTTGCTGTGGTTTTTCATCTTACTTTATTTTCCTCTAGTGAACATTTTAGACTGACACTTTCAATGACCTCTTTTAACATCTGATTTTGTGTTAAGAATCTGATACATAAAAATGAAATGGATTTCCCAGTGCACATCTGACGAGTGAAAATGAAACTAAAAGGACGCAAACTCTTAAATCATTTTGTGCCATTCAGTATAAGTAGAGATGGGAAACAGCCAAAACCTTAAATATGTGCTTCCCCCTATGCCACCACTTTGAAGTGGGATCAGGACATTTGAGTTGGACCCCAAATCTAAATTGCTTCCTTCTGTTTTAAGGTCCAAATCAAAATGAAAATCCAGTGGAGGGACAAAAGTGTGGGCTCAGAGCAGGGAAGGAAAGTGCTACAATAAGTGTGCCTGTGGCATTTCCTCCTCTAGTTTACCACAGGTCTCCTCTGAGCCCCCTCCAAAGGCACCCACCTCTACCTGGCTGATTGTGGGAAGGGGGGTCATTATTATTTATATAGAGACCCCAGAGCTCTATTGTGGTAGGCACTGTGCTTAGAGGGGTCAACTCCGGTCCCTATACCATTCCAACAGTAGTAAAGGAGGAGCAAGATGCTGGAGAGTTCCTCCAGTACAGAAACTCTGCAAGGCCAATGGAAGTGGCACTAGGCATGTTGACATTTCCAGACAGGTCTGGAAATGTCAAAATAAACCATTTAGACACTATCAAAACACTGTAATTTTTGGTGGGGGTAAGAGGAGGCTGATTCAGGCACCAGTCATAAAACCGCCCATACCTAACAGCCCTGAGCATGGGATGCTCAGCTGGGATGTGGGGGAGACAGAGTTGAATCACTGATCTGGAGCAAAGTCTTGAATTCAGGTCTCCCCCTTTCCCAGGTGAGTGCCCTAACCACCAGACTTTAAGGTATGTGGGGAGGGGTCTTTCTCAATCTCTCCTGTTGAAACTGTTCCACTTGGTATAAATACTAAACTCTTCATTGGAGCGGAGACTGGAACCTGGATGCCCCGCCATCCAAGGCATGTGCCACAACCACCAGGCTATGCAGTCATGCTCAGTCTCTGGCCAATGACTAGTCAAGTATTGACACACAGTGGAACAGCTTCAGCAGGAAAGAGTCCCACCCTATAATGTCCCATAGCTTGGTAGTTAGGGCACTCACCCAGATGGAGGGAGACTTGAGTTCAAATTCCTTCTCCAAAGTAGAGATTCAAACCTGGGTCTCTCACATCCTAAGTGAGTGCCCTAACCACTGGGCATGAGGGGACCGGAACCAGCTCCTTCTCCTGTGTTCTTGTGAATCTAGTCCCTTATTTCCTCAGCTTTTAGCAAAAATACCCAAAATGAAATGTTTTGTTCTACCTGAAATGGAACTTTTCGGACTCTTTTTAGAATTTTCAGTGAAATTTAAAACTTCGGTCAAACCAAATTGTTTTCCATTTTTTTGGAATGGCCAGCTAAGCGAAACAATATCATTTACACAGCAAGGATTTAATCTCTGCTTTCCCAAGATGATGCCAAGCTGCTCATTTACATGACGGAGTCTGTAATTATCCCCAGATGGCAAACCTGTGGGACAAGATAGCGAACTGTCATCCAGCAAAATTTTAGGGGATGTAATGTTATGAAGAGGATGCTGAGACACCATTAGCATAATTTTATATTTGTCATTAGCAACTTTAAGACAGATCTGATACATGCAGGCCTAGATGTTCTGGCTAGGACCACACAGGGATTGCTGTGCGTCTCAGAAGAAATAGAACCTTTATATCTTCTGGCCACTAAGGGATGAGTGAAACAAAAGCAACAGATACTGGATAGTACAGCTGGTCAAATAATTCATAACAAATCATTTATTAGATGATTTAATTTCCTTTTTCTGTTTGTAAAATGGTCAGACAGATCTTGATTGTTTCTCTAATTTATTCATCATTCAAAATTATTTGCTGAATAGCTTCTGTGACAAATTCTTGTGACAATTTCACTGTGAAGATTTGATACTTGAATGCTACCTCTAAAGATGGGCATGCTGTTTCTTCATTGGTTAGAGGCACATCATTATTGGAATCAGGTTTTGATTGAATAACCATGATTACAAATTTTGAAACTTACTGTCTGAGAATGTTATGCAATATTCACTTAAAATGTTGCATGTTTGAATTTAATAATCATATTAACAACATGAGATATCAGATAATCAGCTCAATTGGAATTATTTAATCAGAGATTATTAGATTAATATAGCAGAATACAGAAAGAAAGCATACTTTATGAAACCCTCCATAACTGGTGAAGTGATAGCAGGTTGTCCACTTCCATCTTAACTCCCCAAATGTTTTCCCTTTTATAGCATGTGGGACAAAGAAATTCCTTTGTGTGGAATAGAAGATACTTTCCCACAATTGATCCCACTATGTGTTTTGTTTTTAGATATTTCAATTTACCTTACCTAACTTTACTTCCAGAACACATTTATGGTATTTTAGTTTACTTGATTGACAAGCTAAAAGGATTTTAAACTATTCATTAGTACTAAACAAGCCATTTCTAATGAGTTAAAACATCTCTTAATCATGTATTATTTTATAAATTACAGAAAACATTTTCGTACCAAATATGCCTTAATAATCACAAAACATATTTGGGTTATAAATCCTCCCTATTAACCATTTTGTTCATTACAATACATATTTGTAGTAACAGGCATCCTTTTTATTTGCATCTCTGACTCTGTTGACCTCTGGAGAATTTTGTCCAAATGTCCAGAGTCAGAGATCACATAAATACAATTATTTTTTATTTGGTCACCTACTATTGTTTAAGTTAAATCCAAAAAAAAAAGACCTCTTCAGTTTGATAGATACAGAGCACTAGATGTTATAGATACAATACACTTTGGTTTATACACAGGAAGGATTGGTATAAAAATAGTAGGGTGTATATTTACTAACCTCTTCCAGCAAACATTCTTTGTGAAATTATTAGAATAGTGAGGGAAAATAACTCCAAAAGTAGAGTAGACCCAGACTAGATTCACTTATTTTAAAAATTGGAACTTATTTTCAAATTTTCAGTATTCATCCAGCTCTTCTGAATAGCATATAATCTAAAAGGACCCATGAGATAATGCATTCTTTACAGTGTTTGCAATTTCTCCTTGTTATTATTGAGTTCAAGTATGATCAATGTATACGTTTGTACTTCCTGCAGCAATATTAGCATCAACCCCTAGTTATGTGCTACCTGATTTCTATCCAATCTGATGATCTGCTCATAAATGCCAGAGGACCTTTAGCAGAACACCAGACCAAACACTTAAACATTTTGCAGAAGTTTGGATTTGGATCTAGAACCAGAACTGAATTGCAAACCGATATCAGGCAATTGCTCTTTTGCTGCTAACCTTCCAGTGCTGGACCCACGGCACAGTGCTCTTTTTCCAGTTTTCATCATAACTACTCTTTTAGAATCCCCATATGGGGCTATCTTGAAATTTTACTAAAATCTGGCCAAACTTTCAAAAATAGGTGATAAGGTGCTCCCGGGGTTGGCAGGAGAGGGCTAACATTCTAAGTAAAGGGGAAGACCACAACTGTATCTGCTAAAAGCAGTAATTGTCAACAAATTTGGCCTGTGACTAGTTAGGGCTACCTGATATTAGGAGTTACCGCCTCTGTTAAGGGAAGGAGGAAAATGCTAATTGGATGAAGCCCTCTATTTAAATAACTCAAACAGCGGCTGTGTGAATGTGTTGATCATTTAGAATCCGAAGTTCGAAGGTTAGTCTGTGAAGGTTAAATTTTTAATTAAAAATCTTGACTATGGAAAGCTTGTATTCAGACCAGAGTTTCAAATTGGACTTACAGCCACAGGCAGCCATGTGATAGCTTAAGTTGCCTTGTTAACACAAAGGCATTTAAGTTCCCTATAAAAGAGGCACATGTAGATATCCTTATAAAGTTATGCATTCAAAATAGGGAACTTCATGTATGCAAGATGTCAGTTGTAATAAACCTTCATCACTTTTTATTTGAGGTATGTACTTTATGCTCCTGGATTTGCATCTTTTGTCACCATAAAAAAGTGGGGGAGGAGGGAAATGCCACTCTTCACTAAGAGTACCTAAAACAGATGGTTTACAAAATCTATTGTAGAAGCTGAACAGCGTTATAGTGTTGACAGTTCCCTTAGTGTAACTAAATGGCACTGACCTAAAGAAGACCCATTAATTCATTCATTCAAGAACAGTACACAGGGGACTACACATTCTGGCAGCTCCTCCAAAGGGCTCACCAGGCTTCTATCACTTACTATAAATGCAGTAGAGAGAGCTAATTGTACAGCTAAAGAATAATCAGCGGGTTGCAAGAAATCATTAGTCACCTTTGCAGTACATGTGGTAAACTATTTAGCACATTTAAGCAAACCTGCCTCAGTCAGTGCTATGGTGTGACCTACAGTAGCACTCAGATCTTGGTAACAAATCATTAGCAGACAAATGTGCCCATAATTAATGAGCAACCATCTCCTCCAGGAGCTTAGTCAACACAGGGAAAGGAAAAGACAGACTGAAATCACTCGGGTAAATTGGAGTGAGTGCTGGCTCTGAATTGGGCAAAGGAGACCCCTTACTCTGCAGGGCCCTGCAACCCACCTGGTGCCTCCCTGTCCATGCCAAACCACTTGGCCTTGGAAGGAGAAAACTGCAGGGAGGAGCCAGCAGCTGCAGGAGCAGCCAAAGCAGGGTCTGTCTGTCAGCTAGAGAACTTTGTATAGTTTTGGCTGGACTTTCTCTGCACTGTGCTGATTGCTGTCTGCTACTAAACCTCTCCTCTCACAGTCTCTTCACATCAGATGTCAGATTGTCTACACCTGTGCCTCTTGCACTCTTCTCCACTGCCCTGTCTCCCTCACCTCCTTTCCTTTCACTGCCCCTTTCTCTCTTTTCATTTATCTTATTTTCCCCCCACACTATCATTTTTAAAGACCCTCTGAACCACTTTTGTCCTATAAAAAAATGTTTGCCTTTCAGTGTCAATTTTTTAAAACAGTACTAGCCATCTTAAAACAGACTGTAGAAAATACTAATTGACAAAGAGTATAGTCAAATCTTCTAAAATATTATCTGAAATAGCTTGAGGTATATACAATTTTACTATGTCAGAAGTGGGCAATGTTTTGATAAATCCCTTTTGAATGTATACTCTACTGCAATGTAGATACATTATTGATACAGCCCTCTTTCCATTTGTTAAAACAATTCTCAAAAATAAACACTGCAGGACTAATCATTCCTAAAAAAAATAACCAAACTCATTCTTCATTCATTCACATCATACCCTGGCACTAGATTATTTTATGTAGAACATTACAATTTACTTCTCTTTAAGTACATACACTTGTAAAAGCAGATTTCTGATGGGAGCTAGCTTGTGGATGGGGGAGAAAACCATTTTTCACTCACTACAAGTCTCTTCCCAAAACTCTAATAAAAAATCCTCTATGAACAATCAAAACCAATGGTATTGTTTCCATTTTCTGTTTGTCACTTATTTTAAAAGGTTGATTATATTCCCCCCCACCTCAAGCACATTCATGCAGTAGACAATATTTTATGTAATCACTAGTCCAATTGTTATGTTGGTTCCTCTTTGTCATATATCTGAGTGCATGCAAATATATAAAATAGCATTAACAATCTTTCTTCCTTCCCAGCCTGTGGAAGAAACAGCTTGATCAGTTCATTGGCTTTCAGGTACTTATTTATTTGTGTGTGAGAGAGAGTGGGAATGTTGTGTGAGTATGAAGGATCCACATTATTTTATTACAAAACTGAAAAATCTTCCCCTCAACAGAAGAAACCTTATTCATACAGGTAGGACAATCATTAGTAGATAAACTCTAAGTTTTGGTCTTCTTGCCCTACATTTAAAATATTTATTCTATATCCTCCATATTTGGCTGTCTAAAGCTGAACCGGAACAACAGTTTTTGGTGGTTTTCACACAATCAAGAGTAACGGATTTTGCACCTAAAATACTGAAATGCTAGATATTACCTAAGCACCATTTAATGTCAGCACGATGTTTCTGAGTGATGTGGTGATGAATATTGGAGCAAAAACGTCTTAGTGAAAATTCATCAAATGATCCTACTTTGCAAAGAAACCCTACACAGATGGCAAAGTTTACCAGATGCCACATTTAGCCTTGGGAGCCATTCTTGAAGGAACAAAATAGTATACAATAAGCACTCAAACAATGGTTTCCTCTGGCAGTCTCAGGCATGTGCTTTCAAAACCTAATTCAACATGCATAAATACCAGTCTGGCTTTCAAAATGGTAGCATGTATATATGCTTGAAACTTGTTTTGTCTAGCTTTCTACTATGATGATGATAATATAATGTTGGTATCCCAAAACTGACCCTTTCACTTAGCATTTTTTCTTCCTAATTTATTTGTGATTACTGTCATTCTCCAGGATTTTCCCTCAATATTTCACACATGAACAGCTACCTAGCTCATGTACAAGCCTTGAAAGGTTAATGAGCAATAATCTATGGGGTACTATTTAATAATAATCTATGCCTATCTTTTTAACAACCTGATTACTGGACTGTATGGAAATCTGAACAGATGGTAGTGTGGATTTATGATTATTGGAAGTAGCTGGGAAAGGTAATTTACTCCTATCATCAATGTCAAATGCATAAGCAATTAAATCAAGCAAAGATATACATCTGGGTTACCACAGTGAAATCTGTATAATAATTGTGGTGTTATCTATTCCAAAGAAACTGTCTTCTAAAGTTTGAATATGTGCTATATTTTATTCCTTAAAAAGATTTATTATTTATTCTAGTGGACAGGTGTTAGAGAGGGCTAAATATCTGTGGAAAGGCAGAAAGACTGGCAAGGCTATTAAATAGAGCTCACAAATTAGAAATGAAACAGGCTATTACCGTGTAATGTGCTTGTGCGTTCATTTTCTGATGAAAACCAACATGGACAATAGAACAAGTGGTCTTTTCAAAAGACAGGAATACTTTTGATCAAGACTGATCATCTTTCTTTTGAACTAAACTCATGCATAATTGATCATGCAGGTCTTTTTGATCACATGGTCACTGGACTGATCCACGATTGATACCCGAGAGTAGAGAAGTCATATTACTTCTCTGTGTCTTATGGGCCTCTGTGACCCATAATTTGTATTGCTTCAATCCTTCTGTAGTCTCTCATTTGCAAAGCAAAACCTTCTCCATCACTACTTACGTAAGAACATATCTACAACTATCCACATGACTTTCCTTTTTTTTTTCTTTTTTTTTTTTTGTTAAATGTACTATAGCTAAACTGATACATTAATATAATGAATGGGATATAACTGATTCTCTATTTTCCTTAATTCTAAATATCACTCTACTTGGAGATGTTTACATGTTTTAAATCTAGTAAATCAGATCCAATATCCTATAGGCTGTTCAAGACAAAATGGAAGTCCCAACTCAATCCTGAATTTATAGGGAGGAGTTGGATTGTCTTATTCTGGATACCATGGCTAGCACTGGAAAAAGCCATATGGGCTTGTGTCAATGCACCATCCTGTTTTGACTTTTATCTGAAAGACCACTGATTAGGTTGGAATCTGACAAACTTCTAAAACTAGTTGAATGTCTTTTGTTGAATAATAAACTCATAAATTAGAGAGAGAACAGAGCTACTGGGTCACTTCATCTCATCCCTGTGGTATATTTCCTCCTGTTTTTACTCATCTAGTTTTACATGTCTCCAAGGATAAGGCTTCCACCACTTCTTATAGCTCTATATAAGGAAGCTTTTCTTGATATTTAGCATATATTTTCATTCTAGAAGAGCTCTGGTTGAGGTACCGCCATAGTATTTTTGTTTGTTTGTTTTCCTGCTAATTCTTTAGAGGAAAAAGTTCTAAGGTTTTGTGAATTCATCCAACAGCATATAGCTAGCAATAGAGAAATATTTGATGTAAATTCAGATATTTCAAGCAATCTTATCAAAACTGCCAATAACTGTCATTAAATCAGATCTCCCAATAGAGTTTATCTCTTTTTCTTTCAACGTCTCTGTCTCTAAGATCAGCCTTTCTTCTTTGTGAGATAGTTCTCAAGTGACTTCTTTAGTTGCAGCAATCTATTTCTCTTTGTTAACTCAAGTAGCATTGGATGCTTGTATGTGTTAGGCTCCGCCAAAACCACATATTTCAGGGAGGAAGTGCAAATAACTTTCTCAAGAGTACAAGGTACTTCCCCTTACAAGAAATATAATTTGAGAAATTCAGAAAAGCCTAGGACTTAACAACAGACATGAAGGACAACCTCACTGTTATCAGTGAAAGAATAGTCCTTATATCACAGAATTACAAAATAGAAATGGAGAATACTTTTCTTCCAAAGTGTTTTTTGCAAATCTCTGATGACCTGCACTTGAATTCCAAATCTGAGCACAGGGCCACAGAATAAAAGCTTTAAATCAACACGTGGGCTTTCTTCACTGAGAGATGTCCATTCTCCCAAGCTGGTGGGGCAACTACTACCACCAGAGTTCCTGCTTCATTTTCAGCAGGCAGAAAAGCAGACCTAGGCAGTCCTCCTGCTGTTCCTGGAGAACAAAGAGAAGCAGTGTGAAGTGTAGTTGGCTCAGCAGAGGTGACTGATGATATTAGAAGAGCAGCAGCAGGACCTGCCTCGGAACCTGGAAACAATTAGTGGCCACAGTACTGGGTAGGAAGAATATATTGCTGGGGGAGGGGGGAGAAGGCATGAGGCCTAGACATGAGTGTGCAATGCCTGTGGGCAAGTGGGGCACATAGCGGCAAGACTTTCTTATGTAAACTGGGATATGAAGGCTTACTTTGGGGTCCAGAGCACAGGATAAACAACAGAAGCTCAGCCTATTGTTAAAGAGTAGACAAGAAGCAAAAGTCTTTGGTTTTGTTTGCTGGGAAGTGAGCTTTTAAGAAGTTGCTGCCCTCAACAGAAAGTGAACTGCAGATAGAGAAAAAGAAGCTATAGGCAAAGAAAGGAGTGGATCTCCAGCAGCACAAATTCAGTATTTATTTAGCGTGTGCATAATCGTCTAGCCAAGCGATGGCATCTTCAGTGGCATGATGCAGTTCTAGGCCACCACTGAACCTAGTCAGCAGGTATTCATCGACAATATACGTCATCATCTGTGTTGTGCCGCAGCTGCACAAAGGGCTGTCACGAAGGCCCCAGGGATACCGGTTGGCTGCACAGAGACCTTGCCTGATCCTGAACCTGTTCAAGAGGGACCATTAGTGACATGGAAAGGTCAAAACCAGGCGGGCAAATTGTTGGGTCAGCGACAAGTGACTGGTTGGGGATTATAAGAGATATCCATTCCTCTCGCCAGAGTGTTTCCACCCTAACATACTGCTGTGGCAGATGAGACCATAATGGGCGACATGATGGTGGTTTAAAAAGGTCATTATGCAGCGGCAGGCTTGAGTTGGTGCGTACTTTCTCCAGTAACTTGCCAATGGCAACCTCACATCTGATATGATATTCCGTGGCTTTAGGTAAAGCAGATCTGGTGGTGATGACAATGGTTCTTACAGCTACTCACCCAATAGGAGTCTAGAGAAACATGGAGGAGAGGAGTACTACCCCTGAGATAAACTGAATCAAAATCAGGATGAATACAGATGCTGTACAGTTCACAGTGGGGATGCAGACAATGCCTCAAATGCTGTGGGGGAATGTGTGGATGACTGATGACCCTCTACAATTTGCTGGGGGTTGGGCAAGAAGCTGGGTGAAAAAGACGAAGGCCCTTGTAGAAGAGGTATTGAAGGGGACCGGGACTGAGCATGTGGTCATGATAGCAAAAGTCTGCAAAAGAATCTGGTGGCATTGGACCATGCCTTTCAGCTGACCTTAGAAGCAAAAGAAAAGTGTGAGTTCAAATTCCAGGTGGATCTCCTTGATGATGAGAAAGTGGGGATTCATATGTGCATAGAGGACATCCAGAATGAAAGGGACCGTCTGCTCCAATAGTGGGTGAGTGTGATGATGACGAATTGGATGACCATCACACCTACGTGTGGCAGCTCTGACCAAGTGTTTTAGCAGGTCAAGTGTAGGTAGGGATCTCTTACTTGCAAACATCTTCTGCAAGGCCGAATGATTGTGTGTCAATCTAATGAATGCAGAGCATAGGAAAATTATATATCCTAGGTGTAGTAAACAGCTGAACAGTAATCATAGAATCAAAGAATATCAGGGTTGGAAGGGACCTCAGGAGGTCATCCAGTCCAACCCCCTGCTCAGAGCAGGACCAATCCCCAACTAAATCATCTGTGCCTGAACAACTGTAGTTGAATCCTGGGGGCAAATTCCCTTTGCCAGTAACTACAAAGTCATTACACAGTCACCTAAACTTGTCCCAAACATTTTGAGTACGTTATTATTGAATTATAACTCACTGCTATTATAACTATTTCTGCCGCGTAATCCCATCCCTGAACTTTTTCTTCCTTTCAAGCCTCTCTGAGGAGTCAAAATTAAAGATTCCATATTTTCCAACAGTTGCACACAATGGCATATGAGATTTTCACTTTCACCCTATATTTAAAATATCAGGTACCAGTGGTAATGCTGCAAATGTTTCAATGGTTTCTGCTGTGCATAGATTGGATATCAACATGCTAGTTGTGAGCATTTGTCCCATCAGATTTCTCTTATGCCCACTACATCATATTCTGTTATTTTGTTTGTTTCCCAGGTTCTTTCATTTGTGTAGAGCCACCTGATTAGGAACAGGATGAATGTACTCTGCGTTTTACATCTGGGAACAATTTCCTCTCTGGAATATTGTATGTTGTGGGATTACTGAGGTAAGCAAAATCTTCCCCTGAGATTTTTCTAACGCTTCTATACGATCCCTGCTAGAGCTGGCTGGCATTGTTTGAATTTCAACATTTTTTAATTCAAAAGCAATCAGAAAAGATTTCAACAACTTTTGCAAAAAAAACCAAAAACAATCTGATTCTGCCAACTAGGGAGATAGTAATTTTTTTCTTTTTTAACTTTTGACTTAAAAATATTTCACATTTTCTCTCTTTTTAGCCAACCAGCTCTAATCTCAGCAAGTTTCTCTTCTTAGAGATTGGAGCCTCATTTGTTTTAAACAGAGAATAATGAATTCAAACAGGTTACCAGCATTGCTGTTATTCCAAGCTGCATTAACTTTCCCCTCTCATTCTGCAGGTCGAGTAGTTATTAGTTTTCTAGCCCCTTCCTTACCCCAGATAATTCCTCCCGCCCCCCCCCCGCCCCCCCCACACACATATGCATGATCTTATTAGTTATATGGTGATTTTGTTCAGAGGGTATGAAATCCCTCTGGTGGAAAGGGAAAGTGGTGGAAAGTAAGAACAGAAATACTTCCCCTCAGTGTGCTTTCATCAGGTCTTGCTTTTTTTCTATCCAGAGTATGATTTTTTGGGCTGGGGTGGAAAGAAAAGAAATAGGTGCTTGAATATATAATAATTCCTTCAGTCTGATCATGAATTTCCATCCCCAGTGACACATGTACTCTATATGATGAGCTGAGCATCTCATTGTCTATGACAATAGGATTAGTAACTGTGTCATTATCAAAGGTTTCCCTATCACCCAAGCATCTATACTGGTTCTACAGTACTCCTAGTTCTTGGTAGCCCATGATCAAGCCCTCTGTGGCAATAACAGGTAGTTCATTTAGATATCTAGCACTCTCCTTACACTCTCATGCCACTTGGTATAGTATCTCATTTCAGGCCTGAACCTAGCCTGCTGAAGTCAATTTGGGAATTTTTCTACTGACTTCAGTCCCTTGATATGAAAGTTTTTTTTCCACAGTTGCTAATTTATTTCTTTTTCTGAAAAAGCAATTATGTTGTAAATCTTTGATTTTTCAAATAGAAGGAATGAAATGGTGTATGAGAAATGCCTGTATTTTAATCGCAAGCTCTTGTTTATGTGAAATTGACATCCTGCATTTCTTTCAATTACTTTTGATTTGCATTATATTGTAGTAAAATTTGAGTAGGCTTCTCTGTATAATCTGTAAACATTTTATTAGCTGCTGCCGAATTCAATTAATATGTACCTGGCATTTATTTTAGAAAAGCAAAGTGACACAAATGAATAATAAGCAGGAGCTGAAATTCCTGGGTCTGAATGTGAGAATAGTGCATCTGATTTGCCAGCATGAGAAACAAATAATGTTAATTAGTGTTGGTTGAATTGTTCATTCTGCACGTAACCCTCTTTTTTTAGTTTATGAACCAATCCTGATTTCTCCTAATGTAGAAATTCTTAATCACAATTTGTTTTCAATCTCTCAAATTGTCTCTGAAGGGAGAACTGCTCTGTACTATTGAGAGGTATTTGAAGATACTCTCTAAAAGATTTAACTTAATTTGGTAGTATAAGTACTTGCTGAATAGTTTATGTAACAAAGTCCTGGCTATGGGTTGTTCACGTACCATTCTCTTTTGCTTCTTGCTGTTACAATATCACACACCACAATAATTAACTGGATGGATAAAACTCTTTGAACTGGAGGAAAAAATCATACTGAACAGCAAATAATGAAGAATACACATCTGTTACGAATTTTCAGACGACATTTTTGTGCTAACATTCATGAAACTTTTGGGATTGGTGAACATGTTCAAAAAGAGACTGGCCACTATCTGAATACTTGGTAATGGTCTTACAAATTACAGTATAGAGAATGCACTCTTCATTTGCAAATAGCTTTTTTGTATTTAATTTCCACAGTTTATCATAAACTTGGCTATTGCAGGGAGATACCAGGGGGAGATGCCACAGGGAAATGTCTTTTGCTGCAAGAAAGGGTATTACTGTTGAAACTGTGCCTCAGAAGTGGATTGTTTTTTCAATATTACGTCTTTAACATTTTCATATAACTTACAGGTAACAGGCATACCAGAAAATATATCATTGAATTGAGAAGAACCCTAACATTTCAAATAGTGTCTCATGAAGTTTCTATAGAATGGAGTGGGAATCTGCTTTTCATGCTCTTGCCTAGTGCATCTACTTCAGTGTCCAGGCAATTGACAAATGCTCAGGCCACTGTAATGATAATACTGAAGTGGAACATAAGAGGGTATGATTATTGCTGTATTATTTCTGTTGTGGTAGTATCTACAAGCCCCATTCATTGCCCTAGACACTATACAAACACAGAAGCAAAAGACTGTTCCTGTCCCAAGGAGTCTGATACTGGGATATGAAAACAAAGATTTGGTGACAAAGGAAGGGAATACGTATGGGTAAAGCAGAGCTAGCAAAAGGAAGCAAAGGGCAAAAATCCTACTGAAGTGAATCAGAGCTTTGCCTGTAAAAGAAGTGCAGGGCCAGACCTGAAATGTAAAGTCTGTTTCCATGTCACTTAGCTGGGGGAAAGTTCTTGATATTTCAAAAACATAGTATGATAAATTTAAGATCAAAATTAAAACAAAACAATTGTTTATACTGCAGATTCAATCAAACACAGTAATTTAAAAAAGAAAATAACCTGATTGATCTTTGCAGCAAAACGTCTAGCCATTTACAGCAGCGTCCACTGCTGTATCTAAATTTCCTTTGCTCGTCTTCCTCCAAACATTGGAGTGTCTTTATCTACTACAACTTAAGACCTGATGCTGCAGGCCCCCCTCTACAGACAGAACACCTTTGGAAGCCAAAGGGAGTGAATTGTGTGGAAGGCTTGCAAGCTCAGGATCGCGGTCCCTTCCTTCCTGGCAATGTTCCAATGGATAGGACACAGGACTCGGACTCCGACTTGGGTTCTATTCCTAGTCTCTGATCTGTGGCATGACTTAAGCAAATCACTTCACCTCTCTCTACCTGTGTTTCTTTTCCTGTCCTTTGTCTTGGCTGCTTAGATTGTAAGCTCTTCTGCATAGAGATTGTCTCTTTTATAACCACATGTTTACAGTTCCTAGCACAGTGAAACCCAGTCTCAGGTAAGGAGTCTAGTCAGTAGTGTAACACTGATGATTATGATATGGTTCTTGAAATTTCCTTTCTTTTCCTTAGCTTACAATCACCTTTCCTTGTGAAGTATTTCACCCATATATTCTGTGGGCTTTGTTTAAAAAAAAAAAAAAGCACACCATGGGCGAACGGTTATTCAACTGTGGTATCTGAAACTCCACATTTTGCCCAGTGTTACCATATTAGGAAATGGTATCTTGCTATTGGAGGGAAATCAAGACTTTTTAATGGAGACTACAATATGAAGGACACTACAGAAAAATAGGAGCTAGTCCTATACCCTGAAGTCAATGATGGTTTTGACATAGACTTCAAAGAAAAATGGATCATGATTGTATATTGTATGCCTACAGCCATCCTATCAGGAATACTGTTTTTTCTGCTATCAATCTCCAATGTAATAAATAAATAAATAGACATCAACAGACTCCTACTGCCAGTTGCCCTTTCTCTTTCCAGAGCAGTTTTATCATTTCATTTCCAAATCTGATTACTGACTGCTATTCATGTGCACATTAAAAAAACAATCTAATTAAGCATTTCTGGAAATCCATGCAACATCTCTTTTATGCGCAGTTGAAGGAGTCAGTGGGGTTTTGATATTTAATTTCATTGGAGTAGCTAAATAAATTGCCTTGTTTTATATAAAGAAATTCAAGTTAGTCTCTAAGGTGCCACAAGTCCTCCTTTTCTTTTTGCGGATACAGACTAACACGGCTGCTACTCTGAAACCTATTTGAACTCAGGTACTCTTTTTAAATCTGGCTTGCTGATAGCTCTACCTCTAAATTCAGCTTGCAGTAAAATAATACTGTTTTGCACAAGAGAGAGTCCAACACTTCTGGTCAGAATTTAGAACCATCTGAATTAAGAGTTGGCACAGCAGAATAGTAAAGAACGTATTTTAGATGGGAAATAACCCTATTGCTGAGCATTTATCTCCAACCTATTTTTGCGTGATGTAGTGATTTAAAACACACTGTGGAATAGAGAGACTTATCTTCCAAAAGAATTTCTTGTACATTATTTACACAAAACAATAAAATTTGGCAATTTCCCATAACTCTATATGCTACAGTGTCAGCATGTTAAAATGTAATGTCATGACTCCCATGAGACCATTCACAATGTAACTAATGGAGTTATGTACGTGCTCTTTGTGGCACTCAGGACTCCCTCTATACAAAAGTAAAAAACAAAAAACTAACAGGAGGGGTGAGCCCAGGAGCAATATGACAGGGCACTACAGGGGAGATGGGATGCCACATAGGGAACTCTGTTTTTGGACAGTGTTTATATTTACAATCTAATGTTTATACATTGCTTTTATTGTGATGCTCGTTGAATTCAAGTGGTTTGGTTAGCCATTAGCCCTAAAGCTTCTGCAAGTCTTTCTTAGATCTTCAGAGTGATTACAAGTCATCTTTAGAGTGGTTTTAAGGATTCTTGTTCTGGGTAAGGGGTGGACAGGCTACCTTCCTCACAGTCCACATCATTAAAATGGTCGGAAATGAAAGTAATTTTTTTCCATTATTCTGATCCAGCACCTCCACACTGAAGTAGGCTGGATAGCTGATATAATCAGTAAAATGCATCTCCACAATTTTCTCCTCTACTAATGCTTCAAAGAGCATGGACAGCTTGAACCACAGTCTGCAATAGGTCCCAGTGTCAAACATCTTTTCTTTTGCCTTGTCCAAACAGACAAATAGGTATGGGAAATCATTAGTTTACAGATTTATTCAGTGCAAACATCTGCCTTGTAATCCTGGGAGTAGTGAGTAATCAGGATGCCCCTGGTTTACTTGTAGCTTCTTAGATTGGAAATAACCGGAGAGAGTCTTAAAATGGTTGGTTAGCTTCTACTTGAATGCAAACATGAATCTCCTAGGCACTGTTTTAATAAAGCATCCATTAGTACAAGGTTGTAGGTTATGGGCTGTGATGCTTGGGGGACCCATCTATGTGCCACTTATGATTCTGTCTGGTAATATGAACTCTATCTATATCAAACTACTAACTCCATCTTGTTTTCTGAGCACTATTTTGAGTATGACTATTCTGTGCCTTCACCTTGGCTCTGTAGCTTCCTTTTAGAACTGAAGACTACACGAGGTGTCAAGAGATTCTTGCACCTAACAGAGGGTTGATAGTGAAGGATCATTAAATTTGATGATCATCCATTCCAGTAGAAGTACACTTGGGGAAAGACCTAATTATGGCCCAGGACAAACCAGTGTTTCAAGTCTCGACTCCAGATGGGTAGTGACCACTTTGATCACTTGATGGGGATTTGGGGTTCATCAGGAAGGTCATCTGACAGAGGAGATGGAAATCTATATAAGGAAAGGTTTCTCACTGACCAGTTGGAGAAGAGACTAGAACCAGAACAGGAGGCTGTGCAGGAGGAGAAGGGTGAGAGGAAGGGTCTTGGACTCCCCAGAGGATGCTGACCAGATTCTAAAGAGTGCTCAAGAGTGGTGAGGAAACAGAAGCAGGGAATTGTATATAGGTATTTCTTATTTTGCATTTATTTGTATGTTGCTTGTACTGTCTGACTTAGTGATTATTCTAGAAATTCTTCTGCAAAGTCTGTAGCTGTTTCAACTATCATGTATCCCTAAAAGGGTAATTTATAAATGAGAGTTCCCACTAAGGTGGGCTTGATATGCTTAAGTTACTGGGAGTCTTGGGGGGGTGTGTGTATCAGCCATGGTCCTAGGGACTAGGACAATTGGGCCACAGGATCCACTTCCAAGGCGGGGTACCAAGTAGAGAATCTGTACCCAAGAAGTGTGCTGGAGAGGCTGGAAGCAAAAACTCATGGGAGCTGGCCTACATGCAGGAAAGCTGAAAAAATACATGGGCCCATCGTTGTAGATCCAAACACAGCAGACCGGTGAGGGTCCAACAAGGGGGAGCTTGATCAGGGCAGTGACATGGGCAAAGCACATAAAACAAAACACTTCAGGCACGGAAAGCAATTACTGCATTCATGCTACCGATGTTTTCTCTGAAAATCAGCCTTTTATCAAGTATGCCGAGAAAGGCCACTGATATACTGGTTTCTACATGTCTTCTGTTGCGTATATTATGCAGCAGAAAACCTTATCTTCTTTTAAATCCTCTAGCAATTTAGTGTGCTGTGTTGTTCTTGATATACATATCTCTTGTGAGGAGAGCGGAAGGAATAATTGTTTTGTTTTTTGGTTCAGCCAGCAAACTGAAAAATCTGAACAAATGCTCAGTTCCAAAAATGGTCAGAATTTGTCTATAAATTGAAAAAGTCCAGTCAGCTTCAGAAAAACGTGTGTCAGCTCGGAAAAACAGATGCTTGATTTCTGGGTACCACACTTTAGGAAACATATGGCAAATTGGGGAGTCCAGAGGAGAGCAATGAAAATGAGGAAAGGTTTAGAAAACCTCTGAGGAAAGGGCACGTTTGGTCTAAGATACAAGAAGACAGAGCAGAGACTTGATAAGTCTTCAGATATGTTAAGGACTAATATAGACGATGGTAATCAACTGTTTTCCATGTCCATGGAGGTAAGACAAGAAGTAATGGGCTTAATCTGCAGCAAAGGAGATTTGATTAAAAGTGTTTCCTAATATCTAACCATAACTTACTATAAAATAAGCTCTGGAATAGGGTTCCAAGGGGGGTTTTGGAATCTCCATCTTTGGAGGTTTTTAAGAACAAGTTAGACAAACAATTGTCAGGGATGGTCTAGGTTTACATAGTCCTGCCTCAGAGCAGAGGAATGGATTTGATGACTTCTCAAGGTCCCTTCCAACCCTACGGTTTCTATGATTCTATGAAGGCAAAACTGTTTTCATTCTCAGGGCCAAATTCTCAGCTGGCACCAATCAGCATAGCTCCACTGAAGTCCAAGAAACTCTGCTAGTTTAATGGCTGAGGAGCCCTTATTGTTTCTTCTTCTTAATGGCATCTTCATCACTGAAAATTTGCTACCATAGTAGCCTGTTCTGTTGGGTCCTCTGCTAATCTCTCTGTGGATGAATAGTTCTTTTGATCCATCTAAGATAACACATAGTCCATACAGTATCTTTTTTTCTGCCTCATGTTCTTCCTCCATCAGCTTTCCCTTCCAATGCCCGTAAACAGTCATAGCTCACTGAACCTCTTCAAATGTTTGATCTCAGTGCTATGACCATTCAGATTTGACTCCATGAGTAAGGGTTCCTACTATTGTCATAGATGGTGTTTGGGGGATTTTTTTCTTCTTTTGTGATATAGATTAGTGTTTCTCAAACTTTTTGATACCGGGGACTGGCTTGCTGCCTTTCTAAACTGTGTGAGGGAGATCTCAGGGACCAGCACTGGTCCACGGATTGGTCACTGAGAAATACTGATATAGCGAATGCTTTTCTAACAGAAGCTGGACTGAGTCCTCCCAACTCTTTTGACACGGACTTAATATAGTCATTAAATTATAGTACAGTGACTTTTGGTCTTGGATCTAAGTTTGCAATAGTGACAGAGGCAAAAGTCATTAAGAATCTTTTTTTAAATGTTTTTGAAGGTAGTTTTTTCTTAAAATGGGGCCATTTGAGTTATGGATGCTTTTTCATCTATTTTTCCGATGTCTGTACTCTTGCCTTTCCTCTCACTGGCCTGCTTGCTATTTCCAGTATTTTGCCACAAGTGAAAGTTTCTGCTCAGGAGAGAAGCCCAGAATTAAACCTGAAGAGATGTTGTTGATTATCAGAGATGAATATTGGTTAAGAAGTATAAACAAGATTTCATTGATTCGTTCCCTCCTGGAGCAAGGAAACATTATTAGCCCATCTGTTTCATAAACACTGTTTCACTCAAAGATAAATTTAAAATGCAGCAATATAAATAAAATCTGCAAAGGGTTTAAAGTAAAGTAAAATTCTAGTAGGTCATAAGCCAGGTAGTATTTCTGCATTATTTCCTTTAATGGATTTGTGTGGCTAAATCCTGCATGACTGTTCAAAAATTTATGAAATTAATTTATAGAATAAACTACTAGGGAGTATGGGCATGGCTGTGGCTTGATTTTATTGTGTCTCTGCCAGAAAAACCTTGGCTTTTGTATTGCAAACACCATTTGGTAACAGACCCTGTACTTAGTCCTTCAGCTTCTGAAAATAAACAAACTATGTTCGTTTTGATATGAAATAACTGTAGTTCAGCCTCATGATTTAAATATGGGTCATATTTTATCATTCGTTATCAGTTCCTTCCATAGTAACTACTAGGACTGGCAGTGCCATCATACAGCTTAACGATATATATATTCTTAGCACAACATACTGCTCAACAACTGCAACTTTGCAGCCTTATACAATGTGCCAGTATGCTAATCCTGTTGATTTTGATTGCTTCTTTTGCACAGATGTCCTTGTAAAATGCACTTAATCTGATAGGTTTCCAAATATTTCCAATTGACATCCTCTTTACAGGCATCCATTTCAGAAAATATGTGCCAGTATTTCTAGAGTCATATTATTTTTCGCGCATTCATCCCATTTGAGTATAATAAGGAAAACTCTGATGGTACAAATGCTAAATCACTGACATTTTTTGCAACAAATGCCAACAAGATTTTTTTCGTAATGAAGGCATCAATATTTAAATAGTTTCCCAGCATTTTAATATTGAAAGCATGTTGGGACAAGCCAACTTATTTGTTAATTCTGATTTAACACCAGTAAAGTTAATCACATGATGATGCTGGATCACCCTAATCCAATAATGTCCTTGGGATTCTGTGATACTTCAGAGGCAATTATTTGTCACACTTAATAGTCTTAGCAGCAAGCGGCAGAGAAGTCTGAAAAACATCATGAAAGAAATTGTAGTCACATAATTCCATACATGAAGAATCCACTCTTGACTGCAGAAATCAGAAACCCTAGTGTTTTACAATGCTATAGCTATAAAATCATTTGCTGTCTGTAAGTCAAATTCAGTAAAAACTGCCTTCACCATGGAACACCATGCAAAGCAGAAAAAATATTTTTCAGAGCTTGCTTGGGATTCCACAGTAAGAAGCCAAACATAGCCTTTAATGAATTTGGTCTTCAGCAGTTTATCCACAGTGCCTTAGATATATAGCATGCTGTAGCACAACACTACCTTGAAATACAAAATACAATAAGGCATGGCCATAAAACTGCTTTCATCTGTGCGTTGTGATGCTAAAGTTGTTAAAAATAAAACACCAGCTTCATACAAAATAGAACTACTGAGTATTCCTTCAGGTTTGTGAGTAACAATACAATTGATACCTCTTGGCCAATCTTGTGCAGGCCAATCAATCAGTGTTTCATTTTCTATAACTCTAGTGACATGACAAGGCATAGAAATGTTGCCAAAGTTAATACATCAGGTGTCTTATCTGTGTCTAGGAACAAGTTCATACTGGTGATGAGGGATTTTATATAGTGTTTCCATCTTGTATTATTGTAGGTTTCTGATTCATTGGCAGGCTGCCATATATTGTATATCTTGCTCCTGCAGTCTCTCCTTTCTCCCAAGGTTATGTACAGTTTGTCTTCCTTACTTTTAGTGGGAGACATGATACTATTTCTGATACCTTGGGGATATATCTTTCTCACACTTCTTTGTATTATTTTGTAATCTTCATTCAATATGAAGAAAGGAAATGTGTCAAGAGGCTCCCAAAATGATGAGGCTATTGTTGTTTGGGATTATTACCCCAAAGGCTTTTAAGCAACATAATTGTTGTTCAATATCAGCATGAGCACCTAGTAATCTCTTGCCTGATACAATATTTATTGGGAAGGGGGACATAGAAAATAGTCCTTTCAAAAGGATTTTAACCACTTTGTTGCTGATGGTAATATTAAGTGTTTGTGATAAAGAAATTTTGGGGTTAAGACAATTTTTTCTTTAATAATTTTTCTTCTCTTTGAGATAACAATGGAAGAACTGCCTGATTTTTTCCATAATTCCTGAGCATGTGATTTGTTTTTTTAATGGGTACTGTGGCTTTGTAACTATTGGACCATATGAGCAGGAAGTTCTACCTAGTCTCTACCCAAGACACAGTTATATCCAATGCTCTCTACCTTTAGCTAATACAAGTGTCAGTCTGGATTTTTCAGATTTCCATGTAACAGTCATGGTATCACTACATTACAGTAGTTGTTAAGCAAGCAATCTCTGCTACTGTACATGGGAAAGTCTAATGCCCCTGCACCATGCCATGGTAGTTGATAGCGTGGATGCCAAGTGAGAGAAGCAATGTTTGCCCAGGTTGCAGATGATTTACTCTACAGCTGATTCTGCAGCCTTAGTAGCTCCTTGACTGCTGTGTTCCTGCTCTTTGGATCAATAGTCAGTCAATCTGTTGGGGGGATAGAATTCTACCCTCTGTGCAGATATCCCACCCACCCCCTTCTCCTCTTGCACATAGGAATTCTGAACCTATAGCCCTCAACAAGCTTGGAGGAGGGAGGATTTGCCTCTTAGACTGCATATAATTATGGCACACTTTACTTGCTCACACAGCTTTACTATACGCAGAGCCCTCCTTCAACTTGGAATAATATAAAAAATGCAGCAAACCCCGCCCCCTTTTATAGATTTCTCCATTAACTTTATAGAAATGACATGACTAAGTATCATCTTTGAGAAACTGTCTGCCATTGCTGGGACTTTGTCTCCTCTTGTTAGGCTTGTCAGAATTTGATTTTTATATTTTATAATTTTGACAGATATCAGTGTTTATCTTTAATAATTTTTTTCCCATTTTTAACTGTTGAAATTTTCACAGTAGTGGGAAATTATGGTGGGGTCAGACAATGGAGGTGCGGGTCACATGATAATTGTTTAATAACAATAAATGCTGAGATTCAAAACGTGAAAGCTTTAATACACAAATACAATTTGTCAACTTTACATGTCATAACATACAAAGTAAATATTCTTAAATCATACTCTTAAGTTCTCAATCAGCATTTTTCTTTCTTTGCCTATCTGTAAATTTCTGTTATCGATTAAACATTTTTTGTCTCTGTGTGTGTACGGTGAAATCAACATTTACCAACATTTACCACTAAATCTTTAAACTTTCCAAGTGTAAGCAGAATCCTTACCGCCGTACTTAACACAGCTCTCAGTGATTTCAGCTGTTAGTAGGGGAGCCTCACTGCTGGTGCACACTGGACAGTCTCTTGCAGTAGAGACACTGTCCCAAAGTAGGTCTAATACTTAGACCTAGGTATCAATGATTTCAGTTCTGCAGTATGTAACAAGACTCTCGATTGAATCTAAATTAGTTCTTTTATTGTACAGTGGAGAGAGGAAGGGTCAAATGCTGTCTAGGACCCTTAAACAGGGCCCACACCACCAGGTACAAGTACGTGTCCCCACCCTCTCTCAACTTGTTGGGCTTTGGAACCCATGTTCCCTGCCTAGTGAGTGCCGTTTGTTACAAGCTTTGCTTTGGGGTATGCTCGTTTATTAGGGTTACTCTTCTGGGGAAAGGGGTTCTGTATTTCTATCAATGTACTGCTTGTATCACTTGTGTTCTTATATGGAGTTCTACTTCTCCCTGCTGCAAGTTCCCTCCTAACGGAGCTATCCTGCAGGACCTACGTTGCCCAGGGTTGGATTCTTCCAGCCCCAGAATCAGACGAACACACACACAGACATTAACAGAGCATGTCTGAGAGGATTGGGTAATCAGCACTCCCAAGCTGACCCCTTATATGTCCCTGGACTCAGCAGGCTGGGTCGAACAACGCTTCCAAGCTGTCACCCTCATAGGCCCTTGAACGCAGCAGGCTGGGTCAAACAGCACCTCCAAGCTGTCACCCTCATATGCCTTGGGCACTGCACCTGAGCAGACTGGGTCGAGCAGCACTTCCAAGCTGCCACCCTCCTATGTCCCAGGTTCAGTACGTCTCTATCCCCACTTTCATGTTACAATTGTTCTGGTAGTAACCCATTTGATGAGCAAACCTCGCAGGATTCTGGGGCACTGCAGGGATCTTTTAGCGGAGGTACGAGGAGCGTTGCTGCAGAGTGAATGAGGAAACCAAAAAACATCCACCCGGTGGGGGAGAGAGAGAAGCAACCAGCTTAATCATAAAAGTTATTTATTGCCAGGTAATAACCATAGGGAAGCCAAACAAACAAAACAGTTATAATCTTAAATCTAAGTTAAACTTGATTATAAAAGTCAGGTTTAGAACACTATAACTGATGACACAAGTCAGGGTCAGAAGGGTCTTAGAGAGAGAGAGACCTGGGTTTTCACCACTCAGTGAAGCTTGAATCGATCAGGGGTCACAGGGTTCCCTCCCCACTCTGAACTTTAGGGTACAGATGTGGGGACCCGCATGAAAGAACCCCTAAGCTTATTTCTACAAGCTTAGGTTAAAAACTCCCCAGGCACAAATTCTCCCTTGCACCTTGGGTTTAAGTAACGCTGCCACCACCAAGTGATTTAACAAAGAACCAGGGAAAAGGACCACTTGGAGTTCCTCTTCTCCCAGCAATCCCCCCAAGCCCTTGCACCCCCTTTCCTGGGGAAGCTTGAGAATAATACCCTAACCAATTGGTTACAAAATAATCAAAGACCCAAACCCCTGGGTCTTGGAACAATGGAAAAATCAGTCAAGTTCTTAAAATAAGGATTTCATTTAAAGAAAAGGTAAAAGATGAAGTCCCCATGGAACTGATGCAGATTTTGGATCCAGGCATCAGAACACTTACTTGAGCATGGATAGGGGTTTTTGTAGAGAAAAAATAATGCTTCAAGGGAGAACACTAGATTTGTTTATGTGTAAACAAGGGAGTATACGAAAGTTGTTTTGTTCGGGCTAGACCATGGGAGCTGTCAAGGTTCCTTCCCCACTCTGAACTCTGGGGTAAAGATGTGGGGTCCCATATGAAAGACCCCCAAGCTTATTTCTACCAGCTAAGGTTAAAACTTTCCCAAGACACAAAATTCCCCATATCTGGGATTCAGTATGCTGCTACCACCAAGTCATTTAACAAAGAATAAGGGAAGAGACCACTTGGAGACGTCTTCCCCCAAAATATCCCCCCAAGTCTTACACCCCCTTTCCTGGGGAGGCTTTAGGACCCTAAAAACCCAATCAGATTTTTAAAAAACAGAACTTTATTAGAAGAACAAAAAAGATAAAAGAAACACTCTGTAAGATTAGAATGGAAGATCATCTCACAGGCAGTCAGATTCAAAACATAGAGAATCCCTCTTGGCAAAACTTTAAGTTACAAAAAGACACAAAAACAGGGATACACATTCCCTCCAGCACAGCAAATTTCACAAGCCAAAACCAAAAGAAAATCTAATGCATTTTCTAGCTAGATTACTTACTAACTCGAAAGGAGTTGGATTGCTTGCTTTCTTGATCTGTCCCCATTGGAGGCATCACACAGACAGACAGACAAAGCCTTCCCCCCGCCCCCAGATTTGAAAGTATCTTGTCCCCTTATTGGTCATTTTGGTCAGGTGCAAGCCAGGTTACTTGAGCTTCTTAACCCTTTACAGGTAAGAGGATTTAATAGTACTGTATCAGCTTCTTAACCCCTTCCCTTTATATTTATGACAGGAGCTGATCATTCGTGGCTTTGGGCGGTGTTCCTTGGAGGGAGCTCACAGTGCAATTAGGGAGCTTCACTATTTTGGATACCAATAAAAGATTTATTACTAGAATTGATCTAATAACTACTGAGCTCTGTGTGTGTAGGCATGGGTTCATTAACATCTGGAGCAGAGATCCCCCATCATGCAGTGCTTCTCTGCTTTTCTGGGCCCAGAGTTCCATGCAATTCTTGCCTTGGAATCTCTGTTCTCCATTCTGTATGCTAATGGAGATGCCTCCTTGTCCCATCTTTGATGCAGATGAGGCTAGGAGGGTTTCCTTATTCCTGTCACCCTTATCCCGGGGTGTAGGTGTGTCTCCCACTGCCTTTTCATTGCTTTTTGTAAGTCTTTTTTCTGATCGGTTTTGGTTCAAGCAGAGGCTGCGGGTGTGTGTGTGTGTGTGGAGAGGAGGTCTTTCATGAGTCAGACATTCTGGATACTGCACGCTGGTTCCCCAAGAATGCAGAGCTGACAGGTAACACATTCAGTTGAGGGTGAGTTCCTCCATTGGGGTATGCCAGGTACAGTTCTGCTGCCCTCGGTTCATACAACAAGGATAACAACCTGCCCCAATAACAAGGAGACTGGGGATCCACGCAAGTGATCATTTGGGCAAGGAATCCCATCATGCTGAGCACCTAGGCAGGGTGGGTGTCTCCATGCAAATGAGATCAGCTTCTGAAGTCTTTTTCCACAGCTCACCACTAGGTGTCAGGTGAGAGCTCATTCAGACTCTGCTTACACAAGCCTACCTATTGTATATGGTAGCAGTGCAGTCTGGGAAGAAGCCAGGTAGGGTAGGGTTTGAACATCAGGATAGAAACCTTGAGCTGGATTCCAAATTCAAGGGGAAGCCAGTGAAGCATGTAGCTCATGGAGGTGATGTGTGCACTGTAACCTGTTACTCCGCAGATGGGCTGATTCCTTCTTTTCCAGTTGGAGTTTTTTCCAGGAGTTGTAGCTTTGTTCCCAGGTATAAACAATTGCCATTACTGGCTCTGGCGGTCACAAATGTGTGGCTCACCATGGCCAAGTCTGTGTCTGATAGGACTGGATGCAATCATTTGCATTGCTGAAGGAAGTGGGTTTCTTTACCATTTTCCATTTTGGCACCCTACTGGATCCGGACACTGTGACTCAACTTAATCAGTGTGCAGATGTTCTAGATAGAGGGGGATGTTATTCAGATGAGTTCTTTGAAGCACTTATTCCTTAGCAGCATCACTTCCATTTTCCCTGAGTTATGATTCAACCAGCTGCTCTTCATTCACTCTGTCAGCTAGACCAGCTGGTCCTGTCCATGTCTGATGTAATAGAGATGGAGCAGATCCTTTAGCTTGAAGACAATAAGAGATTTATAAACCTCTCCAATCATTTTGTAGTCTAGCTCATTGGTTCTCAACCAGCGGTACATGTACCCCTGGGGGATGCAGAGGAATCCCAGGGGGTACCTCAACTCATCTAAGTATTTGCCTAGTTTTACAACAGGCTACATAAAAAGCACTACCAAAGTCAGTACAAACTAAAATTTCATACAGATAATGACTTTTTTATACTGCTCTATATACCATACATGGAAATGTAAGTACAATATTTATATTCCAATTGATTGATAAGTATATGGTAAAAATGAGAATGTAAGCAATTTTTCAGTAACAGTGTGCTGTGACACTTTGGTATTTTTATGTCTGATTTTGAAAGCAAGTAGTTATTAAGTGAGGTGAAACTTTGGGGTACACAAGACAAATCAGACTCCTGTAAGGGGTACAGTACTCTGGAAAGATTCATAATCACTGGTTTAGCTCTTAGAGGGAGACAAAGTCATATTGTTTGAGTGGGTTACACAAGCAACAAGTCACATCAGCCACCTTAGAAAAAATGCATTTAATTGATTTGTACACTTGGGGACCCATAATGGGCCAAAGACGACAGACATAATTGTAGAGCACCCAGATATGTCAAGATGGGACAATTCAGTAGCAATCATGGTATTAATATAGTAATTTAATTAAACCTGCCATCCTCCCATCCTCAGGTGAGGTACTTGAGCCACCAATTCAAACATCATGTTAAAAACAGATATACATTATACTTAGAAAATGGTTTTATAGTATATTGTGGTATCAATATTTAAGGTAGGATCAGCCTTAAAGGGATTCCTAAGAATTCTCCTTTACTACTTACCAAAATGATGTAGGCTCCACCAAAAGAACTAACCTTCTTTATGGTCTAATGAGGACCCCCAGATAACTTTCCTCTCTCTCCCATCTCCACAACACACTGCTCTACATAGTGCTTTGCAGCTAATCTCTTTCCTTTTTTCTTTTCTTTTATGCCACCTCTCTACTGAATGGCTGACATAATTAGCTTGTATCCAATGCTGTTAGGGTGGAGGCAGACCTTTCTTTCTATGGACAAGCCAACAGCCTGTGTTTAAATGCCAGCTCTGCCTTCCACTGGATAAGCTTTGTTAGAGATGGGGGGTGGCTTCTTTCCCCACATATATGGCAGATTTTTTGACAGTAAGTTTTAATACTGACTTCCTAACCTTATATTAACTACTTTGTTCTATAATCCTCCATCTTCATTTCACTGTTAGAGAAGGTGTCCACTACACTCTGTGTACAATCCATACTTGGATGAGAAAATTAGGATTGTGCCATATCCGCTACTGCACAGTGCTGACAATTGTAGCTGACAAATGTGAGATGTCAGAATCACATTAGTAACCTTCATTTTACATGTCCCAAAAAGATATTGCTGCCATAAGAATCTGATGAGAAATCCTGTTAAAACTGCCCATGAGGTGAATGACTTTGGACAGCACCCTGCCTGTTAGAGGTCTGGAAGCATGCCAGTGATAGAAGCTAGGCAAACAGGGGCTCTAGCAGCACTGAAACAATTACAATAGATCATTTGACAGGAAAAGTGTTTTTTGTCATTCATCAGTCACTGAGTTCATTAATATTAATGTGAGCTCACTACTCATTAAAATAGATGAATAAAATACAGAATATTGAATAAGACTTTTTTTTGTGAAGAAATGGATTAATGTACTCATACTGTGCAGGAATACAGTGAACCTGAGTTTCACTGTGAGGATTTCTGAAGAAAGTCTCCAGGAGACAAAGGGCTAGATTCACAAAGGAACAAAGGTGTTGCAATGCTTAGCATTATAGCGCCTAAGTTGTAGGCACCTAACCACCTGGTGGAATCCCCAAACCCAGAGTTAGTGCTGGGCTCTGTGTGCAATGCACAGGCAGAGAGAGGCACCGAACGATGGGATTCACAAAAGTCAGCAAGCTGAGTGAAGAGCTGCCTAAGCTAGACAATGGCAGAAGCCAAGGAGAGGAACAGGTCCTAAACCCTGCCCCTCTCAGGGAGTTTGATTCCTAAATCCAGGCTGGAGGGAGTCACCTCTCTCCACTTGGGATTCACAGCCATGAACCCTCTCCTGGAGTGAGGCACCTAAGCCATTTCTTACAAGAAAGGCAATCATCACAGCCGAACTCCACACAAAATGGTCAGGGGAGAAGGGGGAAGCACCTCCTGTAGCTTTTAGTCCAGTGGTTAGCGTACTGACGTGGGATGTGGGAGACCTTAGTTCAGTTCCCCCCCTCTGCATGATGTGGAGAAGGATCTGAACACAGATTTCCAATTTTTCAGATGCACGCCCTAACCAATGGGGTATGGGGCATTCTGGTGTGGGTTTTCCTCAGTCTCTCCTGTTGAAGCAGTTCCACTGTGTATGAAATACTTTCATAATATGCATTGGGCCAGACAGAGTCAGACTGACTTGTCCAGTGGATAAGGTACTCATCTGAGCACTGGGAAACCCATGTTCAACTCCCTTCTCCACATGAGGCAGAGTACCCTAATCATTGGGCTAAAAGATATAATACATCCCATCTGAATACCCTAATCATTGGGCTAAAAGATATAATACATCCCAGCTGAGTACCCTAATCATTGGGCTAAAAGATATAATACATCCCAGCTGAGTACCCTAATCATTGGGCTAAAAGATATAAGAGAGTGTTGTTTATTCTCCCCCCAGCCATCCTGTGTGCAGGTAGCCATGCTACCTAAACTTGTACACCTAGAGGAATCTAACAGCAGACCCTTAGGTGCCTAGGGACTTCAGGTGCCTCCAGGGTGAGGCACCCACTGTGAAGGGGTTTTGTGAATGCCAGTGGTGCCTAAATGTTGGTCTGAGGCATCTAACGTGTCAGTTAGGCATCTAAGTGCCATTGTCTCTCTAGCCCTGGACACAAATATATGGTTACTGATGTGCACATGGATGTTACCTCTGTCATAGTTACAGCAGCATCGGCCTTTTCTCTGCCTTTTGAAAACTATATTGTTTGAGGCTTTTTTCTCAGGCTGCTTGTAAAAGGGAGCATGGCTGCACTACACTTTCTCCTTTGCCCTCCTCCTTTCCCCCCATTTATCTTTAAGTAGATTCCACTAGAATCCCAAACCAGTCCCCACTGTTAGATTTTTCAATCCAAACAGACAAAAATACTTGCTCTTCCCCCTGATTTAAGACTAGAAGTTACTAAAACAGAAGCATTACAACAGTATTTATCATTGTTGTTGTTTGTTATTAGGTAGCACCTAGAGGTTCCAATAGCAGGATCCCATTGTTCTAAGCATTTCACAAACACTAGAGTAAAATATGGTCTCTGCCCTGAAGAGCTTTCCATTGATTTAAAAAATTATTTACAAAGTTTTAAACTATTTCTGTCTCTGTACAGCCCTAGGCTATTGCCAGAAAGCACAGCATTGTCTTCGAAGCTTCTGAATCAAATTCTCTCTGATGTTTGTAATGTGAACCCTGTGATCTGTGTTAATCATGGATATATGACAAAGTTAGCTAAGGCAGTGAATGACTTTGGAGCTCTGAGTGACACCTCTTGTCTGACTCTGCTTAATGCCAATCCCCAAAGTACCACCATTCCAAGGCTAAACTTCAGGGAATGGCTTGAAAAGCTGGTCTTCCCTATTTAGAATGGCCAGAAAGTGTAGTGGGTATATTTTGAGTAGTTGGGGAAGGAATTTAAAATGATCTGACTCCTCTTTCACTTGAATTTGGCAGGTTGTCTCTGCTTATGTGAAAAATTGCCCGAAGGTTTGTATGCATATCCAGGTTTAGATTTATAGGAGATTGAAGTAGTTTTTGAGATAGTCATGGTGACAGGTGATGACAGATGGTTGTCATGCTCTCTGGCATTTCTTTCATGGGAGCAGTGAAACTGTCAGAGTATGTCCTGGGCCGTAACCAGGGTGGGGCAAGCAGGGCATCCACCTGGGACGCAAAGCCACGGGGGCGGAAAACTGGGGCAGACTGGGGGAGACAGGCAGGGTCGCATGCCTCTCCCAGATTCCTGCCTCCAGTTAGCACAGAGTTTTTCAAAGACCCCACCCCTGCCCCGGAGCACTCCTGGATCTGCTGCTGCTTCTCAGCCCAGAGGTGATGGGTGAACCTAAGTCCAGAACCTTTAAATTGTGTCCCCACCCCATTGAGAGTTACGTGTTGCCTCTGAGCTGAGGAGCAGCAGCAAAGCCAGGAGCACCGGGACAGCGGTGAGCAAGTGCTTGGGGAGCATCTTATGGCAGCCAGGCTCCGCGGGCAGGGTCCACCTCCAGGGGGTGTCACCAGCCAGTGGGAGAGGCAAGAGCACGTCAGGGGTGCAACTCGGAGCTATGCCGCCCACCATGCCTGAGAAGCGTCTGGCCATGCACAGGCAGCCTGACTCAGAGAGCAGGTCAGGTTAGGGTGACCAGATAGGAAGCGTGAAAAATCAGGACGGGGGTGGCAGGTAATAGGTGTCTATATAAGAAAAAGGCCCAAATATTGGGACTGTCTCTATGAAATTGGGACAGCTGGTCACCCTAGGTCAGGGAGAGCTGCCAGGCAGCCAGCCAGCTTCCAGCTCCAACAGTGCAGAGAGCCAGGGGCCCGAGCGGCTCCCACGAGCTTCTGATCCGCTGGCTCCTGGCAGGAGGTGACAGTTTTCAAACTGTGGAGTGTGGCCCCCCTTGGAAAGCCTCTATGCTAAATGGAAGGCAGAAATCTGGGAGGGGGGCATGTAACCCCACGTGCCCTCCCCCCCATACATTGCCTCTAGGGGGTGCAAATATGTTTGCTCACCCCGGGCGCTTAAATGCCTCATTATGGCTCTGAGTATGTCCACAGTGCAGCTAGAAGTATGCTCTCAGCCCAGGTAGACAGATGTGCTAGCTTTGCTAAAGCTAGTGCACCAAAAAAAAAAAAATAGCAGTGTGAATATTGTGGTATGAGTACTCAGCCACCTGAGTACAAGCCTGCCCAACCCCCGGGGGCTGAACGTGAGTGGCTAGCCCATTCCGTCACCCATGTCATAACGTCTACATGCCATCTTTAGCATGCAAGCTCCAGCCGAGCTAGCACATGCCTGTCTACCCAGGCTGGGATGCACTGCCCAACTTGCAATGTAGATATACTGTCCAGAGTGGTCTTGATAGTATTTGTCAGTGACTTCAAAGAAGTCGAAGAGATAAGGAAATGGAGAAGGGCATTAGAAAAATATACACATTTTGTTTTAAGTTGTAGCATTAAAATAAAGACTAGAAGTGTATATTTTCATTGAAAAATCTTGGTAAAGAACTAGGATAACTCAACACATAACAGGTAAGGAATGTTGTAGATAAAAGAGGGTGGCCTGTAAACTAGGAGCAAAGTAATAAGGAATTTAGTTAATGAGAGGATGCCAACTGTATTGGCATGTGATGAGAAACTAGATATTGTGAGCTAGATACTGTGCTGATTTATGTGCTGCGCAACCTTACTGAAGGAAGAAAGGGGGTGATATTGCAAGAAAATGCCCTGCTCAAGGGCCAGTCACATTCCTGCATCTGGAAGGTGCAGCAATTACTCATTCTGTGCACTGCTGGGGATGCACATCTCCCCAAACACTGCCCCTAAGTGCAAGCACCTGTCAAGCTATTCTTGTCTAACTATCTGGACCTTTCCAGAAAGCTTCTAAAAGACTGGTTGAAAGTCGTAGCTTTGAAAGCCTAACACTGATGGACTATACTGTGCCTTAGAGATTTGTATATGGGATTTGATCCTGCAAGATGCCAAATACTGAGGCCCTGATTCATAAAAGTACTTGTGCATATGCTTAACTTCACTAGGGCTACGCACTTTCTTAAAGTTAAACACATGCCTAAGTGCTTTGCTGGATCAGGGTCAGAGTGCTCAGCACCTTTCAGGAGCTACCCCATGGAAGGGACCATGCCAAGGCAAGTGGGCGGGAAATGGGGATACACACAACCTTCACCAGTGAGCCCTGCAGTGAACCGGGAAAAAAATGAATGCAGCCTTATGGAATGATTCAGAGGAAATTCAACAAGGCCAGTTAACTTTGGCCAAATGAAAACATTGTTGGACAATCCAAAAAGTACATTTATGCCCTAGGAACATAGGCCCAGATCCTCAAACTTGTTTTTGTTTTAATATATAATTGAAGGTGTTGGAAAAATACTCACCCCATCCACATTTTTATAAGAATCTAAACAGTTTTTTGCTCAAACTTCCTAAGAGAATTTACCCTGGGATGACAGAAAAAGTGCAATATTTCAGCCTCAATGGCATAAGATCGACAGAGTTGTAAGCATCTGAAAATGACTCTTTAGAATGAGCCACCTGGACAATCTTTGCTAAAGGTGTTACTGTGCAATGTGCCTATAATATTTAATAAATAGATGACTGAGGAATGTTTGTCAAGTAAATAATTGGACATACTGTGATGCTGAGGAGGGAAGATTTTGCTGATTTTTTTGGCCCCGATCCTGCACCATTAGGTCAATGGGAGCTTTGACACTGCCTTTAAGTGAGCACAGGATCAAGCTCTTGATTCTTTTGTAAACTAAAGTCACTGGTAAGTTGTCTGTGTTTTCATTTATAAACTTTGGGACTTTTTGACATAAATAGCAGTAATTTTGCAGTAAGCTGAAGTTATCTCTGAATTAATTTCTAACACCACCAATTCACTAGTGGGGTTTGTGGGTGTGTGTGGGGGGGGGAGGAATATCTCAAGTGCTTAGAATAAAGAATACATTTAGAATCCACATTTTGTAAAGCATTTGTATGTTCTTAACCTTTAGACAAATTTATTTTTGTAGCTACCATATGTGGGGTCTTAACATAATTACCATCTGTGGAAGGAAAGACAATTCAGGCAAAAATTTGCACAGTTGCAAATATTAGAAAATACGGTTCTTATAAAAATTCATACCTACATTATGCATCTACAATACAAGGGCCAGATTCTAATCTCACGCATGATGCACAGTAACAGATTTTTTTTAGATATGCTGGCATGCCCACGCTGTGTCTGATATTAGAGCCTGTCCCAAAAATGGATTATGGAGACATGAAAGAGTCAATGAGGAGGAAAATCACATTATTCTGAGCTTTTTTCTCCCACTTTCCATGTGAGATTTAGTTTGATTTAGTTCTTAATCTTCTTAATTTATTAGAAAAGCTGACAATAAAAATAAAGGGGAAATTGGTGTCAAATAAAAATCCCTCTCCCTCTGTCAGGGTTCCCTCCCCATTCTGATCTCTAGGGTACAGACGTGGGGACCTTCATGAAAGACCCCCTAAGTTTATTTCTACCAGCTTAGGTTAAAAACTCCCCAAGGCACAAATTTTCCCTTGTACCTTGGATTAGGTAATGCTGCCACCACCAAGTGATTTAGACAAACTCAGGGAAAGGACCACTTGGAGTTACTATTCCCCCTCAATATCCCCCCAAACCCCCGAACCCCCTTTCCTGGGGAGGCTTGAGAATAAAGAAGATGAGCACAGACCAACCTTGGGGATTTTTAGGACACTAAAAAAAACCCCAATCAGATTCTAAAAGAAACAGAACTTCATTATAAAGATAAAAGGTAAAAGAAACACCTCTGTAAAATTAGAATGGAAGATAATCTTACAGGGCAATCAGATTAAAAAACACAGAGGATTTCCCTCTGGGCCAAACATTAAAGTTACAAAAGGAAAACCAGGAATACACCTTCCTCCCAGCACAGAGAAAATCACAAGCCAAAACAAAAATAAGCAAACGCATTCCCTTGCTAGTACTTACTAATTCTAAAGGAGTTGGATTGCTTGCTTCCTTGATCTGTGTCCGGCAAGCACAAAGAACAGACAGACCAAAACCTTCCCCCCTGCCCCCACCCCAATTTGAAAGTATCTTGCCCCCTTATTGGTCAGGTGCGAGCCAGGTTACCTGAGCTTCTTAACCGTTTACAGGTAAAAGGATTTTGTGTCTCTGGCCAGGAGGGTTTTTATAGTACTGTATACAGGAAGGTTGTTACCCTTCCCTTTATATTTATGACACCCTCCTTATGAATTACATCATCTGTTTATGGAACAGAAACAATATTATGTGACTAAGGTGACCAGTGACACAATTTAACTAGCTGATATAGAATACCTTCAGTAATACTCAGAGCAGACAACTGAGAAGCAGTCTGATGGTTGAAATTTGAACAAAAAACTAGTTGAATAATAAACACATTTTTAGGAGAGTTTGACAATTCATAAACAGAAAAATAGGCTAAATTTGGATAAATAAATAGTTGTAAATAATTCACTCAGATCTAATCTAATCTATATAATATGTATTTGTTTCAGTTCAACAGGGACATTGCATTCCTTTTCTCATTTGTCTGTTTTGTTGAGGGATCAGGTACATGGAACCTGGTCCCAAACCACATTCACTCTTGACAAACCACTCCTGCAGCATTAAGTGCAAAATTGTGGCCTGCAGTAGCAAGTCAGCCTGCACCTGTGTAAGGCATCAAACTCATGACTTAAACCCCATGACCACGCTTTGAATAAGAAAATGTGCAGCAAGTATAGAAAGCAAAGGTAATGATCTAACAGTCCTGTGCCCAGAAATGTGCATGTCCTACAAATTGAACTGTGAGGAATACTGGTGCATGTTCCTTCCTGTATTCCAAGTCTGTGGCTGAACATGTTGTTTGACTATTGTGGAGAGGAAAATCTATAAGATAGGCATAGTTGCATTTTTCCAGTATACAATTGCCAATATTTTCAAGAAGGGGTGTTTGAAGTTTGGAATCTAAACTTATATTTAGGCCACAAACAAATAGCCTGACTTTCAGTGGTGCTGAACACCTGTTGACTTCTGTGAGTACTGTAGTGCTTGTCAGTTCTAAAAATCACGCCCCTTATCTAAATGCCTAAATATGGAGGAAAGGACCTGATCCAGTGATGAATTTAAGCATGTGCTAATTGTTGTGCTGGATTGTGGTCTAGGTGCTTACCTTTTAGATAGCCATGTTTGAAAATAATGGCTTATGAATATTTTTTTCTGAAGTCAAGATTAGAATGCTATTCTTCCTCCACACACAAATGATTATGCATGGTTGACAACGTGAACTTCCTTATTTTTTACTAGCCTATAAATGAGAGCATATGAGCCAATATGCTGAACTTGATGCACACTCTCATTGAACATCCAGGATTCCTGTTTTCTCTCTGACAAAGGAATGCTACTACAAACAAACCCTCATTAAAGATTCAGTGTGTTTAGTAAAAGGAGGACTGTAGGAATGGTCATTTTAATAATTTGTTCCCACACACTATTTTTCACTAATATTCAAGAGCAATATCCTTAAGTCAATAGCACTGCATTGAGAGCAAGAGAATCTCTGTAACTCACAAGTGAAGCAACAAAATTCAAATCTGCAAAAATATTTCTATGTTCTAAAAAATGTGAAAAATAAACTATTGTTTAGTAATGCAGAACTTCTGTAGTGGCCCTTCATTAGGAGCAAATTAATGTTCATAAAGTACTTGAAACCTAACATAATTTTAATATGTAGTTACATCTTAAATCAGCATTCTAATTGTAAGATGTTAATTTTGTTAGACTAAAATCTGTAGCTTCCTGGTTTTGTGCTCTGTAAAACAATAATAATTCATTTTACTAGGAAGCCATCTGCCTATCTTTAAGTACTTTGTTCTTAGAAATCTTTTATGAAGCATCTAATAGCAAAATTATTATACACAATTTCCAACCAGATACCACAATACAAAGCTACTTTTGTTTGTGCAATAGATTACTTTTATAGGTATGTGTGCTGAGATGTATTACAGGAATCATTTTACACAAGAAGCTTGAGGAAGAATTCTCCATATGAGAATAACAAAAATTATTTACACCTATTTCATATCACAATACAAATCCTCAAACTTCACCTTCATTTTCTTTTATAAGAGCAAAACAATTTTTATCAGAAATGCCAAGAAAAGGGAACAACTGTAGATTTTAAACTGTGACTTGCCTTGATAAATCAAATCAAAATTATGCAATAGAATTCCAGATTCAAAAGCTATGTCATTAGAAACCAAAAGAACACGTTAATATTTTTGTTTATCCTTTGAGCATGCATATTAATTGTGGAACATATACATAATAAAAACCCCAGTTGTATACATACAGTTAACTAGGCCACTTGTCAGGTTAATGAGTACTTCTGTCTGCAGGCTGATATTTTCTTTTCATTGTTTTCCAATTTTTATAGACTGTCTTCAAACTGGTTGTTTACTGGTGCCCAGGATCAGATCCATGAACAGACTCAGGTGCCTAAAGCCCAGATTTAGGTGCTTAAGTCCCCGTTTCAGTTGCCACTGCAATCCACAACCCCCCACTCGGCTGCTGCCTAACTGTGTAGGTGTTTAAACTCAGTTGGCACCTACATTTTTGCTGTAAATGATCCCTAGGCACCTAAGTCTCTGCCTCTGGGTATGTGCATGGCAGCTTCAGGCAAGCACTTGGATACCTATCTCCTGCCTGAGGCCTCGCACAATCCATAAACTGAGGGAAGATAGGCATTCCTCCAACTATCTTGCCAGTGGAGCCTGATCCTCTAGGCATGCTGAGAGGCCATCTCACTCCACACAAAATCAGTGCTGCCAACTCATATGATTTTTATCACAAGTCTTCCAGTATCTGGTGTTTTATTGAAGTGCCATCTCCCAGATTCATGAGATTATAAGAATCTCAGCCTTCATTAATTTTTTTTTAATACTGTGTCCCTTCTAGTTATGAAGAAAAGCTTGATGATATGAACTGAGTGCATTCTAAAGGCTATAAAATGAGAAGATAAATAAAAAACAACTAATTTATCTTTTAAAAAAAAATCATGATTTTTTGGCCTGTAACTGGTGAGGTTTATTTAATGCTTGGGGTTGGTAATGCTGCAGTCATTGAGGAACAGCCCTACAGCTGTGGCTTGTGAGGTGGTAGGAAGTACAGAGCAGGCAGTCCTAGGAAGAATGACTTCCAGTGGGGAATGCACAACTACTGTGTCCTGCTGAGAGGGAACTTAGTTCAAGAAGTCTTGGAAACCAGGACCACACTGAAGCATTGGGGAACTGCTGTAAAACCAGGCTTCTGCTGGGGTTGAAAACTACTGAAAAGGTGAGACTGCTTTGGAGGAATGGGCTTTGTTTAGTGCTGAAAACAAAGAGCAATCTCTGCCTGTAACCAAATAAAGAGGGAGACTCTGAGAGCAAGGGACTTGTGCTTAGAAACCCTCCTTTGAGAATGAGGAATTCTGATAGGTTCTTACTTAATGGACTGACTTTAATTATTCTGGAGGGATTAATGGAGGGATAGATGTGGGAATGTCACTGTGTAATGAGGAAGCTGCCAAAAGTATGGATGGTCTTATGCTCAGTGATCAGGATGAACTATAGTATGTAAGAGAAAGTGGAGTGAAGAAAGGGAACAGGAAAAAAAAGTAGTAGATACAATAAGTGAACATTTAAAAAATGTTATGGTAAAATACATACAAATACAACTGCTTGAAATTTCTTTTAAAACTTCTGACAAAATTATCCTTTTCTTTAAAACAAACGTTTGCAGGTTGTTTTTTAAAAAGTTACAATTTTTCAAGAAAGAGCAAAAAAAAATCAATGTTTAAAATCAAACACTTAAAAATGGCTTCCTTTTTGCATTCTGCCACTGGGAAGATGGGAGGGAGCAAAAAGGCTGAGTTTCTTTGTCAAAATATCAAAACTTCAAAATTGTAAAAAATCTGATTTTTTTTTTAAATTTTTCACTAACCATGTTAACCACTTTTCAACCAGCTCTACTTACAAATAAAACTATATGTCTATCAGTGTTTGTAGCGATGCTTCTGCCATATTAATGTAGGCTCAATGCTAGGTTGGGTTGATTTATTCTTGGCCCATAGAGCTACTCCCAAACAATGTGGGTAACGGGAAGTATGGGTTATCAGTCATGCACGAGATTGCACCACATCGTATCCATTTCCACAGCAAAAATTCACCAAATTCGATTCCCCCATCTCTGCAAATTGCTCTGTATATTATAGACTGGTCACAATATACTAGCCTTGAGAGTCTGCACCTGCCAATCCAGCTATGCTGTTACAGTTTTTGATTTTGTCATTTAATTTGCATGCTTAACCCTGGTTTCAGTTACGCACGCATCATTTTTGAAGTAATGTTTATACCAAGTGAAGCTTTTGCAGCTGCTGTTCTTTACAAGAAGGTGATTTCTGATATTTGTTGTTTGATCTAACATGTCATTTATGGTAGGTCTCCTCACATTAAGTTAATAAATGTTGTTATGTCATATCATTTTGACTTGTAGTAGGCTGTAATGCTACACAACCGTATGATTCCAACATGATGTGTGCTAGACTTTTTCTAGGAGAAAGGACTGAACCAGTAATAAATATCGCTTGTTCTGTTCCTGCCTCTTGATTAAGTCAGAGCAGTTGGGGTAAATTAGGTAGGAAAACCCAGCAATTATAATGATTACTGAAAATAATTGTGCAACCTGAGTTTTTGTCCTCCTCCTTTCATTCTTATTAATATCACTCTCAAGCTTTCTTTCTGTTAACTAATTTCTATCATCAACTTCACCCTTTGAGTCCTGTGGTGTTAAGGCTTAATTGCCTCTGCTTATACTTTATTACATTTGTCAAAAATTAAAATAAAGAAACCCTATAGAAAGAACACATACTGTAATTACTAGGACTGTCGATTAATCACAGTTAACTCACGTGATTAACTCAAATTAATTGTGATTAAAAAAATCACAATTAATCAGTTTTAATCATACTTTAAACAATAGATTACCACATGAAATTTAATATTTTTGTTTTCTTTTTAAAATATATTGATTTGTTACAACACACTACAAAGTGTACAGTGCTGACTTTATTATTTTTATTACAAATATTTGCATGGTAAAAATGATAAAAGAAATAGTATTTTTCAGTTCATCTCAGACAAGTACTGTAGCACAATCTCTTTATCATGAAAGTGCAACTTACAAATGTAGATTTTTTTTGTTACATAACTCCACTCAAAAAACAAAACAAAAATCTAAAAAAACTTTAGAGCCTGCAAGTCCATGCAGTTCTACTTCTTGTTCAGCCAATCGCTAAGACAAACAAGTTTGTTTACATTTACAGGCGATAATGCTGCCCACTTCTTATTTACCATGTCACGTGAAAGAGAACAGGCATGCGCATGGCACTTTTATAGCTGGCATTGCAAGGTATTTGCATGCCAGATATGCTAAACATTCATATGCCCCTTCCTGCTTTGGCCACCATTCCGGAGGACATGCTTCCATGCTGCTGATGCTTGTTTAAAAAAAAAAAGTGTTAATTAAATCTGTGACTGAACTCCTTGGAGGAGAATTGTATGTTTCCTGCTGTGTGTTTTACCAGCATTCTGCCGTGTATTTCATGTTATAGCAGTCTTTGATAATGACCCAGTATGTTGTTCATTTTAAGAACACTTTCACTGCAAATTTCACAAAACACAAAGAAGGTACTAATGTGAGATTTCTAAAGATAGCTACAGCACTCAACCCAAGATTTAAGAATCTGAAGTGCCTTCCAAAATCTGAGAGGGACAAGGTTTGGAGCATGCTTTCAGAAGTCTTAAAATAGCAACACTCAGATGCAGAAACTACAGAACCCGAGCCACCAAAAAAAGAAAAAAAACCTTCTGCTGGTGGCATCTGACTCAGATGATGAAAATGAACATGAGTAAGCCTTCACTACTTTGGATTATTGAGCAGAACCCATCATCAGCATGGACGCATGTCCTCTGGAATGGCGGTTGAAGCATGAAGGGACATACAAATCTTTAATGCATCTGCACATAAATATCTTGCAATGCCAGCTACAACAGTGCCATGCGAACACCTGTTCTCACTTTCAGGTGACATTGGAAAGAAGAAGCGGGCAGCATTGTCTCCTGCACATGTAAACAAACTTGTTTGTCTGAGTGATTGGCTGAACAAGAAGTAGGACTTAAGTGGACTTGTAGGCTTTAAAGTTTGACATTGTTTGATTTTTGAATGCAGTTATTTTTTGTGCATAATTCCACATTTGTAAGTTCAACTTTCATGGTAAAGAGATTGCACTACAGTACTTGTATTAAGTGCAAGAGTAGTGCAAGATGGTATATTCCTGAGGTACAGTGCTGGGATCTAGGGGGATTTGGCTCTGGTACCTTTCTCTGTGTGATTCATCAGTGGCTGTGGGAGCATTCATGCAATCTAGTTCGGTGCGGGGACTCCACATGCTGTTGTGCTGAGTGATCACAGCTCCTGGAGGGGTTTGCTGCTGGTCACTAGCAAAGCATTGTGAGAGACAGCCCAGGCTGGAGAGAATTCATGGGGCACAGCGGTCCCATAGTGCCAGGCTGCACCCTGGGGATCCCGTCAGACTCACAATTCACTATAATTTACAGCATGGCCATATAGGGATAGGAGAGTACAATGAATGCAAAGGAATCTGGTATTTTGCTAACACTTTGGTGCTACAAATGTGATTCTCTGGCAGGTAGCATTTTTGAGTAAGAAGCCTCACTTTGGACGCAGGATCTATGATACTCAATGGCTTTGAATAGCCCGGAAGGCTATGAATAATATTTACTGAATCCTTAATTAAGAACTAGAGGTTTGCAGGCACTAGTTATGACATCTCTCTCAAACCATGTATAGAAATTGCCATAGTTTAACTATCATCTATGCTGTAGTTTCATGAACTCTTTAGTGGAAAATTAACCCAGTACAGAAATGTTTTCAAGTCTGAAATATGGTCCATAACTCACCACAGTATGCCAAGGTATTTATAAATTGTATTTACCTGGTTTTATCTTATATATCTTGGAATTGTTGAAGGGTTTGTGTGTGTGTGTGTGTGTGTGTACGCGCACATTCGCTAGTACACATAGTGGACAAAATTCAGCTGTTACGTTAGTGTAAATTAAGTTTAACTCAAATGAAGCTGGACTTTGGACTTGCACCAAAGTAACTGAGATCAGAATCTGGCACAATGGGCATATATACAAAGATAGGCATGTGTTAATGACATGTGCATAAAGCTACAGCTGCAAATCAGATAGCATGTGTGTGTCACAAAGAATAGTTGAATTAAAAATTTTAATTGCAAAATGCATAGTACGTTATCTTCGATACATTTCCTTCTGAGGAAAAAATCACATATGGAAAAAGATTGGTACAAAACTCTGCATATGGCAAATGATGCAGAATTCCAGGCTCTCTTCCACCCAACATTCTGCTTGTTTCATGAACTGCTCTGAGCTGGGGATAAGTAACTTCCACAGATAGAAGATGTGTGTGTGGAAGATGCACGTAGGGTGACATCTTGGCCCCATTGAAATCAACAGCAAAACTCCCATTGATCTTCAGTAAGATCAGGACCCCTAGTTTTTACCTGGCACACTTAGGGTGCCTACATCTCCAGCCCCTGCTTTCTAGCTCTATGAGTAAAGTAGTATTCAGTGGGAGTAAGGATGCCAGCATCTGGCCCTGTATCAGTACAAAGCATTAGCGCACACAAGGATTTGTTCTGTCCTTGTTTAAGGGGGAGATAAGGCTGTCCTACTTTTATGCCTATTTCCTTTCATAGCTCAGTCAGTCAGGGAATCTCTTTTCACAGGCTTTGCATATGTCTGGCCAATCAAATGTAGATCTTTTTCTGTGTGCCTATATAGACAATTTTAGACTGATCACTTTTTTCAAAAAAAAGTCTTCAAAGAAAATATTCGGCTAAATTCAATCATATCTTTTCCCCTGTAAGAAAATAAGGTGTCTGAAGGCTCTTGTCCCATTATTATTAGCTCCTTTGGAACAACCGTTTTTTTTTCTCCTTGTCTGTCTTCTGTAATCTGTTACAGTGAGTCATTTTTATTCTCACTGTTTGACAGAATAATAATTTAGAAGGGCTAAAAAGAACTGTCAGTACCAGAGGCAGATGGACCATGATTCTCATGTTTCACATTAGTCCTTTGTATGCTAGACCACTTTCCCATGGAGATGGGTGAGGGAAGTCATTCAACACTGAATATTTTTGGTCTATTGGTATTATTCATATGTATGCTAAACAATAATGGGCCAGATCATCCTTCCCATAGAAGGGGCTCTGCGTAGAGGAAAACTGGCTTGTTGACTTTCCCCAAATTGTTTTTGGAATGTGGTGGTGGGGAGGATTACTGTAAAGTGAAATAAAATTGGTGTTTTGATCCTAAATCCTGTTGTTACTTTCAGGAGCCCATGTCTGTCCATGGGGAAGATCTGAGTTTGTGGTTCCCTACACACTCCAATCCTTAGGAAGTTCAGTTCTACTGGAAACATACTGCTACAGTTTCCATATAAGAAACCACCTTTGTGACCCATCTGCAACGACAATGGTTCTAGGTCATGGAGTGGAAAAGCTAAAAATTTGAGGAAGTGTCAGGCTGCATTTAATTTTTTTCAAGTGTTCCCTGTGGGTTGGTGAAACAAATATTCCTGCTCCAGGCCACTCCTGTCACAGGGTGAAGAGACCCTTTAAGGCAGTTGCCACTCTGCCTAACCTGTGCCCAGTTTAATCATCTCTCTAGGAGGAGGAAATGAGTATGGAAGGATCATGTGACAGGAGAATTTAAGAAAGACGCAAACCTGCTTAGAAATATAAGGGCCGCTGGTGCTCATCGAGGGAGAGTAGACTGGGGAGGGGGCATTCTACTGAAGAGTTGAAGGATGACAGCCAAGAAAAGACTGGTGAAGAAGCCAGGCTGAGTACTGCAGGAGCGGCCCTGTGAAGAAGAAAAACAGTACAGTTTGTGTTACAGGAGAAGGTAGCCCAATTGTTTAGGGGTTTCAGGCAGGGGATCCACAATAAAGGGTAGGTGTTTGTTCCTCTATGCTACTATCTTGTCACTTGGAGAGTGAGAAGTTGAAGCCAAAAGAAAGGCTGAAGATTGTTGGAACAGGATGGATCCTTGGAGGGAAGTGCTGTGCCCAGCAAACATTTGTAGTAGGAAATTGATTTTAATGTTTTACTTTGGACTGTGGTGTAAGTCAGGAAGGATTAGATTTTTGTGCCTTCACCAGATGGCTATGTCCAACCTAAGTGACCTAGCCAGGCTGGGAGCTGGTAGATGTCTGCTCGGAGGGCATAAGGTGGCAGTGGACTGGCTTGAAGCACACTGAGTAAGTCTCTACCACAAGGGGTCAGTCTGCAGAAAAAGGAAATCAAAATGGGGTCTAAATTAAGAGGTCTGTGGTTCTCTAGGCCCTTGGTGAAGTGCAAATCCATAATATTTTAACAGTGTAACGGGGCTAGGAAGGCCAGGAAATCTAGTGGTTGGCACACCTGACTTCTAGCCTCTTGCTTCCCGGGTTGAGATGCCTCAGTCTTTAAGGCATTTGAGGTAGGAGCACCCTGGCCCTCTCACTCCAGCTGGAGTCTCCTGGGTCTCAGCGCAGAGCCCTGTGTGGGTCAACCCCTCTATAGGGGACCTCCCAGCGGGAAGTCTATGTCCACTGTCGTGGGCTACTTCCTACCGCTGTCCCTTCAGTTTGGGGCATGGACCCTATAGTCAAAGTCACTGTGTTGGCTTGTCTTTAGCAGTGCCCCCTCGTGGACGTTGGGTGGCATCCTGCTGCAGTCCTAATTCCTCTGGGCAGGGCAGCCATAAATTTGGTGGGACCAGAACCCCAAAGGTCTCAGTGCTTCAGTCACTCAGTTATCTCTTAGGTCAGGCGCTCCTAAGTCTCTTCCACAGTCTCCTTTAGCCAGAAATATGGTACTTATTTCCTGGTGGCTGCCTTGGCTTAGTGATCCTTCCCCTTAGGTAGGGGAGGCAGTCAGTGTCTGCCTCTTTGCCAGTCTGCTCCGATCTCCTTTTTTTCCCCCTCCTGGCCTGGCATTGGTTGCAGATATAACGGCAGAGCTAGTTTGGCCCAAAAGGTCTCCTTAACCCCTTCTGTGCCAGAGGTGCGGGTTGTCTGCTTCATAACAAACATGATATCTCTCTGTACATATCTCAGTAGACATACCATCCTAAAGAATGTTTTAGGATGATGCAAAAATTTGCAGGTTTTTAGTGTATTTTCTAAAAAGAACCCTATTAGCTTCATTGCTATTGAATGAAGCTCTTCTGATTGAAATTGTTGGTCTGGGTAATATAACCAGCCTAGGCAAGACACAAGGTCAAACACCCATACCTTTGCAAAAATTTCTGTCCCACTGGACTTTAAATGAATGGAAGTAGTCCAGAACCTGTATTGTATATCACTCCATCAGCAACTCCACAATGCTAGATAAATATTAAGTCAGAGGAAAAATAAATCTGTTGAATTGCCAATACTTCCTGCAGCAGTGGATTTTTCCTAGGATGTATCCCATCTGAGCACAGGACCCAGTTCAACCCTGCTTGGCTTATAGGACCAACAACTTTAGAAGCTTTCAGGGGTTCAACACAAGGGCTACTGTGTGGTCTGCAGGGATGATGACCCTATTCCCTACTGGGCTTTGACCCTGGAAATCCTGTTGGCTTGTCTAAATATTTTTTTCTGCATAGAAGGACAAACAAAACTAAAAGTCTCCAGTTATATGTGGTATACATTTGCTCATTTCATTATTGCTGAGGTTATTTGCTTTCTTTTCAGAGTTTGCACTCCTACTAATATATTTGTTACAGTTTTGCGAGGTTTTCCAATGAATGATAAACTTCCTGGGCCCTGATCCTGTGAAGTAAATCTTTGGCTCCCATTAAAGTAAGTAGGGGCTGAGGGTACTTGGTATCTTACATGATCAAGCCCTTGTAGAGGTTTTCACATTTCAAGTCAAATTTGCAAAAATTGTCCTGTTCAAGAAAATTCTGTAAAATTTTGCAGGCTTCCTCTCAAGAACATGGTCATTTTTTAGTGAAAGATCTTTTCTTATTAATATGGTCCTGTTTTTAAGCAAATCAGGTTTTGAAGTGAGCATTCAATATTTGCTAGATCTGTGTTTTTACTGAAATACATGGACTTTTTTTTGTGCATATTTCAACATGAAACCCTGAAAATGAAATTTCTTGGCCTTTCAGGAGCAAAACTGAGACACGCTTTCATAATCCTTTGCAAAAACATCTACCATCTCTGTTATATTATATATTATTTGGCTACTATTCATTCCTTTGGACTAGTGAGTAAGGATCTTGCAGAAGCGAACAAGTGTGGATTATTCTTAGTCCTTGTAAAGTAAGAACATACTGGAGCTGCGTCTCCACTCTGTCCTGCTAGTTTTAAACTGCTGTAATTCCAATTGAATTACAGCTACATAAAACTGGTGCAAAGGAGTAGAGAATCTTCTCTCTCAAAATAGCTGACTGTATTGTCCTATGCAGTGTTGTTGTAGCTGTGTCGGTCCCAGGATATTAGAGAAATAAGGTGGGTGAGGTAATATTTTTGTTGGACCCACTTCTGTTGGTGAGAGACACAAGCTTTTGAGGTACACAGAGCTCTTCCTCAGGTCTGGGAAAGGTACCCAGGGCAAGTCCTCATTTAAAATGCTGCATTGCCACAGCTGCACTGCTCTAGCACTTTAATGAAGACGCTGTAAATGAACAGGAGAAAGCTCTCCCATTGGCTTAATTAATGCACCTCCCCGAGAGGTGGTAGCTATGTTGGTGGGAGAAGATCTCCTGCTGACCTAGCGCTATCTACATATGTGGTTAGGTTGATATAATTTAGGGATTGTCTCCACTTACTGGGGGATTGATGCATGGCGATCGATCCACCAGGGTTCGATTTAGCAGGTCTTCCACCTATCGCTCTCTCATAGACTCCAGTACTCCATTGGAACGAGAAGCATAAAATAAGTCGACAGAAGCATTTCTCCCATTGACCCAGCATGGTGTAGACACTGCAATAAGTTGACCTAAGCTACATTGACTCCAGCTACATTATTCATGTAGCTGGAGTTGCGTAACTTAGGTCGACTTAACCCCATAGTGTAGACCTACCCTTAGTCACTCAAGAATGTGGATTTTTCACACCCCTGAGAGATGTAGTTATACAGTGTGACAAAGCTCCGACCTTGTCTCAGTGGATCCAGTGCTTCCTGGTGGATTATGCTAGCCTCAGAGGCTCACTGTGACCCTCCACGCAGCCCTTCTCTCTCTAGAGGCAAGGGTCACAGCCTACTGAGCCATCTTCATCATAAGCCAGCAAGGGAGGTGAGGAGAAACTATCTTCCTTTGCACAGTCTCTGTTGTCTCCCAGTCTTAGTGATTAGTTGGGGAGGGGAAGGGGGGAGCCTGGGCCTACCCTCTACTCTGGGCTCCAGCCCAGGGACCCTGATAGTAGCAGCTCTTGATAGCTGACTTTTTGGAAACAGGACAAGTACAATTCCCTGGGCCACTTCCCCACAGCAGCCCCCACTTCCTCAATATCATGGGAGGTATGTGATCATGGGAGACTTTAACTTCCCAGATATAGACTGGAGGACAAGTGCTAGTAATAATAATAGGGCTCAGATTTTCCTGGATGCGATAGCTGATGGATTCCTTCACCAAGTAGTTGCTGAACCAACAAGAGGGGATGCCATTTTAGATTTGGTTTTGGTGAGTAGTGAGGACCTCATAGAAGAAATGGTTGTAGGGGACAACCTTGGTTTGAGCAATCGTGAGCTAATTCAATTAAAACTAAATGGAAGAATAAACAAAAATAATCTGTGACTAGGGTTTTTGATTGCAAAAGAGCTAACTTTAAAAAAATTAAGGAAATTAGTTAGGGAAATGGATTGGACTGAAGAACTTGTGGATCTAAAGGCAGAGGAGGCCTGGAATTACTTCAAGTCAAAGTTGCAGAAACCTTCAGAAGCCTGCATCCTAAGAAAGGGGAAAAAATTCATAGGCAGGAGTTGTAGACCAAGCACCTTAGGGAGGTGATTAAGAAAAAGCAGAAAGCCTACAAGGAGTAGAAGATGGGAGGGATTAGCAAGGAAATCTACTTTATTGAGGTCAGAACATGTAGAGATAAAGTGAGAAAGGCTAAAAGTCAAGTAGAGTTGGACCTTGCAAAGGGAATTAAAACAAATAGTAAAAGATTCTATAGCCATATAAATAAGAGGAAAACAAAGAAAGAAGTGGGACTGCGAAACACTGAGGATGGAGTGGAGGTTAAGGATAATCTAGGCATGGCCCAATATCTAAACAAATACTTTGTCTCAGTCTTTAATGAGGAGCTTAGGGATAATGGTAGGACGACAAATGGGAAGGAGGATATGGAGGTAGATATTACCACATCTGAGGTAGAAGCCAAACTTGAACAGCTTAATGGGACTAAATCGGGGGGCCCAGATAATCTTCATCCAAGAATATTAAAGGAACTGGCACATGAAACTGCAAGCCCATTAGCAAAAATTTTTAATGAATCTGTAAACCCAGGAGTTGTACCATGTGACTGGAGAATTGCTAACATAGTTCCTATTTTTAAGAAAAGGAAAAAAGCAATCCGGGTAACTATAGGCCTGTCAGTTTGACATCTGTAGTATGCAAGGTCTGGGAAAAAATTTTGAAGGAGAAAGTAGTTAAGGACATTGAGGTCAATGGTAATTGGGACAAAATTCAACATGGTTTTACAAAAGGTAGACCATGTCAATCCTACCTGATCTCCTTCTTTGAGATGGTAACAGATTTTTTTAGACGAAGGAAACGCAGTGGATCTAATTTACCTCGATTTCAGTAAGGCATTTGATACGTTTCCACATGGGGAATTATTAGCTAACTTGGAAAAGATGGGGATCAATATGAAAATTTAAAGGTGGATAAGGAACTGGTTAAAGGGGAAACTACAATGGGTCACACTGAAAGGTGAACTGTCAGGCTGGAAGGAGGTTACTAGTGGAGTTCCTCAGGGATCGGTTTTGGGACCAATCTTATTTAATCTTTTTATTACTGACCTTGGTACAGAAAGCGGGAATGTGCTAATAAAGTTTGCGGATGACATGAAGCTGGGAGGTAATGTCAATGCAGACAAGGACCGGGATATCATACAGGAAGATCTGGATGACCTTGTAAACCGGAGTAATAGTAATAGGATGAAATTTAATAGTGGAAAGTGCAAGGTTATGCATTTAGGGTTTAACAAGAAGAATTTTTGTTATAAACTGGGGACGCATCACTTGGAAGTAACAAAGGAGGAGAAGGACCTCGGAGTATTGGTTGATCACAGGATGACTATGAGCTGCCAGCGTGATATGGCTGTGAAAAAAGCTAATGCAGTCTTGGGATGCATCAGGCGAGGTATTTCCAGTAGAGATAAGGAGGTGTTAGTACCTTTATACAAGGCACTGGTGAGACCTCATCTGGAATATTGTGTGCAGTTCTGGTCTCCCATGTTTAAGAAAGATGAATTCAAACTGGAACAGGTACAGAGAAGGGATACTAGGATGATCCGAGGAATGGAAAACCTGTCTTATGAAAGGAGACTCCAAGAGCTTGGCTTGTTTAGCCTAACCAAAATAAGGCTGAGAGGAGATGTGATTGCTCTCCATAAATATACCAGAGGGATAAATACCACAGAGGGAGAAGAATTATTTAAGCTCAGTACCAGTGTGGACACAAGAACAAATGGATATAAACTGGCCATCAGGAAGTTTAGACTTGAAATTAGACGAAGGTTTCTAACCATCAGAGGAGTGACGTTCTGGAACAGCCTTCCAAGGGAAGTTGTGGAGGCAAAAGACATATCTGGCTTCAAGACTAAGCTTGATAAGTTTATGGAGGCAATGGTATGATGGGATAGCCTAATTTTGGCAATTAACTGATCTTCAACTATTAGCAGTAGATATGCCCAATGGCCTGTGATGGGATGTCAGATGGGGTGGGATCTGAGTTACTACAGAATTCTTTCCTGGGTGTCTGGCTGGTGAGTCTTGCCCACATGCTCAGGGCTTAGCTGATCACCATATTTGGAGTCAGGAAGGAATTTTCCTCCAGGGCAGATTGGCAGAGGCACTGGGGATTTTTTTTTTTTGCCTTCCTCTGCAGTGTGGGGCACAGGTCACTTGCTGGAGGATTCTCTGCACCTCAAAGTCTTTAAACCACAATTTGAGGACTTCAATACTTGAGACATAGGTTAGAGATTTGTTACAGGAGTGGGTGGGTGAGATTCTGTGGCCTGCGTTGTGCAGGAGGTCAGACTAGACAATCATAATGGTCCCTTCTGACCTTAAAGTCTATGATTCTATGATCTATGTCACCCTTACCTCAGGGCCTCCTTTCTTGTGCCTGATAAGGTTTGTACTGCTCTGTTTCTCCAGCAGTGTGTCTTTTATAGCTCCTGACACACACACACCCCACCTGACTAAGTGGGAGGCTTTTAACTAGTTTCGGCCAGCCCCTGATTGGCTTCAGGTGTCCCAATCAACCTGGCTGTCTCCACTGCTTTCTGGAAGGATCTTAATTGGCCCCAGGTGTCTTGATTAACGTGGAGCAACTGCCATTTGGTTACCATGGTAACAGGGACTTGTTTAGCCTGGGGCTAACATATCTGTTTCTCACTACTTTCCTATAGCCATCTGGCCTTGCCCTGTCACAACAGATACAGGTTTGAAGTGTAGACCAGACCTCAGAGCGTCACAGCTAAACACGCGCTCAAACAGATAGAATATGTGGTAACTACTTATGCTAAATTAAGGGACCGTTCAAGGCGAAGTGGCCTGTTAAGTCCCTTAGAATATGTGCTAACTACTTATGGTAAACTATCTGTTTGAACTTGTGTTTAACTATGCCACTCTGAAGCACCTTTCCAAGATCAAAGGAAGATCTCTGTGTAGCTCAAAAGTTTGTTTCTCTCACCAACAGAAATTGGTCCAATAAAAGATATTACTGCACCCACCTTTCCTCTGTATTGTCCTAGGGCAAACTGACTTAATTAAGCTAATTATTAACAAGCTTCTATACAGTAGCTGTATTTTTTTAAAATACACATTGCCTTCTCATTTTACCAAAATTGGTAGCTATATGGGGTGAAGAATAACTCTTTACCATGTCGATTCAACATTTGGCACAATGGGGCCATAGTTTGACTTCTATATTTGGGGGTGGCGGGCGGAGGCTCCAGTCAGGCCAACGGGACCTTGCATGGGACAGGGTTGGGGAATTCCATGCCTGCCCACAGGGGCTTCATTTCAGATTTTGGCGTCCCCATCCTAGCCACTATGGTTGTAGAAGCCCTCTACACCAACATTCCACACAAAGATGGACTACAAGCCGTCAGGAACAGTATCCCTGATGATGTCACGGCAAACCTGGTGGCTGAACTTTGTGACTTTGTCCTCACCCACAATTATTTCACATTTGAGGACAATGTATACCTTCAAGTCAGCGGCACAGCTATGGGTACCCGCATGGCCCCACAGTATGCCAACTTTTTTATGGCTGACTTAGAACAAGGCTTCCTCAGGTTTCATCCCCTAATGCCCCTACTCTACTTGCACTACACTGATGACATCTTCATCATCTGGACCCATGGAAAAGAAGCCCTTGAGGAATTCCACCAGGATTTCAACAATTTCCATCCCACCATCAACCTCAGCCTGGACCAGTCCACACAGAGATCCGCTTCCTGGAGACTACAGTGCTAATAAGTGATGGTCACATAAACACCACCCCATACCAGAAATCTACTGACTGTTATACTTACCTACTTGCCTCCAGCTTTCATCCAGGCCACATCACATGATCCATTGTCTACAGCCAAGCTCTAAGATGCAACCGCATTTGCTCCAATCCCTCAGACAGAGACAAATACCTACAGGATCTCTATCATGCATTCTTAAAACTACAGTGCCCACCTGGTGAAGTGAAGAAACAGATTGACAAAGCCAGAAGAGTACCCAGAAGTCATCTATTACAGGACAGGCCCAACAAAGAAAGTAACAGAACACCACTAGCCGTCACCTTCAGCCCCCAACTAAAACCTCTCCAGTGCCTCATCAAGTAAATACAGCCTATCCTGAAGGATGATCCCTCACTCTCACAGACCTTGGCAGACAGGCCAGTCCTCGCTTACAGACAGCCCCCCAACCTGAAGCAAATACTCACCAGCAACCACACAATAGAAACACTAACCGAGGAACCTATCCTTGCAACAAACCCCATTGACAACTCTGTCCACATATCTATTCAAGGGACACCATCACAGGACCTAATCACATCAACCACACCAGCAGGGGCTCGTTCACCTGCACATCTACCAATGTGATATATGCCATCATGTGCCAGCAATGCCCCTCTGCCATGTACATTGGCCAAACTGGACAGTCTCTATGCAAAAGAATAAATGGACACAAATCAGACGTCAAGAATTATAACATTCAAAAACCAGTCAGAGAACACTTCAACCTCCCTAGATACTCAATTACAGACCTAAAAGTGGCAATTCTTCAATAAAAAAACTTCAAAAATAGACTCCAACAAGAAATTGCAGAACTGGAATTAATTTGCAAACTGGACACCATCAAGTTAGGCTTGAATAAAGACTGGGAGTGGATCGGTCATTACACAAACTAAAAACTATTTCCCCATGCTAATTTCCCCCCTATTGTTACTCACACCTTCTTGTCAACGATTTGAAATGGGCCATCCTGATTATCACTACAAAAGATTTTTTTTCTCCTGCTGATAATAAACCACCTTAATTGATTTGTCTTGTTAGAGTTGGTATGGCAACCCCCATCTTTTCATGTTCTCTGTGTGTGTATGTGTGTGTGTATATATATGTGTGTGTGTGTGTGTGTATATATATATACACACACACACACATATACACACACACAGAACATGAAAAGATGGGGGTTGCCATGTGTGTGTGTGTATATATATACACACACACTCTTCCTACTGTACTTTCCACTCCATCCATCTGATGAAGTGGGTTTTAGCCCACAAAGGCTTATGCCCAAATGAATTTGTTAGTCTCTGAGGTGCCACAAGTACTTCTTGTTCTTTTAACTGTGATTCCAGGGGCTACTTAGACAACTGAAAGCTCTAGTGTTTTTGCAGATAACTTAGAAATATCTGACAAGAGCATAGTATCTAGTTCCTATATCAAGAAAGAAAATTAAATAAATATTAGACTCACTCAGCTCTAATACTAACATGTTCTGACATTTTGTGGCAAGTTACTTATGGGACACTAGTTAGGTTTAAAAATGCAATGTATATTCTTACTCAGCTATTCTTACTAAAGTCAGAAGGGACCATCGTGATCATCTAGTCTGACCTCCTGCACGTTGCAGGCCACAGAACGTCACCCATTCACTTCTGTAATAGATCCCCTAACCTCTGGCTGAGTTACTGAAGTCCTCAAATCATGGTTTCAAGACTTCAAGTTACAGCGAATTCACCATTTACACTAGTCTAAACTTGCAAGTGGCCCCAGGCTGCAGAAGAAGATGAAAAACCCCCATGGTCTCTGCCAATCTGATCTGGGGGAAAATTCCTTCCTGATACCAAATATGACAATAAGTTAGACCCTGACCATGTGGCAAGACCCACCAGGCAGATACCTGGGAAGGAATTCTCTGTAGTAACTCGGTCTCCAGCTGTTGGGGATTTTTGCTAGAGGCAGTCACTGATGGGCCACACATCATTGTAGGTAGTCCTGTCATACCATCCCCTCCATAAACTTATCAAGCTAAGTCTAACGCCACTTAGGTTTTTTGACCCCATTGCTCCCCTTGGAAGGCTGCTCCAGAACTTCACTTACTTGTTGAATGCCAGTTTATATGTATTTGTTCTGGGATCCACATTGATGCTTAACTTAAATAACTCCTCTCCCTCCCTGGTATTTATACCTCTTATGTATTTCTATAGAGCAATCCTATTTCCCCCCAGCCTTCTTTTGGTTAGGCTAAACAAGCCAAGCTCTTTGAGTCTCCTCTAATAAAATAGGTTTTCCATTCCTCAGATCATCCTAGTAGCCCTTCGCTGCATCTGTTCCAGTTTGAATTCATCTTTCTTAAACATAGGAGACCAGAATTACGCACAATACTCCAGATGAGGTCTCACTGTTCTAACACTTCCCTGTCTCTATTGGAAATACCTTGCCTGATGATACATTATAGGACTGCATTAGTCTTTTTCACAGTCACATCAGATCAGTGGCTCATAGTTATCCTGTGATCAACCAATACACTCAGCTCTTTTTCCTGCACCGTCACTTCCAACTGATAAGTCCCCAGTTTATAGCAAAAATTCATATTGTTAGTCCCTAAATGCATGACTTTGCAGTATTAAATATTATCCCAGTTCTCTTACTCCAATTTACAAGGTCATCCAGATCTTCTTGTATGGTATTCCAGTCCTCCTCAGTATTGGCGATACCTCCCAACTTTGTCTCATCTGCAAATTTTATTAGCACACTCCCACTTTTTGTGCCAAGGTCAGTAATAAAAAAGTTATATAAGGTTGATCCCAAGACTGATCCCTGAGGAACTCCACTATTAACGTCCCTGTAGCCTGACAGTTCACCTTTCAGTATAACCTGTTGTAGTTTTCCCTTTAACCAGTTCCTTTTCTACCTTTTAGTTCTCATATTAATCCCACTCTTCTGCAATTTAACTAATAATTTCTCATGTGGAACTAAGCATCAGAGGGGTAGCCCTGTTAGTCTGTATCCACAAAAACAATGAGGAGTCTGGTGGCACCTTAAAGACTAAAAGATTTATCTGGGCATAAGCTTTTGTGGGTAAAAAACCCACTTCTTCAGATGCATGGAGTGAAAATTAGATACAGGCATAATTATGTACACTGGCACATGAAGAGAAGGGAATTACCTTACAAGTGGAGAACCAGTGTTGAGAAGGCCAATTCAGTTAGGGTGGATGTGGGCCACTCCCAGTAATTGATGAGGAGGTGTCACTACCAAGAGAGGGAAAATTGCTTTTGTAGTGAGCCAGCCACGCCTAGTTCCTATTCAAGCCCAAATTAATGGTGTTAAGTTTGCAAATGAACTGTAGCTCTGCAGTTTCTCTTTGAAGTCTGTTTTTGAAGGTTTTTTTTTGTTGAAGGATGTTATTGAATGTACAGGGAGATTGAACCAACTGATCAGCATCCTGTACAGCAAACAGGAGAAGATCAAGAATGAGTTCTCAAAACTGGAGACTCACATACAAACCCAGCCTTCCACACAAACTTTCACATGGCTGGACTTTACAAAAATGAGACAAGCCATTTACAGTGCACACTTCACTTCTCTACAGAGGAAAAAGGACAGTAAACTATTTAAACTCCCACATGCCACAGGGGGCTACAGCAGTGGTACCCTTAATTCACCCAACAATATTGTTAATCTATCCAGCCACACACTTAGGACAGACTCTTCTGCCAGGCTATCTTGGGAACTCTCTTTCTGCCCCACCACCCCCACACACATGATACAGTTCTGCAGTGATCTGAAAGCCTACTTTCACCAGCTCTAACTCAAGGAATATTTTCAACACACCACTGAACAGTGCACTGACCCACAGGAACCCTCCTACAAACACTACAAGAAGAATAATTCTGTGTGGACTCCTCCTGACGGTCAAAATGACAGACTGGACTTCTACATAAAGTGCTTCCGCAAATGTGCACAGGCTGAAATTGTGAACAAACAGCATCACTTGCCCCATAACCTCAGCCATACAGAACGCAACGCCTTCCACACCCTCAGAAACAACTCTGACATTATAATCAAAGGGGCTGAAAAAGGAGGTTCTGTAGTCATCATGAACAGGTCGGATTATGAACAGGAGGCTGCCAGGCAACTCTCCAACACCACATTCTACAGGCCACTATCCTCCGATCCCACTGAGGAGTACCAAAAGAAACTACACCATCTGCTCAAACTCCCCACTACAGCACAGGAACAAATCTACACAGACACTCCTAGAGCCTGGACCAGGGTTATTCTATCTGCTACCCAAGATCCATAAACCTGGAAACCCTAAACTCCCCATCATCTCAGGCATTGGCACTCTTACAGCAGGATTATCTGGCTATTTCGACTCTGTCCTCAGACCCCACGCTACCAGCACTCCTAGCTATCTTCAAGATACCACCAACTTCCTGAGAAAACTACAGTGCATTGGTGATCTTCAGAACACCATCCTGGCCACCATGGTTGTAGAAGCTCTTTACACCAATATTCCACACGAGGATGGATTATAAGCTGTCAGGAACAGTATCCCTGATCAGGCCACGGCACACATGGTGGCTGAGCTTTGTTTTGATTTTTCCTTACCCACAACCATTTCAAATTTGGGAGCAACTTCTACCCTCAAGTCAGTGGTACTGCTCTGGTTACCTACATGGCCCCACATTTTTATGGCTGACTTAGAACAATGCTTTCTCAGCTCTCGTCCCCTAGTACCCCGCCTCTACTTGTGCTACATTGATGACATCATCATCATCAATTGGACCTATGGGAAGGAGGTCCCTGAAGAATTCCACCTGGATTTCAACAATTTCCACCCCACCATCAACCTCCGCCTGGACCAGTCAACACAAGAGATCCGCTTGCTGGAGACTACAGTGCAAATAAGTGATGGTCACAAACACTACCCTATACCAGAAACCTACTGAATGCTTTACTTACCTACATGCCTCCGGCTTCCATCAGGGACACATCACATGATCCACTGTCTACAGCCAAGCCCTAAGATACAACCGCATTTGCTCCAATCCCTCAGACAGAGACAAACACCTACAAGATCTTTATCAAGCATTCTTAAAACTACAGTACCTACCTGGGGAAGTGAGGAAACAGATTGACAGAGCAAGACAGGTCCCCATAAGTCACCTACTACAGGACAGGCCCAACAAGGAAAACAGAACAGAACACCACTGGTCATCATGTACAGCCGCCAGCTAAAACCTCTCCTGCACATCATTAATGATCTACAACCTATCATGGAAAATGATCCCTCACTCTCGCTCTCTTGGGAACTAGGCCAGTCCTCACTTACAGACAGCCCCCCAACCTGAAGCAAATACTCACCAACAACTACACACCACACTAGAGAAACATTAACCCAGGAACCAATCCCCGTAACAAACCCTGTTGCCTACTCTGTCCCCATATCTACTCTAGCAACACCATCAGAGGACCCAACCACAACAGCCACAACATCAGCGGCTCATTCACTTGCATATCTACTAATGTTATATATGCCATCATGTGCCAGCAGTGCCCCTCTGCCATGTACATTGGCCAAACTGGACAGTCTCTATGTAAAATAATAAATGGACACAAATCAGACATCAGGAATGGTAACATACAAAAGCCAGTAGGAGAACACCTCAGTCTCCCTGGACATTCAACAACAGATTTAAAAGTAGCCATCCTTCAACAAAAAACTTGAAAACAGACTTCAAAGAGAAACTGCAGAGCTACAATTCATTTGCAAACTTAACACCATTAATTTGGCCTTGAATAGGGACTGGGAGTGGCTGGCTCACTACAAAAGCAATTTTCCCTTTCTTGGTATTAACATCTCCTCATCAATTATTGGGAGTAGACCACTTCCACCCTAACTGAATTGGCCTTGTCAACACTTGTTCTCGACTTCTCTTCATGTGCCAGTGTATATATTTATGCCTGTATCTGTAATTTTCACTCCATGCATCTGGAGAAGTGGGTTTTTTTACCCATGAAAGCTTATGCCCAAATAAATCTTAGTCTTTAAGGTGCCACCGGACTCCTTGTTGTTCATGTGGAACTGTATCGAATGCCTTACAGACATCCAGGTAGATTAGATCTTTTAGACCTTTGTCTAAAACAGCAGTTCTCAAACTTTAGCAACCCAAGGACCCCAATTCTGATTTAACATTTTTCTGACGCCCCCCCCCAAGCTGGCTTTCTAATTTTCCATGGGGGTGCTTAGCCCCAGGCCCCACCTCCATTCCACCCTGTCATAAATATAAAGGGAAGGGTAACCACCTTTCTGTATACAGAACTATAAAATCCCTCCTGGCCAGAGGCAAAACCCCTTCTTCACCTGTAAAGGGTTAAGAAGCTAAGATAACCTTGCTGGCACCTGACCAAAATGACCAATGAGGAGACAAGATACTTTCAAAGCTGGAGCGGGGGCGGGGGGGGGGGACAAAGGGTCTGTCTGTGTGATGCTTTTGCTGGGAACAGATCAGGAATGCTTTTCAGAACTTCTGTTAAGTTAGTAAGTAATCTAAGTAGAAATGCATTAGATTTCCTTTTGTTAAATGGCTGGTAAAATAGGTTGTGCTGAATGGAATGTATATTCCTGTTTGTGTCTTTTTTTAAACTTAAGGTTTTGCCTAGAGGAATTCTCTATGTTTTGAATCTGATTATCCTGTAAGGTATTTACCATCCTGAGTTTACGGAGGTGATTCTTTTACTTTTTCCTTTAATTAAAATTCTTCTCTTAAGATCCTCATTGCTTTTTCCTTGTTCTTAAGATCCAAGGGTTTGGGTCTGTGTTCACCTATGCAAATTGGTGAGGATTTTTATCAAGCCTTCCCCAGGAAAGGGGGTGTAGGGCTTGGGGGGATATTTTGGGGGGGAAGATGTCTCCAAGTGGGCTCTTTCCCTGTTCTTTGTTTAACACGCTTGGTGGTGGCAGCATAGAGTTCAAGGACAAGGCAAAGTTTGTACCTTGAGGAAGTTTTTAACCTAAGCTGGTAAGAATAAGCTTAGGGGCTCTTTCATGCAGGTCCCCACATCTGTACCCTAGACTTCAGAGTGGGGAAGGAACCTTGACACACCCCTTCCCCCCCAAGGCCCCGTCTCCACCCCATCTCTCCCTGCCCCCACTCCATCCTGCCTCTTTCCGCCCCCTCCCCGAAGCAGGCCCATCCCTGCTCCTTCCCCTCCCTCCCAGTACCTCCTGTATGCTGCTGAACAGCTGTTCTGTGATATGCAGGGGGTACTGGGAGGAAAGGGGAGGAGTTGATCAGTGGGGCCAGCAGTCCGAGATTTGACTCGCAGACCCCCCTGGAACAAGACATCACTTGCAGACCCCCTGGAGTACCCTCGCGGACCCCCTGGAGTACCTCAGTTTGAGAACCACTTGTCTAAAAAAAATATCAGTCATCTTCTCAAAGAAAGATGTTAGTAACTTTATTACCACCTCTTGAATACAACAATTGAAACAATTGTAGAAAAATCTTCAATTACTTTCTATCATTTAAGCTACTTACTTTTTTGCAGTTCACAAAACAAAAAAATGAGTCACTGTGGGGAAGTTGAGGGCCAAAGAATAAATTCTGCTTGCTGTGACACATTATTGAACTCAATCTTAGCCGTATAGCCTGTATTGCTCACAAGAGACAGAACTAGAACATACTGTACTGCCTCTGAGAAATAGTATAAAGAAAGAAATAGGTGAAGTTAGATTTAATTCACATCCTTGTACTACTGTTCAAAAAAATAGTTCATGGTTCTAATCTTCTTGTTCTTTCTTTCCATCGACTTATAAGATGGGATGACTGAAAAGTGTCTTGGGTTTGTGCGTATGTTGGCCTTTTTTGAGGGGGAAGAGGAAGGAGAAGGGCTAAAAGGGAGAAATTTGATATAAAACACACTGATATACCAAAAAAACCGAACAGTTGATGACTGTTAAAGTAGTAAATGACTAACGTATGATTGGTAAATGACTGAGAGATAACTATCATCCATTCTCTCAACAAGTTTCCTCTAGGAGAAAGATAGATGCAGGGCAATAGTAGTACATTTATAAATAGAATTATGTAACACAAACGACAAATATAAATGGGTTGTCTCCTTATATTCTTTTTGTCCACTATACTGTGAGTCTCTTATTAACAGAGACTCAAACAATAGTATCTGTTTCCAGGTTTGTCAAACCAATTTTCATATAAAATTCATTCAGTTTAGAGGTAAACACTATCACCTCTCCAAACTCAACCTAGACTCAAATCATGATGTTCTTTTTTGCACATATCCAGCAATGAAACTTGAACATGTCCAATTAGGCCCTCAGTTACAGCTGTATGACCCCATGCTTTCAATAAAGCATGTTTTCTTCAAAGGGTTTGTGGAAGTCAAAGTGACTGGAAAGAATTAAGCAGCTCTGTGCATGATTCACAGGGAGGACCAGAATCCAGGTCATTCTCTCATAGCCACTGAAGAACCAAGATGGCTAACATACACAAAAGGGAGTAAAAAATTATTTTCTGTCAAAAAAGCGTACAGAAGACTGAACATACCCGAGAGACAGAAGTGTTGAGTTAGAAGCTGTCATTAGAAGAAAAGGAGTACTTGTGGCACCTTAGAGACTAACCAATTTATTTGAGCATAAGCTTTCGTGAGCTACAGCTCACTTCATCGGATGCATACTGTGGAAAGTGTAGAAGATCTTTTATACACACAAAGCATGAAAAAATACCTCCCCCACCCCACTCTCCTGCTGGCAATAGCTTATCTAAAGTGATCACTCTCCTTACAATGTGTATGATAATCAAGGTGGGCCATTTCCAGCACAAATCCAGGGTTTAACAAGAACGTCTGCGGGGGGAGGGGGGGGGTTAGGAAAAAACAAGGGGAAATAGGTTACCATGCATAATAACTTAGCCACTCCCTAACCTATTTCCCCTTGTTTTTTCCTAACCCCGCCACCCACCCCTCCTCAGAAGTTCTTGTTAAACCCTGGATTTGTGCTGGAAATGGCCCACCTTGATTATCATACACATTGTAAGGAGAGTGGTCACTTTAGATAAGCTATTACCAGCAGGAGAGTGGGTTTGTGTGTGTGGGGGGGGGGTGAGAAAACCTGGATTTGTGCTGGAAATGACCCAACTTGATTATCATACACATTGTAAGGAGAGTGATCACTTTAGACTATTGCCAGCAGGAGAGTGGGGTGGGGGGAGGTATTTTTTCATGCTTTGTGTGTATAAAAGATCTTCTACACTTTCCACAGTATGCATCCGATGAAGTGAGCTGTAGCTCACGAAAGCTTATGCTCAAATAAATTGGTTAGTCTCTAAGGTGCCAAAAGTTCTCCTTTTCTTTTTGCGAATATAGACTAACACGGCTGTTACTCTGAAAGCTGTCATTAGTATATGATCATTTTTCAGATTAGAAAGGCCTACAGAAGTTTTTCTCATTTAGTGTGAAAACATGCACTAGTTTGTTACTCTAGAGTTATGCATGATTAACAGGCTGAAGGCTGCTGACACAACATTTTTTTAAAGGATTAAAGAAAATGGAAGCATTGTTTTGAGTAAAAATGAATTACTTGTTTTTTGTTTAAAAAACCCCATCACCAGCAAAAAATATAGCAAAACCAAACAGTGTCCCGCTAATTTTGATTTTAATTAAGAAAACTACTAAGAGAGGGATGCACAAGTAACTTTTTTTTTAAAACCCTCATGGCGTGGCAAAGGGCCAAATCTTTAAAGGTATTAGCTACACCAGCCTAAAGGTATAGTTTCCCCATACTGCTGATGTATAACTCTTGTTAATGCTTATCAGAGTTGCATGCATATCCTGAGAATAGTGTGTTCCTCTAGCAAGAAATACAGTGAGATCAAAAGTCTGGACCATCAAGGGAGCCCTTACGTTCAAATGTTAAACAAGCTACCTTTGGTTGTATCCTCATAAGCTACTGTGCTGATTAAAATAAACAGGTTTCTGTGTTGAAGGACAGACAGTAACTTTTTGGTATAGTAAAATGGCCCTCCAGGGGTTAATTGGGTTACTTGGAGCAGTGGTTCTCAACCAGGGGTATGTGTACCCCGGTGGTACACAGAGGTCTTCCAGGGGGTACATCAACTCATCTAGATATTTGCTTAGTTTTACAACAGGCTACATAAAAAGGACTAGCGAAGTCAGTACAAACTAAAATTTCATACAATGACTTGTTTATATTGCTCTATATACTATGCACTGAAATGTAAGTACAACATTTTATAATTATATGGTAAAATGACAAAGTAAGCAGCTTTTCCGTAATAGTGTTCTGTGACACTTTTGTATTTTTATGTCTAATTTTGTAAGCAAGTAGTTTTTAAGTGAGGTGAAACTTGGGCTACACAAGACAAATCAGACTCCCAAAAGGGGTACAGTAGTCTGGAAAGGTTGAGAACAACTGACTCACAGCATTATAGGTTCGAGTCATGCTCCAGTCTATTTAGCATGCATTTTCCCCCCATTCTGTTTGCATGTGGTTGAATATATTGGCAAAAGGAAAAACATAAGAATGGCAATTTATGGGAAAATTGTGGAGTTTAATGAGGAATGGCAGCAATATCTTGAAAAACTGGCCCACTATTTTCTTGCAATTGAAATATAGATTAGGACAAACAGAAAGCAATTTTCCTCAGTGTCTGTGGCAGTCAAACCTACTCCCTCTTAAGGAGTTTGTTACAACTTCAGGGCTAGTACACACTAACACTTATTTCTGTATAACTTAAATCTCCCCCCTCGCCCCCCATCCCCAGCAATGTAAGTTACACTGACCTAAGCACCGGTGTGGACAGCACTATGTTGGTGGGAGAATCTCTCCCGCCGACATAGCTACCACTGCTTGGGGGTGTGTGGGAGAGCTCTCTCCAATCGGCATAGAGCATCTGCACTAGCAATGCTACAGTGATGCAGCTACATCGGTGCCACTGTAGAGATTCTAGCGTAGACTAGCCCTCAGAAACCAGGAGGGAAGTTTAGAAGATGGTAACGGAGCACTACATACCAAAGTCAAACATTATTGTGGAACGTTTCAAGTTCAACAGAATAAGGAGGCAAAGTGAAAGTATAGCTGTGTATGTTGCGGCACTAAAACCATTAATGGACTAATGCTCACTTGAAAATGGTCTAGAGGATATACTGCAGGACAGATTTGTTTGTGGTATTGAGAGAATCCAAAGATGGTTGCCCTCAGAGGGGAGCTTAATTTAGCCCAAAGCAGTAGAATTAGCAACAGCTATGGAAGCAGCAGTTAAAAAGTTACAAGATTTGCACTTAGAATGCAGGGGAAATCAAACTGACTCAATAAATAAAATGCAAAGCAAGCTGAGAAATTCTCAGGCTCCTGAGCAGTGTTGTCAGTGTGGAGGAGCTCATTTTGCATCAGTTCTTAAACTTAAAACAGTTCAGTGTCACAAATGCCTCAAGACTGGACAGTTAGCCAGCAAATGTAAAGGTGACTCTCCAACAGCATCTTAATACCAGGCGAGCACACCACAAAAGACCAGAGGGAAAGGGAGAAAGCAGAGTGAATTTTACCCTGAATGGGAGGAAGACACAGGAGGAGGAGATACACGCTGTGTAAAAGGAAAGAAAGTGGGACCGCATGAAGTAACATAATGGTGAGCTATACAGTCAGTACAAATGGAAATAGATATAGAGACTTCAGCAATTGTAATCAATGACTATATATTTCAGTAGTGCAAAGCTGGACTGAATAATGAACCTACATATCTACACTGGAGAACCCATCCAGGTGGTGGGTTCTGTGCTTATCCCTGTAAAATGTAAAAGCCCAAAGAAAAAGTTACTTGTCCTAGTGATCTGGAGACAAAAGCAGAGATTGGATGCAAGAAATTGGGAGGCAATTTCCAGTTTAGACCCTAGCAAAATACCAGCACTCAGGAAGGTCTGGATGTTCTGTTTTATTAATTTAGATGGCATAAATGGCTCAAGAATCAAAAGGTGTTAGTGTAAGGAGACTGTTGCCCCCTTACTAACATTCAGTGGGGGTGTTTTAGTTGCTAGCTCCTAGTACTAAAAAGGGGGAAGGGTCTATGGGGAATCAGGACCCTGAGACTGCCAGTCCCCAGGAACAATGGGGAGAGGCCAATGCTCCAGGTCAGCGTGAATGACAGGGCGAGCAGGCTAATCAGGGAGTCAGGCCAGGGAGGTCCCGTCCTCCGTGTGAGCTGGATTTGCCTGGACCAGACAGAGTGGGGCCAAGCTAAGGAGAAAGCAGGGGCCCGAGCTGAGCTGGGGAGCAGAGCTGTGCCAGATCCAGAGAGAGCAGACCCTGTCCTGGGAGCAGAGCTGAAGTCCCAAAGCTTGAGGCACAGCCCAGAGAGCAGACTTGCCCTGGGAGGAGAGCTGCTGCAACCAGAGCCAAAGGGTCCAGAAAAGCAGCCCAGGAAGCAGGTCAGTGCTGGGAGCAGAGTCACAGAAGCAGCCTACAGAGCAGACCTGTCCTGGGAGCAGAGCTGTAGCAACCAGAGCCAGAGGGGCCAAAGAAGCAGCCCAGGGAGCTGGAGGCAGAGCAGCAGCAGCAGTGCTGAGACAGAGTGGTGGAGCTGGGGCTGGAGCAGTCCGGAGCTTGGTGCGGTGAGCAGCTGGGGAGAGCAAGGGGGACCCTGGGCAGCAGGCCCAGCACAGGGAGATGCCTCAGCCAAGAGGCTCTGCAGGCCAGGCTTGGATCGTAACCCCAACAGGGTGGGGGTGACACTGGGAAGAAGGGTCCTACCACTTAGAGCCTGAGAGCGTGTGGACACCACGAGAGCAAGTGTCCAATCCACAGCATCCCTGCAGCACAGCCAGGGCCTGAGAAGAAGGCCTGGGACTTACAAGGAACAGACTGTGAACTGCCCTGACGTTCCAGAGACACTGTTTGTGATGTTCCCTGCCACAGAGCGGGTTGATGTGTTTCCTTTAACCTTTCCCATTTTTCCTTATTCTTTTTAAAATTAATTGTTGCTTAAATAACTTGCATTTGCTTTAACTTGTATGTAATAGTCAGTGGGTCAGAGAAGTGCCCAGGGCAGAGAGATTACCCCGGAATGGGGACACCCTAGCCCCTGTCCTAGGTGACCACAGCAGGGTTGGGGGTCGAGCCCCCCAGGAATCCTGGGCTCAGCCTTGTTGGAGTTACGGGGACTCTGCCAGATAGGAGAGTGGAAGGGGAGTCCTCAAGGGCAGGGAGGCCACTGGGTAAAGGAAGTGGGAGCGAGGACTCAGATCCTTTCGCTAGCCCACTTCACCGGGGTAGTGCAATAGCGGGACTATTCCCCCACTTACATTAGCATAACCCAGTCACTGTCCAATATTAACCAGTGTTAAACAATGTACAGAGTTTGCTAAAAAGAGCCCTCAGCCTTCTTAGTATCATGGCAAACACACCATTAAAAATCCTTTTAGTCTTTAATAAAATATACAGAAAAGAAAAAAAAGTTAAAGCACTTTACATTTTAAGTATTAAATAAGGCTCTCTTTTTAACAGCCCTTATTCCCTTTCTCTCCAGCTACAGAGAATCTTTAAAAGGAAAAAAAAAAACCCTTGTCTGACAGTCTGGTAATACTTCTCCCCCCCCCACAACAGAACAATTAAGTCGAATGGGCTGGAGCTGCTGTTAAAGTCTGATCCCATTTCCTAAAGACAAAACAAGACAAATACACAGAAGGGAGAGAGAAGAACAGCAAAGACAGAAAATGCAGCTTCTGTCTCTGATGTTGACTTCTACTTGCAATCTCATTGCTGGAAAAACACAAGCCTAGCACATGGTCTTCTCAGCCTCTCTAAGACCTGGCAAACTTATATCAGGGTTGGGCTGTTTAGGGCATTCTTTTGTCTGCCTTCTGGCTAACAAGGTGGGTGAGGTAATATCTTTTATTGGATCAACTTCTAGTGGTGAGAGAGACAAGCTTTTGTGCTTTTTTCCTTCTGGTCCTAGTGTTCCTGTCTTGCCAGACTGTTATTAGACAGAAGGCAAAAGGAGAAGGTTTGGAAAAAGAAATAACATGGGGAAGGAAAATGACACACTGGGGATGGGGGAGGTGTAGGGTGACCAGGTGTCTGGTTTTCGACCGGAACACGCAGTTGAAAAGGGATCCTGGAGGCCCCGATGGCAGCCGTCTTTGGATTCTCTCATTCATACCACAAACACCTGTCCTGCAGTGTATCCTCTTGCCAACTTTCTACTCTCACAAAACCGAACACCTTTGCCCCACCCATGCCCTGCCCCTTCTGAGGCCCCACCCCCACTCACTCCATCCCCTCCCTCCGTCACTCGCTCTTCCCACCCTCACTCACTCGCTCATTTTCACCAGGCTGGCTCAGAGGGCCAGTATTTATACCCAGGATGGGGTCAAACCAAAATATTTTTAAAGAAATATAAATTCTTTATGTCCTCAGAGAAAAAGAGTGAGACTGGGTTAGAGAGGCTGGAAAAGGATGGCATCATTTCTCCAGTGTAGTTTTCTGAACAGGCCACACCTATAGTGCCTGTGGTTAAATCAGGCAAGACCATCCACATCTGTGGGGATTATGAAATCCCAGGGAATCAAGTCTCCAAGGTAGACAATTACCCCTTTCCACAGACAGAGAACTTGCTGGTAGTGTTAGATGGCGTCAAAAATGTAGTGAGCTGGACATGTTTCAGGCATAGCAGTAGACGAGGCTGGAGGAGGATTGTAAGACATTGACCAATATAAACACTCATAAGGGCTTATGCCAGTACAATAGATTGCCATATGGAATATCCTCGGCACCACAAACTTTGCTGAACATCTGTCAGCACTGAAGAACATACTTCAAAGATTGGAGGCAATGAGGTTTGGCTTAAAAGTAAACACTTCTTTTATGAGGCTGAAAGTGATGTACCAGGGCTACAGGATAGACAAGGAGGGGCTTTACCCTGTGGCAGACACTGTCGCGGTGAATGAACAGGCCCCAACACAGCTGAGGTACAAGCATACTTAGGTATATTAAATTATTAGCACAGATTTTTCCCAAATGTTTCAGTACTTGTAAAGCCCTTGCATCAACTCCTGAGGAAGGAGACTCCCTGGTACAGAGAGAGAGAGACAGAGACACTGCTTTCCAGGAGTCTAAAAAGCTACTCAAGTCTTTGGAGCTTCTTGTTCATTTTGACCAGTGCAAAGAATTATTCCTATCATGTGATGTTTTATCATATGGGGTAGTGGCAGTTTTGTTGCATGGCGTGATGGATGCTGGAGAATGAACTATTGGATGTTTCCAGCTCATTGACTAAAGATGAATGGGGTTATTCTCTGGTAGAGAAAGACAGACAGTCTAGCTAATATTTTTGGAATAAAAAACCCCCATCAGTATCTGCATGGGAAACATTTTACCATTCTGACAGCTCACAGACCACTTGTGGGACTCTTCAGGGAAAACAATGGTGTGATGGTCCTGTCAGCTGACGAGCTACAGTGTTGGGCTTCAACCTTAGCCATTTATGGGTATAGGATAGCCCATAAGGCAGGGGCATCAGCATGCCAGAGGGCCAGTATTTATACCCAGGATGGGGTCAAAGGCCTCAGTCGATTGCCATTACCAGAACAATCTGGTGCTACAGAGCCTCCAGGAGAGATTGCTTTATTCCTGGAATAGCAGGTACCAGTTAAGGCTTCCCAGATAAGGAAGTGGACTAAACAGGACCCTATCCTATCCTGGGTGTAGCAGCACATTCTGCAGGGCTACCAAATCAGCACGAGCTGGAAAAGTTTCACCCATTTAAGACTGAGCATAGAGAATGGATGTATTTGTGGGGCACAATAATAACTGTCGTCCCCCCACCGCCAGAAGGTGAGAGAAAGTCCTAATGGACTTACTTGAAGTACACCATGGCATTTCAGGTATGAAATTTTTGGGTCAGAGCTATGGTGGCCTGTGATGGGGTATACCAGACCCTCTATGGTCCCCTGCTGGAGGCCTCATGGCCCTGCCACATCCCACTCCCAAAAAAGGCAGTAAAGAGGTCCTCCAAGTTGCCTAGTGTGGCTGTGTGGGACACAGCCAGTCAGGGCCCAGCAGCTTAGTATAAAAAGAGCTGCAAGGGCAGAGGCAGTTCAGTTCCTTGCTGGAGCTGTAGGAGTGTGGATGGTGTGTGACTGGATGGCAGAGCTACAGAACCCCGGACAGGGCAGCACTACCAGAAGCCAGGGAGAGTGAGAAGGACCCCTGAGCGGGTTGCTGGGACTCCATCAGGACAAGGCCCTGAGGTAAGGGTGAAGATGGCATGGGGAAGTTGCCCAGGGAATTAGAGAGGCTGTGCAGTATACTTAAAGGGATACTGCAGACAGCTTCTCTCTACAGGGTCCCTGGGCTGGTACCTGGACTAGTGGGTGGGCCTAGGTCCCCCCCCATCACCATTAGCCACTGGGGGGAAGTGGTGTGGACACTGAGGCACTCCAGGGGGGAACTGAACTATAGTGGCCCAGCTGGAGTGCTGTAGCTAGGAAGCCCAAGAAGGGGAAGACATTGTCTCCAGGGAGGGAGTCCTGTGGCACTGCTCTATCCCAGAGCAGGAACAATCTGAGAGAAAGAGAGCAGGCACATGCACTCGGCCAAGGGGACGTTCATGAGGGGTGAGTGCACTGTTACATGGCCAAACATGGATGAGAACCTGGAAAAAGGAGTAAAAGAATGTCACCAGTGTCAGGTTCACCAGCAGATCCTAGCACTGATACTCCTTCACCCTCCAGAATGGCCAGGATACCCCAGTTAGACAATTAGACTTTGCAGGCCCGTATCTGGGATGAAAATGTTTCTAACATTTGAAGTGGTTAGAAGTGCATGTGATAACCTCAGTGACCTCCACTGGTACTTCTGAAAAGCTCAGACAGACCTTTGCCACACATGGATTACTGGTAGTACTTGTTCCAGACAGTGGGCCAAATTTTATGAGCATGGAGTTTAAAGACTTTCTGGGCAAAAATGGGATTAAATATATTCAAATTTCCTTATATCATCCAACTTCCGAAGGCCTACCAGAGAGAGCTGAGAGGACTATTAAAGAGGGGATGAAGATGATGATAAATGGGAGCTTGGAAATGAAGCTGGCTCTATTGACTTTGAAATACAGAACGACTCCTCAAAGTAAACTGTGCCTGAATTTGGCCCAGCTGTTGGGAAGGGAAGATAAGAACTCATTTGGATTTAATCCATCTGAGCATAGAGGAGAAAATGTTAAGGAAGCATGCTTTTTGAAAACAGTATAACTATCTTCCTAAAAATAGAGGGATTGTCTGTGCTCGGTGCTTCAGCTGCACCTCTGTAGCACTTAACGAAGGTGCTACCTATGCCAACGGCAGAGCTTCTTCTGTTGGCATAGGTATTCCACCTCCCCGAAAGGTGGTAGCTATGTCGACAGGAGAAGCCCTCCTGTCGACATAACACTGTCTACACTAGGCCTTCAGTTGGTACCCAAGAGTGTGGATTTTCTACATAAGTCTATAGTGTACACCAAGCCAGAGTTGAGCCCAAAGGATCTAGTGTATACTAAAAGTTTCAATACTCGCCAGCCAATGTGGATTCTATTCTAGAGCACACTGGACCCTTGTCTTTTAAAGTTTGTTTAAGTGATGGTCAAGTTATAAAACGTCAGGCATATCTGCTTACAGAGTGACATGCAAGCAACAGAGCTTTTGCCATTGGGTGATCCTCTCCTGGAGGAGCTGAGGCCAAGAGAGGACACAGTTTTGCTGGGAATGCCCAAGATGGGTTTCTATAGAATTGTGGGACCAAGAGACTAGGGGAAGTGGGTGTCTGCACCTGGAGGTGGCCCCAGCTGCCATTGAGAGGTGCTACCCCATCAAAGCAAGAAAAACTCCCGGTTATTTAATAGGCTACATTTGCGCTGAAAAGTGAGAGGAGGGATGCAGGGAAGCCCTCATCAAGGGGCTAATTGGGTATAAGAGTATTATGGTTTGGAATCATGTTCCAGCCCTTCCTGTTTAGTGTGTTTTCCTCCACTCTGTATATAGTTGAATAAGGCAGCACGTTCCTAGCCTACAGTACGATAAGTAAAGTGTTTCTTGTCCACTGATTAGTCACTGTGTAGAAGTTGGAATTGGATTACCTATAATACGCAAAAAAACCGAGTTAATTTGCACGCCTCCATTTTGAACTATCTTATAATACTGGCCAGCTAAATGTAATGAGGAAGAAGGCAATGCTTTTAAAAGGAGTGTCCATCCATTAATTAATTATTAAAATAAATACTAAGCACCTCAGAAATAATATTGTCCAGAGACAGTTTTCATTATACATTGGCATCAAACACATACTGGAATAGCTTGAAAGATGTCTAGATGCCTAGATGCACTGCAGATATATGCAACTTACTTCAGGGGCTCTATATTTCATTACAAATGGTTAGAATATTAATTAACTTTTACAATTTAGTTATGTTTAAATCAATTACATTCTGCAGCTCATCAGGGTAATCTGCTGGTGGACAGTTTATTTACATTGACTGTCCGCAGGCACAGCCACCCGCAGCTCCCAGTGGCCGTGGTTCACCATTCCTGGCCAATGGGAGCTGTGGGAAGTGGTGGCTAACACCTCCCCGTGGCCTGCGCCTCTTCCCGCAGCTCCCATTGGCTGGGAATGGCGAACCGCAGCCACTGGGAGCTGCGGGCAGCCATGCCTGCAGAAGATCAATGTAAACAAACTATTGCGCAGCCTGCCAGTGGATTACCCTGAAGGGCCACCTGTGGGCCGCGGGCTGCTGGTTGCCCACCACTGTTCTACACTGACTTACTCACCTGCAGCCTCACTGAAACCAGTGGGGTGTGTAAATCAGGGCAAAACTTGACCCACTGTCTTTGAACATTCATTTTTGGCTGCATGGTTACTCTGTCTTGAAAATGACAACATCATTTGATTAAAAGGCAGTGTACCTACCTTTGCACATCACATAGACCAATCTTGCTAATTAATAGTCATAGTTAAAGTTTGCTCAAGCTGCTAGCTGTTCATAGTTGCCATCATAGAAGATTAGGGTTGGAAGAGACCTCAGGAGGTCATTTTAGTCCAACCCCCTGCTCAAAGCAGGGCCAATCCCAACTAAATCATCCCAGCCAGGGCTTTGTCAAGCGGGGCCTTAAAAACCTCTAAGGATGGAGATTCCACCACCTCCCTAGGTAACCCATTCCAGAGCTTCACCACCCTCCTAGTGAAATAGGTTTTCCTAATATTCAACCTAGACCTCAGTAAGCTAGTGAATGCTGACCAGATGGATTTCTTTCTAAAGAAAATCTCTTAGTAGTGTTAGGTGGTGGAGGTATCTGGTATGTTTCTTCACCCATGCTTTGTCTTAATGCACAGCAAAAACACATTAGAGTAGTCTGACAGGGATTTCATTCTTGCACTGAAATACAGTCACCTGGGGGGCAGCATTATTGTACAATTCTTGACATGCATGAATAAGCACTAATTGTTTAGAATTTGCCTGTTTCCCTCTAGGCAGGAGAACTGTAGTATGGTTGTCGCTTATTATCTTCCTACTTGTCCTGACAATTGAACCCCTGGCAATCGTAGTCCATAAAAATGTAAGCATGCATCTTTCCTCTTCTACATCAAGTTAACTCTATTAAACCCTTACATGAAAGCATTGAAGCAGACATTCATGTCTCAGAGAATAAATCAATTGCAAAAAAACAGAAGCACTGCTGATGTCTGTGGTGTCATCACCAGCTTCCAGAGCAGATGTCTGACCATCTGTTTGCCCCATTAATCCTGAAATGCAAGTAGTGGAGTGCTATCTGACCCTACATTCTTTGAGTGGAATTTAAAGATGTTCAAAGGATTGTTAGAATTCCTAAATATTTATATATTATCACAAAATTTCCCTACATGCCTTTGTAGTTAAATAGGAGATGATGGTAGTCATGACATTAAAGCTGTTTCCAAGGACATTAATTTGGTCTGCTTTAAAAAAATATGACCTTTAGATTTTGTTTGTTGTTGTTTTTAAATAGATTATGGATTATAGGAGAGCTGTTAGTGACCCTTTTAATAAAGTTAGTAACCTTCTTTAAAAGCGACTCCCAAATCTACACCCTGTTTACATTTGGTTATAACTGTGCTGTACTGTTTGGGCTGCAGTTTTCCATGCTTGGTTTGAAATCTTGGCCCCATTGACTTCAGTGAATTTTGCCATTATCTTCAATGGGGACAGGATCCCCTTACTCTGTGCCTCAGGTTTAATTTTTTGTTTTAATTTTCCGCAAAAACAGCTTAGCCATTTTTAAGAATATCAGGAGAAAGGTAAGTAGCTTTGCCAATGTTAAAATTTCAAACCATTTTAAGAACTCTAACGGTGGTTTGGAGAAAGCACTTGAAATTTTGCAGGAGGTCAGAAAATGTATTTTGCTGTCCTGAAAATCTAGCCAGACTTTTCCAATGTATGACACAGAAAATAGCCAATTATATAGATTGTTAGAATGTTAGGGGTTTACTCAATTTACTGAATAATCCAGCTGCACAATGTGTGTTGCAAAGACTCGCTGAATCTCCTGCATAGAGCTAATCAAAATGCAAAATTCCCATTCCCTAGGAGATTTTTAAAAAACCATTCTGAAATGGAACAAAGTTGAAATCTTGAAATTTCCTGTTAAATGGGAATTAATGTTTTTTAAATAAAACATTTCAAATTCATTATTTTATTTTTTAAATTGAATAAATATACAGTTACCCAACAAATCTGATATTCTTTTTTGTATTCTAGGGCGTGAGCAAATGTGGGTATTTCAAGTAACACTATGTGGAAAGCAGCAAAGGCTGTGATTTTTAGGGTGGTTTTCTTTCCTAAACAGAAGTTAGTAATCTGCCTTCAAATGAGCTGAGCTCTAGCTGGGTCTTCAGAATGCATAGGCCCACAATTAGTATCTGGAACTTGGGCTGGAATTTATTGGTAACTTAAAACCAAAAAATGCAGCATGGAACTCAGCCTAAGTTTTCTCCCATGATTGGATGTGCCCAGAGTATTCCTTCAGAACCTCCTTTTGTCCTAACTCTCGTTTCCCCTTCCTTGAGCCACTCCCATCTCTGTGAATCCTACTGTGATCTTGTGCTGGTGGGGGAATGACAGCTGCTATGGCTAAACAGCATGTGAACTACAAGGAGTCTGATGGCACCTTAAAGACTAACAGATTTATTTGGGCATAAGCTTTCGTGGGTGAAAAACCCACTTCTTCAGATGCATGAAGTGAAAATTACAGATACAGACATAAATATACTGGCACATGAAGAGAAGGGAGTTACCTTACAAGTGGAGAACCAGTGTTGACAGGGCCAATTCAGTCAGAGTGGATGTGGTCCACTCCCAATAATTGATGAGGAGGTGTTAATACCAAGAGAGAGAAAATTGCTTTTGTAGTGAGCCAGCCATGCATCTGAAGTGGGTTTTTTACCCACAAAAGCTTATGCCCAAATAAACTTGTTGGTCTTTAAAGGTGCTATCGGACTCCTCGTTGTTTTTGTGGATACAGCCTAACACGGCTACGCCTCTGATACTTAGCATGTGAACTGTCTATGATGACTAAAATAGATGGTTAGAGACAAAAAGGCATCATTTAAAAATTGGAAGTCTAATCCTACTGAGGAAAATAGAAAGGAGCATAAACTCTGGTCAAGTGTAAATATATAATAATGTAGCCCAAGCAAGAATTTGAAGAGTAACCTGCTAAGGATCCAAGAATTAACAGGAAATTTTTTTGAAGTACACCAGAATAAGGAAGCCTCCAAACTGTCAGTGGGGGCCAATGAATGATTGAAGTGTGAAAGAAGCATTCAAGGGAAAGAAGGCCTTTACAAAGAAGGTAAATGAATTCTTTGCATCAGTCTTCACTACAGAGGATGTAGATGTCCACACCCAAGACATTTTTAGGTGACAAATCCGAGGAACTGTCCCAGGTTGAGGAGGCACTAGAAGGTTTTGGAACAAAATTGATCAATTAAACAGTAATCATCAGGACCAGATAGTATTCATCCAAGAGTTCTGAAGGCACTCAAATATGAAGTTGCAGAACTACTAAATCAGCCTCTGTACCAGATGACTAAACGGTAGCTAATGTAATGCCTATTTTTAAAAAAGGTTCCAGAGGAGATGCTGGCAATTACAGGCAGATAAACCTGACTTCAGTACCATTCAAATTGGTTGAAACTATAGTTAAGAACAAAATTATCAGACATTACAATAAACATATGTTGGAAGAAACGCAGCTTTTGCAAAGGGAAATCACACCTCACTCATCTATTAGAATTCTTTGAGGGTATCAACCAGCATGTGGATCAGGGTGATCCAGTGGATAGAGAGTACTTGGACTTTCAGAAAGCCTTTGACAAAGTCCTTCACTTAAGTCTCTTAAGCAAACTAAGTAGTCATGTGATATGGGGGGAAGGTTCTCACACGGATCAGTAACTCCTTAAAAGATAGGAAACAAAGGGTAGGAATATATCTTCAGTTTTCACAATGAAGAGAGGTGAATAGCAGGGTCCCCCAAGGATCTGTACTGGGACCTATGCTATTTCACATATTCATTAATGATCTGTAAAGGAGGTGAATAGTGAGAAGGCAAAATGTACAGATGATACAAAATTACTCAAGGTAGTTAAATCCAAACCTGACTGAGAAGAGTTACAAAGGAATCTCAGTAATCTGGGTGGCTGGGCAACAAAATGGCAGATGAAATTCAGGGTTGATAAGTACAAAGTAATACACAAGCAAAAATAATCCCAACTATACATATACAATGATGAGAGCTAAATTAGCTGTTACCACTGAAGGAAGAGAACTTGGAGTCATTGTGGATAGTTCTCTGAAAACATCCTCTCAATGTGCACCAGCAGTCAAAAAAAGCCAGCAATGTCGGGAATCATTAGAAAAGGAGTAATAACAAAACCAGAAAATATCGTATCTATTGCATGCCCACATGTTGACTACTGTGTGCAGCTCTGGTTGCCACATCTCAAAAAAGATATTAGAATTGGAAAAGGTACAGAGAAGGGCAGCAAAAAATTAAGAATATGGTACAGATTCCAAATGAGAGATTAAAAAGACTTGTTCAGCTTGGAAAAGAGACAATTAAGGGAGGATATGGTTGAGGTCTTTACAATCATGAATGGTAAGAAAAGGTGAATAGGGAGGTCTTAGTTACCGCTTCATATAACACAAGAACCAGGGGTCACCCAATGAAATTAATAGGCATCAGGTCTAGAACAAGCAAAAGGAAGTACTACTTCACACAACACAGTCAATCTGAGGAACTTGTTGCCATGGAATTCTGCAAAGGCCAAAAGTATAACTGGGTTCCAAAAAGAACTAGATAAGTTAATGGAGGATAGATCCATCAATGCCTATTACCTAAGGTGGTCAGGGATACAACCCCATGCTCCAGCTGTCCCTAAACTGCCAACTGCCAGAAGCTGGGAGTGGACAACTGAGGACGATGGATCACCCATTTACTATTCTCTGCATTCACTCTGAAGCATCTGGCATCAGCCACTGTCAGAGACAAGATACTAGGCTTGGACCATTGGTCTGACCCAGTATGTCAATTCTTATGTTCCCATTACATCCGCTTCCATAACTTGGAACTGCTTTATCCATTGTCCCAGCCTCCATCAGTCTTGGACATTGAGCACTCTCCTCTTGGTCTTCCAGTCCTGCATTCATGACCCCGAGTCATAATCTTCCTTTACTAACACTTTCCAGATAGACTATTGTTCTTTGATATTGAATCCAATGTACTTTTGGTAATACATTTCAGATCATGTTCACTAGGCAAATATTTCTATGCAACATGTTCCAAAACCACTAGAAATAAGCTACCATACATAAATTACATAAAAGGTCAGAATCTAATACTAAGTTATAAATCCAATATCCAGATGCTCTGAAGCATGACAGCTTGTATCAGGCATATACTACAGAAGAATCTGTAGGTTATACAGACAATATTTTCCTTTGTAGTTAAGTAATCGAAAATAATGCATTGATTTCCTGACCTTTTAGTCTTTGCTTGAGTCATTAGTGTATTGAAATGAAGTCGGCATATGGTGTCTGCAGATCTCAATGCATAACTATGTAAGACCTGAGGGATTTTACACCACTTGTTAAAGGTTTTTTAATATAACCTAACTAAAATGATCCACTGTGTTGTGGCAAAACCTACTACAAATCAAAAATCAAACAGTATGATGATCCAAATGACTCTTTCCCTCTGATTGGGCTCTACTCTTTGTGGGCTCAAACTGTGAGGGACATGGTTTGCTCAGATTTGGAGTATTTAAACACAAGTAAAGTTACACTAATGCTAGCTTTGATTTATGAAGACGCTTGTTCTATAGTCAAATACTGCAAGCTATTTTTAATATTTGTGAATGACTAAATTTTGAAGAAATACATATAGCCTAATTGGATTTTGCAAAAATCTAATTGTTTTTTCTTCATCTTCACTTTCAAATTATTCTGGTTTTTAGTATATATTCATATAGGATTTCTACAGAGAGACATGAATCCTCTTTACTGTAATTTAGAGGTTTGGAACTTCTAGTATATAACTATAGCAATAACAGAATAGAAAGATCTCTTTTCCTTTATTATTCAGGATATCAACAAATTGCCACCAAGGTGAAGGAGAACGTCTAATAATTGAGAAAGCAAAGTCGTTAGTAGTTGGCTTGTTAAGCCTTTTCCATTTTAAAGGAAAGAGAAATTGACATTGTAGTGGGTTTGAGTGATAGTCTAAACCCAACACTCCAAGGCAGAGATGGCTTTGCATGTTATTAATTACTTTGTTTATAATGTCCATTTCAGACGGTATGACCAAACTCTGGACTAGTGAGTTAGTTACAGTTAACAGCTGAATTTGAAAGATTAGAATATATAAAAACAAAACTTCTCTAATGATCTGAGGCTCTCCTCTAGATTTCATAATTGTATCATGCATATGTATTTTTCAGCTCATTCTAATTGTCTAAAATATATTTCTAGAAATAAAAGGAAATTAGCTAACAAAGGTAGGTACAGAATAAACACTTTTGTATTACAGTAATCTTAGGAGATTCGTTCTCACATGCATACACACACATTATTGCAAGTGAGACTGAATACACTTCTCCCTGTCCTGCTGAACTGACCTTTTAAGATCCATGAGGCTGTGGCAGGCTGGCTCAGTGGAAATGCTGCCCATGCCTCCCCCAGTCTAAGGGTCATGTTGACCAATAGGTCCACAAAACAACAAGCGTGGTATATGCTAATTTCTTGGTGCTATTTTGGAGAGGGTACAGGCATTGAAGTGACTGTCCAGCAGTGGCACATATGGCCACAACAATGTGCCAAGCAGGCTAGAGGGAGAGCTGCAGTTTGTGCCAGCTGTGCACAATGAAGGAGCAACATGCTCTTTGGTGTGAGGTGGAGAGAAAGAGGAATACGTAACAGGAAAGAGGAAGGTCTAGCTGAGGTTAGAGCTGCCCACCTAACTAAATAGAGCTGGCTCTGTGAAAAGGACTACAAAGAGTTTAATTGGAAGCACAGAAAATCTTATGACTGAGTGTTTAGGTTGTTCTGGGGATAAAGAGCCCCTCCTCTGTAAAATGCTTTGACATCTAGGGACGAAAGCTCAGTGTTGTTACTATTAATATTATCCAGCCCAGCTCCCTGAAAGGTAGACTAAGGATCCTGCTTGGAACTGACAGGATCTCACAATACTTTCAAAAACATCTCAACTTTGCTAGACCCAGCATTCTCGCAGTTACTTGGCTTTGAGGCTGCCTGGGAAAAGTGGTCTCAAAAAGCTTGTGACTTTACCTGTCTTATTGTTTTCAGGGGTGGCTGGATAGCTAGTTCTCCTTCATGAGGCCTTAGAGAGAGGGTCATATTATTGGGCTCAAGCAATCTGAGGAATGAGGTCTCTGCCCCCAGCTGATACTGCCTTTCTGGGCCTGTGGCAGTATAGCCTTCATAGGTGGTGGAAAATCTTACCAATGGGAATACCTTGTTGGGTTAGCTTTTCTACAGGTCAGAGAAAAGTGTGTGTGTATTGTATTATATATATATATAGCAGTGACATCCCGAAATGGTTGCAGATGGATGTGCAAGAGAGGAGCATCTCTGGAGCCTGTTGAAGGTAGAGCCTGGCAGCCTCATCCACTGCTTGTAGTTTCATTACAGCTACTAGTGAGGGACTGGGTAAATGGTACAAGTTTTCCCCTTCCTTTACCTGATTTCCTTCCCCTAAACCCCAGTATCAATAACGTCTCAGAGCCTACTCCTGAAAATTCCTGGTGAGGACTCCTGATGGTGGCAGAAAGGTCAGGTATCCTGATAACAAAGGGAAGGGAACAAAAAGGAAGTAGTTATGGATAGTTTGGATAAGTAAACAAGCTTTCAGTTCCTTTCCTGAATACAGCACAATCACTGATCCTTCTAAAGTTTAATCCATCGCTAGACACGTATCCATATCACCATTGCCAGTAACCCATGACTAGATGGATGTCCACATCATTATTGCCAATCTCACTGGAAGTCTTAGCAAAGAGGTTAAAGGCAGGTCACAGGTACTGAAATATTACAGGCACTAAGAATATGGAAGCTGGTTTCTCATGGCAAAAGCACAGGAGGAGGACCCAAGGTGGGAAGGGTCTAAGAAGAAGACTCTTCCCCTTTTTAATTCCTTCTGACTGTGTTTATATATAAACTATTCCACACTGTAGTAAAGGGACCACCAATGCCACTGCATGAGAGGGAGCAGGGTGATTAGAGACTCAAGCAGATGGTTTCCTAGGTAACACAATTGCCTGCTTCTCCCCCTTGGTCCACGTCTTTTCTCTCACTCTTCTTGATACCTGTGGTTGTCAATACTGAGGAGTTTTCTCTAGGCTATTTTCCAACATGCAGATCACCAGGGATATTGGAGAGAGCACCAAGTACCTTCTTACCTTTTCTGATATTTCACAGGTGGGGTAACCACCACATATCCTCTAATTAATAGGTCAGTTTGCAATTTGATACCAGATATGGGTAGTACCAAGCATACAAGGATGTAGAGGGAAGATGAGTTTGTTTGGTGTTTTTTTTTTTTTTAAATCTCCAAAGACTTTGGAGTTAGGGCAGTAAATCCCTGCAGATATTCCAAATTCCCACAATTGCTATTGTTCCAGGAGATCTTTGTACAATTTCTCACTGTGAAAAAATCTTAGACTTGACTCATGGCAGAAAAAGTACAAGTATCAGATTATCACCAATGTATCAATAGGCATTAAATATTGTGGTTGTTGGTCATCCTCACCATCCTATACTTTGAGAGGTTACTTGCATTTTTAGCAGAGATGGTGCTGAAGCTAAACCCCAGATTAAAACATCCCTAATATGTGTTTGAAATCTAGATAAAATCTCTGTAGTTAGTCAATCTATATTTTTTAGTAATACAAAAGTATTTTTAAAACTAAAAAATGGCGTGGAACATCAGGAAGTCAACTTACATCAATTTGTTAGGGAATTAATGTTCCTTCACATCATTCTTTTTCCATGAGATACACAGTTGTTCATATAATCTGTAACCAACAAATAGTTTGACATATTGTGAGCCATATGTTATCAAAAAAGCCACAATGCCTAACCTTATAGCCATCAATTGAAGATAATTATTTGCATTCACATATTAGTAAATTATGTTCATACAAGTAACATACTGATAAAATTCTAACAATTTTCAATGTTTCAAGTTTACTTATCACTTTTATGCACATGTGTTTTCATTGCACTTTGTTTAGGTTTGTGACCTGCAAATGTCATGTTAAAGTCTAATCTTTTTTGCATTCGGCAACATTGCTTAAATTCTACATCAAATATTGAGAGTGAATGGTTAATGTGCTAATGAGTAGGGCTGGCTGGGGGGAAGAAATTATTCAGTTTTTATGAACTACTTTGAGGTTGCTAAATATTTCTCATTATGATGCAGAACAGAAACTAGACCTTTCAAATTGCTCACAAAAAAAGAGGTCCATCCTATAATAGCCTGGTGTTTGGGGACTCACCTAGAATGTCGGACACCCAGGTTCAAGTCCATTCTCTGCCTGATTCCATTGGGGCAGGGACTTCTTTGACCAGAAATTCTGTATCAGACCTAAAACTTTACTGATGAAAGTTTCATCAAAATCAGTATGTTTCTGCAAATAATTTTGGTTTTGACAGACAGTTTGTTTTAAAAAAAACAAAACCCTGAGAAATTCCCAACTTGTTCGGAGTTGATAAAACAGATGTACAGCTCTTGCTTTGTCAGAGCAAACTAGCATTAGTCACATTCTCTTATCTTTGCTCCACATAGCACAGTCAAGATTGGCAGTTATGATTTGCACTCTTCTTCCACAACTAATTCAGATAGCATAAAACAAAACAAATTCATAATACCATTTTGTCGGGGTCACTTTGGCCTCTTTGCATGTGAGAGGAAAAATGGATTCAAGCTACTGAACTAAGAAATGATATAAAAGTTGAAGAATCTTTGGGTGAAAAAAGGTATCTCTCAATCCAGAAAAGGATGCCCTAGATGTTAGATGTCTATTAACTGAGATTGTGAGTCAGATGAGTCAAAGTAGATCAGTATAATCAGTCCCTGGTATTTTTTGTAATAGAACCTCATTAAGAGTGTTCATAAAGTCTCTTGCTGTCCTTCTCTGCGTTTGCCACCTCCACAGGTTTCTTCCCACTCTCAGCTCCTCTGAGACTTAAGATTCCTGCAGAAGCTCTTCTGCTGGAGATCCACAGGAACTTGTGAGTAGGACACTGTAAACTCCCTGACAGCATCCCCTGCTTAAGCCCACAGCTTTCTAAGTGCAAATCATATCAGTAATTAATGTTGCTTTGAAACACTAACTTTTACCTGACTGCTCTGTGGCTACTTTGGTGCAGATACTGTGGGATTCAGTCAGTAGCTTCACTGAAGGAACTGTGCTGACAAGGAGGGTCAGTGTTGCAAGCAGATGCCTGTCTCTATTGTTCCCCTTCCCACCCAGTGTATCTCCGAGCACTACAGGCTTTGGATGCAACATGCCCTTTTTCGTCAAGGTACCCCCAGAATCCTCTCCCAAAAATAGGCAACTCGGTAAGGACAGCTTTTTCTGGCCCCTCTTCTTCCCATGTCACTTTTATGGGAAGGGAAAACCTAGCCTGACTTCTTTTGTAGTGAAAACCTTGCTACGTGTGTACGGTAACAACTTTAGTTTGGTTCGGAGACTTCCCTTCTGGGGATACAACTGATGCAATGATTAAATTGAATCTTTTATTAATATTATTGGGTTTAAGTTCAGATGTGTTCTGCCTAGAAAGTGGAGAACTTGCAATTCATCATTTAGAACTTCAAGGGTCGTACATGCGGAGTAAGGATTTTCAACAACTCAATGTTTGTAATGCTACTCCCTTTGAAATCAATGTATTTTTACCATTGACTTCTGTGGGATAGAAGTTCGGTCAATGGGGAGTCTTGCAGAATCTTAAGGTTTGATTCTCATTCTGCCTGAAGAGACTTAGGATTGTAAATCTTTCAAATCAACTTGGGCCTGATCCATAGCTCCCTCAAGTCAATGGAGAGGCTCCTATTGACATCAGTGGGCTTTGGAATTGCATTGCTAATGAACTGGTTGTTAGAAAAGTTAGCACTTGCGGATGAACTAGGTTTCCTTAGATTAGTGAATTCTGTCTCATCCTACTATTTAAAAGTTCACACTCAGTCACCATATAGGAAGCCTGCATCTGAATTTCTGTTTATAAAGCACTACATTTAGATTATTCTGATTATTCAGGGACTATCAATCCCCATTCCACTAGCAGCAATATTGAAATTGCTATATTAATGTTGTTTAATAAAATAACGAGCTTTTTTCAAAATGAGTCACTCAGATTGGACTCAAGTCATTGTGACTTATTTTGTTGTTCCAACAAACAGGAAATAAAACCTGAATCATGCCGTGGGTGTATCAAACATTTAAAGTGTTGACGGATTTGTTTAGTTGGCGGATAGTTAACATGCTTCCTGAAAAATAATTACACCACTAAAAAGTAACAGGAGCCTTAAATAAAAAAAGAACAAAGATCACTTTCCTTCTTAAATCACAAGTAGAAATTAAGTTGGTATCCTTCACCTATTGGCAAAAACACTATACTCTGACACAAATACGTATGCTCAATCCTGAATTCCGCAGAACTGGTTTTAAGCTTTGTTGCTAGTGCAGACTGAGATACATTGGTCCAACTATTCAGAGACGTTTGCAGTTGCCACTTCCTAGGCTGGTTTTAGCCAGTGTTAATACTCAGTTGTCATGACCATGAAAATGTGCCCACATGATGTAGGGTGTTTTAAAGTTATGATGATTTGTCTCTTCAGTGCGTGAAGTCTCTTTACAAAAGATCTTTTAAAATGACTAAACAGAAGGAGTCTGAGCATATGTTAGTAATAGCAAAGCAATTGCTTCCCATCATGGATAATGTTATCCAGCTTATTTGAGCTCTGGTATTAGCTATAAATCTCAAGATGTCTCTCTACTCCACTACAGAGTATGAACTTCTGTTACTTTGTGAGAACTTGCATACAGATTTTTGCTAAAGAGAAAACCAGAATGATTACAATTTTATAGAATTGAATCAGGAGCAATTCTCCCCATGTTCCCAAGGCCTTCAGAACTTTATAATTATGTATGGCCCTTATTTTGCACAAAATACAATGTCATCCCTTTGAAAGATTAATGAAGAGTGAACCCTTTTTATGGAGCACTACTGTAAGCCAATCATCAGAAGATGACCCTTGCCAACCATTATCTATCTAAACTCTCCTTAAAAGCTGGCAGATTGAGTTTCATTCATTTTGCACATTTTGAAGAATCAGTTGCAGCACTATTGAGCCTCTCTTCCATTCAAATAGCTCAGAGAATGGCTGCTAACAATGCTATTGAAACTGTAAGTTCAGAGTTGACTGAATATAGACTTTGAATATGAGATCACCAGTTGTTCGTTTGGATAATGAATACAAGGGATTTTGAGAGCTACATTTTATTCAGTGTCTGAATACTGATTATTGTATAAAGAATACATCTTTTATACTCAGTATTCATTAAAGGCCAGATTGATACTCTTGCTCGCACTGAATGGTATCGTAATTGTCAAGGAATAGTATGTTTTTGTTTCATTGTGTTTGATTATTGAGTATAAGACTAACTTCCATGCAAGGGAGTTGCTTTTTATGAGTGACTTAACCTTAGCAGTTAGAAACTGGCTCAAAGTTCAACTCTGCATCTGCAGTTCAGGGTGTTCAGATCTGGGGATTTGATTTATTCTTCTAGTAATTAATATAATTGACTGAAAAATAGGTAGATTTCATATTCAGGGATTATACTTGTGCCTGTTCAGGGAGACCTAGCAGAACTGCAGGATTTTTTTTTCTTTCCATTTTAGTGCTTGTGGAATGTGTCAGGTAGAAGTCTCCAACTCAGTCTTCAATCCGTCTATAGAATGAGAACAGCATTAGTTCAGTCTAACCAACACTGTGGTGCCATTGTTCCTAAACAATAGTGGGCCCAACTTTAAGAAAGAGAAATGGCAGTTCAGTCCCCACATTTAGATTGTCAGCAAGAATACAAAGTAATGCCAATGGCAGTGATGGATTTTTTGATGTGGACACTTCGCCACTGTGAACTGGAGACTCATTAAAGATTGACCACCAAATAGGTATGACATAGTAATAATTCTCACTCTGCTCATCTGGATTACATTTGAAAGTGACAGAGAAAGAGATGATCCATTGTTAGACCCTATTAGAAGATTGAAAAAGATTCAAATTTCAGTTACATCTCCTGCAAATTTTTCCTGATATTTTGACCAGTTTTGCCCAGTGCAGGATACCTGAGATGTTAAGTCTCAAAACTGTCCTTAATTATTTACTACTAGTAATAGTAGTTCTGTTTTAGTATTATTGTAATGTTTAAGAGTCTCAGTCATGGACTAGTGCCCCATTTTGCTAGATGCTGTACAGACACAGAACAAAAAACAGTCCCTGCCCCAAAGAGTTTACAATCTTAGGGCAAGTCTACACTTAAAATGCTGCATCAACACAGCTGCAGCTCTTTAATGAGGACGTTCTATGCCAACTGAAGAGCTCTTCCATTGGCATAGTTAATCTACCTGACTGAGTGGTGGTTGCCATGTCGATGACAGAAGCTATAGATGAGTGACAACAGATGGATACAGGCAGATGGAGTAGAAGGAAACAATGAGACAGTATTGGTCAGCCTGAAAGGCTATGGCCTGAGCACACCAGCAACCTTACCATTGTCCGTTGTTTGTCATTGTTTAATTGTATTGTGGTCTGAGTTTTATAAAGGATACTGTAGAAATGCTATCTGATGTGGGGTGGGGAGAACAGGTTAGTAGGAAGCTAAGTTTTGCCAGTGGTGCTGAGGTTGATACTTGCAGTGTTCCAGTAAATCATTGTGATTTCTATAAGCAAATATTACAATACAGCTTATGTTATTTCTTGCTAAAGGCCTACTTCTGCCATCCTTATGTTGTGGAGGCTCATGGACTTCAACTGGACTTACATAGTAAGGCACTGAGTTACAGTGGCAGAAATGTGCCCGAATTGGCCACAGTAGTGTTTAATTTCTCTGTCTTACCAATCCCAGCTATCACATTTAGAAGCCTGTTTCACAAACTGATAAAGAATCTTTTAAATAAATCTTCTGATAGCCATCCTAACCCTCTTCTTCTTTAGCTTTCTGTATAGTCAACTGTGCTTATGAAATATATTCTGTGCCATAAATATTTAAAGTTTTTATGAGCTCCAAAATACTGCATAAGTACCATTATTTTCATTCAGCTGAGTTGGAGACAGAGTATGGGAAATAAGATACTTTAACTGGTCTCATGGCTAAAGGAACAAGTAAGTAAGAGGGGAGATTATTCAAATAATTCAGGCTGTATTTTTCATCACATAGGGGATGGTGTGATAATTCCAGTCTATATACACCTGGTTTTTCTTAATATACATTTTGTATTACCACTTTATTGGAATAGTTAATTAACGTTTGCCCAGGAGAGAAGCTTTTGAAGGCCACAGAATGTGTGTTGAAGTGCTTTTATCCAGAAGATTGATTTGGTTTTTATAATATATCCTATGTAGAACTTGGCAAATAGAGAGGATCATACCAAAAACCACACATTCAAGTGTATGAGTCTTTAGAGGTTTTTTAGTAGCTTCTGATAACTTATAGTCTCGTGATTCAGGAAAATTGTCTTTTATCTGCAAAGGAAGATTTTAAGCAGGATCTTAAACCTAATCTGATTAACAGGCAATGTGTGACTGAAGACTGGCTAGTCTTTTTCTGCTTCTGGTAAATTTTGTGCTGAATGAAGAAAATGGCATGGACCAAACAGCAAGGAAACCTTTCTGCTTATGAGCTCCAACTATCAAACTCACATTTGTGGCAAAGCTTCAACAGAAGGTGATTTGATGATGGAGATAAATTTACAGATACTCTCGTATCTTTAAATGTCAGTATAATATCTTAACCTTAAACTGTACTTATTCTGCAAGCCTACTTTTGTTTTTTCAGATCTGACACTAGTAAATATATCAATTTTCCAGCATCCTCTTTTCATTTAACCTTTCTTTGTGTAGTGCATGTCCCCTGACCCAAGTCCCAAAGGTACACTAACTTAAGATACATCCCTCTTCCTTTCCCATCCCCAGGAGTGTACAACATTTTCTCCCCAATATTTTGGAAAAGAATGCATACCCGGAGCTGCAAAATTCAACTTGAAATTGATGTTCTTTTCCAAAATAAAAAGTTGGGACATACACTTTAATAGGTATTTTTACCATAATTTGCAACACTGTTTGAAAGGGTAATTTTGTCTCTCTCAAATTTTCAAACATTCAGCAGCACTGCAAATAACAGCACCATGCTAGTCCAATAAGCATATAGGGCCACATGAAAGAAAAATGCGGCCTGTAATTTTGTATAAACAATTTTGCACACTCAGTTAATTGTATATGCAAACATTTATGCACAATTTTGTGCATGTCAAACACTCCTGTGTATTCATCAGTTTTAACCTGATATACTTGGTAAATCGTAAACCCTGATTGTCGCATTGCACATTGAAGCAATGTTTTAATACAACATAGAGCACTGAAATTATGCTCATTTACGATGTTAGTTGCCAGTACTACCAAAATCATGTTTACCAATTTAAACCACTCCAGAAAACAGCTGATGTTCAACTGGACTTAGCAAAGCAGGACATTTCTGAACTGACTTCAATTATCTTTCTGTAAACTGGCTTGTAACAAATGAAGCTGAGTAATCCATTGATCATGGTTGAAACAGAAACCATACACCTGAAAAATGTCTTAATCTTGTATCTTTATTATATTTGGAGTTATGTTAGTCTCTAAGGTGCCACAAGTACTCCTTTTCTTTTATCTTGAATAATTTTGTACCTTTCTGTTCAAAACTTTATTGAATAGTAGACATTGTAAACTCAGTTACTTCCAAGTACATGTGCTTGTAAAATTCTTTTGCTGACCTTAGGTAACTGGGCTTACCTATCTCCATTTGCATGTCTCTTAAGAAGTTCTCGTCCTCAGAATGCCTGAGCTTCAATCTCCAACTTTCAGCATTTTCTGATGATTTGCTCCCAGAATAAGTTGACCTTTCCTCTGATTGGTTGGACTGAATTGAATTAAATGTCCTTTTCATGACAGACTGGCCTCCTGTTGTTGAAAGACTGACCCTGGCAGAGTTTGAAGAGCTTGTCTACATTGTATAGATGGGTTTCAGAGTAACAGCCGTGTTAGTCTGTATTCGTAAAAAGAAAAAGGAAAAGGAGTACTTGTGGCACCTTAGAGACTAACCAGTTTATTTGAGCATGAGCTTTCGTGAGCTACAGCTCACTTCATCGGATGCATAGCATATCGTGGAAACTGCAGAAGACATTATATACACACAGAGACCATGAAACAAAACTTCCTCCCACCCCACTGTCCTGCTGCTAACAGCTTATCTAAAGTGATCATCAAGTGATCATCAAGGAAGGCCATTTCCAGCACAAATCCAGGTTCTCACTCTTCCCCCCCCCACACACAGACACACATACAAACTCACTCTCCTGCTGGTAATAGCCCATCCCTCTTTGAAACCTCTCTTTATAATGCGCATGATAATCAAGGTGGGTCATTTCCAGCACTAATCCAGGTTTTCTCACCACTACCCCCCCACACACCCCCCCCTCCAAAAACCACACACACAAACTCACTCTCCTGCTGGCAATAGCTCATCTTACAATGTGCACAGCAATAATCCAAGTTTAACCAGAACGTCTTGGGGGGGGGGGTTTGTAGGAAAAAAACAAGGGGAGATAGGCTACCTTGCATAATGACTTAGCCACTCCCAGTCTCTATTCAAGCCCAAATTAATAGTATCCAATTTGCAAATGAATTCCAATTTAGCAGTTTCTCGCTGGAGTCTGGATTTGAAGTTTTTTTGCTTTAAGATAGCGACCCTCATGTCTGTGATTGCGTGACCAGAGAGATTGAAGTGTTCTCCGACTGGTTTATGAATGTTATAATTCTTAACATCTGATTTGTGTCCATTTATTCTTTTACGTAGAGACTGTCCAGTTTGACCAATGTACATGGCAGAGGGGCATTGCTGGCACATGATGGCATATATCACATTGGTGGATGTGCAGGTGAACGAGCCTCTGATAGTGTGGCTGATGTTGTTAGGCCCTGTGATGGTGTTCCCTGAATAGATATGTGGGCACAGTTGGCAACGGGCTTTGTTGCAAGGATAGGTTCCTGGGTTAGTGGTTCTGTTGTGTGGTATGTGGTTGTTGGTGAGTATTCGCTTCAGGTTGGGGGGCTGTCTGTAGGCAAGGACTGGCCTTTCTCCCAAGATTTGTGAGAGTGTTGGGTCATCCTTCAGGATAGGTTGTAGATCCTTAATAATGCGTTGGAGGGGTTTTAGTTGGGGGCTGAAGGTGACGGCTAGTGGCGTTCTGTTGTTTTCTTTGTTAGGCCTGTCCTGTAGTAGGTGACTTCTGGGAACTCTTCTGGCTCTATCAATCTGTTTCTTCACTTCCGCAGGTGGGTATTGTAGTTGTAAGAATGCTTGATAGAGATCTTGTAGGTGTTTGTCTCTGTCTGAGGGGTTGGAGCAAATGCGGTTGTATCGCAGAGCTTGGCTGTAGACGATGGATCGTGTGGTGTGGTCAGGGTGAAAGCTGGAGGCATGTAGGTAGGAATAGCGGTCAGTAGGTTTCCGGTATAGGGTGGTGTTGATGTGACCATCGTTTATTAGCACTGTAGTGTCCAGGAAGTGGATCTCATGTGTGGACTGGACCAGGCTGAGGTTGATGGTGGGATGGAAATTGTTGAAATCATGGTGGAATTCCTCAAGGGCTTCTTTTCCATGGGTCCAGATGATGAAGATGTCATCAATATAGCGCAAGTAAAGTAGGGGCGTTAGGGGACGAGAGCTGAGGAAGCGTTGTTCTAAATCAGCCATAAAAATGTTGGCATACTGTGGGGCCATGCGGGTACCCATAGCAGTGCCGCTGATCTGAAGGTATACATTGTCCCCAAATGTAAAATAGTTATGGGTAAGGACAAAGTCACAAAGTTCAGCCACCAGGTTAGCCGTGACATTATCGGGGATAGTGTTCTTGATGGCTTGTAGTCCATCTTTGCGTGGAATGTTGGTGTAGAGGGCTTCTACATCCATAGTGGCCAGGATGGTGTTATCAGGAAGATCACCAATGGATTGTAGTTTCCTCAGGAAGTCAGTGGTGTCTCGAAGGTAGCTGGGAGTGCTGGTAGCGTAGGGCCTGAGGAGTGAGTCTACATAGCCGGACAATCCTGCTGTCAGGGTGCCAATGCCTGAGATGATGGGGCGTCCAGGATTTCCAGGTTTATGGATCTTGGGTAGTAGATAGAATATCCCAGGTCGGGGTTCCAGGGGTGTGTCTGTGCGGATTTGATCTTGTGCTTTTTCAGGGAGTTTCTTGAGCAAATGCTATAGTTTCTTTTGGTAACTCTCAGTGGGATCAGAGGGTAATGGCTTGTAGAAAGTGGTGTTGGAGAGCTGCCGAGCAGCCTCTTGTTCATATTCCGACCTATTCATGATGACAACAGCACCTCCTTTGTCAGCCTTTTTGATTATGATGTCAGAGTTGTTTCTGAGGCTGTGGATGGCATTGTGTTCTGCACGGCTGAGGTTATGGGGCAAGTGATGCTGCTTTTCCACAATTTCAGCCCGTGCATGTCGGCGGAAGCACTCTATGTAGAAGTCCAGTCTGCTGTTTCGACCTTCAGGAGGAGTCCACCTAGAATGTGGGTTTTTTAATCTAGTTCAGTACGAAAGAGGAAGTTAAACTTTTCCATTTGAGCTGCTATGCCAACAATTTGAGCTCTCATTTTTAGGATTTTTGTTGCATCCTTTGCAACGAGGAAGGTTGCAAACAGTAGTTCTCAAACTGAAGTCAATGTTCCTATATAGGGAGTCAGTCTTGTTGGATTAGAGGCCATTCATGCCTGGTGACAAACTTAACACTTGATATTTTATTTCCCAAAAACTGGCATCTTGGGCAACTTTTTAAAAATTTTTTTTAGAGATTCAGGATTCACTTTTAGAATATTTTTAATAGTGTTCTGGCAAGCCATATTCAAAGCATTCTCATCACAATTAGTATATATATATATATATATATATATATATATATATAACTTCTGGTTCTTCCTGTTGCATTCTAGTTGTTACAGCTCATACTAAACCTGCCATATTAACAGCACCATCATAATATTGTCCTCTAGTCCTCACATTTAGATGCAACAATCTCTCTAATTTCTGATTGCATTATCTTTGCTTATGCACAGATTACATGTTCAGTCCAAAGAACTCTTCATGAACATTCACGTCCACATATTGCAGGCATAACATTACTTGCTCTTTGTTAAAGTCAGTTTCATCTGCCATAACTGTATCACTTTACAGAAAACTTCTCAAATATCTTTCATGATTTTTAAAGCTGATTGCCATTATCTCATTCTGAATAACTGAACTTGTGAATTTGTCTACTCTCTCTCTCCCCCATTTTGAAATGTCAGGATAATATTTTGTCTGCAAACAAAGCTACTAAATAAAGTTTCAGTGCATCTTTCCACACTTAAGGGTGTATTTTTCAGCTTGTTCAGTATCATGGCTGGGGAGGGATAGCTCAGTGGTTTGAGCATTGGCCTGCTAAATCCAGGCTTGTGAGCTCAATCCTTGAGGGGACCATTTAGGGATCTGGGGCAAAAATTGGGGATTGGTCCTGCTTTGAGCAGGAGGTTGGACTAGATGACCTCCTGAGGTCCCTTCCAACTCTGATATTCTATGAATGCTAGTCCTTGTCTGTCAAGATAATGTATACTACATATGTTCATTAGGACATTCTTGACTTTTTTTCTTCTGAGAAAACTGAAAAGCTAGCAGGTCACCAGCAGTCTGATCTTTTGAAGACCATCTACTGCTTCAGGGTAACACGAAGAAACTTGCTGCCTATGAAATTAACCTTAAGCATTTTTCCAATTAGAGAATCCAGACTGTTTGAAAGCTTTATATTTATGTGCTTATTCAAAAGTAGTTGTACAGCTTTTAGGCATGAATTACACTGTGTCAATAGCTTCAGCATAATGGAGCCATTGAAAATAATCAAAGCAGGATGAGCAGAAAGAACAGCCTTGTTTTCAAAAGTTACACAGGTGGAAAGACTTCAGTGGTGGTGGTAGCAACCTGTATAGAACTTGGAAAGAGGAACCCAGATTGCAGGTGGGAAAAGTTTGGAGGAGATACAAAAAAAAATACAGTTGTGTGGGCACATGGCTGGAACCAGAGGCGACGTGTGTGTGTGGGAGAATGCTGGGTCACTTGCCCCCCAGATTTCTGTGGGTGGTAAGCTGCCATTGCAGGGCTTGCTCTGCCTGCTGGGGGAGGGAAGAACTCTGTCCTCCTTCTGCTGCACCTCCCCTGGCCCGTTTCTGGCTTACTCATCCCCTGTCCCTGACAGCTGGCCCTAGGCCTGGGCAGGGAGCAGAGGGGGTGCGCAACTGCTGCCTCCCCAGATGGGCACTGCACAGAGGCAGAAGCAGCTCCATCCCACTCCTTTCACTCCCTGCCTGGGCCTGGCTGCTGGGGAGAGGGGCCGAGTGAGCCAGAAATGTTCAGGGGTGAGGAGGCACAGTGGGAGAAGGACAGAGCCCACCCTCCCACAAGTAACTCTAGCAGGAAAAGCATGGCAGTCCAGGGCCAGGCACAGGCAGGGAGTCACTGGGGAAAGTGCCAGGAGCAGGTTCCCTGTGTTCAAACTGTCCAGAGTTGGGGTAGTGCCGGTACTTCTCCCCCTACTGAGGTGTCCACAAGGGTACAGGAGCTCCAGGAACAAACTGTGTTGGAGCCTCCACCCAGCCTGACCCAGAGGCACATGCTTCCCAATCCTGTGGCCCCAACCCCCCAGGAGCTGGCAAGATTGGCTGCCCTGGACCAGGAGGTGGGGCTGGAAGGTTCCTCCCAGAGGCAAAACATGGGGTGGTAATGTCCCCCTGTAAAGGGGCTAGCCGGGGCTCAACCCTCTCCAGGGTGGTGGGGAGCCACACCAGCTCACTACACACAGCTGAGGATTGGGGAATTAGTTCAGCCACAGAAGTCTTCCCTGGCAGCTCTTGGGGAGGCAGAAAATTAAGTACAGTTATGCCGGGGCCCTAGGTCAGGGCGGGCCAATAATGAGTCAGGAGCTCAGGCAGGGCTGAGCAGTGACACTACAAACAATAGTGAGCTCAGGCCTCCAAACAGTTTGGGAGAGGGGGAGACTGCCACCCACGAGTTGGCTGGCACAGGGGACACCACTGCATCCCAGCCCAGGACCCTAGCAGCGGTAGAAGACCACTGCTGTGTCAGTGGGGTTCCTGGCCTCAACACACTGACATGGGCTCTGGCAGTGCCACAGCCAGACTAGGGTCGGCTGCCCCTGGGCTACTTCCTGACTCCCCCTCTTGTGGTACCTGAGTCACGGTGTTCTCCAGGAGGTCCAGCCCCATGGGTTCCTCTGGGTAGCGGGCCCAGGGCAGATCTGACAACACCTCCGGGTAGTGGGCACAGGGCACAGGGCAAGTCAGGCCAGCCCTGGGATGCACCTTGGGCTGCAGGGGCTTCCTAGTCACAGGCTAGGCTGGAGGTGTCTGGCCTCCCTGGTAGCTGGCCCTCCAGTGAGCTCTGAGGGCGCGCCTTTATACTTCCAGGTCGCCGCCTCACCCTCTGGGGGGTGGGCTCAGAGCTCCCTAGCTCCACCCACCGTGGCCTCCGGATGGGCTTGTTCCTCTCTGGGGCAGCAGGGAGCCACACTGCCTCACTACCCGCCCCCATCTTTCTATTGTCCGCCCTCCCCTATCGGCAGGTACAAGTCGTCTCTGGCTGGAACATGAGCTGCAGTTGCTGCATCTCTGCAAATAGTTATCTTAATAAAAAGCCAGTTTAATTTTAGAAATGTGGCATCCTCTCATGTTATTACCCAGCACACAATTTGTGAAATGGTTTTGCTTGAGGTATCTCAGAGATGCTAACATATCAGGCATTTGGGTCCTGTTGCAGGCAATGGTGGAGACAGCTCAGTACTATATCCAGCTGAAGCTGATTAATAAGGAAGGAATCACACTTCCTTATTTTAAGGGATTTCATTTTAGAACCTTGAATTTTTTTTTTTGTACTTCAGTTAGTTCCAAGTCAGAAAGAATGATGTAGGATTGCAGAATTAAAAACACACACAATACTGGCGTGGAGGAGAGGGGGTGGGAGAGAGAGAGAGACCCGACAGGTTTTTGAGAGTCAGAGCCAGGAGAGATACCTTCTGCCTCCCCTCCAACACCTAAGGACTGTGTGCTTGTAAATACAAACTCATGAAGAAAGAGAATGACTTTCCTTTCCCTCTGTAGTACTGTAGTTAGTGGTTTTTTCTATGGTGGCATCTATATTAGAAATGTAGGTAAACTGTAATGACATATTTGTAACTGACTGCTCTCAGCATTATATTATCTATACTAGGGCACATGAATAATGTTGCTCAGATTCTTTGTATATGTTGTGGTCACAGTAGTCATTTTACCCACACTATTTACCAACTCTAGAATCATCTTTATTTCTAGGACATAAAATTGTCTGCACATGATGCTTTACAAGAAAGACAAGGCTGTCTGATAAAAGGATCCATATTATCATCTGCCAATTTACTGCATTTCTGTTTTTTATTTGTGTACTCAGAGTTTCAATAAATGTGAGACAAAATGACTTTGGTGACAGAATGACTTATAGGCTGTTTGTTTTATTGTCTTAAAGTTATAATTATGTTGTCATTTGTATGTCTAATTTTGATTTCTCTTTCCACATATCCCAGTGAGAAAGATGTAGTTGTAGGTTTTCATAATGTAGTATTAGATCTTCATTTAAGAAGCTGCAACAAGCTGAGAGCATTTATATAATTTCTGGAAGGAATATGGAAAACTATCAAGTCTCCAGAGACTTTATACAGATTCTTATAGCCAATGCAGTTACCACGCTGTACCTTGCAGATTATATTGATTACCCAATGTTACAATTAGGGATGGATGTGCTGGGTCACATATAAATAAGATCTCACAGAAACCTTCACTCAAAACTCTCACACCAAACCATTTGTCAGTAGTCAGTTAACTTATTCAATATTATCAGTAGTCTTGTGATAAATGTTTTGAGTCAGTTGGTTTACCATCTATCCTGTTGTCCACAAAATTTGTGTGAACTTTTGTCTTTGCCCTAAATGGCCTTCATATTACATTACCTTCAATGCAACTGAAGCCACAAGCTGTCAGCAGTTAAGATGGCCACTATTTCCCTACAGCTTTTGCAGGAGTAAGTGAGGCTGGCCAGTTAAAGATTACAGATAAAACACATTGTTCCCAATTTGACAGAAGTCAGGCAGCACTTAGTGAAGATGACAATCCTGTTCGGAGGCAGGAGTCTAAGACTGATGTGGGGTGTAGGGGCGTACCTATTGGTTTCTGGAAGTGGGCGGGCAGAAGCCCACCCACTGCTCTAGGACCCCCCCTGCCACTCCCCTCCCCCAGCCAAAGGGGAGGATCCACAGGACCTGGAAACCAAATGATTCCAGGGGACAACCAATGAAATAACAGGGACAGGAATGCAGTCAAAGTGTTAAAAGAAGGGAGACTGACAGGGGACACTGAGCAGAGAACTCCAGACAGCGTCCACTGCTCCTCAAAGGCATCAACGGAGCCATTGGATGCCGCCCAGAGGAACACTGCCCAGATACGTGAACGGACAGAGGATCGGAAACAGGCCCCACAGTCACAGGAGTCTCCATCGGTCAACCTCCTCTCCCTGGTTTTATAGATGGCTGATTTAGCCAGGGCCAGGAGGAGGTTGACCAGGAGGTCCCGTGACTTTGTGGGGCCATGGATAGGGAGTGTATAGAGAAGGAGGTGAGGGGAAAAGTGCAGCCAGAAACGTAACAGAATATTTGTGAGGAGCCGGAATGGGGGCTGCAACCTGACACACTCTAAGTAAACGCGTGCCAGAGTCTCCCTCACACCGCAGAAGGGGCAGGTATCCGGGATAGGGATAAACTGCGCCGAGTACATGCCCGTGCTCACTGACCCATGAAGGAGCAGCCAACTGATATCCCCGACGGGCCTCAGGACCAGGGTGGAGTATAGGCTGGCCCACCAGGGCTCCACACCTTCTAGAGGTGGCAGGAGGTCCCGCCACTTTTTGTCGGGGCGGGACATGAGGGTGAGGAAGTAAAGCGTGTGGAGCACGAGAGTGTATAGGTGATTCCTTGGCACAGTCTGGAAATGAACTGGCTGCAAGTTGTGCAGCTGGCTCACGGAGAAGGGGCAGGAGGACCGGTTGGGTCCGTGGGGGAGGGGCCCAATGAAAAGGTCTGGAGGGCCTGGGGTGGAGGGTAGGCGGGGCATGCCCTCATGCAGGACCCAGTTGAAGTAAGCCCTAGCAGCAGGCGGCAAAGCAGCCCTCACCTCCTGAAGTACGCGCCGGGGGAGTACAAGGCCTGGAGAGCCCCATACGCTGAGCGAGCGTCAGGGGATCTACCCAGTCTCCCCAGTCGTAATCCAGGAGGTCTCCGGCTCTGACTTCTGCCAGCACCAACCTCTAGCGCACCAAGGAGGGCTCTGCCACCTGCACACGGAGCTGGGGGCTGTGTAGCAGGGGCTCCGCGAGGAGATCTGCCCCCTCGGTGGCCACACAGGACCTGGTCACTGAGAACAGTTTCCAGGTCCGGAGGAGGTCCTGGTAGAAGACCGGCAGCCTGGAGAGGTCTCACGGAAGACCTCTCAGATCGAGATAAAGGAGCCGCCAGTCATATCGGAGCCCTTGGAAGCGGCACAGGAAGGCATGCACCAGTACTCTCCACGCCAGACTACCTGCACCATAAAGGAGCCTCTACAGGGCCTGGAGGTAGAAGACATGGACCTGAGTGCATAGGCACTTCAGATCCTGCCCTCCCTCCTCCGGGGACAGATGGAGGACCCCTGCAGCGACCCAGTGCAGTCCTGGCCAAAAGAACTCCAGAATTGCTGTCTGGAGGTAGGCCAGGAAGCCTGGGGCCGGGACCAGGGTGTTGAGCCGGTACCAGAGCATGGATAGGACTAGTTGATTGAGTACCAGTGCCTTCCCTCAAAGGGAGAGGCACCAGAGTAGTCCTGTCCATTACCAGAGCTGCTCAGTCACCCTGCCTTGTAAACCGTGCCAGTTCTCTGGCGGAGACGGATGAGTGGCAGAAAGGTAAATGCCGAAATAGAGCAGTGGACCTGCGCTCCACCGGATGGCCTGAAGTGCGGGTGGGAGGGAGCTCGCCTGCCACCCGACCACCAAGCCAGAGCTCTTGACCCAGTTGACCCGGGAGGAGGGGGCCTGCTGTCTGACTGTAGTGGGGTTGTATTGGAAAACCTGGGAGGTGGGCGGGCTCAAGCCCGCCTACTTCTAAAGGCCCCTCCCCCAGCCTAGCGGGAGGGACCACTGGACCCAGGGACCAAGTAAATGCAGGGGACAACTAATGAAAAACAGGGATCAGAGTGAAGGTCATAGGTTCAAAACAAGGATACCGGATGGGGACACCGAGCAGAGAACCCTGGACAGCGCCCACTGCTCCTCAAAGTTGTCAAGGGAGCCAGTGGATGCTGCCCAGTGGAACTCTGCCCGGATACATGAAACTAGGGAGGAGCGGAAATAGGCCCCACAGTTGCAGAGTACCCCCTCATCCAATATTCTCCTCCTGGTATTATAGATGGAAACTTTGGCCAGGGCCCGGAGGAGGTTGACGAGGAGGTCTCACGACTTCGTGGGGCCATGGATAGGGTGTGCAAAGAGGAATAAGTGTGGGGAGAAGTGTAGCCAGAACCTGTAAACCGTGCCAGCTCTCCTGCGGAGACGGATGCATGGCAGAAAGGTAAACACCAAGATAGTGCAGCGGTGGGAGGGAGCTCACCTGCTGCCCATCCTCGACCACCAGGCCAGAGCTCTTGACCCAGTTGACCTGAGCGGAGGAGGCCTGCTCTCTAACTGTAGCGGGGTCATATTGGAAAACCCGGGAAGTGGGCAGGCGCAAGCGATGACTGGCAGTAGCCAAGACTGAGGCGAGGTGGGGGTGGTCGGTGGGGTTCCCCAGGGAAACCCTCAGGGATTGTTGGGGTTTACTGCCAGAGGGCAGCACCCCAGTGGGAGGCGGATCACCAGAAGGCAGGGGGTGCTCCAGAGGCTGACTAGCTAATTCCCAAGGACAACCAGCAGGAGGCGCTGCTGGGTGAGTCCAGCTCTATTACAAGGAGGAACACTGAGAAGGTTGCAGGGGAATGTGGGGAACAGGGGAATGTAAGGACGTACTCTAGAGTGTGAAGAATATGAGACTGTGAGGGTAAAAGCGGGGAGGGAAAATGAGCATGTAGGGGGACAGATGGGAGTGGGGAAAACATGGAGAGAAAAATGGGAGGGATGGCTAGGAGAATGATAGGGAGGAAAATAATGCAGCTACCTCCCCAAATTTTATAACTAAATCACAAAACAAAGCACAAAATCTTGACCCCAAAGTCAAAGGCAAAATTTAAATGGGGCCAGGATTTCACCCCAAGTGTTCAAAAGTGAGACTCCCCATCTTGCCCCCTCTCATCCACATTGCCCTCTTTCACCCCAGAAGAGCCTGGGACAGTGCATAAGTCTAGCAGACTGTCCTTGTGAACATATCTTTTGTATGCAGAATAGTGCTCAAAGAAGACATTTAATGTTTAAAAAAAAAATCTGTATCAGAGTTTCTAGGCAGACTTGCCTTGCATGACCAATAGTTACTCAGCAGATCATGGTCTGCCCTCACTGATCTTTGCAGCATAACATAAGCAATAGCAATTCTTGAAAAAATATTGTGTATATTAGCAAAAATAACGAGGAGTCCTTGTGGCACCTTAGAGACGAACACATTTATTTGGGCATAAGCTTTCGTGGGTTAGAACCCACTTCATCAGATGCATAGAGTGAAAATACAGGAGCAGGTATAAATACATGGAAAGGATGGGGGTTGCTTTACCAAGTGTGAGGTCAGTCTAACGAGATAAATCAATCAACAGCAGGATATCAAGGGAGGAAAAATAACATTTGAAGTGGTAAGAGAGTGGCCCATTACAGACAGTTAACAAGAAGGTGTGAGTAACAGTAGGGAGAAATTAGTACTGGGGAAATTTAAGTTTAGGTTTTGTAATGACCCAACCAATCCCAGTCTCTATTCAGGCCTAATCTGATGGTATCCAGTTTGTAAATTAATTCCAGTTCTGCAGCTTCACATTGGAGTCTGCTTTTGAAGATTTTTTGTTGCAGAATTGCCACTTTTAGGTCTGTTATTGAGTGACCAGAGAGATTAAAGTGTTCTCCTACTGGTTTTTGAATGTTATGATTCCTGATATCAGATTTGTGTCCATTTATTCTTTTGCATAGAGACTATCCAGTTTGGCCAATGTAAATGGCAGAAGGGCATTGCTGACACAAGATGGCATATATCACATTGGCAGATGTGCAGGTGAACGAGCCCTTGATGGTGCGGCTGATGTGGTTAGTTCCTATGATGGTGTCCTTTGACTAGATATGTGGACAGAGGTGGCACCGGGGTTTGTAGCAGGGTTTGGTTCCTGGGTTGCTGTTTTGTTGTGTGTAGTATTTGCTTCAGGTTGGGGGGCTGTCTGTAAGCGAGGACTGGCCTCTCTCCCAAGGTCTGTGAGAGTGAGGGATCGTCCTTCAGGATAGGCTGTAGATCCTTGATGATGCGCTGGAGAGGTTTTCATGGGGGGCTGTAGGTGATGGCTAGTGGCGTTCTGTTACTTTCTTTGTTGAGCCTCTCTTGTAGTAGGTGACTTCTCCGTACCCTTCTGGCTCTGTCAATCTGTTTCTTCACTTCACCAGGTGGGTATTGTGGTTTTAAGAATGCTTGATAGAGATTCCATAGGTGTTTGTCTCTGTCTGAGGGATCGGAGCAAATGTGGTTGTATCTTAGAGCTTGGCTGTAGACAATGGATCATGGATGAAAGCTGGAGGCTTGTAGGTAAGTATAGCTGTAGGTAGGTATCCAGTATAGGGTGGTGGTTATGTGACCATCACTTATTATCACTGTAGTGTCTAGGAAATGGACCTCTTGTGTGGGCTGAGGTTGATGGTAGGATGGAAATCATTGAAATCTTGGTGGAATTTGTGCACAAACGGGATTTTATTTTTACTGTTGCAGTGAAATGAGTAGTCTTTTACTCTTAGTCTTAACATGATCAGAAAAGTTAATTCCAAAGTTGTGGTACATTGTAAAATTCCCCTCTAATCATAACGCTTAGGTTAGCCGTCCCGTCTTCCTTATGGACAGAATAAAAGAATAGAGCAAAAAGATACAACTTGAAGGGTGATAATGTCAACTGTAGCAAGGCTTCCCCTGATAACCAGTTCTACAGTCTGATATGACTGAATCCTCTTTACCGCCCCTCCACCCTACCCCCCAAAAAAGGGCTGCAGCAATAGCCATGGTACACATACCCCCTCCCTTCCACCTCACCTTACTTAGTTCGCTTCCAGTGAATATACACAGTTTGTGAATATACTTGTCCATGCCCTGCCACTCTACCCTCTCTCTCAACAACTTTCCTTACACCTACCTCTAGAGTGAGCCACCATAGTGCTTAGCTCCTAGTGTACTTTGGGCTTCAAAAGCCCTCGTGCAGCCTCTCTGCTTGTCCTCCCATGCACTGCAGAATTACAAGAGTTCTGATGCATTTTGGTACTTCTATTACTGCCTGAGGGGTAAGGCCAGGATCTCACCCTCATTAAATTGATTAGTAACATAGAACTCCATTTTGCTATAGGTCTGACACTAAGTGGAGCATAATGGACCAATTAATTTTCCATAAATGGACTGATTACAAATCAATTTGTTGGCAGAAATCCTTACATCATGATAAAACTAAACTACTCTCCAAGATGGGCCCAGTATGTGAATTTAGACCTAAATCAATCTTTCTGACATATTGGTGGTAAGAATGGGAATTTGGATCAGGCCTTCCAGTTTGGGCTAATAGTAGAGAAGTTAGCAAAGTGCTAGCTTCTTTTTTGTAACATCTTATATTAAAAGATGTTCTTGCCATGGTCAATGATAGTCTATAGTTTAGCACTAGGGCAGCAAACAACATCTAGGAATTGCAGCATTAAGTTCATGTCCAGATCTTTGTCTCTGGCTGCCTGCAATATACGGTGGACAGTCTCACCATCGAATTTTCAGGACATGCAGCAGAACTCTGACTCTCTCTGTAAAGCAATTGTTTGTTTGACTACTATTTTGAGAATATGTTGAGGGGGGGGATGAGGAGAGAAAAGTGGCTGTAATTTCTAGTGAGTTGTCAGAGTATCAACCTCTCTCTCAATTCCTAGAGACTCCCAGAATACTTTGCTCTATTTCCCATAATCTACTGCATCAGAGAGCTATCTTGGGAATTATGAAATAAGTACCCAAATGCAGAGCAACTGCAACATTTTATTCAAGTGCTATGTGCGGTGGAACTGGTTCAGAAACAAGATATATAGTATGGACACACTGCACCAAGGTAACTTGCACCAGTACAAATCCATCACTTCAGTTTGCATTGGTACAGTTCTACAGTGTAGTCAGGACACTCCAGATAAAACAGTGTGGGTCAAATTCTGCTCTCAGACCCACTGTTTCAACATAAATCAGAGAAGAATTCGGCTTTCTCTATGGCAAAAAAAATTGGTATCCTATAAACATGCTCACATTCAGAGATGTGAACAAGTTCTGTTGATAAGGAATTGTCTTCTGAATAATTACAAGAACTTTGGGTTCAGAATTTTTGAAACCATTATACCTCAAGTGTCACCACCTGCTAACCTGAAACTGGCAAAATCTGCTTCTAGCTCTCCTACTCCTACTCCTACCCCTTCCCTCTCCTCTGGGAAAGCCACTAATAAGTGAAGAGAACTGAAACATATGCCAGGAAATTGAAATCAATTGATTTCATGCATAAAATAACAAGGTGTTTTATCTTGGTGACAAACAGTGCTATACAAAATAAGCATCTATTTTACCTAGTGCTTTGATATGTTACTATTAATAGCTATGTAGCATTCATGAACAAGATTACAACTTTCAGGGGGTTAGCTGACCAGGCTGATCAAATGGTAAGCATCACTAAAATATGGCAGTATACAGGACTCTAAGAAGCAATTTTAGAAAAAGGAAATCAAAGAGCAAAATACACTAAAACTATTTCAACAGAGTATAAATGATAGATGGATGGTCATGGGTGTTTAATGAATTATTGTCATAAACATGAAATGTATTGACAGCTCTGTTTGCTTTGCAACTTTTTAGTCCTGGGAGAAAGAAATCGTAACACATCTAAATCTGCTTTGTGTGATTTTTATTTATTTTGTGAATTGTCAATGGCTTTTTTATAAAATAGGGAACTAATTTTCGTTAATGCCCCTTATATTAATATGTGACCATGTAACAAGGTAGCTGTCCTATTAAAGTAAACTGGGCTCAGTGTTTCTGTTCTAGTCCAGGTGCTTCTAGTTGGGCCAGTTAAGAGGGTGAGGCAGCACCTGGAGCTATAAGGGGCCTAGTGAGAAGGGGAGTCAGAGCAGATTAGTTGTCATGAGGAGTTGTCAGAGACAGATAGTTCCTGGGAGCTGGTAGTAGAGTAGCAAGAGTGATTGGCTGGCTGGTGTCCCTGAGGCAGAGCTGGAGAGGGCTGAAGGCAACATCAGAAGAGGGAGATGGCTCTGGCTTTACAGCTCAGAGCCAGGAGATAGGACAGAGGAAGGAAGGGGATGATGAAGGAAGGGGAAGCAGCGGTGGGACTTGCCTGCTGATGTTTCCTTGTCAGCGAGCTGGGCACTAGTGGACTATGAAAGGCTCCTAGTGGAGGCCTTGTGGGAGCTTCTGCTGGAAAGAATGGGGTTGTGGCCTAGAGGGAAGGGCTGGGGTCGGGTAGGGGGACAGAGGAGGACTGATCAAGTCCAGGTGTGATAGAAGACACCAGGCTGGTGGAAATGAAGCATAAATGAAGATTTATATGCATTGGGGGATTTAGACTGTGTTGTAGGACTTTTGATTATGCATGTTGCTCTGTGTTTTAGTTACACTATGATGGACTGGAGGATAAACTTGTATGGAGTTACTGGGGACTCAAAAGGGAAACTGAAGCATGGGGCACTTGTCTCGTCTCTTGTCAGAACCCATATAATGTAGATGGTTCAGCTTCTTCATCAGTAAAAGAAATCAAATTGGCCAGTCCCCACCTGCCATAAACAGAAGTCAGTGGATCAGTACTAATGTACACTCACTGAGGTGTTAGCCCAATATTTTATATGTTTTGTGCTTTTAGGTGGCTGTTCTATTCCTCCCCTTTCTTTGTTCTAAGTTGTCTCTGTTCTAAACAGCAGCAGAGAGAACGGTGTCCCTGTTTTTAGCTACTTGGTGCTATTGTCACACCTAAAGGTGCTAATCATAGGAGCAACTTTCTACTTTTTCCCAGTCCCTATCCTGTTCACCACTGCTGCATGGGAGCAGATCAGCAGGTTGATAAGCAAGTGGATTGCTAAGGCTACTTTTTTTCTTTAAGAATATATTTAGTGGAGTCCAGATAATGACTCTTGATTCAAAGCCTGGCTCTCTTAAAACTTCTGATTTAGAATGAAGTCTACAGAGAAAAATCTGAAGAAAGCTGAGAAGATAACTGAAGGTAAACTCAAGATGGAATCACACCACTTAAGTGGATATTTTAATGAAAAATGTGATGCTCTATATAGATAAGGGATTTTTGGAAAATATACATTTAAGTTCACTAATATTAGGGGTGAAATCCTGGTCCCATTGAAGTCAGTGTTTGGTTTTTTGTTTGCTTGTTTTTTGTAAAGGAATTGAGGAAATTGAATTCTGTGAACTTTTATTCTACAGATAAATTTGAGCCACCTTTGCAAAAACTCAAAGTATTTCTAATTCTACTTCTCTTGCTATTCATTATTCCTCCTCCATAACTAGAATTCTTTTACAATAATAATTCTGGCTGCCTGCCTTGGGGGAAATCCTGCCCACTGAAGAAAATAGGAGTCTTGCCATTGACTTCAATAAGGCTAGAATTTCACCCCTTCACTTTGATTGGATGCCAGCACATCTAGCAACTCGGGTTACTCTAAGAAGTATTAAACTTTACATCTGACAGATGCTGCTGCTCCTGGCAGTGCAAATAACCTTGCAAACAAAGATATGTGTATTATTCATAAATACTGCAGTTGCTTCCCCAGAAAGCTAGGAAGTCTGAATCTTAGGACAATAAACTTTGCTTGGGAAGGCTCAGAATGGTTTTAACCACAGGTGATCTTGATTTACATTACTTAGTGACAAATACATGATCTCTAATCACATCTCTGCTTTGAAAAATTGCACCTAGTGATTTCTAATTATGAAGTGTCTGTAGGGAGATATGAAATGCATTGTCAACCATCAGGGGTTTATTCAAATAATGCATGCCTTTTTATGTTTAAGTAATATTACCATGTTTAACAACAGGCATATCGCTTCTCTGTGGTCTCCACTTACTTTCCTACTGTGTCCTTCGTTTATACCCTTCTGTATTAGCAGCAGCGGCTTAACTGACTGTTTCAGACTGAGAAATATCTGAATCGTCTTTCCATATCTTAATCTGCCAGCATTGTTAGAATTCCTGCCTTAGTCTACTTGAAATTGTAAGGGACAAATATAAGGCTCCATGTAGTTCACTGTGCTCAGTCCTGGGTGTCTTATGAAAAGGACATTAAAAATACTATGTCATATGTTAACCCCTCTTTCTGGTCACAGTAATATTTCTCTCTCTGACAGGGTGTTCTACCTCTTCAAGGGGCAAGAGGCCTCGAGCCAGTCAGATCTTTTCGATTAGCCCCATCCTGTGGGGCAGCTGTGCCTGCACTGGATTTAAGAGGAATGACACCCAGCAATGGAGGGCTGGCTGCAGAGGAGAGCAGAAGGCTGTGAGACTCCAGAGGAGATCACAAAGCAGGCAGAAACCTAAGAAAGACTCTAGCTAGAAAGGCTTTGAATGGTTGCTAAGGAAAGAGCAGGTAGCAACTGAAAGGAGCTCAGGAGGGGTTGAGTGGGGATGTGGAAAGGAGCCCAGGAGGTGTGCAAGTTGATCCTAGAGGGTGGGCAAAAGGGTGCTTGAATTAGAGTAGAGAAGATAAACTCCTTGGGTAGGACGGGTTGGGCCCAGTTTGAGATTGGGACAAAGACTCTGTGTGGCTTTTTGGTTTGGTTTTGTTTTGGACTTGGACACCCTAGATGGCACTTGAGCTAATGACTTAGCCCGAGAGCTAAGACACTGCACTAGGTTGCCGCAGAGATTGCTGAACTCTGGAGGCAGAGGGGCTGTAATGCTGGGTCTTGCCATGAGGACGTCGTCTCCATCAGTGAGTTTGACACATGCCTTCACTTACCCTTTCTGGTCAGGGCACCATCTCATTGTGCTACATCTCCTCAAGTAGCAAATAAGATGATGAACCAGCAAAAATGTGACTTCAGGGGAACGATGAACATTGTAGAAGCTTAAGCGGGTATGTGAGCTTTTGTAGGATTGGGGCTGTCAAGGTTCCTCCCCCACTCTGAACTCTAGGGTACAGATGTGGGGACCTGCATGAAAACCTCCTAAGCTTACTTTCACCAGCTTAGGTTAAAACTTCCCCAAGGTACAAATTAATTTTATCCTTTGACCCTGGATTTCCACTGCCACCACCAAACTTTAATTGGGTTTACTGGGAAACGTAGTTTGGACACATCTTTCCCCCCAAAATCCTCCCAACCCTTGCACCCCACTTCCTGGGGAAGGTTTGGTAAATATCCTCACCAATTTGCATAGGTGACCACAGACCCAAACCCTTGGATCTGAGAACAATGAAAAAGCATTCAGTTTTCTTACAAGAAGACTTTTAATAGAAGTAAAAGAATCACCTCTGTAAAATCAAGATGGTAGATACCTTACAGGGTAATTAGATTCAAAACATAGAGAATCCCTCTAGGCAAAACCTTAAGTTACAAAAAAGACACACAGACAGGAATAGTCATTCTATTCAGCACAGTTCTTTTCTCAGCCATTTAAAGAAATCATAATCTAACACATACCTAGCTAGATTACTTACTAAAAGTTTTAAGACTCCATTCCTGTTCTATCCCCGGCAAAAGCAGAATACAGACACAGACCCTTTGTTTCTCTCCCTCCTCCCAGCTTTTGAAAGTATCTTGTCTCCTCATTGGTCACTTTGGTCAGGTGCCAGCGAGCTTACCTTTAGCTTCTTAACCCTTTACAGGTGAGAGGATTTTTCCTCTGGCCAGGAGGGATTTTAAAGGGGTTTACCCTTCCCTTTATATTTATGACAGGGGCCTTGTACTATGAAAGGAATTACAATCTAAACAAAAGTAGGTGATTGTTTCCATTTTACAGGAATGACTTTTTTATGAAGTATCAAATAAATTATCCAAGGTGTGAGTAGGAACACATAGCCTTTTTTAAAATAGGATTTGGATAATTACTAGGGCTAGTTGAAACATTTTCAATTAAATGTGCTGTTTTGTTGATGCTAAAACATTTTGGAGCCAGGGAGAGAGAGCTTGCATGCTCAATAGCCTGGAAATTAGGGGCCCAGCTTGGGATGTGGAAGAACTAGGTTTATGTCCCTGTGATCATTCAGGGATGAGAAATTCTGCTCTGAATCAGTCAAGCACATGCTTGAGCCTGGGTACTACCACATCCCAAGCTAGGGCCGTAACTACCAGCACACATGCATCCCTTCCCAAATTGAAACACTCAAGTTTCCATCTGGAAATTGATATTTTGCCACAATTCCACTTTGTGTGAAAAGGGTTTGTTTTCATTCTGTATTGGAATGAAGACAAATTTCAAAAGTTGACTTGAAATGGGTTTGTTCTCCTGTGGCCTGCTCTAATTTTTTTCCAGGAAAAAGTACTATGTGGGGCTAATGTACAAATGGTAACTCAAATAAGGAATAGACTCTGCACTTACTGTCCTCTTTCCCACCTGAAATATGTTCTGCTCCTATATAATAAGTGTACAAACTAAATATTGGCAATTGCACCATGCAGTTCAATACACTTCAGGTTCAAATTGAAAGATTGAACTGTTGGGTCACAAAATGTGTTCTCTACAGTATTTCTAGGCTTGGAAGGATTGCATTTTTATCCGTGAAGGTCAGTTTCACTGTACACACACAAACTGACAAATATATTTTGACAACAATTGAAACTTACAGATAGGCAAAGTATAAAAAATGCTTCTTGAAGAACTTAATAGTTTAAGGATATTTCCTCTGTATATTTTGACATGATGTGAATAATTTGTATTTTAACAGTATTAAAGCATTAACTTTTTGAATCTCAATGTTTGCTGTCATTAAATAGTCCCTTTCTTGGATATGCAGTTTCATGGAGCTCAATGATTTCACATGAGAATAAAGACTACTGGATGAAGCCCATTGCCTGAATTGTACAAGTAACTTGAATTCTGGTTTTCCTTACTTTTGAGTGCTAATTTGTGCAACCTAAGTAAGGTTCTTTTAGTGTGTGTTAAATCAAACCAAAAAAAAAAAAACCAGGGGAATGGAAGCATAAGGCATCCTATTGAAAATGCATGGTTCATCAGTAGCTCTGGAACTTTTAGATCTACCCCCACACAGACAGCTACCTTGTGAAATTAATGGAGTTATTGATAGCAGCAGTAGTAAGGGTAGTCATCCTTTAGGTGGACCAGTACTGGAATGAGAGGTGCCACAGATATTTGATGATAGGTGAGAAATGTTCAGTTTCTTGAATCATAGGGTCCATTCCAGGTTCTGGATGGGAGAGCTCTCTAGTGAGCACAGACTCTTCTGCCCTTTTTTTCCCCACCCCTAGTCCCATTTTCTTTGCCTACCCAGTCTCCGTCTCCAGTCGTCCAGCTTCTCATCCTAGCTCCGGACCTCTTGTCCAGCTAATCTCAGTCTCATCATCCCATTCCCCTTGCCCATCTGTTCCAGTTCCTCATCCAGGCACCTTGTCTGATCTGTCTCATCCCCTCCCATACCCACATTCCTTGTCTCCACTGGCTTGGCGTCAGTCTCCTCATCCTTTGTGTCCCATCCCAGCAGACTCCTGGACCTAGTCTCTTTGACCACTCAGGCCCATTTTCCACCTGCACCCTGGATTTTCATAAAGTCTGTCTTCACTCCTCCATGAGAATTGTTAAAGGATTAGAAATCATGCCTTATAATGATAAACAGATCAATCTCTGAGTCTATCTTAACTAAGAGAATGTTAAGGGGTGACTTGACTATTGAATATAGTATCTATGTGGGGAGCAAATTTTTAACAGGTTTTCACTCTGGCAGAGAATGGTATAACATGATCCAGTGGTTGGAAGTTGAAACTAGACCAATTCAGACTGGCCATGTGTAAATTTTTAACAGTAAGGATAATTAACTGTTGGAATAATTTAGCAAGGGTCATTGGAGATTCTCAATCACTGATTTTTTTAAAATCAAGATTGGATGTTTTTCTAAAAGATCTGCTCTAGGAATTATGTTAGGCAAGTTCTCTGGCCTGTGTTATACAGGAGGTCAGACTAGATGATCACAGTGGTCCCTTCTGACCTTGGAATCTATGAAACGTCTCCCTCCTGCATTGGTTCCCATTCTTCCCCCCCCCAGCTCCTCACCTGATTAGTTCCCCCCCAACCCCATTTCCATCCTTGGCTCCCACTCTCCTTGTCTAGACAGTCTGTCTACCCCTCTTTCCCCCACACCTCCCCACCAGCCACAAATCCTAGTCTTTCCCTGTCTCCGCACTCTCGCCCTCCGCTCTGGTTCTTCTTCCTTCTGCATTCAGTTCAGGTGGCTTTCCAGGCTGCAAGTGCAGGGGGCATTGAAAATAGAGGAGAGACCATCTCCTAGCTTTCAGTTGTAGTGTGTGTACCCAGGAACTTCAGGGGTAGTCCTACTTGGCCCCGTGCAACATCAGCCAGAGCACATGCAGTGTGGATGGACTCTTTGGGGAATTAAGTTATGAAGCTCTAGCAATTTTTGACTGAGCACAGCAAACTGCAATTTTTCAATGATTTATAACTTAGCCAAAGTTAGGTGGATTTCTATAGGGGACAGCAAAAGGCATATCCCAGACACAAAGGCCATCTCCTACCAAATTTCAAATTCCTGTTCAAAGCATAGGACTGCAAGTAGAGCTGTCTGTACAGAAGTCGGGGGTGGAAATTATTCATCCCAATTTGAATGAAAGGTTAAAAACAAAACATCTCATGGAAGAAAACATTTTGAAAATCTGCTTCGGGAGAACCAAAATCAAATATTTTTTTTGTCTTGCTCCCAGCTGCCTGACTTACTAGGGAGCCATCTGCATTGGGAGGCAACAGCTGGGCTTCTGGGGGAGCCCAGGCTGGTTGGAGACAAGGCAGAGCTGCCTGCCAAGCCTCCATTACAGGTTTTGACAGAATCAACACTTTCTTACAGAACACGTTGATTCCTTTGGATTGATACTTTCCAACAGGAAAGTGTTCCATTGGTAAATTTTGACCTGCTCTAGGCCCTCCCTCTTTTTCAAAGAAAATATTGCCAGAATTTTTTTAAGAGATGAAAAGTTTTCCCTTGTTCTTGGAAAGAGCTGAACCCTTTTTGGTTGGAATTTCCCACTGGGATAATCACTGGTAGTGCACCTTGCAGAGAAGAAATTTGCAATCTGCCCTCAAAGGAAACCGAATCAGGAGTGAGGACGCAGCATGAATATTAGGTTAATGACAAAGGATGTTGCAATTTTCTCCCCTAAACCATGCTGAAAGAAAATTCAGCATGCACAATGGTGAGCCCTGAAAGAACAAATAACTTGGAGGTTGCAAGGCTTTGATACAATGAGTGTTGTTAAAGTGCCAATCAAGGAAAAAAGATCATTTGCATTTGTGCTCTAGTTAGCAACTGGAGATAACGAAATATCATACCAGAAAATTAGGAAACTTTTTTGCAAGTTAGATAAGGGTCTTGACAATATTTTTCCCCCCCATCAACCCCACAGCAAACTGTCACACTAGACAGGAGGAAAATTAATAAGTGGCTTGTCTCTTTATGATTCAAGTCTCAATAACTCAATGATATATATTTTCGATTTAATCACACTGACCGATGTAAGAAATAACTAGAAATGTAGGTATGACCTTCCTTGAGCACACTGTGTAAAATTCATTGTAGCAAAGCTTGTATATTGAAAACTGCATTGTAATACTTTTGCATAGCACTGCTTGCCAAGTATGTCAGTTCAAAATAATGGTCAGACAAATTATGACTTAGAAATATAACTGGAAACAGGAAGCATAATATTGACTTTATAGTAAAGATTCATTTTATCATAAAATTTTATTTGTAATATGAGATTTTTATGTTGACTTAAAATGCATATGATCAGGAGGATAAGAAAACAGCACAGGGTCAGCTCACTGGAGCACAAACAGCAGAGAAGCATTGTATGTGGGGAAACACTTCAAAAGAATATATTTTCAAATATATATATTTACTGGACTTACAAGGGGAAGAGAACCCCTTTGTTCCCTCAGTGATGCATAACAAAGACAGCACTTTTTTTCATTTATGAACGGTGGATCCCCAACCCCATGGGCTGATAATGCTGAGAAGTGGCCATGAGAACTGCTTTATCTAAAGATTGGAGCCTCCTATGTTGTGTCTTAGAAGTGTGATTATACTTTTGTTTTATTTGCAAACATTTTCTGTTTCTCTTGTCTCTGCTTAGGATCACTTAAATCTGTTAATGAAATTCTTGTTTTGTTCATAAATTCATATGTGCTCTATTTAAAATGAGGTGTACCTTCTCAGCTGAGCCAACAGGCTGGTGTGTATTCTGCCTCTTTGGAGATGGCAGACTTGGTAATTTCTGAGAGTGTCCCGTGATGGGCTAGATGTTGCAGGGAAATGCTTTTAGAGTGTTTGGGACCTGAAGAACAAGGCAAAGTTAAGACTGACAGAGTCCTGGGGAATCTAGGGGGCTAGCTGACAAATGGGAGTGGCAAGGAGTGATTACTCAGTTTAGCACCAGCAGGTCCCTTTTATACTGAGGGATAGGGCTAACAGGGTGACTTACAGTTCTGGTCACTCTGAGAGAGCATCACAGGGACTACTTGTGTTCTTAAAGTTAAGTATGTACTTAAATGCTTTGCTGTATTGAGATCCATGTGAAAAGTCTCTTCCATTCACATTCCAGTTTTTCCAGGCTTGAGCTGAGTTAGAAGTACTGCAAGAACAGTCTTTCACATATTGATTATTCATGTTATGTTCTAGCCTAATCTACTAAGAACACAAATTGAACGCTAAAATTGTATTAAGGTTATATCCTGTACTACTTTATCTGAACCAGTTCACCCATCCAAGTGGTAAACACTCTAAATTTGAAAAAGTGGTACATCAAACTGAAGGCATATTCCAAAAAATAACAGGAAGGCCATTAGTAATGTCTGTAGACACAAACGTAATGTGAGGAAAGGAAGATGTACTTTACGTAGGGAAACCTATAAAGCCTACATAATGCAGGGTCTGACTTCTTTGCACCACCATAGGTGATGGAGTTTTGCCATTCACTTAAATGGGCAGAGGATCAGGGTCATAGCAAAGAGACCTAGATGGTACCTTCCTTTTGAGTCTGAGGACCCATGGGGGACGTGGTGGTTTCTTCTGCACCCCCCGCACAACCTTGTGTAGCCTGCAGAGCCTAGTCAGAGAAAATACAGCCTGGGCCTGGCATCTTTTCCTCAGAGCACTCCTGCCCAGGTATACTGAGAGTAGCTGTGGGACAAGGGACAATCTCTGTTTGCATGGCTCCACTAGAACTGTGCTACCACTGTGGGGAGTGGGGATTAGAGTAGTCAGAGCTGGTGTGGGGGCATAGGATTCATCCAGGTGATGGCCCTAGACTGTACTCCATCTCGAGGATCTGCTGGGCATATGAGGATTACCTCATCTACCCATAACTGGTGCTGTATGGGGGATCCTCAAGGAGACTTTTTTTTCTGCCTCAGAGCTTCCTTCCCCATGATGCAGTATGGTCTGACCAATGGTAAATAACTAATAGGAAATATTTCTGATAATCAAATGTTTCTCCTAATATGTGTGTTCAATCAGAAATTTGCCACAACCACCAGGAAAAAATGCAACTTTAGGGATCCAGTCTTTTCACACTGATTTAAAAGCAATAAAAGTGTAACTCCATTGGCTTCAATGGATTTTCTCTGGCTTGCCCCATGGTATGAGGGAGAAGGATCTGGGCTTTTGAAGCTAAACGGTTGTACAGACTATATATCATTCAAAGGAGGTAGTTACCTTCCAGAGGAAACTTACTAGCATTCTGGAGCAACTGTCTTTCACTGATGCAGGTGCTGATAAATATAAATAGATTTACATTTTTTAAAAAATACCTCAACACCCATGCACAATTGTGAAGGGTGTGCACACCTGTGAATTAATAGGGAAGAATCCTTTAAATTGAGAAGCTCACTTTGGTTCAATGAAGGATTGTATAAAATTGTTGAAATGAATAACTGGTCTATTTAGGCTACTCACTAATCTTTTGAGGGCACTCATTAGCATGCTTGAATGATAAAAGGCATAAGAACAATTTTCATCAAATGAGATTTAGTGGTGCATATCATGCATGAGACACATTATAAATTGTGTTTATGATGTGAGAAACCTTGTAATAGCATCTGATTCACTGCATAAATCATTGCTTTGTCCAGAAGTGAATACACAAATTTGGTTTTGGGATGCTGCTTAAATGCAACAGATCAAAGCCTTGTACACTAATCCGCATTCTCCAGTTTTTGTTCCTTCACATATGTACTTGCTGAAGTACATACTTCAGCCCCTCCCCTCCAATACAGATCAGAAATCAGTATTTGAATAATACTGAAATGCTATGATCTGTGTCCTTTGAGTCAGGTGAAAATAGACAATTGCATGCCAGAAGTAAGCTTTCGGATATGATTAATTCTACATATTGAATTATTACTCAAGAAATTGTTTATTATATTGCCTGGGTGTTTCAGAAAGAAGATGAGAGCCTTGGGAAAAAATATTTTAAACATCCTGAAAGTTGAATAGTTACCTGGGGAGATAACTCAGCTGAATATATTTGAAATGATTGTCATTCAGAGACTGAAGCCCTTTCACACAACTGCTCATCCCAGTTTGAAATCTGATAATATAATCTCTGAAAGATGTAGAACACCTGTGAGTGTTATAATCGGCAGGGAATATAAGGCATCACTGATTTCAATTTAAACGTGTTTCTATATTTACAATATTTCACTTGTGATCTTATGAGCTAACAATTTTAGCAGGCTCTTGCTTGTCAGTATTTATTTGCAACTGAATAACCAAGAAAAAAAACCCCTCAGATATGAAGAATGAAATTTTTCTTTTTCATATTGGCAAATGAGACTCTGTGAATGTAGGACATAGTCCTACAGAACTTACTCAGGCAAAGTTCCCCATAATTTTAATGAGAAGTACTTGAGTAAGGACTGCAAGATCAAGCCCAGAAAGTCTGTAGAATCCTAGGTTAGGGAGAATTCTATGCAAGTCAGAGAGCAGCATTTTTGAAGTCCGATGTAATGGGACAATGCATTATACTGGACTCAGCTGCTCAGGAAAAGACTTTTCAGTGTAATCATGAAAGTGACTACTTCTGCTACTCCCATTCCCACTGATCTCCAAGACCTCAATCCTATTGACAAAGCCCTAAAACTGAACTCCCACCCCATAATTCTTCTGCTATTTTTATATTCCATAGTACAAAAGTAGATGCTTTTGAAAAGGTTTGTGGATTTTCATCACCAAGGAAGAAAGCACAAAAGAGGAAGAAAAATGGTCCTGATACTTGAAAGGATGGGAAGAGATTTGTCTAAATCTGAGGGTTTTTTAAAATGAATTGCTGTATTACACAACTATAGACACTTGTCACTAGATTGACCAGATCTAAGCACCACTTTTCCAGTGCTGTGGGGGAGTATCATTGCTTAGAGTGACCGGTAGAAAGGTCAGATAAAAATATTGGATTTGAAAGCTAGGTAGCATATTGTAATATTATGACCTTCTGGAGAGGTGAAAAGGTATACATCCCAATGAAAAAGGCCATATCTCAGATTTGATACTCCAAGATCCAGGTTAAGATGGAGTCAGGCCTAAGTTTTTGTAGACTTCAGAATCTCCAGTACTCCATAATTTGTGCAAAGACCAGAGTGTGGAGCTTAAGGGGAGGAGTTGGTGGTCTCTACAGAGAGACACCATTCTGTATAGCTGGCTTTCCATTGTTTGTGTCCCCTCTGACCTTTTTTTTTTTTTTTTTTTTTTTTTTCTACAAGATAGACACAGATTTTTTTTTTTTCCTTATGGCTCCATACAGCAAAGAGGAGACATAGGCCATAGCTGTTCATAACAAATCAATGACTTGCCATTTTCACATCTTGCATGTACAACTGTTAAAGAAATTAAAAAATTATGAATTTGCTCTCATGACAATTGTAAGTTTGAGATACCACTTTGGCCTATTTTTCAAAAATGGTGGTGTATGTAATTCCTTGATTTTGGAATACCTATATGTTTGCAGTGTTGTCATGTTTGTCCCAGGATATTAGAGAGACAAGGTGAGTAAGGTGATGTCTTTTACTGGACCAACTTCTGTTGGTGAAAGAGACAAGCTTCTGCATTACACAGAGCTCTTCTTCAGACCTTCATCTTCAACTATGTGTAGCTCGGAAGCTTGTCTCTTTCACCAACACAAGTTGATCCAATAAAAGATATTACCTTACCCATTGTGTCTTTGTCATACTACACACCATCCAATAAATATGTGGCAGCTCATGAATCTTGAGAACTTATCGCTGATAGTATGACATTGGGAAACAGAATGCAGATTTTATTGCCTTCCCTCTTTTGGGGATAAAAGTTCAACCAAGTACTACAGATAAAGAAATGGACATGTATTGTGCTACTAAGTCATAGCTAATTCTTCAGTTAGAATATTTTAGTACAAATGTAAATTATGCACTTTTACAACAGCTATTAAAATTATGAAAAAGCATTTGTCTCAATGCAAAGCTACAAATATTATGATTTCAGCATTTCACTTAACAGGTGGAAGGAACCTGAAATACCAGCTCTAAGAAAATAAGACCCCTTTAAAACAAACCTCTGGTTACAATATATCCCTTTGACAATGATTACTGTTTTTCACTACCTTTTTGTTCATAGCTTTTTGCTAGATTCTCCCTTTATAGATTCTGTTAGTCTTCCCAGCATTTTATGTCTGCTTTAGCTAGCAACAGAAGAGGAGAGAACTCTAAACTGAGAGTGACAGACATGTTAGGAGAGCACTTTCATTAATAGTCAGACGTTACCCCATGTAGTGAGTTGTCTCTCTTTGGAGTAGAAACAGTCACTCTCATAATATCTCAGTAACCAAAAGAAATAAGGAACCTGCCCCCTATTCTCCCTACTGTTTTTTGTGCTGAAAAAGCAGAACATTTTTGATTGTCATGAAATGTTGAATACCATATATAAGGGTTTTGGTATGAACTGGGAATGTATATCTATTAGTGTTTCTGTGATAGTAATTCTCAATGCTTTTATTTCAATCACTGGGTCAAACTCAAAACTAGTGCAAATTCCTTGACAGCAATGGAGTCGTACTTGCACAAAGGCTGAATATGACACAGAAGTTTTTATGGGGCCTAGCAAATGGTTAATTTAACAGCATGATACAGTATTAGAATTGCCGATGCAAAATCACTTGGCCAATATCATCTTTTGACAGTACACAAAACAAACTTATTTCTAGATGATGTGTGTGGGCAGCTTGGGAAATAAGACCTATGGAATGATAGTTTTCCCTTGCCAAAGCCCTATCTGAAAAATCTTCTCCTGAAGAAACTGTATGGAAATGCATGCTTTTGGTACAACATTGTGCATGGCAAATTCCCCTGTTTTGAAGTATCTTTATGAGTCAGAGATAAGTAATTTCTGGCAGGTAGTGGCCCAGTGGCTTAAACTTTTGGGACTTGAAAGACCCTGCATTCTATTCAGAGGTCACACAGTAAGCCATGGGCAAGCCATTTCACCTCTCTGTTTTGGTTTATCCATCTGTAAAATGATCCTGACTTTTTAAAGCATTTTGAGATCTACTGACAAAGTGCTATATAAGAACTGGCTAGCTATTATTTACTACTGTCTTTCTTCCTCTCCTTTTCTTCTGCTTTCTGTTTATATGGTTCTCATCACCATGCTATAAGAGGCCCAGATTTTTTAAAGGCATTTCTGCACTCAGCATTGCAATTCTTAACTGATCTAGGAGCTTAAATCTCATTTTCAAAAGGGATTTAGACTCCTAAATCAGTTAGGCATTGGAATACTTAGTGCAGCAGTGCCAAAATGCATCTGGGCCCGAGCACCTCTTTGTAAATAATTCTCCTCTTTCCCATCTTGTAGGATAAATAACTTTTATTTATTTGTGAGTGTGTGAAGACCATATTGAGCTAGAGTTCCAATTCAGAGATAAGTTAGACATTCAGAGTGCTGGATTAACTCCACCAGAAGGAGGAAATCCACCTAACAGTTCAAACACTGAAATATCTTCACTGTTTTTTTACATGCATTTCATTGCATTACTTTTGGAGTCAAACTTCCACTACATCTTTTATAAATGCTTAATTTAGTGTTCTTGTCAATTAAATATATTAGCCCCTTTCTGACACTTTATTGTACTTATAAAATATGAAATTGTCTCTGTTGCTTTTGTCTGTCTTCCTTCACCTCACTTTTCTTTCTTCTCTGGTACCCTTTGTCTTTAATGGTTTATCTAATCTATAGCTGGGAGCGTGATAGCATGCTAACGTGAGTGGAGCTTAAAAATAGTAGTGTAGCTGAGGTTAGCAAGGCCAGTGGCTTTGGCTAGCTGCTTAAGTACGTATCCAGGAAGTCCAGACAGGTTTGCATGGGCCCTCTGGCTTCACTTCCACTGATCATGATACACCTATGTTGGCTCTCTGGGTTTCATCTACTGACTTGCAATTGCCTCCTGTTCCTTTGGATCACTTGTTCCTCTTGCATTGTTGCCTTGTGACACCTGGGTGCCAACGCATCTCTCGCTACTCCTTTAGTCTGCTTCTTGTGGTATCTCCCTAATGCTGAATCCTCAGAGTGCCAGTCTCCAAGGCTAGTATATCCTTGGTTGATCTCTTGTACTCTAGTGCCTGCTTTCTCAGATTGTTGGCCATCTCCTCTCAGTGGTGTTGCCTCCTGCTGCCTATAATTGGTAGCAGGATTTTCGTCCTTTGTTCCGTCAGTACCTGCACTGGACAGTTTTAGTGACCTTGTCATGGGGATTCCTGTGAACCAAAAACGTTAACAAGGGGTCTGCACCAGCAGAAACAGCTTTATACAATTGTCTTAATAGTTTTCACTGCTGATTCTGCTTTACCATTATTCTGTAGATATGCTGGAGAGACATATGGTGCTAAAACTGTCATTTGCCTGAACTCCTCTGAGGCAAATGGGTTTTTGGTGACTACCATATCTGAATGGCATATCTCACAAAGTGGGTGTTCAGTTTGCCAATCGTTGACTTTCTTCTTGTGACAGGCAGGATATCAAATTCCCAAAAATTTGAATAGTAAGAAATGTACAGTAAAAGCATACCTTGGTATCCCCTATCTTTAGGGTTATTTTAATGTTGAATGCTCAACTAAAGAAAAGTTGAATTTAGCATTATAGTTTTAGTTAATAGCCTTAACAAATGGCAACTAATGTAGGATACAAGAAGTCAAAGTAGTATTGGACTATGATTTGGCTAACAAAGGATAAAATTGGTCAATATAACCACTAACGTTTTTTCAGAATCAAATCACAATAGAAAATAACACTTATACTAAAACACCTGTCTTGGGGAGGTGATTTTTGTTTAGTTTTTTTTTTTCTAAGAGTCTCTCAGAATAGGGTCTCACTTGTGCCTGGTTATGAACACTAGTGTTGCTAACCCAACAGAGGAAGACAATCTAAAACTCAATTTAAAGCATAAGTCTAGTTAATTACTTATATGCCAATTCACCAAGGTCGTCTTCCCAATGGATCTATAGCAGTCAAACCTTTCAGCCTGTTCCTTAATGAATCAGAATAGCAACAGGATCTGATTAACATGCCTAATTATCTAACAAACTCCTACATTTATGCTAGATTGTATAGACTGAGTGCAATTCAAGAGGATTGTACACTTGGTCTGTTTTATGTCTGTATGCACATAGACCTTGAAAGACCATATGAAACCATGAACTATGGTAAACATGTACAGTGTCCTGTAGTTTTAGCTGAACAAGTTACTGTTAATTTCAAAGGTACTGCACAAGTATCTAAGCTCTACTTTGTAGTGATAAAGGTGCATCAACGTGCACTGCAAATCTTTGGAGCATTAAAAAGGGGTCTTGCCAGGATTGTCTGTAGGGGTTTGTGGTCTGATTGCACTATTACTGGGTGGCCATTGGTGTACTGATGGAATTGCTCCACTCCAAATACCATAGCCAGAAGCTCCTTTTTTCTGTTTGGGCATACCCCTGTTCAGTCTTGGACAGGGCTTTAGTTACAAAAATGACCAGCTGTTCCTGCAAAAGAGCAACACGCACTCCTTTCTCTAATGTATCACATTAACATGTCAATCGCTCTCTTGGCTGGTGGTACTTCAGGACAGAGGCATCTGTTCTAATTTGTTTCAGCATGAAATGCTTGCTTTTGGGGGATCTGCCAGGTCCCACTCAATGTCCTGCCTTGTGAGCTTACCTATAAGTGATGACAGAACTTGAAAAGCAAATTTATCGTTCCTATAAAGCACTATGCCCCTTTCACATCCATTGGAACTGGCATGTCTCACTGCCTTTATATGGTTGGGATCTGATTTTGGTCCCTCTGAGGTGAGCAGATGTCCAAGGTATGTCACCTCATACCTTGTCACATTTTTTCCTCAGTTGAGTTTTTTGTTTTTGTACCTACATCATTGCAGAAAAGCTTATAGTTTTCTGTCATTGTCTCATTAAGCTTCTGTATAATCTACCATAGATACCATTTGCAATTATTTTCACTCCAGGCAGTCCTTCCAACAGTTGGGTGAATCCTCACTGGAACACCACTGGTGCTGGGCTTATGCCTATTGGCATGCACGGCCATCTGTAGCAACCAAATGGTGTCGCAAAAGTTCTCTGCGTGCTGAACTCTTCATCTAAACTCCATGTGCCAAAACTCATTCCTCACATCAAACTTTCTGGATTTGGAAATTCTGGCAAGATGTCATCAGTTGTGGACAGTGAATTGTGGTATCTTTTTCTATGCCCAATTCAGAGGCTTCAGTTGGTGCTGTCTATTATTCTTAGATTAGTTACTATGAGGTCACATTCTCCTATAGGTTGCATTATGCTCTCATTGCACATTAAGGACCAGGTACAATCTAATAATGGGTGTGTTCAAGTCCAATTCACCCCAAGGAATCATGCTGCCACAAGTCCTGCTATGTAGCGGCAGTCATATAGGCCATTTCCCTGTTAATATTGTGGCATGCATTGAGGTGGGTATGTCCCTTTGTTGCTCTCCTTTCTCAACAGCCTGAACCTGATATACTCTTTCTCTCAAGGAGAGAGTTATGATGTCATCACTGCTATCTGATGTGCCATCCACACCTTAAACCAGTCTGACTAAATCTTTCTCGCACGCTCCTTTGCTCTTGCACACCTTGTTAAAATGATGCAACTTGCCACATTCCTTCTAATGCTATCCTAGGGCAGGGCACTTCTATACCCACTCATGCTATCGCCCACAGTAAATGAATCTCACTATGGATATGGAACTGTGATCACCTGCTCTTTGCTGCTGTCTTACTTCATTTACTTTGAATATTGTGCCTCATAGGTTTTATCCTTGAGACTTCCACTACACACCTCCCATATTTAAGCTTCTGTCTAGCAGCTGCTCCCACAGGTGGTGATATCAAGTGCTTCAGACTATCCTGTCCTGAATCGGGGACTTTGTCAAGTCCTCAAAATTGCATGTAGCAGCCAGTCTGCATAAGGCTGTAATGTGGGGGTCTATCCTCTCCTCTCTGGATTGGTCTCTATGTCGTTTCACAGTTTTGTTCTGCTTTGAGGACTAATAGGCCCACAAGGCTCCTGGGACAGCTGAGACGCTTGGGGCAGTGGTGATCTTCAGAGGGGTGCACATCTCTCTGTATTGTTCACAAGTAAAATTTAAATTTTTGCTGTTGCTCAGGATGGTAAGGTCTGTGTATGGTTTGAAGTCCTCTCCATCCATCCCTAGGCTAGGTTTGTGTCTGGAAAATCCAGGCCATTGGGTGCTTCAGCCTAAGAGGCTTGTGATGCCAGGTGCTGTGTGTCCGAGAACTCACAGGTCCATCACTGCCACCATGTTTTATTTGCAAGGGGTGAATGTAGGTGAAGATGATGAACCAGCAGGACTCTGTTAAACTCTGTGGACTGCTCTGTCCAGGCCACTGAGTTGCTTCCAGCCTAACTCCCAGCATTCCTTATTCCACTGGTGTCCCACCAATAACTGTCCCTCCAGGATGCATGGGCCCTTTGACTCCAGTTCTGATCAAGATACTCTGTCCTTTAAATCTATGATTATGCCAAAAATGGGTAAATAGAAGCCATGACAGAAGCAAGGAGAATTAAATGGTTGTGCAGCTGTTTCAGAAGGTGAAATCAGTATTCAGATCTATCAGTATAAGGGAGCAGATTGACAAGACCATTAGATAAATTGGTAACAGCCGCTACAGTAGTAAAATTATTACACAAACATGTAGAGTCCTCTCTACTACATATTGTGAACTGGATGCATACCATTATAATGTATAAATCTGGGGTGATTTATGCTTCCAAGTGTAATAAGGTAGAGAAATAACACCTGAAGGGCAGTGAATAAATGCTTTAATTAAAATGAGCAAGAAGTTATTTTATATTTGGTATTTCATACACATAACACTTGTATATAAAATATACATGTATCCACTGGAAAAAGAGACTGGCTCAGCCTCTAAGAGCTGAATTTTATTTGAATAAGAACATTTTAAACTGTAAAACATGAGCTCAATGATAAGAGGAATAAATTAAATTTGTGGGAGCTGGGGTCTCCCAAGACCTATAGGATCAGATACACTTCTTTTTTAATTGTTTAAAATCCTACATGAGTGGATGGAAGACCACTCCATTTTATAATAATACTGTGGAGAGTGGGGTTTTGTGCGTGTGTTCATGAAAAAGAGTTGGCTGCTCTGTCCATCCCAGGCTTCAGGCAGGTTCTCAGATGCTTCACTGAGTGAGGGCCTGCTGGCTGTAGCCCTTTTGTCTGGAGCTACAGAGGCGCGCACACACACTGTTGTTCCAGAGGCATAGAGAAAGGGAGAACAACCAGCACCTCCTCTTCTTGGAAGGATCGGCACTTCCTTTGCCTCAGGACAAGGTTTTAAAGGGGCCATGCTCTCTAAACCCTAAGGGGGTTACACTTATAAAGCCTCTTAATGTTTTGTTTGGGTTATGACCGTCCTTGCACAGTGTGGCGTGTTTATAGCATTCCTGGTCCTCCACCTTTACCAGACAGTACCAGGATGTGTTGTAGGGGGAACTTAATAAAGAGAGGAACTACCCAGTCAGGGTGTTCTCTAGTTACTGCTTAAGGCATGGCTCTCTGTGTTCGTGCCCTCACACTACACACATTGCCTTGTTTTGGTCATCCTTTTATTTCACTATGCATTGCACTCCTATAAGTCTGCACATGTAGCTACACTATTTTCCTTCAATTTCAGGGGGTATTGGTGGTAAATCTGGATTAGCATTGCACATTTATTCTTCAGTGATTTAGTCATCAGGACACAGTTTCCAAGGTAGGTTTACACACTATAGGGCTAGTGAGATACTGTAACTACATATGTGCATCCTTTGCAAATCCAATTACCCATTTACATGTGTGCGTGTGTGTGTATACATTTTTAGGGTAAATCTTTGGCTCCTGTGTTTGAAAATGTATTCCGTAGTTCGGGTTTTTTTTGTTTTTGTTTTTAGGCAGCACTAACTCTAACATGCAGTGTTACAAGGATCTTCATCCCATATAATTTTCTTTTAATCTGTATATTGTCAGAAAATAGTAAAACAAAACAAAAAATACACCCTCTGGTTTTCACCTTTAAGGGACATTAAAGTGTAACCAAGTACTTGTTGGTAGATGTGAGTGTAAAGAAAATATGCCTGTGCTGCAAAAGCAACAAGTATTTCACTGAAGTTACAATCAACTTTTAACACTAAACAGGCTCCAGGACCTTGTAACAGGATTATGGACCCTGTATAACTCCCATTAAAATCAAGGGGACATTTATATTCGTTCTAATGGGAATTGTACTGGGCCTTGTGCAAGAATTGTCATTGAGTATGGGAAGGACCACCGAGGCACTCTTGTTACATTTAGTTTGGGTATGTCTATACTACCCACTGGATCGGCAGGCAGCAATCAATCCAGTGGGGGTCAATTTATCGCATCTAGTCTAGATATGATAAATCGACCCTCCTGTCAACTCCGGCACTGCGCTGCTGCGAGAGGCGCAGGCAGAGTCAACGGGGGAGCAGCAGCAGTTGACTCTCCGCAGTGAAGCCACGGTGGTGAGTAGGTCTAAGTACGTCAACTTCAGCTATGTTATTCATGTAGCTGAAGTTGCATAACTTAGATCGATTTTTTTTCTCCGCCCCCCGCCCCCCAGTGTAGACCAGGCCTGAGTCTTTAAATACGATTGCAAAAATGTTTTCAGATTCAGTTAGAATATGTAACTTTTTTTTTAGCCATTAACAAAGATATGAACAATGACTCCCCAAAATAAATAATAGCTACAAAAATAATACAAAGATCATTAGCCATGAACATATCTGTATTTGTAAACAAACTAATAAATAAAAGTGGAAGTAAATAACCAAGTACACTGACAACTGGGTATGTGAGAATTATGGTATATCCTACTGTATTTGCTTTTATTGTCCATAGAACACCTGGGGCTTAAAACAATAACCAAAGATATAAATACTGCTCAAAGGTTTATGAGCTTCCTAAAAATCCGTGACCATTTGTAATAGAGTAAAATACACTCTAAATGGTTTAACAAGTCTGGATATAGTAGGATTATGGCAAATCACATTAGCAACTTCTTGAACAAGACTGGGTAAGACTGCTAAAATATTGAAAAAAGTCTTAAGATGGGGGGGGGAGGAGACTCATTAAAATATGTAAATTAACAAAAGAATATTCATCCTTTTATTTCTGGGTTATAACTTTTTAAATGCTAATGAAAATTAGCTTTTTCAAAATTGATTACTTTAAAAAAAAAAGTACATCCTTGGGCATTTCGGGTCAATTCCTAATCCTTTTAGTCATAGGGCTACAAGTAGAGGGTTTGGACAGAGATGGAATTCTCCCTCCAATCTGAAAGCCAAGCAGAGAACATTTTTGTAGCTGCTGCTACAGCTCAGGCTGTACTGCTAACCACTGCCCATTGCACCACATCCCAACTCCCAAATACCCCACGTGGGACTGTGGCTCATTGGAGCAGCATTGTTTGTGGACCCACTTGCTATACTCCTGCTACTGCTCTGACTTGCATTGAGAGTGTCTCAGGAGGGCCTCTCTACCTACAGAGAGAACAACCATGGAGTTGGTTCTGTGTAGCCTTCTGCATGGTCTTTCCACTTCTCAGACACATGCAGCAGAAATGCTATATTTTCTGTTGGGTTTTAGGGTGCTTTGCAGCCAGTCTCCGTGCAGCAGGTTTTATCCCTTCCTGCATAATACCTACTGCTATGGGTGTGTACAAGAGTGGGGTGGCCTGGGCCCCTGCTTGCCCCCATCAGTGCAGACCCAGAACTTCTCTGGGGCAAAGAGAGTGAGCTCCTCCAGCCCTGGGCCAGGTGATGACAGCTCCTCCAGCTTGGGGGGTGGGAGTGGGAGGCGATCCAGCTGTAAGGGGAGAGTAAGTGCCACCAGTCCTGGGGTTGCAGAGGAAGTGGGGGAGAGCAAGCTCCACTAGCCCCAGGGCTGCGGAAGGGAGAACCTTGTCCTCTGGGGCTGTAGTGGAGAGAGCCAGCTCCTTTGGCCACGGGAGAGTAGGAGGGCCAGCTCCTCTAGCCATGGGGGGTACAAAATGCCCCTCCAAAAGCAGCCAGATTTTTATTCCTGTGCACCCCCCTGCCTACTACAGTTACAATGATGTTGGAAAATGTAATATCTTGAGTTTAGATTATACAATATTAAGGTTAGTAGATTTAAGATTAAAAGTCCTCTGACAGCTGCCAGTACTGAAGAACTCACAATTGGGATTCCAGGTATCTAGCCCAGTCACTTTTTGTTGTAGCTGGAAACATCAAGTGGTCTAATCCTGAGAATTTGGAGTTTTAAATGTAGCTTATGTTTTCCAAAAATTGTCGTACCATATCATCATATTTCTCGTCCCAGTTAACCACTCTTGTCTTATTATTCCCCTATCTCTGCCTGTCTGAACACTCATTTTCCATTTTGCCACCTTTTTGCCTGTGCCTTCTCTCATTTCCCCTTCAGTTTGACTTGTCATTCTCCATTTCCCTCTGTATCTTTATCTCCTTTCTGGGTGCTTTGGCTCTCTTAGAGAGGAGATGGTGATTAGAGCTGGTTAGCAGTTTGTTTGAATTTGTTTTTTCAAGATTTTTCTAATTTTTCAATGGGAAACAGTAAAATCTTTTTTTTTTTTTTTTTTTTTTAGAAACCATTTTTTCCAGTTATTAGTTTTTCTCCCATGTCTCCCAGCTGACAGTTTTGGGAGGAGAAAGAATATGTTCCTACAGCACCTAGAATATTGCCTTTGGTGGAAGAAAAGGTTCTTACATCCTAGATGGAAATTTGACTTTGTCAAAAAGTTATTTCTTAAACTCATTGAAAATTCTTAAACAAAAAACCCCAAGCCCTGAGGCATTAGATGTTTTTAAAATTGCATTTTAAATTAGTTGTTGAGACTGAATCTGAAACCAGTTTAATGTAATATGACATTCTGTTCTATATATATTTTTGCTTTCCCTTTCTATTATTCTAGTATCTTTAGGTCTAGTGATTGTGGATTCTGCTGCTGATTTAGCCTTGAATCAACTCTTCTGAAGGCTCTTATGCCACATGCCAAAACTCAAAGAGCATATTTCATATAAGTTTAATTAGCACAGCTTCTACTTGTTTGTCCAGTTGGATGTTGCCTTCTTACTTAAAGGACTTACCAGTACGCCGGAGTCCTGAGCAGGGGGATGGGGCCTCAACCAGAAGAGGTGTGGCCTTTAAATCCCCGGGCCCTTTAAATCGAGATTTAAAGGGCCTGGAGCTCTGGCTGCGGTTGCAGCAGCTGGGAGACCTGGGCCCTTTAAATCACCGGCAGAGCCCTGGGGTTCCCAGCTGCCGCTGCGACCCAGGGGCTCCGGTGGTGATTTAAAGGGCCATGGGCTCTGTGGCAACCAGAGTCCCGAGCCCTTTAAATTGCCACCAGAGCCCCAGGGCTCCTGGCCGCTGCTGCTACCCCGGGGCTCCAGCAGCAGGGCTCTGGTGGCGATTTTAAAGGGCCAGGGCTCCAGACAATGCCGAGAGCCCCGAGCCCTTTCAATCGCCAGCCTGGGGAAGCTGCACTCTGCCGGTACGGTCGGTGTGTACCAGCTCTTGCTGGTACACCATACCGAACCAGCTTACATTCACCTCTGCTTTTAGAGCTGTTACCGATGTATTGTTAGAATTCTGATTTAGGTAGCTGAGAATAGGCAGAGCTGAACAAATTGATTAATCAATAGCCTTAACAAAGTGGATTGGTCCACACTGAGAGAGGTGACGTCTGCTTACTTTAGACAGGTGGATTTAATAAGCATGAAAGATCTAGTCTGACAAGTGCAATCTTCTCTTTTATGTAAAGAATAAGTATCTAATGAGCAGTAATGCAGACTACTTGAAGATGCCCAACAATTTGTTTCTATCGTTTTCTGAATGGACCATCTCCAAATATAGGAAGATCGTTCTGACTCCTTGCTCTCCTGTGGAATGTGCCTTGAAGATTACTAGTTGTGACAGTGTGTGGGGACTGCTAATGTAACATTAGGCCACTGCATAGTCATCAGAGGGTACTATAATGACTTTTGACTGTTACTAGCCTGAGCTGGATTTGAACTGGTGACACAGAGATGAAAGGTTGTATATGCTATTACCCTTATCCTGTAGCTATTGAGTTCCACTAATGATTGCTGAATTCTGTTACCATGGAGATTTGTTTTGAATATTGTGCTGTTGTTTTCTGGAAAGGTTTTGATGACAATGGTCAGTCTTGAGCTGACTGTGCTGCACCATATCAGAGACCCATTTTGTATATTTTCCTCTTACTATTGCTAGAGCACATCATCATTTTTATAAAACCAATCTTGAGATATGGATTTGTGCCATTGCAACATTTTGAGCTGCTTATTGTAAATGATTAGGAGCTGGCATACTACAGTGATGGGACTGTTTATAAGAATCTAGACTGACAACTGTCTTATCTACAGACTGATTCAGCAAGAAATTTCAGATAATTAAAAGATCAGCAGTTCTCACCAGAGACAGATCAATACGGTATATTTCTTGTCTCTTAGTAGCATTCCATGTTGACTTCAAGATCTTTTAAATGATTTTGAAGACACTCCACCATTCTGCTCATTGGTATATCTCCAATTTGCTAGATCCATATTGTCCCCACTGTTTGTTTACAATCCTCAAAGCAGGGGTTGAATTCTGTTCCACTATTTCACCTGAAGACCTACATATACAGTACAGAATGAGGATTGTTTCCGCTAGTATGCATTATCCTGAAAATTTGCTTCCGCTATATTAGGAACTCTGTTATCTCTATTTATGGATCTAGGACTAACCTGAAAACTTATCTTATCAGTCTCATTAATTTTGATATGATTTTGTACCAAAGCTCATGTTAATGTTTGATGTTTGTTTGTATCAGTCTTTCAATAAACTTGATGTGAGCAAATTATATTGCCTTGTACAATATCCATATTTCTAAGGTATTAAAATAAAATAATACCAATTAATATTCAGGAAAGTAATGAGCTGAGATTATTGGCTACTTTGCAAAATATACTCATTTTACCATTACTTTGTACTCAAACCTTGTTTGTCTGTTTGTTCCACTTGTGTTTTATTCTGAGCTCTCTGCGGCAAAGAGTGTAATCTTTTTATTCTTTTGTAGCATCTTGCATAATGCGGCCCTGATCCTTGATTAGGGTTCATAGGAACTACCATAATACAAATAAATAACAGTACTTACGAAAATAGTACTTGACACTAGTGTTGGTAGGAGTTTAGCCTAAGGACTTCAGAATGTGGACCTTCAGGTACACTAAATGCTTCTATGCAATTGCTGAGACTGTTTTAAATAAAAATAATTGGGCTACAATGAGCAGGTAATACATGGATATTTCATACTTACAATATAGATCGAGTATGGTCAATTCTGTGTTCTGACCCAGTTACATAGGTTGAGAGCCACTGGGCTAGATTCCTGTTTTTATTTGTGGACCCCTAAAAAGTTTTGAATGGAGGTGTTCTCCCCTTTCAAAATCTATTGTCTGTATACATAGCTGAATTCTGTTAAGTCAGTTCTCAGTCTGTCTTTCACAGACTCCTAGACATAATTCACAGACCCCCGGGGTCCCCAAGGTGAGAACCACTGATGAAGACTATGGGTAAAGGCAATAGCATTCTTTGGAGATATTCTCCAAAAAACTAGAAATGTACATCAATGAATGTATAGCAATGACTTTAACAATAACGTTAATGAACAGTTATAATATGTAATGAACCTTTAAACACTATTTTCAATTAAAAACTAGAGTTCATCCGAAACCTATCTTTGCTTCAGGCTGCTGTTTCTAGATGAAGGTCCAATGGAACCATTAAAACGTGTTTAGTATTTGCCACTGGAATGCCACTTTTCCAGTAACTAAGGGTCTGATCCTTTTAAGCCAATATAGACCTGCCCTTTACGTGCTGCGATTTTGTTTTCCACATTGACTTCAGTGGAGTTAGGTCAGACTCTGAAACAATTTAAGCATGAATTCAATGAATATGTTCTACATAATATTGAAAAGTTAGGAATGCAAAGTTTTTATAAAGTATTTTTAGAGGTTATATCTGGCCCTGTGCCTTTAGATTAACACAGGCAGTAAAGTTAATGGATTGTTGTAGAATCCTTTTTGTAGAATGACTGACGTACTTTACTAGGGGAAATAATGTACCGCCTGAAACAGCCACTTGTGTTTCAAAATTAATTACCTAAATCTTTTCTGCACCCTAATACCCTTAGGTTTCTTTCTTCAGTTAACTTTGTCAGTGCAGTCTAATAAAATATGTGGAAAATAAAATCACAACAGGTAAAGGGACAGTTCTATATTGGCTTCAAAGGTCACTGTACAAACCTACTGTCGTTGTTAAATCTGCTTGCAGTTGTAAAGTGTGAATCAAGCTGAATAACAAGAAGTAAACTGGAACAAATTTCTCATATAGGCATTACTGCACTGGCTGACCTATCATGTACACATCTTGGGCAATTGGATACTCTATTACCATGCTGACTGGTGTGAGTTCACAACTGAGAAAATTATAGTTCTTTAAATTGACCTAAAGTTAAGGAATGCTCCCATTCTGAGACATTGGGGTAGATAAAGCATGATATCTGTGGAAAAAGGGTCTGTCTGTTTCTAGAGATCAGATTTCAATTACATAGCTACATAAACCACTGGTATGTGTTGTAGGCATCAGATTCAGTAATGAGAACTGACTACAGCTTTTTGCATTCTGCTTGACAGGAACTGATCACAGAACTAAAAATTAATGGTAGTTTAGGTAAGTGATTAGGACTGTGATCATATATAACAGACCAAACTCCAGACCAGTCAGTCTCTCTCACACGTGTGTGTGCGCGCGCGTGCGTGCGTGCACGCACGCATACACTTGGCACTTCAAAAGGGCCAGTTTCACACAACTGAAAACCGTTTTGAGTCAAGTCAGTTGAGAGGAAGAATTTAATCAGAATGTGAATGATAATTCGTAATTTTTAAAGAATGCTTTACTAGATGCCCCAAAATACACAATCCCATAATTGAGGAAGATCATATTTGTAAAATAAACAACCTGGTTTAGAGGGGAAGTGAAGGCTGCTTTAAAAATATATTACAAACAGAATTAAGGGGAAGTTGATGGTAATGAATATAAATCAGAAGCTAAGAATGATAGAACACTGATAAGAGATGCGAGGAGAAATCTATGGGCAGCATAGTTAAGGACAATAAGGACGAGTTTTTATTGTATATTAGGAATAAAAAGAATCCTAACAATTGCATTAGTAGATGAAAATGGTAGAATTATCAAAATTGAAGCAGAAAAGACAAAAGCATTTATTAAATATTTCTGTATTTGGGGGAAAAACAGACAATGAAGTCATATTATCATGGTGATAATACTCTTCTATTCCAGTAATAGCTCAGGAGAATGTTGAAGTGCAGCTACTAAAGTTAGTCATTTTTAAATCTGCAGTCCCAGATAACCTACATCCAAGAATTTTGAAGAACTGGCTGAGGAGCTTGCTTGACTGGTAATGTTGATTTCCAATAAGACTTTGAACACTGGGAAAGTTCCAGAAAACTGCTAAAGTTGTGTCCATATTTTAAAAGGGTGAATAGGATGGCTTAGTCAGTGTGGCTGTGGTCCCAAGCTAGAGAATGAAGCTGCTGATATAGGACTTGATTGATAAAGAATTAAAGGAGGGTACTTAAGGCCAATCAGCATGGGTTTATGAAAGAGACCCTGTCAAACTAACAATGTATTTTTGAGATTACAAGTTTGGTCAATAAAGGTAACTGTTTATGTAGGATTCTTAGACTTGTACAAGGCATTTGATTTGGTACCACACAACATTTTGGTTTTTTAAAAAAAAGTAAGATATAAAATTAAGGTGGCACACATTAAATGGATTTAAAATGAGCTGATAGGTCTCAAAATTTAATTGTAAATGGAGTATCATCATCCAGCATCATCACCACCATCATCCTTTCTAGGGGGGTCCTGCAGGAATTGATTCTTAGCCCTATACTCTTTAATATTTTATTGAATGACATGGAAAAGAACATAGAATCCCTACTGAAAGTTTGCTGATGACAAATTGGGGGAGTGGTAAATAATGAAGAGGACAGGTCACTGACACAGCAATCTGGATTACTTGATAAAATGGATGCAAGTAAACTGTGTTGTAATATGGGTAAATGTAAGGAACAAAAAATGTGGCCATACTTATGAGATGGGAGACTATATTGGGAAGCAGTGACTCTGAAAAAGATTTGGAGTTATGGTGGATAATGAGCTGTTCATGATCTTTCAGTGTGACCCTACGGTCAAAAATGCTAATGCAATCCTTGGATGCATAAATGGTGAAATTTTGTAATGCTAGACAGGTTATTTTATCTCTCTAATAGGCACTGGTGTAACAGCTACTGGAATACTATATCTAGTTCTGGCACCAACAATTCAAGAAGGATGTTGATAAATTGGAGAGGTTCCATAGAGTCACAAAGAGAAGGTTGAGGTGACTTGATTCTTCTATAACAAGGGTCAGCAACCTTTCAGAAGTGGTGTGCCGAGTCTTCATTTATTCACTCTAATTTAAGGTTTTGCATGCCAGTAATACATTTTAACGTTTTAAGAAGGTCTCTTTCTATAAGTCTATAATATATAATTAAACTATTGCTCTATGTAAAGTAAATAAGGTTTTCAAAATGTTTAAGATGCTTCATTTAAAATTAAATTAAAATGCAGAGCCCCCCGGACCGGTGGCCAGAACCCAGGCAGTGTGAGTGCCACTGAAAATCAGCTCATGTGCCGCCTTTGGCACGCAAGCCATAGGTTGCCTACCCCTGGTCTATAAGGATCTACATAGGAAACAAATATTAAATAATCCGCTCTTCAGTCTAGCGGAAGATGGCATAACACAATCCCATGCCTGGAAATTGAATCTAAACAAATTCAGACTAGAAATAAGGTGTACATTTTTAATAGTGAAGGTACTTAACCTTTGGAACAATTTATCAAGGGTCATGGTGGATTCTCAGTTACTGGCAATTTTTAAAATCAAGATTGGATGTGTGTTTGTTTTTGTTTTTGCTTTTTTAAAAGATATGCTTGAGGGATTATTTTGGAGAAGTTCTGTGGCCTGTGTAACAGAAGAGAGCACATTAGATGATCACAGTGGTCCCTTCTGGCCTTGGAATCTAAGACTCTATTGCATCTTTGAGAACTGTAGAAAGACCTCTAAATTTTGTGCAGATTATAATAGTGGATTAGCATGGTTCCACTGCCTGTATTTCCAGTCCTAACCCAACTCTGTAGCTGGTGCAGAAGTTGTCAGTTCATTTGTTAGAGTACATCATACCTAAAACATGACATTAATGTACAGCTGGATAGAGAAATGTAATTCTGTTTCATGGAGGATTTTGACATTTTGAAATTTAGTTTTTGTTCAGAACAAAACTCAATTTTTGAAATTATCTGTGAAGGGGTATAGAGCCCTGATAGTGGGTCAGTCTGCATGGTGGGCCGCTCTGGAGCGGAAGACCCTGTGAGCCTAGGTACATAAGGAACCTGGGAGCCATGGCTTCCAGGATTGCAATGCCCTGTCGATAAGCATATATCCTGGAAGTTCCATCTCTCCCCAGCTAATGAGTTAGGTGGGCTGGAAAAAGTTTGTAAACCTGCCAGAAGGTTTCTGTCAGAGCCCTGCATGGGTCCTGTTGGAATTTCATTGAAACTGATCTGCCTTTTGTTGACTGTTTCTGATTTTGATGAATCAACAAATTCCAAGGGAAAAATGGCTTGTTTTGGAATTTTTCTGATAAGCTCTACAACAGTGCTTTTTGGTTCTGGCTTGATATCAAGTACCAGGTAGGATTTAAGGTGTTTGGATTTGCACTATAAAGCCCAAAATGGTCTTGGAACTCCTTCCATGAGTGTCTCTCTATTCCCTTACCCTACTGCCACAGTTGAGACCAGAAAGCTCATCTGAGTTGGAGCCCCACTTGTTGGAGAAGAGGATATTCCTTGTGGGGGCCCCTTGACTTTTGAATTCATCCCCCCTTCCCCCCCCCCAGCAAAATCCAAAGTAATTCTGCTTTATCAATCTTCATGGTGTGCTGAAAGGCCCATTTGTTTTGCCTGAGTCAGGAAAGGGAGGACCATGGTGCAAGGTTTGTAAATGCTTAAATATGTTCCTGTGTTGGCATTTCTGATCTTTATCATGATTCTGTCTTAAAGTCACAGCTCCTAGAGTTCTGTAAATGTGTGAGAATCTTAAATTTCATTTATAAAACAAAGTAAGTTTCTAGTCCTCATTGTTACAGGAAAAAATGAACCTTGACGGCTAAGAAACCATCAGGTATGTAAAAAGGATGCCCCTTTAAAAAAATATTTTAAACTAATCTCATGACTCTTGAATTGGGTTGATAATGCTGATGTCTTCAGCGGCTGTGCTGAAGATGCTATAATTTATGCAAACTGTTAGTTGAAGGGTGGTTATAGTTATACAAAGATAACTCCTGTATTTGTAATGTTTGTCCATTGAGCATACACAGCAAAATACAAGAGCTCCTTCTGATGGAAGTAGGATATATTAGCTCTTTAGTGTTAAAGAGGGAAGTCATCAGGGCCATACTACCCTATTACAACTGCCTTTCAGCAAATGCAGACTTAAGAAGCAAAGGAAACGAGTAAGAAAAAGAGGAACGGATCCAGAATTGTACTCTGAAGAGAATTCAGGCTACTAACTTTATTTAAAGCCCATAAAGAGAGCTCTGAAGGAATTCTGGGCAAAGGGTAGTGTCAGGACGGCTGGGATTTGTATGCTTCCCACAGGGCCATGCTGGGAATGAGGGCCGCCTTAGAGGAGATTGTGCATGGAGTGGCATCTGTTGACAGTCTCTCTGAGACAGGGAAACTCAATTTGCTCATTTGAACTTTAACATTTAGCTCTCAGGAAAGAGTCTGGATGTCCTGCAGGGGCCAGGTAAGGAGAAAACTCTGGAGAGTAGCTGTTTTCTTGATTTGAACTTCAATATAAAGACTTTTTCCTCACCCTCCATTTACTGTTTAGAGTTTGAAGAAGATTGCTGAGGAAAATCTGAGTTGTTTGTGGGGATAGAAGTCCCCTGAGGAGGGGTCATATTGTGGTGGTTTTATTCTTTGCCCCAAAGAACAGTCTCATCTGCTATAACTGGAGTCCTGCTACAAAATCTAAGTAGATAAATAAAGACATTTATAGAAAATCATTCCAAGTCCTCCAACTTACCTGCCTTTAAAAATCCATTATTACAATTCTTTAACAGAAAACATAAAGGATTTTTAATCATGGTTTTTTTTAGCTACAGCATTCCAATAAAACTATGAAAGTGAAAACTTTTCAAACCCCTCTAAAAACTTTTATCTGATAAAAGCTCCGCACACTGCCCCCACCCTGAGGGCCAGCTCTGCAGCTCCAGGAACCACAACTAGTGGTAGCAGCGAGGGTGGTGCCTGTGAGTACAAGGGCAGTGGATGGAGCCTCCCTGGCCGCCCATGCACCTAGGGATTGCAGGGACCTGGCAGCTGCTTCCTGGGAGCCACAGTAAGCACTGCTTGGACCCCGCACCCGACCCCTTGCCCCAGCCTGGAGCCCTCTCCCACACTCAACTCCTCATTTCTGGCCCCATTCAGAGCTCATACCCCCAGCCAGAGCCGTTGCACCCCAACCCTCTGCCACAGCCCAGTGAAAGTGAGTGGGGGAGGGGGCTGGAGAGAACGGGGGCGGGGTGTTTGGGTTTTGTGCAATTAGAAAGTTGGCAACCCTATCTTCTTGTGTTCTCCATTTTCCTATGCCCTGTATGAATTCAAGGAAAGGGCAATGGGTTTGTATTGGAGGGAAAACCTAGGGGGCTGCTGCTGCTATGCACAGTCCTCAGAGAGAAACATTTTTTAGTGAGAGCAAAAATGCCAACAGAAAGTAGTGGGCGATCTGCTGCTCTCCCCATCTCAAAACCTGAAGAGTGAAAGAGAGCACAAGGAAGGCTGGAGATGTGTAAAGTTAATAGTATTGAAACTATTTTTATATTAGCCACAGTGCGTGCTGCTCCCAATACTGTTGGGATTCCCTCTGAGCTTCTCTACTCTGCTTACCCAGCACACCTTGTGAAGTTCTGGGAGAACACTTCATGTGGATCCAAACAACTCACTTCAACTCCAGATTTCATCACTTAGGTTCCTTTATTTGGCATACAGCAGAGCTATGCTGAGTTGATCAGACTCAAGTGTAATGAGTGGGTGTAGGGCATATCACACATCCAAAGCTACACAGAAAACCTCTTCCAATATATATTACATTGCATTTAATATACGTTGCATCATGCATTTTGGAATTGGCTTGGTTACTTTGCAGGAACCAATCCTTGTGCATGTAGGCGCCAACTCCATGGGGGCTCCGGGGCTGGAGCGCCCATGGGGAAAAATTAGTGGCAGCCAAGCTCCCCCCTACTCACTGCCTTCTTCCCCTAGTGTGCCGTGTCCCCACTCCTCCCCCCTCCCTCCGAGCGCTTGCCGCCTCCCACTACCTAACAGCTGTTTGGCGGTGCTTAGGACTTTCCAGGAGGGAGCGGGAGGAGCGGGGACACGGTATGCTCACGGGAGGAGGCAGAGAAGGGGCAGCGGTGGGGTCAGGGGCAGGGGTCAGTTGAGCACCCACCAGGCAGAGCAGAAGTCAGTGCCTATGCTTTTGCAGCATGCTCTGTCCATGCTCGACCTAGTCTTCAACTTATCTCTTCATTTCTAACTTCTCTTTCATTGTTAGTAAATGGTTCCCTAGGTTTTCTTCCTCTTATCTTAGCTGGCTCAAACATTCTGTCTTTTTAGCCTACTGATCTATTTACTTCCCTAATTTCATCATCGAAGAAATGAGGCCTCCTTCCATGTGTTAATTACTCATGTCAGGTCAGGCCTTGGCTACAAATATCAGTGAACTCATACTTCACACTTGTCAAAAAACTAAAAGGAAAACTTTAATGAGGAGTGTGGCAAAAAACGCTTCAAATCTAAGGGAATTTGAAAAATGCATAACAATCTCAGGGATTCTGGAATTACTAGTTAAATTTCTAATCTGGAAAGTGTTCTTGCTGTTTTTGTTTCTTGTTTTTTTGGTCTAAACTGAAATTTTTCACTGGGAAAGGTGATTCTAATGAAAAATGTTAGGTTCTTTCTTGGGGAAACTTTTAAATAAAATCAGTGTGTTTTTAATCTTGAAATATTTTGGATTTTTTTTTTTAAAAAAAAGCAAAATGTGAATTAGGGCAAAATATTGATTCAAAATGAAAGTTGGTCTTTAAAATGAAAAACTAAACCAAAGAACATTTTCATTTTGAATCTGTGTGGAACTCCTGTGGGAAAACTAAAATATTTTGTTTGAAAAATTTCAAAAGAAAATTGTTACAAAATTTCATCTGGGAATTTTTTGACTAATTCTAGACATTAATAAAAACAGCTTGGGACTTTAAAAATTGGGGTGGGAATGGAAGAGTGAGGGGGAAAATGAGGCAATGGCTATCAATATAAAAACACTCTGTTAGGTTCGCAGCTGGGCCACATTTAAATGATTCCCAGAAACTAATGCTTGGTTTGATTTAAGGGCTCATGAAATCCAGGTCTTTTACCTTTTAGTTCTTTCTTCTCATCAGATTGAGATGTGAATCTATATTGTCAGGGTAGCTGGCCCCCTGAAAGAGGTTCAGGGCCCAGCCTATCTCTGACAGGCTGTGCAAGGGGGAATGAGGCAGCTCAGGATCATCTGTAAGTAGTTAACTGTCTCCCAGTTATTCAGTGAGTTAATTAGGCAAGGAAGCATCTGGGTATGATGAAAGCTTAAGGACCTCATTTTAAAGGTAGAACTCCTGAGGAGAAAAGGCCAGAAAGAGATCTGTCTAGCAGACTAGTGAGAAGCTGCTAGAGAATACCAACACTCTAAAGAGGTAGAAACCGGGTGGGAGGCTGGGGAAGATTAGAGATAGGAAGTAGCATTGAGAACAGCCTGGGATTGAGAAGGACTAGGGGTTCTAGCTGTTCCAAACAAAGGCCCTGAGGTGGAATCCAGTGGAGTGGGTAGGCCTGGGTTCTCCTGTGTACTCTAGTCAAGGACTTTTAGAGAAGAAGCTCCCAAACCCAGGAGATGTAGACTTGATCAGCCCCTAGAGCCACACTTAGCTGTGAGTGTTTGGGAAGTAATGCTGCGTCTTCATCTTCATATATCTTTTAGTAAATGGGGGTGATTCCTTTTACATACTGGAATGTAATTTAATAGAGGCAGACTAATATCCAAATGTTTGTATGCAACAAAATGTTGACTTCAGCAGTAGCCTTCTGTCTGCTAACCAGGATTGGGCTGTAATATGTGAAATACTTCATGGATAAGCCTACCTGTAAAATATAAAAGAAGGGGAAATAACTGTTAGCTTGTTCTACTCTTGAAAACTGGGTAGCACTCGATTGTGAAAAAGATTGGAATTCATGCTCCAGACCTTGGGGAACCCTTTCTTAAGAAATTAAGTTAGTAATTGCTGGGATGCCCACAAACCTTATAATTTCCTTTCTGTAGTTCTTCTCTCCCTCCCCCGCCCCAAATCAAATCTATCTAAGCCTTTTAAAAAAAAATTATCTTTAGCAAATTGTGACATGTTGCTCTGGTCACTTGCCACAAGTTCCAAGCAGATGATCTTCCCTTCAGTGATCATTAACTGTGAACCCAATTATTGAAACTCCTCATTTGCAGAGACAGATTCCTGTAGGGCATCAGACTTCTCCACTGTCAAGGTGTTCTCTTTTGCAATCACTTTTGCCAGACTTGATAACATAAGTCCATGCCTGAATAGAAACAGTTGAGGAGAGTGAGTGAGCTGGAAAGCCTATTTCAATGCAAGCCATTTGCCTTCAGGATTCTTACTATAATCAACAAAAGGCAAGGATAGTCACAAATGTGCTGAGCTCTGAGGGCAGCCCAGCTGCTTCAAAAGGTGTTAGGCAGTGATGGTGCGCAAGGAGATTAAAGAAACTGCCAACCTTTGTCAGTTCTACCATCATAACTGCTGTTCTTGAAGCCACCAACGTTTCCCTTAAAGATACCACAAGCCCTCCCCCAGGCCACCAATAAGCATCTTTTGAAGGCAAATTGCAATGTAGTTGTTGACTTTGTAGGTGCTTCCAGAAACATAAACCTCTGTGTATATGTACGCTTTTAACACCTGTCTTATTTTCCCTGCTTTCAAGTTAAAGGGCTGTAAAGATTGTAAACAGCTGACCTTTCTGTAGGTGCTGGGGCTCATTCTTATGTCTCCCGAAGTCTGTGACAAAGCACCCATTGACTCAAATGGTGCAGGATCAGGGGCTTCTAGAAGTGGGTAAATGAACATTTCCCATAAATGCGAACTTGGATTTTTACATTCATTTACTTCCCTTCCGTTTGCCCTCCATGAATATTCTAGCAAATTAATATTAATGCCAGAGGATAATCATATAAATGCAAATGTGTCAAACAAATTTTAGAGAATATTTACAAAAGAAAATTTTAAATTCATAAGCAAAAGTATCTGTGCTAAAAACCGGAGTCTGAGACATTATATAATGGAGTCACCTAATTGAGTAACAGAAACACTCTGAAACCTGTCAGTATAACAGCCGTGTTAGTCTGTATTCGCAAAAAGAAAAGGAGTACTTTTGGCACCTTAGAGACTAACCAATTTATTTGAGCATAAGCTTTCATGAGCTACAAGTACTCCTTTTCTTTTTGAGAAACATACTGTGTGACCTATGTCCTATCCGAACCAGCTAGCCTTTTTTGAATTTCGGTGTTTGAATACTCACAATGAACTGCTTGCACACAATCTGCAAACCAAGATTTGTTCACCAATATTATTCAGTAACTAATGAATAAAAACAAATGTAGGATCAGACAATGTATAAACAATAAAAGAGGAAAGAGCTCATTATTTAATGAAATATAGAACACTTTATTGTTCTCTCACCCCCCCCCCCCCCCCCCGATTTCATTGTTGCAGCGGCACTGAATGCAAATGAGAAAATACCATACTTAGACCAATCTAAGATAGTAATTTTAGGGTACTTGGTTTAGGAACTGAATACCCAGCCTGAAATTTTCTAGGTAATTTGCAAGTCCGATAAATTGAAAAATCCTGTACTGTAACTTCTTATTTTTTTAGGTGGAGAAAGATGAGAGAGAGCTGAAATTCTTTTTCTTTTACAGAAGCTGACGGTGCAAATAGCGTTTTACTTGGGGGACTATGAATGGCTGTGACGAGATATCTCTGTCTCTGTCTCTGCTCCAGCAAAGTGCCTTAGAGGTCCAGGGACATCTGCTCTGTTCTCTTGGTAACATGGGTTTTGTCTCTTATTCAGTCTCTTCCTTCTGTCTCTGGCAGGGATGACACAAATGTGCTTTACTGAAGTACATCTTTTGAAACTTGTACAGGATTTTCCCATTTTCTGTAATTAAAGAAAACAATACTGTCATAAAAGGGAAAAATATTTGCTCTGTTTCTGTACCACATTATTTTTAATGAAAACCAACAAACTGTTAAGGGAAACTATTCTCTGCAGTGACTGATCTTTGAGGAGTTGTGGTGTTTGTGTAGGTATGCCTGTTTGACATCTGAACCCTATAAAATCTTTGTTCAGTTGCAAGCCCTAGGATTTGGTGAATTTTTAATTTAGTTGTGATGTGCTGGGAAACATGATAGGATATTCATGTTATAAAGCATTTTTACTAAGGCTGATTTAGATGGACTTGTTTGTTTGTTTGTTTTTTAATGATTTTTCTTCCCCTAAGGCTGTATCTCCTGTTTGCAGTGATTCTCAACCAATTTACCACTGTGGACCGCATGTGCAACTCTCAATAAATTATGTGACCTGCATCCACACAATATATATACTACCTATTTGGCCCAGAGGATGTCACATGGGCCGCAGCTGTGTGCTGACTGGGCCGCAAACATCCCGCGAGACCTGGGTTGAGAACCATTGGTTTGATGTAACACTTGCAAATATTCATAGCTGTTAATCAAACACTTGGAGCCTAGTGGATGAAATGTGATTCTCCTGCTCAGAATGTTGTGAGCAGAGCTGCTCAGAAATTTTCAATTGCAACATTGTGTCAAAAATCTTCCAGTTCAACATTTTGTTGAAAAACGCTGAATTGTCAAAAGTAACTTTTTTTTCATGGGAACATTTCATTTTTGTTGAAACTTGAGTCCAGGAAAGGTTTCTCAGGTCCAGGATGGAATTTCTGGTGAGTGATCGAGAGAGACCAATACACCTCAGAATAGCCAAGTGGTTGGTTAGGGCACTCAGCAGGGATGTGGCTTTTGTAATTTTGTCCTGAGTACATCCGTCTAAGGCCTTCTCTACACTGCAGATTTGCTCTGGTAGCTGCCATTGCTGTCACCCAGTGTAGCAGTATCTTTACTAATACTAAGTGTGGACTAGGAAACTGCTTTCCAGCCCCATGAAACTTCTTGAAATACCAAAAATTATCACATTGTTTTGTCCCGATGTGGAGACTTCTAAAGTTTTTGTGGGGAGGGGGTGTGATTGTCTGGGGGGAGGTTTTTTTTGGTTGGTTCGTTGGGGTTTTGGGGGCAAAAAACAGAAGAAGGCAATGTAAGACAAACAGGATATAAAACAAACCTTAATTAAGCAATTACTTAACTGATTGCATGTATTACCTTTCTTAGGGTCTTTTAATTTTGATTAACTAAAGAAAGGGATTCAAGGATTGAATTTCAGTGTGTGCTTTTTTTTGAGAGGCTTATTAAATATCCTTAACGGCAACTACTAGTATTGGATATGAGAAGACAAAAATAGTATTGGACTATGCTTTGGCTAACAAACTAGAAAATTGGTCAATATAAACCATTTAAGATTCTTGGTGTCCACTAAAATGGTGTGTGGGTTTCCGCTCCAAACTGGGGCATGGTATTCCACTACGGAATAGACCAGAGCTAGTGTTGATATTTGGAGTGTGCAGGCGTCGCTTCCACAAGATGTTCCTGCAAGCTTCTGTACAATGTTGATCCTGGCCTTCATTTTCCTTTTGGTTTGTTCAAAGTAGGGACAGAAGCCAAGCATGGGGTCCAGGGTTATCCCCAGGTACCACAGATTATGATCATGCATGAACAGTCACCCACAGAAATTGATGTTGTCGTCTTGGTCTGTGTATTATTAAAATTGTAAGCTGAGACCACTGTTTTGAGGCATTTGGCTTTACGTGCCATGCCTTGAAATAGGTTCCTAGTGTGTTTACATTCCATTCTAGAATCTTTCCTCAGGTTTCAAATCAGGAAGACTGAGTAGTCAGTGCAATGTTATCTGTGTATGTGAACTTATGGGAGGATGTTGGTGGAATATTGCTGATATATAGGTTGAAAAGTGCTGGAGCTAGAACGAACTCTTGTGGCAGTCTGTTCAATCTTCACAGGCTGCTGACAGTATTACCAAGATACACCATGAATCTGTGGTCTGGGGGAGTAGATGACAACCTGTTTGCAGTCTCCCCTGCTATGTGAGCAAGCACAGTAAATGTTATCAAATTGGTGACAAAGGTCTCCTGGTCAGCAAAGCAATGGCACTCGGCTGGAATTAGGATTGTGGTGCCAGGCCAGAGGCTGATGCTGCAGGTGCTTGGTGCCCCCTTGGCAGTTTAGAGCACCCACTGAATTGGGAGGCTGCATCTGCTCCTAAGTTTATCCTGTGAAAGTATGGTAATTTCAAGCACATGAATAGTCTCATTGAAGTCAGTGGTACTACTCACATGCTGAAAGTAACATGAGTGTAAATACTTTGCTGAACTGGGGTCAGAGGGGAAAAAATTGCAGGTTACCCTCTTCTCGAAATATTTTGTGTTGTAAATATATCAGTACTGAAAAAAATGAACTATATAAGTGAACAATAAGAATTATTCTGTAAGTTGCAGTGGTTTCTGCAGTTTACAGAATAATTCTTTAACTTATATAGTTCATTTTTTTTTCAGTGAATTACCCCAGTAAATCAAAACACTTATTTCCAGGCTGTAGGCTACATATTTTGATCCAAGGAATAAATTGAGTAACCTATCTATATTATAAGCCCAGTGGCTCAATTTGTCATCGTGTTACTAGCTATGCAGAATACATGTAGACATTTTGTCATATAAAAATTTACTACTTTAATACTTCCCTCTCTTAGGATGGTTTCTTCCCATCTCCAATGTCAATTACAGATCAGCTAGCATTTTTTTATTGAATTTTAATGGCTGACTGCTCTTTCCCCCCTCTTTTTATAGTGTAGCTTTTCTAATATAAGCCTATATATGCAAAGTATTGTACAGATGTTACACTTTTTTTTTTTTTTTTTTTTTTAAGAAGAGGGTCTGTTAAATTCATGGCTGTGGATAACATTAAGAAATGTTACATGACTTTGAAAAGACACCATACATCATAACCACTAACTTTGTTAAACTCTTTCAAAAAGCAATTAAATCTTTATTTCTTTAGGAGAAAATGCCATATTCAAGTAGTAAATATATAAAAGTTGATGAGTTTAAACTATATTATAGGCGGGCCTACTAGCAGTGCCTAATATTATGGGAAGTATTGGGCAGCCCTGCAGACCATGTTTTCAGTTATTTATAACTTTAACCATTGGGCTGAAATGTTCCATAGTGGGTGTCTGCCCTGGGCTGATTTTTTTTTCCTCCTGGAAAATGGTTCAGCTGTTTTCAAGAACAAGACTAGGGGGGATTTTTTATTGCGGGGGGGGGAGATTGTTTTTACCCATTTAAAACAATCTGACCTTTTTTCTGAACAGCTTTAGTGCTTCCACTCTTTGGAGCAAGGACTTGAAATTTAGTAGGAGGGTGGTTGGGGCTAATTGGGCAAGGAGAGTGGGACTGGGAGCTGGTGAGGGAAACAGTGTGGGTCTAGGAGTTAGTTGGCTGGGGGCAGAGAATATTGAGATTTCATGAGGAGCTGGAGGGAGGCAGAAGAGTGGGACTGATTAGGCAAGGAAACCAGGACTGGGAGGAAGGGAGACACCTCACAAGGACCTGGGGTGTTGGGGCAAAGCTGAGACTGCCCAGACAAAGACTGTGACAAGGAGCCTGAGCAGAGGTGGGGACTGAGATTGGATGGGAACCAGAGCAGAGGGTGGAGAGAGATAAAATGAGGAACTGGTGTGGGAGGAACTAGGAATAGCTGGACAAGGAAACTGGGGACAAGGAGTAAGAGATGGAGAGTGTGTGGGTGATTGGGACTCGGACAGCAAGTCCAGAGGAGGAGACTGGGTTTGGTTAATCAAGAAGAATGGGACTACGACAAGGATCCAGGGGTAGGAAAAAAATAGGACAAGGACAGTCTGAATGGGACAGAGTAGAAGAAGCCGAACTTGGGGTGGGGAATGGGCAGTAGAGTCTGCGCACTAGAGAACACTCCCCATGAGAAGCTGGAATGGAACCCAAGATTCTGGAGTCTCACCATTCCTTTGCTAGTAAATATATATAAAACTCACTAGGAAAGTGTGTTATCCTCCTTCTGCAACAGCACGAGATGGGGGTACTATTTTAGCTCAAGCAACTCTAACACTGGCATTTTCTAACTTTTGAGTGCTTTACTTTGCAACCTTAATAATATTGTTTGTATAATAACCGAATAAAATATATCTGGGAAATAGTTGAATACTTGGAATACACGATCACCTTAGATATTATTTTATGTGATAACTTTGTCTGGATAGTAGCAAAGGATTTAGTCACTGGGTAGTAATTATTTTCCAGTTTGTGTTAGCATAAGCTAGAAACCCATAAAGTTGTAATTAATGTCACCTCTGAGGTGGAATTTTCAGAAGGCAATGTCAGCCAATTAAAATAGTAGTGAGACTCAAGGATCTGTTTGTGATCATATTGATTTGTTTAATGAAAAGCTTCTATGTGACCTTTTCAAAGCACATACTGTTCTGCACTTTTATGGGTTAATCTTGTAGAACATTATTTTGAATTGTCACACAGTAGGTCTGTAGAATTTTATAAATTGCTAAAGAGATAAAAACTACTGCAGCATTGGGAATCGAAACAGCAGAGCACTGCCAACAGAGCAAGAAAAGTGTCTGTAAAACTCTACTGGGAATTCCCTATGGCAGAATGAAAATTGCAATAGAGCAATTAGGGGAAATGAAGATGTCTTTTATTAAGAGATGGGCATTTGTTTTAGTGGAAGATTTGTTTTAAAATGCAATATGGCTAAAGCTATAGCACAAACTAGAAACAGAATATGAAAATCTGTAGTGAAAAGGTTACAGTAAATATTTTTTTCTGACACTTGCGAAGAAAGCAGGTAGTATGGCTCAGTCTGTGAAGTCATAAAACATTAGGGATGGACTTGACTGTTTGAATTTATTTATTCAGGTATTAGAGGTGGGTCTAAACCAGAACCTCAGCTTGGATTCCCTTTCTTCGGGAGACTTTTCAGATCTAAATCTCCACATCTAAACCCATCAATAAGATATTTTTTTTGGCTTGGGGACATATTCAAAACTATAAGTAGGCAGTTTTTGATTCTGTTCAGATGTGGTCAAAGTACACTCACTAAAATAGTTGAAAAAAGATTTCCAGAAGTTTGGATCAAAATCCCATGAGACCAGCAAGTAAGATTTTAAGTGTCATCAATAGGGACCTACCAAATTCACGGCCATGAAAAACACGTCACAGACTGTGGAATCTGGTCTCCCTCCTCCCCTCCCCCCCTCCCATGAAATCTGATCTTTTGTGTGCTTTTACCCTATACGATACAGATTTCACGGGGGGAACCAGCATTTCTCCAATTGGGGGGTCCTGAACCAAAGGGAGCTGGGGGGGGGGGTCACAAGGGTTTTTAGCAGGGTCACGATATTGCCACCCTTACTTCTGTGTTGCCTTTAGAGCTGGGTGGCCAGAGAGCAGTGGCTGTTGGCCAGGTGCCCAGATCTGAAGGCAGCAGCAGCGCGGAAGTAAGGGTGGCAATACCATACCATTGCAACCTTACTTCTGCACGGCTGCCTTCGGAGTTGGGCAGCCAGAGAGTGGCAGCTGCTGACTGAGGGCCCAGCTCTGCAGGCAGCAAAGCAGAAGTAAGGGTGGCAATGCCATACCATACCATGCCATTCTCACTTCTGTGCCGCTACTGGGCTCCCGGCCAGCAACTGCCGCGCTCCAGCTGCCCAGCTCTGAAGGCAGCGCTGCTGCCAGAAGCAGCGCAGAAGTAAGGGTAGCAGTACCGCCATCTCCCCGCCCCCACAATAACCTTGTGAGCCCTCCACAATTCCTTTTTGGGGTCAGGACCCCTACAATTACAACACTGTGAAATTTCAGATTTAAATAGCTGAAATCCTGAAAAAAAAAATTAAAATTCCTATGACTGTGAAAATGACCAAAATGGACCTTGAATTTGGTAGGGCCCTAGTCATCGAATTATAGCCAGAATTCCTAACCCAGGTTCAATCTCAAAAAGTTGGTTTTTCTACATTTAATCTAAACCTGATCACCACTTTGACTCAACTGTATAATACATAGTGTCTGCTTTTTCCACATTTTTTTTATGCATTTTAATGCACTCGTCTTTTGTCCCAAGACACAAGTGAGCACTTTAGGGCAGATAGAATTCCCTGGCCAGTGAGAAACAGTTCTCTTCTCTTCCCTTCCCAATCACTCCTAAAAGGGGGAAAAGAGGATTTCTTGAGATAGGGATGGGTTTTGAACAAATAACTTACTTGTCTTCCCAGCTTTTGTCACATGAATCCACTGTGTGAACATCTCCTGGCTGAACAACAGATTGTGTCTGTCTAATGTTAGCAGCTCACATTGTCTTAAATATTAGAATTTCTTTACAAACTTCATGAAAGCAAGGGTTTAAAACACAACATGACTGCAAAGAAATTAAAAAAAAGTTGAAGAAAAACCTACATCTTGAGACTGATCCCTATTTATGATTTTTCTTGAAATCTTTTAGCTGCAGAGTTAATAGAAAAGATGAAGGTACATTTTAACATCCTTTGCTTAAATGTTTTATGTATCAACTATTTTAGGAAACAGTATCTACTGCTCTCACTATTTCTTTCCAACCATACTTTGGGCCAGATCAAAAGCCCCTTGAAGTTAATGAGGACTCCTGTTGCCTTCAATGGACTTTAGATCAACCCCTTTGGCTACAATCTGCGTTAAGACTAACAGCTATAGCTCATACCTTCAGTCAACAAATTATTTGAATAAAATAAGTTTCTCTTAAATTTCTGTTTCATATCGCTCTTTTATGAGGTAGGATATTTTAAAAAATTAACAGAGTAATACCAGAGTGCATAACATAAGAAAAAGTTATAACACTCATCCTTGTGTTAATACCACTGAAATGCCAGATTAAATAAAAATCCAAATGTATCATATCTTCAATGAATGTTTCATTCTAATGATAGTTCGGTGTTTCTGTAAGTCACACTTAAACACCATTCTAGATTAAAAAGACTGAAATAGGAATTCTAGTGAATAATCATTTTGTTCTGGCAAATGTTTTCTTATTCAACAACATGGTAGAGATGTTTCTATGTTGTTTATTTGTGAATTGATATGCAGAATTAATACAAAAATTAGCTCTTTTTCTTGCAATGTTCCTAGAATTGTTTAGAATTTTTACGTGTTTTATTTATAGTGTAAAATATATTTTATACTTTAAAAAAAAAAACTAGGACCTTATCAACAGAGGGTTTATCAGGCAACAGTTTCAATTTCCATGGGAAAGAAGACTGTTTAAAGCTGGTAAACTAAAAAATGAATGTGCCTCAAATCTTTTTCCTGAATCTGTTGTTGAAGATTTTATTAACCAGAATCAAACCAGTTATATCCATATACAACACTCATGAATCATAGAATATCAGGGTTGGAAGGGACCTCAGGAGGTCATCTAGTCCAACCCCCTGCTCAAAGCAGGACCAATCCCCAACTAAATCATCCCAGCCAGGGGTTTGTCAAGCCTGACCTTAAAATAAGGTGTTCAACAGTTCCTATTTGACATGGTCTGCTGTGCAGCTGACTTCATTGAGATCTGAAGTTGGGAAGATAAGCCGCTTTCTTGCTGGCTTTCAGTATTGCCTTGTCCTTTATTCAGCTGGTTGTTTAGTTCTTTGGGCACTGATCCTGTAAAGAGAAGCATGTGGGTGGATCTCTGTCCTTCTGTGTATCTGCACTGAGGGACCTGGTCTTCTCCATACAGGTTTGTATGTAAAGTGTACATTCGGGGTAATGATATTTGATAAATTACTGATTGAGCAATCTGAAATATTGTAGAAATGGAAGAAATATTAGCTAGTGCCTGATAAATGTAGATGATGATGATTTTTATAAATGAATACTCCTGTTCAAACCATGTCAATAATTTATTTCCTAACATGACTGTATGATTTGGTGAACTACTTTTTATGGTCACTATTGTGCTAAAGTATTTTGGGGGTTTTTAGTTAAAAGAATAAACATAGCTGTCACCATTCATTACTGTATGTGACATACCCTGTATCATACTGAATTTCCTGAAAAATGTGTGCAATATGTTTTAGTGAGTGAACACTTCTAAACTCCTTTTTTGAGGTAATCTGATCCTTGTTGTTGTTGTTTGGACCATTGTTTTAGTGTTGTGTTCATGATGTTAGCTTACATGAAAACCTCAATAAAATGTAGTCTGTAAATGGAAAATTAGTTATTTCCTATAAAAAATGGCATCCTCTGTAGTGCTATCCATGTCAGTCAGACCATTACTTTCTTGCTGTGCAAGTGCCGATAAACATACATATACAGGAAGCGTGCACACAAATAACTCTTTTGAAAGGTTTATGCTATGCTGGGATTGCTGGCTACTTGCTTATTTGGGCTGTTTTTCAGTGATTAATAAAATCATATAAACAAAAAATGGAAATATTTAGTAAATCGAGTCCATCTTCATGCTGAAGTAGGATTGTTCCTCACTGAATATTTCCAGATATTTTGTACAGTTCAGTCTCCCCCTGCCCACACCTTTATTTTAAATCCCCAAGCAATCGTCATCCTACTATTATTTGGGGAGGGATGGGCGAGGGTGACTCTCTAACACCTAATGGTAAAGCTCTGGTTTCACTCAAGTCAATGAAAGTATTTCTGTTGACTTCAGTGGGGTCACCATTATGTCTGACTGTGAGTTTTTCTTGGTATTTAACCCAAGTTTCCCCTTACTTAATTTCATCTGTCCTAGTATTTTCTTTCTCCTAGTGCTACGTTTTGTGCTACGCTAAACAATTCCTCATCCTCTTTGGTGTTTACAACCTTTACATTTTAGATTATTGTCTAAAAAAGGACAGATATCAAAGGGATGGAATGCAAGCCATATGAGCAAAGACTGACAGAACCTGCTTATGTTTAGTTTGGAAAAGCGGAGATTCAGGGGGACATGATAGCAGTCTTCATATACTTGAAAAGCTGCCATAAAAAAGATGGAGAAACATTCTCTCTTGCCACAGAAGGCAGGACAAAAGGCACTGGGTTCAAACTGCAGCATAGCATCTTTAGATTAAATCTCAAGAAAAGCTTCCTACCTGTAAGAACAGTACTAAGAATAGGACCAAGGGAGTTGGGGAAGGTCCTTCACTGAAGGTTCCAAAAGGAGGCTGTATAGCCATCTGTCTTGGATAGTTTATACACAACAAATCCTGCATGTTGGCAGGGGGTTAGACTAGCCCCTTGTGGTCCCTTCTAACCCTCATAGTTGTCACTTTTTGTTAATCATCTTCTGTTCCTTTGGGGATTTCCATACATATTCCCCCTTCCCCTTCAACCTAATGCCTAGAATATGTTAGACTCCCAAAGCATGCCAAAAAGTTCAAGTGGATGTATACTGATAGCTAGGGCCCTACCAAATTCATGGTCCATTTTGGTCTTTTTCACAGTTATAGGAATTTAAAAATTGTAAATTTCATTATTTCAACTATTTAAATCTGAAATTTCACGGTGTTGTAATTGTAAGGGTCCTGACCCAAAAAGGAGTTGTTGGGGGATCGCAAGGTTATTACAGGGGGTGTTGCAGTACTGCTACCCTTAATTCTGTGCTGTTGCTGGAGGCAACGCTGCCTTCAGAGCTGAGCAGCTGGAGAGCGATGGCTGCAAGCCCAGATCTGAAGGCAGAGCCGCCGCAAGTAGCAGCACAGAAGTAAGGATGATGGTATGGTATTGCCACCTTTCTGCGCTGCTGCCTGAAGAGCTGGGCCCTCAGTAAGCAGCTGCCATTCTCCGTCTGCCCAGCTCTGAAGGCAGCCGTGCAGGAGCGAGGGTGGCATGGTATGGTATTGCCTGCATTGCTGCTGGCAGGGCACTCAACTCTGCCACCCAACTTTGAAGGCAGCACAGAAGTATGGATGGCAATACCCCAACCCCTCTAAAATAACCTTGTGACTCTCCTGCAACTCCCTTTTGGGTCAGAACCCACAATTTTAGAAATGCTGGTCTCCCCATTGAAATCTGTATAGTATAGGGTAAAAGAACACAAAAGATCAGGTTTCCCGAGGAGAGACCAGATTTTTATGGTCTGTGTTGAGTTTTTCATGGCCGTGAATTTGGTAGGACCCTACTGATACCATAAAATAGATGAATGCCTTATGACTTTTACAAATAAAGTCAGTTTTCAATTCAGAAGTGTGGTATGTGTGGAGTTTGTGTTTTTTTTTTTAAATCCTCATTAAACTTTCACATAGCCAAATTTGGGTCAAATTGAAGACCATGGCAAAACTCCTAATGACTTCAGTGGGACCAGAGTTTAGTACAGTAATTAATTAATTTTCCCCTTCTTAGAGGATGCTAATATATGAATTCCTGGTAGTATGAATATGAAAGAATTTTGATTTCATTGTTTTTGTCCCTCAATAGTCAATATTTCCTTTTTAATAGCTTTCCCTCATACATAATATTTGTATGCCAGAAGTTAATGGTTTTCTTTGATATTTAATGAAATAAAAGAAAACTCCAACAAATATTTGAATACATTAGACAAAGATTGTAGAATGCAATTGTTGTTCATATATAAAATGTGACACATCAGATTAGAGAAGACTTTCTTTAAGGTCTTTCTCAGATTACCTTAGTAAGAGAGACCCAATTTAAGAGTAGAGCTGGGTGACTTTTTTTTGACTTTTTTTTTTTTGGCCAAGACATTTTTTGCATGAAAAATGGAGATTCAGCAACATCAAAACATTTTGTGCATTCATATAGAGCTCCCCAAATTTTCTGACAAAAGTCCAAAACATTTTGTTTCAGAATGAAATGTTTTAATTTTTCAGTTTGACACAACTTTTTGTTTAGAAATGTCCTTCAGTCTTATTAAAAAATTGAAAATATAAAATGTTTAATCAAAATTAAATGTTTCAGGTCAAGCAAGATGTCTTGTTTGACCCCACATTTTTTTAATTGCCACTGAACTGAAAAATCCATTATTCACCCTGCTCTAATTAAGAGACAGTGGGAAATTATTTTCTATTTACATTAATCAGCATTAAAAAAGAAATCCCTTCACTCACTGACTGTCTAAATTCAGTCTGGGGTAGTTCTCAATTCAGTTTTAAGATCAAAAAGAGGGAAATTATTTGCATTACTTAGCCTGTGATTTGGGGACTAAAGATCACTCCAGCTGCATGATGGCTGTTTTGTTCAGGTGTAAAGAGATACGAAGTAGTGCATTATATCCGAGTACTTCTCCCTGATACTTACTGACTAAAGCTTTATTTTGATTGGCTGCCTGGTGATATGACAACTGTGCATTAACTCCCCATGATGTACACCAGTGACCACACAGTGGAAAATATTATATATTCATTCCTATGCCAATAATATCAAAGGAGTTTAAATAAGACTCTATCAGTGTCCTTCTCCTGAAGTATTTCTCTTTTGATTATTTTAGGGTTGTTTGTTTTTTAATGCGTATGGTCAAAATGTTATGTCTATATCTACAAAGAGTCAAGGTCCATAGTTCTTTCCCCATCCTGCCTCCTCCATTAAGTACACCTGTCTTTCACTTCTGTCTGACTTCCCTTCATACTTTTTTCCATCCACCTCTATCTATGCTTAACAGTTTTGACCCATTGCCAATCACTGACATAATTTGGGGGGCCTTGAAGGTAAATTTCCCATTTGAAGCAGAATTATTTGAGATGGTGGCAGGGTGTATCCTCACTGATGCTTATGGGAATTGTAATTGTGTGTGTGCATATATTTATCTTGTGACAAAGTTCCTCCTCTACCTTGGTGGGTCTTGCGCTTATTGGCGGATTTGTCACCTTGGAGCTTCACGGCAGCCCTCAGTTTGGCTGTTCTCGTGAACCCACAGTCCAGGTCAACTCCTCCTGTGCCTGACCAGGAGTTGGGAGGTTTGGGGGAAACCCGGGCCCGCCCTCTACTCCAGGTTCCAGCCCAGGGCCCTGTGGAATACAGCTGTCTAGAATGCCTCCTGAAACAGCTGTGCGACAGCTACAACTCCCTGCGCTACTTCCCTATGGCCTCCTCCCAACACTTTCATTATCCTCACCTAGGTCCTTCCTCCTGGTGTCTGATGATGCTTGTACTCCTCAGTCCACATTCTCACTCTCAGCTCCTTACACATGCACCACAAACTGAAGTGAGCTCCTTTTTAAAACCCAGGTGCCCTGATTAGCCTGCCTTAATTGATTCTAGCAGCTTCTTGATTAGAACACCTGCAGCCAATCAGCCTGTCTGTCTTAATTGTCTCCAGAAGGTTCCTGATTGTTCTGGAAACTTCCCTGTTACCTTACCTAGAGAAAAGGGACCTACTTAACCTGGGGCTAATATATCTGCCTTCTATTACTCTCCTGTAGCCATCTGGCCCGACCCTGTCACAATATAATATATATAACTGAAAGCAGAACTTGGCCCTTAATCAATTTGGTGTGACTTTCTGCCTGCTCAGGTAAAACTCAATTAAATTACTGGCTTCTGTTTTGAGTATTCACAAGTGAAAACTGTGATTTCCTCCAGTATTCCCAGCTTTGACAGAGAGCTAAATGTTTTCATTTCTATCAGCAAACACAGCTTGTCCTGGTACAATGACAGTTTTCCATCTGCAAAAAATGCCTTTTTGAAAAAATGCCTTTTTGTTTTCACAAACCACCTGAGGTGAAAATGTAAGTGTCTTGCTTTTCTGTAAACCTGCCAGAAGTATGATTGCTTTACCTGCAGCAAGAACCTTTTTTATGCCAATGTATGCCCAAACTTTGCAGAAAATTATGGACTTCTGAGTTTATCTGAACAGAAGAATGTATGCACTTAGTTAAAAATACAAAAACAATACTGCACGGCTAGGGAAGGTTTTCCTTAACAAAATGTAGGAGGGCATGAGACTTTGACAGTTTAGGAAATTGACACTTGAATCATATTAAAATAATAGTAAGAACTGTCCAAACACAACTCATTGATAAATTGCTCAATACCAAAAGTGTGGGATGAACTATAGCAGTAAGTTAAATAAATCAGTGCAATAGTGTTAACACAAGAAACATGTAGGCTAATATTAAATCATGCCTTGGCTTCTATTGAACCAACTAATGTGTTCCAAAAATTTGAATAGTTAAAAAGGAACATGGTTTCAGAAGAAATTAACTTGGAAAGGACACATTCCATATATTGATGTGTAATGTGTGCATAAATCATCTTGAGGGTATTTCAAGTACAGCATTGGATTTGAGCTAAAAGACATTACATTTCTATATAAAAGAATTATTAGACTGCAGCACCATATTGGGGCAGTGAATTTTTTGAGTCTGCCAGTAAATCATTTAAATAGAGACTGAATATATGATATTTGAAGCCAAAACTCTGAAGAAATGTACAGAGAGTATTGGTATGTATTTAAATGCTCTACCACCAGGAATACCTTGTTACCGAAGGAATTTAAAATTTCAGTTTAAATTCTATAAAAAATAAAATCACTTAGCTCTTACCACCAAATTTAAAAGTTCATAAAGATTTTGTTGAAGCTGTAGCTATAAATGAGGCGATAAGAGTAATGAAGGATTTTTCTTTGAAATGAACAGAAAAATAAGCCCATAAATGAGAACCTAGATAAAATAATCATGTGGATCCTCTGTAACTCAGATGTTTTGATCAAGTGCTAAACCAAGTAAATAGATGCAATGCAAATCTCAATATACCACAGGTAAATTACTTGGAATAGTTGCCTAACTATAAATCACAAGGCTTGGACAAATTTGTCTAAAGACTCTTACAGATGCTGTTGAAAGGCCTGTTCTAGGGAGGACTGCAGCAAGATGATCTCATTTTTAATTTGTGGAGGGTTGCTATTACAAATTGACATTCATAAATGCCTAAGTGCTGAAAATTCCTCCCTAAAATGCTTTGGTTTTTTTGTGATAAAATGAATGTGTTTAGGACTAGGTTGAGCCTTTAGGCTCAGTCCTACGTAAAGAGTAGTGCATGGCCAGAGCCCAGTGTTTTCCCCTTTATCCAGCCACTTGCTTTCCAGGGTGATGGTAGGGATATCAGATACAAAGTTTCTGCTCTTTGTCTTGTACTTGCAACTAGAGAAGATCCCATGTGGCTATTGGGGACTTTTCTTGCCTGCACAATTGTGTATGAACAGGGCATAAGTGGGCCCTAGCTGATGAGGTAGTACTATCTAATAAGTCTAGAGCCTATGGTGTTTGCAATGACACTCTAGTCTGAAAATGGACAATGTCAAAATGGCATCTTTCTGCACAACAAATCCTGAGCCCTGTATGTAGGTAGTCACGTTTAATTACATGAGCGATTAAAGATAAAATGTAATCCCATTGGCCACTGAAGAGTCAACACAGCTGAGAGCAAGCTAGCTATAGGGGGTTGGGAAACTATACCTTTAAGTGTGTTAGTTTCCCAGACAGGAAGTCTGGGGGAGGGGCATTGCAGAAGTCCATGTTCTATTATGCAGAAGCAATTGGGAATAAAAAGGATCTCTTTCAAGCACCTGGGTCCCAGAGTGATTACTGAACACCACATGCTGCATTCTACTCTTTCATGTACGTCAACAGAGCAGTTTATTACGTTACCTTCTATGGGTTTGTGGAGTTCTAATTGTATTGACCTACACAGGTGTCACTGAGAGCATAATTTGGTGTGCCGACCTTTGTTGTGTGAAATGGAATGTGAGAAGGGAAGAACCCAGCTTGACTCAGAGGTCCCAGGCTCAGTTTGAAGGGCAGGCTGTTAGAGAAAGCATTTTGTAAACAGAGCAAACGTGATAGAGAAATCGTATGAGAGAGAATAGCCATGGAATCTTCAAATGCTTTTTTCCCATAGACGGTTTTCAGATTAAGCCACCCACTTTAGAAATCTTTGTTCAGTTGTGTTTCTCAAAGCACATTCTGGCACACTCGCTGTCTACAATTTAGGAAGAAACTTCTTCATAAGCATATTATTGCATAATTGTCCACCAAAGGGGGTCTTCTATTCTCCTCTAAAGTCTCTGGTACTGGCCACTATCAGAGACAAGATATAATACAAGATGGACTGTTGGTCTGATCTGATATGACAGTTTCTATATACCTTTCAGTTCTGCCCTCAGGATTACAATGCAAAGCTCAGAAATTTAAAATGTATATGTCAGACGAGCACTTTAGCAAAAGAGATGTTGACGGTCCATCTTCCAGTACTCTGCTATGATGTCCTACGGCTCAGTCCCGTAAGGTGCTGAGCTCTCTGGCCTTCATCCAAGACAGAACTTAAGTACATGAGTACTCCCACTGACTGTATTGTGACTAGTCCCATGCTTACAGCTAAGCATATGTCGTCGAAGTGCTTTGTTGGATCAGAGTGAGAGTGCTCAGTATCCGGCAGGACGGAGTCCCTAATGCACGAGTCTCCTGCATACAATTGTCTGGCTACATTAGGATCTGAATATATTTCTGCAAACTCTGAAACTTTGAATCACTACAGAGGAAAGGTAGTGCACATGTTTAATGTGTCTACTTATCACAGACTGAGGGAAAACTGGAATTTGCTGATGGAATTTAGGATCCGCTAGACCTATGTCTTCAGCCAGATACTGGTATTCATATAGTTTAAAAGTCTACTTCTTAGTACTATGCTTAGAGATAATAAAGCCAGAGAGATTATTTCTATTAAAATGTTTCAGTATAACAAATATGATCCACATTAGAAATCGCTTAGGTACAAAATTTAACCAATTTTTGATGAGGATGCAGAAAGAATAAAAAGCTGCATGTCCCATGTTAATTTTCTCTCTCCTGTAACCTAAATGTGAAAAATAGACTTAAGTATATAAAACACTGAATTCACATGCTGTTTTAGGCTTTTGCTCTTAGAATTTACTGTTCCGTCATGTAAAAAGAAAAGGAGGACTTGTGGCACCTTAGAGACTAACAAATTTATTTGAGCATAAGCTTTCATGAGCTACAGCTACAGACTAACACGGCTGCTACTCTGAAACCTGTTCCGTCATGTGGCAATCTGACCTTGATTTGTATTTTTATTAGCTGCTAATGTTTTCATACAGTGGACTAGCTTAGGGAAAGCAGGACAAAAAATATACAGCAAAATTAGAGCTAGATTCTGTTCATTTTACTCATATTGATTAGTACTTGACTTTGTGACTGCACTCCGCTCTCAGAGTAAGGGATTGATTGCAGTGAGGCCAAGATTTCATTCAGTGTTAGAGCAGCAGAATCTGCCCTTTAATCGACTGAAAAACAGTTGAAATCTCTTGAATGCAGTTATGGGCCATTCATGTTGGATTTTTTGTCTTATGGTAACTACTGCATTTAGATGTTGTTTAATTTCTTTGAAGTGAAAAACCTGCCTCACTCACCAGTAATAAGGCTTCAGGATTGTGTGTCAAGGTGCTATCAGCAGCATCCTGATCACTGACACTGCTGCAGCCTGGAGAAGGCTGCAGGCCCAGCTAAGGGCAATTCTGTTAGGGGATTGTGAACATGTTGAATACAATCACTGGGCTAACAAGATAATTGGGGAGGAAACAGGAAGCAAGGGGCAGCTCTGGGGGAGCCCGAAAGGAAGCTGAGGGTGAGCTCGGGAGTGAGGGCAGCAGGGAAGCCTACCCTTGCCTGTGTTGCACAGTACTACTATATAAGAGGGAATAAATACTTACCATGGTGAAAGATAAACAGTCCGATGTGTGTTTGTGACTGTGAAAATATCTGAACTGGTCAGCAGTGAGGTTCACTGGGTAGTGACAGAGGTGCCCTGTGACAGATGGTAAGGGATACTGGCATTCCTAGTCATTGAAGAAAATGGTTAAAATCAAATGACTGAATTATACTCATCCATGAGTTTCTCTCTCTCTGGATTTAATGTGGATAAATATTCATTTTAGGATTACTAATTAGTTCACTGTCATATAGTCAATCCAAAATTCTAAAAGCTGCTTTAAAATGAAGCTTTAAAAAGTATTGTAAATAGAAAATAAAAATTAGGCTGTGTAGTGTAACAAAATTCTTAGTATTTTAGTTAGTGGGGAAAAGTGGAGGGATAGAATTTTCGGCACTTTTGGTTTAGAGTGGTAGCTGTATAGGATGCCTATCAATGGACAGAGATTAATTGAAGGTTATCAAGGGGCTTGCACTGTCACTGTGTCGGTCTCATATCTGTTTCAACTGGAGATCTCTGTAGATATCTGTAAAGTATTTAAACCCTGGCCCTCTTTTTACTAATTAGTAGATTGGGGTGGAAATAGACATTGAATCTAATCAGCAGCATTTTAGAATTAATTTTGCTACAATGAAATGATCAAGTGTCAAAATAAAGCACTTCTATATTGGCATGTAGCTTTTCTTCCTGATCCATCGGGAAGAAACTATCAGTTCATTCCTTTGGTTTAAAATAAAACTTTTCTGTCAATATTCAGCAAACCACATAGTTATTTACCTGTGAAGAAAATATTTATTCTATTTTTTTCCTTGTGCATCAAATTAAAAAAAATAGGGTTAGTCTCAGCTGGTAGAAATCAGTGCAACTACAGTGAAGTCCATATATGTGAACCAATTTATGCTACTGGCAGTTTGGCCTACTACCACAAAAAATTCATGTACATAATAAAGCACTCTTGAATAAATGGGAGGCCTACCTGCTAAATGAGGAAAAAGATGTTCACACATTAAGGCATGTAATGTCTATATGCCTGTATCATTGCCATCGTCATTTCATTTTTGCCAGCTGGTGATGCTAAATGGTCTCCCTATGACACCTCTGTATAACTCCAATTAATAGTAATGAAATGCATTCATATTCAATAAAAAGAGGACAAACCCCTAAGTATTAAACATTTGAGCCAAATTCTTGTCAGAGTTGCACACAAAGGGAAGAAAAGAAGTAACGTGTGTAAAGTCAGAGTATCCGAGAAATCTCACTCATGAGTTTCCAACCAAATCCTAGCAACCCAGAAAACCAATTAGCCATGTCTGCCTTTTAGCATGCAGAGAGGTAAGGTTGCTGTCAAGGTTCCTTCCCCACTCTGAACTCTAGGGTACAGATGTGGGGACCTGCATGAAAACCCCCCTAAGCTTATTTTTACTAGCTTAAGTTAAAACTTCCCCAAGGTACAAACTATTTTACCTTTTGTCCCTGGACTTCATTGCTGCCACCACCAAGCATCTTGGTCAGGTGCCAGCGAGGTTATCTTTAGCTTCTTAACCCTTTACAGGTGAAAGGGTTTTTTCTCTGGCCAGGAGGGATTTAAAGGTGGTTAGCCTTCCCTTTATATTTATGACAGTTGCAAAGGAGATATAATGGTAGTAAAACTAGATGTGTTATAGTATATATCAGATTCCTGGTATGATGTCATCCCACACTATCATAGAATTTTCATGGACCAAAAGAATCTGGCTGGTGTAGTACCCATGGAATAGCTTTTTTTTAAAATACAAGAGTATTTGCATTTACCACTCATTTGGAATGAAGCATCCCAACAGTAGCCAGTTCATGCTACCAATAGGACTGCATCTGGGACAGTGGCAGCAATTACTAAATTCAAATTTCCTGCAAACAATTGAGCCTTGCCCTAGTAACTTAGAGAGATGTGTACTTTGAGTGGAATAGTGTAGAATTCACTAACTTCCACTGTTTGTGTGGAAGATTCTGACAGTATTTTAGTAATATTGTATTTGGAAGAACTGCATTGAGTACAGCTAAAGTGACACACAAATCATCTTCTAGCCCTTTGGGGTTTTTTTTAATGTGATATACTGTTTTGCAGTGATGTATGCATAATGCTTAATGTCAGATCAAATGTCAAATCTTTCTGAAGCCTCTGTTTTTACTGTAGCCATTCAAATTGGTTAAACATTCACCAAAATCAGAGTTAAACTCCTTCATGCAAGTATTTTTGATATGGTTTGAATGTGGATGTCAGCATCCCAGTACAGGCTGTATTACTACTTACTTTTCCTGGAAAACAACTGTCACTTTGTTACACCACGGTGGTTTAAAATGAATAATAGATATTGTTTATCTGAACTGCAAGAATCCCGCATGGAGTACTTGGGGAAAAAGCTGTATTACCCACAGGCCTACGTGGTCATAAGCCACAGCAGTGTCTCCTAACAGAAAAGAAGAGTGTGCTATCAAGAAAGGAACAAAGATAAAACAGGCTTGAATGAACCTTTGTACAAAGCACTGAGCTTGTGTTTCCCTGCAGAGGTAAACTTCATAGAAACAGAAGGGATAATGAGACTCCTGTTGGGCAACAGTATACTGTGAAAGTGGATTCTATGGGTCTGAGTCAGCAGCTCTGTATTAATATTTGGACAATAGAATGTGGGCTCTATCATTAATCTGAGTTTCTGTGATATTTTACTTTATCTACTGATTCAGCTGTGCATATAATGGAGTTTACAGTTTTGAACTGCATTGGGCGTTTTTCAGAAAGCACTTATGTATGTCTTACAGCTGTGCTTATGCAGGAAGTACTTGAGCAAGAGCTTCAATCCCATTGATTTCAATGAGACTCAAACATGTGCTTAAGTTATACATCTTCTTATATTCTCTTACTGAATAGGGGAGTTTTCCTGAACTGTCACCTAAAGTTTCAAGTGTTGACAATGTTTATCAAACTAGACCATATTCCTTCAGATTAGGTTACTTCATTTGACAAAATATAGTTATAGCCTAAAATATTTCAAGAAACGAATGAATATACCAACAAATTATATATATGAACACGAACACACACACACACACACACACACACACACACACAATGAATATTTGCCAAAAGTTTCAGGGAAAGGGAGCAATAAAGAGGAAGAATTAAAATATTTTAAAATGTAAATATTAATAGTGAGATGTACATGTTCTGGTCACTTGCTTGTCATCTATTTTTGTAGGGTTATTTCGTAAGTTAGGCCTTGTCAACTTACCCCAGTAGTGTAGACCTAAATTATGCTACTCTAGCTATGTGAATAACATAACTGGAGGTGACCTAGCTTAGGTCTATTTACTGTGGTGTCTACACCACGCTGTGTCAGTGGGAGATGCTCTCCAGTCAACGTAAATTATTCCTCTCATTCTGGTGGAGTACTGGAGTCAACTGGAGAGCATTCTGTGGTCGATTTAGTGGGTCTTCACTAGACCCACTAAATCGCTGCATCGATCACAGCAGCAAGAATCCCCGGTAAGTGTAGATGTGGCCTCAATTCTGAAACTATATGTAAAGCTCCTTTTTATTTTCCTGAACAACTGGATTGTGCTTTATCTCTGGAAACTAAGATGAGAACTGGATCAGAAATCCAACTATATTAAGGTAATATCCCAAAGTAAAGGGAAAGAATTATTATAACATAAGAATTGTATGTTCTTTATTGCCTTTACTTATTTTACCTGATACAATACAATGTGCTGCCAATAACTGTTTTTTCTTTAAAACCAATCAGATCTAACCAGCATCCAACTTCGATTGGTGTTTGCAGTTAAAGGCTAGTAAGGCATTTCCTACTACCAATTAAATGTTGAAGATGTGAAATTTTTATGTGCCTTCTAGCTCTAAATGCCTAAACCTAATGTGAAATATATGTGAATGTGGACAAATTACAGAGTCCTGGTGAACAACTAAGTTTTCAACATACAAACACATCTATTTTCAGACTCCAGTGTTTTCTTCAGTGATATCTTACAGGACAGGTGATAATTTGAAGACTCATTGAGTCAGTTAAAATTTTGTTTTTGATTATTTGTCTCCAATAATTCCATATTTAGCATTTTGCAATATTACAGAAGATTTTTCTTACATCCCAACAGTATATGCTGTGTGACAGTAATACATTCCCAAGAATGCACAGAATTATATAAATATTCCTTCCATTTGGAATATTTAATGCAAAATCTGACAGTGTGGTAGCCTCTTATGTTGGAGGGAGCTCAATCAAATAAGACCAGGGATCTGATTGTTTTCACCTACACAAGTTTTATACCTGGGTAACTCAACTAACGTCAATCTTCAGTGGACTTACTTTGAATGGGTAGTGTGAGAGGAGAATTGGGCCCAAGGTTTTGTTTTTTTTTAAGTTTTTCTGTAATTAGCTCTTTATACAATCCTCCAGAACTGCATATACTAATCCATGGTTGGTGCTTATAAAAAGTGACAATAAGGGGGAAACAAAGCTATGGATTTGACTGAATATCAGAAACTGGAAACTAATAATGTAAAAAGTATGAAAATGAACACTTAAGGGAGATACTATTGGAAATTGATATAAGAATCATTTCTAAATGAATACTTTTGAATGATACTTGGCTGGCTTCAGCCTAGTTTTGACATGAGTGTTATCTTGGTGACCTTGTTACTAATTAAACTTGCTTACAGCTGCTGCTGTATAGGACAAAGGTGATGTTTTGACCATAGTATGAGCTTAAATTAGAGGACAATGGTTACACAGAATAGGCTACCAAAAGCCAATTAGAGAAAAAGGAGCACCTAATATTGGATAAAGGGTAAAAGTGGCCTGGTCAAGCAAGCATGATCAGTGCATGATCATTGGTAAATAAATCAATTAAAGAGAAGAAATAACATAATAGCAAGGACAGCAAAACTTGTGCCAACTGAAGTTTACACATCAGTGTTGTATGAGTTACATAAGATGTAATATTCATAATGATAATTGAAAGAGAACTAATGAGTGAGTATGATATGTGGGAGATTATAGGGGGTTGGCGCTTCAGAGGAGAAATCCATGATGACCCATCTATGTTCCAGAAGAATGTAACTGGCTATTGTCTTTTTCTATATGTCAGTCGTTTCTTACTTTAAGAGTAATTGTATAGCAAAGCATGCTTTTGGCTTGGTGTGATGGGGTGGACTAGGCCCAAAGGCCCCCTGCTGGAGGCCTCAAGGTTTTGCCACACCCATCTCAGGAAAGGAGCAATTGAGAGGTCCTCCAAGTGACCTAGAGTGGTTGCGAGGAAGCAACCAATCAGAGGGGCTGCGGAATGGCCAATTAGGAGCCAGGAGGGCCATATAAAAGGCGCTGCAGAACAGAGCAGCAATTAGTTGTAGCTTGGAGCTGGAGAAGAAAGAAGTGTGTGCCTGGGTGGAAGAGCAGTAGGAACAAAGACAATTTGCTAGCAGGGACTGGGGGAGTAATGAAGGAGCTCCTGGCTGGCTGCTGGGACTAGGTAAGGACTGAGCCCAGCTGGAGGGCTGGAGAAAGATGGTATCTCCAGGGAGGAAGCCCTGGGGGTAAGTCCCCATATCAGGGCCAGGACTACTTACTGAAAGAACGCAGACACATCCAACCAGAGGGGGTGCTCATGAGAGGTGGGTGCTGAAGCAGTTACACTCAAGTAAAAGTTAAAGTTAATGAACCTGAATGTCTCTTGAACCCAAGTGTATGGCATTGTCACCCAACAATGCAAAAAGGTTCAAATACATTCATAGTTCACACAGTCTTTTAAGTAAATACGTGTACATGTGAAAAATATGGCATTGGGTATTCCAAAACCAAATCAGTTTTCATATTCTAGCTCACTCAGTCCAAATCTCACTCTTACAAATGCTGACAAATCACCACTGACAGACCATCCTACAGTTCTATGCCCATAGTAGCCAGAATTCAATATCTTTCCTCTTTGCCCTTCATATATGGTATATTTGACCCTCCATAGTTACTCACTATGGTCAAGAAACCCCAACATCTTTTTCTCCATTTACTGTATTGTTCTAAATCACCACTTCCCTGACTCATGCCCCACCCGCTACTTCAGTCTGAGATAGAAAAATCTAGTCCTAACCTCGCTAGTCATGGACATTTCAAATCAAGGGAAAAATTTTAGTAACCAGTAACTCCAAATCTTGACCAGTTGTTTGGATGCCTTACAGGAAAAGGCTCCTTTTCTTTAACTTTAAAGAAGAAGCTGGTGTGCATCCTTGTATATTTTATTCTTGAATTGCTGAGCCCATAAATAGGTCATGATAGCCAACACAATTTTTCTAACCAATGATAAGATTAAAAAAAACTTTGCTGTAAGATGTAAATTCTTCATTGCATTTTGCTTCATCCACTATTGATCAGAGACATTTATCTTGTTAATTCATCTAATACTAACAAAGCTGTATACACATGAAGTAGCAGACTTCCCTCAAAACTTTCAATCTTATACCATCCTTTGAACAGTTCTGAAGTTTGTGCTAAAGGAAACTAAATTTTCTATGGCTTAATTTTAGTGTTTTGTTTTCTATAATAAATCTCTAGAGCGGGGATTATCTTTACTACATGTTGGCATACCTTCTATCACAATGAGGCCCTCAGACTTGTGGAGCCCCTAGATGAATCTGTAATAATAATAGTCTTTCTCCAAGAAAAGGGACATTGGGGCAAATCTGACTCTGGTGTAAAATCATGAGGCATAAGGGGCAGAGGGGTGTAAATTAAGGCATCCTGCAAAGGCAAAACTGGCATAAATGATCTTGGTTGGAGGGCAGAAATGTAAAGGTGCACATCTTTTTGGACTTATGTTCTACAAGTGTCATAAGGGAAGTGTGTCCCATGCAAAATTCACTTCCATTTTTCAATCAGTGATGTAATTTGGGGAAGAGCACCTAAGGTCTTGTCTAATCAAATGCTTAGTTTACAGCAAGCTGGGGTGTGAACCTAGCTTGCCATGCACTAACTGTCCACGTGGACCCTACTGACATGCCTTAATAGTTTGTTAGTGCGCTTTGATCTAGTCCAACAAACTGTTAAGGCATAACAATGAGGAGTCCGGTGGCACCTTAAAGACTAACAGATTTCTTTGGGCATAAGCTTTCGTAGGTAAAAAACCTCACTTCTTCAGATGCATGGAGTGAAAATTACAGATGCAGGCATAAATATACTCACACACGAAGAGAAGGGAGTTTGGTTCTCCATTTGTAAGGTAACTCCCTTCTCCATGTGTCAGTATATTTATGCCTGCATCTGTAATTTTCACTCCATGCATCTGAAGAAGTGAGGTGTGTGGTTTTTTTTTTTTACCTACGAAAGCTTATGCCCAAAGAAATCTGTTAGTCTTTAAGATGCCACCAGACTCCTCATTGTTTTTGTGGATTCAGACCAACACAGCTACCCCTCTGATACTTGATACCATGTTAAGGCATGTCAGCAGGGTCCATGTGGATAGTTAGTGTATGATAGGCTAGTGCATGGTAGGTTCATACCCCAGCTTTCCACAAACTAAGTGTCTGAGTAGACAAGTCCTAAGTTGCTGGTGTAAAATGAGAGCCGTGGAAGTAGGAAGAAGCTATTTTAAGATATATCACAAAGGCCACATAGTGTATCCACCAATCATGATAGACTAAAACCTCATAAAATCAGTGAAAGCCAGCACAATACAGATGCTACCCCAATTACTGCATTGCCAACTGTGACTACTGCCTAAGTTCTTTATCAAAAAACATCCAAATCCAATGATGAGAATACTACCTTTCATGTATGTAGTATGGTGAGATCTTTAGGTTGAGACACACATTACATGCATGAATTAAGTCTCGCTGAATTCCTGTGAAGAGGGTAAACACAAAAGACCGGTGATATTAACAAAGTTGATGATTTTAACAAATATTAACAAGGATCATTGGATCAGCTTCTGTACATGGCAGTGGATACAGATGTTTACCCAAGCCTCTTGATGTGTTTAACTACTTTCCTCCTCTTCCACAAAACAGAAGTCTTCAGCCTTTTCGTGACACCACCCTTTTTTATCCCCATAATCTGACCCCTATGTTCCCCACAGTACAATCAGTTCTCTAGCAGAAATTCACATTCTAAACACCTTGAGTCTCCTCTAGTCGTCTTTTCCTTCTCCTCCCCCATCCCTAACTGCTTCTCTCCCAAGGAGGTCCTATAATTTGGCTAAATCTCAATATTTTGGCAATTTCTTCCAGCCTTTGTCATTTTCAAATAGTTGATCAGAGGAGTCTCCGCCATTTTGGAAATACAGTAACTATTGCAAGATTAAATGACTTCCAAATGGCAGTAGCTGTTGTTCCAGGCACAGATGCCAGCCGCTGTTAAAGTAATGACAACGTACATCTGTGCGTCTTGTTGTTATAACTATTTATCTGCTTCCCATTTGTCTTCAGAGCATGTCTCAATTTACTGAAGACCAATAAGATTTTGCTGTTAATATTATGGAGCCAAAATAAAGTCAGAAGAATAAACTCTATTTTCTTCAGTATACTGCATCAACATCATCATCCCAATTACCCCTTAAACTCTGATTCTAGAATCTTTCCTATTGGTGATAGTTGGCATTACTATGAAAAGAAGAGAAAATGTTAACTTGCTTTGAGCAAAACTCATATGAAGCTGTTTCATGGAGAGTAGAATGAAAACTTTATAATTTGCTGTTTCTGATTATCACACTTAAAAATTCACTTTTAAGGCTGTACCTTAATTTTCTCCTATGAGAAGGTGTAAAAGCATTGTGTAGGGTTCTGTCTTGAAAAGCAGCATACAACAAATGTTTGAGGGGACTGCAATCTAACTTTAAGACCCTATTCCTATAACACAACTAGTAGGCTGACTGACTTGTTTCTCTCTTTTGAAGCTTATGATTTATTTAACTTTCAGGTTTGTAGAATAATAGAATATCTCACTTGTGCTGCTTGTATATAAATCTTTAGTACACAAGCCAAGAGTAATATATTTTGAAGAAGCTAGTGTTCTTTAGTCATATTGTTCTCCGTAAACAACAGGGCTATGTAAGATGACAAGTGCTAAAATAGCATAGAGGAAGGGATTAAGTGATTACTTGGTATTTGAAAATTGTACATGTATGGTTTAAGGGCTCACTAGCATTTGGAGGAATGTGTTCGGGCTGCAGAATAACTTGCCTTCTGCTCTCTTTTTGTGTTCAGTTTCCCATTAAATTCAAATACAGCAATAATAAAATATACCACAATAAAAGAAGCAAATGCCATACTCTCTACTTACCATATAATGGACATGAGTAGTATTGTACAGACAATTGATTGGAATGAATAAAAACTGATCTTCAAAACCCAAATGTAATAAATTCAGTACAGTTATTCACATGGCCCATCTGATAAAACTTTATTTTAATGAATATTTACTAATATTTACTTGACTTTCTCATTAGCACTCTTATAAATTTACTGTAATAGACATACAATTATTCCATTTCCTAGAAAAATCTGACTTTTTTGGTTTTCATTACAAATCGCAATGAAATTCAATTTTGAAATCTCAAAATGCTCCTCAAAATGCGATTATTGTTCTTTGCCCAGATGTGAATAACAGTAATTAATCAACCAGAGTTTAAGTTAAGACTAAAAAATTAAGTGTTTGGGTGAGATGAACAACTTGGCTAAGCAACAACTGAGAAGGGGGGATGAATTTTAACTGTCTACAGGCTTTTGAAGGTTGGTTAACACCAAGAAGGGATAGGGATTGTTTAGGTTGGTATAAGGGGTAGCATTTGGTGTAAATGGGGTAAAATTAAGAAAAGAAAACTTAGGGTATTGAGAAAACACTTCCTAGTTGTGAGATCTCTTACAGTGTGCAAGTGATGGAAATTTGTCTACTTGAGGTATTTAACACAAGGTTGAACAGTATACTGTAGGAAATAGTCCTGCACTGGCAGCGTGATGGAGGAAAAAACACTGTCTTCAATTTCTGTATGTCTATCAACTAGTTACCTTTAGAAGAATTATATGGGAAGTCACTGAAGAACCCAATACATTCTGTGCCTGCATGGTCCATAGAGAGGGCCTGATCCTGAAGCAAAAGTCTAATTGACTTCATTGTGTAAATGAGAATTTTGCTTGGTTGAGGAATGCAGGATTGGGCCAGAATCTTGTGTACTCTAACTAACTTGGCAGATTTTTGTGTGTGTATGAAAATTAAAGTGAACTGATGAATCACCATTCTATTAATATTTTGCATCCATATTATTTCAACGTTGAAAGCATTGAAAAATAACAGGAAAAGTTCTCAGAAAAGACTTTCAAACTAATGTTGTGAGATACACTTTGGATTTGCATTTTTGTGGTGAAAATGTAAACGTCTGAATATCATGCACATGGGCATTTCTGGCATTTTTACTTATCAAGCTGACACTCAAAATACATTTACAGGTTCTTGCTGAGCTTAGCAAGCAGTAGATTGTATTATTCATACCAGGGAATTACCAGTTTCTGCAGGAATCTTTTTATTTTTTCTTACTGCTTTTCCTCTCCCACATCTTTCTGGTACAGGAAGTCAAATACCAAGCTTCTTGTACTATGGCAGCTTTAGACACACACACACACACACACACTTTTCGCTGGCTGAGTCTGTTGTGTAGCATGTACAGTGGTTGCATTTATATTTCAAAAACACAAGGAACTCCTTGAATGAGACAGATGCCCTGTATTTATGCTGGAAAAGACAGCTGGAACTTGTAATAGTTCACAAAATGGAAGGACCTTTTAAAGTACACCCACAGTATATGTATTCACAGATATCCAAGTTGTACAGATATCTAATGTCATTCAAAATGTCCTATGTAATTTATTTGAAGATGAGATTTTACAGAACGGGTATTTCTATATCAAGAGGAAGTGAGAGGAGGGGGAGAAAATTTCTATAGAAATTTTTGGACCCCTGTGAAAATCTCTGCTGTAAAAGAGCTGGGAGTTGGGTATGTAACTCCTCTGATTCCACCGAGAAGCCCAGCCCACAACACTGTCTGAGTTGGCTCATCTAACTTCTCAGAATGAAAGAAAGGGAAAGCACAACATTCTGCTTTCCCCATATTTCTCTGCTTTTATAGGGAAATGAAGTACAGTAGAACCTCACCGTTACAAACTGACCGGTCAACCACACATCTCATTTGGAACCGGAAGTATGCAATCAGACAGCAGCACAGACAAAAAACAAAACAAAACCCAAATACAGTACAGTACTGTGTTAAATGAAAACAACTTTAAAAAAAAAAGAGTTTAAAAAAAGGTTTTACAAGGTAAAGAAACTCTGTGCTTGTTTCATTTAAATTAAGATGTCTAAAATCAGCATTTTTCTTCATAAGTAAGTTTCTTCATAATAAAGTTTCAAAGCTACCTGTATTAAGTCTGTCATAAATATAAAGGGAGGGGTAACAACATTTATGTATGCAGTAATATAAAATCCCTCTTGGTCAGAGGTACAGAATCCCCTTACCTGTAAGGGGTTAGTCAGTTCCATTAACCTAGTTGGCACCTGCCCAGAAGGACCAATGGGGAAAGAAGATACTTTCAAATCTGGGTGGGGGAAGGCTTTGTTTTTGTGCTCTGTGTGTGTTCTCTAAAGGAGAGAGAGAGAGACCAGGAGCAGAAAAAAAACATCTCTTAAGAACCTGCCTAAAATAGCATCCAGAATTACTAAGATAGTAAGTAAAGCCAGGAAAGGCGTCAGATTAGCTTGTGAATTTTCCCTATACTTAGGGGGAGGTTTATCCCTGTTTTTTGGTAACTTTGAAGTTTTGCCTAGAGAGGAATCCTCTGTGTTTTGAATCTGAGTACCATGAAAAATTACCTTCCATCCTGATTTTACAGAGGTGCTTCTTTTACTTTTTTTTTCTTTATAATAAAATTCTTCTTTAGAACCTGATTGATTTTTCAGTGTCCTAAAGACCCAGGGTTTTGATCTGTGTTCACTTTTGTAACCAATTGGTTCAGATATTATTCTCAAGCCTCCCCAGGACAGGGGGTATAGGGGTTTGGGGGTATATTTGGGGGGAGATAGGGTTCCAAGTGGCCCTCCCTGAATGTTTGTTTAAATTACTTGGTTGTGGCAGTGATACTAGGGGCAAGGAAGAAATGTGTGCCTTGGGGAAGCTTTTAACCTAAGATGGTAGAAATACACTTGGGGGTCTTTCATGCAGGTCCCCACATCTGTACCACAGAGTTCAGAGTGGGGAGGGAACCCTGACAAAGTCAATGTTCAGTTGTACACTTTAGAAAGAGCAACCATAATGTTTAAACACAATCATTTAAGAGTTATGAACATCCTCCATTCCCGAGGTGTTCATAACTCTGAGCTTCTACTGTAGTAAGGTGTAAGGTTTTAGATCTCTTACAAGAAACTATAATTTTTATGATTACTTACTACTGTGATTGTGATAGCGGCCGTAATATGCTACATAGTTTCCAAACAATGCAGAAGTCGCAGTCCTTGCTCCACAAAGACTGAAAAGACAAAGACATATGAGAGTTGAGGAAAGAGATCTTCAGAGCCAAGTGATCAAGGTGATTAAAGGCATGTGTCTTAGTTACAGCTGGGAGTTTCAAAGGAGCTTTTAAGGACCCAGTACCCAATTCTCATTGAAATTCAGATTTGGTGGTGGTTGCTGGGATTTTTTGTTTTGTTTGTTTGTTGTCGGTCCTGTTCTTTCTCAGTTGTTATAAATTTAAATTCCTAAATACAAGTTAAACTAAAATCAGTTTTCTTATCACAGTTCTATTGCAATTCAACTTCAGGGAGCCTTCAGTGAAACCCTCTCCTTGCAGAAGCTTCACCCCTGCCTGTGCATATGTCTCTCTCAAGAAGTAAAGCTGAATCCCAAAAGGAGAAAGAGATTTAGTGTTACTAAAATAGATGATTTTATAACTGTGCTTGAGGAAAGCTTTTCTACAGAATATGACTGCTGGAGGAACAAACAGGGCTATGGACTCAGTTTTATCTTATACCTATTCACCTGTCCCACTGTAAAAGTGATCCACTTCTTTACCTTATTATTTCTGGGCATTTTTCACAACTCTGCTCCTCCAAAATATACCCCTCTGTCTAAAAAAAAAAAAACTGACATAATTTTTAAAATTTATAGTCCCCAAAGAGCTGCTGATATTAATAAGAGAGAATCTGATATACATTATCTGAAATGGAAAGACTTCTGAATTCAGCCTGAAGAAGTCTCATGCTGGAGCTCATCTTGCACAATGGCTCCCACCTAGCAACGCACATGCTCAAGTCCCTTTGACTAGGGACCTGTGGTATGAGGTAATAGTGAACAAGCTCCTTATGACTGGAAATCTTCTGGTAATTGATTTCTTTGCCCTCAAATAGGGAACATTCTCAAAACCAAGGAATATGGTAAAGTAACTACTTCATAATGACAGCACATCCTAAAGTGTAGTGCTTCAGGGATTGCTATGATTTGTACCAGCTGTGACTACTTTGGCTGCTGTTTTGGTGCTCTGCAGAAATGATTATCAGCATTTGAATTACTCAGGTTTAAAATCCCAGTCAATATAGCCCTTTGAAAATGATGCAAGTCTTGCCTGCTTGATCAAAATGTTTGTCAGGATCATTATGCTTGTGAGCACTGCAGGGTGCAGAGTAGGTCTTGCTGCACCTGTAAGTGCTGCCTCCAGTAGAAGCATTTTAGGGTCGGGGGGGGGGTGGGGAAACGGGTCATGACTCTGCCTTTGCCAGAAACACCCCCTCTGGAGTCAGGCAGTGCTTGCTAGTCCACTTCCCAAGCTTTTCCTAGGGATAGGAGAAGGATTATGCTTGCAATTCATGTAAGTTTTCAGGGAGGTGGGGACAAAGCACTCTAAGCAGCCTCTCCCCTTCTAGCAAGCACTCTGTATGTGCAGAGTCAGAAAGGAAATAAGGGTTCCTGTGGGAGCCTTAGCTTTGGGTTCTTATCTCTCACTTACTGTCAGATTGCCCCCGATACTTTGTGTAGGAAGCAAATGGAGACTCCCATTCCCACCACCCATGTGCCCCACACAAGGGCCAGGACAATAAGGATGCTTTTTTCCCCTCCCTCCAAGCTGGTTGCACTTTCTCCTGCACATCACAGAACTGAGACTTCTTGTACCCTTCTTGAGGAATAAGCTTTCTTGGAATGCCCAATGAACTGATGCCCCTTTCTCAGGAATGTGGATACATACCATAAACTAGTCTTTAGGGTGTATTAACATATGGCAAAATCATAAAGCTCGTATTCCTTTTTTACATCAGGCAAAATTATCATTGATTTCATTGGTAATCCATGGTGAAATTAATGTCGCTTCTTTCCCCCCACCCCCTCCATGTGGCTTAACCTCATCGGAGATACAACAGAGTAAACAGTCTGACTTATGATACCATCTTTATTACAGGATCACATAATGGCTGGGAATAGAACATACTTTGAGTGGTGGATATTATGTAAAAGAAATGTGTTTGTATACAAAAGGCTGTTTTTCCTAGTAAATATTTTGTAACTATTCTGATGTGATGAACTGGCAAAAGGTTACTTAAATATAAATTAAAATAAAATCTGGATGAATATATCAAATTTCAGTCCTAAGGAAAATTAAAGTTAAAGCTAAAGTTAAAACCAATCAAAAACAGAGGCTTATGAGGAAAGGGCATTTTGGCTTTAACTGCAGTGGTACTAGTGAATAACAATAATAAATTGGATATTTGAGAGGTATACGACTGGCCATTTTAATTCCCAAAGGCTTCAGTTAGAAAGTCCTTATTCAGGTAAAGTTTCCATTACACTACAGTGCAAGCTTTTTGTCTGAGCTTTAGCATGGGGCCTGTACAGATGAAACTTGTCATGCACATTCATGCCTAGAGGCAATTTTTTGTGTAGACACCTCTATTAATATCTAAATGGAGACATATTGGGTAGGAAGCATGCTTGAGGCACATCAATGTGATTTGATAAAATGTCTACAAGTACTTGAAAAGCATCAGCATTAAATGGGGAGAGGAATTATGGAAAGTGATTCAAGGAAGAATTAATAGTAAGAGGATGAAGCTAAATGAAGTGTAACGGGCTCCTCCTTGTGGCAGCTAGTCACATCAGGAAAGGAACGTGGCATTGGGGTTTTCAGCCAGGTGTTTAGGTAGCACAGTTTTTTCACAGCAGAAGTGAAAAGTCTGGCTTCTTTAAGTCGAATCCAAAACAAAAAAAGAAAACCGCCACAACATGAAGGTTTCTGTATAGTCCAGACTAGAGCTCCCTGTGCCTCAAAGTAAAAATATAAGTGCTAGTTTTGAAGCATATCCGTACAGTCTCTTCCTCCTTCAGCCTGCAGGGTATGGTCACCCCTGGTGTTTTATATCTCTCACACTCTGTAGTCAATTTGCTTAATTAAGCCCATGTTCCTGCTGTCAGTGCGGTTGGATAAAACAGCATGAGTTAGTTGCAAAAATCTTAACAATTAATGGTTCCTGGCTACCTGAGAGAACATTTGAACCATGGCTTTGTTGTAAGGCAGGCATTACATAGAGGTAATTTATTTACATTGTCATACAATGAAAATTTAGAACTGGACATTAGGAAAACATTTGAATTAAAGTATTTTGGAATAGACTAAGGAAAGTGTTTTAAAAACTTGCCCAGATCCTCAGCTGGTATAAAGTGGCATATCTCCTTTGATTTCAGTAAAGCTATACTGTGGTAAAACAAACGAGTTATTGGCTACTCATTCAATGTACAACATTCCATACTTTTATTTGGTAATAACACTTCAGTAGCTAAAAGCTCCTTTTCAGTCCCTTGAGTGGAACTTGTCATTTACCTAAAAATACTGTATAACTTGATGACTATCTCTATCACTTACAAGTGATACCTTATTGAATGGTACTTACATTCAAGAAATGATCAATAAAACAAATGGGCTATCATCCAAATAATAAATGGTCGTTTATTGCTAATCACTAGATCCTGCTTGATTGTTGACTTTGTTTCCATGACAGATTATAAATTCAAAGCTGAAATCAGTTGTGCGAGATGCAAACAAAGTGGATAAAGTACAGTTTGTTTGCCAGCATTACTGGCAGGTGTTTCAGATTGGCTAGAAGACAGGTACTTATTAATGGCATTCTCTGCCTCAAATAGGTCCTCTTATGTTATGACCAAAGATTCCTTCAGATAGAAAGTCTGTAAAGGTCTAGCTTCTGTTCTAGATGTTCTCTGGCACAAAGAATGACAATTCATTGGAGGCAGATAGGGCCCTTTTATCAAGAGTTGAGGAGGATATCTTACATTTCCTATATCTCCTCCCACAGAAGATGTTGATAAATAAACAGGGAAGGAATACTTAGTGTGTGTGTTATATTTCAAAAGTCTACTAGACAATCAAGACACCACCTTGTGTGTTTTCTTAGAAATTACGACCCCTTCAGATTATCTGGAATTCATTGCTAGGCTCTTTGGACTTCTAACTCCGAAAAGTATATTCCATGACTATCTGGTGCTTACTCAGAATTTCTCTTTAACATCATCTCTCTATGGGTGAAAACCAGATGTCTGCATCTGGGACCTCCACAGCTTTATTATTAAGAGGTTTTGTCTACTTGGATAAGAAATATCATGTTCAGTTATGACCTTTTACTGTTTTTCTACTTTGGGAGAAATTCTAACACCCAGTTTCTTAGCAAAAGCACATTTTGCTGTAGGATAATAGAAAGCTGGGGCACAGCTTCCCTATACCAGAAGGATCATTTATGATTTAGCAATTATTTCTTTTCAGTGGTGAATTTCTTGGGATTGTTGTAAAGGGTTTTGTTAACCTACGGGGGAAGATCATTACTGGATGTAATCTGTCTATAGCTCTCTTTACTTCAGCAAAGCTATGACAATTTATACTAGCTGAAGATCACCCCATTGTCTTCTAACTTAAAATTTAAAACTAAAATAATACTCATATTAAACATTCCATTTGTTGGCTGGCCTAATGTAGACACATAATTAAGTTAACACTGTTTTAGTTATTTTCTGTCTCAGGGTTATTCATCTTTGACATTCATAAAATTTTAAACATTAAGATCCATATGTGTGGGTGTCATTCTTAAAAGGCAACATTTGCCTACCATTACTATGAACTAATTGACTTATACAATTTAAAAAAATCATAAAAAAGCATTATGTCCTTGAGTGACATAGTGAGGGTGTGCTGCTTGTTTTGAGTGATCTTTTCATATATCAGTGTTGTAATGTGTAAATAAAATGGTGAAAGTGTAAACTACAGTGCAGTCTGTGGAGATGGGACATCTGTTTTGTATCCTGTAATAATAAGAAGAAATTGTCAAAACAGTAAGGATTTCTCCTTGAAAACAATTCTTTCTTGCTGGAGAATGTTTCCTGAGAAATGAGGAGCCTTCATAGTACAGAACTACTGGGAATGTCGAGCTTGTAAACACAGAATCATTTTAGTAGGTTAAAAATGTAATTAATGTATGACTTCGGTTTTTATTTTTCATCACAAGAATTCATATACCATTGATTAGATATGACATGGGGAAAAGTCTTCCTTTTTCTATGATCTACTTCCTGATGCATTACAATCCAAAATGTTTAATTTTTTGAATAGCAGAGGTGGTTTTCTAAAAAGGAGAAACAGAACTGTATTTGGCAGATTTGTGGATGGTTTGGAGTTATTGCCCAAGGAGGGTGGTTACTTATACAAGTTGCATTGTCTCCAATCATTAGGTTTGAAGTAAAATTTTAGTACTGGTGGATATTCTAAAAATCTTTAGATCACCATATTTCTGCAATAAAAAACAGTGAGAGTAAGAATTTGAAAGTACACTTGAGCTAACAAGACTTACTGTATTCTGGGGTGATTTCTTAATAGGTGTAAATGAAGTTACTTTGACTTGTTTGAGCTGGGTCTGGTACGGCGCTAAGTGAGTGTATCGAGGTTGAGAATTTAATGTACATGGAGACTATAGGACTGTTTTTCTAGGCCTGGTTTGTACCCATATTTCTGCTCCTTTCGACAGACCGGTAATTCAGTGGTGTGTGTAGTGGACATTATTTTCTGCCAAAAATGAAAGCTATTAGGAATGAGATTTGCCTGACTGGTACAAAAATTCTGGCTAGGAAGATAGGATCCTATAGTGAGGATAGGATGAATTAGATGACTCAGAAAATAGTGAAGGAACTGGTAATGGTCTCTCATTACTGGGGAACCAAGGCATAAAATAAATCTCTTGTAGTTCCTCAAGACGCAAGAGATTAACTTCCCTTGACTAGAAATTAAAGGAAATAAGATGTTCTTCCTCTTTTTATGTGCTTGATGACCATGAAATATTGGAAGGAAATATGATGTGTTGGTTTCATAAAGGGATTAAAAGCCTCATTATGACTGTAAGAATTGTGCTAAAGTTGCCTACACTCTGCTTTGTGCTAGAATGAATGATGTGAACAAATGGCTGAAAGCATCGTTCAGGCATACAGTGTGACTAGTGGATATCCAGCAGGCCACCATACACTGTTACACATCAGTTTATCAAGCATTTGTACATCACCATCACAAACATCTAAGAAGATAATCAAAAATAAACAAACTACATTATAACTACAAACTAAATCCTCACAGTGAAACTTTTGTTGTATTTCTCACTATGTCCGCTACATATTCCCATCCATTATGTCTGAATAGTGAAGAATGGGGTGACATAATGGCTGAAACTTGGCCCCTTTGAAGTCAGTGGGAGTTTTGCCATTGCCTGCAATGGGGTCAGGATTTGGGGCCATATGTAAATGGTGGTGTAATTTAGGTACTGTCATGCTCATTTATGATTTGTGTGGTACACAAACACCTGAAAGGATCAAATAACTTGCAACCTGCTTTCCCCCAGCTCTTTTTTCTATATTCTTCAGAATTGTGCGCACAGATTGCCAGGAAGGGTGTAAACAGGATGTCCCCTATTGATTAGCTCTTCCAACATTTTGAAAATAAATAGCTAAAATTATTTTACTTGCAAGAAATCCCATGTAAGTTGGGCCCTGTCTTCGCTATGGAGCTAAATTGGTGCTACTGCAATTGATGCAGTGGCATTGATTTAGCAGGTTGGGTGAAGATGTGCTAAATTGATGGGAAAGCGCTCTCCCATAGATTTTCTGTACTCCATTTCTCTGAGACGAGTAAGGTAAGTCAATGGGAGAGTTTTTCCCGTTGACACAGCATGTTGTAGACACTGTGGTAAGTGGATCTAACCACATCAACTTCAGTTACATTATTCACATACCTGAAGTAGTGTAACTTAGATCAATTTACTGCAGTAGTGTAAATCTGGCCATAGATGCAAAGACCCCATAGACTAGCAACAAATCCAGGACCTTACTCTGTTTTCTAGAAAATAGATTTGTGATTAGCAGCAGGCTTCTGTAAAATGGAAAGGTGGGCTTCAGTCTCAAAGTTAGGATTGGGATCTAAATCCACAAAGTTCTGTGAAGTCCAGATCTGGGATTTGGGTTGGCTTCATTAAGGAAAAAAAGCCCACTCGTGAGATTTGACTTTGGAACACAAGTTCCTCAAATTTCAGACCCATTTTGATTCAGGCCCAGCCCTAGTAAGAGCTATAAAGATATTATATCATTAATTTGAATTTTGCAGATGTCTCTTTTGGAATACCTTTCTGCTTTGTGTTTTGCCATTTATACAATATGAAGGAACCACACAGGCACAGTGGGGTCCAAATAACTGTTTACATTAAATATATACAGTACAAGATGCAAAGCCTAGCCACATATACACACTGTTCTGGCAGGATTCTGAAACATAGAAGACAGTGAGAGCCACTAGAGGGCTTGCAAACTATATAGAAGAAACTATCCAATTTCTATACTTTGCTTTCCAGGCTACAGGTGCAGGCATATAGAGAAAGGGAGAAAGAAAGTGTAAGCTATATGGTATTTTTGCCTGCTTTTTCTGAATGGATATAGTTCGGCACCTTTATATTCAGGGTTGTTCAGATTAGTGCTAAATTTTCGTACTCGTGCATGCTTAATTTGTCTCTGTTGTGGTAGATTAAATTAGTGCATTTAGTATATTCTTAAAACATCTGTATTTTCAGTCAAGCCTCCCTTTAATGATACAGTCAGCTATTATTAACCTCATCAGTGATGAGACCAGGAGACAGAGTATTTATTTAGGATTGTAAAACAAGGTATAACTAGGAATATTGGGATGAAAGCAAGAAAGGGGAAATTTTGGCTCTGTAAAGAATTAACATCCTGACAGTGAACTCTTGTTAGACTGTAGAATAGTCTTCTAGCAGAAATAGAAGTCTCATCACTTGGGACATTTTAAAATGCACTAGAAAATATACTGTAGGGGAAAAATCTGTTCTGGTAGAGAGATGGACTAGATGAACTAATTGGTGTTTCCCTTTTCTAACTGCTGTGATAGCAGTTTTGTAATTCCTCAATTCAAGAAAATAACTTTACAATCTGTTAACTATCTAAGTCTATTTATTCCTTTTCCCCCTACACATACTGAATGAATATATCAAAGTGAAGGGGGGAGGAGGGAAGCAGCCATGGCCACAGCTGCTACCTGAGTACCCAGGCATTTGCCTCGGTTATAACAAAATCCCTAGGTTGTGAAGCTGCGTTATAGGTTCGTGACTAGGTACATGTTGTTTTCACAGTAATGTCCATAAAAGTGAGGAACTTTTGTGCTTAAGTTGTAATCTATGTGCAGCTATGACTGAGGGAGTTGCCCAGTGTATTATATGCAGTAGAAAAGTGAAGAACCAGTAGCTGTGCACATGGTGTGAATAATTCCCAGAAAGTTGTACACAAATGGCCACCATAATACAAGTGCTGCATTACTGCTACATGAAGGACATGATGTACAGTAGGTAATGTTTTACCTCTGGATGCAGAAAACCTGTTTCTGGCCTCTACATGTATAAAGGCTTTCGCCAAAACCTCTTGCTCAGTCTATGTATTCCCAACCCTACATCAGATTGGCTGTAAGATTCATGTCCAAGACCAAAATATTTATCATAAGGAGGCCTCAAATTTTACACCTGCAGTTTCAGGTTCTGCAAACAATTTATTGGCATTGTGAACTGAAGACTGAAAAAGTAGAATTTAGATGTGTATGTACATCACTTGCACAAATGTTTTTCCTTTGAAACCCAGGTATTAGATTTCAAGGGACTGATTCTTGCTGATTTGCATCTTGTGTAGTCATTCATACCTGTACAAAGTGCAGGGTAAAATGTTGCTCAATCACAATGATAGCATGCTACACTCATGTTACACAGATATCAGACTACATGCTACTGACCATGTGAAATTTTAGATTGCTGTGCTGGGAAATATTGGGATAGTTTAGTTGCATGTCCATGTCATTTCAGTGCTGGGAATATAAGTTAAGATCTGGTGACATTTATATCCGCAATGCATCATCCAGAAAAATGTTCTTGTTGTTTTCTGCTTGTTTAAATAAAACATTACTAATATGGCTAATATTAGCTAAAATTGACAGCTTCTGAATTTCAAAACAACTTTCCTGCAGACATCACAATCCCATCCTGCACCCAATGTTTATGGAAACTGTCAAGGTTCCTTCCCCACTCTGAACTCTAGGGTACAGATGTGGGGACCTGCATGGAAGAACCCCTAAGCATATTCTTACCAGCTTCGGTTAAAACTTCCCCAAGGCACAGATTTCTTTCTTGCCGTGGGAACCAGCTTAGGTTAAAAACCTGGTACACTGCCACCACCAAGCGATTTAAACAAAGAACAGGGAAAGAGCCCACTTGGAGACGTCTTCCCCCAAAATATCCCCCCAAGCCTGACACCCCTTTTCCTGGGGAAGGCTTGATAAAAATCCTCACCAATTTGTACAAGTGAACACAGGCCCAAACCTTTGGATCTTAAGAACAATGAAAAATCAATCAGGTTCTTAAAAGAAGAATTTTATTTAAAGAAAAGGTAAAAGAATCACCTCTGTAAAATCAGGATGGTAAATACTTTACAGGGTAATCAGATTCAAAACATAGAGAATCCCTCTAGTCAAAACCTTAAGTTACAAAAAGACACAAAACCAGGAATACACATTGCCTCCGGCACAGCGAATTTCACAAGCCAAAAACACAAAAGAAAATCTAACGTATTTTCTAGCTAGATTACTTACTAACTTTACAGGAGTTGGGAGGCTTGCATCCTTGATCTGTTCCCGGCAAAGATATCACACAGACAGACAAAACCCTTTTTCCCCCTCTCCAGATTTGAAAGTATCTTGTCCCCTCATAGGTCATTTTGGGTCAGGTGCCAGCGAGGTTACCTTAGCTTCTTAACCCTTTACAGGTGAAAGGATTTTGCCTTTGGCCAGGAGGGATTTTATAGCACAGTATACAGAAAGGTGGTTACCCTTCCTTTTATATTTATGACAGAAACCATGCTACTTTTCATAAAATCCTCATTAAAATGATCATTCTTGCACCTAATAAGCCCATCTTCCTTACCATTTCCCTCTTAATTTCAAGTAATAGATCAGGTCTTTTCCTGACCTTTGGGGTTCCTGTTGGATGCTATATTTTCGTTATCTCTCCTAACTCATCTGCTATTGAGGGCCTGGACACACACACACACACACACTGTGCATCACAATCAGGTGGAAAATTATTTTTGGTTGTATCCTGCAGACTCTGCCTATTAACTAAACCTGTCTCTGAAATAAGCTTTTGACCCCCTTCATGTGCACTTTGATTTCCTTAAGGATTGTGCCTTTTTATAGCTTTAATTTTATAGTGAAAGAAGCCCTTTATATCTGCATACTGCTGATCATGTGTTTAAAATAATTGGAATGTACTGTAGAGAGCAATTGATTTTGTTTGTATTATTTAAAGAATATTAAAACTCTGGGGTGGACTATTTTTTCTGTTAAGTCTACTTTGTGTTGCAATAATGGCACAAAGTAGCCTTAATGGGGACTTAAGTGGCCAACTTGAGATCCCCTTGTGGAGGAGGACATGTCAATGATATAATACAGTCTTTGGCACAGGGATGTACCCGGGAGTGTCCTGGGGACAGATGTGATGTGAGCAGAAAGATGAGGGCCTCACTTTTTAATTTGGTTATTATCTCCAAATTTCAGGGAGCACTTTTATTTTGTGTACTATTTAGGACCCATATTTAAAATAAAAACCCATATCTTGTTTGTGAGGGTGAAGTGGTCAAAATAGTTTTTCCATCTGAATGCAATGGTATGTAATGTTGCTTCATATAATGCTTTATTTTTGTACATGCTGACATAGCAAAATTACATTGTTTTACAAATAGAGACTGAGGATCTTCTGCATCTTTTAACTCCTTGTCTAAGTTAGATCAAATACAGAAATATTGGGCCAGATTCACTGATATGCTGCAGCTGATGCAAAATCAGCTTAACCAGACAGTTCAGTTGTACTGTGTTGCTCGAGTAATGCAAAGCAGCGAGAGTGTGCCAGTGAAAGTGGCCCATCGTTTTTAATTTCTGCAATTTATTATTTTATAACCAAGCCCTGAGCAATATTCTCCAAAAATAACAGCAACTGCGGCTCCCTGCCACACACACTTCAACTATGTCCTGTCATACCTGTGTCTCATGAAGGGTGGCATTTTTCAAAGAGCGAAGCACTGGCCTAACCTTTCATTGATTTCAGTGGGAACTGAGTTAGCCAACACTGGGTGCTTTTGAAAATCCCACCTATTTTGTGTTTCTTGTTTTGTATTATTCATCTAATTCTATCCTACCTTTTACTTTCTTTAACTTCTCGGGTACAGAATTGCATTTTCCCATTAGTAAATTCATTCTTGATTTATCAAGAAGCCAGGTATCTAAGAACATTAACCTGTAATGCATTTTATAGCATATACAATACATACTGTACTAGTGACATGTTAATGTCAAGGTTTTTTCTTAAATTTGTAATGCAAATTTAATCAAAGTTTTCAAAATGATTTCAGTTAAACCTTAAAATGCTGGCATTTTGTGGAATGCCAGCCAAATTATACTTAGGAGGCTGGATACTACGTGTGAGCCAAACTTTCAAAGAGGCCCATACCCTTGCGTCCATTAATGAACTTGCAGAGCCCATGCATATGTACATTTTGAGCACTGATGTTTTGTATACACTGAGATGAAAGTGCTTTCTGTTAATTTTTGACTTGTAGATTTTAAGCCTCCAAAGAACATAAGAATGGCCATACTGGGTCAAACCAAAGGTCAGTCTAGACCAGTATCCTGTCTTTCAACAGTGGCCAATGCCAGGTGCTCCAGAGGGAATGAACAGAACAGGAAATCATAAAATGATCCATCCCCTGTCACCCATTCCCAGCTTCTCGCAAACAGAGGTTAGGGACACCATCCCTGCCCATCCTGGCTAATAGCCATTGATGGACCTATCCTCCATGAACTTATCTAGTTCTTTTTTTGAACCCTGTTATAGTCTTGGAGTTTAAACAGCCATATTACCATAGTCCTTGCCACATTGCCATTACAAAATCTCCTTTATGTAGAGAAATAACTGTGCAGTTAGGTCTGGCCATAATGGACAGAGCTGTGAAGCTGGCTTCATATTTCATTATCAACTTAAAATTCAGTTCAGATTTTTCAAGTCCTGTTAACGTTTGTGAACCACCCATTTTAAAGAAAATCTGGGCCAATTTGATTTTTTCATCAAAACTACATAAATGTCTCAGGTTTTTTTTAAATGAATCTATATATGAATTTGAGCTAAACTCCTGAGTTTCAATTAGGTTTCTACGTTCAAATCCCTGTGCACAGGCTATTTGAATTCATGTAATTGAAGCAATTTTACTAAGTTTGAGGATAAAATTGTGTGCGAAAATATTTTTGCTATTAGGATTATAAAAAGTGCATGCTTTTGGGTTACTTTTTTGAAACTCAAGATGGATTAGCTGACTTTGATTTGTGATATTAATTTTGATTCCTTGGTTAATGGAGGCCACCCTCTGAGGTCAGGAAGATTAGCAAAAACCAGCAAGACTCATTTCCTCATTTCTCTGAGCTAAAGTCGGGGCAGGTACAAACCCATTTTTCCCCTCTGCAGAGTACCTTGAAGTTAATGGCGTACAGAATATTCTGTGAGCCAAAGGTTAAAGATAACACGTGACATTAAAGTGTGGTTCTGCTCTGCAAAGTGACTGTGAAGATACCATTGAGGATGTACTGAATGAATAAGGAAAAATACAGCTAAGCAAATCCAGTGTTCTCATTTTAAACATTTGTGTTCTATTTCTGAGCAGTCAGTGAACTGGGAGAAGCCATTCCCTCCCTGAACTATATCAAGTGTTCAGTACTATTTTCATACTAGATAGCCATTAGAACTTTCCATAGGAACCTGGGGATGTTGCTATGAAGAAGAATCACCCTTCCATTCCATTCCTGGTTTGTGCAATACATTGAAACATGTCTTGAGTTTCTTAACATGTTTGGAGCTTTTCCACTTTGTATAAATAATTAAATATTCATTGGAGCAGGGACTGGACTCTGATTCTCCTACATCCTGGGTGAGTAAACTAATCACTGGACTATAGAGTCCGTCTCTCTTGCTTGCTGTTTGGCTCAATTAATAGTTTTATTTATACTAAGTGGAACAATTGGAAAGGGTTTGGAGGGGAAAGGAGAGTGACACTCTAATCATGTTCTTGGTAAATTCCTCTAGGATGTGGAAGACCCACATTTAAGTCCTTGTTCTGCCTGATTATTCTGCAGTAGTTATTCTGGTCAGCTTCCCCATGTAGACAAGATACTGAAGCTTTACTCCTCTATAAGCAGGTCCCATGAGGAGAGAAATGGTATCATCTAGTAAGGAGAAGCTAAGGAGGAATCCCTAGCAGCTCAAAATCTTTCTGTAGCTGCTCCCAACAGGAAGTCAGAAGGACTCAGTCAAGTCTTGATGCAACTGTTCTCCACAGGGAGTAAAGAAACTACCAAGGGCTCACTATAGTTTCCAATTGCCCCTGCAACTTTTTGTGTTTAGGGAGTAGGAGGACTCTTCTGTTGTTGTTACGAATATCTATAGTGATTTTCAGTGGGGAGAAATAACTTCCCTTTAAGGAATGGTTGCTTCCCTTTAAGGTGCATTTATTTATTTTAATACAACTATTGCATCACTGAGAAAATAAAACTGAACCAAAGCTCCAGTAGTGCTGTAGAGCGTACTGCTGTGCTCTTCCTTCTAGTTTACAGCAGCAGTTAACCTGACCAAATCGAGGGCTAATATTAATTGATGTTGCTCATTGCACAAATATGATAAACATGTTGACTGGGTAAGTTAAAAGGATGGTTAAATAGAACAGGCATGTTAATATCAGTTCCACTCAAAATGAGAATGAAGATCCATATTTGTAAAACGAGAGGATAAAAATCAACAAGTAGAAAAATATTTTCAAATATCTGCAAGGATAGTGCAAACAACAAAGAATAAAACAAGAATTACAAGAGTTTTTTTTTTTTTTAAATAATGTTCTGAGTGATTCGTGTCCTTGTGTAACATTATTACAGTGCCCCAATGTCATAGAGCTCATGCAGTGTAACCTGGGGGATGGGGCAGACCCATGCAGCCTACTCAATCTTGCAGGGGTCGCAGTCACCCCACATAAATATACAAGGCAGGTAAAGTTGGATGGCACAGAAACCATGGCACTCGTAGACTCAGGGAGTGCTATCACCCTAATTTCGGGTAAATTTTTCTGGTGAAAATTGAAATTCAAGGAAATATCACCGGGGTGAAAGTAGGGGTAGTCCCAAACCTCCCATACCCTGTGCTCATAGGTAGAGATTTCCCCGGGTTTGGAAACTTGCTCCCACCGGAGGGAGGGGAGTTCTCTGAACTTCAGGAGGCTTCCACGGCAGAATGTTGCCTCCCTGGGATATTTCCATGAAAAATGGAACTATTCCCTGTCCTGGGGAAAGGCAGGAAGACCCAAGAGAGAAAGAAGGGTAGCCAAGGCCTCGGGTACCCGAATCCTGATACAAGTACAGAGGGTCGCCTGTGTAGGCAGATGTACATGGGCAACTGAAGGGGAAGGCCTCGAGACAGAGGAGGTGTCGGAGATCAGTTCCAACCCCAACCTCACAGAGCCGGCCGAGAGGGCAGAGACAGATCCCTCAGAGTTCTGGCTGATAAGCTCCGGGAGAGAGACTTTTGGATGGCACCAGGTGGAAGACCCAAGGCACAAGAAAGATGTGGTACCTATAGAGGGAAAGGCCCAGGGGCCAGGGCCTTATTTTGTGATCAAGAGGAACCTCCTATACCGGGTCATGCAAATGCAGGAGCAAGAGGTACACCAGCTCCTAGTACCCTGGAAACACCAGAAGACCATATTAAGCCTCACTCACAGTCACCTTTTTGGAGGGCACCTGGGAGTGGAGAAAACCCAGGCGCGAATCTTACGCAGATTCTTCTGGCGTGGGGTACATGAAGACGTCCGGCGGTACTGTGCCTCCTGCCCTGAATATCATTTGCACAGCCCTAGTCCACATCTAAGAGCCCCTTTGGTACGCCTGCCGATCATCGAACTTCCATTCGAGCGGATCGCCATGGATCTTGTGGGGCCGCTAGCACAGTGGTTCCCAAACTTGTTCCGAAAGACCCTGGCAGGCCGGGCCACTTTGTTTACCTGTCGCGTCTGCAAGTTCGGCCGATCGCAGCTCCTAGTGGCTGCGGTTCACTGCTCCAGACCAATGGGAGTCGCTGGAAGCGGCAGCCAGTAAGTCCCTCGTAAAATGACCTGAGGCCACCAGTATGTGTTGGTCATCCTAGGCTATGCAACCAGGTACCCAGAAGCTGTCCCCTTATGAAACACAGCCTCCAAAAGCATTGCCAAAGAATTAGTGGCAATCTTCACCCAGGTAAGGCTACCAAAAGAAATCCTCACAAACCAGGGAACACCATTCATGTCCAAGTTGATGAAGGACCTGTGTTCCCTGCTCCATGTCCAGACCCTGTGGACCTCGGTTTACCACCCACAAACTGATGGTCTGGTGGAAAGATTTAACCGGACCCTCAAGGCCATTATAAGAAAGGTGGTAAACAAGAATGGGAAAGATTGGGACAACCTACTACCATACCTCATGTTCGCCATCCGCGAGGTCCCCCAAGCTTCCACCGGATTCTCCCCCTTTGAGCTGTTGTATGGATGCAACCCCTGAGGCATCCTGGACATAGCCAAGGAAATTTGGGAGGAGGAACCCAGTGAGGGGAAGAACGTAATAGAGCATGTGCTATGGATGAGGGACCTCATAGCCCGGTCACTCCCATAGTGAGGGAGCATCTAGAGAAAGCCCAAGAGGCCCAGTGAACCTACTAAACCGTCAAGCCAAGGTTCATCAGTTTCAACATGGTGACAGAGTAATGGTACTAGTACCTACGGCTGAAAGTAAGCTTTTGGCCCAGTGGCAAGGGCCATACGAAATAGTCAAACCTGTAAGGGAAGTAAATTACAAGGTGCAACGACCAGGATGTTGAAAACTAGAGCAGATATACCACATCAACCTTCTGAAACCCAAGAGGCATGCACAGTGGCTCGAGAAGACCTGCACCCAGGTGAGGGTGTCTCCCGATCTAACAACATCCCCGAAGAAAGAGGTAACTGAGATGATCGCCCAATATCAAGACGTATTCTCGACAAAGCTGGGTCACACAACTGGGACATATCACCAGATCATCATGAACGCTGGGGCCAGAGTAACAATGAGGCCCTACCAGGTGCCAGCAGCCAAAAGGGAGGAAATAAAAGTGGAAGTCAGGAAAATGTTGGAGATGGGGATCATCAAAGAATCCCACAATCAGTAGTCCAGCCCAATAGTGTTGGTGCCCAAACCTGATGGCACCAAGAGGTTCTGCAACGACTTCCGTCGACTAAACGAGATATCCCAGTTTGATGCCTACCCTATACCCCGCATAGACGAACTAGTGGACCGTCTGGGGAATGCCCGGTACTTGACGACCCTAGACTTGACAAATGGGTATTGGCACATTTCTCTAGCTGAAGATGCAAAGGAAAAGACAGCATTCTCTACACCAGAGGATCTTTTCCAATATACGATCCTCCCTTTTGGACTACATGGGGCCCCAGCTATCTTTCAGCGCCTCATGGACAAGTTATTACACCCCCATGCCAGCTATGCTGTGGCCTACTTGGATGATGTGGTGATTCATACCCCAGACTGGGAAACCCATTTGAAGAAGGTGGGGGTGGTCCTTGATACCTTCAGGCTGGCTGGCCTTGTGGCACACCCTGTTAAGTTCACTGTGGGGTTCACGGAGGCCAAATATCTTGGCTACTTGATAGGAAAAGGTCTGGTAAAACCCCAACTGAATAAGTTAGAGGCCATCCAAAATTGGCCACAGCCAAGTCGTAAGAAGCTGATCCGAGCATTCCTTAGTGAAGGCCATTGGTCCTGATCCAGTCAAATGGTCAGACGCAGCAGAGAGGGCATTCACAGACCTACGGACTGCCCTCTGCAGTAATCCCCTATTGATAGCCCTGGATGTCACTAAGGAATTCATCCTACAGACAGATGCATCTGAGGGGGGATTAGGGGCTGTCCTGTCACAGATGGTTGGGGAAGAGGAACACCCAATTCTCTACCTAAGTAGGAAACTCCTTCCGAGGGAACAAAAATACTTAGTGGTAGAGAGAGAGTACCTTGCCGTAAAATGGGCCATGGAAATGTTGCATTACTACCTGCTGGGGCATAGATTTGTCCTTGTGACCGACCATGCCCCTCTTCAATGGATGCAACGGAACAAGGAAAAGAACACCAGGGTAACCAGGTTCCAACCTTTCCAGTTCTGCATACAGCACAGAGTGGGGAGTCGCCATGGCAACGCCAATGGCTTATCACATGTACTGGTGTCCCAAGCTGCCCAACCCCTTTGTGTTGAGCAGGGGGGAGGGATATGTGATATCCCATAGATAGGGATATGGATATGTACCAGTTGGTACAGCAGAGTAGTAGAAGGCAGATATACTGGCCACTAGATAAACAGTTTTCTGTTCCCTGACTGACTAGAGTAGGGGCTGCTCCAGGCTAGGGTGGACACAGGACTCCAATTAACCTGCAAAGTCAGGTGAGGCCATTAAGCTAATGCGAATACCTAACTCTAATTAAGGCCCCTCTGATACTCTGATACTATAAAAGGGCTCATTCTGGTCAGGCCGCGGAGCGCCAGGGAGCCAGAGGAGAGGAAGTGCGGCTGAAGGGCTGGATAATAAGGACACCCTCAAGTCACTGAAAAGGGAGCCCTAAGGTAAGGGTGAAGAAGGCGTTAAGAGAAAGAAGCGGGAGAGCTGTGGGGAAGTGGCCCAGGGAAATGTAGTAACTCTGGCAGTGAAAGGTCGGCTGCCAACAGCTGCTGCCATTAGGGTCCCTGGGCTGGAACCCCAAGTAGAGGGCGCGCCTGGGTTCCCCCCAACCCGACACTACAGAAACACCTCCTGGGAGGGGAAGACAGGCTCCTGTCAGGACAGGGGCCTAAACTGTTGGGGAATAAGCCCATAGGGACAACAGAGACTCTGGGAGTTCTCTCACCAACCTCCTTGCTGGCTTATGATGAAAAGGGCTCAGTAGACTGTAATCCTGGCCCTAGAGAGAGAAGGGCTAATGGAGGGTCGCAGTAAGCCTCTGCAGCTAGCATAAACCACCTGGACACACGGGACCCACGGGGACAAGGTTGGAGCTCTGCCACAATGGGTACAACAAGAAATAAATCATAGCCTATCCTTGGGAAATGTTCCACTCATTGAAACCCTTATTCAGGTAGCCCCATTGATTTTGGTGGGACTTCTGAAATGAACAGTTGTTAGAATAAGATTTTTGGAGGATCAAGCTCAATTTTTATAAGTCTATATGACTCAAAGTATATAAATCTAGCCCTTAGGCTTAACAACATAAAGCCAACCATTAAATTCCTGGAGTAAGAAGAAATATTTCTCTGCATCGTGTTATAGCATCATTTGTGTTTATATCCTTTTCCAGTGTAAGTGTGTGTGAGGCAGGGAGGGGGGACAGTTAATCCATCTTTTTCAAAACTCAAGACATTTGTTTTGGGAGATAGGTGATGTTCCTAGGGTAATGACAATGAGAAGTGATGAAGTGCTATAATTCATATTTGTTTCCTTAACACTAACTATATATTTCCAGGGATGAGAATATTCAAGAACCCATTCTTAGTGTGAGATGCTCAAAAAGCAGAGAAAAATACTTTAAGGCTGTGAGAGAGAGAGAACATACTTATTGCAAAATTAGAACTGATACTATAATTTAGTCTCTCAGCATGGGGACAAATGACTCGAGAAGGTTTGCAACTGGAATAGTTTAATAGTAATGTTGATCAGGCTGCTCTTACTCTCTGCTGCAGTTTCTCTATCTGTTTAATGGAATCACTGGCAAAATTTTCTTCTTGTGGCTCCCATCCATATTGTGGTACATTGCTGCCCCATTAAAGTGAGTCAGCCAAATGTTCTAGTGGTATTTTTTCCAATAGAAAATTATTTTCTTTCACTGTATAAATGGCATTGACCTTTCAAGCAGCAGGCAGCAGTTCAGAGAAACTGACTGCCAAAAATCTCCACACCTAGAAATTTTGATTAACTGTAGTCTGTTTCTCACTATTCTGTAATAATCCTTATTACTGAGGGGTTTAATTCTACTCCTTCCATTCCTTTCCTTAAAACCTACTCAATAAGCACAATGATCTGCTGACTGCTGTTTCAAATTAGATTATTTGCCAAAAAGCATAATTTTACTGCTACATCTGCAGAGTCTTTAATAAGAATTTATACTGTCTTTGACACCAGGAGAGCCATTATGGCTGCTTGACAAGCATAGAAGAATAGTAGTCCAAGATTGATTTCTTACTCTCATCTGGAGTTTTGACTTCTCTTTTGGGGAATATTTTGTGATAACAGGTTTATAGGAGTGTGATTTCTATATGATTTTAAAAGTATTTCTCTTCCATAAAAGTACATTTTAGAACATAAGAACATTTTAAATCTACATCAGAAGAGATTTCACTATTTTTGCTGTCTCTCCCTCCCCACCCCCCCGGGCTGGGGCACCTAAACTTTGATTCTCCCTTTCTATGCTAGAAAGAAGTGACCTGAATTATTTTTGTAGTTGGCACAAAGTGGTTTATGGTACTGTAGTCAAAGAGAATTTTATTCATGAATCAACACTGGCAAAAAATGAAATGAATATCAATACTGATAATCATAATGTCAGTCTTCCTACAGAGTGATGGCTTCAGAAAGACTTCATAGCTTTTGTTAGTTCCTAATCATTAATGTCAGAATGAACCGTTTTCACCCACTGTTATGTTCAGGAGGCAGCCATTCTGAGTCATGTATTTAAAAAACAAGGCAGCAGCAAGAATTTGCCTGTATCTCTTCAATGTAACTTAACATTGGTGCATTAAATTCACAGATACAAGGTCTATACACTGTTTTTCTCTCCCTTCACACCTCAAAATAGGGGTTCAGCAGAGTGCACTTTGTGCCTATCTTCCATTAAAAAGACTGGGACTGTTCAACCTAGAGAAAAAATGACTAAGAGGGGATATGATGGAGGTCTATAAAAATCAGGAGTGGTGTGGAGAACGTGAATAGGAAAGTTATTTACCCCCTTTGCGTAACACAAGAACCAAGGGACACCCAATGAAATTAATGGGCAACAATTTTAAAACAAATATAAGGAAGTACTTCTTTATGTAATATACAGTCAACCTGTGGAACTCATTGTGAAGGCCAAAAGTATAGCTGGGTTAAAAAAATAATTATATAAGTTCATGGAGGATATGTCCATTAATGGCTATTAGCCAACGTGGTCAGGAATGCACCCTGACAGGTTTCAGAGTGGCAGCCGTGTTAGTCTGTATCCATGAAAAGAACAGGAGTACTTGTGGCACCTTAGAGACTAACAAATTTATTAGAGCATAAGCTTTCGTCGGCTACAGCCACTTCACTATGCATCTGATGAAGTGGGCTGTAGCCCACGAAAGCTTATGCTCTAATAAATTTGTTAGTCTCTAAGGTGCCACAAGTACTCCTGTTCTTTTTGAGGAATGCACTCTGTGTGCTAGGTGTCCCTGAGCCTCTGACTGTCAGAAGCCAGGGCTGGATGACAGGGGATGGATCACTTGATAATTCCCCTGTTCTGTTCATTCCCTCTGAAATGTCTGCCAGTGTCCACTGTTGGAAGACAGGATACTGAGCTAGAAGGACCTTTGATCTGACACAGTATGGCCATTCTTGTTGTCTTATGTTCTATCTGCACTGGAGTGAATTTTACCCTATATCTAGAAGGTCATCTAATTACCAGTACTTGACCATTGTGGGTGATTTCAACAGCTAAAGGACGCAAGTCTGGTGTATTACAGAATACCATATTTTTCATGTTAACTTTCAAATCAACTGTCTGTCTCTTGTGATTTAATAGTCCTATTAGTGTACTCAACTGATGGCACTATTTCTGCAGTAGGTCTGTGAGCCTAATGAACCATTCAAGACTTCTTTCCAGTTCCTTCTGAACTCATCTCTGGTAGATAGTTACACTGCATAGGATCTGGGAAACATGTTCTTGACTGACAGTGAGCAATTTCCTATTTGCCTACATGAAACACTCACCACAACTCATCAGTGTTCTGAAGAGAGTTGGTTTGCTGTCACACTGAAATAGCTTTTCTCTGTTTGTTTGAATTCTTCTTAATAGTCACTTATTAGGTTTAAGCTTTCAGATGTGTTCATGAGCAGCGGGGCATATCATTTCAAGTAGGCCCCTTGGAGGTGTGTTTCTATATGCAAGTATAATGAAAGATTAATCATTGATGATCCTCATATTTTTGTTTTTGACAGCTCAAATAATTCACCCTGTTTTCCCATCTGATCTTGGGTACTTTGGATTTGCACCCAAAACATCAAACCCCCAGTGCTTTGCAAAAGCTTGACTTTGTATGTATTCTACAACTATATTGTGAACCATTATCAGAAAACACTTGATCAGGAGTTAATGTTTTGCAAAGATAAATTTCCAATGACAAATCACTGTTTTGGTCCAGCTATCGAGCAGAAAGATTCAAAGCAGCTGGGATACAAATCAATTATTCCTGAAAGGTCTTTGCCTTCAAAGTAAAAGAGATTAGTGAAAACATTTTGCCAAGGTATTTTTGGTATTTGCTAAGGATGTAATGAGATTTTATATTATATCAGCAATTTGTGTATTTATACCAGAAAATCAACAGGCTTTTTTTTTTTTTTTTTTTTTTTGCGTCGTTCCATACCCAGATATACTTCATGGATGAGATGTTTCTTTTTGCCTGTGTCCATTCATAAAGTATCATTAGTTTTGGGGATTTGTATCAACTCCTGTATTTTATCCATACAGACTAGGGGGCAATGCTGCAGTAAGCATATGGTTTTGTTGTTCCATATCATGTTACATTGCTATGATCAGTTTTTTAAAAAATGTCCTAAATTACTAAATATACTGCATCTAAGGTTTGCCTGGCACACAACTCCATGTAGCGATTACCTTTGTATCTCAACAGCATTCTTTGTTTTCAAGGAGGATAATCTAGTCAAAATTTTTTAATTATGGCTTCTAAGGGTCTGTGGTCAGTTTCAATTCCAAATTGTCTTCATTAATCATATATGACATATTTCACCTCCCCATACTATGGACATATTTACTTGTCTTTCTGGGATGAAGTGGTTTATCAGTTTGATACACTGCTCTGCAACAAAAGAAATTTGACCACCACCCTTAATAACTTAAGAACAGCCATACTGGGTCAGACCAAAGGTCCATCTAGCCCAGTATCCTGTCTTCTGACGGTGGCCAATGCCAGGTGTCCCAGAGGGAATGGACAGATAATCATGAAGTGATCCATTCCCTGTCACTCATTCCCAGCTTCTGGCAAACAGAGGCCAGGGACACCATCCTGGCTAATAGCCATTGATGGACCTATCCTCCATGAATGTATGTAGTTCTTTTTTGAACCCTGTTAGTCTTGGCCTTCATAATACCCTCTTGCAAAGAGTTCCACAGGACGACTATGCGTTGTGTGAAGAAATACTTCCTTTTTTTTGTTTTAAACCTGCTGCCTATTAATTTCATTTGGTGACCCCCTAATTCTTGTGTTATGAGGAGTAAATAACACTTATTTACTTTCTCCACACCAGTCATGATTTTATAGACCTCAGTCATATCCATCCTTAGTCTTGTCTTTTCCAAGCTGAAAAGTCCCAGTCTTATTAATCAGTCCTCAGATGGAAGCCGTTCCATAGCCCTGATAATTCTGTTGCCCTTTTCTGAATCTTTTTCAATTCCAATATATCTTTTTTTTTGCGATGGGACGACCACATCCGCACACAGTATTCAAGATGTGGGCATACCATGGATTTATATAGAGGCAATATGATATTTTCTGCCTTATTATCTATCCCTTTCTTAATGATTTCCAACATTCTGTTCACTTTTTTGACTGCCGCTGCACATTGCGTGGATGTTTTCAGAGAACTATCCACAATGACTCCAAGATCTTTCCTGAGTGGTAACCATTAATTTAGACCCCATCATTTTATATGTGTAGTTGGGAATATGTTTTCCAAAGTGCACTACTTTGGATTTATAAACATAGAATTTCATCTGCCATTTTGTTGCTGAGTCACCCAGTGTTGTGAGATCCTTTTGTAGCTCTTTGCAATCTGCTTAGGACTTGAGTAGTTTTGTATCCTCTGCAAATTTTTCCACCTCACTGTTAACCCCTTTTTCCAGATCATTTATGAATATGTTGAATAGGACTGGTCCCAGTACAGACACTACTGTTTACCTCTCTCCATTCTGAAAACTGACCATTTATTCCTATCCTTTGTTTCTTATCTTTTAACCAGTTACCAATCCATGAGAGGACCTTCCCTCTTATCCAATGACATTACTTTGTTTAAGAGCCTTTGGTGAGGGACCTTGTCAAAGACTTTCTGAAAATCTAAGTACACTATATCCACTGGATCCCCCTTGTCCACGTGCTTGTTGACCCCCTCAAAGAATTCTAGCAGATTGGTGAGGCATGATTTCCCTTTACAAAAACCATGTTGACGCTTCCCCAACAAATTGTGTTCATCTATGTGTCTGACAATTTTGTTCTTGACTATAGTTTCAATCAGTTTGCCTGGTACTGAAATCAGGCTTGCCGGGATCATCCCCGGAGTCCTTTTTAAAAATTGGTGTCACATTAGCCATCCTCCAGTCATTTGGTACAGAAGCTGATAGGTTACAGACTACAGTTAGTAGTTCTGCAATTTCACATTTGAGTTCCTTCAGAACTCTTGGGTGAATACCATCTGGTCCTGGAGACTTATTATTGTTTTTAGTTTATCAATTTGTTCCAAAACCACCTCTAATGACACCTCAATCTGGGACAGTTCCTCAGATTTGTCACCTAAAGAGAATGGTTCAGGTTTGGGAATCTCCCTAACATCCTCAGCCATGAAGACTGATGTAAAGAATTCATTTAATTTCTCCACAATGGCCTTATCGTCTTTGAGTATTTCTTTAGCATCTTGATCATCTGGTGGCCCCACTGGTGGTTTAGCAGGCTTCCTGCTTCTGATGTACTCTTTTTTTTCTTTTGCTATTACTTCTGGTGTCTTTGGCTAGCTGTTCTTCAAATTACTTTTTGGCCTTCCTAATTGTAGTTTTACATTTTCTTTTGCCAGAGTTTATGCTCTGTTCTGTTTTCCTCACTAGGATTTAACTTTCACTTTTTAAAGGATGCTTTTTTACCTTTCACTGCTTTACTTTGTTGTTTAGGCATGGTGGCACTTTTTTGGTTCTCTTACTATGTTTTTTAGTTTGGGGTATACATTTAAGTTGAGCCTCTATTATGATGTCTTTAAAAAGTTTCCATGCAGCTTGCAGGGATTTCACTTTTGGTGCTATACCTTTTTACTTTCTAACCTCCTCATTTTTGTGTAGTCCCCCTTGCAGAATTAAATGCTACAGTGTTGGTCTGCTATGGTGTTTTCCCTGCCACAGGGATGCTAAATTTAATTATATTATGGTCACTATTACCAAGCGGTCCAGCTATATTCACCTCTTGGACCAGATCCTGTGCCCTATATAGGACTAAATCAAGAATGGTCTCACCTCTTGTGGGTTCCAGGACTAGCTGCTCCAAGAATCAGTCATTTAAGGTGTCAAGAAACTTTATCTCTGCATCCTGTCCTGAGGTGACATGTACCCAGTAAATATGGGGATAGTTGAAATCCCCCATTATTATTATTTATTATTGAGTTTATTTTAATAGCCTCTCTAATCTGATCAGGTGACTGGTAATATATCCCTACTACTATATTCTTATTATTAGAGCATAGAATTACTATCCATAGAGTTTGGTTCATTTAAGATTTTTACTTCATTTGATTCTACGTTTTCTTTCACATATAGTGCCATTCCCCCACCTGCATGACCTGTTCTGTCCTTCTGACATATTTTGTACCCTGGTATTATTGTGTGTCCCATTGATTATCCTCATTCCACCAAGTTTCTGTTATGCCTATTATATCAATATCCTCATTTAATACAAGGCACTCTACTTCACCCATCTTATTATTTAGACTTCTAGCATACAAGACTTCTGATATACAAGCACTTTAAAAACTTGCCACTTTTTAGCTGTCTGCCATTACATGATGTAATTGAATGGGACTTTTTTCATTTGACTCTTTCTCATCAGATCCTACCTGTGTTTTATCATTTTCCATCCTCTCCTCTTTATTAGGACATAGAGAATCTCCATTAATAGATCCTCCCCTAAGGGATGTCTCTGTCTGAACCACGTGCTCCTCTGCACCTGTCGGCTTTCCCCCAGCCCTTTTTTAAAAACCTGCTCTATGACCTTTTTTAATTTTAAGCACCAGCAATCTGGTTCCATTTTAGTTTAGGTGGAGCCCATTCTTCCCGTATAAGCTCCCCCTCTCCCAAAAGTTTCCCCAGTTCCTAATAAATCTAAATCCCTCCTCCATACACCATTGTCTCATCCATACATTGAGACCCTGCATTTCTGCCTGTCTAACTGGCCCTGGGCATGGACTTGAAGCATTTCACAGAATGCTACCATGGAGGTCCTGGACTTCAATCTCCTACCTAGCAGCCTAAATTTGGCCTCCAGGACCTTTCTCCTATCTTTTCCTATGTCACTGGTACCTACATGTACGATGACCACCAGCTGCACCCAGCTGTACCACCAGCTGCACCAGCACTATACATAAATCTATCCAAATGCCTCGAGAGGCCTGCCTTCGCATGATCAAATTACCCATTACTAATACCCGTCTCTTCCTAATAACTGGTTTCCTCCCCCGTAGAGGTATCCTCAGTGTGAGAGGATACCACAACATCATCTGGAAGGAGGCTCCCACATATGGGATCATTTCCTTTGCTCCAGTTGCATGTTCTTCTTTTCTGAGACTTTTATCCTCCTCAACAGCACAGAGGCTGTCAGACCAGGGGTGGGACTGTTATACCATGTCCTAGAAAGTCTCATCTTTGTCTGACCCTTTAATTAACTCAACCCAGGGGGCTGTACGTGATGGCCAGTGTATTTTCCTTCTACAGTGCAAGTAAGTGATGGTCTCATAAACACGACCCTATACCGGAAACCTACTGACCGCTATACTTACCTGCATGCCTCCAGCTTCCATCCAGGACACATCACACAATCCATTGTCTACAGCTAAGCCCTAAGATACAACTGAATTTGCTCCAATCCCTCAGACTGAGACAAACACCTACAAGATCTTTATCAAGCATTCTTAAAGCTGCAATACCCACCTAGGGAAGTGAGGAAACAGATTGACAGAGTGAGACGGGTACCCAGAAATCACCTAATACAGGACAGGCCCCACAAGGAAAATAACACAACACCACTGGCCATCACGTACAGCCCCCAGCTAAAACCTCTCCAGCACATTATCAACAATCCTCAACCTATCCTGGAAAACGATCCCTCACTCTCACAGACCTTGGGAGGCAGGCCAGTCCTCGCTTACAGACAGCCCTGCAACCTGAAGCTAATACTCACCAGCAACTACACACCACACCACAGCAACACTAATCCAGGAACCAATCCCTGTAGCAAACCTCATTGCCTACTCTGTCCTCATGTCTACTCTAGCGACACCATCAGAGGACCCAACCACATCAGCCACACCATCAGAGGCTCATTCACCTTCACGTCTACTAATGTTATATATGTACATTGGCCAAACCGGACAGTCCCTACTTACAAGAATAAATGGACACAAATCGAACATCAGGAATGGTAACACATACAAAAGCCAGTAGGCAAACACTTCAATCTTCCTGGATATTCTATAACAGATTTAAAAGTAACCGTACCTGAACAAAAAAAACTTTAGAAACAGACTTCAAAGAGAAACAGCAGAACTAAAGTTCATTTGCAAATTTAACAACATTAATTTGGGCCTGAATAGGGACTGGGAGTGGCTGGCTCATTACAAAAGCAGCTTTGCCTCTCCTGGAATTGACACCTCTTCATCTATTATTGGGAGGGGACTACATCCACCTGGATCGAATTGACCCTGTCAGCACTGGTTCTCCACCAGTGAGGTAACTCCCTTCTTTTCAAGTGTCAGTATAATAATGCATGCATCTATCATTTTCACTCCATGCATCCGATGAAGTGGGTTCTAGCCCACAAAAGCTTATGGACAAATAAATCTGTTAGTCTTTAAGGTGCCACCGGACTCCTTGTTGTCCTTCAGAAACTGATGCAACACCCATTAAAATTAATGGGGGCTTTTCCATTGAATTCAGTGGGCCCTGGGAGGTAAATTCAGAACTGCTCAAGCACAAATACCTTCCAGCCAATGTCGGCAATCAAATTAAGAGACTTTTGACAATATGCTGTGCAGCAGCCTTTGAGAAAAGTGAGTCAGCATGGATACCTGACAGTTGACCATTGTCAGAAGAAGACACCACGTTTAAGTCTCATGGTCTTTCTGGGCAGTTTGATTGGAGCCTGCCGTACGGGCTATCTGGCCAGAGCCAGTGCAGCACACAGAGAGAACACACGCACGCAGCCGAACATCTAATAACACAAGCCATCCACCAAATAATGAGGATTAGGAAGAAACTTGCTGTGTGGGCAGATTTTTGCATAACCATAAACTATAGTTATTTGTACTTTCTTTGTGAAGCATCTGGTGCCGGCCCCTCTCAGAGAAAGGCACTATTGGATGGACTACTGATCTGACCAGATATGGCAATCTCGATAGTTTGGGGGTGATCTGAAGAGGTGCTACTGGATCAGTGGTTTTGCCAGTAATCTAAGGAGTCCCACATACTCTCCACCCATTTGCTCAAGGGGGGAAGGCATCTGATGCACAGCACCTGGGCTCACCTGAGTTCCAGACATGCCGTCTGGCTCTTGGAGCCCTCACATGGGACAGGCAGGCTGGGAAGATCATTTCATTTACGCTCCCTGTGGTCAAATTAGGTTTAGTCCTTTATGACTTTAAAATGCATGTCTCCTGAGAAGCATGAGCTGCTGGTAGTGTGTAAGTTTTGTTTTTGTTTTTTTCATTTACAACAGGATTTAACTAGCTGCCAGCACTGCCAGTTTATGACATCATATTCTTTTTGGCACCAGTAAAGCTGATTACTAGTGATGTCTGGGGCGGAATGGCATGTTACTTTCTTATCCTGGATATCAAGCAAAAAATGGTCCCCTAGCCCCAAAGGGACAGATAGTACAGCTGGTCCTGCCTGGTTTGCTAGAGGAGAAGCTGAGGTCAGCTGGTCCCTCCACACCTCGGTGTATCCACACAGGAAGCAGCCATTGTTTTTCTGGCTGCACTGGGGAGTGTGAGAGGGGACAGTGGGTAGCTCTACTAGAATGAGCACGGTCTTAGCCCACCCCTCCCAAAATATACCACCAATCACTGAAACAGGATCTTAGGGGTAGAGTGTACCTGCCATATTTCCAACATTGTGTAGCAAGACACACTACACATCCTGTTTCAATGGGAGTCGTCATGATTTACATAGTCGTAATCCCTCCCTCAGTGTTGTATGGGAACACAGGGAGATCTCCTTCCACAGTCTCTATAGTGCACAAAAACATAATTGAATCCTTGGAAAAGAGGTAGTATAACAAGATACCTTCTTTATAGAACTGTTTCTGTCTAAAGCCATACTTTGCTCAGTATTGTTCAACTTGCTTTATGCCTATAGTAAGAACTTATTATGGTTCTTATTTTTAATGTCAAACACAATTATATAATATATGTTTAGGTTTCATGGGTTATCACTTTAATACAGAATAAATGTGCATAATCACATACTCCTTTCTGTGTTAAAAGATAAATCACAACATAAGTGGCTTTAATAGATTAAAAAGTTGGAAACAATATATTTTTAAAGGTGTTCTTTTATACAGGATATTGCTATGTAGCATAATGTGAAATATAAATTGTCATCCTTTTTAGGTCTGAGGTTTTAAAGGCACATGGGCTTGCAATATTTAGGGGATTTAAGTGGTCAGTAAATTCCTTCTGCCATGTTTGGTAATGTCACTGGATTCTTTTAAAACAAAAAACAACCAAAAAAACCCACTCTGGAACAAGGAGAGGCATTATTGGTAGAAAAAGGACCAAAGTACTGACTGATTTTTAGTGTGATGTCAGCATCTCAGAGGGTGGCCTTCAGGCCCTGATCTTGGAACTGGCTGAATACAAGCAGACTGCTCAGTTCATGCGGTGCTCCATATGGACTTAGCATTCGACATGTATGCAACAAGCTGCAGGACTGGGTCCTCAGTACAAGTTATATAAATTCATATCATATGTCAGAAATATTACAGTGTTTCCCCTCATACTGCTGTGATCCTAGAGGACAAAATTCACCCTGGTGTCTCGTCAGTGAAATTCTAGTAGATTAAAATTCAGCAGGGAAGCTAAGGAAGTCTGCACTTCTGTAGTCTTCTGCAGCATGAAAGTTTCACCATCTTAGAATCCTTCAGACTTGCATCCTCATAGGAATGTAATTTACACTCCTTAGCCATCGCTACTGAATTTGTCCCACTGAATAGAAAGAGTTTATACTGGTGTAACTTGCTAGCTGGCTAGAAGAGAATTGTATTATTTATTTCGATTGTGGCAAGCACTTCCTGAACAGAGATAATCAGGAAAAGTAACACACAAGAAAGTATCCATATCCTTCTCCCTATTGCCTCAGTTCTATATGCATAGTTGTGAAAATGAGGATGAAGAAATTTAAAAAAACAAGACAAAAACCCAAACCCCATGATCAATCCAGATATCAGCATAAAAAACCTAAGCAGCCACATCAAAGATTTTTACCCTTATTGGTTTATTTTTATTAATCTTGGCATTCTCTTTCCGTCCTCCAAACTCTCCTATGTTTGTCTTTTCTCTTCATTCCTCATGTTTGACTAAATTGAGACTGAAAGCTCTTTGGAGCAAGGACCATGAATGAAATCCTGGCCTCATTAAAGTTGCTTGTGAAATTCCCATTAACTTCAGTAGGACCAGGATTTCATCCCATGATTTTATTTATTTATTTATCACGCACCATGCACATTGATGGTGCTGTAATTCCTCCTTGCAAAATTGTAGCCATTGGGGTACTTTCCCAAGTCAGGTGAGAATGGGAAAGTGAACAGAAGTTTACTAACCCAAAGTTCAAGCACCCAGAAGTCAGAAGTAACTGATAATCTACCCATTTCTTAGACTGTTGCTTTCAATTTCATGTTTGGTTCATCTGTCTGAATTTCAAAATTAAGAAACTGGTGGATTATAATTGAGGATCCTTGTCTAGAATTATAATTGCTGAGTTCCAGCAGTGTGCTTCATTGCTCTCAGATATTTATATCTTAACAAATATATAAGGTTGTTACAAGGAGGGGGGCAAAAAATTGTTCTCTTTAACCTCTGAGGAGAGGAGAGGAAGCAATGGGCTTAAATTGCAGCAAGAGAGGTTTAGGTTGGACATTAGGAAAAACTTCCTAACTGTCAGGGTAGTTAAGCACTGGAACAAATTGCCTAGGAAAGTTGTGGAATTTCCATCATTGGAGTTTTTTAAAAACAGGTTAGACAAATGCACCTGTCAGGAATGGTCTAGTTATTATGTAGTCCTGCCTTGAGTGCAGGGGACTCTTGAGGTCCCTTCCAGTCCTACACGTCTATGATCTTTGTATTTTAATCTTCTGTTTGTAGTTAAGTAGGTAGGCTGTATTTGTATTCTTTCTAACTCTATAATTGTCGTTTATTGATCACAAATCCCCATAACACAGTGTAAAGACAAACCAATGTTTTCATGCAGCAGGAAAGAGCATTAGGGAAGATGAAGTTGTACATGTTTGTGCACATTATATGAAATCCTACAATGTATGACTTCTTAATAGTGACCACATTTTAAATTTATTATTAGTTATATGAATTAACTAAACACTATGTAACCCTAACCCCATGTTAACACAGAAAAAAGCATGTAGTGTAGCATGTTCTTGTGCATTAGATAGGACAGTAACTCTATAGGGCAAATTAATATTGATGTGTACACTGAAACACCCATGCATTGGAGAAGGTTGAGTATGTGAGAGGCTCTTTGCCAGCAGTTTATTATAATAATACTAATTAATAATGGGAAGATACACAAATATTGGTTACATCTTTTCTTAAACTGAGCAAATACCATTGCCCAGCATGCTTATTCCAGGACCGTTAGATCACCCCTAAGAAAACTATAGTGCCTCCAGGACTATTGCTCAGATATGCTCCTCCTCCATGGTATGTCTCAGGCGCTTAGAACCTACGATATAGGGCTAGACTGTGTAATTTACACAGTGGTTGGGAGCCATACAGCCCCAAGGCAGCCCTGCAAGAGACTGTGCCACAGGAAGCATTGTCTCTGGCAGGGCTACTACATGGAAGTCTCTGCACTCTGCCTCATGTATTGTGATTCAACGGCTCTAATGGATAGTATGGGAGGAAGCAGGCCATAGACCCATCCCCCTTCTTGCCTTTCTCCATGCAACTTGCTCCCTGCAGTAACAAGGAGTAAGCAATCCCTTCTCACAGGAACTGCTATTGTAATCTGCCTCTGTGCCTATTCTTTTTCTCAGTGCAGGTCTTAATGTGTTGAATATAGAGCCAAATACAAATGTACTGCTCAGATGTTCATTTGAAAATTTTCATGTTTCAAGAAAGAGAAAATGTCTAGCCTTTATTCTCCTGCAATGGGATGTATCACCACACACTGGCAGTCAAAGAGCCCAGTTAGCCCATTCAGTGGCACCTGGAGGGGAGATAGGTAATTAAGGATTAGATCCAGCTGAGGAGAACCAGACTGGATGGAAGCTATAGAGTAAGGACTACAGGGTCAATAGGGGAGGTCTGAGAGGAGAGAGGCAACAGGGAGCCTATATCTTGGGACTGGCCTTGAAGGGAGAGGGCAGCAGGGGTAAAGGGGTTCCAGGCAGCTGCCAGAGAGGCTAAGTGCCCAGCTCGTTGCTGAGAGGCTCTCTCAGGGTGGCTAAGCTGCAGAGAGATGAAGCTCCAGGGAGAGAAGATGTGCAGCTCTGTGACAGGTGCCTCCAAACAGACAAAGGTAGGAAGCAGCCCAGGGAGCCAGTGCGGGGGACCTGAGAGACAGATGCTAGCTGCTTCTTATAAGAGTCCTGGGCTGCAGGGCAGGCCTGGGTTCCCCAACCATCCCCTCACCGATGGGGAACGTATGTGAGCGAAGGGGCAAAGACTATCATGCCCAGATCAGGTACATGATCACTAAGGGAATGTCACTACTGAGAATTAGTGTGCAGCAAGCCAGGGTGTAAATCTACAGTGCACTAGGTTGCCATGCATTAACAATAATAATTGCCAAGAGCCTGAGTAGCTGTCAGCAGAGGGTGACAGAGACAGAAGTGCTGTTATGCCACGCCTAGCCATGAGGGGGCACACCGGCCAATGACAGAACCTCCTATGCCTTCCAATACAATATCAGGTTGTACAATACACCTCTCAGGTTGTCTTGTTACCCCCAAATAAAGATCTGCCTGCCCATGAGAAATGAAATGAACTGTTAATGAAAATTCAGGTATTAGTACATCAAAAAAACCTCCGGTTTGGCCAGAGACTAGCATAGAAAGGAGTTCAAGATGCTTCATGGTAGGGCAAGGGACTTTGTACTCAGGCACAACTCCCATTCAAGGGAGTTAAGGATTCTAGGATCAAGACGCAGTCTACACTGTCTTCATTGTATTTAAATACAATAGATAACATTTACAGTATAAGCTTCCGATGAAGTGAGCTGTAGCTCACGAAAGCTTATGCTCAAATAAATTGGTTAGTCTCTAAGGTGCCACGAGTACTCCTTTTCTTTTTGCGAATACAGACTAACACGGCTGTTACTCTGAAACATTTACAGTGTGGCCAATAGTCATATCTAGGTGCTCTAAACAACAGCTACTCTGCAGTCCCTGTCATTGGCAAAGTTAAAAGGTCTCAGGAGCTGTATACACTTCAACAGGTTAGATCCTCAGCCTTGTTAAAATTTTATTTGTAGTACTCAGCTCTGCTTTGCACCTGTGAACGCTGTCTTAAGGGGCCAGCAGAAGCTTCCACTTGAATCCTCCTCTAATAATATAGCTGGCCAGTTTTAGGTCACGTCCATCACCATCCTGGTGACGGGGGTATGAGCAAGGAAAACAAAAGTGCTTATGATTCTTCTCAGGCTTTATCTTCATTGACAAAAATGGGAAGAGGGTGTGTGGATGACAGTGGGGTTACTGAGAGATGACTAGTATGCATTGTGGCAGGTTTCAGAGTAGCAGCCGAGTTAGTCTGTATCCGCAAAAAGAAAAGGAGTTCTTGTGGCACCTTAGAGACTAACCAATTTATTTGAGCATAAGTTTTCGTGAGCTACAGCTCAAATAAATTGGTTAGTCTCTAAGGTGCCACAAGTACTCCTTTTCTAGTATGCATTGGTTATCTCACTGTAAAGTCTTAGTGGATACAAGGCAATTGTAGGTTTTTTACTGCAGTGTAGCTAGATGAGGCCAGTACTATACCCACTGCCCATGGCTGACCTTGTCTAGTTTACCTCACTGTGCCTTGTATCTATGAGGATTCTACAGCAGGATAGTTAATGCTGAGGCTGCCAGGGTGCTGATGCTACTGCCTGTCATGCTGACTGATATTGTCTGATTCTTTGTACTCCCCCGTCTGCCTGTAAGAGAAGGTATAACAGATGGATATACTTTCATTCAAGCTCTTTGGGGCAAGGATCCCCATTTTGTTCTGTTTTTCAGCTCTTGGCACAGTAGGGTCCTGGTTCATAACTAAAGCTTCTAGGCACTATGATGGTGCAAAAAATAATAGCACATTTTAGCTACCCTGTTGTAAAAATGTACCTTTTTTAGCAATGAAGACAAAGCTTAAGTCACTTCTAGGGCCCTGACTGATGGCCCTAAGATCAGGGGGCTGCTTAGGTACCTTAAAGCCAACTTTGCTGCCCTCCTGAGTAGCACTTAAGGTTCTAAGGCTCTGATCCAATATTTAATTTTGAAGTGTTTCTAGTTTAACCCTATGCATATTTTACCACTGGAAACTCAGGAGTAAAAATATGAGCTAATTAAAATGTACATTTCGGAGGTTTTAGGGAAAGTCACAGTAAATGGATTCATTCGTAAATGGTTATTTTATACTGTGGTATATAATGTTGTTGTGTTTATAGAGTGATAATGTAGATTATAGTATGTGGGATGCGAGCCTCATTTCTTTATTTTCCTGCCTTCATCAATTCTTTCAAGATGGCTTTTATTTTTTTAAAAAAACTTTTTTTCTCTAGGAAAAGTCACCGCCAGCTCATTTGTGTCTTTCAGGATGCTTGTCATCACTCTTACTCATCAATTTATTTCCTTGGGATTAGAGAGAATGTTAAGTTTAACAAAAAATTTTAATAAGGAAGCTACAGTTCTTAGCTAGTAATCAGCAATGATGGACCCAAGACCTGATGTGTAGATCAGAAACTTTGCATGGTAAATGCAAAATTCAATGGATCTGCACCCATTTGTACATCTGAACATGATGGGCCAGATATTGTTCCCCTATCCCAGCTACTTTGCATTGATCTTATTATTTATTTGTATTATCATAACACATAGGAGCCCTAGTCGTGGATCCGGGCATCATTGTGCTAGGTGCAGACACAGAACAAAAAGATGGTCCCTAGCCCCAAAGAGTTCACAATCTAAGGTATAAGACAGGAGATAACAGAGGGAGACAGAGAGATGGAGTACAAGGACACAATTGTACAATATTAGTCAGCAAGCATGATAGGCAGTGGCATCAGCACCCAACTATTAATTTTTTTTGTAGGCATCATGGAAAAAGGAGAGTTTTGAGGAGGGTTTTGAAGCAGGCTGATAAATTAGTTTTGCAGATGTTTGTGGAGCTCCTTCCAGTAGCAAGTGGCAGCTTGGGAGAAAGCATGAAACCCTATGTGATCAGTTGAGAATTTATCCAGTGTAGGAGAGACCTCAGCTGACGTAAAGCAGAGTGGATAAACTATAAGCCAGATGCCTTCTCAGTATGGGGGCCATAGGTGGAAGGGAGTGTGTCTGTACTTTATCAATTCTCAACTAGCATTCTCATAGGTACTAAAGTCAGCTGATGTAAAGCAGTGCAACCTCTAAGCTGTTTCTACTTATTCTGTTGGACTGGCCTACCAGAGGTGCACCATTAGAATCAAAGAGGTGCAACTTGCACCCTGACTGGCCCTACCCTGAGATCTCAGATCAGGGAAGAGTCTAAGGACTGTTGTGCACTACAGCTTACTTCAGTGTCACATTTGTTGAAGTCAGCCACAGTTTGTTTTTGCAGCCTCTGGAAATGTTGATAATTTTGAAACTTTTTTCATAATACATATTGAGCTGGGATGGTCTCACTGTTGAAGTCGTGGTATTTCTTCTGATTCACTGATTGGCTAGCCCTACCCCATGAGCTCATGAAGGTCAGCAGGACCTATTACGAGTCATTTTCTCAAAGGGACTGGCTGCAGTTTGTGTACTTTCTCTGCGTCAGTGAAAAGAAGGGTACTTGCTAGTCTTCTGAGGCTTGAGACTGGGAATTTCTCTAACAACTGTTGGAAAAAGATTGATTTATGTGTTTCTCAAGATCCTTGTAAACTGGAGGAAAGAGCCGTTCCCACCATAGGCTCTGCGATGTTCCTATATTATGGAGGGAAGGGATGCTTACAGTTGCTCATACCCAAACTCTATCATACTCTGAGGGACACTGACCTTGTCTGGTAACTTTCTAGGTCATCTCTTCACCAGAGGGGATAGCTGGCCTGTCATTTTCTAAAGAAACTGGGAAGAGGGGGAGAGATCTGTCCTATAGTCCCACTTCCACCCAAGAATAAAACTACCATGTCCCAGTTGTGAGGGGGATTGTCAGGGAATGGTCTGCCCTGGGAAGGGGAATTGCTTGGGGATTGAAGGCCTCAGAGCCTCGTGGATGCTCTTATAGATTTGGGTAATTCAAGATATTAAGATGTACCATAGTTGTGAAAGTATTTGATTCCTCACCAGGGTTTCATTGTAAGATGGGAAGAATCTGTGAAAACTACAATAAAAATATACATAGCTGAGGAGATACTTGAATACTAAAACTGATGCATGTTATAACTACAGAAAATGTTGAGAAGCTTGTGTGCTGCAAGTATTCTCTGCAGATGTCTAGTTATATGGATATAGCTGCAATGACTTGTGTATACATCTAAACCTGGTTTATTTACTGACTGGATTGTGAGTATTTTAATGCCCATTTCTTTTGGTACATATGGGGACACTGCTGAATGAGTAATTTCAAAATGAGCATCCAGCGTGCATGCTACTAGAATACTTTGTAAATGCTTTCTCATTGTATAGTACTTCAAAACGCATCTGATATTAGCTGATGGTAAGAAAAGCCGCATTTTAGGAAGTAGCTTTCTATTACAACATGATGTAGAATCTAATTTTTGCATACTGATGTTGACCAGGAGTTAAGAGAAGTAGTATTTGTTAGAGCTGAAAATTGGATGCAGTTTTCACCTTTGCCAGTGAATGAAAACAGAAATGTGCTCCCTACGTCTGGTGCTGGAGAATAACGAGTTGTACATCATTTTGAATAGTGCCCCTAAAAAGAACACGAGTCTGCAACAGTTTATGGCGGTAGTAAAAATTAAGGAGGCATTGAAGGTGACGAATATCAATCAGTCATCTTCTGGCATTGATGTGTCTATGCCAGTTTGACAACAACCATTTGTACTGAATTGCTTTGATGAAGAAAAGGCAATGATTTGGAACCTTTCAGTAGAAGATGCATTTGCAGCATACCAGTCATCCATTTTATGTTAGGAATTTCATTGTAGCAATTTTAGACATGCGCAAAACGGTGCAGATATAAATGTTTTAACTTATGAGGTCAGAGCATTGATTTTATTTGCTGCCATGAGGTTTCCAAATATTATTTTTGTATTTACCAAATCTAAGCTAAGCTAATCTAAATGATAGCTATTATTATCCAGGGGTAATTGTTTTGTTCGAATAGTATATTCTGTTTATTGTAAGTGAGGGTACTTGCAGTATTGCACAATGTATAGGTAACATTTAAAACCAAGAGTCAGCAAATGTGAACTGCCTGAATTTTAGAGTGGAATTTGGAGACAGATTTAAAGATGCTGTTTATATAATACATTGAGATACAGAACACATCCTCTTCCTCACCTCTGAAAAAACAGCATGTGATTTGTCATGTTGGTCCATGGTAACTAGAGACATTCATTCTGAAGGAAACAATGGCAAAAGGAACTGACAACTTATGCCGACCTGCTGCACTGCAATCACTTTATCTCCTGTTAATATGGAAGATGATATGTGTTCCCAGTGGAACGTAGCACTTATATAGACAAGTGAGAAACTGTGAGATAGCTAAAGAATAGTGCAAGGGCAAAATCCATTTGGTAAAATAAAACAAAGGGTCATCCATCCAAAACTGCCATCAATTCTTACAAATAACACAAGTCAGATAAAAATGCCACTTAAACAACCAGAGCAGGCCCATTAAAAATGCAGTTTGCAAGTAACCATCTTAATGGCTTTAAAAAAACCCGAATCTCAAAGAAATTTGATATCAAACCCTCAGGTCCTTACCTAGTTTTTCACTCACTTCTGAGAGTGGAGGGGGTCATGTGTAGGCACCAGCTAGAGGTCTGCATATATGGAGATGGCAGGTCAGGAATAGGAGAGAGCATGATGCGATGAAACTGGCTAAGCTCCATTAGAGTCTCCATTCTCACCAAACACAGGGCAAATCAGAGCTAGTTCTGGGAGTCTGAAGGGGAAGGATTTGGCCTTCTAGTCTTAAGTTTGAGAGATGTGTTTGTCCAGTGGTGTGTGTACGTGTGTGTGTTAACATATAAAGATAACATATAGTACTTACATTATGGTATTGTATCCTTCATACTGATACACCTGTGAAGTACAATATGTTTTCCCAACATAAGAAAAGTAATTCCGTTGTTTGATACTGTGACCTTGATACTGTGACCTTTTCAATTATAAAACCGATAAGTGTTTAAACACTTATTGATTTTATAAACTAAAACTCCAGTAAGGTCACAGTATCAAATAACAGAATTACTTTTCTTATGTTGGGAAAACATATTGTACTTCACAGGTGTATCAGTATGAAGGATACAATACCATAATGTAAATTCTGCAGTATGCAAACTGAGATGTGAAAGCAGAGTCTGCCCTTGATAAAATTTACTCTTTACAGTGGGATTTTCAGAAGTGCTCAGCGTTGGCCTAATGCTGCTCCCACTGAAGTCTGTGGTAACAGAGTTAGGCCAATAATGAGTGATTCCAAAGTGTCATTCACCTCCACACCCCAGCCACTGTATTACACAGCGAAGTCCTTTATCTCAAAAGGAGTTTCAGGCAGCTGTTAATTCTGATAAATCCTGAATCTTTTAAAAACTTTAGCTGTGATTCATTCTTCAAGCTCTCCTGCCATTCATAAACCATTCAAGCTGTGCTCTAGCAGTTCATGCTGTTGAAAAGAGACTGAAGAGTGAATTATAACCTTTCTTCTGCTAGCAAGATAGCTAGTGGGTACCTTTTTATTCTACAAGTAGTAGCTGATATTTATGATAATATGAACAAATATGAACATTACTAATGTTCGAAATTTCCTAATTCTCATGTGAATCATCTATAATTACGCTAGACTCCACATTCTGTGTGTCAGAGAAGTTTAAAAAAATAAGAAAATGGTAACATGTTTCATTCTTAAGGGATGGGAGAGCTGTAAAGAAAAGGAGACTGATGTTTTCTCAAACTTCATGGCACTCTGGAAACCATGGTGGACCCGTCTTTCTCCTTAGACACTAAAAAATGTCAAGTGTAAGAGCCTGACCTTCTGTAATCCCTTACATTTGTGAGTAGACCAATTCAAGTCAATGGGACCACTCTTGTAAGTAAGGATCAGGGTCCTATGTGATTTACAGCCATTGTGGTATATGGTGGTTTCTCTTGTCCAAGTATGTTGGTCAGTTGAGAGAAGGTGGAATACTAAAATCAAGGGTCCTTATTCTCCATTGTGGTTTTGCCTCAATTTATCAGCTCCCCAAAGCAGAATGAAACTGTGGAGCAACACTGGTCTCTAGCAAAAGGACTATCCAAAAGGGAGGGAGTTAGAATCCTATGTTCCTGTGTTACAGCCTTACGGATACTGGCTGCTACCTGTAATTCTGAAGTCTTGACAGACTCCCTGATTCAGGAGAGCATTTGGGATCATCACCTATGGGAGAAATTGCTCCAGGAAGGTGGTCTCACAGTGGACAGATGCTTAGACATGGGGCGGTCAGTGGAAGTATCGAGAGAGGATGAAATCCCTAGGAAGCACAGCACCTCCAAAAGTACATGCAGTGAGACAACAGCAAAGGAGAGCAGGTGTCCAGACTCTCTGTCGTTAGATTAATTTAATGTAGGAGACAGTATGGGTGAGTAAAGAAGTATCCCACACTAGGATATCATGGCAAGGAATGTGGGAAGTTGAATGGTTTTAGCAGGGTATGCAAGAACAGAGGATGGTCCCAGAAAGATTCAGTTAGTCTTGAACAAGAGGTGGATGGTACATCAGACAACTGTGATGACATCTTGATCCACTCCTCAATTCTGAGAGCATATCCGGTCAGGCTCTTGGGACAAGAAAGCAACAAGACACGATATCAACCTCCATGCATTCAACAATGTTAATAGAGAAACGCCCTGTTCTATTTCAGCTGCATAGCAGGGTTCCTGTAATGTGATTCATCTGGGAGACTTGGACTCAAATATACCCATTACAGAGACCAGCCACAATCTAATAATGTAGAATGAGAGCATAATACAGCCCATAGGAAAAAGTGATTCCTCATAACCAACCCGAGAAATAAAAGATGTTACCAACTGAAGTCTGGGGTCTGTGGTGCTGACCATCTACCACCACTGCTGGGGAATACAGCCATACAACCCCTGGATTTAATCGGGGTGCAGCACTACTGGAATGTTATAGCTGTAGTGCAAGAAGCAAACAGGGTAGTCCCCTGGACAATGGAGATAATTTTAAAAGCATGTGGAGATATTTTCAAAGGCAACAGGTACCTCCAAAGGAAAGCTGCAGCTGGAAGTAGATCCTCACAGTGGAACCTGTGTGCTTACCCTGAAGGAAAAGTCTGATGGCACTTACATAATTCAGTATGCAAGGAGCTTCAAAGTTTGCAGAGCAGGGAATCATAGCACCTGTAGAGGCCAGCATAGCCTGGGTAAAGAGCATGGCAATGGTAAAGAAGCCACCAGACAGATTTCACATCTGCATTTACCCAAAGCCACTGAATTAGGCATTGAAAAGGTGCCACTTTTCCACTGCCCACAATTGATATAATCTTGCCAGAACTTTCCAAACCCAGAATCTTCATGGAGTGTGATCTGAGGTTTGCCATGTAAACCTGGATAAACAGCCCAGCATGCCGACAACTTTTGCACCACCATTTGTTAGTTACAGGTGGCTGGGCATAACCAGCACCAGAGGTGTTCTAGGGAAGACTCCCTCAAGTGCTGTAAGGACTGCCTGGCGTCAAAATAATTGCAGATATTATCCTTATTGTAGATGAAGGGAGCAATGATACTGAAGCTGAACAAGACTATAACAGAAAATTATACGCTTTTCTACAGCAATGCAGGGAGAAGAACATAAAACTCACCCAAGAAAAAATGCGACTCAAGAACATCATGTAGTGACACACTGGACATCTGCTCACTGCAGAGACTGAAAGCAGATCCCAACAAGATCAAGGCAGTCGGACATGTCAGCACCAGTGGATGAGAAAGGGGAGCAGCACTTAAAAGGAATGATAAATCTTCTGTCCACCCCTGGCTGCAGTAGCGGAACCATACATCAGCTCGCAAAGCAGGATGTTCAGTGGGACTGCACAAGTCCACAGATGCAAGCATTTGATGCTGAAAAAATGATCATGGATGCTCCTGTCCTAAGCAACTACCAGCCGAGAGAGAGACTGACACTCCAGAGTGATGCATCAGAGACCGAATTGGGTATAGTTCTGTTTCAGGAGCACCCGGTTGCTTATGCCAGTAGAGCCCTGTCAGACACCGAACAGGGGTATGCCCAAATGGGGCTGGGGGAAGAGAGCTTCTGGCTGTGGTATTTTGAGTGGAGTGATTCCATCAGTACGCCAGTGGCCCCCCAGTAATAGTGCAATCAGACCACAAACCCCTAGAGACAATCAAAGCCCCTTTTTAGTGCCCCAGAGAGATTTCACTGCATGTTGATGCACCTCTAGTGGCACTCAGATGTTATCCAGGATGATTACTGGTGTTAGCTGACACCCTCAGCAGGGCATAGGTAACCAGTGTCAGTGAGTTGGGGAAAGGGGATTGGGACACTGAACCCTTTAACAAGCAGCTGTCTTTGACTGTCTAGAGGAGTGTATTTACTAGCTTGGAATGAATATTCAACTCTGCTCCTTAATAGCAGGTAGAGCACCTGCCGATCCTGTGATAATAGTCAACTGAAAGAGAAGCAGTTACCGCATGAGCTGACTGGAAAAGGTGGGAATGTGCATATTTACCTTCAAAGAAAAACAGTATTTGATTACAATGGATTACTATTCAAATTTTAGGGAGGTTGATGCCCTGCCTGATACAAGAAACAAGTCAGTGATATGGCAGACTGAGGCCCACTTTGTGAGATCTGGCATTCCAGAAACTGCATTTACTGACAGCAGACTCCAGTTTGCCTCAGAAGAATTCAGGAAAAATGCCCATACAAATAGGTGTTTGACCACGCTTCCTCCTCCCGCCCCCGCATACCCACAGAGTAATGATGAGGTGGAATCAGCTGTGAAAAGAACTGTGCCTGTGACACCAGGCTGTTAGCATTTTTAGGGGACAGGAATACCCCCATCAAAGGGGTGCCAAAACAATCCATGATAGGTGCTTATGGGGTGAAGGACCAGGATCCTGCAAGCAATTAAGGGAGACCCCTTGCAGCCAGAAGGATGGAAATACCGCCAAAAGGAGAGAGCCAGCAGTTTAAAGTGATCCAACATGATTCTGTATGTATAATTAAAAGGTTAAAGGGACTTTATTTTTACATACAGACTCACTGTGGATCACATACAGCGGACAACACAGAGAGCCTACAGACATCACCACAGAATGGAGAGACAGAACCATCCGGAGGCCAACCCCACAGGGAAGGCAGATACTCCACAGAGAGAGGGATCACTATGAGGGTTTTTTGATGTTTATAAAATAGGGGAGATGCATCATGATCAGTGGAATGGGAATCAGAGGGCCTATTCTTCCTAGAGGAACTGTTATTGGCTGGACACCAGTGGAAGAGGAGAGTTAGGCTGGAAGCAACTCAGCTGCATGGACAGAACACTGCACAGGGTTTAAAAAAGTTCCACTTGTTCAACTTAACCTGCATTCATCTTCAGCCTTTGCAGATGAAACAGTGCGGAGAGAGTGTAACAGGATCACACTTTACTCCAGCTAGGCTGTGCTTCACACTGCCTATAGAGAATCATAGGAAGCAGAGTGTACGTCCAAGCAACCCGAGGAATCTCTTATACAATAGACACTACTGTGAATTAATTTAAGATGGAATTTGTGGGCACAAAGAGTCAGAGGTGTTCACAAGAGCCTGTCACTGTCCAACATTAAACAAGGCTTGACGTTTGGTAGGCTGAGGTCTCTGCATGCTGTGTACCATGGCAAAAACACCATCAAAGTCCCTTAACCTTTTATTATACATACAGAATAGGGAGACTAAAAGTTGAAGCATTTGAAATGTAAAATATCAAATAAGGCTTTCATTTAAAAAACAGTCCCCTTTTCCTGTAGCTGGACAGAGCTTTTAGAAGGAAATCTGCCTTACCCCTGCTTCCGCTCCATTGTTTGACAGTCTTTTGAATTGGTAATACCTGTTTTTTTGGGGGGAAAAGAGAAGTTAGCTGAGATGGGCTGGAGCTGTTTGTTGTTAAAGTCCGATCCTGTTTCCTAAGAAGACACACACACACAAAATGGGAGAGAAAAGAACTGCAAAGAGAGAATGCAGCTTCTGTCTCTGGTGTTGACCCTCGCTTGTAGCCTCATTGCGGGGAAAACCACAGGTTCAGCGTGTGGTCTTATCAGCCACTCTGAGACCTGGCAAACTTGTGTCAGCATTAGGCTGTTTTGGGCATTGCTTTTAATTGCCTTTTCCTGGCCACAGGCTTACAGCAGTGTTGAAAAATATGCAGTCTTGGACGGCTAAACCCAATTTTTATTAGACAGAAGGAAAAAGGAGAGGGAGAGGAAGAAGATGGGTGAGGAAAAGGACATGTGGGATGGGTGGGAGAGACAAAGGCTCACATCCCAGGGGGTGGTTCTCTCAGTTTTGCAACTTTTCCCATTAATATTTGTTCTACGTTATTGTGACACTTTATGGATGTTCACACACTTTTCACAGTTGAACTATAATTAGGGTAAATTTGTAGGCCCAGTTATTACAGCAGGTCTGTGCAGCTGCCCAAGATGACTGGGAACATAAAGATAGGTTGTCAAAGCTTGGAAAGTGCTCGTGTACCTACATGTGAAGTGAGAAGAGGGGAGTGAGACATGCTATGTAAATTTACAATGCTATATAAAAACTAATACAATAACATGAGGGTAGAGGGTGCAGAAGAATAGAGGTTTCCTTTCATTTGCTCTTCATCCTCAGAGCATCATTATCTTTTTCCCTAAGGTTCTGCAGTCTTATCAAGGATAGAGCTCTCCAGTGATTTCAGTAGCAGTTTTACTTGTGTGGGCACTGAAGCATGAGGCCTCTTTTTCCTGTCCCCTCTATTTTTTTTATTAAATTGATATTTTCTGATGGTGTTATATCTAACACACGAGCCTATGCGCTTTGTGAAGGAGACTGCTACTGTGTTACTCAGTATTAGTTTAATTATCTAGCCATCTCTACAGAAAATTGCCATACATCCTAGCATATTTACTTTATTTTGTTGCCCATATATGAGTTAGATTTTATTTCCCCCCTTGGACACTATGTTATTTGGAGTTTGTGAGCCTTGTGGTGGTCTGGGCTGGGTAGGAAGAACTGGCACTGTGAAAGAAAATGTGAACAAAATTACGTCGCTTATCCTTTGAAATATAAGGAAGAGGAATAGAGTGAAATGGAGTTCAGAGGCAGAACCCTGGTGCGTATTTACTGAGAATGCAGACAACACTACAAAGGGGTCTGGGTGTGGTTAGCAAGAGCAGTGCAGGTAGGGGAGTGTGTAAGAGAAGATATGGGAGCTAGCCCTTATGGTAGCATAGCATATCTGAGGTAATAAACGCCATGAGAGGGGGGAAAATCTGTAGGAAAAAGGTAGAGGGAAACGCTAAGTCATGTTCCAACTTGTCAAAAGCTGCTAAAAGAAACTACTAATTGTGTCTTTTAATCAGAAGAGCCATAAGTGAGCCAGATGTTAATCACTTGTAATGGTACGGGGGAGTCATGAAGTATTTGGAAATAGGTCTCCTAGTTGCAGCTCTGCTGCTGGCCTGCTGAGTGACCCTGGGCAAGTCACTTCACCTCTGAGTGTCTCCATTTCCCCATTTGTAAAATGGGGTTAAGGATGCTTAGCGCTTTTGTAAAGTGCTTTGAGATCTTCAATGAAAAGTGCTATATAAGAGCTTGGTATTTTTGTATACTCTCATAGCTATAGCTTTTTTTATCTAAAAGTTCTCTATAACCAGTGAAGAGGCTATAGGTCAGGTAGAGAATGTATCCAAGGAGTCATAACCGAGGCACAGCGACAAGAGACAACAGCGTAAGGCAGGCAATGTGGTAGGCCACTAAAACAGTTATTTGAGAGGAACTAGGAATACTGCTGTCAATGTCTGTCTGAAGATAAAGGTTCAGATGGAGAGGCTAGGAGGAACCCATATCGTTCTGATCTTCTATTTTGTGTTCCGACAGTAACTCTGAAATCTCAGACTAATTGCTAACTGACCCTTATTTGCTATCCGAATAACTGTATCCAAGGACCTAATAAATAAATTAAAAAACCCTTAATTTATAAATCCACACTCCTACAATGTGTTGAGAATATTTTAATCATCAGCCCTTACAAAGGGGAAGAGAGAGTTAAAAGTTCTTGTAATACTGCTAGGAAACAATCCTATTTCACAGTAAATTCTCTGACAAATTGAAACCACTTTTTAAAATCACCACAGATTATTTTGGAAGAGCTAACTGTAGATTGGTTAAATTTCAGTGACAGGAAGATTACTTTAGACATTTAAAATAATTGTGTACAAAATGTATGCATGAAAAACAGAAAGGGCAAATACTTTCCATTTGTTCAATGGCATAAGGGCACTTGCAAACTGTGAGACAGTGGTAATATGCAGGAGTAACTACTACGTTTTTTACTATCAGATCCCTTCTAATCCTTCCTAGTCTTGGGTTATTCTCCTAAAGGGACTTTTTACCAGCATGTTTTAATTGGGGTTGGACACTTTTTAAAAATTTGATAAAGATATACAGCTGTGGCCCAGAAGTAGCCAATTTGTAACGGGTTGCTGCCTGTTGTTTATCACTCCCATCCAGGTAAGAAATATTCTTTTAAACTGAAGTTATGTGCCCATAATTTCTTTTCTTATCGCTGAGGAGATGGCATGTTCTCAGGAAACTGGTTGCTTTGTTGTATAAGAATTGCAATGTCTTGTTAAGACAATTGAATACCGAGAGACAATTGAGAAATAAAAGCTGTTTAAGGTAACACATATTACAAATGTGATTTTGGTAAGAGAAAGTTTGTGGTTTCTAAGGAAAATAGTCACTCAGAACTGTTAATATTATGTGTGATTTGGTCCTTTGGTCCTTTCTGTGGAATTATTTTTAAACCTAATTCAGGGATAATCTGGAGCTCAGAATTTAAACTTTGAGACAGGGGAAGCTGCTACCCTGGCCAGGAGGCCTGTGGTAATTCAGACTTCACAGGTCTACTGGCATCAGCCATCTTCGGTATGGATGGTAATTACTTGTAAAATTACCAGGTGTGGGAAGTGGTAATGAAATAGGCCCTCCAGTAAGGTGACTGTTACAACCTTTGCAGTAAACCGTGACTAAAACCTGCTGATACTCAGGTAAATAGAGTGATATATTTGAAAATGGCACTCTCCAGGTGCTAAATTTCAGAACATTAAAGATCACTTAGAAAAAGGAAAGGACTGTATCTGATAGTTGAATGCTCTGGTGAATGTCTTTCCAAAGTCAACAATGGGAATAGTTAATGCAATTCTGAAGACCTCTGGGTTCCATTCTGTACTTCATCAGAGGATGGGGAACAAAGGTGGCTTTAATCCATCTTTATACCACATGGGTTGTGGATCAGCTGGGGACCAGCACAGTTGTAATATCAGCAACCTTTCCGGGGCTGCCTGTGGGTATGTTACAGCCCAGAACCTCTGCCTCAGTGTAAGCTAAAGACGCGCCCTCTGTAGTCCTCAGCACCCCTCCTCTCCTATGCCAGGGCTTGTGAGTGGACCAGCATAGGGCTGATTATGTAAATCCTATGCTGAGGAAATTCTCCCTAGATCAGTGACTGGAGAAAGGGTGTGGGGGTATCTCTCTCTCGTGAGCTCGCTCTCATGGAAATGTTCAAAATGAAACCTAAAACCATTTGAAATTCAACTGGTTTAGGGGTCCACCAAAAACTTGAAACCATAGACCCGACTCTCCCCTACATCAGAGCTGCTCTCCATTGTGCCACCAGCACAAAGCTGCCCTAAAGTAGTCCTAGCTGAGCTGACCACAGAACTAAGACCCAGGATGATCTTCTGAGAGTGTGGAGCCAGCATAAAGGCTCCTAAGCTATATTCCTCTCTGTGGTCAGCATATGGGGACTGGCTGGGGAAAAGAGGATTTCTCTACAACACCTTGATGATTCAGACTGTCATAATTGACCCCTTGGAGGCTTTTAAAGAAGTCCTCTGGCTGCTGTAAATTGATAAACCCAGTGCCCAGCCAGCCCACAATCAGAGCAGCACAAGTGGCTTAAAATGATCTTTGTAACCCATCTCCCCTGACTTGTGCTCTTCAGCTAGAGCCAAGAATCTGGACCCCAGTGTTTGCCAAAAGATGCAGTAAATTGTGCAGACTTTCTGAGAAAATGTGGGTTTATGGTTTTGCATTGCAATCATATTGAAATCACAGTTTTAAATGGCACTGGCCGAAATTAGGGGAATCTCATTGATTTCAGATTGTTTTTAGACAATGCCAAACAGTGGCTGAGTATGCAGCAGTTGAAGCAAATGAAAAATCCCTGTCCTGAAGGTCATGGATATTTTGGGTTTGTTTGAACTTGATGCTGTGTAAGGAATTAAGCTGGGATTACGTCCATGTGAGTGAAGGATAAGGAAATGAGTTAAGTTAAATACAGTGTTGGCAGGGTCTTTTCCCAAAGAAAAACCCACAGCTACAGAAGTTTGTTAGTTAACTCCAGCAGGTCTTAAGTATAGCCATGGTCATTGATTTTTTTTGTTTTTTGTTTTTTTTAATCCTCTTTATTCACAGATTCATGTTTTTCACCTAGTGGAGAACTGACTTAAAAAAATCCCCTGAAATAAGTTTTGCCCACCCCCTTGGTGTCAATTCTTGTTTAATTTTTGTGAAATGTGGGCGTCAACAACCTACTCTAAGTAGAGAGGGTGCAATTATCCTACACTTAGAATTCACACATTTCGTGATAGTATATGGCAGCTAATATGGTTCTCATGCAGAAGTGCAGAATCATATTAATATTGATAACGGAAGAAAAAAATCCTGTGGGTTTTTTTGTTGTTTTTTTACATAAACTGTTAGTCTAACTTTACAATCTAGTCTGTATAAGCAAATCCTTTTGTAGGATTGAGCACTAAAATCATTAATACTTTATATGATATTTATTATGAAAATAACCAGTTAATGCTAAAATAAAAAGATGTCTAAGCAGGTATTTTGTTAAGTGCAATATGAATGATGAATCAACAGAAAATTGTAATCAGTGAGTTAAAATTTAAATTGCGGAGCATTACACCATTATGAAATCACTTAGTAAATTTCACTGTTTGTAGCTATATTTAATCACTCAGATTGCAGTACTAAGACACATGTTTCCAAAGTGTTGATGATCACTTAGATGTATTATCTCAAATGGGAGTCATAGTGTTCAGTTTCTTTGAATTGCTTAGAAAGTGAAGCTTCCAAGTGCTCTAGCTTGAATGGTTGTGATGAAATAAAATGAAGCCTGCTTGGTGTATCCGTTTCCAAAAGGTAAATATGCTATTACATGTTTCCTCTTTCAGAAATATTTAACATCTGTGTTGTTTTTCAATTTGTGTATGGGAAAGCTGACCCAGTCAGAACTGGATGATATACTGGCTTTTTCTTTGCAGCCAATTCAGAAAATGTTCACAGGTATTACAAAGGTTCATAGCATAAACCTCAGCACAGTTTTGTCACAATTTATAAAGGTGCCATTGTGCTGCTAATTTGTGACCAATCCCAACTCCTCTCCCCATTTGCAGTTCATACCTTATGTACCCTGGTGGCGAATACACTTTTGGACTCAGATAAAGAGGGGAAATAATTCCAGAGCTAAAGGCCATCCACTGAGAATAGCCTACTCCAAGCAGGCAGTGCTAGGATTTGTCTGTCTGTAACTGCACACTGCAGTAGTCTGAATTGACTTTGTGTAGCACAAGGGAAGAGAGTATCCCAGATACAAAGGATTCATACCTCATAGGCTTGAAACACCAAATAGGTCTGTAAGCCAATTGAGTTTACAGAGAGCTGGTGTTAAGTGTTCTGTACCAGACATTCCATAAGGAGAAAAGCCGTCACATTCTTCACTAAGTGGCAAAAATAGTCTTTGTTCATGCTGAAGAGTTGATAAACTGCCCAGATGAACAATTTGGGACTTTGCCTTTTTAGCCAGATAGGTGAAAGACTCAACTTCTACAGGTTTAGTGTATGTGTTGTGGTTTTATTTTCTTCATGCATCTCTACACACATTTGGCCTGATTCTAGTCTCACTTAGAGCTTGTCTACAAAGAAACTTAAAGACAAATAACTAAATGAGTTTGATTTAAAAAAAAAACAACTTTAAAATAGGGCAGTCTTACTCTGAAATAAGTATCCACATGCAGACTTGCACCAAAATAACTAAGGTGTGAATTAAAACTGATTTAGTTTTATTTTGGTACAAGTCTGCACAGACCAAACCCATACACTAGCAAATCACGAGTAACTCCACTAAAGTCAGTGGACCTGAATCTCCATTGACTTGCACTCTTACTTACTCATTTAAACTTGTGCAACGTGGGTATAAAACACTACTAAGTCAGAATTATTCAGTCATTTTACACCAGTGGTAACATTTTACATCCACTTGGAACAGATGTAGATGTACACACAAGCTGCAAGGCACTGTAGAACCAGACAATGAAATCACACTAGTGTAAATCTGGTATAATTGAGGCCAGAATCAGGTCTATTCAGTTTCCCATAAATTGGATTTATTATTATGGGCCAGATTCTGATCTCAGTTACACTAGTATAATTCCCAAAATATTTCTCTCAATCAGTGGAGTTACTGAGGATGAAACCAATGTGATTGACCTCAGACTCCCTGGGCATAGATGAAATTGCCGGCCCAACAATACCTTTGTGTATTTCTACATGGAAAAGAAAACCCTGTGGCTGGCCCATGCCATGGGACTCAGGCTGTGGGGCTGTTTCATTGCTGTGTAGACCCTGGGCTGGAGCCTGGGCTTTAGGACTTTGAGGGGTGGGAGGGTCCTGGAGACTGGACTCCAGCCCAAGCCCAGAAGTCTACACAGCAATTAAACAGCCCTACAGCCCAAGCCCCATGAGCCTGTAGGGTTTTCTTTGCACAGGCACAGGCCAGCCACAGGGTTTTCTTTGCTGTGTAGACATACCCTCTGTGACCAAACACCATGTATCTTCCCACACTTGTGGCACAGGTGTACTGAACCAAAGGGCACCATTGTCTCACATTTTTCCAAGAACAAGGAAAGGGAAAGAAACAGAGACAGAGAAGATAAATAAAGAAGGGAAAAAGCAAAGATGGACCAACATTGGAACTGTGAATGTGATGTACCATCTTCCTCACCTGCAAACTTTGAAAGATTTGGAAAAACAGGATCCAGGTCCTCCTCATTCCAGGTTTTAGGGAATAAACCAAAACTTAGTTAAGACTTTACTCTTGTAAAATGATCCACAATCCCATGTTGCTGGAAGGTTCTCGACCAGTGGATACCTTTGCACATCTGGGGGGTCTAAGATTTTGCAAAAATAAAAATCATCCTGAGATGTACCCGTTGTAGAGAGAAGATTAAGTAATTTTTCATCTCCAAGTAAAGCCCGTCTGATTGATTTATGACATGCATTCTACGGGACTATAATAATAATGCCAGATTTTCCCAAAAGTGTTTAATAGCTAGGAGGCATTAAAATATATAGTTTGGTGAGAAAGAGTTTGAGGCAAAGAAAACTAGTTTTCAAATCACTCAGAAGAGCAAATTACAAATATCCACTTCTCTCAACTCTGTCATTCAGCTCATCCAGCCCCCTTCAAGCAAGCTAGTTGCAGGTATGATGCACAGACTATCCACCTGATATATTTGGCATGAGCCTGAATGCAGCATTGAATTGCAATAATCCAATTAACTGAAGGCTTAAAATTTCCATATTTTTCCAAAAAACAAAAGAAACAATATTTTCATCTCTAGTTAGGCAAAGTGCAGGTATGCTGCATACTTTGGACCACTGTTACATAACATTGTAAGGATAATACTCCTTTAAGTTCTACTTTTGAGGACAGTATAATAAGATTGCTGACATTCAAGACCATCCTCTTTGTTGGCATTATAAAATGGTAAACAAAGGAACTAACAGCCATTGGATACTTGTGCCTATGGGTACAAGATGTTTGATTTAGCAAAAATTAGGATAGGGATTCAGATTTGAATTAACTTAACCTTGAGGTGTTCTGGCTGATGTTTTGATTTGGCCCATTACAAAAAGAGGGGTTAGCTGTGAAAACTGGATCTTGATCAAATGCCTGGCCAGACTGCAGAGTTTGGATCCAGGATTTTGCCCGTTGAAAAGATAAGGGCTAGCCAAAAAGTTTTTGGATCCACTCTGGGTTCAGATTCTGAGCTCCCAGAAAATATTTGTATCAATGATTTCTTGCTAGGGTCCACCATCTCTATTCTAAACTTCACAAAGCTGCTTGAATCACTTAACTAATTAAACTAATCTTTGCTTACGAAGGTTAAGGTAGTTACAAAAAAAAAAGTAAATCACTAAGTACTAGAAACATTGTTCTGTGAAGGGTTATGAGACTGCTGACAATTAAAGTAATGTAATCTCATAATCTTTCCCCATCTCCCCTGACCCCTGGCCTTTTAGTCTATTATTTGTCATAATATTTGCTCTGTAAATATCCAAGAAGTTTATTGATCATCACTGTCAAACCCTTCTAATTAAGAGTGAAGTTCATTAAATAAGCACATAGAAAACAGCTACATCTGGCTGTGTGAAATGAAATGACTATCTTGTAGGCTATGAATTTGTGATTACAGAGTGAATTGGATATCAGTGCAAAATGTGTCAAAGGATTATGATTTCCTACCAGAAATGATCATTTTTACCCATCAAGCCTGCTAGCTATGTATTTCTCAGGGAAAGTGATGCAAGAAAGCAGCGTTTTTTATTCATAGTCATGAAGAGTCATTGAGTGACATGGTTTATATTTACTAATCATCATATTTTATAGACCTGGTTGCAGGGAAAAACAAATAACTACAAAACAGTGAGAGATCTTGGGCCCCAATACTGGAACTGGCTGTGTAGGTGGCCCCCAGCACTCATGCTGGGTTAGCTGCAGGCCATATAAAAGAAAGGGAATAGTGGACTGAGAGGAAAAGATGGTCAAAAGTCTTGAAAGAAGAGTTAAGGGACAAGAGAAGAATAAATATGAGACCATTGATAGATGATGCAAACACTACAGTGACTCCAACTATAGAAGACCCATTCACCCAAAAGACATTTTATTTTAGGGTATTTTTCTTATGCCACAGCTTATTTTAAACAAATACCATACAGGTAGAAATGTAATTACAATATTCCCATAAAAAGTATCTTTTTTTCATCCTTTACATAAAACTTTTAATTCCCTGTTACTTACATGAAACATGAAAAACGTAAAATTTCAGGATAGCTATTAGCCAAACACAGCATAGGAGACCTGCTGAGACCATGTCATGAACTGAAGTATAACGGGCAGTATTTGGGATTAACTGGAGGTGGTTTTGTTTTTGGGTGGTGGGGTTTGGTTTTTTTGTTGTTGTTTTTTGAAGATAAAGCATGCTGTAATAAGCTTGCAAAACATGTCAGTGACCTGTTTCTTTACCTCATAAATGAGTTTTTGTTCTACCTCAGTGATATTCAGATCTATTTAAAGTAAATTCATGGCTAAAGCTTTTAGTACTACAGACAAATTAGCAAAAGGATAAAAATGTTATTGAGTTCAATCACATACTTCTCAATCTGGAAGACTCAGGTGAGGGACATGTTACAAAAACCCAACACAAAGGACACACAATCATTTATGAAGGAAATTTTAAATGCTGTGGATTCTCTTCATTAAGCTAAACAACTCTTCCTATAAACTTATGCTTATTCTTTATTTCTGTGCAAATGATTTTCAGCAATTAAAAAGAGGGAGATGCCAATTTTGGAGGAACATAGGTAACTTTGGGATTAAAATGGTATCTTCCTCAAATGAATTTCAGTTGAGAGGTATGTTCAGATCTTTAGCTCCATTGACCCTTGTACTATAGTGAAGTAAGTATATCTTTATTTAGTGGGTAAAGGCAACTACTATATAGTGTAGCTTAAACTTCCAAAGCAATGTACAAATATTCACTAAGCAGTTACAGATTTAAATGTATTTTATAAATATCTCTCAAACTGAGACCATGACAGTACTTTAAATTTTCCCTCTGGACTGGTTCCTGTTCCTGGAGTGTCCTCCTTCCTGAAGCAACCTGTAAGCTCTGATTGCCATTAGTAGTTGGCAGAATGGCTGTGTCAATTTGCAGCCGTATTTGTTTTCCATCCGTTAGCATGTCCTTTTCAGCAGTATTTCTCCTATCTTAGTATGTGTTTCCTTGCCGAGTTCTTATTTAAATGATTAGTCTTATTTCAGTATTGACGTGTTCCTATCTGTTTCCTCTTTATATGTACTCAATGTCTCTTCCGTGCTCTGTTACTTATCATAACTCCTTTTTTCTGGATCCATAAATGGCTCCAGGGAGCAGACATATCTAAAGCAGGACATTTTCAAAAGTTCAGAGCAATGATTCAGGAGTCTGCAGGTGAATGTCAAATTGTCAAGCTAATGCTCCAAAATTTCACAAGCACTCTGATGGAATATACACTTTGTACATATGGGGCCAGTACTTATAGCAAGATGGCTTCATGGCCATGCCATTTTATTTCTTTATTCATTTCAGCTTTTTTATAGAGAGAAGAATTAATATTGCTAAAAATGTTCTATTTTAAAGTCTTTATACAGAGTAGCTCATATTTGGTGATAGTAGCTAATTTACAATGAATCACTCTTTTCCAGAGAGGCATACTTGCTATTTCACTGCTCAGCATCACCAGTAAATGGCATAAACATACAGAGAATCATAAACACAATACAATACAGCAATACAATACTCAATACTACTACTAATAATAATAATGGGCCTAATCCTGTATTCTTTGTGCTCCCCAAACTCCCACAGACTTAAAAGCAAGACCTACAAATTGGCTCCAAACATCAACATATAATATAGGGCCTGAGGCTTGCAGAACACTTGCGACTCCATTTGAAGACAATGGCAGTTGTAATTATGTAAGGCTTTGCAGGATTTAGTCAATAGCAAATAAGTGTTTAAAGACACAGAACTCTGTCAGTAGCTCAGAATGGTTAGACTAATTCATTCTTTTTTCAGAGACACAAAGATCCCCCTTTCTCCCCACAACATCTCTCCAGAAGTCATATTCTGAACCTAAGCAATGTCACTCACCCTCTTTCAAGGCCATATAGCACAACATGAAAATCATCCTTTGCTCACGTCAGGGCTTGAGAAGAAATTGGAGTTGGGCCCAAACCACACAGTTTAAATCTGGCTCCAAATCTGATTTTTTTTAAAAAAATGATTGAGCATATCTGGCAGCAGGGATTTGGCTCAGTCCCTTGTAGAACTTCTGCATAGCTAGTCTCAAAGTTTGGTTCTGGATCTAGATCAGGGGCTAGATCCAGCACCACCACTTAGGCTGAAGTCCCTCAAGAAGAGTATTTTGTCTGCCAGGAGACCTCTGAATATAAAGCTCCCCAAAGTTCAGATCTGTGATTTTTGATTCTTGATCATTTCTGAGAGAAACTTCAGTTTAGGTTTTGTGGTATGGTGTGGTGTGTTTGCTGACATCACTGGATTCTGAATTTAAACATAGCAAACCATGAAAAGATTTTTTAAAAAATCCTGCATATCTGGAACACATCAGTTCTGTTTGTGAGCCAATAGCAATAATCACTGTAGAGAGAAGAAGGGCTGTCGTCTTTTGAGGTGAGGAATGTCAGGGACTCAACTGTGAATCCTTTGCACGGCAGTGTGTTGTTTTGGTCCAGCCCAAAAAGTCGTCTTCGAAAGATTTCTGTGAGTTACTGACTCTTATAGCTGTCTTTCCAAGCGTGCTTTCTATATTATCAAAAAGAAAAGGAGTACTTGTGGCACCTTAGAGACTAACCAATTTATTTGAGCATAAGCTTTCGTGAGCTACAGCTCACATCATCGGATGCATACTGTGGAAAATACAGAAGATGTTTGTTTTTATACACACAAATCATGAAAAAGTGGGTGTTTATCACTACAAAAGGTTTTCTCTCCCCCCACCTCACTCTCCTGCTGGTAATAGCTTATGTAAAGTGATCATTCTCCTTACAATGTGTGTGATAATCAAGGTGGGCCATTTCCAGCACAAATCCAGGTTTTCTCCCCACCCCCCCGCCCCCCACACACACTAAGGTGCCACAAGTACTCCTTTTCTTTTTGCGAATACAGACTAACATGGCTGTTACTCTGAAACCTTTCTATATTATGATTTTTTAAATAAAGGATAATTGCTGACTGGATGTTAAATGAGTCTTAGGTGAATGTCAATGTATTCTTTAAGGATTTGACATGTCCCTTGCAGACTCATACACTGTAGTGATAAGATGCTGCTGCAAGCAGTAACCACTGCAATTTGTTGCATTCATTTTGCAATGCTATTTGTAAGGTTTTGGTTTAAAAGCACTGCAGAATAATTTGGACAAAACTTCTAGAAGTGTCCAAAAGAGGAATAACATGAATTTACACTTCTTTCAGAAGTAAAACTGTAGTCTGTCATGTTAGTTTAACACAACTTTTTCTGTACTACTGTCAAAGAGTCATATGCTGCCCATAGGTCTAGTCTAAACACAGTTTTTGTACTAGTATTACCTTATTTGTTGGTTGGGGGTTGGGGGAGAGGGCTTTCTTTTGTTAGCAGTATAGATATGCTGGTAGAATCTCTCGGGTGGATGCAGTTATATTGATATAATTGTGCTTATTCCTGGTCCCTGCAATTTTACACCAGTATAACTGACTCAACAATAAGGGGTGGCGGGTTGTACCGTTTTAACTATACCAGTATAATTAACGTAGTGCAGCATTTGTGTGTAGACACGGATCTACACCTGCTTTCTTCAAAAACTTTCATCGGGATGGAGGAAACAGGTTTTGGTCTTGCAGAACTGAGGTGGTTCCAGCCTCAAAGTCATCCATACCCTGAGCTCTCCGGGGATCTTGTCACTACAGATTAAAGTGGTGGGTCAGAGCATCTGCAGTGCTCATTTTGCTTCCCACACAGCTCCCAACAAAGGGGATTTGAAACTGTGAAGGCACAACTGGTCCTGGTTCAGAATAACCTGGTCTTCATGGGAGCATGGCACAGAGTGGCTGCTTCTTATTGCCACTTTTCCCCGCAGCTGCAAATTGTTTCCTTGAAGTTAGGAGAAGGAATGCAGCAGAGCTGTCGCTCTCTTTCCTCCGCTGCTTGGGTCCTTTAATGTACTGATTTTGCTACCTTCTAAATCACATAGCAGAGGGGCACAGGTGGCCAGACACGTGCCTGTTAAAATGTAGTGTGCGCTTAAGAAATGTTCCAAGGTATTTATTAGCTGAAACAGTGTAGAGTAAATTAATCAACTTCAATTTTCAAATTAAAACAATATTAAACTAAAGGGAAGCATATCTAGTTATTATAACCCAGTCCAGGCCGGTGCTAAGGTTTGGACATGGGGCATTCACTGTGCCAAAGCCTGTAACTCTACAACTCAAGCTAAAAGATTTGGGGCCAGATTTTTAAAGGTCTTTAGGTATCTGAAGATGGAGATAGGTGCCTAGCTGGATTAATAGAACCATCTAGATTCCCAACTCACATTCATTTCAATGGCAATTAGATGCCTAGGTAGCTTTGAAAATCCCACTAAATGCCCAACTATTTTCAACAATCTGGTCCTTGACCATAAGCTGGAAGGAGTAGCAGGCAGCTATCTTCTGTAGATCAGCCACAAAGAGGACATGAACACTGGACTGCACATTTTTAAAGGTTCCTCACACAATGTTAAGAGAGCTAAGTATCTAGGTTAAATTGGAAGAAAAAGATATTAACAAAAGAAATATCTGAAGCAATGATAATGGTGTCAGCCGCATACATTAATATTTGTGAAGTCATTAAAGGAAAAGAACAATGAAAACCAGACTAAGAACTGCTTTGGGTGGATCACTTACACATTTAGAAAGGTTCTGAGTATAAACCTTCTTCAAAAAAGCAAGACAGTAACCTTTTTTTGTAATGATTAATGAGGTACAAAGAATACCATGACAGAAAAGCACTACCCAAGCTATATTTTTCTGAATTTAAACAACATGGCTTATTGAACCAACCAAAAGCTCTTTATAAATCAAGGAAGTCTGCATGTACAGTACATAGTGATCTTTACATGACATTCTTTGAATTATATCACTCTTTGAAATGTATCTGTAAGATGAAGTAAAGCATAGTAGAGGGAATTCAAACCAGATAAATGTGGATTTATTTACTTATTATTGAGACAATTATAGATCAGATTTTAGTGTAAGTTTTGCCATGACTGAATAAGTCTTGGAAAATTGCATACAGCACTTTAACATTCCCCTCCCTCCACCAATTATGATACAGTTTTCAACAGTGACCCATCAGTGTTGCACAGAAAGGTGTGTTGCACTGCCCACGAGCACATGGCTAACATGTTTGTGTACCAAAAACTTTACAAATGTAGGCAGAATTTACATTCTGAATGAAGCAGGTCTCTACAGGAATACTGCTTCCATTCTCTGCACATCTAGTACCTACACATGACAGATTGTTTTGCCTGGTAGTCACAGAGCAGAGCACAGCAGTAAAAGATGCTATATGCATGTTTCTAATGGTATAGGGAAAGCTGGATGACATTCTATTATTTGAGAAGTAGCAAGAGCTCATATAATTACAGTGTCATACATATTTATAAGGCTGTATGTGCAACTTTCATGGGGACATTGCCTGACTGAGTATTTAACTGTGCATCCTTAATATTTTTGTAACATGAGCCACAATTCAGCAAAGCACTTACGCAAGTCTGGAGTTTTAAGTACATACTTAAGTGCTTACCTGAATAGGGATGGATTTAAGCACATGCTTAAGTGCTTTGCTGAATCAAGGTAATTTTTAGGAAGCATACAATATACTGTTTGAAACAGTAAGCGCAAACCCTTCAACACTTAAGCATGTGTCTAACTTTGCAGATGTGAGTAGCCGTATTGACTTCAATGGGACTACACAAGTGAGGGATTAAGTAAATTTAAGTGTTTGCAGATCTAGGGGTAAAGCAATAGGAAGTACAGAGGTGTACAATAAATTCAGATAATTGTGTGTGGATGAGTGTGTGTGCACACTCCTGCTGCATCCAGAAAATGTGTAGATTGTTTTCTTAAGCTAATGTATTTCACCAGTAGTCTTTTGGAGGTGGAAATTGAAATAATTCTTTAAAAATAAGTTCATAGGTGATGTAGTATCTACCATATTTTAAGAGGAGCATTAACAATTTCAAACCAGATTGATCTACTGTATGTGGACTTATGTTTCTCCTCCTTAGTATTTCATTGTTTCCGTATTTCTTCTGAAGAAGCCCTTTTAAAATTAAAGTGAATAACAGATCTGAATTCTTGGTAACATTATCTGATAGATCTGTTAATGAAAGATATACATTTTCTGGGAAGAGGGAAAAATCAGTGATTCATGTAAGACTTTCTAGCTTTCTATATTTTAAACCAACAACAGATTTTGTTTCCACTTGAATCACACAACCACTTTATACAGTTATTATGGACTTTTCCAAACTGCCTTGCAAAGATTTTGAGTGTTAAGAAATAAATTCCCTTATGCTTGTCACATTTGTTCTTCCCTTTAAAAAACCCAAGTATTTACAACTATTTTTAGCTGGTAGAACTATAGCAAAATAAGTATCTGCCCAAGTTAAACTTGTAATAGTGCCAATTATACAAATTATACCTTTTCTGGAATTTGCATGGTTATACTTTCTGAAAAATCCTTTCTCCTTTCTTCACATATTCTTAACACTTTAAGACCAATCTGAAAAGGTGCCGAGTGACCTCTGTGAGTTCCTGAATGCACTCAGCTCCCATCAAACCTATTAGACCTTTTAGTTCCTCTACACAACAACTCATGTACCAATGCCTGTGTGATTTAAATTGAACTATTCAGTGGTTAAAGTTAAGCATGTGTGTAATATTACACTCCATATATGGAAATATGCTTATGATATGGATATGACAAAACTGAGATGTACTTTATGAAAGATGGTTCATGTAAGGTAACCTTGGAAGGGTTATGATTTACTGAATGTGTCTACACAATTTGTATGCATGTATCATTTTTTTTTATCTGAAGCCAGGAATATTGACCATGTATCTGTATTTCAAATGTGCTGCTTTGGGAACTGTTTGACTCAGGTCAGATAGCTGTATACAGTGGGAACTGTTTGACCCAGATCACAGCAAAATAGCTTTCCAGCGAGTGTGGGGCAGGGGGGGAAGATGACAACATGAGGCATCCTCATTATCCATACAACAACACACCTGAAAACACCTGCGGAAAAAAGACTTAACTGTGGGAAGTGATGGTCCCAGGCTGGAAGGATTTTTACCCTGTGTTTAAAAAGAACAAAAACAAACAAACAAAAAACCTGGGAAAGCCAAGGCAACTTGTGCCTTAAGAATCTGCTAGCCTGTTTATCACTCAGGGTGAGAATTTGCTAATTTGTATCCTACCTATCTAGTATGTTAAACTCAGTTTGTGGCATTTGTTTATTTACTAAAGTAATCTGCTTTGTTCTGTTTGCTATCCCTTTAACCACTTAACATCTACCTTTTGTAGTTAGTAAACTTATTTTGTTTATTATTAAACCCAGTTTATGTAATTTCTAATGGTGGGGGGCAAGAAGTCATGCACATCTCTCTTCACATTGAGGAAGAGGGCAGATTTTTATGAGCTTGTGCTGCACAGATTTTTCTATACAGTGCAAAACAGTATTACTTTGGGTTTATCTCCCAAAAGGGGTGTGCACGTGAGTGCTGGGGGAGTCCTCTCACACAGAGCTGAGAGGCTCAGTGAAATCCCAGTACATCAGGTGGCAGGCCAGAAGGGGGGTCCAACCCATCACAATGTGCTTTGGTGGATGGGGGCTGAGTGTTCATCACCTTTATCTTTTTCTTTCATAAAACCAGCTCCCTGACTACTCTTATCAACCCCGGATCTTTATTCCCCATCATTCCTGCTGTCTGGCACAATTATCTTCTGCTTTTCATAGCAGGCAAAAAGTTGCATCACCGTCCCAGGGCTATCAAGCGCAATTTCAGCTACTAAATATGTGTTGGCTAGCCAGATATGCTTCAGAGTCATGCTGCTTACTCTGCTTCCCTTGTTGTTTGTGCTGGTCCATTCACCTGTCTGGGTTCCTCTCCTTTCCCATCCCTAATACTCCAGTTCCACATGTAAAGCTGGGTGAGTAATGGATTTTTTGGTTTGCTGGTAATTCCGAAGAATGGAAAAGTGTAGTTGTTACCTGAAACGTTTTATTTTTCCCTCGAAATTTTTGACTAATGAAAAAGTCAGAAAACATTCTGAGTTCTGTTAAACAAGGAATTTTGGTCAACCTGACTCAGTTTTTCATTTCAATTTTGGGCATTCCACTGCAAGCAACCGAAGTTTAGATTCACCAAATGGCCGGAGGAGGAGGAGGAGGTGATGGTGCTGCTGCTGTCCTCCTTATAATTTTTAGGTCAGTGTGTAGAGTTCTCATCTGGGCTGTGAGAGACCAGGTTCAGTTTTGCCCTCTGTGGGGCATTCTGTTATGGGTCTTTCTCAACTTCTGCTGTTGAAGCTGTTCTACTGTGGATAAATAATGAAGTAGTCATTGGAGTAGGGACTTGAACTTGGGGGTCCCATCTGAGTGCCCTAACCCCTAGGCTAGAGAATCATTCTCTCTTACAATGAATAGTCATTGTGCCAGGGAAAGAGTGGGGCTGCCACCAGTCTTGATTAGTGAACTGTGGGAAATGCAGGAATGCCACAATCTGTTTCTGACCTTTGGGACTGTCAGAAGCACATCCTCCCCTCCCCCCATCCTGCTGCTGTAATGTGTTATGTTTAGCGCTGTTCCCATATCCAAGGGTTAATATATGCTCTTTACTCAATTGTGGAGGATGCCATTAATAAGTTATTTCCAGTTTTAGAGTAATTACAAGGTTTCAAAGATCTTCCCTACACTTACAATGGGGACTACTGCTAGAGCCAGTAATATCTCTAGAATATTTTAAAAGAGCATCCACTCTCTGTACAATTTTCATGGAGTATTTGGCTGCCTGTCACTTTCTGTAGAAATTGTGGAACATAGTCTGTGCTCACATATATTCCAGTTCAGGTAGGTGCTTAAGTACGTGCCTAGCTCTAAGCATGTGAGTAGTCTATCCTTTGGGGTTGGAACTCCTTCGATCCTTAAAGTTAGGCACAAGTTTAAATAATCTCTTGAAATGAGACTGTCATGATATGGATCTGACCATCAAAGAGCCTACAGGTGTTAATGTTAATGTATTGTTAAATTACAAAGAACTTGATAGCAATGGTAAACTTAGTCAGTTGAAACAATGAGAAGTCCTTGTGGCACCTTAGAGACTAACAAATTTATTTGGGCATAAGCTTTTGTGGGCTATAACCCACTTCATCAGATGCATGGAGTGGAAAAAAGTAGGCAGGTATAAATATACAGCACACAAAAAGATGGGAGTTGCCTTACCAAGTGGGGGGTCAGTGCTAACGACACCAATTCAATTAGGGTGGATTATAGCCCAAGAAAGCTTATGCCCAAATATATTTGTTAGTCTCAAAGGTGCCACAAGGACTCCTCGTTGTTTTTGCTGATACAGACTACCACGGCTACCCCTCTGAAATTAGTCAGTTGAGTTCGTTTTTAAACAAACTTTAGCAAGTTGCCCCACTAATTTATAACAGATGGATTTCAAAGGCTTCCATGTTGAGAGCAGAAACAAAGCTGCTCTGTACCACTGTAGTTTGAAGAACTAGGTAAACCTTTGCCAAAAAGATCCTAGGTTCCTTTATAAACCTAACTTTCATGAGCAAGTGACAAGAGTCATCAGTGCTTCTCAAAGTGAATAATCAATTTCAGGTCTCAAAATCCTGTTAATTTGCGGGGGTTTCATGGATAATATATTGCATGCGTAAAGCATTTTAGAAATACTGAAACTTAATTTTCCTATGAACTGTGAAGCCTCAGTTCCTTTTCCACTGTTCTTTTCTTTGTTCTAACAGTCTCCATGGATGCTGCAGAGGAAGGAGGAGGAGAGCACAGAATTATGCTGTGGTAAGCCATTTTTGTAATGAGTCGTCTCGGTCCCTTTTTCATTCTGGAATGGCTCACTGTCATCACTTTCAAAGTCATTTAATAGCTGTACTAGACCTAAATCAAAACTTATGTTCATATTTTTTACTCGATAGTTGTACCGAAGGCTTGAGTCAGCATTGATCATGGTTGAGTGCAGACAAATTCTGCAGTGGCTCCCACACAACTTGGAAAATGTTACTGCTTTCACTTTTGATACAGTACAGCCACTTTCTTTTCCCCTAAATCCCACCTGATATACAGGTGCCAGTTTTTAACTATTAGAATGTTCTTGTTTGTAAATTCATGTCACAGGTGTTAAAACATTTGTCTTCATGGAGACTTGCATTATAATGAGTGCTTGATACACATTGTTTTACAGTTTATATATACAGTCTGGATTTTGTGCTACTGTGTTTCAGTGGAATCAGAATATTGTCAGTAACTCATGAAAAGAAATGGGAGAAGAGAGTTCTAAAAGTAAGAGCCCAGGGAAGAGAAGGAGAGAGTGAAAAAATATAAAAGGGGAGATGCCCTGTAGAAAGGAGAGATTGGATGAAAGTGAAGAAGAGGATAAAGCAGAAAGAAGGAGAAAAGGACAGCAAAAAAAAAAAAGAAAAGGTAAATGAAGAGGTGTGAAAAGGACAGATAACAAAGGGGAAGTGAGCAGAAGGATCGGTCAGGAAATCTCTTCCCAATTGAGAGAGAGGCAGCAGATGGGAAACTATGGGCCTTAGTAAATGAAGCAGAACAGGTCCAGTTCCACTGTGTGCTGGTGCAGGAACTGGGTGAGGGGATGCCCACCCCCTGCATGCTGTTAAACCTCATTCTGTAGGGGCTTCAGAATGAAAAAATTAGTGTGATTATCACTACATAGATAACAAGGTTCTAGCATTGCATACTATTCTAGGCCTGCAGATGGAGGAGTGGATATGGCAGGTGAGGTTGCTACTCACCTGCCTGGGGTGAGAAGGATTCCTTTTCCCTCAGCTCATGAGCAACTCACCAATGAGAAGCCTAGCTGCTTAAGATGTGCATTGGGCCAAACTATAGCACTTGGATACCACAGTGATAAATGCCTTAGATTTCTGGTTCTCAACTTTTAACCACCTGAGATTTCAGGTGAGATTTCACTGTTGTTTGCTGTGACCTTCTCAGGGGACTATGGGATTACATTCTTGGCAAGCAACTGAATGATCTCGTTCTGGGTGCTGCTACAGGGAAATGTTTATGTATGATGGTTGGTTGGAGTTCTAGGGAGGGTGTGTCTGTGTAGGGTGTGCTGGAGTATGTGGAAGTGGTACGGAGTCTGTGGACCGTATCAGCGGCTGGTGTGGATTGCTGGTGCTGAGTTGGGGCTGGGATAGAAGTGAGAGCTGTTGTGGGATTGGCTGGGAGAGTGATGAAGCACCAGTGTGTGCGTGCAGCCATAGAAGCATGAGGAAAGGGGAAGAAGGTATTCCAAGCAATTTTGCCTTATAACATTATTCTTTAAATGTAGACAAGAGTTTATGGCAATCAGAGCACTTGAGTTAGGTGAGTGGGAGAAGCCTGTTGCTTCAATGAGAGATCTATAGATGAGATCAAGGACACAGGAGGGAACATGCAGCGAAGTGTTGAGATTTGTATAGGACAAACAGGAGGGAGGCTGTAGCCAAAACAATCTGGAAACAGTGCGGCTGGGTAAGTGGTCTATACAGTTTTAATATTTGAAATGTGAAGTAATGAGTCTGAGAGTGAACAATGACAAAGGGGATTATATATTAAATAGGCACAGCTGTGAGACTGGGCACAGGTTCTGAGATAAACTAAAAATCACTAGCTCAATGTCTGACAGCAGTAAAGAAAACAGAGTCCTTAGATGAACGCAAATCTGGAGATGATGTAGCAAGATACAAAGAGCTAGTGAGACTTCACCTGGAGTATTGTACACAATTCTACAGATTACTGAACATGGGACAAAGATCTAGAAAGGGAAATAAGGAGTAAGGGTGATGAATCACCTCTGGGGTGTATTTATTAGAAAAGGAGATTATGGGGGGATGTGTTTGAAATGTAGACTGCCGAAAACATATGAAGCTACAAATTTCTATGCAGTTTATTTAGTTAAATGTCATGCATTTTTAAACACTTCAGCCCAGGAAAACAAACTTTTTTAAATCAATCACTGCATTTCCTATAAATGTCAACTGAGTTTTATAGTCTAGAACAGTGTTTCTCAGCCCTTAGACCGCTTGCGGCCCAATCAGCACGCAGCTATGGCCCATGTGACCTCCTCAGGGTATACAGATAGTAGTATATATATTGTGTGGATGCCACCCTCATAACACATAGCTGCATATGTGGCCTACAACAATAAATAGGTTGAGAATCACTGATCTAGTGGTAACATGGGCTAATGGACTAAACATATTCCTTGCAGTGGCTATTTCATGTGCAAAGCAGCTGCACAACTGGCTTACATTCTTACCTAGAATTCAGCTCTCCCCTGTCCCCTTTCAGCCTGGGGAAAAGGAATATGTGCTGTGTGATCCTTGGCCACCACTATACTCCCTTCCGAGCCGCTGTAGTTGGGTGCACTCAGAGCACCTCTGAAAGTTCTCTAACTTGCACCAGGAGCCAGACTAGATACTGGACACTTGTAGGATGGTGGGGAGGGCATATAGACGGTGTACAGCCTCCTTTACGCACACCAGGTCCTGTACTGAGCAGAAAGTTCAGCTACACCCAAGGACCTTGCCCTGTGGGTTCTTATTCCAGTTAGTTTACTGGCTCAGTATAGGGCCTAATTCCATCCTCTTTACTCATGTTAATCATCACCTTATTCCTTGAGTAATCCCATTAATTTCAGTGGGACTGCTTGGGCAGAAAGGTACTGGGGGTGAAGTGGAGGTGGAGCACAGGATAGGGCAGAATCTAGCCCTCTAGCATTTGTGTGTCTTTGGGAATAATGAAAACAGGAGTAATACTCCCCTCTCCTACAGCGGCATTGTGGGGAGTATTTTAATGTTTGTAAGGAAGCTCATAGTTGTAATGTGCTACCTACTTGCCAAGTATTTAGGTATATTTGAATGTTAGTTTTCATGAGTACTTTGCAGTTCTTGAGAAAAATGCCCTCTATCCCTCCAGAATATATCATGCTGTGTTTTATGCAGTACATTTATTACCTGGTTATTTTTTAATATCAACTTTACTGTTTTGAAATAGTTTGATTTATGTTTATTTACATGGAATACTCTTCACCTTCATCTCCTGAGTTGGTCCTAATGCTCATCTGCCCTATTGGTCCATTCACCGATATCCTTTTATTGAAACCTAAATTGGATAACACAATATAAATCATCCACACAAACAATCAAATTAAACAATACATAAAGGAAAGGGAAGGTGAAAATAGGAAAAAAGTAAAACTTGCTATAAAGCGGTAAATTGTTAACCTTAGCAATCTTGCTTTCGGGAATATTTTTCCATGGTTTTGACGACACTCTAGAAATTTAAAACTATGAAACCAAAATTGAGTGTAGTGTGGCTTATATTGCATTCCACTGAGTTATTTATTTAGATTCTGCAAACAACAATGTACATGCTTAACCTGAAATACATGAATAATCCTACTGGAGTCAGTGAGACTACTCACGTGCTTTAAGTTACACATGTCCAGCATCAAGGGCTTAGTTTGCAAATATTTGTGAAATAGAGGAAGACTTGATGTCCTTCTGGTACAGCACATCAAAGATTAAATAGGAAAGGAGCTTCAAAAGGGTTATATGCTTCCCCAATAAGACTTCTTTTTAAAAAAAATTCACTACATTCCAGATAGGTCTCCACTACAGTCGAAAGGTCTGACTACAGCATGTGGAAACAAATACAAGATAGCTTTGATTGAGAGAACTGGCTAAACGTAGTCGTTAAGCCGTAGCAGCACAGGTGCCAGCATGGAGCGGCCTCCCAAGGGTAACCCCATCCAGGACACTGGGTCCATCGTTCGGTGGCTAGCCCCTGCCATTGCCTGTGCTGCTGCAATTTTTTTAGTGAGCTAGCTAGATCAGAGCTCGCCGAGGTACAGCTACACATGCTGCAGACCTCTCCCAGACTGCAGTGTAGATATACCCTCTATTATAGGCTCAGGTCGATGAGAAGATACCGCTGTAAAGGGTGTATATATGTGTGCATGCACGTGCACGCATTTCCTTCTGCTGCCTGACCCCCAAGCACAAGATGAACACAGAAAATAAAACAAAACTGTTTGGAATATTTTTTTTAACCAAAAGAAACTATAATAACAAAAGGTACTCTGAAAAACAAAACCTAGTTTGGAAAGCTTAAAGGACACTGTCAACTTGTTTTAAGACACTCAGCCAGCCACATTTAAGCATAAAAAGTCAATGTATGGAAGAAACATCATTCCAATAATATTATTAGAAAATGCAGAGCTGGCTATTCCCACAATTCCACCTCATTAAGCTCAAGAACATAGCCCATAAGAACAGTCTGTTCAGTAAACTGCATTGCAGTACCATGGATGAATATACTCCTCTGAAAACCTGGTTCTCCTTTCTTCTGCCAAACTCTTAAAGTTTCTATGCATCATCCACCTGGAAATACAGTAATTATTCTCGGAATTACTATATATGTGGCTCTGGAATGAAGACATTAGACATTTCCATAGGAAATATAATAAGCAAAGTGTTCATAGTAGAATAACTGAGAGATCATCTCAGGATTTCCTGCATACAAAACTCCAAAGGGAGATGCTCATGAACATACTTAAGCAAAGTGGGAAAAGAATCATCCTGCTGCTTTTTCCAACAGTAAAGGATTAAGACTTTCAAAAAGTTTGCACAAAATTGGTTAATTATGGCTGTTCACTTTTACTATACTCCCTATGCTATATATAAGGAGAATTAGTGCAAAAACAACACAAACACACACAAAACACTGGCCAGAGTAGGTATCGCTTAGTGCACAGTAGGCTGGAGGTCTGTTCATTAACACCTTGGCTTGCTGGGCACACAGTCTCCATGTAGACAAGCCTGTAATCTTGAGGAATGAATTGGCAAGGAGGTAAAGGAATAGGAGAAGCATATATGGTTCACAAAGATAGCATGTTTATCTGTGGCCATGCTACTCCATGAGGCATAAAGACTCCAAACTAAAGGACATAAGAAAAGAAAGCCCTGCGGGAGATTTATACTTATTTAGCACTGGCTACAGTGTCACTTAACAAGCCTGCATTTCTGATGCAAATAATTTAACAACACCACCAGCTTTGTGTGGGACAGAAATAAATCTGGTTAAAAAATAAGGAGGGCCTCCCATAAAAAGAGGCAATTGAGAGGGTGTGGCAGGGAATGGTAGAAATGCCAACAGAAAGCAAATATTTTTAAATGCACACATTATTTCTCTGTAGAGGCTCAAGCCTGCTTTTTTTAAAGCACTAAAATGATCTCTGAGGTGTTCTGCCACAATCTTCTACTACGGCCTAGAAAAAAGAAGATTCAAATCACTGTAGTACCTAGGGCAAAAGCATTAATGCAGCGGATTGTCTCTCCACCCCCTACTCTAAGAGACTGAGCATGGTTGTTAACATTAAAAGCTGAACAATGTACGGTTTTAGTACCAAACATTTGTGTACTCCTTTGTGGCTTATATCTCAGAAGTCTATTGCTGCCAAAAAGCAAGGGGAGGGGACAAAACAAGCTATCTCTGCCTAACAGGCTATATTGTAGAGAGAATGCTGTAATTAAGTAGAAGAGTGATTAAATGGAAGAAATCTAGCTCTGGTTCGTCCATCAGATCAGAGAAAAGGAAGTCCCTGGCAGAATATTACTAATGAGCAGATGTAGAATTTTTTTTTTAAAATACACAAAAGGAGAGCTGACTTTCACAATTCATGTATAGTATCTGCAGGGCTTAGAGAGAATCCTGTTGCCATACATGGAGAAGTGTGACAAAGGAGAAGTGCTGCAGCTCACTTTGCATCTGCTCCTGTCTTTAATTAAAGTGGGCTGGAACCAAAGTGTAAGTTTTAACCACACCTGAACTTCCACAGACATCTCTGTGGCTGGATATTTCTCTTATGAATGATTGGGGTGGACCCTCTACTCATTTGTGAGCAAGTGATACCACATGTGAATAAGCATAGTCATACTGGGAGGGCTCACAAAACTACCTCTATCCTGGCTAAACACCCCTACGTTTGGCTCTGGGAGTTTGGGAAGAAGAGTGACAGGAATGAAAGAGGAGCTAGAAGAGGGAGAAAGTCAGTAAGGAGTTCAAAACTAATTCAGCTGAGTCCTCAAAGTAAGAAGCAGTAGCAGGCAGGAGAAGGGAAAACAGTTGGTAGGAATAATGATGATCAAGCGCCAGAGATACATTGCCTGGAGACACTGAACACATTCCAGTTCTAAAACATAAACCAGAGTATCTGAAGTATGATCAGATATTAAGGGTGGGTGATCATTGCCTGGGGAGAAATGTCCACCTATAAACAGACCATAAGGACACATACCAAGGGATGCTCACTAACACACCACCAAAGGACTGCTGTTTTTGTGACTGGCAGTAATTGTAGTGAACAGTGGTAGACGATACATGAGCTTAATGAATTATCTTAGTAGATACATGAAATAATGCTAAATTGGATTCTTAACACAGCAGGTCTCCAGAGTCCTGCAGCAGGGCAAATAAATCAGATTGATGGGATAGGTAACCACATACTTTACAAACAGTGCTGTAAATGTAACCAAAATTCACAACTGTGATGAATGATGGGAGATACCAATGCAAAACAGAGACAAGTGGACTCAGTCCAGGCACATGAAAAGTATATTAAACAATAACATATTTCTGTATGTGCTAATGAGGAATAGAGAGTCATGGTCAGTTAAATGACCACAGCCATTCCATTAGGACCACACTTGTACATGAATGTGCAATTACTTATGTGAACGTGACTACATAAAATTGAATTAAGTCTGCTAGACAGCAAAAATCTGGTTTATGTATTTTCCTTTCATCCAGGAAGAACACATTTTTAGATTTGGGGTCCACAAAATAACCAGATATAATGTTATTTCTTATGCAACAAAAAGGAACAGTTTTAAAGATCCTACAGTTTTCTAGGCTATTTATCCTGTGTTGTGTCTATTGTCTTAATATGCTCTCCAACCTTTCCCTGAGAGTGCGCCTCAAGGATTTCTTTCAGCACTCACCCTATTATGAAGGTGAGATCATTCAATCAGTAAAAGAAGCCAGAGCATGTGACTAATGGGATGGAATCACACAGCAGTAAAATAAACATATTGAACATACAATTTGCAAAAATCCACAAGATGAAGTTTTTCCTCATTGAAAGTTTGCCAACTAAACTCTGGAGAAGATTTTCAAAATCAAAGTCTGTACTTGAACAATTCACAAACAGAATAAGGAGTGAGACTAATTTTAATTGTTTGCCCCATTCTAACATCTGTCATAGCCCTGGTCTACACTACGGGGTTAGGTCGAATTTAGCCACGTTAGGTCTATTTAAAAATGACTGTGTCCACACAACAAACCCCATTCCGTCGACTGAAAGGGCTCTTAAAATTGACTTCTGTACTCCTCCCCGACAACTAAAATCGACCTTGCTGGGTTGAATTTGGGGTAGTGTGGATGCAAATCGACAGTATTGGCCTCTGGGAGCTATCCCAGAGTGCCCCATTGTGACTGCTCTGGACAGCATTTTGAACTCTGATGCACTAGCCAGATACACAGGAAAAGCCCTGGGAATGTTTGAATTTCATTTCCTGTTTGGTCAGCATGGCGAACTCGGCAGCACAGGTGACCGTGCAGTCCCCCCAGAATCGCAAACGAGCTCCAGCATGGACCAAAAGCATCTGTGCAGGCTGAATTCCTATCAAAAAGAAGAAATGCAAATATATATGCCAAAATCTCACAGGGCATGTTGGAGAGAGGCTACAACAGGGACACACACAGCAGTGCCACGTGAAAGTTAAGGAGCTCAGGCAAGCCTACCAAAAGACAAAGGAGGCAAACGGTCTCTCTGGGTCAGACCCCCATACATGCCGATTCTATGATCAGCTGCATGGCATTCTGGGGGGGACCCTACCACTATCCCACCACTGTCTGTGGACACCTGCAAGGGGAGAGTCTCATGCAACAGGGAGGAGGATTTTGTGGATGAGGAAGAGGAGAAGAATGCGCAGCACGCAAACTGTGAATCCCTTCTCCCCAGCAGCCAGGACCTTTTCATCACCCTGGAGCCAATACCCTCCCAAGGCGGGATCCCTGACCCTGTAGCCGGAGAAGGCACCTCTGGTGAGTGCACATTTGTAACTACAGTACAGGGTTTAAAAGAAATAGTGTTTAATGTTTGATTTGCCCTGAAGAATTGAGCCAGTACAGCTACTGGAAAAGTCTGTTCACATGTCTGGGGATGGAGTGGGAATCCTCCAGGGACATCTCCATGAAGCTCTCCTGGAGGTATTCTGAAAGCCTTTCCAGAGGGTTTCTGGGGAGGGGTGACTTATTTCGTCCTCCACAGTAGGACACTTTATCACACCAAGCCAGTAGCAAGTATTCTGGAATCACTGTAGCACAAAGCATGGCAGCGAATGGTCCTGGGTTTTGGTCGCTTTCAAGGAACATTCGGTCTATATCTTTCTGTGTTAGCCTCAGTAGAGTGATATCATTCATTGTCCCCTGGTTGAAATAGGGAAATTTTTGTAAGGGAACAGTAAAAGGACCCTGTTCATGCTGGGCAGTTTGCGCTTGGCTAAAAGGGATAATCCCAGAGAATAGCCACGTGGCGGGGGGAGCGGAGGCAGGACGTGATGGTGAGGCTAATGGGGGACCAAACAGACATGATGAAGAGCTGCAGGAAAGCCAACAAGAGCACAGAGCCCCGCTGCATCCACTGTATAACTACCTTGTCCATTATCTCTCTCTTTTTTTTTTACATTAATAAAGAAAGAATGCATGGTTTCAAAACAATAGTTACTTTATTTCGAAGGGGCGAGGGTGGTTGGCTTGCAGGGAATTAAAATCAACAAAGGAGGCGGGTTTGCATCAAGGAGAAACACACACAACTGTCACACTCTAGCCTGGCGCGTCATGAAACTGGTTTTCAAAGCCTCTCTGATGCGCAGCATGCCTAGCTGTGCTCTTCTAATCGCCCTGGTGTCTGGCTGCTCAAAATCGGACGCCAGGTGATTTGCCTCAACTTACCACCCCACCATAAACGTCTCCCCCTTACTCTCTGATATTACGGAGCACACTGCAAGCAGCAATAACAATGGGAATGTTGGTTGTGCTGAGGTCTGATCTAGTCAGCAAACAGCACCAGCGAGCTTTTAAACATCCAAAGGCACATTCTACCACCATTCTGCACTTGCTCAGCCTATAGTTGAACTGCTCCTTACTACTGTCCAGGCTGCCTGTGTATGGCTTCATGAGCCATGGGAGCAAGGGGTAGGCTGGGTCCCTAAGGATAACTATTGGCATTTCAACATCCCCAATGGTAATTTTCTGGTCTGGGAAGTAATACCATTCTTGCAGCTGCTCGAACAGCCCGGAGTTCCTAAATATGCGAGCGTCATGCTCCTTTCCTGGCCATCCCACATTGTCGTCAGTGAAACATCCCTTGTGATCCACCAGTGCTTGCAGCACCATTGAGAAGTACCACTTGCGGTTTATGTACTGGTTGGCAAGGTGGTCCGGTGCCAAGATGGGGATATGAGTTCCGCCTATCGCCCCACCACAGTTAGGGAACCCCATTGCAGCAAAGCCATCCAGTATGACCTGCACATTTCCCAGAGTCACTACCCTTGATAACAGAATGTCAATGATTACATTGGCTACTTGGATCACAGCAACCCCCAGAGTAGACTTGCCCACTCCAAACTGATTCCCAATTGACCGGTAGCAGTCTGGCATTGCAAGCTTCCACAGGGCTGTTGCCACTCTCTTCTAAACTCTCAGGGCAGCTCTCATCTTGGTATTCCTGTGATTCAGGGTGCGGGAAAGCAAGTCACAGAGTTCCAGGAAAGTGGCCTTACACATGTGAAAGTTTCGCAGCCACTGTGAATCATCCCAGACCTGCAACACTATGCGGTCCCACCAGTCTGTGCTTGTTTTCCTGGCCCAGAATTGGCGTTCCACTGTAGCAAGCTGCCCCACTGCCACCAGGATGTTCCAATTGCCACAGCCCATGCTTTCAGGAATGTCTGTGTCCATGTCCTCATCAAAATTCTCCTCGTGCTGGCATCTCTTAGCCCAGTTCTGCATATAGTCCAGGATAGTGCGCGAGGTGTTTACAATGCTCACAACAGCAGAGGTGATGGTGAGCTGAGCAGGCTCCATGCTTGCCATGGTATGGCGTCTGCACGGGTAACCCAGGAAAAAAGGCGTGAAACGATTGTCTTCAGTTGCTTTTACAGAGGGAGGGGCGACTGATAACATGTACCCGAAACCACCCGCGACAATGTTTTTGCTCAATCAGGCATTGGGCACTTAACTCAGAATTCCAATGGGCAGCGGAGACTGCGGGAACTGTGGAATAGCTGCTCACAGTGCACTGCTTTGTAAGTCGATGCTAGCCATGGTAGTGAGGATGCACTCTGCCAACTTAATGCACTTAGTGGGGACGTACGCAGTTGACTGTCTAAAATCAATTTCTATAAAATGGACCTAATTTCATAGTGTAGACATACCCTAAAGTCACCATGTGGCCATCATGTACGCTCAGAGATACGCTATTGGTTCAAACAGCAATAGATAAAATTGCACTGTGGAACTTGTAATGCATGGAAGCAAGGTCCACCTATTAACTTAGTGCATGGCAGGCTACAGTGCTGTACATTCACACTCTAGCTCATGCTGTGCCCCAACTCTCCATGTAAACGAAGCCCTAAGGATTCCTTTTGCTCTTGCTCACTGTACAATTTTGGACCTAAGAAATGCAAAATTGAGCATAGCGCAGATGCTGAAAACTTCATGGAACACCTACATGGAGAGGAAAGAGAAGGACTTCAGAAGTGTCCCTAAGGTAATTTTCATCTGGGGGATTCTGAGGAGCTCTCTTCCTCTCTTTTCTGCAATTGACATGTAGGGTTGGGAAGTAAAGAGGTAATCAACTGCAAGATTAGTTCTGATTTCTCCCAGCTGTCAACTCCACATGGCCAATTAAGTCAGTCTCTAATGGTAACTTGGTAAGGAGCTAATAGCACATCACAGATACACTCCTTTCCTAGGTGCATGTACTCCAGAACTTTTTTGCAAGATTTCCATGTTCAAGTTTTAAGCCATTGGAAGCTATAAACTTGGGAGAATACTTCTCCCTTGTATCCCCTCCCTTGAACATCTTGGGAAAAAAACTCCAAATTATAGCCTAGACATAACTTGTATCCAGATCTAAACACCGCATCTTCGGATTCTCTCTGCTAACCTGATTATCCGCTAGCTATATATAAATATACACACACATCATATTAATATGTATTATCGATACCATATATATGTTTGTGTGTACGCATTAAGCACTACTAACAATAAGCATAACTATTGTAATAGTGACATAACCTAAATTAGCTTACACTATAATTCTGGTCACTTATGCTAAGTATACCATAACACCTTACATATGCTGTAATAAGAATTTGGCATAAGCAGGTAGGAAACTGATCAAAATCAAGGTATATTTCTGTGTCTTAGTACAGGCCAGAGAAGTGCCTTCATGGACCAATACCGAAATGCTAGTAGTATATATATATTTTTTTTTTTAAAAGAAGGCTAAGGAAGGAACAAAGCAACGAGTTAGGGAATTGAAACAAATGGGCTGGATTTTAATGATGTGAAACTTGTAAAATCATCATAAACAATACCAGCTGAAATGTCTAACTTTGGGAACACACCTTCTGTGTAAGGTAAATGTGACAGTGCTGCAGGAGACTGGTATCATATAGAACCTTTCCCCTGTGCTATATTATTAGTATTGGCATAGAGCAATCAACCTGACTGACACTGGTTCTTTGGCCTCTTGAATATATATTTCATAACGAACCACAGTATGGTCAAGGCATTGACTATACAATTTGTTAACAATAGATAGAACCACAGGCTAGTAAGTGGGATTGATATTGGCTGTTGAATTCTAGGTATCTGTTTGGACAACAGTCTCTTCCCGCCATATTTTATCTCCCCATGTGCATCCCAAGAGTCACTGAGTAACCAAGGATGCAAAAATTACACTAGTTTATTTTGGGACAGGTTTGTAACTTTAAAGTTGAGTTTCCAATAGCAGAATTATTTCACACAACATAAATTTTATTCTTTTCACACAGTAAGATGACACATTTTACACATTTTTAGAATTACATGTGAGAGAGGTTAGTCAAAGCTAAGAAATAACATTTGTCAGAAACAAATCTGATGCTGATGTATACGTTTAAAACAAGTCTCTTACTCAATTCTTGTTTTTACTCTTAGACATAGATCTTTGTTTTTTCTCTCCTCTCTCAGTTGGAATCAGAATTGTATGAACAACTCCTATATAATCATAGATGCCTCTAAGCAAAAGCAGCTTATAAACAAACAAGAAAAAATTAGACTATATATCTAGGGCCTTATGTACTTTGTGGCAAGCTAGATTTCTATTCAACAGCAAGACCCCTGACTTTGGTGGCAATGCAAGTTCAGGAAACTGGAAATTTGCAACAGTTTCAGGAATACTAAAAACGAGAGCTTTATTGACTTAAATATGAAAATGAATATTGGCACAGTATCCTGATGTTATTTAGTTTAGTTTAGGAGTCTCAACATGCTTCAAATGTTTGTGTTGACAACTAGAGATGATTGGGAATTTTCTGACATAACAGGTTTCCATTAGAAAATGCTGATTTGTTGAACTTGAAATGTTTCCAGAAAAGTATGGGGTTCAATGAACCATGGGCCAGGTTACAGTGGTGAGACAGCTGGCCCAGGAAACTGGAAGCCCAGGGGACCCTTGCCCCAGGGCAGTCTGCATGCCAGGGTTGCTCTGGAGCTACAAATCCTGGAAACTCTGGCAACTGCTGTCTGAAATTAACGTGATAGTCAGTTTCATTTCTGCCCACCACTGAATAGCATCAGTGATACTGACAAGAATCTTGTCAATTTCAGTTAGCAGTTGCTAGGGTCCCAAGGAGAATATTTCACTTCAGAAATACCATCTATCAGTGTTCTCCAACACACAAATTTTATAATTTCTTGTTCATGGGGAATTTCAAAGTGTCAAAATTTCCCACAAACCGAAAATTCCAAGTTTCAGCCAGTTCTGTTGATATTCTGCAGTTTCATTATAGAAATTGTCTAGTTGGTAGCTGGAGCTTTTGGCCACTGGGTAAAGGACAGTTTTGAGCAGCTGGTATCCAGAAAGACCTGTGGGTTTGGGATTTTTGGATGAATAGATTATTTGGATGATTCTATTACAGGTGGAATAGTTAAGCACTGATAGTTAAAATGCCATGTCTCAGATTGAAGTTGAGATGAGAGGGGATGCTTCACATCTAAATTATTTCAGATTTTCTTCATACTCAGGAAAAAAAACACAGTACCAGTTTACCTGTGATTTCGAAGATTTTTATGCCACATGGTTTTCAGCAATAAGGATCAGAAGTTTCATTTGGATACAAAAGTTTAGATTCTTGTGTTTAATTTTGCAACAACTGAAGCAGATTCTATTAGTACAGTATTATAGAATACATGGGTTCCTTGTCTATATAAGATTCTAGGGCACCCTCCCCAAGTTAATATATGCATCCATATCCACTCACCTGAAGATGGTGAGGGAGTCCAATAGAAAGCATTCACAAATGTAGGTGTTGACTACTTCTTTTTATCAGTTGGCTTCTTACTAGCTGATCTCACAATCTCAGAATTACAAGGCATCATCAATTCACAGGGGGCCAAAACAAACCGCCGTATTATTTCCTTGCTACCTAGCCTCACTAGAGAAATTTGAACTGGAGCAGATCCCTAGAATGAGTTGCCATGGCATTTTTCATATAACTCTGCCCCAAGTTTGCAAATTGCATTGGCCTTCAAGTCTGAAGCAATGGATCAAAGGGATACATTTGTGTTCATCTCCTAAGTGTTTTAGGATGACAGCTAACAGGTATCATATGTCAGTAAGGCATTCAACCATTGATTCCATTGTAATATTGGATCTCCTAGTAATGAAAAAGTGATAGTCATTATCCTCATTGTCAATATTATGTTTCCTGTGATTAATACAGAACAAAAAGGCTCAACATGCATTTAGTAAACACAAATTTATTTGTCCAGAATAGGTCTGTCAATAGCCTACTTCCTGCTCAGGGCCCCTGCTCGCTTAGCATTCTTAAAGGGACCATGCCCAAGAACGTAATGAATCTTTCACCTACTGTGAATGTTGACTCAAGCCCCAGCAATAATCAATTAATCAAAACCTTAACCGTCCAAGGATTAAAGAGACACAAACCTCTTGTTTCTAGCACAATAAAATATTCCAGTAAGAAACAATGGCCTAAATACCCTTACAAGTCAGAAATGGATTTAAAGTGTAAACCATTAACAGATACTCTGTACCCACACATTGTGCTCAATTCCCCAAACCATTTGTTAAAAGGAACAGGTTCCTTTGTCAAAGCAAATATACAATTCCTATTTTAATAAATAAAAACTGGTGCCTTTCAGCTCTTCTTTAGAATATTGTCTGCTATATGTTTCCCTAGGATGAGGGCATTAGACAATGTGCTATAACAGAATTCCACCTGATCTTATTGATGCTTTCCATTAGCAAACTCCAAGTCCAGCTAATTTATCTAGCTTAAACCTTGTTGTTAGGAGAGGTGAAGGTTGCCATCCCCAGATCCAACTTTTGGAGTTGCATTTAAAGTTACAAAAACTTGATACTGGACAATCTGGATTGAAACAACCTCATCGGAGGCTTATGCTCATACATTGCATTCTTGTGTCATACAGTTTACTGGGCTACGAAATTATAGTCTGTTTCTATACCATTCAGCAGTTCATCTCACTCCTTCTTCTCAAGGGCCAAATTTCAAGGATACATGAACACATACATCAAATTACTGATGTATTTTATACTCTGAGTGATCAGAAGAGAAGGGTGTAGCTAGAGAAATAACCAATAGGAGCATGAATGAGTACATAAGATAAAGGAGAGGGGACAGGCTATTATTTGCCCATCATCTGATACACTCTCATTGGTTACTACAACTTCACCTATGGTGCATTAATTATGCCAACGTACACTCATGGTGATTTACCATTGAATATCTTACAACATCACAGAATTTGACCATACATGATCAGGGATCCCCTTACTTTATCCTTTGAGTAATATCACATGCTATTTTTGCATTGTAGCCATTACTTACAACAAGCAAACTGACTCTAAAGTATCATCAGTAGTTACAATCCTATTAAAGTTGTTTTGAGGACTTGATAGCTTGTTGTTTTCTACCACTTAGTTTAACGTGACACACTGCAGCAGTGATTCTCAACGCAGAAGTCTTTCAGGGGATACATCAACTCATTTTGATATTTGCCTGGTTTTACAACAGGTTACATAAAATGCACTAGAAAACTCAGTACAAACTAAAATTTCATACAGACAATGATTTTGTTTATACTATTCTCTATACTATCCGTGGTTCTCAAACTATGGGTGAGTTTGTTTTAATGGGGTCATCAGGGCCAGTGTTAGACTCACTGGAGCCCAGGGCAGAAAGCTGAAGCCCATGCCCGCAAAGCCCGAGTTTTTAAGTGAGGTGAAACTTAGGGTACACAAGACAAATCAGGCTCCTGAAAGGGGTACAGTAGTCTGGAAAGATTGAGAACCATTGCACTACAGTACTCGGCACTGTAGATTAATTTTCAATTATATACACAATGCACTTGGAAAAGCAGGTGTGACACATTGTAGCATGCAGTCATTGGCTTCCATACACTCCTTTCTTTGTCACAGGTGAATAGGAACAGAGAGACTGAAAAAAGGAGAGAGAGAGTGTACTGTGTAAGTTAAGAGTCAGTTGATTGAGGCTGTTCAGAGTGTGTGAGAGAGGGGAGCAGCCTTGGGACATTGGTGGTGTGGAGCCAAAGGGTCAAATTTTGTTTTCAGCAGTACTGTTCTGAATCGGGAGTAATTCCATGGAATTCCACATTACATTGTTAATAGAAGATTTATACTATTGAACTGAGGACAGAAAGTGGCCCTTTTGTCAGAAGAATTTGGTCACGCCTATCTTGCACCAATTTTTTCTCGCTTATAACACCCAGCAGTGTTGTTTTTTATTCATTTTCCATCATTCTAAGACATTTTATCTTGGTTATAAAGTTTGCTGTAGGTAGAAGTGGGAAATATTAAGTTTCACCTAAAGTCAGGTATATTTTTGATCAATTTTTTTTCTTAATCACACTTTATATTTGAAAAGAGGAGTGCAAAACAAACAGACTACTGGGGCCATTGTCCACAGACTGTGTCTTACGCTTTTCAGACGTGTCACGAGAATGCCACAAGATGTTCCAGCGAATGCCGTTCTCCAGGTGGCTTGTAACATCCAGGATAAAATTCTACCAACCAAGGGGTGGAGGCGGCCCAGAGGCAGATCCCCTATTACATGGGTGCATCGAGTCTGTTCCAATATTGGATTCTCGGGCCGTCAAGCCCTTGTGGCTGACTGGGAATGGACCAGATGGTGAACGATCGTTACAGCCAATCATTCGCCTAAGCGCTGAAGAAGAAGTGCAAAACAAACATTTCTCTTTGAGTGCAAGTCTGTCTACAGACTCCACAGTTGGTGAGGGCACATACGGCAGAGAATTTTTTAGTTAGCAGTATCTGTCAGGGTAGCACATGTGCCCTTCCTCTCCTCTTGCATTCTGCAAGGGTTTAAAGAGTGTAGGAGCCCTGCCACATCCTAGTTCCTACTTTACCATCTGTGGTATGTGTCAGAGCAACTCTCTTCAGGATTTTACCTCTACTTCAATATTGTAGTTAGTTGGCAGTGACAAGTTTAGTTAGGTAGTCTGTGGAACTCTCTGAGGAAAGGAATCCCTTCCCTATGGTCACAGTGGCATGAGCCACCATGGCAAGTCCCTGGAATTTCAGAACTGCCCATTCTACAAGGCAGTTATGCAGGTGAAAGATGGACTCAAGTAGTGTCGGTTCTGCCTTGTAAAAAAACTCTCCACCCGGCACTCTGTGAAATCTACAGGTCCTTCTCAAAGCAGACACAGTACTCAAGGGAGGTACACCAGAGGGCTTTCCTCCTGGAGCAGGCAGTGAGGCCACACTCAGACCTGGGTTCCAGGCATCTGGGCCTTTGGGGGACTAGAGATTGTTGAATTCTGCTCTGGCATTGACTTCAAAACAGCTGAGAGTTCGCTCAGGTCTGCGGCTTCCTCATCTGGGGGAAACAGAGACAGATCAGAATCAGAGTGCAAGTCTTCGAAGGAGAAGAGGTGAAGGTTGCCATCCCCAGATCCAACTTCATGGCCTTATAAGATTACCAGGGTGTCTCAAAACTTAGGAAAAATTCCCTGAGCACTGGAGCCAGTACCAGCCGAGAGGACCCAGCTGTGATAGAGACCTCACCAAATTCCATTGTATCTGTTCTAATCTCGTTGGTACCGAAGCAGTTGAAACAATCACTGGCTAGTGTGGTACCTGGTAGAAGCCTGACTGATACTGGCTATCACGTTGCCTTCAGCAATGGTATCTCCTTGCTCACCACCACACCGATCTGTAGGCACTCCACCGCTCCAGGCTATAGTGCCAGGGCTGAGCTCTTGTGGCTACAGGAGCTGTGTTCACCCCTGATATGCCATCCAGGTTTCTGGACCCAGTGACTTGGATGTTTCCATCATGTTGTCAGGCTTCCCCTATGCCTTCAGGGTGAGCACCACACTTCCCAGAGAATTATGCTATCTTGTCTTCTGACTCACAGGAAAGTCAATTGCTTTCCCCAGCCAGGTTGCAGGACTCTGCAGTTTCTGTCTAGCCCATGGGGACAAGAAACATATACCCATGGCTTAGTGTGAAGCGCGATACCAACCCAGTCTGAGAACTAGGACCACTGGTAGCAAACATTGTGGGTCCAGCAAGAGAGGCTGGACCTGTCCCAGCTGTGTCCCTGAGATTAGTGCCAGGAGTGGGTGGCTCTGATGTCACAGACCTAGGGTGAAGGACAGATGGCACCAGGCATGACCTTATAATCTTTGAATGATGCCCTGGCACTGGATTAGTCAGCTACCACCCCCAAGGGCTACAGGATGTTCTGAAACCTTCCATTTCTTACATGCCTGGTAGTCTATCACCTCAGACATGTGGGTGCTGGGCATGGTGCAATCAGGGTGTATCCTCCAGTTCCTTTTTACCCCACCCTTCCATCCCTCTAATCAATACTTTTTTAGGGACCCCCTCACAACTCTGCAAAAACAAGAAATGGAGACTCTATGTTCTTTGGTGTTAGAAGAGGTGCCCCCTTTTCACCTGGAAGGGGGTTTTATTCCCAATATTTCCTAATACCCAAAGCCGGAGGAGGACTCAGATACATCCTAGACCTTCAGAACCTCAACAAATGCAAAAGAAGATAAAGTTCCAAATGGTGTCCCTCTCTATGATTATTGCTTCCCTAGAGCTGGGAGACTGATATGCTGCTTTTGACTTAGTTTGCCCACTTCCATGTGGTGAGCCATCTTGGCCACAGGAGGTTCCTGAGATCATTTATAGAAGATGACCATTATCAATTCACCATCTTGCCCTTTGGCCTGTTATCAGCACTGGAGGTCTTTACCAAGGACATGGCAGTAATGGCAGCCTACCTTCACAAAAGAGACCTCCACATGTATCCTTACCTGGATGACTGGTTGGTTTATAGTCCTTCCAGACATCAGGTATAGGTTGCTGTCCATTGGATTCTGTGTCTGTTCAACATCCTGTGCCTGAAATTGAACAAACAACTAAAGTTGACTTTATTGCTTTTGCAGACTATAGAATTCATTGGGGCAGTCCTGGATTTGACTTCTGGGAAGAGGCAAGGAAGCTCTGGCCGATTTCATACTATACAGGACCTCAGTGCATCCCTCGAGGACCATCCTCAGACCACTGTGAGAAATTATTTGACTCTTAGGTCATATGGCAGCATGTACCTATGTCACCTCACGCCGGGCTGTATATAAGACCATTGCAGGCATGGCTTAATTTGGTTTATTACCCTCAGATTCATCATCTAGACAAGATAGTATACATTCCAGACAGGGTATTGGATCATCCACTAGGTCAGAGATGACCCAAGAAAACCTGTGCAGGGGAGTTCCTTTTCCTTCCCCTCTCACTGCCTTGACTTTGGTAATAGATGCCTCAGCTATGGGGTGGGAGGAGGACATCTTTAGTGGTCTTTGAGCTCAAAGTTTGTGGTCTGCCCATGAAGCCAGGTACACATAAATGTCCTCAAATTGTGTATGTATTGTGACTATTCTGTGCATGTCAGCAATTCCTGCCTCACATTCAGGGCAAGACTGTCCAGATGCTTATCAACAACACCACAGCAGTGTTTTTATGTGAACAAACAAGGGCATGCAAGATCAGATGGTTTCCATCAGGAGTCAGTCAAGCTGTGGGACTGGTGCATTTGGAATTTGGTCACTCTCTAGGTACCACACCTGTCAGGGGTTCAGAATGGCCTGGCTGATTGTCTTATCAAGTTCTTCAGTGTAGACCATGAATAGTCCCTCAACATGAACATTCTAGTGTGGGTATTCTATATAGGGGGTTTCGTGCCCATAGATCTGTTGTGACTGTGAAAAGGAGGTGTTCATGGTTTTGTTCCAGGATGGGTCACAGCACAGGATCAATACTGGACATTTTTTCCTGTTTCCATGGAGCCCACACGTTCCCACAGTCATTCTCAAGCTCAAGCGAGATCAGGGCAGAATTATCCTCATTGCTCAAACCTGGCTGAGACAGACAGAGCATTCAGACCTCTGCAAACTGTCCACCTGCAAAAATTTACTATTAGCTGAGATCTCCTGATACAGAACCATGGCCAGGTGTTGCTCCCAAATCACAAGTGCTTCACTTTATGGCACAGTTCATCAGTGGTTGAATGTAGGGGAAGCGTGTTGTTCGATGGCAGTCCAGAATATGCTCCTTAATAGCAGAAAGCAACCCAAAAGAGCTACTTACATAAATAAATGGAAATGTTTTTGGAAGCCTCCGCTAATGTGGCCCTGACTCAGACGAAGATTGGGTCAATTCGGGATTTTTTTTTCACCTTAAGGAGTCAGGTCTAGCCCTTAGCTCCTTTAAGGAGCATCTGGTGGCCATCTCAGGGTTTCACCCTCACATAGATGATAAGACTGGTTTCACTCACCCAGTCATGATCAAGTTTGTGAAAGGTCTTGTTAGATAGTTTCTGCCTGTCAGAGACCCAACAACTTCCTGGGATTTGAATCTGGTGTTGTCTGTGCTTATGGGCCCTCCTCTTGAGCTGTTAGCATTGTGTTCATTTCTATGCCTGTCAGCAAAGGTAGCCTTCTTAGTGGCCATCAGCTCCACCAGGAGGGTGGTAGAACTGAATGCATTGGTCATGGATTCACCTTACACAGTTTTCTACAAAGACAAGCTTCAGTTGAGCCCACACCCCAGGTTCCTCTCAAAGGTGGTGACTGACTACATACCAGCTTTTTTTCCCCAAAACCACATATGCATAAAGACAAGTGGAGGCTCCACAGTTTGGACATTTATTGAGCGCTGGTGTTGGTATCTTCCCAGTTCTTTATCTTTTACGCAAAATGTATGAGAAGCCATCCAATTACAACTCAGAATTATCACCAGCTTCATTACAATGTGTTATGCTGCTGAAGGAGTAAGAACTTTCTGACACACTCAAGCTTTTGACCAGAGCTTATTTGTGGCACATGTCCCACTTATGGATATCTGTAGAGCAGATGATCTTCCATTCATACATTCACCAGGTGTTGCACTGACCTTTGCAAATGCAAATGTAGGAAAGGCATTCCTACAGTGCCTTTTCCCATGAGACTTTGAGCCCCACCTCCTGGTTTAACAGCTTGAGAGTCACCTGCAGTGGATATATGCAAACGTGGATATATGCAAACATTCCGACAAGAAAAAATGGTTACCTTCTCATAATTGTTCTTTGAGATCTGTTGCATGTGTCCATTACACCACCCCCATCCTTCCCCAATACATTGAAGTCTACCATCAGTTCTGGTGTGAAGTAAATGAAGGAGGAACGAGGCAACTCTGCCCTTTATACCCTTGCTTTGTAGCATAAGGAGCTCAGATAGAGGCAGGGCCACCCTTATGGGTACTGCTAGGGAAAACTTTCTAGCACTGGTGCACTCTGTGATGTTGGCAGATAAGATGCTAGCTCATGCCAAGGCCCCTGGGCATCACTGAATGCGGACAAATGCATAGCTGGAAATGAGTCTGGTTTGCCTATGTGGTGTTATTGTTGAAATAGATATGAGAGTTATAAGAATGTGTTTAGTGTTTAGACTTTATGAAATGGTTGTAAGGTTCTGCATGTATTAATCTTACCTACAATAGCTGTATCCCATGTTATAAAGTAATATTTAAGAGCTTGCTCTGTAACTATAAAAATATTTGCTAAGACAGTAAACCCCCAAGTCAGGGGAGAAGCATTAACAAGTGTGAAATGCTAGTTTGCCAGGAGATGTCATCTCTTCCCCGACCAAAGAAGGCCTGTAGATCCCAATGAAACCGTTGGGGAACTTCAATGAACAAAAGACTTTGTAGATTGCTTTCCCCACACACATGAATAGAGTACATACACAAGCCCTTTTGCTGTCACAGCTTAAATGCTGGGGAAAGGGAATAAAAATCCCTGTTCAGGATAAATTATTATTGCTATCCTGCTTGGAATTCAGAGAGGACAAAATTTCAAAGTATAAGCAAGGGATCCCCCAAGCTGCTTGGCTTGAGTTAGCCCTAAAAGACATATAAAGCTTGCATTTTATAGCAACTACTATCATCTTTTGGAACCTAAGGCTGTATCTCATGTGTGCATGCATGTTTAAGCTTGTAAATAACTCTATTTCTCTTTCCTAGTTAATAACTCTTTAGTTAGTTTATTATAGGACTGGTTACAAGCATTGCCTTTGGTTTCAGATCTGCGGTAAGTGACTGGGAGTAACCTGAATATTGTTGTGATTTTTGGTGTAAGGAACTATCTATCACAAAGGCAGATTTGCTTGCATGGCAAGATGGACTGGAGTGCCCCAGGGTACTGTTTGTGACTCCATATTAAGGCTGTCACAGTGCTTCAGGAGTTCACCCTTGTTACTTGGTTGGTGAACCAATTACTGAACATACAACCAGTTTGGGGTTTGGGCCCTGTTCCTTGACAGTCTGCCCTGAGGCCGCTATTCACACTCATGAGCTACTACAGTCAGATTGACACATGCGGTGAGCATACACCTACAGTGTAATGGACATAGCAACACATCTCGAAGAACAACATTTGTGACAGGATGAGTAACTCTTTTTATTGCTATGTTAAATACAAAAAAGTCTGCAGTGTGGTGGCTGAATTTAATCCAACAGTTTTACATGTGCAAAGTTTTCTACCCACAAATGCAACACTTGAATATGTGAACAAAACTATTTGTATTTGAAAATTTGGAGGCTGTTATTTTGCAAATGTGATCCTAGGTTAATTAAAAACTCATAGAATAAAGTCAACTTAATGCTTGCAATGTAGGAGGTATAACTAAGATTAATGGGATGCAATTGAGAAAAGGAAATATTTGGCTGAATATCAGAAAAATCTTCCTGACAATGAGATGTATCTGACTTCAAAATAGTCTCTTGAAAGACGTGATAGAAACCTCCATTATAACCTGAAAATGTGTTATAGGGAACAATCCTGCATTGGTAGGGAGATGGGCTAGATCAGTATTTCTCAGCCTTTTTGCTACCAGGGACCAGCGTGCTGCCTTCCTAAACTGTGTCAGGGAAATCTCATGGTCATTGAAAAACCCAGGGCTAGATCACCTCATGAATATTTTCTAGCTCTGGCTTTTCTGATTGCATGAATAAATAGATAGTCAAAATATGTTCTATGTACTGTGAACCAGGACCCTACCTGGTGTAAATTGGCATAATTCAGTTGCATTCAGTGGTGATGTGCTGATTTACTCTACTGGAAATCTGGTCCTGTGTATCTAACCAGTGAGAAATATGTTTTATATGAGCAGTCCATTCCCTCTCTTTCTTTGGCACTACATAGTGCCTTCCCCTCCTTAGTTCTGACCCTATCAGACCATTCTGGCTCTCCAGCTGTTGAGCAAGATTCACTTTTTGGGCAGTTGCGCAAATATAATATGTTAGCAGTTAATCTGCCTGGAATAAAAGCACAGTGGTGCAAGAAACCCACAACCTCACCCCACTGGGTATCCCTGTACAGCCACTGAAATGGACAGGATTAATTTAGGAGTTGGTGAAGGCCAGTCCCACTGAAAGATGTTAAGTCTACACTTCTCCTAGGCAGCCTCTGCCAGTAGGGCTCCTAAATTTTAGAACGGCAATCTGCTAAGGGTGAGTCCTCCTCCAGGCACTCTCAGGCATTAATCTATTCCATTGTCTGTCTTCCCTCATTTATTTATTGGTTTAGTTTCGGCATACATTTCTTTGGTGCTCATTACTGTGTTACAGTATCTTTGTTGTAAAGGAAAAGTTATAAGCTCCTGCTTACCAGATTTAGAGTCCCTATGCTAACAGTGTGAAGAGCAAAGCTAGGAGTATGGAAGTAAAGACATTTAAGCCAAACTGCAGCAGAATTTTGTGTAAGAAATTGGGTGCTTTTTAAGACAATGAGAGAAAAAAATAACATGCTGGGGCATGGGAACAAGGGGGCAGCCCTATAGTAAGCCAATACTTTGGAAACTATTTCATACGAAAGCTAGAAAAATGTTGCTCTAATCAACTGATGTGTACTTCTGAGAATACTTTATTTTATGTGGATGTGTTTTCTCATTGATTGGTAAACGATTTTCTTTGACTGGATGTAGCATTGCATATCAAAGAATAGCATTTGTAATAATTTCTGGGTTGGCATGTATGTTTAGTAGTTTGGTGCAAATGGGATGAGTCCTCATCTCACCCAGGACACACACACCTTGGGTTAGTGTCCAAACACTTCCTCTGGCTCTTCTTTTATTGGCATTTGATGTAATAAAATGACAACATAAAGCTCAGCCTAAATCTTGCCCCAACTCCCTCAAGTTAGGCTGTTCCTACGGTTTCCCTCAGTACATTTCTGTCCAAGGCCCTAATTCCTTTTGGAGCCACACATCCTGCTCCTTTCCCTCCCCTGCCCCAATTAATTGAGTGGCATTAATGAGTCAGGAGGAGTTGCGCAACATTTCCATGCAGAGTTCCAACACCTGTCCTCAAGGTAGGTCAAAAGAAGAACCTGCCACTATTGGGTGTATGCAGAGAAAAACCTTATTCATTTTTTCTCAAATGTGCCACTTGATGGCATATGATCTTCAGTCAGATGACTGGTTGGAAGACTAGCAGATTTCCTGAAGATCATAGAACAGGGTAAACAATTTTTCTTTTTCAGGTTTCCCCTTAATTTCTTCTATAAATGAAGAATATACTGTACAACAAAGTGTGGCTTAGAGATATGAACAACAGATTGAGAGCCAGGAACATATGATGTTTAATCCTAGTAATAATGAGTGGGATTCTCAAAGGTGCATAAATGACTTAGGAGCACAAGTCTCATTGACTTTCAGTCAGACTTGTATTCTCAAGTGATGCTAGTTGCTTTTGAAGTTCCCAGCCACTATAGATTTCCTCTGTGGTAGGTGGCAAATCTCAACTTCTTTATACTTTAATTTCTTCACAATTGGGATAGTGGTATTTACCACCTCACATAGGGTGTTGTGAAGATTAACCAATTAGCATTTTACTATGCTTTATAAATATTAGGCGTAATTAATATTAAAAATATTAAAATTATAAAAATAAGTGCCTAAATAGCATCAACAAGTTGTCTGTGAAGGCAAAAATAGATAATTGTGTCTAAAGCACTTAGATCCACAAACGAGGTCATTTTCTGAGGTATGCTGTATGCAGAGACACGATAGGGTCTTTAAAAGATAAGAGGAAACTGTCCAGGTTCATTAATTCACCAATCTGTGTGGATACTGAAGTTGGGCATTTAGTCACCAATGGCCAGCTGACTCCAGGTATTTATTTCAAGGAATACACCAATTCTAAGATAGATGGAAGCAATATAGCCATAACTCATTTAGTGTGGCTCTGCGTAGTAGCAAGACAAGGACAGCTAAATCAGAATGCACTCAGTTATTCATGAACCGTTAGGAGATAATGTTAATGTATTTAAGTTCAGTATTGAGCTCATATTGTACTAAAATGATAATACAGAGTGTTAAATAATTACTTTTGTTCTGGGTTTTTATTAGTCAGGTAATGAAAGGCTAGAAAAGTTTAGAGCCTGATGTGAACTCAAGAGGGAGCATAACTTTAGCTAATCATAACGAGGGGCAGATGAACATGTTCAAATGCAACAATAACTAACCTGAACCTGCACTCCAGGTGGATGTGCCTATTTTTGGTGGTTTGAAAAGGTATAGCTCTTTTTCTTTTCCTCATTGCCTTTCATATAGCTCTGTACTGTGCTGCACCTGAAACACTATGAGAAATGGTATTAAATTAAATGGGAAAACCCACATTAATTCAACGTTAAGTTTGCACAGTTGAGTACTAAAGTCGGGAAATGTGAAAGTTAAGGTTGACTGTGTACCCTTGACTGTGTACCCTTGCTCATGTATTATAAAATAATCTGTAATTGTGTCTACATCCTACTTCTCAAATAATACAGTATAATATGTTTTCTACAACCTTAAGGCCCTATCTTGCAGCCATTCCTCATGCACCTAATCCTTACTCCTATAAGTAATCTTCTTGAAGACAGTGGAAGAATTTATGTGAATAAGGGTTTCAGGACTGCGTTGTTAAATGCGAGTATTTATCCAACAAGCTATAACGCAGGGAGGCCAACACTACAGATTGTCATGAAGCCTGTGGGTTTTTTGACACTCCTACAGGGAAAACCCATCAATGTATGGGGAAAAATCCCCTCTGACTGGCTGTCTTCCAGAGTGTAAACCAGTGGGTTAACTGACACATGCACCAAAGAATGCTCTCCAGCCATAGTATTTCTTTTGTCTTTGTCTTCACTGAATTTTTTAAAAATACCTCAAGTTCAATTTATCCCATCCCCTGACCCAGAGTCTTCTGCAGCAGCCTACCTAATCCCTTCAGGATTACACTATGCAAACCATCTGCCTGGTGAGGGTCTCTGTTTCTTTCTCCTTCATACCATCCACCTGCAGACCATCCAGCTGGAAGTCACAAACTGGGTTTTCTCTCTCCAATGACCCCAGGTCTCCTGCACAATTGAGCTAATTGTCTTGCTGATTTTTATGAGGACAGGGTGATCTTGAAGCTGTCACCTGAACCCTGGCCACACAGCATCAACGGGGAGGTAGCTGAGCAGTCAACTCCCTTAAAGGTCACCCTGTGACACTAAGGAGGCAGGATAATTAGGAAGCCAAAACCAAAGAGTCAGTGTCCACTGTCTTCACCCTGGGCTGGAATCAGTGGTGAGCTGGAGCCGGTTGTTAAATTTAGAAGCCCTTTTAGAACCGGTTGTCCCGTGAGGCGCTGGAGCACCCACGGGGAAAATTTGGTGGGTGCAGAACACCCACCGGCAGCTCCCCACCCGGCGCCCGGCCCCAGCTCACCTCTGTTCCACCTCCTCCCCTGAACGCGCCGACCCGCTCTGCTTCTCCGCCACTCCTCCCCCCATCCTCCCCCGGCCTGGTTTCCTGCGAATCAGCTGTTCGCGTGGGAAGCCTGGGAGGGCTGAGAATCAAGCAGCGGTTTTGCGCTCAGACCCAAGGAGGCGGAGTGGAGGCGAGCTGGGGCCGGGGAGGGGGGTGCGAGGAGGGCCGCTGGCACCGCAGCAAGTAACCTGTGGGGGGGGCACAGGGGAACTGCTCCCCGCCCCAGCTCGCCTCCACCTCCCTGGGCCTGAGCGTGAAGCCGCCGCCTGCTTCTTAGCCCTCCCAGGCTTTCCGCGCGAACAGCTGATTCGCAGGAAGCCGGGTTGGGGGGGGGGCGAAGAAGCAGAGTGGGGTGGCGCGTTCAGGGGAGGAGGCGGAGCGGAGGTGAGCTGGGGCTGGGCGTGGGGTGGGGAGCTGCCGGTGTGGGCTCTGCACCCACCAAATCCAGCCCCGGAGTACCCCAGGAGTCGGTGCCTAAGGTGCCACTTTTGATGTGATCAGTGGGGGAGTGGCCGCTCCCCCTGCTCCCCCCCAGCTATGCTACCCCGCCCCTAGGAGCCAAAGGGGCCTGCCAGATGCTTCCTGGGAGCCACCCCAGGTAAGCACCACTGGGTCTTCCCACCTTGCCCACCAGCAGGTCCCTCTGGCTCTTAGAGGCAGGGCGGGGTGGGCACCCACTACGGTGGCCCACGAGACCCTCCTGCCTGGTTCTGGGGGCAGTCAGGGGACAGGGATGGGGGGTGGATGGGGCAGGTGTCCCAGGAAGGGGGGCATCAAGGAACGCGGGGGGGTTGGACGGGGGCAGGAGCGGGGTAGGAGTCCCGCGGGGGGGCCACAACCCCCTCGTGGGGTGATGAGGGAACCGGTTGTTAAGATTTTGGCAGCTCATCACTGGCTGGAGTGTGTATGTTCACTCAGAGCCCACCAGGAACAGTAGCTCCTACTGGCTATTCAGCAGTCCCTGGCCTTCATCCTGCAGCTCTCTCTCACCGCTGTCCCTTAGAAGTAGCTTGGTGAGAATCATGAAATGCTGCTGCCTTCAGGCCTTCTCTCCCAGACTGATAAGAGAGTAAGGGTGGTGGTGCTGCTGCTGCCAGATCTTCCTTCCCTTAGGTTTCCAAACGTGAAGGATGATGTGGGTTGTGTGTAGCTACAGCATCCAGCTCTCTGTCCTAGAACTCCTGTCATGCTGTTTGCACTGCGGGTGGGCAGAGGCGCTCTAAATTTTGGTCCAACTGCACACCAGGGCAGCATAAAGCAGGATGTAGCCTTAAGAGAACACTCTGTTTATACCACACCAGTTACTACAGCAGCTGGAGAAGTTTTGACTCCAGCTGTTTTATATAGCCCATGTTGATGCTTAATCAATCTTTACTATGAATCTGTAGCTAGTTGCTGAATATGTACTGTATGTGGCGTAATTTCTTTTAAGAGGAAAATAGAGTTCAATAAAGGGACACACGAAGCACTAAAGAGCTAGGAAGTTTAAATTCAGTGTAAAATGGACACCGCTTATAACAGCCCCATTTTACTGTAAAACATCTGGTTCTATAGTATGAACTAATTTCTTTAACATCACAAAGGATGGCATGATAGCTTGTTAACTGCTCCTGTCTCTTTTAGAATGGGGGTATATGCCTAATAATTTGGATCCCTCTGGATGCATACCATTGATTTGTTCTGGTTGGACTGTTTACTCTTTATAACATATCCTCTGCAAACAACTGGCAAATGTTTAGTGCCAGGCTTTGACTGTTCCCTGTACAGGGTGTTGCCCACATATTCTCCCATTGCAACACACTTGTACCCCTATCACAACATTACAAGCCCAACTTTTAATGTTACAGGTTGTATTTTTAGTAATCTTTCTTTCTTTTTTTTCTTTCTCTCTCTTTCTCCCCCTCCCCCATAGGAGTCTCAGACTAGTTCAGACACAGGAAAAACTATTCAGTTGCACAAAGTTTCCTACACTAAAACTTATTGTACAATGTTTCCCATGTAGAAAAACAATGGATGAGGGTTCGGGAGGGAGGAGGGTTCTACCCCCAGATAATTAGCTTTTCCAAAATGTTGGGGCAATTTCCAGAACTTCTTTCAAAGTTCTGGAGTTCCATAAAATACAAAACTTTCGGCATCTTCTCCCATGTCTAACACAATACCCAGGTGCCCACTGTTATCTTTTTCATCCCTTTGTCAGCAGTCTTTTAGATCTGAAACCTGCAGGAATAGTGGGAATGATTCAGAATTTGCAATTTATTGGCATTTAGCAGATATAACTTTGCTTCACTTAAAAATTATAAACAGCCATCAGCAGGTCAAGATTACAATGATCTAATGATTCTTAAGGAACTGGCAGAATAAGTTTAAAAACTGTTGGCTATCATCTTTAAGAACTCTTGACGAATATCAGGAGGTACTATAGAATGAAACAGGGCAAATGGGCCACAGCCCAATTCACTACTGCATTACATAGATGTAGAGCTGGGATAAATTAATTTAAGTTACATATGTATACAAATGGTGTAAAAAAATGGTGAATCAGGCCCTCCATCTTGGAAGCCTGAATGGGGGCAGGAAGGGAAATAGAAGGAGGGATGAAGAGAAGCCAGAAATTATAGGTCAGTTGAAGATAAAATACTTGAGCATATAATTAGGCAATTGCATTAAGGAAAATTACAGTAAATAGATGCTCTGAGACAGTATATGATGGGTACTAATTAAAACCTTTAGGTAAATTAGTTGGGATGTTGTCTGTTTTTAGGTTGCCTTCTATTTGTGTCTTTTAATATGATAAATTTAGTGTAAGAGGTGAATCCAATGGACGTAGATTTAATAAGGTGCTCCTCATATTTCCTCATGTGATTCTCACAGATAGATGATAAACTGCATGATTTGGATAAAATTTTTGTGTCAGAGATAAAAATAACAGCAAAAGGATCATAGGGAGAAAGCAAGTGGAGGAAGGAATGGAGACTACACCAATCATAGAAACTGACAATATTCATCTAGGAGGGCTTGCTAACATGTGGGGAATTGGATATAAAATACAGCAGGAAGTTGAGCAGTTAGAAGAAGTGGCAGATGTTAACAGAGAAAAATGTAATGAAGATGACTACAAAGAGGTTCACTTGCAGTGAAGGAACCCACTGAAAAAACATAAAATGTGGGAATGCTGATTAAGAAACAGTATTACAGAAAAAGATCTTGGGGGTGGGAAACTGAACATAAGCCTGCAGCGTGGTGCTGCCACAGACAATGCAAATGCATGTGCTATTGGGATATAACAGAAAGAGGAGTCAGATGTGCTTCTTTGTTCTTGTGACTGCTAGCACAAAAACAAACAAACAAACAAAATCTCATTAGGGTATTCACCTGAGTGGTGGGAGATTCCTGTTCAAATCCCTTCTTCCCCTCAGGAGGAGGGGGTCCTTGAACTGGGGATCTCCCACATCCTGGGTGAGTACCTATGACCTAGGCTAAAGGTTATAAGGGAATGTTGCCTTCTCCATTCTCCTCTTCCCCCCTGCCCCAGCTGTTTTGTGTGAACTCTCCTGAGGGTCTGGAACTGGTAGAGCTTGCCTACCAGATTGGGCCCCTGCCTCCAATTTCAGTGGCCAAACGCCCATCTTTCCTGGTTTGTGAATCTCGCTGGGGTTCAGGTGAATGCCTAGAGTGAGGTTGCAGTGCACAAAAGGCAAAAACTGTGTTAGGCAGCAGCTGAACAAGAGTTTTGTGGATTGCAGTGATGCCTAAAAACAGCACTTAGGCACCTAAATACTTTGATGGATTGCACCCTTGCTTCGTATTGCCATCTTACAGTGACACCCCTGCCTCTCCGAGAAATAGAATTTGCTGCTGCTGTTAGTTTGTCTTCTATATCTGTCTTAATTACAAACACAGCCCTTTGGTATCTTTCTTGATCTCTCCTTTTCAAGCACATCCAGGACCGTGTACTTCTCTGAATAGCTAGAAGTCCTATTTTTTCCAGTTCTTGCCATCTTCTTCAGGCCTCTCCTGCATAGTTCTCAACCTGCTGAGAACTGCATGTGCTACTGGCTCTTCAGATGTGCGACAGAGACACAAAATGAAGAGCACAATGCCAGACAGCAGAGAGAGAAGCTTCTTTAAGGTGAATGAATTTTGTTCCAACCTCAGTTTAATGATTCAGTATTTCAGATGTCTGTCGATTGCCGTATTAAAAGTGAGTTAAGTAAACCTGGTTAGTGGGAGGCAGGAGTAAACTGGTGTCTGTAAAGGGGGACATTGAGCGGTATTTCATTTCTGCTTTCTCCTTTGTCTTAGTGGTTTCTACCTGTACAACCTTCATCTGACTCACACCTTTTTATATAGCCTTTTGCAGAGTTATTCTAATGAATCCTTTGGTTAATTTCCCTTTTTAACATTCTGTTGATTCATTTCCCTGTATCCATCTGAATCTGAGGGTATGTCTACACTACGAAATTAGGTCAAATTTATAGAAGTCGGTTTTTTAGAAATCGGTTTTATATATTCGAGTGTGTGTCCCCCCCCACAGAAAATGCTCTAAGTGCATTAAGTGCATTAACTCGGCGGAGTGCTTCCACAGTACCGAGGCTAGAGTCGACTTCCGGAGCATTGCACTGTGGGTAGCTATCCCACAGTTCCCGCGGTCTCCGCTGCCCATTGGAATTCTGGGTTGAGATCCCAATGCCTGATGGGGCTAAAACATTGTCGCGGGGGGTTCTGGGTACATATCGTCAGGCCCCGATTCCCTCCCTCCCCTCCGTGAAAGCAAGGACAGACAACCGTTTTGCCCCTTTTTTCCTGAGTTACCTGTGCAGATGCCATACCACGGCAAGCATGGAGCCCGCTCAGCTCACTGTCACCGTATGTCTCCTGGGTGCTGGCAGACGCGGTACTGCATTGCTACACAGCAGCAGCAACCCATTCCCTTGTGGCAGCAGACGGTGCAATAGGACTGGTAGCCGTCATCGTCATGTCCGAGGTGCTCCTTGTCACCTGTGTGAGGTTGATCAGGAGCGCCTGGGCAGACATGGGCGCAGGGACTAAATTTGGAGTGACTTGATCAAGTCATTCTCTTTAGTCCTGCAGTCAGTCCTATTGAACCATCTTATGGTGAGCAGGCAGGTGATACGGATTGCTAGCAGTCCTATTGCATCAGCTTCTGCCGGGCAGGCAAGAGATGAGGATGGCTAGCAGTCCTATTATACCATCTTCTGCCGAGCAGCCATGAGATGAGGATGGCATGCAGTCCTTCTGCACCGTCTGCTGCCAGCCAAAGATGTAAAAGATAGATGGAGTGGATCAAAACAAGAAATAGACCAGATTTGTTTTGTACTCATTTGCAAACCCCCCCGCCGCCCCCTGTCAAGGGGACTCATTCCTCTAGGTCACACTGCAGTCACTCACAGAGAAGGTGCAGCAAGGTAAATCTAGCCATGTATCAATCAGAGGCCAGACTAACCTCCTTGTTCCAATAAGAACAATAACTTAGGTGCACCATTTCTTATTGGAACCCTCCGTGAAGTCCTGCCTGAAATACTCCTTGATGTAAAGCCACCGCCTTTGTTGATTTTAGCTCCCTGTAAGCCAACCCTGTAAGCCGTGTCGTCAGTCGCCCCTCCCTGTGTCAGAGCAACAGCAAACAATCGTGCATCTGAGTTGAGAGTGCTGTCCAGTGCAGCCACAATGGAGCACTCTGGGATAGCTCCCGGAGGCCAATACCGTCGAATTGTGTCCACAGTACCCCAAATTCGACCCGGCAAGGCCGATTTAAGCACTAATCCACTTGTCAGGGGTGGAGTAAGGAAATCGATTTTAAGAGCCCTTTAAGTCGTAATAAAGGGCTTCATCGTGTGGATAGGTGCAGGTTTACATCGATTTAAAGCTGCTAAATTCGACCTAAAGTCCTAGTGTAGACCAGGGCTGACTTTATACTGCTTGTGACAGATGCTACTGTTTTAATTTGATGCAAGCTATTGCTGTCACTCTCAAGATGTAAATATCCTCTTATTCCAGACTGTGTATTGCGTTCCTGTCTTATTCCTTTTGGGTCCAATCCTGCAAAGACTTATGCAGATAAGTAACTTAAGCTTCTTACATGCATAACGTTCCTCACCTATGGAAGTGTTTACATAACGAAGCTCTTTAGAAATAGTTGCTGTTCTCTCTGTAGTCTTAGCTGACTGGCAGCAAGCCTCTTTCTGTGTGCTATCTCCCAAGTCGAATACTGCACATTTCACTCCAACCCATTCTTCTGGCTCCAATACATGTGAGTGATTACTTTTAATAGGCCAATTTTATTATTCATTTAAAAGATATGAGTGTTTTCTTTGACTGAGTGCATCTTAATGATTTAAAAATAACTTGCCAAGTGGATACAAGGTATGTCCATGTCATGTAAGTTATAGTAAAATAGGAATTTTTCAGTGCTGTGAAGGACAGCCTGGGGTCTGTCAATTTTACAAGGCGAGGGAAAATTGATAAGAAGAACTTTAACAGGCAAATCCATCCTACCAAAATGATCATTAATATAGAGACTAGATACATCATCTTGAGGATATAATCTCACTCCTGATGCCAAAAGCAATGGACAGACAAATCAAAATGAAATTATCTTAACTGGTGAGAAGTCTCTGACCTAAGGAAGTGGCAATCAAAGTAACCGTTGGAATACTGGACTTGGAGACAGGAAGGTGAGGAAACTTCCTAGAATAAATAGGACAGTAGCCCTTTTATGGGTGACAGAGACCATGGCATTAGTTCCAGATGATACTCCTGATGACAGCTATGTGAATAACCATGTTTTGGTTCAGTGGCCAAATGGAAGAATTGATAAATTGTTTCAGGTCAACCCGAAACAAAAATATTTTGAAAACGTTGGGAAAACAAAAAGTAGGAGGAAAATTGTTTTGGGTCAAACAAAACATTAGGTTCAAACTGGAATGAAACTTTTATTTTTGTTTTTGAGGTTTTATTTACCTTTTTAAAAAAAAACAAAGAGGAAGTATAATTCAAAACAAGCCATTTTGAATTTTAAAACTGACTTTTTTTCTTTTTGCTGAAACAAATATTTGTTGACCCAAATATTAATTTTTATGATGGAAAAAATCATTTTCTCTGAAAATTTCTCTCTGCTCTACTCCTGCTCCCAGCTTCAATGGGGGGCAGCATCAGGGCTGGGGGATTTAGCTACCAGGGGAGTGCTGGGGCTGAAACTGGCACTCACCTTATAGCTAAAGCCCTGAGACCCAGCATTTCGTCCACCGCCTGGTATAAAGCCATGAGCCCCGGTGCTCCTGAGGGTCAGAAGTCCTGACACCCTCATCCCCACCTCCGCAGCTGCAGCCCCAACCTCCTGTGACTTTAGCCTTTGTTTTTCTTTTTGGTCTGCTCTGTTGCCTGATTGAGGACTTCCGATTGCACAGGGGGTCTGGTTGACCGGTAAGTCCATAACTTTGGTGTTTGTATCGTTGAGGTTATACTGTATATAAATGCATGGTACACCCACACCTTGAACATTGTGTGCAGTTCTGGTCAGCCCATGTCAAAAAAGATATATTAAAATTGGAAAAAGTACAAAGAAGGGCAACTAAAATGATTAGTTTTAATCAATGATTGGAACAGCTTCCATGTAAGGAGAGATTGTAAAGACTGAGACTGTTCAGCTTAGAAAAGAGATGACTAAGGGAGAATATGATAGATGTCTATACAATCATGAATGGTGTGGAGAAAGTGAATAGGGAAGTTTTATTTACCCCTTCAAATAACACAAGAACTAAGCGTCACCCAATGAAATTAATAAGCAACAGGTTTAAAACAAACAAAAGGAAGTACTTCTTCACACAACAAAGTCAACCTGTGAAACTCATTGCAGAGATGTTGTGAAGGCAAAAAGTATAATTAGGTTCATAAAAGAATTAGATAAGTCCATGGCGTATAGGGGCATCAATGGCTATTAGTCAAGATGGTCCGGGATGCAACCCCATACTCTGGTTGTTCCTCAACATCTGCTCTAGAAGCCTGGACTGGATGGCAGGGGATTGATTGTCGATCTGTCATCTGTTCTGTTCACTGCCTATGAATTATTTGGCATTGACCCTGTCCTAAGAAAGGATATTGGGTTAGATGTAGGGTGACCAGATGTCCCAATTTTATAGGGACAGTCCTGATTTGGGGGGCTTTTTCTTATATCGGCACCTATTACCCCCCACCCCATCCCGATTTTTTACACTTGCTATCTGGTCACCCTACTTAGATGGACCTTTGGTCTGACCCAGAAGGATGGTTCATATGTTCTTATTAAACTGTAATTCAAATGACTGTAGCAGAGCACAGGGATGAAGCTGAAAGACCAATGAGGAGATGTTTGTAGGGGTAGATGCTGACAATAATAACTAAAAGAAATAGCTTAAATAATTCATAATAACAAGAAAAGTAATTCTGTTGTTATGATAACTCAAAAGGATCAAAATGTTTAAGAGGACAGAGTTCAGCTACTTTATCATGTTTGGGTTTAAGCAGCTAAGGTCCTTCTAATATGAAATTCAGTATTTAAGGGATATTGGGCTTGAGCCAACTCCCATTACATTCAATGAGAGCTTAGGATCAAGTACAGATCCTAATTTCATATAGAATTTGACCCCTACTCCTGTGAAGGGTGAACTACATTAGATGGACAGTATGGTCCTGGGGATAGGACACCGGATTGGGCTGCAGAACAGCTGAGCTCTGTTCTCAGCTCTATCACTAATCTGCTCAGTGACCATAGGAAATTTACTTCTCATCTCTCTCAGTTTACCCTCCCATCTTTATTGGTCATATCTGTTGAGATTGTAAACTGTTTGGAGGAGAGACTGTCTCATACTGTGTCTTTATGGCACCTATTAAAGTGGGATTTTGATGTCATTTGGGGTCTCTAGGCACTACTTTCCTACTTCTACTACCTCATAATATTTTAAGTGAAAATTTTCTAGATTAAAATCTGCAGTACAGAAGCCCTGCCACAGCTTTTGTTCAATTCAGATGCAGTTGATGTGGATTGTGTGTGGTTCTGTTGTCAACCTCCTTTTACTAGAAAGACAGTTCTAATGTATTTGACGAATTATATGTTGTAACTGGGATTTTTTCTTTATTTATATGATTTAATTATTTGGTTTATTATTCATTTCACCCCACGTATCCCTACACTTGCACATCATTTTAGGGGGAAAAAACCAATTTGGCTGGACTCAACAATTTAAGAAATTCATACTGGCAATTAATTAACTATATAGTATAAATTTCACCCATAATATGTTTGTTCTTGATTACATTTTTTTAAAATACCAGAGTTTGTCAGAATAATATCCAAAAAATATGTATTTTTCCAGTCTGGAGTCTTCATTTTCCTATTAGATTATTTCTTACCACTATTAGCTTTCTCTAGCTGCAAAAATGTTGGAGAAGAAAAGAAATGTACACAATATGTAATCATTCTGTCTCCAACTATAACCTTAAATTGCTGTACCATTTTATATATAAAGAAGAATATTATTAGACAGTAATAATTTCATTTTAAGATGAATTCTGAAGAATGGGATTTTTGGCAGAAAGTGCAAATATGAACATAATAATATTAGGAGTGGATACTGTGTGATTCGTATGAATAAACTGGACTGAGATATTCTTCTGGTTTCTCAGGTTTTCCCAAGACACAGTTGATTGAGCAAAATACACTCTCCTAAAAAATAAGAGCATAAGAATAGTAGCTAGTATAGAATAAGAATAGTAGCTAGTATAGAATAGTAGCTAGTAGTGTGAGATATAGCCACAAATGAGAGGTATAGAATAACTCTGTGGCTTCAACTGTAACTTAATTTAAAATATAAACCAGAGAGAGATAATTAGGAATAAAAATGCAACATTACATCAAAAAATTACTAAAGTAGTCCAGCACTTGGCAGCGAAGATTCAAATAAAACTACTAATGTGGTTCTTCTAGTGTTGTGCCCATGGGTGCTCCCCCGTAGGTACAGTAGCACCCCCTGGACCTGGGATTGGAGATCTTCATCGGTAGTCCCCATTGGACCTGCTGTGAATGGGACATATATATATAGTGCTGTGCAGTCTGACCACTCCCCTAATCCTTCTCTATCACCTTTGGTCTGGAACAGAATCTGCAGGAGAGGCCACTTCTCCTTCTTTAACTAGCTAGATAGTGCTTTACCTGTTTGTTTTTAGTGTAGTTCATAGTTACTTGGTTCTTTTCGTCCTCTCCCTTAAAAAATAAATACATCATTTTTGGTCTCCCTGTTAGTTCATAGCTTAGACTTCCATTTTCCTGCTTCCCGCCTGCCCTTCCCTACTGTGAAGCTTTTTCCGTCACCCTTATGTCCGGATCTCCCAGGTTTAAGAGGTTTCAGAGTAACAGCCGTGTTAGTCTGTATTCGTAAAAAGAAAAAAGAAAAGGAGTACTTGTGGCACCTTAGAGACTAACCAGTTTATTTGAGCATGAGCTTTCGTGAGCTACAGCTCACTTCATCGGATGCATAGCATATTGTGGAAACTGCAGAAGACATATACACACAGAGACCATGAAACAAAACTTGTTTCATGGTCTCTGTGTGTATATGTCTTCTGCAGTTTCCACAATATGCTATGCATCCGATGAAGTGAGCTGTAGCTCACGAAAGCTCATGCTCAAATAAACTGGTTAGTCTCTAAGGTGCCACAAGTACTCCTTTTCTTTTTTCTTTTTTCAGGTTTAAGAGGTGTGTCTTCTGCCAGATGCCTTCCCAGAAACTGATGCCCACCCACAGTGCATTCACTGCCTGGGAGAGGGCCACGTCCTTCAAAAGTGTGCTCATTGCCACAACCTGACTGCCAGGGCCAGAAAAGACCAGGACATTTGACTAAGATTTTTCCTCATGGATAAATCATTGCAGCCAGCATCAGACCGTGGCCCAGATACTTCCCCTGAGTGGCTATCCTACTCCACTAGGTCGTCCACCGACCCTCATTCACCACGTCTCTCTGAAAGAAAATCTTCTTTTTCCCACATAGATGGGAAGAGATGGGTTCCTTTATCACCCTCTGAGACACCACCTGCCAGAATGCCATGCCCTGCATAGTCACTTTCCTCAACATCCTCAGAGAGGGAATATAGCTCCAGAGACCGTCCCAGTACCTCTGGTAACAAAGCTAAGCACAGGTCTAAAGATGATAACCGGGCAGACTACAGCCATCGGCTCCATCTCTCAACACTGGAGACCGAGATCTGATGCCTTCTAGACCAGTGCTGACTGCCCCAACCAGACCAACTTCAGGCACTGCGGCACAGACAAAACCACCAGTGCTGACAGCACCGTCAGTGTTCATTTTGGCACTGTCAGCACGAGGCAAGCCCTTGACACTGAGTGCGTCTTCAATTCCATCTGCTGGCTGCTCAGGGGACTACACCTCTCCCTAGGAACCAATACATGGACCGGTGCCAATGATGCTCCTCCCCAAGAGTTCAGATACCCTAAAGATCTCCTTGTATTTGATATTCCTGAGTCATCACTCCTCAGAAAAGACCTCCCTCCACTTCCATCTTCCTCTCCGGAATCACACCATTCCTCCTTTCTCCTCTGAGGACAGCACCTTCCACCCCCAGCCATGCACAGGGGGAAGAGCACTCCATCCCACCCTCATATTCAGGGCAGGCACAGAGGGTGTCCTCTACACTTCCTCACTACCCACAAATTCCAACCAGACAAAGGGCCTGGTATGGACTGCTGTGGTTGCAACCCCACATGCCAATCCCCCCACATTGGCTATACTGGGGTCACTGGGCCATGTACAGAGCACAATTTGGGAAGCTTCCCACACAAAAAAGCCAGAGGCCCTCACGCTCACCATCTCTGTTGGTCTCTCGACCACCAGAGGCCCAACGCTTCCCCATAGTAGAGGAGGAGGAAGAACAGAAATAGGAAATTCCATCACCACTCTACTTCTCATCAGGGGAAGAAGAGGAGGCTATCATATTTCCACCCCTCCCTCCCCCATTGCAGTCGACGACTTCAAACATTTCCAGGACTTGTTTCACCAGATTGCAGATTACTTTTGGAGGAAGCTTTGGCAGACCACAGCATCTATCCCACCGACCTGCAAATGGACAGATACAAAATATTATGTTCCCTCAAAAGACAGGGAATTTTTATTTTCTGACCCCACCCCAAATTCTTTAGTTGTCAATGCTGTACATAAGAAATGATGCCAACACCAACTCGATCCCCCTCTCATGACACAGACTGGAAATGATTGGACTTATTTGGACACAATGCCTATACATACTTCTGTATATCCAATTATGAGACTCACATGTTTATTCTAAAATAGAGGAATTCTGCCAAGACCATCCTGATGACAAGAAAAGAGCAACTCCAGGTGCTTGTATCTAAAGGTCACCTCTTGGCCCATACAGCTTTACAAGCATCTTTGGATGGAGTGGATACCACTGCCCTTTCCATCATGACTACCGTAGTCATGAGACTGGTGTCCTGGCACCTCTCTGGCCTTCCTAAGGAGTTACAAGCCACCGTCAAGGACCTATCCTATGAGGGCCTCACGTTATTCGCGGAGCATACGGATGAATCCCTACACTCCTTTAAGGGCTCCTGAGCAACTCTTCGCTTTCTCAGCATTTACACACCAGCGCCAAAGAGACGTCAGGGGAAATAGCAGCTTTTCCCATGATCCTGACCACCGCAATACACTCCTCAGCAGCACTACAATACTCAACACTGTCGACAGAAGCCCCCTACCAAAAACAGACATGACTCCTCAGGGGGCTACCTCTCATGCACTTTTGACAAACAACAATTTTGAAGGTGTGATTGAGGCCATGAGAAGCCACAACCCTGTTCCAATTACATCATCTCCGACATTCCACCAGTTTGGCAACTGCTCAGCCCATTTCTATCTATCATGGTGACTAATTACCTCGCACAAGTGGGTTCTAGAGATCATCAAAGAAGGATACTCCATCCCTTTCCTATCTATCCCACCCCATCACCCTCCCTCTCCATCCCCCTTCAGCGACCCTTCTCACAAACTGATTCTATGGGAAGAAATAAATCACCTTCTGCAACTTGGAGCCATAGAGTTGGTCCCATCTCAGCACAAAGGGAAGGGTTTTTACTCCCATTAATTTCTGGTCCAAATGAAATCCGGTGGGTAGAGACGGATCCTGGACCTTTAAACCTAAACAAGTTCGACAAACTGTAATCCTTCAAGATGGTTATCCTCTCCACCATTATCCTACCACTGGAACAGGGGGACTAGTTCTGAGACCCTCAACCTCCAAGTCGCGTATTTTCATATCATAATACACCCTGTCCACAGACGGTTCCTCTCATTCATCATGGGGACAAATCACTATCAGAACAAGGTACTGCCCTTCAGACTCTCAACAGCCCCGTGTGTATTCTTCAAAGTCCTTGTGGTAGTGGCTGCCTACCTATGCAAAGAGGGCGTCATCATCTTTCCATACTTAGATGATGGTCTCTTCAAGGCTTCATCCGAAACCAACACGCTTCGTTCTGTCTGAATGACAATGGACCTTTTCTCGAGCTTTGACCTTCTCATAAACTTAGAGAAATCAGCACTGACTCCGGTTCAACACTTGGAGTTTATTGAGTCACTATTGGATGCCATACAAGCCAGGGCCTTCCTCCCAACTCTCTACCATAGTCAGTCTTATATCCATCATGAGAATCTGACCCCAGGTCTCAGCCAAGATGTGTCTCCAACTACTTGGCCATATGGCAGCTGCCACATTCCTGGTAAAGTGCTCTGTGTTACACATGTGATGTCTTCAGATGTGGCTGCGTAGAATCTGTGTACCTCACAGACATAGCCTACACAAACTTTTATCCATTCCTATGAAAGTCCAGGACTCACTACTCTGGTGGAAACAGCCTAAGAACATCTGTGTCATCATTCCTTTCCTCCAACCACTGCCGCCCATGGTTCTAAGAACCAACGCCTCCAGTTGTTTGGGAAGTGCACCTTCACACTCACCCAGTGCAGGGACATTCGTCCTTAACCGAATCCATCATACACATCAAACTTCTAGAGTTAAGAGCCTTCCACAATGCCTGCCATCATTTTCTACCATTGATTGCACATCATACCATCAGTCATGACTGACAATATCACCTACATGTTCTACATCAAGAGACAAGGCAGAGTGAGGTCCCACTCTCTCTGCTTGGAGACACTAAGATTATGGAACTGGTGTATCTAGCACAGCATCACCATCTCACCCACTTACCTTCCTGGACACCAGACCACTACTGTGGACTCATTGAATTGGAGATTCTCCCACTATTATGAGTGGGAACTAGACACGAAAGTCCTTCAGCACATCTTCAACCTGTAGGGATTCCCCATCATAGATCTCTTTGCCACACCAAAGAATGTCTACTGCCCTCAATTTTGGTTGAGATCAGGACTGGGGCACGGATCCCTGGGAGGAACATTCCTCATCACATGGGATGCACTGCTACTCTGTGCCTTTCCTTTCTTCCCTCTTCTGTTCAGAGTACTACACAAGATACAGGGGGACTGGGGCCATCCCATCCTTAAGTGGCCATAGCAGATCTGGTACTTACCTCATTTGCATGATGGTATGCTATCTGATCCCTCTTCATCTGACTATGATTCCTTTCACGGGAGTTGGGTCACATCCTCCATCCCAATCCACAGCTGCTCCACCTGAAAGCATGGCTCTTCCATGGTTCTAGGATTCGGAAATAACCTGTTTGAATGCAATTAAACAGGTACTCTTGAATAGCAGGCACAATATAACTAGTCGCACTTACCTGCACAAATGGACTAGATTCCAATCCTAGTGCACCTCCAATCAGGTCAGGGCAATAAGCTCTCCACTACCGCTTATCCTGGAATATATTTTACACTTTAAACGATCGGGGTTATTCATGAGCTCTATCTGTGTGCATCTGGCAGCCATCACAACTTTTCACTGCCAGATAGATGGCCACTTGGTCTTCACTCATCTGCTCATGAAATGTTTCCTGAAAGACCTTCAAAATCTTACCCTCTGTATGGGACCCAACTTCAGTTTGGGACCCCAGTCTCATCCTACAATCTCTTACTAGCCCTCCATTCGAACCCATGGCATCATGCTCCTACATTTGTTTATCCATGGAAACAGCATTTCTTGTCGCTATCACCTCCACTTGAAGAGTTGTTGAAATTAGAGCTCTTATAGCATACCACAATTTTTCATAAAGACAAGGTTATTCAATGTCCACATCCCAAATTTTTACCCAAGGTACCATCCTCTTTCCAGCTAAATCAACCTAGTCTCCTTCCCTGCTTCTTTCCAAAACCATCCAGCAACCAAAGGGAAGCAACATTGCACACCCTGGAAGTCAGACTTGCATTAGCTTTCTACCTGGACAGAACTAAACCTTTCTGAAAATCGCCACGCTTATTCCTCTCAACAGCTGAATGATTGAAAGGCGCGACCATTTCTACACAACGCCTTTCCAAGTGGATCCCGCAAAGTATACATCTGCCCTACTGTCATAAATATAAAGGGAAGGGTAACCACCTTTCTGTATACAGTGCTATAAAATCTCTCCTGGCCAGAGGCAAAATCCTTTCACCTGTAAAGGGTTAAGAAGCTAAGGTAACCTCGCTGGCACCTGACCCAAAATGGCCAATCAGGGGACAAGATTATTTCGGGGCGGGGGGGAAGGCTTTTGTCTGTCTGTCTGTGTGATAGCTTTGCTGGGAACAGATCAAGGATGGAAGCTCACCAACTCCTGTAAAGTTAGTAAGTAATCTAGCTAGAAAATGCATTAGGTTTTCTTTGTTTTTTGGCTTGTAAATTTGTTGTGCTGGAGGAAATGTGTATTCCTGGTTTTGTGTCTCTTTGTAACTTAAGGTTTTGCCTAGAGGGATTCTCTATGTTTTGAATCTGACTGCCTATAAGATTATCTTCCATTCTGATCTTACAGAGTTGTTCTCTTATCTTTTTTTTTGTTCTTCTAATAAAGTTCTGATTTTTAAGAATCTGATTGGGTTTTTTGGGTCTTAAAAATCCAAGGGGTTTGTGCTCATCTTGTGTATTCTCAAGCCTCCCCAGGAAAGGGGGTGTAAGGACTTGGGGGGATATTTTGGGGAAATAGGAACTCCAAGTGGTCCTTTCCCTGTTCTTTGTCTAAAACACTTGGTGGTGGCAGCGTTTACCTAATCCAAGGGCAAAGACTTTGTGCCTTGGGGAAGTTTTAACCTAAGCTGGTAGAAATAAGCTTAGGGGGTCTTTCATGCGGGTCCCCACATCTGTACCCAAGAGTTCAGAGTGGGAAAGGAACCTTGACATGGTGGCAGAGCGGTGGGATCATTTTGAACCAGAAGCACAGCAGGATTTTAGAAGGTGATTACAGCTGCAGGTTCTGTCTCTCTGCCTGGGGACAGAGCAGCTCCATAACAAAAGGATTTTTCTATAGGCTAGGAACAGCTATCAGAGACAAAGGTATCACACAGACAGACAGACAAAAGCCTTCCCCCCCCCCTCCAGATTTGAAAGTATCTTGTCCCCTGATTGGCCATTTTGGGTCAGGTGCCAGCGAGGTTACCTTAGCTTCTTTACTATTTACAGGTGAAAGGATTTTGCCTCTGGCCAGGAGGGATTTTATAGCACTGTATACAGAAAGGTGGTTACCCTTCCCTTTATATTTATGACACCTACCAACTACACAATCGACAACCTTCTCCAGGAACTAGAGCACATTCCACCCATGCTCTCTCCACCTCGATTGACTTTCTCAATAATGTCTTGATTGTTGACATTTGCAAAGCGGCCACATGGGCATTGGCGGACACTTTTAGTCGTCACTCTGCCATTATTCAGGACACCACAACTGCTGCTTTACTAGAACATCCAATCCTATCATCCACAGCAAATGCTGCTCTGAAGCCCCAATCTTCCAATTAGGGACACTGTTTTACATTCACCTACAGTGAAGCACACATAGGGACATCACTCAAAGAAGAAGAGAAGGTTACTCACTCTGTGCAGTAACTAAGGTTCTTTGAGATGTCGGTCCCCAGTGGGTGCTCCCCTACCCACCCTCCTCCCCCCTGGTTTGGAGCTGAATGATAAGCTTTGTGGCAGAGAGGGAACTGGGGGCAGTTGGACCACACAACGCTATATATAGATCCCACTCACGGCATGAGATGAGGGAGGTGTGCATTTGCAGTCCAACAGGCACTGCTATTGAAGATCTCCAGTCCCAGGCGCAGGGGGGCACTGTCGCACCTACTGTGGAGCACCCATAGGCACACACATCTGAAAGAACGTCAGTTACTGCATAGGTTGAGTAACCTTCCCATTTCAGAAACTGGGCTTGTTTGCCAGCCCCAGTGGTTTTTCTAGCTACTCCAAGTTTTGGAATCTTTAGTCTTGATTATTTAAGAGCTTTGCTGAACTGGGGCCTTGGTTCCCATAGTGGAAGGTACCTAGAACATAAAGAGACTCTCTCCTAAAGAATGGTGGAAGCCATCCCATTCACATCCTCCTGAAGAACATAAATAGCTCCACTGACCCTGCATATTTTCCCTGACTTTCTGCACTGTAAGTTAGTTCATTTTCCAGCAGGCCTTGTGTTTTGCTAAGTAGTTCCTCCATGAGTGACTCCTGTTTCTTTAAACCCCAAAGCTGCTTCTCTACACTCTGTCATCTCCTCCTCACTAACTCTTCTCTCTTGGCTCTTACAGTGGTGCTATCCAGTTACCTCTTCTATTTCACTGGCCATACATTCAGTTTTTCCTTCAGTGGTGATTTACCCTCTTCTCTCTCTCTCCCACTCTTGATATATCTCATAGTTCTGTCCCAGGTCCCTCTAGTAATCCTTCTATACACGTTGACCCAATGTTACAACTACCACCACCATACTGATGACTTCCCCCACTCTGTCAGGTTTTACCTATGCTATTGCTTTTATATCAGCATCTTCTGGATGTCCCAGCACCATATCCAACTCACATTTAAAGATTAACATCAGGGATGAACTTGGCTCTGTATGTCTAAAACTGATCCAGTACAAAACATCCTGTAAAACTTCTTCCGAATCCCTGTCCTTTACTCCCCTTTTTTATTAACACTAACTCTTTTAGATGTGGTATCCTTACTGTCACCTATGCTCATAACATAAGAGTCACTTTAAGCTCTTTTCTCCTGCACCTTGTATCTAGGCTGTGCCTAAAATGTAGGAATTACCAGACTAGATCAGATCTGCTGTCTGTCTAGTCCCGTATTCTGCCTCCAACAATTTCCAGCCCCAGATGCTTCAGGAAAAGGTGCAAGAAGCCCCAAGGTAGCCACATATGGGGGTAATCTGCCCCCCATTAAGGTCTCATGGACAAGACTTGCAACTGCTTTCTGTGTAATACTGCTAAAATTCTTCTCCCTAGAGTTTGAACCGTGATCTGCATTTTGGTTATGCCTTGCTCTGAAACTCTAAATTAGCCTGACTGTGTCTCACTTATCCTTCTCCAGTCCATCTGAATTGATTGTTATGATCTTTTTGTCAGTCTGAATTTGAATGTAAACTCTGTAGGAAAGATGTCTTGTTTTGATGAGTTTATAAGAAATTATGTACGGACAGTGTGTTATTCATAATAATAATAATTAATAATAATAGTGATAAGGAGTTCTATGGAGTAATAAGGTTACCCCATAACTAAGAATTCAGTTTATGACCCCTCCCCTAGATATAACCCAACACCGAACTTTACAGATCTTGCACTAGTATCTGTTTCTATGTAACAAACAGCTGATAATTTATTTAGCCATGTTTATTGCTGGAAGCAATGCTAATAAATGAGTGGAATAGTGTAGTGGAGGCAGATGCACAAGTGTGTACTCTTGAGTTGAAATTTCCATCTGACCTCTTTAATGGCCATGCCCTTTACTGGACATTTATAATTGCATATCACTGAGGAAGGACCGTACACCTGGCACATTGTGGGTGCTACTGGAAACAATAAAAAAAATAGCAATTATGAGAGGAGGACAGATGTTAATTACCAATGTAATGTGTAGCATTTTATAAAGAGTATACCATAATGTCTAAGAACCAGGTATTCTTAGTAAGAGAAGTGACAGAAGAAAAATATTCTTGGCAGAAGACAAGCTGCTCTAACTTCTTTTGCAACAGTTACTCAAATGCCTTTTAATTTTTCTTTCTGCAGTAATTTTTTTCATCTGAGCTGTAACTTTTCCCAAGTGTCTTACCTTTTCTTTTTCAGAGATCAGCACCCTATGCTTATACAACTGTCATCACTATCTAGATAAACAAATTTATTTGAGCATGAGCTTTCGTGAGCTACAGCTACAGCTCACGAAAGCTTATGCTCAAATAAATTGGTTAGTCTCTAAGGTGCCACAAGTACTCCTTTTCTTTTTGCGGATACAGACTAACACGACTGCTACTCTGAAAGCTATCTAGATTGCGTCTTCACCTGTAGTAAATTAATGGATTCATACATCATTTAACTAACAGACTTGACATGTTTGTTTTGTACTTTGGGATTTGTCTTGTCCGGCAAACCTTAGAGAAAACCAATCACTGCAGTGGATTTCTCTTCAGAATAAGGCAGGTTATTGTTTGTGGTTTCTATATGGTGTCCTATGTAAGAGGTGTGTCTTCTAATTTTCTTTACGCTAATATGTATCACCACAGTCAGTATAACTATCAAGGAACAGATTTTCTGAGAGCAGATGAAAGACCAGATGAAATGCTCTGGATTAACAGCATTAGTCCTTTGCATTAAGATGTACAGAAAAAAATGAATAAAAAAACCCCTAATGACTCTCAGCTGCCATAAAATTGGCATTCAGGGGAACTGATGTGTTCTCACCTTGAGTTTTCAGAGACAGAAGCGGGGAGTACTGTGGAAAGGATGTTAGTTTTGAGAAACAAATTGGGGAGAAAGGAGAAAGCTGCCTTGCTCCTGTATGCCTTCTGGGTTTGCTTATAAAATATCATTATAGTCTCCTTAGATGGGACTGTTTTCTTGTGCAGAGAAAATGCAATAGTTGTGATGCCTGCAAGATATGAAGCTGTTCTGAATAAGAGATTTAGAATACAAGATGATGAAGCAGGGCAATAGTACTCTCATACTGAAAAGAGACTGCAATGACTACAATTGGTGACCATACGAACTTTGAATCTTCATTTCAAGAGCTGATTGCATCTTTGTTGGGACTAGACCTTGGTGAAGGGTGAACAAAAATTTCCAGAAACATTCAGTCATACTTGATTTTGAATTTGGTAGGATCATGTTTGAAATTAGAGCTGGCCAGAAAAAAATCTGGTTTGTAAAACATTTTGAGGTTTGCAAAATTGTTTTAATCTACATAAGAACAAAACCATTTTTTTTCAAAAAGTTTTGCAGAGTAGAAGGACTTGAGATCTTGCTTCCAGAGATTTGTCTTTCTCTGTCTGCCAGGAAGGAAGAAGGGCATTTTAAAATTGAAGGCAATATATGTAGCCAAAATGGTAATGTTCTTGGGAAAACAGGAAAGGAAAAGTGCCATAGGCCTGAAGTGTTTTTTTTTTCCCTGTTGCCTCCCCCCAAAGTGCTACCATCTTTTTCTTGAGGCAATCAGAGCCCCAGTGATTCAGTCTCTGCTGTTGGGAAAGCTCTAACAATCCAGACAGGCAACAGAAAATAGAACCACATAGCTAAGGTATCTAATCTCAAAGTTTAGTATCAAATTGCAAGTATCCTCTGTTTGCAATGAACTGTGAAGTATGTTCACAGAACATTCATCAGATCAACGCATCCAACATACAAATTAATAGAAACCATGATCTGTTTATGGACAATTTTTGAACAGAAAATAGACGTAAATATGATTTTTTAAAAAAAGGTTTAGTTATCCTAGCTCTGCTTTGGACACTGGATGAAGGAGAGCCCATGTTTGGTAGTCTAGCACTGTCTGTATAAAGTAAACAAACTAAAGACCAGATAAAATAAATATTCCTACATTCTGACACTTCAGTTCATCACAGCATACTCATTATGTAAACTAATTGCTACTATCCCTCAGAAATGCTTATTTATCACTTCAAACTGTGCTGTATAAAGTATTTTAATATTTCAACCCTTTGAAAATTTGCATTTTAAAAATCATTTGTAATATTTTCCCCTCTTCCCTGAACAGTGAATTCCAATAATATATTTCCAGGCAAGCTGGAAACTATGGAAACTGTCTAAAGCCATTCTCAAAGGTGCTGTGTATTATTTTAAACCATTAAAACTGTTCTTGGTATGTAAGGCTCACAGGAGATTATCATATTTAAACAAAATAGTCTGAGCTACTACTACAAATGCAGATTAGTTTAATACACTCTAACAAGCTAATGTTCCATACCTCTGAGGGCTGACATATTATGGAACCAGGTTTACGTTTCATGCATTGGTGAATAAGAGATGAAATAAGGTTGTGCATTTTTTTAAAGTTACCAAGATACTGAATAATCAGCATAGACTTTATGCTATCAAAAGCAATTAGCTATCATCTAGAGAGATACAGTAACTTGTCATTAACTTTTATGTGGTTCACACATGCACACGCTTATAATGTTTAAATAAATCAGAAAATAGCAGCAGTCCCAGGATTTCATTAAGCAAAAATTGGTGCATATTTTTGTTACTGTGAATCCAATTCGTGGGGTGATTAGCCAAAGATGTTCTGGAAATCCATAGAAATTACAGTCATCCAAGTGAAGAAGAATAAATAGGTAGCAAAGAAATGGATTGTTACACTCTTCTCATAATTAACATTATAAAGGTACTACATTTGAAATTAAGAGTGTTTCTAGGCAACAAAAATGGGCCAACTCATCCTACACAGCACGCTGCAGTGTTGCACGTATAAACACATCAAGAAAGTTGAGCAGAATCGTGAGCACAGGAAAGCCCAGTATGCATTGATGAAAGTACTGCTGTATGATTTCCAGGTGATTCCATCCTCAAAGCAGGAGTTAAGCTGAAGAGGGTATTGTGCAGGAAAGTGCCTCTTCTGCACATTGATGATCATGCTTGTTTCCTCAGACACACCCATCTTTCACTTCCCTCACACTTTTTTTTAACCCACATCTCTTGCTGGGTTTCTTCGTTCTGTGTTGGCCTTTTTGTTTGCTTCACTTTATTTTCCCATCTCAGTTACTGGTACAATGGATGTACAGCCCTACTCAACCTGAGACCAGAATTCGTCTCAATGTCTCTTAGATGCTCTTTGCCTCCTCACTAGATGCTGTCTGCAGGGCCTGATATCCTTGAGAGAAAGGAACTCCATCCCTTCTTGGAATCATGGAGAATTGAGCACTCTTTCTGACCCACACCAAAAGTCAACAAGAGGTTCCATAACAGCATTTTTCCTGCTGAAAAATGTCAGTGACACAGAAATTTATCTCATTATTGAAATTTTCTTCTTTCTTTGAGCCACCCATCACCTCTGTCTTGAGAAAAAATAACGAGGAGTCCTTATGGCACCTTAGAGACGAACACATTTATTTGGGCATAAGCTTTCGTGGATTAGAACCCACTTCATCAGATGCATGGAGTGAAAATACAGGAGCAGGTATAAATACATGAAAGGATGGGAGTTGTTTTACCAAGTGTGAGGTCAGTCTAACGAGATAGATCAATTAACAGCAGGATACCAAGGGAGGAAAAATAACTTTTGAAGTGGTAAGAGAGTGGCCCCTTACAGACAGCTGACAAGAAGGTGTGAGTACCAGTAGGGAGAAATTAGTATTGGGGAAATTAGGTTTGGGTTTTGTAATGACCCAACCACTCCCAGTCTCTATTCAGGCCTAATCTGATGGTATCCAGTTTGCAAATTAATTCCAGTTCTGCAGCTTCACGGTGGGGTCTGTTGTTGAAGAATTGCCACTTTTAGGTCTGTTATTGAGTGACCAGAGAGACTGAATTGTTCTCCTACTGGTTTTTGAATGTTATGATTCCTGATGTCAGATTTGTGTCCATTTATTCTTTTGCGTAGAGACTGTCTGGTTTGGCCAGTGTACATGGCAGAGGGGCATGTATTTATACCTGCTTCTGTATTTTCACTTCATGCATCTGATGAAGTGGGTTCTAACCCACAAAAGCTTATGCCCAAATAAATGTATTAGTCTCTAAGGTGCCACAAGGACTCCTCGTTATTTTTGGTGAGACAGACTAACACAGCTACCACTCTAAAATTGTCTTGAGAATCACCAAGAGTATGAACTGAAACCATCCTGTCAGTGTGATAGTCTTGGCAATGGCCCCTTTTGCAATGCATGCTTGGGTTTTTCCACCTCACAGGTATCATGGGAGACCTTAGTACTGAAATGGTCCCTTATCTTCCCCAGATCCATGTTGATTGATTGGGGCAAAAGGCTGATGTCTCACTGGGAGGTGACAGAGTGAATTAATTGGGCATACCGAGGCAGGCTAGCAGTCAAATGTCCTTTGGCTGCAAAGTGAGCTGCCTGCTGCTCTTAGTTTTATCAGTTTGCAACAACACAACTATCAGGCAATGTGTAGGCCATGCCCATTGACCTAATGTACATAGAGCCTCAGATTGCTTAGAAGCACAGCCCCAAAGTGTACGTACCCAGCATGGGAGTCGCAGTTGGACACACATATCTCACAGAATGGCATTTTTGCGCACAAACAAAACTTACCTGCCTTCTACACGCTCACACTTGAAATTTGATATTCAGCTGAACTGTGAGTGTTCCAAATGCCTGTGAACATACCATTTGTTTGGCATGTGTACAAAAATTTCATATTCCTAGCTCAATGCAAAGGTGTAAATCAGTTCTTGAAAATCTGGCATTTATATTTCTACCACCATATTTCCCCACCCATTGCTGAGGCTTATTTTTATTTATATGTATATTTTAAATTGAACATTAAATCCAGTAATCCTATGCATTATAACTGACTTTTTTTCTAATAGTGTTGTTCAGACCCTGATTAAAAGACTGAAGTTTTTGGTGATGGAGGGAAAAGATGGGTCCGTCTCTCTCTGTCCCTTTCTCTCCCCTCCCTCCCTGAAGGTGTCTAGATTCTTTCTTCAGGGAAAGTTGCTCTATTAGAAATTTTCAGTAACTTTCCAAAATGTTTCATATCACTGCTGTGGATTTTTGAAGGGATATGTTGGCCTTCTGTAATTCAGACTGCTCCAACGTTTTTGCGGTTTTGTATGGAGAGACTTGACCTCTGTGTCCAAGAACTAAGCACTTTACCTACCTATCTCCCTCTTCTAGCCTATTGGGATTGTCTCTTTAGTATTTTATTTTGCTCTCTCTCTCTCTGTGTGTATGTGTGCGTACATGCGCATATATACATATATATAGTTTCATTTTGACAGGTCCTGTTTGACTTCAGGTATTTCACAATTATAAAAGGAATAACTATTCCTGTGAAATAAAGGATTTACAGAAAAATGTAAATATTGTTAAATGACTAGTCTTCATGTTTTACCAAACGTTTTCTAGTTATCTTAAAGGTTATACGATAAATCCAATTGCAATGAAGACAACCACAGTACTGAAATCTCCATTGCAAAGAATTCCTTTTTAGTAAGATTTAATGGAAAGAAAGGTCTAAAGTAGATTGTTAAATAACATGCTTGTGGGATTCCAGGAGTTAGTTAAAAAAGGGCTTTTGATTTTATGCAGACAAGGGAACAATAAAGAGTGTGGTCTTTGCTAAGAAACTGTCTAATAATGACAAGAGTATTTGGTGAGAAGTGAATGAGCAAAAATGAATGATAACTCATTATTTTCCATTCCATTAATAATTTTGTTTTAGTTCAAATGTCCTAAAGTAAAGACACTTGCATTCTCTAGGTTACTGTTAAAAACATGGCTGTTTTTATTAAGTGCTTTGGATTTCAGGACAATGGTCTCAATAACTGTATTTGGGAAGTCATGAACACTAAAAATGTTTGCAGTTAGCTCATCTGGAATATGAAATAATTCTACTTTCTAGCTCATCAAAGCTCACTCTCTAAAATACAATGGTGATCAAAATTTCATGTGATAATAATAACATACATATCGCCTCTGGGAATGTTTCTGTAATGGATAAGTGTACGAACCAACTGAACTAATGCATACATGGGAGGGAGTGGGGAGGAAAAAGCAGGAACTACTTAACCTGTACAATGCCAGACTTTTGGGCGGGGACAGTCAGACCTGGTGCTTAAATATCTAGCCAAAAAGGAAGCAATGGAAATTAATCTCATAACAATAGTGTTCCTTGAGGGGCCCAAAGAACAAATGGCCAGATGTTCAGTTGGTGCAGACTACTGCAGCTCCAATGAAACAGTGACTCAATGATTCCAGGCAACAGAAGCACTGATTCAGCGCCTGGATGGCAAACTTGAGATGCTGGAGAATAGAGAAGCCATAAAGTAATCATGTGGGTTTAATGCACAGCTGAGTCTTCTGAATAAATTCACATGAAAGGGCGAACCTGCAGATTATATTCTGTAATACTTCCAATGTGTTAGTACTACCCTAAACTAAGCCAATTTATTAGGATGAACTATTTCACCTAGGCTGGCAAACTGGGAATCTGGGGTACTATTTTTTAATGTCTTGCTTTTAAGACAGCATTTTTATACCATAATGGAGAATCGTAATAGCAATGGAATTAACAAGATGATCCAGCTGATCACTGATGGAAAACCTAGCCCTCCAGGGGGCAGGGAGTAATAATAATTAAGGTTGTGAGTCTTTCACAGAGGTCACGGAAGTAATGGATTCTGTGATTTTTCACAAACTCCGTGACTTTTGCAGCAGCCCGTGTGGCTGAGCCAAGGACCACATCCACCCCCCCAGCAGCAGCAGTGGGGCCCTGGGCCACCCTGCCACAGGAGCAACATCCATGCAGCCCTGGGCCACCTCACACCCCCAGCAGCAGCAGGGCCCTGGAGCATCCCCCACGCAGGAGCAGCAGCATCCATGGGAGCACCGCCCCCTAGCACCTAAGATTAAATTAGGGATTATGGCCCATGACCTGTGCATGACTTTTACTAAAAATACCCATGACTAAATCGTAGCCTTAATGATAATATATTTTTATGTCTCCCCAAGCCAAAAATAAAATTCCAGATCCAATGATGGAAAACGAAACCTAAAAGTGTTCTTTATTTCCTTACTGATCTCAGTCCAAATAACAATGATGTTGAAAGAGCCACCTGAAAATTTTCCAGTGGAAAACAAGAGTGTTGATCCAACTAAACTTTCATTGAAAGTCTATATTATCCTCAAAAAGATTGTTTCTCACTGGAATGAGAATGAGGTTTTTCATTGCAAAATTGAAAACCTAAATGCTGAAACAATATATCAATTTTTGGCCAACCCCCTTTCCCCCCCATAGCTTTTCATTTTCATAGGAAAAAAAGCTGAAATTTTGAGGGAAAAGTTTTCTGTTTTCCAACCACCTCTATTCACGGTTTTGTAAATGAATTGTTTGGGGTAAATTAAAGATGTGTAAATAACACAAGTTACTTACGTATTCGTATTGAATCAAAAGCTATCATAGAAAGAAGTTACTGTGAATGAGATATATTGTGTGTTGTCAGTCTGCCTCCTGTTATTGTGGGTTTAATTCTACAGTCTTCTACAAAATGTATGCAACAGTATCATGTCTTTGCCCCCTTCCCCGCCCCACCCACCACACACTACTGCTCTTTTAATCTCTATGAACTGAATTTGCCAATCAGTGCCCAAGTTTTCTATGACACTAATAGCAGTAGGAATCACAGTTTTGGATTCAGTGCTGGAGATCAACAGGGAATAAAACTGTGCCTTGGGAATACAAATACTTCTGATATGCAAAACCCTACAGGGGAACATGGGTAATATACTGTCTACAGCAGCTCGCTGCATTTCTTTAAACATTTGATGTGATGGAAACATGCTTTTGCTTTAGGGTATGTCAGATTGTCTGAGGATTTGATGCCGCTTAAGATGGCATTGCTTAAATCAGCACTGTACTTTATGTGAAAAGTAAGGGATCAATTTTTTTAAACAAAATGTGGTAAAGCAGGTGATTTATTCATGGGAAAATCTTGTGTTGCCACTAAAAATGGTTTCATTTGGCTGCATTTAGGCTTTGGCAAAATCTGTCATTTTGTTTTGGTTTTGCAAAAAAAAACCCCAAACTCAACACTAGTTTTAGTTTGGGATTCCTAGCCTCTAGGAGTAGGGAGGGAGTTTTTGACTCTTTCCAACTATCCCTTACTCGGTTTTGACAGACTTAGCCTTAAACTCATCATCTTTGCCCATTTAAATAATTCTTGCCTGCTTCTATGATTATGTCCTGGGAATAGAACAATATGCATGTAAATGCACCATGAATTAAGGATGTAAGAAAATCCCAGGCTGCAATTTGGTTGCAGAAACTGCTACTTTTAATGCGCACTTTGTTGGGGGTAAATGTTGGGAAACTGAGTCACAAATCCACCCAATTTAGGCTTAATCAATTTTCACCTTCATTTATACAATTTCAGACAGAATTATTGTCACTTATAGTGTCTGGAAATACATTTATGCCAGACAAATAACAGACAAGACAGAACTGGTAAATTTGGCCCAAGTTACCACATTCTGGGGCACCAGGAACTCCTTCCACCTTCCGTGGTAGTTGTTGACTTCTCTGATCCCTGGGTCTGGTTTTTCAGTTTTGTCCTTACATTTCTGATCCAGTGTTTCTCCAGTTTGAGCCCATGTTCAGTTATGTCTGTTATACATTTCTGCATTACAGATTACTTAACATTTATCCAATTGGCTTTTAACATATCGACCCTTTCGGTTTTAGTCACCGGTACATTATGCATGGACTAGCTTCAATTACCAAACTTTTGCATATTTTTTGTGCTGGTTTTGCAATGTTGGTGTCGTGGTTTTTGCATCACCCTGCCGTAGATCTTCCCAGAAAAAGAGGACTTTGTTGTTACAGGGTTTTGTGTTTTTTATCTCAAAATTTCAGCACAACATTACATTTGTTCTGTCGGCAATAACATCATTTTAAGTAGATTAGCAATTTTGTGTAAAAGAAGAATTGGCAAAACCACACTTATGTCACAAGGCCTTGGCCTAAGTGTTCTCATCTGTACTCATTCATTATCCATAATTACACATCAGTAAAATACAACTAACAAAGATTTTAATTTTACCATTTAGTAATCCTTCATTTTTATATATCAATGATATAAATCACTATATTCTTATTCCCTTCAAATAGTTGGGGAAGGGATTTGGGGGAGCATGCTATGATTCTGTAATGTCAACATCTTTTACCACCTTTAAGCATTGGTTTTTCATTCAAACTCCAGTTTTGCTAGTGAATCATTACAAAGAGAACTTCATTAGAAATTTTCCTGTGAATTAATTTTAAGGGTATCTCAATTTTAGGACCTTGATATTTAGTTGCTTTTAACGGCACCTCAACAACTGCAACTCTTTATAGTTGCTGCAAATTTGAGTGGCGTTGTGACCCAGAATGCATCCCGATGGAGGGGCTGAATTTGAGTGAGTGGCTTTGTGATCTGGGCTGCAGGGTTGCACCACCATTCAAATTTGGCATGGCTACCCCCTTCATCATGCTTGCCTGTGAGAAGCAAGTAGGACACACAGCAACTCTTCTGTGCTGCATCCCTACTTTGGAAAGTAGGCTGCATGGCTTAAACTGCAACTTTAATGAACTGTGGCCACGATTTTGAACCCCAAAAATTTCACCTTTCTTACGGCTTTAAGCATTAGCATTGCCCGGATATACGTAAAGACAATGCCACATTCAGTATTTCATCAGTACACATAAGTGAATGCAAAATTTTATCAAAACCAGGCTCTACAGAGGAGCATACAGCATTGTCAGAATACAGGTACGATCACACACAGTCACAAGGCACATCATTGCCTAAGCATGCACACAGGAAACCAGTCTCACTGTCTGCTGTTATCTTTGGAGATGAACAACAGGCCTTTCCCCGTGTTGGTGTCCAGGAGCACCTGTCCTGTCAACGGCTCTTTTTTCATTGCCTTTCATAATGGGTTTAAGGAAAGGGGGATTTAAGATGGAATGACCAGAGGAGGCTCCAGGACAGGAAGCCACAGTTGTCGGGGATAAAGAGAATACCCCAGCTGGCAAACCCTCACCAATACAGGAAGAGGTAAACATCAGCTGAGGATTCTTCTCCTCAGGCAAAGAGGATAAGAAGGTGGGAGGAACACTCCATGTTTGTTCCCAAGACAGGAGGAAAAGCCCCTCTGAGACACACATCCTTTCTACCAGCCCAAGGGGAAACTGGAGCAAGGGGAAATGTGGGTTTGGTGATGTGGAGCCATCAGAGGGTTTTCTGGGAAGAGATTGGGGATTTGGTGTCAGCAGAGTGGATGTTGTCAATCGAGAACCAGCCTGGGGATTAGGCACTATGACAGGGGACCTTGTGGGAGGTCTCTTCATCCCCTTCTACAAGGACAGGAGGCTCTTGGGGAGAGCTGTTTGGTGGTAGAAAGGGAAAAGCAGGTGGGTGGAGTGAGCTGGTCAGACCCTCACTAGGCAGCAAGGTGCTCCAGCCCATCATTTTCTGAGGTAAGGGATTCAAACTGGATTAGGAAATGTATTCTTCAGCTATTTTCACTCAGTTTCCAGGAGAAGGGTCTGTATTTTAATTTTCTCTGATCCACCAGGAAAAGTCAGAGAATATTAATTCATTTTCTTCTAGCCCTTGTGTCTGTGTTGTCAGGCAATGAGCCCAGTACAGTTGTGATTCCCCAGTGACAGGGAACTGTATCATGATTTTAAAGGTTGGTTCATATCCAAATTGTTGCTCAGTTTTACATGGGGACATTTGTTTCTCTGTGGTCAGAAATCTGTTGTTAAGTTAGACCTGGGGGTCTAATTCTAATTCTGCTTCCTGTCAACTAGCAAACACATGTACACAGGTCCTAACTTTTCTTAAAAATTTACTATGGGGAGAATTTGGGGGGCTTGAGGTCTGAACTTGATAGATTGCCAACTCATTGTTATGGTTTACTGTATACAAAGGGGAAAACAAATTCGGTCTGGGTAACTTCTGAGATTAAGAAAAAGAATAAAAGAAATAGAAAGCAAATGCAAGTCCCAAGGTGTGGGAAGAGAGAGAATGGTGTGTTATGCTAACAGGCAAGTTAAACTGACTCTCAGATCCACGCCTGGCAGACAGGAAAAGAACACATTTACATGTGTACAAACAGAAAATGGAATCATAACCTTGGAGCCTGCCTTTGTACAGCTCCATACACCATGCTGTTGTAAAGAGTTTCTCACACACAGAAGAACCAAAACTTTCCACACTGAACTCAAAAGAGATTATAGTCTAGTAGCCCTTACCTTTAGATAGAACATGCAGCAAGTATTTCCTAAGCCAACAAAATGGGAAAACTGTTGTTTTCTTTATAGCCTGGTGCCATATATATTTATTTAATCTGGCATTTTTTAACCCAAATAATTTTCTGTAGTGGCACAGGTTTCAAAAATATTTTCTCTAATAAAAATAAAGAGAAAATCACAACAATAAAACATGGCCATTTAATGCTGCAGTCTATTCAGTTTAATGAGACACTTTCTGTATTATACATTACTTTGCAGGGGTATTTTCTTAATATACACTTTCTTATTATACACATTATTTTCTTAGAACTCTAACTTTAGCGTTCTGCCTTTTATTGTGTTTTCCACTCAGATATCGGAAATACATACCTTGATATTCCCATTGTCACATGAACATTGCATACAGTGCTGTCTCCCATAATTATTTCAGTTAGTATACGCAGTGATGCCCTGGTCTGCGGTTGGGTAATTGCAGTGCTCATGCAAAACCCCATTGACTTCGGTGGGACTCTGCAGGGACCAAAAAATCTGCCTGTGCACATGTGAATGCAGACTTGGAGGTTTAAGCAGATAGCAGCTTTGTTTGTTTATGAAAGTTTCTCAGCATGACCCCAATCCAGCACAACAGTAAGGCATGTGCTTAACTTTAAAGCATGTCTCAGTGATCCCACTGAAATCAACAGGACTACACACAGGCTTCAGGTTAATATGTTTACGTGCTTTGTAAAAGCTGGATCATGTGAAAAATTGGGTGTTTTTTTTTAAAGATTAATTCTGAAATTGAGATATACAAAAATTGTTTATTGGAAACCTTTTAATAAAACAATTGCTTATTAAATAACATCAAGGTTTATGAATTATAGGGTTCATAAAACATGACTTTTTTCAAAAAATCATAGCTTTATTAATGGAGAATAGCTTTTTTATTCTTGGAGATGGGCTATAATAGCAGTGAAATGCTCAGAATAATGGTTGAGTAAGATAGAGTCAGATCTCTTTTTTTCTTCTTATTCAGGTGGCATTGACATTCAGCAGGTCTTTTGTAGAAAAGGCAAACAGGATTTTGTCCACACTATCAAACCATAATAAAATAAGCATAATGCATTGATTATAGGTGTATACAGTCTATTCACTAATAAAATTTATTTACTGCTATATAAAAAATTCCAAATAATAAAGAAGTGAAAAGAGATGACTTCTGTAATAGGCTAGAACATGTAAGAAGCAGAATGTCGCACAGAAGTATTTATTCAGGGCCTGGTTCTGTTATCCTTACTTATGGTGAGTAGCAGCTTACTTGCACAGGTAAAATTATAGAATTCCTGGCCCCATTGAAGTCATTAGTAAAACTCTCATTGACTTCAGGGAGCTGAGATTTCACCCAAGAAGGCTAGTGCATGGATTATGCTCCACTAAAGTTACACTAAGGGCTTGTCTACACTTACCGGGGGGGGAGGGAGGGGGGGCGGCGATCGATGCATTGGTGGTCGATTTAGCGGGTCTAGTGAAGACCCACTAAATCAGCAGCAGATCGCTCTTCCATCGACCCCTGTACTCCACCGGATCGAGAAGAGTAAGGGGAGTAGATGGGAGAGTGTCTCCCGTTGACATTGCGTAGTGTGGACCCCGCGGTAAGTAACTCAAATTGCGTAGCTTAGATTGAATTTCCCCTGTAGTGTAGACAAGGCCTAAGTAATTCCTGGATCTTATGCTGGCTCTCTGTATAGAGGTGAATTACACCCAGTATGAGCAAAGGTGACAGAATGAGGCCCTTAGTGTTACAGTTATGAGTTAGTTTCCCTTCATCCTTTTCTGGTGCATGAATCAACAATTGTAACATTTGTTAACAGAAGGCCAGTTTATGCAGCCATTGCTCAAGTTGAGTAGTACTTGCTCACTTGAATTCAGTGGGATTGCGTCAATGGAACTGCTTTATATAAGTGTTAATGTGAGTAACAGTTATAAAAATCCGGCCCAGATTTAGGGTGTGAAAATACTATGATTTTTTTTGATTTCTCAAACAAGCATGAATTTTGTTATTAAGCTACGTGCGAATTTTGTAGCACCCCCCCCCCAAAATAAAGTTTCTCTCGAATACAAATGCATAAGCCAGTAACATCTAATTGTTTAGCAAAGTGTGTTTTCTTACATTGACTGGAGGGAGCTGTGACAGGAGTTTGCTTGACAAAAAGCCAAGCTGAAGTTGAAAAGAAGTTCTGCTTTGATTCCATTTCTGTATCTCCTTGGAAATTAATAAATATTAAAAGTGACAGAGAAAGTGCATGCCTTTCAATGGACCTTTTTTACCCTTATTTCAGCATAAATAGCCAGTTGGCAACCAATTAGCTTTTGTGTTATTCAGAATGAAAGGTCAGGTGGTGATTTTTTATGTTTTTCTCATTCTCAGCTTAACTACAGTTGATAGGGTGTACGACTGTCTCTTTGTAATGAATGTTCCTGTTTGAAGTACGGAAAAGAAGCTTTTATGTCTATATGCAGGAAATACTTAACAAATATCATTAGTTAAAGAAAAACCCAGTTGGAAATCCGTTATCTTGTGAAACACCAAAAGGAATTGTCAGGTTTTTTCCATCACTGGCTAAACATTTATTTGCTGGATGAATCAGAAATGCTCTTTTAGAATAAAAGTCTTGAGCTAGAGACAATAAGAGATTTTCAGAGTTATAGGAATGTCACTTTTACAACTTTTTTCAAAATGTAACAGTGAAATGTGCCAAGCTTCCCTTTTTGTTGAGATAATTAGAAGGCAGATAGTGATTGCTGTTTTATTTAAATTATACATTATCCAGTTAATAAATAATATACATGGGATGGAAGAGAAAAGGGATTTGCTTGTCACAAGGTTATTTCCTATTCCATTCCCAGTAACTACCAAGTAATGAGCAAGCTTTCAGTAATTCAAAATTGAAAAACATGCAGGCAAATGTGTCAAGTTTGTCCCTTCTATGCTTAATAATTGCATTCTTGGAGGAGAATGAATCCTGTTTTAGAGCAATAGGCAATGCAAATTAAAGAGAGGCTATGCCTATTGAGAGACTTTTTGTACTAAAAAACCCCATCTGAATGGCCAGAGCCAATCAACGGACCTAATTAAAAAACAAATATGCTAGATTTGGCGAGATTGGCTATTTTAGTAAAAAAAAAAGATAATATATTCTCACATCTTACTACAAAGCACATGAGCATTTTAATACAAATCCCCAAAGACAGTTCCACTGAAAGTTTTAAATCTATCTAATGCTTAGAGCCTTAAGTCATGTTTTTAAACATTTCCACCAACAGTGTCTATAGGAACAAGCATCAAAATTCATGACATACTTTTCTTTTGTGTTTGATTAATCTATTGTGCACTAAAAAAGCAGTGCAAATTCTCATTTAAGTTTGGCATTTTTGCTTATGGAAATAATGAATTCTACCCACATTGGCCAAGATACCAATTAATTGCTTGAAATATCACAACAGAGGCAGACCATTATTTAGGGGGGCTGCATGTTTGTCATGGCCATGGTATTTGTGACAAAGCTGCACCTTTTAAAGTTTCTTCCCCCTCCAAAAAAATCATGGTCTTTGTTCCCCTTACCCAGCCCACTACTGAGCAAGGCTCCTCCCTTAATTTATACAAGTTTGGCTCTGGATGGGCCCGATTCTCCATTCTCTTAGATCAGTATAAAGCTAATATAATTCCACTAATTTCAGTGGAGCTAGTGCAATATAAAAATGGTGTAAAGGAGTGGAGGATCAGGCCCTAAATATTGGATGTACTGGACTATTGGAATTTAAATGTTGTTCACTATTATTTAAAAATTAAATAGTTTTAAATACTTATTGCAGAATAAAGGAGATTGCATATTTCATATCCTTTCATAAGAGAAAAAACTGAGATGGGCCTGAACTAGATCACAGTATCTGAATCCCTCATTCCCTTCCCCAAACTTTGGAGGAACTGAAAATAGATCACATCTAAGCAGACCATTTCTAATAAATATACATTTAGGTCCTGATCCAGCTCGCGCTGAACTCAATGGCAAAGCTCCTTTTAACTTCCATAGTACAGGATCGGGACCTTATATAGCTGACATACAGTAATTCCAAAGAATATGTAGTTATCGATATCTGGTCAATCATCATAGACTTTTTACAGAGTTGTTCTTTTTTTAAGTTACCATTTAGAAAGAAGTTAAAAAACCCAAAACAAGGAAATATAATATTGCACACGAAAAGCTGTAAAAACACTATTTAGGTTGCAAAGTCAAGCACTCAAAAGTTAAGAGATGCTGTGCAACCTTTGTCTGCACCCCTCCTTTCCCCTGCCCCATGTATGCATTGGGATTGTCTTTAATTACATAACCATGTGCTGTTTTTTCCATAAGACCCCGTCACATTCAGTGCAGACAGTGGACAGCGCTCACTTAATGAGGAGCTATTCAATATTTTGTTTTTTCCTCATTGTTTAATGTGTGACCCCAGGCCTTAATTACTGCACACTGTTGAAACACTGCTTTGAAGACAGAACTATTAATTTCTTCATGGGCTTTTCTATGGTGGTTGTCACTAGGGTATCTGAGTACTTCCAGGCATTAATTAATGTTTATCTTCCCAACAACTCTGTGAGGTGAGGGGTGGTATAATCCCCAGTTGTAAAATGGGAAACTGAAGCAAAGAGAGATCAAAACTATCCACTAATTTTGGGTGACCAATTTGATATGCCTAGTACCCTGATGTTTATATAGCACTAGATATGCTCAAAGCACAGCATGTCATTTTCAGCTTTGAGTGCTCAACCCTTCTGCAAATCAGATACAAGGGTTTCAAGTTGGCGCCCAGAGAATGAGGAGCACACAGCTGATGACCACATGAGAAGTTTGGTTGCAGTGGCATTTGTAGCATCCCATAGGAATGCTGTGATAATGTCAGGGAAAGAATCCAATTCACTAGGGCAGCATTCAACTGCCTTAACCACAAGACCATCTTTTCTCTTCCTATAATCCCATGCCTCATTCCCTGCATGCCTTCTGACTTCTGCAACAAATGAGGTAGAGTCCTACTGACAACAGCTTCTTTTACTACACAGCCCAGAACAGATTCATCTTGTGCACTGAATGAGGCATGGGTCCTGTGGAAAAAAAATCATATGATCATATAATTAAAGATTGTATCTTAATGCATAGGCACAAGGGGGCTTTATTCAGGTTGCAAGGAAACGCTAATTCTTCACTTTGCAACTTTATTAATGTCTCCAATATTTTTATGTAATTTCCTAGGCACTTTTAAAAGCCAAGTAGAGAAAACAGAAATTCCATAATGTGGCTTCACATTGACACCTCCATGGTTCATCTGCAGGGTTGGAACCTTTAGCTCAACCACACAGACCTCTGCCACCAGGGCTAATGAGTAACTGATAGTGTTAGTAGGTTGTCTTCCTCTGTATAGACCAGCACTAGAGGGGGATGAGCCACATGCTTTCCCAGTGGGTTTCACAGATATTTGCTAGCAGAGGAATGGTGAGACTCAGGAATCTTGGGTCCCATTCTAGGCTGTGGAGGGGAGTGTTCTCTACTGGCTTTTCTGCCAATTCATCCAAAACTTGGACCCTCCTATCTGATCCAGTCCCAATTATGTGTCTTCTCTACCCCAGACTTTATCCCATTCCCATTCTCCTCATCTCCCCAGTCCCAGTCTCCACTCCTCAGGCTTCTCATCCCAACCCTAATCTCCTCACCTAGCCAGTCCCAAACTCCCCCTCTTAGCTCCTTTCCAATCTCTCTCCCTCACCCTTGCCACTGGCTCCCAGTCCTAATCTTCCTTCCCGAGCTCTTCATTCAATCTCTGTTTTACTCCTTCCCCTCCCTAGCTCCATGTCCCAGTTTCTTTGCCTCTCCAGTCCCAGGTCTCAGCCTGCACATCAGTTCCTTCTCAGGTCTCCCCGCCACTTCCCCTGTTCTTCCCCACACTGGTTTCTTGCCCCAGTCTCCTTGCCCAGCTAGTTCCAGTTTCCCTCCCCACAGTATCTTGTTCACTCTCACTGTTTTCCACAACAGCCAACTGCCTCCCCCTTCTGGCTCTCAGTCCCAGCCTCACTCTTCTCCCTCCCCTCCAGTTGCAATCTCACCAGACACCTTGTCCTAATTTAATTCTTTTCTTTCCTCTGGTTTAACTTTTATCCCCTCTGCATTCAGATCAGATTGCTACCTTTGCCACACTGTGGGGATACCTGCCGAGGGTTACTGAAGGAGAGATGGTCTCCCTGATTTCCATTCCAGTGACCTGCCCCACCCAGGCCCAGAGCGGCAGGAAGCTGCTGTGGCAGGGAAAGTCTGCCTTTGCCCCTGTAGCTCTGGGGATGGTGCATCCACAGTCTGATTAGCATCAGGAGCTGTGAGATGCTGGAACATGCTCAGTGAAGATGGAATCTTTGGAGCATTTAGTTGCCAAAACTGAAGAAATCTCTGTGCATGTGTGATCTACATTTTTTCAAAGACTTATAAGTTGGCCACATTTGGGCTGACTTTTGTGGGGGCAGCAAAAGGCACCTCCCTGACACAAAGGCCACTGCCCCGCCAAATTTCAAGTCTCTGCTCCAAGAGCGGTTCAAAGAAAAGGTTGTCAGGTTTTTTTTTTTTAACTGGACCAAACCATACCTTTTCCTATCCTCATTCTCATAAACAGCTGAACTGTTTTAACTGAAAAATTCCACAACAAGTCAGCCCCAGGCAGATACTCTGGATATAAAATATCAGCCCAAAGGCTTAGTTTGGCAAAATTATAAACATCTGAAAACAGCGTCTAATAATAAGTGTCTGGAACCCTTAATAACAGGTAGTGTTACCAGCACCACTTATAGTGTATAATACCCCTTTACAGTGCCCACTCTTTAAAAAGCACAAGTTAACACAGGCCATATCACAAGAAATCCCACAACAAGGGAGAGATCTTATGGGACTTTGGAGATCTCACTCTTTTGGTCACACACAACCTTGCTACTTTTCAAAATTGGGTACTGTGCAAAAGCATCTTAGTACATCATATGAATGAAATACAAATTGCTACGTTTGTAAACCAAAACCTAAGCCAAATAAATGAAATGTAGGGTTTAATATAAGGCTCCTTCCATTTCCACATTCTAATCTCTCCTAAAGACCTACTTCTTTCATGTCTACACAAACTTAAGCACAACTGTCTTCGCCCCAAAATTTCACAAGGGGAGGAAGAAACAGGAATCGGGGTAAGTCTCTTAAACCTTCCTTGGGGTGTTCTGGCACTGTCATGCTGTCTGGAGTGGTTCATAACAGTAAGGGCCAATCTCAGGACAGACTGTCAGAAAACAGGGCAGATGGTATGTTCTGTAGTTAGATTTCACCAACCCAATAATAAATGTGAACTCCTGAAGCTCTATAACAGTCCCCTTGGGCACTCCAGTCTCTCCTCCCACGCAGGCAAGCTGGACTCAGTGATAGTTGGTTACTATACACCAAAGATCACAAAAAATTTGGGTTGCTTCCAGTCTCAAGAGACTAGTTACTTACCCAAGGTCACTTTTACCTCAGATTTCATACCAAAGACAATGCCTGTAGTCAATCCTATAGTAAACTAACTAAGGATTTATTAACTGTGGGGGAAAAAAGTGAGAGAGTTGTTTACAGATTAAAGCAGGCAACACATATATACAGAAATGAGTTAGTCTGTGGCTCCAAAAGATGACAGAGTTGTAGCAATCTGTCAGCACTGAATATCTTTTAGGGCTAACTTGCGATATCTCTGCTTCTGTTTCATATCTGCAGCCTCGGGAGAGTCCAAACAGAAAAAGAAATGAAAAAAATTCTTGTTCACTATCTTAATTTCCTTTTTCCAGAATTCAAGCGGATGAGATGAACCCTTTTGCAAATAGCCTCAGTGTGGGTGTGAAGGGGAAATTAACAAAGTCTTTGTATTGTATTTGAGCATAAGCTTTCGTGAGCTACAGCTCACTTCATCCAATGAAGCGAGCTGTAGCTCACGAAAGCTTATGCTCAAATAAATTGGTTAGTCTCTAAGGTGCCACAAGTACTCCTTTTCTTTTTGCAAATACAGACTAACACAGCTGTTACTCTGAAACCTGTCTTTTGTATTGTGATGTCCCACAATGTCCCATGTAGTTTTGATAGCCTTCTTAATGAGCTATGATTAATGATAATCCCTCCTGACAGGTTGACAGTTTCAGGGCAAACATTTTTTACAGTTACAAAGCAAAAACTTAAATATTACCTTGTAGCATGTGATAAACATATTATAAGGGAGATTAATGCATGCAGCAACTTACAAGCATTTCATGACGTCTAAATGCTAAAAACACAGTTATAAGTTCAATACCCATTTTAACCATACTAACACACAGGTGAAACAGATGGGTTTCCAGCAATGAATTTGTCAGTGGTCATCTGAGACCTAAAGCCTTGGCAAGAGCTGGCACCCAGTCTGCCCGCATCACAAGCACAGCTTCTGTGCCCATCTTTTCGACCCCAATCCTGTGGAGCTATATGCTTGGGGTTAGCCTTATGTATATGAATGGTACTATTAAAGTCCAAAGGATTACTCATGTGGGTAAAGTGAAACGTGTGTAAATCTTTGCAGGACTGTGGTTTTAGATAGTGAACTCTTTGGGGTACAGACTGTCCCTCTTTGTGTCTTATGCAATGTCAAGACCATCACTGGAGTAAAACTATTCATATTTAAAAGAATATATGTCTTAGCAATAGAAATGCTGTATGGAATGGAATGCCATACCTGGGGGGCAAAAATATTCAAAGGCTCACAACATTAAGTCTTGAGATATCAGAGTTAAGAAAATACAATCTTAGAAATGATATCCCTTATAACAGGAAGTCTACGGAAACCTTTTGTGCATAGAAAAGTAGTCTCTGCTCTCAGTACTGCTATCAGATATGGGAGCAAGCATCAACACTTACCTTGTAAAAGCTCAAACCTGTATGCTTAAATGTGCAGTCATTGATTTTATGAGATATTGGTTGGTACTGTTGGCACATTTTAGGGCTGAATGTATAGCAAGGATAATGTTAGACATTAAGCATGCTGTCGGGTACATAACATTTTTTTCAGGTAGGTAATATCTATTATTGCATTATTCTAATGTGAATATCCTAAGAACAAAGGCAACCAGTTTTTGATCAGTCATGAATGATACTTACTTCCAAATAAGTAATCCTATGAAGGGAAGAGAGAAATTTAACTTTCCAGCTAACCAATGCCATGAGGAATAGTGAAGGGTTGATTCTCTAATCTATTTCTGAAAATGAAAAGTTGTTTCCACAAACAGTGATATTGATTGAGGTGATAGGTATGAAGATGTGAGGGGTTCCTTCAAAAAGTCAGCTCATTTAAATTTATAGTCCAGATTTTCTGATCCTTAAAGTGTTTAACTCCAGCTAGCAAAGGCAACAGTTCTGAGCTTGCTACTGGAAAATTTGCCAGAGACGATAAATATGTCTGCGAGTAATCAGTGTAAAGTGTGACAAAGTTCCTCCTCTGCCTTGGTGGGTCCTGTGCTTTTTAGTGGATTTTCCTCACCTCAGAGGTTCACGGCAGCCCTCAGTTTGGCCGCATCTGCTAGAGGCTCAAACCTGCTGTTCACTCAGCTAACCTCATCACTGGCCAGCATGAGGGAAATGGAAAACAATCTTCTCAGTCTCTGTTGTCCCACCTAGTGGGTCGGGGACAGGCCAGATCCCTTTTCAAATTAGACCTTCCCTTCAGATGTTGCTCACAGACCAGATCAACTCCTCCTGTGTCCGATCAGGAGTTGGGGGGAGATGGGGGAAACCCAGGCCCACCCTCTACACCGGGTTCCAGTCCAGGGCCCTGTGGATAGCAGCTGTCTACATCTGCTGTAGTAGCTGCATGACAGCTACAGCTACAACTCCCTGGGCTATTTCCCCATGGCCTCCCCCCAGCACCTTCTTTATCCTCAACACAGGACCTTCCTCCTGAAGCCTAATCACACTTGTATTCCTCAGTCCTACAGCAGCACACCTTCTCACTCCTTGCACACACCCCCACTAGCTGATGGGAGGTCCTTTTTAAACCAGGTGTCCTGATTAGTCTGCCTGCCATAATTGATTCTAGTATGTTCTTATGTGGCTCCAGGTGTCTTTATTAGCTTGCCTGTCTTAATTGGTTCTAGCAAGTTCCTGATTGCTCTAGCGCAGCCCCTGTTCTGGTCACTCAGGGAACAGAAAACTATTCATCCACTGGCCAGTATATTTGCATTCTACCAGACTCCTGTACCCCACTGGTCTGGGTCTGTCACAAAAGTTATGCCTGCAAATATTAATGGAGAATGATGAAAGCTATAGGCATCAATTAGATACTGGGGGGGAAATGGTCCCAGTATAGAGGTTTGTTATAATCAGTAATTTTCCCTCAGAAGAAAAATACCTATGTGATGCTAAAATGACACAGCTATGTCTCAAAGAATGATGTCTGAATACTCTCTGAATGGGTTGCAAGAGAATTCTATGATCCATGCTGCAAAAATCCACAGATTTTTTTTTAATTACAATTGAGTATGTTAAAATCCACTTGTGACAGAAAAGCTCTGAGAAGAATCTCATGAATGGAGCCTCAGTGCTCTGCACTAACTGAAGATTTTCAGTCAATTAATTTTAAAACAGTTGAGAAGACTGCTTCCTGGTCACAATATTTTACAAAGAAAGGTAAATGTAAAATGAGGAGGACACCTGCATGATTGCCACAGGAAAATAAAACTGTTCTAAACTAGTAACCTTTGGTGAAGCAGAATGTCTGACAGAAGTCACTGATGTGCCCTGACTGTTGTTAAGAAAACAGCCATGGTATACCTCTCAGATGTCCTTATCACAAAGGGAGTTAAGTTTTTCTGTAGTTTGATTTATAATCAGATTAAAAAAGTAAGTGGCCATACAAAATGCTCACAGCTCTTCCATTCAGTGGGCCATATCCTCAGCTTTGTACATCAGCCTCGGTCCATTGAAGTCAGTAAAGCTGAAGATTGACTTCAATGGAGCTACACTGATTTTTGTCAGTTGAGGATCTGGCCCAAATAGTGCTATGCTTTCTACAATTTTCTACCCTGAGCTGTTTCCCCATGAAATCTCTTTCAAAAAATAATTCTTAAATTAAAAAAAAATCACCTTTGATCAAAGAGCAAGCCCCAAGCCTAGGAAATTTCTGCTCAATAGATGAACGATTTTGGTGAGCACTATAAGCAACTTAAAACGAGCTACAAAGGAAATGCTCTTTCAGTCAACTAGAGTGGTCACTACTTCACCCCATATAGAACAATATTTCACCTACAATAAAATATATGGAAACAGATCCTCAGCTGGTGTCAATTGGCGTTGGTCTGCAGAAGGCAATGGTGCTATCCAGATTGACACAAGCTGAGGATTTAGCCCATCTCTCACCCTTAATTCTTATGTACACATACTTCTGAGGTTGTGGGTTTGATTTGTCACTGTTACTCCAGTTCTACACTAGTTTAACTCTATTGATTGAATTATATGATTCAAAATTAGAATATCAGAGTGGCAAATCAGCCCCAGAATTCTTTAATGTTATGGGAAGCGATAACTGTTTCCTATGAAATGGTATTTATAATGTAGTTTAAAGGGTACAATTGAAGGCATCTTATTATAAAGAGCTTTATAAAGAGAATGGGATGTGTTTAATTCTCTGCACCTACTCTCTGTTATACTAGCAATCTCTTCTCTCTGGATAACTTTGTGTGACATCTCTCAGACATGAGTCAAATTTTACTCTCCATTACACAGATATAAATCCATAATAATTTATCTAAGTCAGTAAATCAGTGCAGTTAAACTTGATTAACTGAGAGCCCAAAGTGACCCCCTGTGTCTGAATAATGAGACCCCTGAGTTCATATAGATAAGCCTCTGGACAGTTTCTTTTCCTTGAATCTTGGACCTTTCCATTATACTGCTTCCCCAGAGTCCTCTTTGCTTACTTCCAGGTTAGAGATTCTGATTAAGCAGAGTATTGTGATTTTAGTTACTGGCATTGTCATGTGCTGCTCTTTAAATCATTATTTTCTTGATGGATAGGAAATGGTTCAGCAGCTGAACCTACTTAGCAGCTGATTTTCCTGAAGCCCTGATTTGGAAGGCAGTACCTCATTCTCTAGGCCCTTACTTCATGGCCAGTTATCAGCGCTACATCAGGACATGAGCTGTCCCCATGCAGCCTAATGCCTGGGCTTTTTTTTTTTTTTTTTTTTTAAGCCTCAGATTTTCAAACCCGGTTTCCATTCTAGTCTGGTGTGGAGCCTTATCAACCGTACCTCATTCCCCAATGACATCATGGTGCCCAAGGTAGTTGAGCACACTGTGCCAGTTAGGGAGATCATGGACTTATGTCTCAACATAACAGGAAGAAATATATTTATTTAGGGCTGTCAAGCGATTAAAATAATTAATCATGATTAATCGTGCGGTTAAAAAAATAATTGTGATTAATCGTGCAATTAATCACACTGTTAATAATAGAATACTATTTATTTAAATATTTTTGGATATGTTCTACATTTTCAAATATATTTATTTCAATTACAACACAGAATACAAAGTGTACAGTGCTCACTTTATATTTATTTTTGATTACAAGTATTTGCACTGTAAAAAAACAAAAGAAATAGTATTTTTCAGTTCTCCTGATACAACTATTGTAGTGCAATATGTTTATCTTGAAAGTTGAACTTACAAATGAATTATGTACAAAAAAACTGCTTTCAAAAATGGAACAATGTAAAATTTTAGAGCCTGAAAGTCCACTCAGTCCTACTTCTTGTTCAGTCATGCACTCAAAGTGTTTGTTTACATTTGCAGGAGCTAATGCTGCCCACTTCTTGTTTCCAGTGTCACCTGAAAGTGAGAACAAGTGTTCTCATGGCACTGTTGTAGCCAGCATCGCAAGATATTTATGTGCCAGATGCACTAAAGATTCACATGTCCCTTCCTGTTTCAACCACCATTCCAGAGGACATGCATCCATGCTGATGATGGGTTCTGCTCGATAACAGTCCAAAGCAGTGCAGACCGACACATGGTCATTTTCATTATCTAAGTCAGATGCCACCAGCAGAAGGTTGATTTTCCTTTTTGGTGGTTCGGGTTCTGTAGTTTACGAATCGGAGTGTTGCTCTTTTAAGACTTCTGAAAGCATGCTCCACACCCCGTCCCTCTCAGATTTTGGAAGGCACTTCCAATTCTTAAACCTTGCATCGAGTGCTGTAGCTATCTTTAGAAATCTCACATTGGTACCTTCTTTGTGTTTTGTCAAATCTGCTGTGAAAGTGTTCTTAAAATGAACAACATGCTGGGTCATCATCTCAGACTGCTGTAACATGAAATATATGGCAGAATATGGGTAAAACAGAGCAGAGGACATACAATTCTCCCCCAAGGAGTTCAGTCACAAATTTAATTAACACATTATTTTTTTAACAAGAGTCATCAGCATGAAAGCATGTCCTCTGGAATGGTGGCCGAAGCTTGAAGGCGCATACTAATGTTGAGCATATCTGGCACATAAATACCTTGCAATGCAAGCTACAAAAGTGCCATTGAAATGCCCATTCTTGCTTTCTGGTGACATTGTAACTAAGAAGAGGGCAGTATAATCTCCTGTAAATGTAAACAAATTTGTTTGTCTTAGTGACTGGCTGAACAAGAAGTAGGACTGAGTGGACTTGCAGGCTCTGAAGTTTTACATTATTTTGTTTTTGAGTGCAGTTATGTAATAAAAAAACTACATTTGTAAATTGCACTTTCACGATAAAGAGATTGCACTATAGTACTTGAATGAGGTGAATTGAAAAATACTATTTCTTTTGTTTATCATTTTTACAGTGCAAATATTTGTAATAAAAATATACACTTTGATTTCAGTTATAACCCAGAATACAATATATATGAAAATGTAGAAAACATCCAAAATATGTAATAAATTTCAATTGGCATTCTATTGCTTAACAGTGCGATTAAAACAACGATTAATCACAATTAATTTTTTTAATCGCAATTAATTTTTTGAGTTAATCACATGAGTTAACGGTGATTAATCAACAGCCCAATTTTATTTATTTATTTGTACTGCATTAGTGTCTGGAGGTTACAGCCCCATAGTGCTAGGTATGGTCAGTAGAAAAACATAGCAACAAGATGGTCCCTAGTCTGAAAGATTTACAGTCTAAGTCATAGGGAAAATGTCACCAAGTGCCTGGAAGAAGATTTTCAGATATCTACTTCCAACAGATTACAAATAGCTTCTTCACAAAGGGCCTAAACAGACATAAAGAAAGGACCTCAGATAACCTGCTGACTTAACCCATGCTCTTATTGTCAGTGTGAGACCTGGTCTGCACCACAAAAATATGGCTTACTGATACTGCAAAACCAGTGTTAACTCACCTCTTTCCCCAGAATACTTTTTTATTCAAAAGATACCTAGGTCTGAGAAGGAAAAATATAGAGATGGAGTAATCATTGAATTTCATCTAGGATCAAATGCAAAAAAAAGCTCCCTTGCATCAAAATCATTTGAATGTGCCTACTTAATCTGAGCATCCACTCATCTATAAAATTCCAGAAACTAAAGAGTTCCCAGAGGAGCTAATAGATATTATATCTGACAGTCTCTGACCTGGTCTACCACCCATCAGCTCTCTTGCCTTCAAATCCCTCCTAAAAGTAAACTTTTTCCAGAAGGCCCAAGAACTCCAATCCCTCCCCTTGGAGTAAATTTAATGACTTTTTTTTAAAATCAAAACAAAAATGGTGACAGTAACATGTCACCTTCTAAGTATTATTGTTCACTCTCAAAGCCTTTTGTTACACCCCATCCCCATTTCTCTATATTGTTTACCTGGAATGCAAGCCGTTTGGGGAAAGGGCTTTATCTAATTGTATGTCCATACTGCTCCTGTCTGGTAGGGGGTTGGTTCTATGTGACAAATAATCATTACTTTTACTGCTGTATAGGTTACTTCCCAGATAGCAGAGGGATAGTATAGGCATGCTATGCCAAAGTCATTGGTTATTTTTTACTATTTTAAAAATAATCTTTCTTTGTTTTTTCCCCCTTGCTTTGAAACTGCTCTCACTGAAACACAGCAAAAATTGACCATGTAAATGTTAATATGAATAACCATATAACAAAATCTCCATTCAGTGACATCAGTGAGGTTGTCCTGGAGTAAGAGGACAATAATGTCTCATAGTTTCAGTCCTATGTATCTTATCATTGCAGTAAGATTCATGTGGGAAGAATGGACATTAAAAGGAAAGATAGTGCTGATACCAATGAAGCTAGCGGTGAGGTAGGCGAGGAAGGTGGGTGAAGCCAAGATGTTTGTACATCAATGCAAGGATCCTGGGTAACAAAATGGAGGAACTAGAACTACTGGTGCAGGAAGTGAAACCAGATATTATACAAAATAGGATATTATAGGAAATAACAGAAACATGGTGGAATAATAGTCATGACTGGAGTGCCAGTATTGAAAGGTATGTGCAGTTCAGGAAAGACAGATATAAAGACAAAGGTGATGAAGTAGCATTGTATATTAATGATGAGGTAGACTGTGAGCAAATTAGAAGTGATGGAATGGATAAGACAGAGTCTGTTTGGGACAAAATCGCTTTGGGGAAGAAAGATACTAGAGGTTCCCCTTGGACAGTCCTTGGGGTGTGCTACAGACCCCCATCCAATTTGGACATGGATAGAGACCTCTTTAATGTTTCTAATGAAATAAATACTGCTGGCAATTGTGTGATTATGAGAGAATTTTGCTTCACAGATATAGCTTGGAGAACAAGTGCTAATAATAATAGGGCCCAGATTATCCTGGATGTGATAGCTGACACATTTCTTCACAAAGTAGTAATTGAACCAACAAGAGGTGATGCAGTTTTAGATTTGGTATTGGTGTGTAGTGAGGACCTCAAAGAAGAACTGGTTGCAGGGGACAACCTTGGTACAAGTGATTATGAACTAATTCAGTTTAAACTAAATGGAAGGATACACAAAAATAGATCTGCAACTAGTATCCTTGATTTCAAAAGGGCAAACTTAAAAAAAAATTAAGGGAATTAACTAGGGAAGTGGACTGGACTGAAGAACTCAAGGATCTGAATGTGGAGGAGGCTTGGACTTACTTTAAGTCAAAGTAGCTGAAATTATCTGATGCCTGCATCCCAAGCAAGGGGGAAAAATTTGTAGGGAAGGATTGCAGACAAACCTGGATGAGCAGGCATCTCAAACAGGTGATTAAGAGAAATCAGAAAGCCTACAAGGAATGGAAGATGGGATGAATCGGCAAGGAAAGCTACCTCTTAGAAGTCAGAAAGTGTAGGGTCAAATTGAGAACTGCCAAAAGCCAAGCAGAGTTGGACTTTGCAAAGGGAATTAAAACCAATAGTAAAAGGTTCTATAGCCACATAAATAAAAAGAAAACAAGGGAAGAAGTGGGACTGCTAACCACTGAGGATGGGGTGGAGATTAAAGATAATCTAGACATGGCCTAACACCTAAACCACTAAAATACTTTGCCTCAATTTTTAATAAGGGTGATGAGGAGCTTAGAGGTAGTGCCAGAATGGCTAATGGGAATGAGGATATGGAGGTAGAAATTACCACATCCAAGGTGGAAGTCAAACTCTAACAGTTTAACTATAACAGGAAATTATTAGCTAAACTGGATAAAATGGGGATTGATATGAGAATAGAAAGGTGGATAAGGAACTGGGGTTAAAGAGCAGACTACAGCATGTCATACCGAAAGGTAAACTATCAGGTTGGAAGGAGGTTACTAGTGTAGTTCTTCAGGGATCAGTCTTGGGACCAATTTTAACATTTTTATTACTGACCTTGGTGCAAAAGTGTGCTAATAAAATGTGCAGGTGACACAAAGTTGGGAGGTAGGAGGTATTGCCAATATGGAGGAGGATGGGAATATCATACAGGATGATTTGGATGACCTTGTAAACTGAAGTAATAGAAATGGGATGAAATTGAATAATCTAAAGTGCAAGGTCATGCATTTAGGGATTAACAACAAGAACGTTTGCTATAAGATGGGGACATTTCAGTTGGAAGTGACAGAAGAGGAGAAAGACCACAGGATCATTATGAGCCACCAATGTGATGTGGCTGTGAAAAAGGCTAAATCAGTCCTAGGAAGCATCAGGCGAAGTATTTCCAGTAGAGACAGGGAAGTGTTAGTACTATTATTCAAGGGACTGGTGAGATCTCATCAGCAATACTGTGTGCAGTTCAAGTCTGTCATGTTTAAGAAAGATGAATTGAAACTGAAACAGGTGAAGGGAAGGGCTAATAGAATGATGCGAGAAATGGAGAATCTAGTCCATGAGAAGAGACTCAAAGAGCTTGGCTTGTTTAGCCAAACCAAAAGAAGGCTGAGGGGAGATATGATCGCTCTATATAAATACATCAGAGGGATAAATACCAGGAAGGTAGAGGCATTGTTTAATTTAAGCAACAATGTGGACACAAGAACAAATGGATATAAGGTGGTCATCAAGAAGTTTAGGCTTGAAATTAGATGAAGGTTTCTAACCATCAAAGGAATGAAGTTCTGGAACTGCCTTCCAAAGGGAGCAGTGGGGGGCAAAAATCCTAACTGGCTTCAAGACTGAGCTTGAGAAATTTATGGAGGGGATGATATGATGGGACTACCTACAATGGCATGTAGCCAATCTGCGACTGTTACTTCCAATGGACAGGGACAGGACACTAGACAGGGAGTGCTCTGAGTTACTATGGAGAATTCTTTCCCAGTTGTCTGGCTGGTGGGTCTTGTCCACATGCTCAGGGTCTAACTGATCACCATATCTGGGATTGGGAAGGAATTTCCCCCCAGGTCAGATTGGCAGAAAATCTGGGGGGTTTTCACCTTCCTCTGCAGCACGGGGCATGGATCACTTGCAGGTTTAAACTAGCGTAAATGGTGGATTCTCTTAACTTGAAGTCTTTAAACTATGATTTGAAGACTTCAGTAACTCAGTCAGAGGTTATGGATCTGTTACAGGAGAGGGTGGGTGAGATTCTGTGGCCTGCAATGTGCAGGAGGTCAGACGAGATCAGTGTTTTTCAAACCGTGGGTTGCAACCCACTACTGGGTCATGGCATGAAAGGTGCTGGGTTTCCTTGCTCTGGTCAGCGCTGCTGACTGGGATGTTAAAAATCCCATTGGTGGTGCTGCCCAGCTAAGGCAGACTAGTGCCTACCTTTTCCCACACCACGCTCTGCCCCGGAAGCGGCCAGCAGAGGGTCCAGCTTCTAGGCAGGGGGGCCATGGGGCTCCGCGTGCTGCCCCTGCTCCAAGCACCAGCTCCGCATTCCCATTGGCTGGCAACCAGCCAATGGGAACTGGGGAGGGCAGTGCCTGTGGTCGAGAGTTGCGGGGAGCCACTTGCACGCCTCCGCCTAGGAGCCAGACCTGCTGCTGGCTGCTTCTGGGGTGCAGCACAGTCGGCAGTGCACCCTGACTGTGCCGCTGACCAGGAGCCACCGGAGGTAAGTCAGTGCCTGTGCCTCAACCCCTGCCCCAGCCCCCCCCCACATCTGGAACCCCTTCCTGCACCCCAAACCCCGCATCCCTGGCCCCACCCCAGAGCCTGCACCCCCAGCCCACAGCCCTGACCCCCTCCTGCACCCCAACCGCCTGCCCCAGCCCGGAGCCCCCTCCCACACCCTGAACACCTCATTCCCAGCCCCACCCTGCAGCCCTCACCCCCACATCCCAACCCTCTGCCCCAGCCCTGAGCCGCTCCCATACCCCAAAACCCTTAACCCCAGCTCCGTTGGGTCACGGGTATCAACAATTTTCTTCACCTGGGTCTGCAGAAAAAAAGTTTGAAAACCACTGGCCTAGATGATCATGATGGTCCCTTCTGGCCTTAAAGTCTGTGAGTCTATGTTCTAATATAGGGTTATGCTCTCGTCTCAATGTGTGTGTCTTTAGATGCGTAATTCCCACTAATGCAAATGAAAAATAACCTGGCTGACATTATTGCCTCATAATACTGCTATCTCAGCTTTAAAAAAAGAGTTGTGCACAAATTGAGATCTTCATGTTAAACATTCTGTCCTTTATTTAATATTAATTGCTTTAAGGCAGTTCTATTTGCAACAAAGCATTGTCTGTTAAAAATGTAGCCAAAAATCCTTTAAGCACAAAGCTTATTAATCATGTGATTTTGTTTGATTTTTGGTAGATGCAAATGTTTATCACTTCTAAAGCCTTTATTATTGCAGATCTAAATTATATCTTCACAAAACAAAATTATTTCAGAGTTCATTGTTACAAGATAGCTAGAGGCAACCTCTACTCTTTCATTACTTACTGTTTTTCTAAACAGTGAATATTTCATTTCTAACCTGGAAATATGAGGAATAATCTATAGCCTTGTTAGTGAAGAGCTATTTCTTTCTGGCCTGTGTTGATGTAAAGTGAATAACATGCATTCGCATTGCAATGTCTTTTAATAAAAATAAATATCAAAATAAAGCAAAAACCACAAGGTAACCTTTTGAAACAAGGCTAACAATCATTAGCGCAACACAGATAATAAACAGTAAAGAAAATCTATTTATTTTCATTTTCCATGATCCATGACTATGTAAATGATACTCACGTTTGTGAAAAGATCAATCTGAATAATTGTTTTCCTGTTATGATTAACACATATTAAGTCGATAGCAGTTATGTATTTTTTGTGTTATAATCCATGCTTAGGACAAAATCTCCCATTTACTCATGAGAGTTGTGCAGGCATGAGGAAAAAAAAACATTACAGGATATACACATGTTTTAAGAGCCACCTTGCTAAAATAGGCCAGGACGGGTCAGAGCTGGTGGGGGAGCTCATGATGGACTTCACTTTACATCACAGTGAGGTTGTGGTGATGACTAGGGAGAAGTTTGCCTGAGTAAGGACTGCAAAATTGGGTTTACAGTTGTCAATAACAATAACAACAACAACAACAAAGATGTGCTCGGGCTAAGAGAGGCAAACAAGATGTATATACCCAGTTCTGCATTTTCATAGAGGCAACATACCCATTAATGTCAGTGAGAGTTTTCTGTAGGAATGTTTTCCTAGTATCTGTAGGAATGGACACTCTACATGGCTTTGTTTTTATAGGCCAAGTGATTAAAAAACATAAGACATAAATGATTCATTCAAACATTTTATAGTGCTATGAAGCTGAACCAAACTCACAGATTCAAACACACACAAATTTTTGAGGGTCTTCAGAGTCTGAACCTGTATCCAAAGCCTAATGTTATAGAATCATAGAAGATGAGGGTTGGAAGAGACCTCAGAATGTCATCTAGTCCAACCCCCTGAACCTTCTGCTCAAAATAGGACCAATCCCAACTAAATCATCTCAGCCAAGGCTTTTTGAAGCTGGGCCCTAAAAACCTCTAAGGATGGAGATTCCATTACCTCCCAAGGTAACACATTCCAGTGTTTCACCAACCTCCTAGTAAAATAGTTTTTCCTAATATCCAACCTAGACCTCCCCCACTGCAACTTGAGACCATTACTCCTTGTTCTGTCATCTGCCACCACTGAGAAAGGCCTAACTCCATCCTCTTTGGAACCCCCTTCACCCTTCTCTTCTGCAGACTAAATAAACCCAATTTCCTTAGCCTCTCTTTATAAGTCATGTGCCCCAGCCCCCGAATCATTTTAATTGCCCTCCGCTGGATCTCTCCAATTTGTCCACATCTTTCCTGTAGTGGGGGCCCCAAAACTGGACTCCGGTACTCCAGCAGTGCCGAATAGAGGGGAATAATCACTTCCCTCAATCTGCTGGCAATGCTCCTACTAATGCAGTCCAATATGCCGTTAGCCTTCTTGGCAACAAGGGCACACTGTTGACTTGTATCCAGCTTCTCGTCCACTGTAATCCCCAGGTCCTTTTCTGCAGAACTGCCTCTTAGCCAGTCGGTCCCCAGCTTGTAGCAATGCATGGGATTCTTTCGTCCTAAGTGCAGGACTCTGCACTTGTCCTTGTTGAACCTCATCAGATTTCATTTGGCCCAATCTTCCAATTTGTCTAAGTCCCTGCGGACCCTATCCCTACCCTCCAGAGTATCTACCTCCCCACCGCCCTCCAGATTAGTGTCATTCACGAACTTGCTGAGGGTGCAATCCATCCCATCATCCAGCTCATTAATAAAGATGTTGAACAAAACCAGTCCCAGGACCGACCCCTGGGGTACTCCACTTGATACCGGCTGCCAGCTAGACATCGAGCTATTGATCACTACCCGTTGAAGCTGATGATCTAGCCAGCTTTCTATCCACCTTATGGTCCATTCATCCAATCCATACTTCTTTAACTTACTGGCAGGAATACTGTGGGAACTGTATCAAAAGCTTTGCTAAAGTCAAGGTATATCACGTTCACCACTTTCCCCATATCCACAGAGCCAGTTATCTCATCATAGAAGGCAATCAAGTTGATCAGACATGACTTACCCTTGGTGAATCTATGTTAACTGTTCCTGGTCACCTTCCTCTCCTCCAAGTGTTTCAAAATTTTAGGACCTGCTCCATGATTTTTCCAGGGACTGAGGTGAGGCTGACTGGTCTGTAGTTCCCTAGATTCTCCTTCTTCCCCTTTTTAAAGATGGGCACTATATTTGCCTTTTTCCAATCATCTGGGACCTCCCCTGATTGCCACGAGTTTTCAAAGATAATGACCAATGGCTCTGCAATCACATCAGCCAACTCCTTCAGCACCCTCAGATGCATTGCATCTGACCCCCATGGACTTGTGCATGTCCAGCTTTTCTAAATAGTTCTTAACCTGTTCTTTCACCACTGAGGGCTGCTCACCTCCTCTCCATACTGTGCTGCCCAGTGCAGCAGTCTGGGAGCTGACCTTGTCTGTGAAGACCAAGGCAAAAAAGCATTGAGTACTTCAGCTTTTTCCAAATATTCTGTCACTAGGTTGCCTCCCCCATTCAGTAAGGGTCCCACACTTTCTCTGACCTTCTTCTTGCTGCTAACATACCTATAGAACCTCTTCTTGTTACCATTCACATCTCTTGCTGGCTGCAACTCCAGCTGTGCCATGGCCTTCCTGATTACACCCCTGCATGCTTGAGCAATATTTGTATACTCCTCCCTAGTCATCTGTCCAAGTTTCCACTTCTTATAAGCTTCCTTTTTGTGTTTAAGCTCACTGAAGATTTATCTGTTAAGCCAAGCTGGTCGCCTGCCATATTTGCTATTCTTTCTGCACATCGAGATGGTTTGTTCCTGCACCCTGAATAAGGCTTCTTTAATTTAAAATACAGCCAGCTTTCCTGGACTCCTTTCCCCCGCATATTAGCCTCACAGGTGATCCTGCCTCTCAGTTCCCAGAAGTAGTCAAAGTCTGCTTTTATGAAGTCTAGGGTCCATATTCTGATGCTCTCCTTTCTTCCTTTTGTCAGGATCCTGAATTAGACCATCTCATGGTCACTGCTGTCCAGATTGCCACCAACTTCTACTTTCCCCTACCAATTCTTCCCTCTTTGTGAGCAGCAGGTCAAGAGGAGCACGGCCCCTAGTTGGTTCCTCCAGCACTTGCACCAGGAAGTTGTCCCCAACGCTCTCCAAAAACTTCCTGGATTGTCTGTGCACTGCCAGCAGATGTCAGGGTGATTGAAGTCCCCCATGAGAACCAGGGCCTGTGATCTGGAAACTTCTGTTAGTTGTCCGAAGAAAGCCTCGTCTACCTCATCCTCCTGGTCTGGTGGTCTATAGCAGACGCCTAAAACGACATCACCCTTGTTGCTCTCACCTCTAAACTTAACCCAAAGACTCTCAACAGGCTTTTCTCCTGTTTCATACTGGAGCTCTGAGCAATCATACTGCTTTCTTACATACGGCTGTTCCATACGTTCCATATGGTTGTGGCTGGTCCACACTTTTGTATCAGAACATCTTTGAATTTTTAGCAAGGTCAAAATCCAGATCTGAATTTTGTGTTCTGTACCATTTTCTTATTTTATGGGATTCTGATTATGGTCTCGATTCATTCTGGAAATAACTTCAGTGGACTTACAGTGAGGAGGATTTTGGCTCTGATTTTTGCTAGGAAACAAAATATTATACTGTATCAGGACTGTCCATCCATTTAAGAGCCAGAGAGCAGCCAGCCCTTTTCTGGAAAAAAGCTCAGCAGGCAGGTGTTGGGAATCAGCTGACCCAGGTGGAGGGCATTTTCTGATTGGGTCTGATTCCCAGCTGGGGGATAAAAAGGAAGGCCCCAGCTCCACAAGGGGGTCTGGGAACAGGAGAGGGTTGAGAGTACAGTCTCCTGTAGCTGAAGTAGAAGGCTGTAAGAAGGCAAGTAGTCTCTGCATACTCCCTAAGCAGGGGGAGGGCCAGACATTTTAGCTAGTGGCAGCCAGAGGGCCACAGTCTCAGTCAAGAACAGGACAGTGGTGAGGTTTTTGTTTTGTTTGTTTGTGTGTTGAGGAATAAACAGAGCCCAGAGGAAAGGGCTACAAACTGAATTAGGAGTAGCTGTCCCAGGCTGGTGATTGGGTCATTTTGTAGTGGCAGCTCCTTGCTGTGAATGGAGTTTTGAATTTCAGGAAGGCAAAGGCTCATCCAAATATGTGTAAATCTCAGCCCAAGATAAACTTTTATAAATACTTTAATTTTTCTTACTTCCTGTATTATAAATCTGTTGTCATAAACTAATACACTTTCAATTGATGTAAGCAGAGTCAGGATGGGCTCCACCCTGACATCTGGTGGTGAGGTGTGGCAAGTAGTGGAAAAGAACTTCAGGGGCTGATCTCAATTTGCATAGGCACACCCACCCCGCCTAGAATGAGGCCATAACTGCCCAAATGGTCACTTTGGCTGTTGTGGGATCCCCAGTGTCTCTGTTATTGGGGCGGGAAGAGTAAATTGTTATTACCCTGATTATGGGAACTGTGCTTGGAACTGTACTTGGCCTTTTGTTATGATGGAGGGACTCACCATCAACTGAGTAGCACTCGCTAGGCAAGGGACATGGGTTCCAAAACTCTGTGAAGGGAGAGAGACTTGAGACAGGTATTAGTACCTGGTGGTGTGGGCCCCTTTGTGAGGGCCTGAAGCACCAATTGCACCTCTGTCTCTCTCCACTGTGGAATGTCAGAGCTAATTTTGGGTCTATTAAGAGTCTTGCTACAGGTACTGTGCTGCATTCACTTTGGCCTTATGGTGCACCAGCACTAAGGCCCCCCACTACTATGAGCTGAAATCACTGAGAGCTGAAATCACTGAGCACTGTGTCAAGTAGTGGGGAGCCGGAAGATCTAGAGTGCAGTGGTGCTGTTCGTGAGACGGCGAGCTGTGCAGAGCGGAGCCGTTCGCGAGACGGCGAGCTGAGCAGAGCTGTTCGTGGGACGGCGAGCTGTGCAGAGTGGAGCCGTTCGTGAGACAGCGGTGTGTTCGCGAGACGGCGAGCTGAGCAGAGCTGTTCGTGGGACGGCGAGCTGTGCAGAGTGGAGCCGTTTGTGAGACAGCGGTGTGATCGTGAGACGGCGAGCTGAGCCGAGCTGTTCGTGAGATGGCGAGCTGTGCCGAGCGGAGCCGGTCGTGGTGGAGCGGAGCCGTTCGTGAGACGGCGAGCTGAGCAGAGCTGTTCGTGAGACGGCGAGCTGTGCAGAGGGAGCCGGTCGTGGTGGAGCGGAGCCGTTCGTGAGACAGCGGTGTGTTCGTGAGACGGCGAGCTGAGCCGAGCTGTTCGTGAGACAGCGAGCTGTGCCGAGCGGAGCCGGTCGTGGTGGAGCGGAGCCGGTCGTGGTGGAGCGGAGCCGGTCGCGAGACGGCAAGCTGAGCAGAGCTGTTCGTGAGACGGCGAGCTGTGCAGAGTGGAGCCGGTCGTGGTGGAGCGGAGCCGTTCGTGAGACAGCGTAGCAGAGCAGAGCCCTGTGGGGCAGTCAGCTTCAGGACACGTAAGGTACCCCTTACCTCTTTCCCCCACACACAGGCACATTTTAGCCAGACTGGGGAGTAACACTCTGCAGATGAACTTTTGAACTCTGGGGCTGGACTTTTTGGATTTTGGGTGATTTGAGGATTGCTGGACTCAAGAGACATTTGGGGTTCTGGGACTCAAGAACCCGAGGGAAAGGATGTGGCCCAATTTTCTGGGGTGGGTCTTTGCTCATGGTTTGGTTAATGAACACTAGTTGTGGTGTTTTCCCAATTTAATGCTGATGTCGTTTACCTCCTGTAATTAAAGATTCTCTACTACACCGAGACTCCGTGCTTGCGAGAGGGGAAGTATTGCCTCTTCGAGGCGCCCAGGGGGTGTGTAAGATTTTCCCAGGTCACTGGGTGGGGGCTCGAGCCAGTTTTGTATTTGCTTTGATGAGAGGGAACCCCTGTGTACTGAACCCGGCCCTTGCTGCTATCAACTTGGCCTGGCAGAAGGGTTACATACACACATTGTCTGCATGTATAAGGAAGGCAGCTAAGGGGCCAAATTCCATGCTTAGTGCTTGATTGTGGCTTTGCCACAAGCCCTTTGTAGGCAGCAATGCACGGTTGTGCTGCCCAGGAGCAAAGCAGGGAACCAGATTGGGACTTTTCTGCAATCACAAGTGTGACTGCAGCACCTGTAGACATACCCAACCTAGCTTTGATCTAGCTGCCTCGAATAACAATCACAATGAAGTTGCAGCTGCACGGGCTGTACAGGCCCATCTCTGACCGTAGGTTTATACTCAAGTGACTACTTCTAGCCCATGCTCCCCCCTTTGTTACCATGGCTTAACTGATATTATCTGAGCTAGTCTACATGTACCAGGGTCACACCTCTGATTGCGGAGTAGACCTGCCCACATAGTCCCAATCTGGCACCTGGTTTCCCTCTTGCTCTCGGTGGGGAGGTATAATCTCTGCCATCCTCATAACTGGCACAGATTACCCTGGTCAACTCAGCTGTGTTGCCTAGACTGTGGCTCCACTCACTCTGCCCCTCTCTTCTACATACGTGGGAGGTAGAGTAGGAGCTCTAAAGATGTTTAAAATTCACTACTTCAATTCAGAGATAAATACAAATTCACAGAGAATCATCAGGTTTAGGTAAAGTGCAGATTCTCTTTTTTTCAAGAATTTAAGAGGGTGACAGGTATTTCCCAAGGCATGCTCTTTGCTTTAATTTAAACTGTACAATGAGACTGCAGAAAACTTCTGCCTCACTGACAATGCTGTTATCATCTTTACTCATGAAGAGACCTGTCATCTGGTAGGGAAAGAAGAGAAATATAAATAATTTGACTTGAGGAGCAGTCTTATCCCACAGATAACTCCATAGAGAGATGATGAGGCATGCACATGTGTTCTGACAAGGACATGGAGTTGCTAGGGGATTTCTCCTAGGTTAGGTTATAAACTTCTCATGCTGTTTTTATAGGGGTCAAGATCAATGGGGAAAAGTGAACAAAATCTAAATGAAAAGAGGGGGAAAACTAGAGCTGCAGCAGGCTGCTTGCCTTCTGTCAGGGTCGTAATGAAAAGCAAATTTCATATGTCTGCCAAAGAAATACACCTGCCAGCTATTGGGAAATTCAGATTGCTCAAACCATGAGACCCAAAGGCACTGCAGAAGCCAAAAGGAAATCTCTATCATTAAAATGCTCACAGTGGAACTGTGCTAGTGTGAGAGAGAATCATGTGTGTGTAGGAGTGAATGCTAAGGCTTCAACACCACCAGTAAAAGTGAGAAAGTGGCATTGGGTTATGAACCACCAAAATTATAAAGTGCAGGTACAGCAGCTTTTATTCCAATGACACCATAACCTCTTTACCTGCTAATTTCCTGAACTACTCAATGTCTTTTACTGTTAAAGTTTTAATAATGCGTCTTTTCTGCATTTTGTGCTAACTTCTGACACACTAGGGAGCACAAACAAAGATCAATGACTTCAGAATTTTTTTCCCTGGAGAAGCTTAGTGGGCAGAAAGACCAATAGGAGGGGAGGTGTGAATTGAATTAATAAAGAGCACATTTCCTAGGGTGTTCAATTTTTTCCCAAGGGTGTTCAATTTTTTTTAACATGCTTTTCATTTTGGGGAGATGCTTTCACATTCTTGAAGTATACAGCAGCCTAGTGTTTCAGGGTATTACTAAAGACACTTCCTTGAGGGCAACAAAATACAGTATTGGATTTCTAGTCAAAATATGTATAATACATATGAATGTGGACAGTATTGAGAGAGCAGATATTTTTTGGTCTTATAATCTCACTTTCGTCTACAAAGTCATTGTTACCAGATTAATTTTTAATTGAATGATGATCCAGTAAGAGAAAAGAGAGATTTTTGTGAGCGCTGGGCCTAATATAAACAATTGTCTTATATTATTTCTTTTAGTTTTATTGTGGGTGTGTTGGGGGAGACTTATTTTGGTGTACAGTATCTGACATATGTCTTGGAGAGCGAAATGTTCTTTTTTTAAAAAACTAAGATTGTCAACATAACATTTCAAGATGGGATGATTAAAGTGCTACCCATGAGTAAGAACATGAGCATCACTAGGGAGGAAGGATGGTCTGACTAGTAAGGCATTGGAGTAGATTTAAGTTTTGGATTCAATTCCCAACTTTGCCACAGACTTCCTGTGATATCTTGGTCAAGTCACATAGGCACCAATCCTGCACTATGCATATGTTAGTGCAGTTTTGGGGCATTAATGCTTTCATGTCTCAGTTCTCCATCTCTATAATGAGGATATTTCCTTTCTACTACCATCTTGTTTGTCTTGTTGATTAAACTGTAAGCTTTTTGGAGAAGGGGCTCTCTCTTAATATATATAAGTGCTGAGCACAGTGGAAGCCCCTAAGCACTATAATGCAAATAATAAATGTAAATAATAACGTCTTACAATATGGTAATTCATCACTGGTAATTCATTTAACTATTACAAATAAGACATGACCCATATCCTCTTGCAGTGCATTTTCAATGAAAAACCATGGATCTCAATTCATCATTGTTCTGCTCATTCTGTAAATCAATTTCCTACTTCTACTGTGTGATGAGGGCAGACCAGGTGCCAGAACTTGCCAAGGCTGTAGGTGTCAGCTGAGCACGGACAAATTTATAGCTGGAAACCAGACCAGCTCACCTGTATATTAGTACTGTTCAAGATAGGCATTGGACTTATGACGATGTATTTAGTGTTTAGACTCTATGGAATGCTTGTAAGTTGCTGTATTCATTCATTTTACTTGCAATGTCTGTATCCCGTGTTATAAGGTAATATGTAAGTTTTGCTTTACAACTGTAAAAATGCTTGCCCTGAACCTGTGAACATCAGGAGGAATGGTCCATCGCCCATCAAGGACTATCAAAACTATATGAGTCATTGTGGAGCATCATGATACAAAGAATTGGTTAATGGCCCTCTCACTCCCATGGAAGTTCTACGTGCAAGAAAGCCTGTCCCATCAGCTTGAGTGCTGGAAGAAGGGGATAAAACAGGGACACAAGAAAATATTTTTTTCTCTTTTTTGCTGTTTGGACTCTCACAGGGCTGGAGCTATGAAAGAGAAGTAGAGATACCCAGGGTCAGTGTGGATTAGCCCTAAATGATATTCAGTGCTGACAGATTGATAAAATTCCATCACCTTTTGGAACCATAGATTGTGACTCATTTGTGTATATACATGTTGCCTGCTTTAACCTGTAAATAACTCTCTCATTTCTTTTTCCTAGGTAATAAATCCATAGTTAATTTACTGTAGGATTGGCTACCAGCATTGTGAGATCTGAGGTACAAATTGACCTGGGTGAAGTGAGTGGTCTCTTGGGACTGGGCGCAACCTGAGTCTTTTGTGATCTTTGTTGTATGGCAACCATTTATCACTAAGTTCAGCTTGCCTGTAAGATTGTTATAGTGCTTCAGGAGTTGGGTTGGTAAAATCTAATTATAGAACATACAACCAGTTTGAGGGGTCTGCCCTGCTTCTTGACACTCTGCCCTGAGGTCGGCACTCACCGACATGAACACTCCAGACAGCATGACATATTGCCCTATTTTGCCATTTTAATTCAATTTTAGTTAAAGCTTACTTGAGCTTACAAGATTTCGTAACTTCTTGTGTAAGTCAACCTTGACTTTACCCAGTTGGAATCATTTTCCCGTAAATCGTCATAAATAAAGTACTCCTTCCCCCGCACACAATTCTTTATCATAATTGTGTGTGCATGTATGTGGAAGTGTGTGGCAGTTTCTCAGGGGATCAGCTAATAGTAGTATTTTGGAGAACCATAGAAACCAAAGTAGCTCACATTTCCCATTATAAGGAATCATAATGATAGGTCTGTCATTAGCATGCATGCAGTCCTTAGACTGTCAGTTACGAAAGTTCAGATCCAGACAGTAATTTCTGACCTAACTTACTCCTTATCCCTGGATTTCTAGCAAGCAAATAATCAATGCAATAAACAACGGCGAAAGACGATTAACCTGCATAAAAATAAAATTAATGCTACAACTGTGACATGAAAATGATCTGTTTATGTTCTTTCACAGTAAAATATGTTTTTTATTTTTTTTACATCTGCATTGCTGCAGTGGTTTGAAAGCCAGATCACGTCTACTCATAGCATTATTCCAAAACTGGAATTAAGACTCAGCCTACTCAATCTATCTGTATCGTAAAGCAGTCAAGAAAATGCTGATGGTAGTTGAATTGTTGATAGTTTGTCAAGTTTTATGAACTAATGGAGTGCAGATCATCAATAATTATGTTAATAATGGATTTGTAGTACTATTTTTAAACAAAGAAATGGTTTAAAGAATATGCCTAAATGATTGATTCCTAAACAGCCAATCGCCCCCGCCCTCCCCTCTCCCCCACTTGTATATAAAACTCAAAGCAGAGCAATTTACCTATTTAGGGAGAATGACTTACATTTAATGACATACATAAGTCAGAAGATATTTCATTGAAACATACAGGATCTGCTTGTTAATTCTTGCTTGTGTACTGCAAACTATCAGGTAACAATGTTGTATATTCATGCTATATATGTAAAAGCTACACAATACATAGCTGCTCCAAATGTTCAAGCTAAATTATTTTACAGTTAGGTGTCACTGTTTTGGAGCATTTGAGAATCTGCAGACAGACTCAAGGCTGTGTATGCTGAGAGTCTTAAATAATATCTTAACTGCATTGTGGATGTTCATGTCTCTATGCTGGGAATTGTTGGTTTTAAGTTCAGTGTTGTTTCTAAATGAGGAAAATGGGAAGGGACAATGTATTTTAAATCTTTACATGCATCCAAAATGTATCAGACACTGAATTTCAGAACTGGGCTTTTTAAATACTGAGAAAACAGGAGAGGACATATACCTACATACAATACTAATCAGAGCTGGTATGATAACTGTTCAGAATTTTGTTCAAACTTCAGAGGCAAAATTAAAAGTTTAAAGTATAACATTCTGAGATTAATTCAGGCTTGACCAGAGTTTTATTAACCAACATTGCTTTCCCTCCACCTTTTTTAGAATTATGCTTGTAAATGTTGGAAAACAGAATATGGTTGCCATTCTTGTTTGGCTGTGATTCATCAGTGACACAACAGCTGTTCGCTGTGTCCTACAATAACTGAGAGACAAGCTTGGTGAGGTAAAATCTCTTATTGGACCAACTTCTGTTGGTGAGAGAGACACGTTTTCGAGCTTACACAGTGCTGTTCTTCAGCCCAGACCAGAAGAAAAGCTCTGTGTAATCTTGAAAGCTTGTCTCGCTCACCAACAGAAATTAGCCCAATAAAAAATATTACCTCACTCACACTGTCTCTGTAATCTCTGTTTGGGACCGACACTGCTACATCTACAGTGCAACCTACCATATCTGTCAGCCAGTGGAAACTAAGGACTCTATATTCAGAAGATACCTGTGACCTTCTTGCCTTTGCCAGCCTGAGAATGTCTTTCTGGCTTAATGGGGGAGGCCAATCTGTTCAGAAGGAAGGTAAGTCTGCTGTCAGATTCCTTCAGACAAAGTAAAAATGCACATTTCCACAGGTGAAAGCCTCAGAGCTGGTTAGGAAGGCCTGTATTTCTCCACTCAGCATTGCAAGGCCAAAAGGTGAAAGAGATTTAGGCACTGCAATGCTAAGCCTGTTGGCGCCCAACTTTTAGATGTCTAGAAAATCACAAGAACAACACTGCAATTCACAAAGCTAAGTGAGTTGCCTAGGTTCCCTGTAAAATGAATGGGCATACAGGCAGCTCAGAATGTGATCCCTAAAAGCCAGCACTCAAGATGGGGAGTTGCCTAAATGAGCCAATGAAAGATGCAGAACAGAGGTGTGTGTGCTACAGCCTGCCCCCCTCTCAGAGATTGCCACCTAAATCCGGGATGCAGGGAGGCGCCTATGTCATCTTATTGATCCTCAAACGTGAACCTGCCCCCTGCAGTCAGGCAGCTTAGGCACCTGAGGTGTTTCTTGTGGGAATGAGTTAGGCACCTGCTTCATTCCATACAAAATAGCAAGAGGAGGCGGTGGAGGTGGTGGTGGTATCAGTGCTCACCTTATTAACTTTTAGCCCAGTGGGTAGAGCATGCACCCGGGATTTGGGAGACTGAGGTTCAATTGCCCTTTGTGTGCCAGAAGGGGCGAGAGGATTTGAACAGGGGTCTCCCTAAGCCTCAGCAGAGTGCGCTGTGAACTATGGGAAGCTAGGATGTGGGGCTTCCTCAATCTCTCCTGTTGAAGCTGTTGCATTCTGGACAAATAACGAAATTGTGGTTGGAGCAGGAGGCCTCCCAGCTCCCCAGTGCTGGATATCCTAACTGCTGGATAACAGCACAGCTAAGCATCTGCTGATTTTTATCCATGGGTTCTCCAGCCCTAGAGCACCACGGAGTCAGCGCCTATGGATAACCGAGTCATTTGCTCTGTGGGACTGAGGCTTCTGAGGCCCAGATCCACAAAGGTATTTAGAGTCCTAACTTCCATTGAAGTCTGCAGAAGTTAGGAGTCTAAATACTTTTGTGGATCTGGGCCTAAATCACTTTTGAAAATGGGATTTAGCACTTAAGTCTTTCAGTGCTGAGTAGAGCAATACCTAAATACATTTTAAAATCTGGGCTGAAGGCAAAAGCTCAGGTAAGTGAGCTCTTGTTTTTCCAACCAAGAAAGTACATTCTTCTTAGAGCGATTGCTCATATCGATTCCAATTAGGAGTGTGCACGCCACGTGCACAGTCATCAGAAAGTTTTTCCCTTAGCAGCTCCCATCAGGATGGCTGTGGAGCCCCCTGGAATGGCACCTTCATGGTGCTGGATATATGACCCTGCCAACCCGGCCCCTGCTCAGTTCCTTCTTACCGCCAGTAATGGTCATTGGAACTGTGGTCGCTTGCATAGCAAGTGCTTCCCTTAGCTTACCTTGTATTTGTTAGTTAGTAGTTTAGTTTTGTAGTTGTTAGTTAGTAGATTAGATAGTGGGAGTGGTATCTAGCCCCAATCCCGTATCCTTCCCCTGGGTCCCGGAGCATGCCTCAATCCCAAAGGTTTAAGCCCAATGGAACCTGCAGTAAGCCTATGACTACAGGCAACCCCCATGACTCCTGCCTCAAGTGTCTGGGGGGAGGCACACCAAACAGAGAGGTGCAAAATCTGCAAGGCATTCCACCTGAGGACAAAGAAGGAGCGGGAATGCCACCTGAAACAGCTCCTAATGGAGTCCGCTCTTCATCCCCAACCTGCCGCTGATCTTCAAGCCACTCACTGGATGTTCGGCATGCACTAGCTTTTTACATTGAGTGCACAAAGCCATTCCAAAAGTCGAACCAGCTGTTCGTGACGGTGGCGGAATGGATGAAAGGGCTCCCGGTCTCACCTCAGAGAATCTCATCGTGGATCACGTCCTGCATCCGGATGTGCTATGAGCTAGCCAAGGTTCCAGCCCTGGCTCTGATGGCACACTCCACAAGGGTGCAGGCTTCATCAGCAGCGGTCCTGGCCCAGGTCCCAGTGCAAGAGCTCTTCAGGGCAGCAACGTGGCCCGTGGTGCATACATTCACCTCTCATTACGCCATCATCCAACACGCCAGAGATGATGCAGCATTTGGCAGAGCGGTGCTCCAGTCAGTGATTCCATAACTCCAACCCTACTACCAAGGTAGGGCTTGAGAGTCACCTAATTGGAATCAATATGAGCAATCACATGAAGAAGAAAAACAGTTACTCACCTTCTCGTAACTAACTGTTCTTCGAGATGTGTTGCTCCTATCCATTCCAATACCCACCCTCCTACCCCTCTGTGGCAGTAGCCAGCAAGAAAGAACTGAGGAGAGGTCGGGTCAGCAGGGTTATATATCCAGTGCCATGAAGGTGCCACTCCAGAGGGCTCCACAGCCGACCCGACAGGAGCTGTTAAGGGAAAAACTTTCCGATGACTGTGCACACTACACGCACACACCTAAATGGAATAGAGATGAGCAACACATCTCAAAGAACAACAGTTACAAGAAGGTGAGTAACCATTTTATTTCCAGCACTTTCAAACTTTATATCCATGGGCTTGACTGTAGATACAGTCTTCTTGAGGAGCAGGAAATGTTTGCCGTAACCAATTCTCTGATAAATCAGATTTTAATTCATTTCAAAATACAATACAAACTTAGAACCATCTCTGAACTCTTTGCTTCTCTTCAAGGGGTGACTGCTGTATACCTGAATATGATTTTCAGTGTGACCGTGTCCCTTTTAAAAATTACTTTATTTGGAAGTTTGAGGTAGGAGGGTTATTCTCTGTAATCCTTTATAAATGGATTAATATTTCCAAGCATGATATCAATTGACATCAATAGAATTAGTATCTCCTGTCAGAACTAATGAAATTAACGCATAAAATAGTAATGAAGACCAACAACAAAAATAGTAGTGCAGATTAGCACCACATACATTAAAGTTCACAGTTTTTATCATGTGGGAAGTCACTACCAGTTTACTTAGTGTTATCTACAGTATTGACATGAGCTAATTTTATTCCTGCTATGATACACATGCACACTGGTATCTTGATATATTATTTTCATACAAATGTTAAAAATGTAAAATGAAATCATTTGAATTTCATTTAAGAACAAACAGGTAACTCATGCACACATTAATGCTTGCAACTGGGGACTATACTGTTGTATAATGAATCATCACCAAATGTATACTATGCTTCCTGAGTCCACGTATGTTCTTTATATTACAAAAAAGGTGTATTTAGGCTTCACTCATTTTGCTTTTGTCTGACACTAAAAACATGTATGTGATTAGAAAATACCTCAGGTATCTTGTCAGTTGATTTTATAAGAAACATGTACAGTAATATTCTGTTAGAATAAGGATGGCTTTTCAATGTATCACATCTCACATTTAACTTTCAGCCACAAGCCATTGCTAGAGTTCAGCTTTGTTGGTTTGTCTTCCATGTTCTGTTTTAATTTCTCTTGCTAGAAGAATTAGGAGTGCTATGGAGGCAAAAGTGGAAGAGAGAGGAAAAATATCTTCAGTGGAAACGTAGTGGTATTATATTGACGTAGATAAGTGATAGGAGCATCACACTTTCAGTTTGCTACTGATAATCTTCTCTCTACAGCTTCAAAAGCTGTAGAATGGCTTTGCACTGTTTTTTTCTTTACCAAAGAATTTGCACAGAGAGCAATAATAGGGGTCAACTATAGCCATAAATTATATAAATACTTGGTAGTTAATTGGAAACTGCATTAAATAGCAGTATCCATTCATACAGGAGCTCTGCACTAGTTTTAATCCAATCCACTTTCCGACACTTAATTCACTGTCCATTTGCTTTTAGATTCATAATCATCATCTCATGTACTGTCACAGTTCTGTGATTAGGATTTATTCTACCGAAGACTCTGAGCTGCTTGGAAATGACTTAATATCTTCCTCACTTTTTGGAGTGCTACTTTTTAGAGGAGGGTCATGGGAATAGAGGAAGAAAAGTTAAATAACCACAACCAGCTACAGGGCACGATCTAACACTTATTGAAGTCAATAGGAGTCTTTCCATTGATTTCAATGGGTGCTGTGTCAGGCAACTAATCTCATTTGTTTTTGTAAGGCTTCTTCTGCTTTCAGCAGCTTTTTCAGCATTGGTATCCTCTGCTAACATTAGGTAATAATAGTGATCTTATATGCATGTAGTTTGTTCCTTTCACCCAGGCTGATTACAAACTGCTAAACAAACTTTACTAACTGACTGCACAAACAATAGGTCTAGTCTTGAGTCCATTAAGTCAGTGGGAATTTTGCCATTGACTTACATAGCAATAGGATCAGTCCCTAAGTAAGGAAAGAAGTTCCTTTACTCATTGCTGATGTGCACCTATTTCTGGGTTGAGACACAATTACGATTTAACAGTACAAAAGAACACTTTGCAATGGTTTAGGATGGGATGTGAAAGCAGAATACCTTACTCTAAGGAGACTGTAAGATACAAATGCCTCCCAATACCATGGTCTGGCATTGATTCTGTGCAGGTTCAGTACTCAAAAGTTAAATACTGAATCACTAACACCTCTTCCTGAAGCACTGGACTTTTTCTCTTGCTTGTCAGACAGTGCTAAAGGCCACTATCATTACAGCAAGAATCATATTAAAAATAACTGCCAGGTTGACTTTTGGAGTATTGTATAATATTGGGGTCTTGCTGCCTGGAGCTGGTGACCATTATAAGAAATGGCTGAATGTTTTTCATTCTTAGAATTGTAACAAATACATTGCATTTGTCTTCCTTCTCTCCCAACATGCTCCATAGGGGGGAAAAAACAGCTGGAAATGCATGTAGATCTTAAGGTCACTTACATTTTTTATTTCCCTTATCTGTAGCTGTGTGGGAGCCTTTTTAAACTATCTTTACTTGGATTAGATGATATTGTTATACTCTGTGCCTCCAGATATGACACCTGCAAGACTTATCACAACAACAGAAAAAAATGGCGGATTTCTCATTTGTTGGAGATGGAGGAAAAAGAAGACTGGAGATGACACTTGGTATATAGTTCAATAGCATGACTACTTTTTCTGGGTGATAGGGAGCACTGATACTACTGTTCACACGAAAAAATCTTTGACGACTGCTACCTCAGTTTTACACAGCAATAGCAGTTGAAAGTTTGCCCATCTAACTCTATGACGAGAGAGAGAGAGAGAATGGTTGCAGGGTAAGACTTAAGAAAGAAGCTGTACACAGCTTTGGTGATGTTAAGTTTTCCATTATGTTTGACAGTTTCAAATCTGAATTTTTGTAATAAACTTGTTGCCTGTAGCAGTGGTCTGAGGACATGGTTCACTGTCATAGAACACACAGCAATGTAAAATTGAATTGACAAGAGGTGCTGATGTTATTTTGAAGTAAATCATGTAGCTCAGATTGGGGTCAGATTCTGATATGCTTGATGATGCTGGATAGCAATTTATTCCACAGGTACTCCCACTGAGATCAGTGGGGCTACTCACATGCTTAACGTTAGGCATGTGCTTAAATAGTTTGCCAAGTTGGAGCGGGCTCATAGTTATATCCTGGAGGCCCTGAGGAAATTGAGGGGGCTTGTAGAGGACAGCAGGTGTAGAAGAAAGAAACTCTGTCTGTGTGCACATGAGAGAGAGAAATAGATGGGGGAATGAAGCAGAATCACAAAAGTGTGGGGGAGGGAGGGAAGCATGAAGAAAGCAAAGTGCTGTCAGTGGAGTGAACCTGTCATTCTTAGAAGAGCAGGTGTGTAACTGTTTTTTCCCAGTCTGTATAATTGCTGCTTGACACTTCACAATTCATAGAGTGCAGACTGATCCCCCGTCTACAGAAAACCTCCTGGAAAAAAAAGCGCTGGCCCACCCAGCTTTTTGGAGTAGCTGCTCCTACACATCAGCTCCTATGGGCAGGGTGGCCAGGACAGATTGGACTAAGCAAGGTATACAGTTGTCAGTTCTTGCAAAGGCCAAAGGCTCACAAAAGCAACAGGGATAGTTCTTGATTTCAGGCAATCTGTGCTTAGACCTACCTCTTCTGGCAACATGGCAGTCTGCTTTGCCTTGCTGCCATTGGCTGGTTCTGTCACTTGTTCTCTGTGGTCTGTTAAAACTACAGAGGAATTATTACTGCTTTGTAGCTATATTTTGCAACATAAATTCTTCTGCCCAGAAAATTGTGCTCTACATAACTATGAAATAAATAGTTAAGCTTGTTATGATTATTAGAAAAGAGAGAGAATGGAATTGAAACTTTTGTACTTTATGTTTGTATCTTACATTTGGTCCCTGTTGCCAGTGTCACCAATAGAGCTGAGCGAATAACTTGGCTTGCTGGCAGTTCCAAAAAATTGGAAGGGAAAAAAAAATCACTTCTCGTCAAGCTGAATCAAATATTTTGTGAATAATTTCAGTAAATTGAAAAGAAATAAATTTGAAGTCAAATGAATTGACCCAAACCAGATTTGAGGAAAAGGTCTCCCTTATAACTTTTAGCCCAGTGGTTAGAGCACGCACGCAGGATATGGGAGATCGAACTTTAATTCCTTGCTCCAGTGACGAGTTTATACACAGTATAACATCTTCAACAGGAGCAACTGAGAGAGACCCACCCCAAAATATCCCATAACCTAGTGGCTAGGGCACATTTGGTAGAGTAGGAAATTGAACCTGTGTCTTCCATATCTGAGGTTAGTGCACTAACCACAGGGCTAAAGGTTATAAGGGAAGCCATTGCTGTCTAAATCCACCCTCCAAAAAAAAAAAAACAAACCAGGACAAAACTATTCAGTGAATTTGTAACAGATTTATTAATAGTTTTGGGTCAGTCAAACTGCATTTTTCAACTAATAAATTATTTGCCCAAAACATTTTGCCCAACTCTAGTCACAAACAATGTCTGAATTAAGTAAAATGGCTTCCCTATTGAGCAGTTAAGAAGTTTATTTAAACAAAGTTTCATATATTGCCTATTGAGAACTTTTTTTACCTTCTCAATGTTCACATTTCGAGTCTAAACATAACTAGTGCAAGTTGCCTTAATAATATTGGACTCTTATGTACTCCACAGAGTGTAAGCTCTTTAGGGCAAGGACCACCTTTGTTCTGTGTTTATAGAGCACTTAGCACAATGGGGTCCTGCTCCATGATTGCTCCTCCTAAGTGCTACAATAATAATCTATTCCTAGGTCTCAAAGCATCCTGATATCATTATCCTCATTCTGCAGACAGGAAAAATGACATACACAGAGGTGAAATGACTTGTCCAGGGTCATAGAGCAGATCAGTGGAAGAGCCTGGAATACAACTCAGATCTGCTGATTCTCAGTCCAGCAGACCATGCTGTCTACTAAACATTACTGTCAAGTGTCTCAGAGATGCTGTATATTGTCATGCCTTCCTCTTGGATCCAAAATAATAATTCTGCATAAAGTATCGGCCTTTGGCCCTCTCTTAAAGTATCCATTACAATATTGCTGTATTCTACAGGCCATGTTATGTAATATCATAGTCAATGGAGCGGGAGGATACTTTGTACTCACTTCTCCTTGGTTAAAGAGAAGTGAAAAGAGCTGGGAAATACTGAATGAATTAAAAGAGTTGCTTTTGACTGTATTCTGATGATGGAGAAGCAGATGGAATGATAAAACAAAAGAAACTATTCAAATACCTACCAACCACTTTACACAATATCTGTCCCTCTTGAAATAATACTCTGAGTCCTCAGAAAAAAATACTATATACTATAAAGGTCCTGTGGCAGGGTGGACTAGGTCTGGAGGTCCTCTGCTGGAGGCCTTATGGCCCTGCAACACCCTCTCCCAGAATAGAGCAGCGAGAAGTCCTCCAGGCAGCCTAGAGTGGCTGCAGAAGAGCAGCCAGTCAGAGGGGCTGCTGAAGCGACCAATAAGGGGCCAGAAGGGCCAGATAAAAGACAATCAGCAGTGTAGAGAAGTTCAGTTGCTGGGTGGAGTTTGAGGAGTGAAGGCTGGGTGATTGGTTGGCTGAAAGAGCAGCAGTATCATAGACAAGTCACTGTGAAGAGCTCACTGAAGACAGGACTGAAGCCCAGGTGTCTGGCTGGTGGGAAAAGCAGCAGGACCAGTGATAGGTCAGTGTGAGCAGGCTGAAGCCCAGGGGGGATTGAACACAGAACCTGTACAGGCCAGCAAGGGTTCTGAGATGGGCCCGGCTGGTCTGGTTGGAGACTGAGCCCACGGAGGCCTCCAGAAACACCACCAGCTGCAGGTCCCAAGATGGGCCCCAGCTGAGTGGTTGAAGAATGCAGTGCCTGTGGGAGAAGCCTTAGAGCTATGGCCCCATACTGGGGCTGAGGTAAGAACTTGGACTGTACACCCTGGAAGCGGGGAGAGCGTGTGCCGCTCGGCCGGAGGGCTGAGCCGCCAAAAACCAGCAGAGAGAATCAGCAGCCAGGGGGTGCTTCTGAGAGGCAGGTGCCACCCTGATGTAAGACCAAAAGAGAAAACCAGGGTCACAGCTAACCGAGAGAAAGGGGGCCATCTGAGAGAGGTGGGTACCCTGACTCCCCGTGGAAAGAACTGTTTGCAGGCACTATTGGCCAGAGAAAAGGGGGCACCCACAAGACGCAGGTGCTGACCCTGTTACAGGCCCCTAAACTGGCACATACAATTTTGGATTAACAAGTGTAATTTATCTTATTCTGATCTGAGGCTGCTGTTAGAGGCAGTTAAGTATACTTGCTAACAGCACATGCATTATGCTGCCATATACAATGGTGGTACTTAGAAACTTGACTCATGTACGGGCACACAGGTATTCTATTACACTACTAACTTAAAGTCATATTAATATGGCATCCCTATATATGCTAAGTGGTTCACACACATCTTTTTCTTTCTCCTGGTAATGGTGGTTTTCAGAGACGGAAACGTTCTTAGCAATTCTAAATATTTCTGGCTTTCAAGGCTTTGGGATTTTCTGTATTAGCGGGATTTATTTTAATTGTAGTAATCTGTGTGCTGATGTCCTCACCTAATTTAATTCCCTTCTCTCTCTTCACTTTCTTTTAAGAATACCCTAACTTTGCAAAACATCCATGAACGGACCGGTTTACCTTTCACTGTATCTATTTGTGTACTTATGAGGTGAAATTTTCAAAGGAGCTTGAAACTAGCCTCCAGTGGCTTGTTCACAAAGCCCATATAGGAAAAAATATTATACTTTTGCACAGGTGACAGAATTTAATGGCCATTGGATCAGGTTCTAAATGAAGAAAATCCATTTCTGGTTGTTTTTGCAGATGCAAATGGGATTCCCTAGATACACATTATCATTTTTGTGTATACAAAACTGAACAAAAATTGTGCATACAACAAAGAGGCCAGATTTTGAAAAATTTTCCCTTTCTGACTATGGGAGATACAATAAAAGTCCATTGTGGGGGTACAATACATGGCTTTATCAGTGAGGGTAATTAAGCATTGGAATAACTTACCTGGACATACAGTGGATTTGCCATCTAAGTCGAGACTGGGTGTCGTTCTAATAGATATGCTCTAACTCAAACAGAAGTTATGGGTTTGGTACAGAAATTGAGTGAGGTTCTCTTGTCTGTGTTATGCAGGAGGTCAGATGACCATAATGGTCCCACCTGGCTTTAAATCTATGAAGCAATCTTTGCCTCTTGGTCTGCAATGTCTGAAATATTATAACCTACTGCAGGGTGGCTTGAAATAAAGCTGCTGGAAGGAAGCCGATAAAGGAGTTTTTCATACTGTTTTGAGGTTGACTTTCTCATTAAAAAGAGACTCATGAGCACACAGTGAAAGTTGTTAGGCCTATAAAGAGGTGAGAGCTTTTTTGTCTTTTGCTTTTTTTTCCAGAGCAGAAGCTGAAAATCCACTAGTCACAACAGGGGAAGAAATTAAAGTAATCCTTCTAATATCTGTGACAGCAACCTTGGCCACAAGCCTAATGTGACAAAGACCCAGAAACCCTGGCTTTAAAAAGGGTAAGAATTGTTATCTCCAGGATTTGACCATTTTATATTCGAGTGTGGGGGGCGGGGGTGTAATCTAGGCTTACTATATTCCAGAAAGTGAAATAAATCAAGGAAATGGAGAGACAGACAATAAGTGAACTCCTAGTTGTCTTTGCAAAATGTACCCATCTGTTTTAATACAGTGGAGAATGCTCACTCATCCTTTTTTTAACACATTCCCGTTAGGGGACTATGAACAGAACTCATCACCTACTTCAGTTAAATAGGATGTGTAAGACCAAAAGGTGACATTTTAAAGAAGATAATATGGATAAAATCCAACATGTATTTTCTTAATATCCTTTCATTGCAGGTTTATACTGGCCTTGCATTATTTTATCCCATCTGTTCCCAGTACATCTCCCATGTTTGAACTCTTACACTGTTCCCTGAGGAAGAGTTATGTCAATGACAAGCCTCCAACGGTGTGGAGAAATTACTTGGAAAGAGCAAGAAAGAGACAATATTTCTCAAAAGTCCAGTAAAACATGGTGTATCGTACTAAAAGACCATCTAGAAAGGAGTGAATAATATCTGAAAGATACCCACCAAGTTTGAAAGATTTTTTTCTTTTTTAAGAAGGTTTATAAAGACTGCAAGGGGTGGATTTTTCTAAGAGCCTGAGCCCTCTCCCCCTAAATCCCTTTTCAGCTGTGTTAAAGGTGCCTCTGTAAAATGCGTCCCTGCAGGAGAATCAGGCACACTTTTTGTGAGCGTAACTTGCACTTTCAAAAGGGTGTCCACTGTTTGGAAAATGTCTCCTTAAATGCCCAGTCAGCAAAGCGGCTCAAATGGATTTGTAATCTAAAATGATTCATTCGCCATAATTAACCCATTTCAATAATTCATTAACCAATATTAATCCTTTCTTTACCGTGTCTTTTTTTCTTTACAGTAAAAAAGGAGAAATGGGATGTTAATGTCACTTGTACGCACTCACACGTGTGTGCATGTGCACACTTAAAAAGCCCCTAGAACAAGATGAGACGGTACCCTAAATGAACTCCGTTTTTATCCATCGCTCAATTACCATGCTTCATGGATGACTGACTCCTAGGTGAGCAGCTGTCCAATGTGGCTATTCCATACATCTCCTTTCATTATTTTTCAATAGATTTTGATCCTTGGATCATGAGTTAATTCCCTTGTGGTAAAGGGCATACCTGACAGCTTTTGGGAGGAGGAAACACACTTGCTCCTCTCCCTTCTTCTACCTTCATATTGAATTTGTGTTACATGTCCTCTTTCTATAGTGAACTCATCATGGGTCGTAGTCTTGCTAGGCACGGGAGTAGTTCTCTACCCACTGAGAATTTCACAATCTGTAGATGTGCATTGTTGACCTCACTGTCTACCAACGTCTCTGAATTCTCTCTACTTAGATTCTGTCTGCAGAAGTGAAGTATAAGGTAGTTTGATACTCATACAAGCAGGGGAGTCAATGACAGGATGATATCACTTATTACTGCTACGGGAAGACTCTAGGCTGAGCTGTCACCACTGTTCTGGTAAGCAAAGCAACAAGAAGCAGCAAAGACAAATGAAAGCCAGGAGAGCTTGATTAGGAGCATCAGTTATTCCTCTGGAAATGAAGATGCTCTTCACCATGTTCCATCTCCATGCACACTGAGAATTTTGGGGCTTTTCTTTTTCCCCAGCACATTTCCGGCATAGTGGCTCTCCTTGCAGACTTAGTAGCATGCTCAGTCGTAGATCCTATGGCTGAGCTTAAATCAACAAGGAACTGGCAGTAATATCTAGACCACCTGAAAACAAAGTTCTGTTAGTGAAAGCCTTTGCACTAAAGCACCAGTGCAGTTTCACCTCTGACTGATAATGTCGGAGAACAAGTTTCCTGGGGTGGCCATGTAAGGTGCAACTCTTCACTAACAATGGCAATGCACCATTTAGCTTTCAGTTGGCTAGGGCAAGGATCACAAGTTCTGCTTGTGGCCAAAAGTCACCAATCAAGCCCCCAATCAAGAGGGAACAATGTAGAGATAAGTAGGCTGAACAAGAAGGAAGGTTAGGCT